>NC_066240.1:8751297-10041122 GCF_024542735.1 Bombus huntii
ATAATAATAATAATAATAAATATAATAATAATAATTAATAATAATAATAATAATAATAATAATAAGTAATAATAATAATAATAATAATAATAATAATAATAATAATAATAATAATAATAATAATAATAATAATAATAATAATAATAATAATAATAATAATAATAATAATAATAATAATAATAATAATAATAATAATAATAATAATAATAATAATAATAATAATAATAATAATAATAATAATAATAATAATAATAATAATAATAATAATAATAATAATAATAATAATAATAATAATAATAATAATAATAATAATAATAATAATAATAATAATAATAATAATAATAATAATAATAATAATAATAATAATAATAATAATAATAATAATAATAATAATAATAATAATAATAATAATAATAATAATAATAATAATAATAATAATAATAATAATAATAATAATAATAATAATAATAATAATAATAATAATAATAATAATAATAATAATAATAATAATAATAATAATAATAATAATACACGCTCATAATAATACATATAAATACATATACACTCAAGTTTTAAACAACTTTTGAAAATGGCTTATTAATTGTGAGCCATTATGATTAAACATGAAATGACTAAACATTACAACTTCATTATAGTGTTACGAGTAATATAAAAACAAGTTCGTTTTAATATCAGATGTTTGAAGCATAAAGTATACTACATATGTGATCTAATAAATTTAGCAAGAAAGAAACTCAAGAGGCTGAACTTTGTAATATTATTTCGAAGATTTTATCGTATTCCAGAATTCTCTGATTCAGTCTAGAACGATTGTACTCGTAACGGAGCACACGATTAATTCTAACACGCGAGATATCCAGGTCCGGATAATAAAATCAACCGGAGACATGTTCTCCGATCATCTGCGTTATTTTTACTCCGGTCAGCGATAAATGAGAGTTAAGTCATCAGATTGATTGCTCTTTATGGAAGACAGGAGAAACGGGGGGAGGGCAGGGAACAATGCGGGCAACCTTATCGAATCTCGACCTCCGACCTCTTATCGCCTGTTTTTCGATAGTCATTTCTATCGCGATTCGAACTGGTGTCTTTTAAAGATTCTTCGGACTTCGTTTCTCTGGCTGATAGAGCAGATTAAAAATATATTCGTTTCACGTGAAAATGGATCTCTTCCATCTCCTCGGTACGAACGTCGTCTCTATTAGTCAACAGGCATCAAACGCGTGTTTACGTCCATCTTCTTCGATATCGTCATTGATTCGTAATGCTTGAACATCGAATTAATAAGTATTATACACAGTAATAAATTTTCATAGCAATTAAACTCTCAGACGTCGAGTAAAATTACCAGGAACTCACCTTTAATGGGCTACCTTTATGTTAGGTACTTTCACGGCGAATAAAGTAGACACAGTGACAGCTGACGATACAAGACGAATAAATGCAACGACACTAATAACCGCATTCGAGACGGACGATCTTTGTGAGTTAGCGTAACGACCATACAGCAAAAGAGAGAGAGAGAGAGAGAGAGCAACTTAACAAAACTTCCTCGAAGTTTCGCGTGTTTCCGTGAGAAGTACATAATGGTTGGTCGCCGTCTTTGGTGCAATTAATTAGCGTCATTAGTGCCATTGGCTGAGCGCCTGCCTCGTTAAACCCTCTCTCGCCTCTTCACCTGCTTCCCTCTTTTCTCCTTTTTTTCTTCCCCGTTCCCCCGGGTGAACGACCGTTTTTGCACACCGGTTTTGCAATACGTTCCATAAACCCCCTTTACTGCGCCTCCTCCTCCAGTTAAAAGTGAAAATGACAATGCAACCAAGTCTCGAACGTATTCGTCATTTCGAACAGATGTCATTCGAAGAATCTTCGATTCGATCGTTCTTACTTTCTCCGTTTCTCGTGGCCGCACGACATGCTGATGGACTGTGATTTAGAAAGGATAAATGATATTTTATTCCGCTAGAGCGATAACATGTTTCGCGATTCCAGCCACGTGCTGTACTTTTATTTAAAAATTGCAAGGATTCGCGTGTTTCAGGAAAATAGACGAATCAAACTAATATATGCGATAGATAAGAAGGTATTTAAAAAAAAGGGCAATTTCAAGAATTCTAGAAACTAGATGATCGAGGATTATACCGCAGAACAATGCGCCTCGGTTTCAAGATTTCTCAGAGTCAGTCGACCAAAGAGGTACCTGCAACACGTTATTTTCAACACGCGAAATATTTCCAACTTATTCGAGAGATCCACTTTCCAGATCCCTTTCCGACGAATCTCCGAGACGACGCGAGATTAAGAAATCTAAGATTTACAGGGCAGATAATTGTTTTAAGCGCGGAGTGGCCCGTGAAATATAAAATCCGTCCGGTTTAGGCTCGGTATCACCGTTAAATACGGTTGAAACGCATCTCGACAGAAGTTTATTTGGAGTAATCCTTTCGGATCGTCCTTTTTGCCCTACGTGGCCGCGGAGATAAAGCACCTGCATTCTCGGCCAAGAAGACGGCACTCCGAAACCCACGCTTCGTCGATAAACCAACGGTTGCATTCCTCCCCTATCGTCCTCGAACCACCTCCACCAGAACCGAGATAACTAATGCAACTCTTACACGACGGACACGCGGATGCCTCGATGGTGTGCACGCATTCTCACGCGAACGGTGTGTATCGACGTTTTCACGAGCCCGCATTTCACATGGAAAAGAAACGCTATAAAATGCGACGTACATTAGTGCGTACTCGATGTTTTTCCAGTGCCGGCCGGTACGCGAGGTGGAATTAATTATCCAACATTTCCGCGATAGATAACCGGACGATAATTTTGTTGGAGTCTGCGAGACAGACTATTCTCAACGTTTAGATTCCTGTCTCGTGATTTTTCTAGCAGATACCCAGCTGATCGTTAACACGGTGTCTGATGTAAGATGCTGAAACACAGCGTATAATCTGTAATTGGAGACGGTTAGTTTGAAGAGCTAAAAACAAAGTTGGAATTCGTAAAACGCAGCAGACTTTTGTTGGTTTTCTATCTAACTATCCGCAACTACATCCAACATTTTTCTAACATCGTCGTTATCTATCTTTCAATTCATTTTCAAGTTCATCGATGATCGTTTCCTATGACATTGCATAAATTGATAAACGCATAAAAATCAGATTACTCAGAAACCTTCGACCTACGACATCCGATAGATCGAAATGCAACAAATACAAACACAAGCGACAAACGAACGATGACGCTCCGCGTTTCCCTCGAACCTCTAACTGGGCTCGATAAAAAATGACCCGCCGTCGACGTTAATTTCGAAAAAAAAGCACCCTTTTCATATTTCACCGACCCGGCCGGAAATAATCGGGGAAAAATTTACAGACGAGCCCGGCGAATGCACTATTAAATTTATAATCACGCTCGTTCTATCTGTTGGTTTGCAAAGGGTGGGTGGAAGGGAGGAAGGGAACGGTCAACGTTATCAGATGGACGTAAAATTTATTCACTAACGACCGATAAACCGTCGCGCCGCATCAAGGAATTAACAAATTCCAAACGACTGGCTACCTAACTTTTTTTCGCGGGTGGAATTCTGCCCAGGGTTTCGATCGATACCCGTGGCACCGTCAATTAACGACAGCCAGTCGATTTACATAATCGTACACATAAAAAATCCCTAATTAAAATCGCGTCTGTTAATTACACACGTGGCCACAGATAGAGGCAGTGGCACCTAATAGTTGGTCACGAGAGATCGTGAACGAGAGCGTTACAGATTCGTCAGATCGGTCAGCGATAGATACGTTGGGGGATCGAGAGACAAAGAGAAAGAGTGGAAGGGTCAGGGTTCGATCAAACTTTCTCGAAGGTCACCACCGAGGGGGCAGGTCGATTCCAAGCTGACCGAGGTAAGGCCAGCTACCTAACAGGTAGATATATATATACATATATATACACACACATACCATGGAATCACAAGGAACACTCGTTAATTCCGAGCAACCGTGAGGGATCCAGGGTGGAAGAAAAATAAAGAGAAAGAGGAAAGAGTGGACAGAATTCGAGACGAGATGATCACCGATGTAATCTAACTTGTGGTACACGCGAGTACTTCACTGGTATCACGGCAATGGTATGATAACGACGAGGGAGGCAATTCTGGTCGCGTTTGGTACGCGGTTTGTTGGACTTTATGGTAAGTGGTTAAATAATCTTTAGGTCAACCGTTTCTATCTATCGTTAAAATCCATATTTTATCAGGTTGAAAGTTTCGTAGTTTTAAGCTTTTGAGAGGAAGGTCGATTATCGTAAACGAAGTTTCTGTCGATCAGTTGTTTGTATAATATTTGTCGTTACTTATCGACGTGTTTCATTTACTCTGTCGTTATAAAATTTTTCATTTTTGTTATTAAAAGTATGCCTTCGATGTTTCCACAGAATGATTCCCGATATCGAGTATTCATCCCATCAATGGCAAAACAGAAATAATAAAAATATCGCGAAGAGTTGCAGAACTCTAATGCTATCGCATGCGTGTCTTCGATTCGTTTTCTACGAGAGAACTCACATTTTCACAACGTTTCTTGCGTTTTAAAAAGTCCTACGTTATCGAAAAATCAGACAGTCATTGCTGTTAATCAAGACGTACATAGGAATACGACTGGCTGCATTTAACATTAATAAATACGAGGCTCAAAACGCGGACGCGCCTCAACACAGTCAAGTGTAACCGGCCTCGACGATCCAACTTGCAAGTTGGAATTCTGTGTGCGATGTAATATCGCGATAGCGATTCAGTTAGAGGGGATACTAACCCAAAAGGGTAGCAAAAGAGATTCAATAATGAGAAGCGATATCTTTTAGGTGCCCATCCCTCTCCTTAAAGTTTTATCTTGCCGAGCAACATTGTGGTTTACGCGGTAATTTTATCTTCTCGTTTCGTTACATTGACCTCGGTGAAACAGAAAAATAAACGATTATTGTACGTCGATAAAAGAAAGATTCTACTTCGTCATTTTAATTTATCGTGGTATAGATCTCGATCGGGATTATTTTATTCGGTGCAAATGATAAATCAAGTCGATCAGAAGCGGTTAGATCGGCAAAGACTCGTTCAGCCCCGTCATCCAGGTGGAAATTAATCATTTTATAGAGAAGGGTATCTCGATGTCTCGTAACACACGTACTATTGGTTATTAATCGTTTAATATTCTTTTCTTTTCGTAAGTTAGAAGCCCGAGCCATGTTAAACAAAATTAAGCTAATTTTTAAACGTATAAATTCATGACATGTCGACAACGTGACAAACATGAGATGCGCAAAAACGACTACACAGTCATTCGCTGCTCTTTTTACGATAATCATTGATATTTCAGCATCTCGGAAATCAAATAACCCTTTTTCTTTATAAGTTTCTTAGTCTCAACGTTCAAACGCACGATCGGCATCCAATTTCTCAAAAAGACAAATGGCGCGATTTTACAAATATACTTGACAAAAGAATCCTTTGAAAAGAAATAGTAAATTCTAAAGAAAAATCAAAAAAAGAAAAAAGGAAAAGCTAAGATATATTACAAAATATTAATATTAAGAATAACGATCGTATACAATTTTCCTTATCACCAAAGAGAACTCAGTCATCGGTATACGTTATTACTAATTCCGAGTCGACTCTGCTGGAATACGTCACGAAATTTTCCCAGATTCAATCCTCCCGCGAACTCGTCACAGACAGAATCACGAGACGAAGAGTCCACGCCCGAGCATCAAGTTTATTTGCGCAGCACTCCGATCATCATCCCGTGTCGCATACATAGCTGAACGCGTGTTTGCGGTCGCGCGAGTTGAAGAACACACAGGAGGATCTCTGTGCAAAACGCACACAAGCACGATCGAAGCCCATGCACGAGGAGTGGGACGCTGCAATCGGTGGGAGCGCCGTGGTCGAATCTAATTAAATATAATTAGCTGCGATTTGCATAGATAGCCGATAGAGACCGGACGCGGTGATAACCGCGATAACGGGCGTGCACGGCCGATACGAGGGACGATTATTGTTGCCGGCCCGGAGTCTCGCTGCCGGAGCAGACATCGCCACGATCATCGCCAATTCTCTCTCTCTCTCTCTCTCTCTCTCTTCTCTCCGTCTCTATCTGCCTTTTTTCTCCGATCTGCCCCCTCATCCTTGCGAAATATCGAGATATTTCTACCTAGAATCGCCCACGAGTGTCATCCTGATGTTACGTTAGGTAAATTCCAGTTATGTTACGTTAGATAAATAAGATAAAGCAGATTGTCTTTTGAAAAGTGTACTTATGGAGGCTGTGGCTGTGTTCGAGAAGAAACTATTTGAAATCGAAGGAAGAAAAATAAAGATGCCGTGAGAAAATGATAAAATTCCAGTGTTATTCAGTTTCAGGTTGTGGAACAAAATGCCATCTATATGATTCAATAAATGTGTATCGAATCGAAAGGTAAATCGGAACGAACATTCAGAACGATCTTTTGAATCTTCTCAATCGCTCCAAAAATACGCGAGAATTCAAGCTATATGCATGTCAGAGCGTACGGTCCTGAAAGTGATAAGTAGTGGAAGCTATGACTATAACGGTATGAATAAGTTACTTTAATAACGGCGACTGCTTAACGATATGCATCATGTGAGTGATAAAGCTTTGAATTCGAATGAATCGGTACCACAAAACTATCATTCTTTCTCTATCTATTACTGACTCGCGGCTTATCTATTCATGACAAAGAATAATGCTTCCACGTTCGGTGATTCGATTTCTACAAATTTGAACTCCTTTTACCAAAAATTGTAATATCTGTGTTTACGTTCTTAGACACCTCACTTCAAATAACAAATAATTCGTGAGAAGATTACGATCTCTTTATCTATCACCAAATCACAGCGAATCAGTTTTAATAATCAAATAAAAACCAATTCCCTTGTATTCGATGTTCCAATTTAGGCAAATCTTCCGCTAAAAATTCACAAATTTGAATTTATACTCTAGAATTTTCCATATTCTTGTAATAATTCGAAGAGACAATATAAAAATTTGCTACTGCCAAAATGGAATGTACAGAATGTGACAAAAAAAAAAAAAAACGCACTTCATTGGAAAATAAGGGTATCTGCACATACTTTTCACAGCCATCGTACGTGCCCATTTCACTTTCTTCGTCGTCCACGAATACGCTTCGTATATGGTTCGACTCGTTCCGTTTTCCTCGTAGAGGAACGCGCCATAGGTTATTATTAACATCGTCACTATCCAGTGAACGCGTGACAGCTAGGCATCCCCGGGTTTTTGCAGCGTGTGTCGACCGCGTGGATCGCTAGCGTGTGCGTGCGTGCGCGTGAAATCATGCGTGCAAAGCCTGTTAAAGCAGGAATCGGAAGGAGGCGGAGGCGGAGGCGGAGGTGTAGACGGAGGTTGGTGGAGGGCCGAGGACACGATAGCGAGAGCAAGGGATCGGATATCTGTTCGCACGTCATTACCCCAGACTGCAGCAGCAGCAGGATCCAACGTAGGATCGTTCACGAAGAGAGAGAGAGAGAGAGAGAGAGAGAGAGAGAGAGAGAGAGAGAGGCACCTTCGTAGCCGCTCGATCTCCCGTGATCTATGGATCATAGCCCGTTTAATTCCGGCTCGTCGCGAAAATCTATCGCCTAACCGATGGAGGGAAGACGCGACGCGTATTAGATCAATGACGTGGCGTATCTCTACCGATCTCGGGTTATTGAAAATCGGGAATCACAGAATATGGAGAAAAATGATACATAGACCGACTGATGGAACTGAGATTTTAAAATTTTTACTGAAAGGACCTGGAATTTAGTTGGATCGATCAAATGTAGAAGAATCACAGTACGCCATATAAATAATAGAACGAGTATTCGAGGGAGAAATAGTAGCGAACGGAGCAACGCTGTAAAGAGATTTCAAGTGGCAAGTTGGAGTTTGAAGTATATGAAAGTTTCTTACTAGACTGATCGAATTATCTGCACTCAAACGATTTAACAGTGGCAATGTCGTCATCGGAATCTCGTTACTTATGATTTAAAATATCCTTCCCTATTTCCACGGTCATCCTGCTTAGTCGAACTGTTAAAACTTCTTAAAATTCCAAACAAGTTTGAGATTCTTCCAACTAGCGTTATACAACACTCGTCCCATTCGCAAATAACAGCGACCAAAACCAGGAAACCTTCCTCCGTGCTGTCAGGTCGGAACGACACCGTGTTCACCAGGCATAGCTAGGTTTCCTGTAACGCAACGAGAAGCGGCAGGACGGTAGCGGTTGATTCTCTGTCGCGCGGGACGATTATACCTCTACCGGCTGCTCCCATGGATGTCTCGATCGCGTCTGGTACTTGTACCACTCCCTGTAGGTACGTTGTAGTAGGCCTAGTAGGTAGTACCTACTTTAGTTGTAGGTCGTACAGTCGGTATACCCGTAGCCCGGCAAACGCCGTCGCTTCGTATCTGTTACATATCTAGCAACGTGTGCCATGCCTTATCTCCGCTGCCGTTCGTGGCCGTATTCGCGCACGTGCGTGTGTGCATGTATGCACGCCGCCGTGTATTTACGATACGAATCGTACGTGTGTGTACACGCGACGAGGAACGAAGTTCTGGTTAGTCGTAGAAGCGAGGATCGACGACGAGGCCGGCTGACTTCGCCATTCGAGTTTGTATTTGGCGGGCTTCGCATTGTATGGATATCAAACGATTGTGCATAGCCCGTGCGAGCGTACGACGTTTGCCGGCGTATACAAGAGATTTGCCTGGCTAAGTGACTTACCGTCGTTTCACAATTCGTTGCCTCGCGCCCTTTTTCCTTCCAACGGCTACCGCTCAGGCCATCGTTTTGAGAATCGTGGCTTTATCGCGCGACTTGTCTATTCTTGCCTACGTGTAATCGTATTGTAAATTGTGCTAAATGTAAGTTAGGGATAATTATTGCTTTCATGTTTTTTCTTTTCTCGGTTTTTACAGAGAGACAGAGAGAGAGAGAGAGAGGGGACGAATGTCTTTGACATTACAAGTCAGAGTTATCGCGAATACTAACGAGAAAGTTATTGAGAAATATACAATTGTATTGACGAAATGTACAATTATCTTTGTTAGATATGCTGAATGTTTATTACGTTGAAGTGCATACGTACGTAGAAAATTTATGCAGAAATATTGCTGATGTACTGTATATTCATAACGTTGAAATATATAAGTAGAAAATTTAAGGAAGCAGATAAATTAAGGGAAATGTATTTTTTATTTCCAATGGACGTTCTCCATTCTGGCATTTCTCTGCTACCGTGCGTATTACATTATTTGATTGTTTAATGCGTGTTTTATGTGGATAGGAAGTACGTATTATGGAGGTACTAAGTATGGGAAAAATCAAATGGAAGCTTTCCTTCATCGGTTTCTCCGTCAGATATTCCCATCGTAGCTGTGTTTACAGGTACATTGGAATGCGTTTAATTAGTAGGCGGAGACTACGTATACTCATTATCGAAAAACGATTATTTTCGAATATTTTGAATTCATATCGCCATGGGAAATATATCGTGAAAGCAAATAAGTTTCCTCGTTACAAATTTTCTCGCTGTACTTCTTTACTTTACTCAAACTCCATTAAAGTAAAAAGGGAGGAAGCCGTTTCAAAGAGACGGTTAGGTGTAAGAATATTAATTAAGGTTCTAACGTAGGTCATAATTGCTTAGGACCGGTACGACGTATCGAATTAAGATTTTTGCGTAAAAAGCCCGCATTGTTATGGCCGGCGTACAGCCACCGTTAGATTATCGTCGACAAAATCGGCTTAATATCCATACAGTGTCACGCACTTCCATACACGGCTTGGTATTAACATCGTTTCACTCCGAAATATATCGTCGATACGATAAAAAGCTACAATTCTAATCCGTAGAATTGTCACCTTCACCTACTTTTATTCTCTCTTTTCCTTCTACGCACCTTTTTATTGTTTTAATTTCAAGATCGACCAACAGTAACGCGCATTGTATTTAATAGTTGCAAAATATCGGGACTATCTGCGTTTCAAAGGGCTAAAAAAGCATATTAGGCTGATTACGGAAACAATTTTTAATGCCAACACATATTGCGTTATCACGGAAACCGAATAAAGTACGATACATACGTTAATTCTGTTACTGTGTTTATTTGCGTTTGATCATTTACATTTAATAATCGTTTACCAGCTCCAGCACGGTGGAACTAAGCAACTAATTGCTTGCTTTAAACTCCTGTAACGCTCATGTTAACAACACAAACTCGCGTTTAATTTCAAAGGCAATTATCTCCGCTTTTCACTGTACAAACGCAGCACGGGCGTACCGTAGACGCTGTCAAGTTTATTAAGCTTCATTTTGACAAACGTATTAATCGTTGCGGCATGAAATGCCACCCAAGAGAGTTGTATCTACAAGATACAGATCTGAGAACTCCGATTAAATGCAAAGCGCGTAACGACAATGGCATTTTTCAAATCCCTACGCTCCGGTATACGCTCCAGTGTTTCTCATTTACTCAATTTGTCACTTTATTACCGAAGAGTTTCATCAAAATTTTCTACAAATATCAATAATAAGTTTCTTTACTTGGCGTTTCTAAGCGAACCATATTCGAAGCCATATGATTTCGTTTTAAATTCTATTTCCTCGATTTAAACGAAAAAATACAATCACGGATACGTCGATTCCTACGAAGCTACAGATATCGATAATAATAATTTTCTTTAATTCGTAATACGATAAAAAAAAGATAGGAAACAACAGACACGAGTACAAACATAACACGTGTGAAAGAACAAACGCGAAAATCGCGAGCGTAAGTATAGAAAAGGCCACAGTGTCAACGTGGCGGACTAAAGGGGTGGCGTTGGTGATGGTGGTAGTGGTATTCGAGGGGTATAGATGGGGTCGAGGCTTAGGAAGGACCGTAGGTGGACGACACGGGGGGAAGGGGACGCATGTGCTAATGAACGCCATTAAAAGCAGCGTTAATTAGATTGCGCTAATCAGATTGTCCCGTCCGTATCTGCTACCCTTTTTTTCGTACGAGACCGCAACATTCGTAGCCGATGGTAGGAATGTGGGTAGGCTCGCACGAAAACCTTCGTCGCGATTATTCGCTTTTTTCCGATTCTCGACCACCCCCTCGCTCTTCCACCCCCTTTTCACCGCGTCGCCGCTCTTTTCTTTTCTTCCGTGAAATACTACGTGTTCCCTGGCTCGTCTCTAATCTGCCCCGACCGATCTAATAATATTTCTCCTCCGCCTTGTCGAGGAATCTAATTAAATTTTCAACGATCGAGTTTTGAGCCGGTACTCATAATGAAACTAACACGTGTACCGATATCGACGTATTGTATTAATTAGCATCCAAATGAATTTTAACTGAAACGACTGAACGTCCGGTTATCGTTCGAAACGACAGAGATGCCGGGTAATTGCGGCGAACAAGACTTTATTGCTGTAAAACGTGCTGTAATACGTTCCATAAAATTGATAAAGCTCTGATAGAGGATTGTAAGATATTCCGAAATTGAAGCGGCATATATGGATGAAGGAGAAGCGTGATCGCTAATGCGATCTAAAATACTTTGGATTCTCTCGAATATGTGGTGGATATGTGGTTCGATGGTTAAAATTTTTAGAAATTTCGAATCTTGACGGATCTTAAGTCCTCAAAGTCTGGACAAGCGAAATTTTAAAACATTAAACATCTTCGAATCGTTTCGAAATAAAAATCAAACATTCATCGCTACGCGTACCTTACGATATCCCAGTCGTATAGATCGAAGATTCGACGCTTCAACGAACAATACCGTCATCGTCGATGAAGGAACGGTGCGTATTTCTAAGCTTGAGTCGCGTGACTACCGATACGCGGGCTCTCGTGTACATTTTTCTTCGATTCCACGCCTATTCGGTAAATAGTACTTTAGCGAGTGGCCGCATAAATCGACGACCCAGTGGCGCGCTGCTTGCGAATCCATATTCATCGGCCCGAAGTGCATAAAATTACGATATAGACAGCCGGTGGCTTGTATGAACATATTCTGTATGCGTTTCGTTTGTGTATTCGCGAACGTTGGTATGTGTGTTACGCGGCGTGTTGCGGCCAGCTTACGTTCACGTGTCAACGTGGACGGGCTGAATTATGGGTTCCTCGATAAATCTGATAGCGATTAATACCTATGAGAAGCGACCGAAGGAGAAGATATATATATATATATTGTATATATATATGTAGCCTCGCGTATATCTTAATTCACTCCAATTTAAAACTCGCGACCTCTTTCGAAAGAGCACTACGATCCTTCTGGGGAACTATCGTGCAATTTGAAGATAATTCGAAGGCGTAAACGAACTACCAATTCTCGTTCTGACATTCATCTTTTCTTCGCCTCGTACAATATACATAAATGTATTTATGTGTGTGTCCTTTGTTAAAGTTCAGATAACTTCGGCTATAACGTTAAGGAAACATCGTTTCCTTTATCGCGGCTGATTAAATATTTATTAGGATAAAAAACTATTCTTCTACTTTTACGTTGTATTAAGAAGGATTGGTGGTAAACTATCGAGGTAAATGTTAAGAATTTCATCGCGTTTTCGTATGTCGCAAATAAATTAATAATATATTAATATTAATAATATTAATAATAATACTAATATTAATAATATTAATATTAATAATAATAAATTAATATAAGAGTAATCGTAAGGAGATAGAGGAGTGGAATCTAAACAGAGATTTATTTCAAATGTTATAACGAGTATGAATATTCTTGAATATTATGGGAAACATGCTCAGTCTAGTTATACGAGACAATAATGGAGAATAACAGATATAAGCTTTGAGAAAGAGTAGGCATTTATTTATGAAATACGCGTTGCGATTAAATGGAAGATTAAGCGAACGAGATAAAAGGTACGTCAGGATCGGACAAAAGCCGAAACGTGAAAAAAATTCCGCGAAAAAGTTTTACGTCCGATCGCGCATCTATGGAATGCCGAGTCGATAAAGGCAGCGATTGCAACATTATCGTCGCGTACATTACAAAATTATTTACGATCAATAATTTCTTATCTTGTACAGCGCCGGCCATTAACGGGGACCACTTACGACTTTACTGGCCGCAACGTATTACTGACTCTGGGTATAATAAGTGTTTCCCTACGTACGAACACGTGTATGTATATTTAGATCTGAAAATACACGAAATGACAATTGCCCGCGATACAAAAAATCTCTCGAGAGAGTCAACTCTGGCCATTAAACGGAATTGCCGAAGATAAGATATTCGTACACGACGATTAATCTTAACCAGCCGAAGCTAAAATAATTGGCTACCCTTTTTGGCTCGATAAAATAAGCTTAATAAAATAACATAAACTTTCTCTTCGAACAATCTTCGGTTTTTTCCCAGAGAAGATCAACTAACAATTTCCTTTAAACTGACTTGTTACATCATAGGAAAAAGATACTCGTACAGAAGATCAACTTCAATTAGCAGGAATGCCAATGTTAACCGTAATAAAATTGAATCCGAAACGGAGATAATTGTAATAATATAAAATAGAAATCATCTTTGCTTTACTCGAGAAACTAGGATCATCTCTACATTTATCTGTTACTTCATAGGAAATGACTAAAGTAGAATTTCGTTATAAAACAGTATCCAGCGCTTTCTTCTATTGACGCTTAAATGGCAAATTACGCGGAACATCGTCTGTCCATCATCAATGACGAAACGAGTTTCGCACGAATGACTGTACACACGCGCAACGAAAAATGACAAGCTCGCATAAGAAAAATCTAACCACACCTTCGTCGTTGTCCGTAAATCGACGATCTTTAGCTTGAAATTCCTTACGATCTCTTAGATCGTTCAGATTCATCGTCGAGGAAACGATCATGATACTCTCGTAACGACACTAGCACGGAGAGGCCAGAAAATGGAGGCACGGTGTGCGCGAGTCGTGTGCCACGTAGAATGGCGCGTTATTGGCAAGAAGCATGCGATACCCGCAAAACATGCATAAATGCATAGCCGTCTCCCAGATGCACGGGGATACCGACTGAGATCCCCCGGTTCGACAAGACCAGCCACCCCTTTTTGCTCCCTTTGCGCAATCCCTACCCCCTCGACGCCACCAACCCCTGTATTCCTACGTCGACTTGTTCGACCACCCCCGCCTTCGCGCTGCAAAACCGATCAGTTCTCCCTCACGGGAGGAAAATAAGCGGTAGTCTTTTTTTCAACAACCCCCTTGATGTTGCTCCGACTGATGCAACCACGAGGAATTTGCCACGAGTTGCTCGATATTTGTGAAATGAGTGGCGATTTTGAGTATGCGTTTAAAAGGGCGGAGAAAAGTGTTTGGAAGTGAACGAGATTGAAAATAAATTCTATGTTAATCGAGCGAAAGTTGACGTTACGTTAATGAACTATTTAATACTTTACTTGCGTTTTCAATATTTTATGCGTTATTTGCATCGCTTGGTCGATAATGAATTAAAATGATATTCAAAGAGGTATGATTTATTTTTAAGCTCGAAACCAACGCCTATGTGACTCACATCCTTATTTATTCTTCTTGTTACATTTCTTACTTCTGCATTTCTACTAAGAGTAATCGGCTGTATCTTAAGATTATGATCTTTCCCCTTCGTTCTTTTACCGATAAACAATTAAATTATCGAACGCTCGTCTGCCGTGTCGTTTGAGTGTTATTGAACCGCTGGAAACAATCAGGCGCATCAAACAATTCTTTTACCTGGCTAGACTTTTTCGAATGCCTTATTTGTACCGCGACAGCATACTTAAGACAACTACGATGCTCTAAATGCACTACACGTAGAGGTTTCGCCGCAAACGCGATCAGAAACGCGTACCTACCGTCGCAATTCTAATCGCAGATTCCTTCAACGTATCCACTAAGCAATTCGCGCAACAATTATCCTTGCAAGCAAGGACCAATGAAATCCGTGGAGAATTTACTTATTGGGAATATCATTAACCCTAGACTGGTAGGATAAACTCACATGTTACGTAATTGTTGTATGAGAAACAATTTAACCTCGATATAAAAAAAAGAAGCGGGTCGACGATGCAATATACCGATTGCTGCAACTTCTTTGGAAAGCTACAATATGTTATCGAGAAATTATAATAGAAATTAAAATTGAACCGATGATGGAAGAAAATATTCGTTGCGTAAGTACAAATCGAAGATCATTGAAAATTACATAAAAATGTAAGCAAAATACTACAGATAGAAATGTAATACAACTGTAAGATCTAAAACTTGAAAAGATTGTAAAGTTTCCAAATGGTAGATCTTACGTCCAATTATATGAATTAAAACGCATCAAAAAAGAGATTATTTTCACGCTACGCTACGTAAAGACCAGAAAAACATAAAACTTCGAAAAAGTACTAAATTTCCTTTTACCAGTATCTGAATTATCGCAAGAATATCAAACGCATCTTTCTATTCCCGACGATAAACCGTTAAGTTGGTAGAGCGAGGAATCACAGCACGGACATCGAGTAATGGTAGGAGCCGGCGAAGAATCCAAAAGAAACGAAAGGAAGGCGAGAGGGAAGAAGGTGAAGGCAATTAGCACACGCTTGTTATGCCAGCCGCAAGGTAGAACATTCACGATCGCGAAATTCCTGACGCTTAGGCGCCTCCCTTGATTGGCACTTGATCCTCCGTCCAGCGGACTTTTCTCAAGGCGGTTCTCATCAAACGATCGTCGTCCCCTCTGACGGACTTGCCCGCCACGTGAAGACACTTCTTAAGATCGAGAGCTTTCAGTTCCTTGTCCTTTCTCGCGCACGCGAATTGCATTAAATTGCTCACCGTTTCTAACTGCCGCTACTGCCTCACAGAACGACGCCATGAATCTCGATGAGGCCAATTCGATTCTAATTGTCGCTTCTAATTTAGATACTGCAAATCAGAAAACCGATCTTACGTATTCCAACCGATCAGTCAACCTATGAAATGCCGCAGAATTTGCCGCAAAACAACCTATTCGAGAATTTACTGACAAAATAATCTACATATTTGAGAGTTTTAACGGAGCTCTCCATAGGCAAAGCAATCCTACATGGATAAAGCAAGAGGCAAAAGAATTTTTATTTTTATCCATAATATTTCTAAGTTATTTTTCTATTGAATGATTGTATAATATAATATAGTGGTTGATAAACATCCTTGGATATTTTCAGATTAGATTAGAAGCGGAAGTGAGATTTACCTACATCGTGTTTGTCTATAAAAGATGCAAAATTCAAAAATTCAAAACCCATTAATTTATGTACTTTCAACCCTACTGACTTTAGATCCTATGATAAAATCTAATAAATACCGCCAAAAGATCAAGTTAACTTAATCCTTGGTTAATGCACCGACTACTTCTCAATTTCCAGGAAACGAAAGGTTTGAGCAAAGGAAATTGTATAAGAATCTTAATCTACGATAGATACCGGTTTTTCATGAAACATCCGACAGCTTCGCGACGATGAGTCAACTGGCGAAGCATACGTGTTCAGTGTTGGTTCGTGAACCCACCTTCGCTCTCTCCCATCGATCCAAGACTTTCTTTAAGTGGTAATGGACGAGCCATGTCTGTACTCCCTCGTTCGTCGCGTTGGTTATCGTGCTTCGATATCGATACATGATTCCTTCTACGTCTATCTGTCCGTGGACAGAGTCCACGCATTCTGTCACTAATAATATCGATAAATAATCGTCTGGTCGCTGTTTCGTTTCTCTCTTTTTCTCTCTTTTTTTTTTTTTTTTTTTTTTTATTCAAAGACGAGAGCTAAAGACCGCTTTTGTAAACGGAACTTTTACGTCGATAATGACGAGACAACGAATAAATTGGACGTGGCAGCTTGTTTAAAATAAATTGCGTTCTCACGAACGAGGGAGTAACGCGCAACAGAAACCTTTCAATAATCCTGCAGGACGAAAGATAAGCTCGAAAAACGAGCAAGTATCAAGCGAACCGGCGGAATCCTTTTTCCTGTCCAACCGCATTGCGCTGGCCTTACTCACGCGACTCGAACGATATAAGTACGTGTATATCGAAAGAGTCGCATCGATTATCCCTTATAGGCCTTTCCTTTTCTCTTCTGACGTTTTCATGAAAAACAATTGAATTTTTGTATCACTCAAAGTATCTTTATGGCTAATACCCTTTCTGCAGAAGATAGACAATGTTTCAGATGTCTTTGTTAACTAGCTGTTGATTAGTGCTCATTAATATCTATGACGAATACGGTCAAGACAAGTAAACGTTGTATAAATGTATTTCATTCGAACAATACGACAATAACTGAAATAAAAGAACTAGCATAGAATAATTTTTCCGAATAGAAGACAGTGAAAAAAATATTGAAAATAGAGCCATTAATCGTTGAATGCACGAATGCTGTTTGTTTCATATCTCTGAGTGGGCTGTGAAAATACGTCATCGATAAACAATTCGCACAGCAGGCGTTATCTTGAAACGGGTTGGCAAACGGGGCGCAAAAAGCACAATTACCGAGGATTAATTTCTCAATTAATGAGTCCTGACGGGTCGGAGTCAGGAACGTCGCGGGTGTTCGCCACCCCATTCGTGGAGCGTATACGCACTACTCGCAAACGTTCCGCGCAACAGCACCAGGTATAGTCTCGATCGGAGATAACAGGTAAATTTAATTAAGCCGCGCTGAGAACCGCTCAATCGATTTGTGACAAGATAAACATTTCCACCGTGCGCGATTCTTGTTCCCTGTAGTCTTCGCGCGAATCTTCGTGACAACTATAACGACGTTCCGTTGCCTAGCCTCCACTCGTTTTACCTAATTGCATGTTAACGCGGAGCGTCATAATTACGATGACTCAGAAGGACTTTCTTTCCTAAGCCAAACTAACATCTTAACTCGTAATTTAGAAATGTAAACTTAAACGTTTTTTTTTCTAATTTTGTAATTTGATTAATTTTAGAATTTTGGAATTTATAGCTTAAATAAATGACAGATCGAACGAACTTTTTTCCACATTTTTCGTTGAAAATCGTAGATCGTTTAATAAAATACAGCAGAAATGGTCGATGAAGAGATTTGGATACTTTTTTTTATAAATCTTGTCAATATTCCATATACGTGACGTATATAGCAAGTTTCTTCATCTTTAACGTGGTATTGATCCATCAAATTTAATTTTCGAATAAACGACGCTTCATACGCACCAGCCTAATAATGATTTCTATAAAAACTCATATTAAATATCCACGCTTGATAATACGAGAAAATTGAATCCAACTTGCTTTCACTGCCGAATAAAGCTGATTAAAAGGATACGTAACAATGTCTCGTTCTTGCAATATCATTTTATCGCGATTGCAGTTTATTGGCGTTCGCGGTTTCGCCTAGCGAACGACGTGCATTGTGCGTTCTCACAGCTCACCAGGATAAAAACGAAGACGAAAGGAGCCGTATACCTTTAGCAGGGACGTATCTCGCGCTGCGGGGTACCCCGATCGGTCGATTCAATTATCGTGATCTGTATCTTGTCGGTCGCGCATACACGCCAACCAGATGTACGAGACGCCACTCCTTAGCCTGAAACACCTTATAAGAACTGTCCGCCCTCTGCTCGATGACGCCGACGATCATAATGATTAATGACGTCATTCGACTGACTAAAGTAACAACCATTAACTACAAATGACGGTACAAATGTTTGGACTAGCGCTACAGCGTGTGAAATGGGGCCTCGTAAACACGACTTTGTATTTACACTCCATCTTCCTGCTTATTGAAGTTTAAGCTACTTTAATTCCATGAGATTTCTTCGTGTTTACGGACATGCTTATTTAACACTTAGCGTATCAATGTGATCAACGTTCTGTACCAAACAATGTCAGAAACCATAATAATGCTTTTATATTTATATGCTCGTAGAAAACCATAGTCATCAAGCTGTCGATGTAAGTATTATAAATACAAGATATATTATATTTCACTGTTTATCGTGTGTCATTAATAACGAATCGAATAGTCTGTTTTCAAATGCAGATAGTTAACGAATTATTTGCTATCTAATTCGATGAAACTTAAATGCAAGACAAATTACTTGGCTTGACTGAAACAACCCTACTACTTTGCCTTATCTTGTTCTCTGGTGATATAAAGGAATAAATATAAGAGAATTCGCGGTGTAACACGTTGGGGCCACGTATTGGCCACGGAAAACAGAAACTAGAGAAGATTTGTGATATGTACCAGCATCTTGACTCGTGGTCTAAACAGCATCCAAGCTCGTGCTACGGGCTAAACGAAGGACACGGCGGCGCACCGTAAAACAATTGGCGCGACTCTGATTCCGCGACTTCCGATACCGGCGATAAACTACGTGGTGGCGAAGAGAGGGTAGAGGGTAGCAGGGGTTGCTTGCCCCGTCTCGATATTTACGGGCTACAGCCACCCGTTTTCGCTGGCCTTATCGCTCTCCACTAGAATAGCTGCAGCTAGGTGCATCGTACACAACCCCTGCAACCCTGCGAAACGGCCGTCCGACTCGCCGCCACCCTTTCCTCCGGGAATCCCCTTCAACGACACCCACAACCTTAGCCTGTTTCTCCGATCTGTCGCCTGTTATTTTTACACGGCTATCGAAAGTCCTATTACGATATAAATTTCTTACTTAATCATTTAACACACTTGTGCGTGTTATGTACGGATATAAATCTTACTTAGTTTAATCGATTGTTTCAATCATTTCAACAGCCTACGTAGTAAAACTCAAAAAGATTGATTGATGTACATTAATATCGATCGATTATCTGGAAATTCTGGATTTTAGAAACGAGAATCACGAAGAATCAGGATGCATAAGACGTATCAATTTATATCTATACGATGCTTAGCGGTAATTAAAATTTAAAAAAAAAACTACGGCTTCTATCTCGTACGTCGTGTAGCTTTCCCTTCGTAAATTGAAACTTCGTAAACTAAAATCAACCGCGTCTCATCCTAAGTAACCTGACAAACCTTAACGCTACACGAACGTATGAAAATCAGTTTTAAATGGTCCAAAAATGCATTGTTATTTTCGCGAAACGAATATCGCTACCTTTTTCAATTGATATCTGAATAATAAGACGATCACTAGAACAGATAACGAGTACTGCAACGAATTCAAAATAAAAATCCTCGATCGAGAAGGCGATGCGTTACCATCCCGAAGGAAAGCAAGAGGGGAAGAAGGAATTTTATCGGGGGCGTATATTCGCGAGCGCACACGGTTAATAGGGGAAGCGAGAAAAAGCGTCGCGGGAACGTTAACGTTGCTCGTTTAATTGGAGAAAGGCGACGCTCCCCTATCCAACGTTATCGCGTTATCAGTCCGGCCGGAAAAAAGCCTTCAATGTCTACCTCCCGAACAATTCTTCTTCATATCGGAACGTGTGACCAGACGCGGGCCCGTGTACGTACACGGTTGCATACAAATGTCTGTGTGCACGCGGCCCGCCTCGGCCATCGTCAATCCGATAAATTCGCCCTTTCTCCGAACCGCCCTCGCACTCGTTATCGTAGCGGCAATGCTTTTCCAGACACCGGAGAAATAGTTCTCCAGATAGTAGAGGAAAGTGCGCTTTTTTCCCGTGGCCCTGCTTTCCTGATATCGCCCAACGATTTCGTATCGACCGAATGATTTCTGGCTCGAAACAAACGATGCTTACGGGTGTAAATGAACGTACGATAAGTTTCACGATTTATCAAGCTCTGAGCCGATAGCGAAATTGTACGTTTGCTTAAGAAATCTTTTGCTTCGTCTGAAATGTCTACAATAATCTTCTCCATATCGGACAATTTGTAGAAAAAGAAATTTTAGCTGATCGTTTGTTGCTAGTGATTGAACATCCAGTGCTAGAAATTCTAACTTTTCCGTAACTCAACCATCGAAACATTTTCCTATAAACGAATAAATAACACGAGTAGATCAACAAACAGTCGCGTATCTACCGGCTATATTCCGTCTCCGACAATTTCCCTAGCAAACTAGCAAGGTCAGTACACGACTGACTCTCCTCGATTACCCTTTCACCTTTTCTTCCCTGTACGTGTTCACCGATCCGTGTCCATTTCCATTTCGATGCCACATTGCGGGCACCTGAGCGAGCCGAACGCCAGTCTCTAATGGATCCGCCAATCGATCAAGCAATTCGCGTCATACTTGGTCGTCCCTTTCAGCTCGGTTGCGTTTTGCTTGCTCTATTAAGCATCTCATCGAATTGCACAACGCTCACCACCTGAAGCTACCGTCTTGCTTCTCTACGTCTACGTCCACGCTGACTATGCTAATCCCCCATACTAACGGAAGGGATACAGATCTAATTCGTTTGTCGTATAATAGGACCACTTTCTGTAACAGAATTTTAAAAATATGATACACGTATTTTGTATTGCCGGCTGAGATTTCCAGCGAATTCTGATCGATTGGCGAAAAATAAGAATTTCACGGAATTCTGATCGATTAACAGTTACCTTACAATTGATACCTTACAATTAGATTAATTCACACTTCGAAACCAGCGAGTTTCCTATTGCTTATGAGCAGCCGTGTAAGTAAAATGATCACGAACTCCGTGATACCGACGGCATAATCAAAGCTGCTTGTTGCTATCAGTAATTCATTGTAGCAAACGGTCACGTTGTTGATTACCTATGTGGCTTATTCACTCTCAATCACCTCAAGCGTCTCTATAAGGGAAGACGTGGATGACGGGAACACGTCGAGGAAGTAGCAACAGTTTCCATGGAACAATAGAGCGAACAGGGAAACGAAGCTTTCTAGTTTTGCGCCTACAGCGCGGATAAAAGCGACGAAGCTTCCGTGAAGCCAATTGAAAAACGCAACAGCATCGGAAGCCGCGTCTCCTTTTCTCTCTTCCAACTCTCTATCTGGCTGGATCCAAACGCGTCGTCTCTCACCCTCCGTTGCTTTCTCTTTTTCTCGCGCCTTTGCGGACTACCTTGATATTCATTTACGAATCAAACGGCTGCCCCTCCCCCTTCTCCACCCTCTTTCATTCTCTCCCCCCTTGTTCCTCCTGGCTCTCGCCTGGTTAGCTTCCTGGCTCGCCGTTGTTCTACCGGTCATTTTTTGCCGTTTTGTTAAATGTTACGGTAGAGCGCGAGCGAGGCTCTCTTATCGCAGGACGCAACGATGCGGCTACATTGAGGCAAGCCGCGACAAGGAAAAGCCAGCCAGACATTAACGGGGAAATTATGTTAATCGAGTCCCAGGTGAATTAAAATTTCAAGCTTCTCGCGCGGGGACGCGTATCGTGAGGTTCACCATGAAGAATTACTTCGCGGGTTTTAGTGGGAATCGTTTGGAGGCGATCGTTTTCAGCTGTCGACAGAGCTCTTTGTATATTCAGAGGAGAATGGAACGAATAAATTATGTGAGATGAATTAATTAGATTCGAGCGTAGTCGATTACAACTGCTATATGTATTCGTTCACTCACGAATTCGATCTTAATTTACATATTGTTAATATATTTCACGCTGCCCATGTAGAAACGCGTCTTTTCGTTATCGTTCTTAAACGCTGGTTAAATAAAAGTACCTTTTTCCATCGGTGTTGCATACATTTTTAATCGAAATCATTTTTTTTTTCAGGAATAATTTTATACAAAACGCGCGTATATATTTTTATGTAATTGGCGATTATGTTAATTGCGAGAATCGACGCACCGCTATTAAATCTAGAAAATTCTGCATATACGACGATGCATTAAAAGGATCGTAAATAAAAAAGGAAAGGCACAAAAAGATATGCAAAATATTTTATCGGGTATCGTTAAATCAAGCGATCTTTCCGATATGTAATTGGATAAAACTGTCGCGAGAACAAATTTTATCTCGTTTACGTAGGTACGTGGTGTTTGGTGCGATAGAAGGGTTGCACTTTCGTATGCGATGTCGTGCATGTGCACGCGTACACGTAAACAGCGCGTCCAAACGATGCGGGGGAGGAAGAAAGTTGGAATATGCAGGGGCTGGACAAAAACTACAGCAGCAGAGTGGCGTGATAAGGTGCGCGCCGTGCACCTCCGGATCCACCCCTATCAAACTCTATCCCACATACCTACCCCCTAGGCCGTGTAACCGCGTCCAGGGTCGGTCATTGCGAATTCAAGCCGGAAATTTTCGCCGATGTACCGTGAACCTTCTCTTTTGAAATTCATTTTATATCTTATTACCATACGATTACGTGTTACCATAGGTGATTGCAATTTTTAAAAAATCCAAAGTACACTGAACACCGAACCATGCTGGTTGTATATGCACGCTAGTTGCCAAAAGTTTGAAATTATTTCGTGTTTCATAGAATTTATGAATTTAAAAAATGCCAGTTTAAAACTGCGTCATCTTAGGCAACTTTTGCTCTAAAATTTCACAAAAGAATTTCAGAAAAAATCGGCTTAGAATTTTCTTGCCGTAGTAACCTCGATCGTCGAAGATTTACCAAAATGGAACAACTGATTTTATATATCCAATTATATATCAATTTCGAATTAATAACAAAATCAATTAGAAAATACAGTATACTTTGGTTAATATCCAAACAAAAATCTTGTCGCTTCGTTTTGAAATAAGAAAATTTCTCAAGCGATTAAACGCAATTTAACTTGATACTATCCACCATAGAGATTCTTTTAAGGATTAACGATCAGAGCCGAGTGGAAAGTCGATAATGGACAAAGAGAAATTCGATAGAGGCTGGAGAGAATGTACGCTGCGTCCCTGACTTCGTTACCGTATAATCACGCGCGGATAGCGCAAGTTTTTTCAAACTGGGACGGTACTACTTTTGAGGCTTTTATCTGATCACCCAACTCTCCGTCGTATCGCAGCGAATATAGGAAAGCACCCTCTCGTGATAACGTTCCTCTGCCCCCTTTTCGGGCCTGTCTCCCTTTCACCTTACTCTACCACGATCCGCTTTTGGCATCGAACCAGTTAACGTTCGCAATTAGATGCTGTAATTACGGAGTAAAATTATCGTGCCGATTGCCAGTGGAATCACGACGATGACTGAAATACGGTCACGAGTAACGTCACGTACATGTAATTGTTATTATCGTGTGCCAAACTAGCTCGATATTTTATTTTATTCGTTTTCTCCAGTTTCAATACATAAAACATGCTCCTTTTTTTTTAAATGCCAATCACTCAAGACAAAATTACAAAGTGTGATCAGAGAGATTCCATGAATTCAAAATGCGTTGTTACAAAATACGTTGTTGGAAATACGAAAGTTACATCGACATTCGATCAACAGCAACTTATTTCATACGCAAAAACAAGCAAAAAGTGTAGAATAGCACTTCTTCGTACGAAGTGCTCGAGAAAACACGTGTATAGAAACACATGTAGATCAAAGTACAGACCTTGGTGCTTTAAAAACTCGTATCACCTGATTTCGTCTCTCAGCTGTAATTTATGGATCTATCACCTTTGATTTATCCAAATCACGCCGCGATAACGATCTACCTATCCCATTTGCAACATAAAAAATCGCTTAAAAACTTGAAATAATCTAAACGCGTGACAGTACATCATGGTTAACGATGAGTCATCGGAACACACCGATGACGTGTGCATTATCACTACAAAGCCACCAAGTCAGTCAGCTCTCAGATACTAACTAATTCCAAAGTTAAACATCGGAACATGTGAAACAGATGCCCAAAGTGTGACGCGTTTCCATTACCGAGCCGAGTTGTCCTTCGCCGGTCAACGAATACTCATCAATCGTGCCATTACGTCGATTCGCCACGCACGAAATTCACGAACGTTGAGGAGCTTTCGTTGATCATTTATCTAGCATGAGAATGGCGGAGGAGAAGCGAGGGCGGTATTATCATCGACACGATACATCATCCGCGAGGCGACTTTTACCAATCTCCTTCCTCGAGGACACCGAGAGCACAGGGCGAAGCGAGAAGTCATCCTGCATGAAAGCGGCTCCGAGTACGTGCCCTGTGTCTCTGATTTCATAATTTCCGTAGGCGGGACGTGCGCCAGTCGAAGAGCACACGGAGACCGAGAGAGAGGAGCTGAATTTAATGCGGAGCATCGACGAGCTTGGAAGACGACCGGACTTGTATAAACGGGAATGAACGTTCCAGGAGATGGATGAACTTTGAATGAGATCGAAGAATATCTCGGAGAACGACGTTTGTCACTGGTGAATCGAATGAATTTTGAATCGTCAGATTTCTGAGAATAATGAAAATAATGGGGAATGAGTCGAGGAATTGACGAGGAATAAAGGGGATTGAAAGGTATTTTGGAGCGCAAGATAAATGTAACAGAATGGAAGAGTTTTGCAACAGACATTGGTTCGCTTCAATTATGTAGATAATGCTGTTGGCGCAACTGTTGCACCTTTGGTTTTACTTCGAAAGACGAAGGAATTGAACGGAATATTGAAACAGAAGTCAGGTACATCTGGCCATATTTTTCAGCAGGGAATGTCTGAAAGAATGTTTATAGAATTACGAGATAAACGTAAACGACTGGTAACATTGGATATAAGAAATATAAAACATATAAAGGAGGTAATAAATAAGGGTTTATAAAATTACAAGATAACTGTAATTAATTGATAGAATTTGATATACGATATGTAAAATACATAAGAGAGCTGATAAGTAGGGACATAGCGGAAATTAAATTTCAGAACATAGGTGGTGAAAGGTGTTGGTAACTTTCTTCTTCGACTCCGTTTCGTAAAATCGTACCGATCGCGCTTTTAATCTCGAGAAATTAATTTCGCGAGTCCCTCGCGACCCACTTTCGACCAGGCTTTCGTACTTGCGGCCGGATACGATCAGTCCCCTATCTCCCT
The DNA here is from genome assembly GCF_024542735.1 of Bombus huntii. NCBI lineage: Eukaryota > Metazoa > Arthropoda > Insecta > Hymenoptera > Apidae > Bombus > Bombus huntii. The sequence goes on from NC_066240.1 coordinate 8,777,294, forward strand.
GTTCACGGTGCGACGTCAGCAACAAGAACAAACTATCAGCGAATTAATCAAGAAACATAATGACGTTTATGGGACAACTGGATACGCCGCGATGATCATTTAACGACTGCCGTTGAAACACAGTCGCGCCATCAATCACCCCAAACAGTCGACGCTTCTCTTAACTATCATCAAGGTATTAAGAAAGGAAGAGAAAATATAAACAGAGAAGTTATTTAAGAAAGAATTTTCGTGGAGATCGCTGCAGTTATTTCTAATTAAAAATGTTTAGCACCTATTTTAATACAACTACAATAGGATTCAAAAGTTTCCAGCTAAATATATTGATGTTCGGCTTTCGCGTTCTATCGATGACGATGCAATTGATATTTGATGAATGAATGAATATACAAAGGATAAGAAGATCATAAATTATTTAGCTATTACAGAAAAAGAAAAAGGGTGACGATTCGAAAGATGCTCAAGCAACATGGCGTTAAAAGATTCACGTATAAACTGGATTTCAACCACATCTAGCTGAAAAACCAAGTTAAACGAAATTAATAAGAACATTCATAAGCAGCGCAATTCCATTGCGGATATAAGTTCCCCCCTCCTAGGTACGAAGGTTCTCGTTCGAGGTGGAAACACGTCGGCAGAGGTCTGGCGCCATAGAACGCCACCGACACACCATCCACGCCGGGGCAGAACCGGTGGTAACGGATAAGGACAGGAGGGTGAGACGGCTGGATGCTTTTAGAGCCGCTTAAGTAATATAAATGCGAGTTAAGAGACGGTGCTCGACGAGCATAGGTAACGGATGACCGCTGTATCTCATTGTTTTCATTTCCTTCGGCATACCGGCTAGCTGTAAGACGCGGAAATGAAGTGCGCCGGCTTGCCATCTGGAAGGGAACACAGGCAAGGGAAGGGGATGGTTGACTGAGGGGGCGGACACCGTTCATCCCCCTTTTGCATCCTGCATGACAACGAACCTGGTATCCTGCCCCTTCATCTCTCTTCCCTCCTCACCACTGCTTTCCGCATCGTCTCCCTTTCTCTCTTTTCACGTTTCGTTTGTGGTGTCAATGTATGTGAAACGTTTTCGCCTGTATGCCCGTTCGCACGCGCCTCCAAGTATCTATCCGGGTGTTTATAATGTGGATATAAGTATGCACACGTGTCCCGTTCCACTGGAATAAATGGTTTCCAGCTTCTGCACCATATCTTGGTCTCTCTTGATATTTTTTCTTGTTTTTAAACGAAAAGATGTGGAAGGCGAAGTAAGGTAAATTTTCCTCCGGCTTCTCGATAGCGGTAGAAAGAATACGATAACCGAGAGGGGAAATAGCCCAGCGGTTTGTCTTTTTAGAATTCTCAAGCTCGCGTAACTACTTCCTTAATCCGGCCACCTCGACGCTAACAGCTCTCGCGGCTATTCGCGAGCCTTGAGGAATTACGGACTCTAATTCCATTTGCAGTTTTCCGGCCGATCTTTGTTTTCTTCTGGTAAACACGAACATTGAAACGAATATCTCGGAATTGAAACCGCTTTTGATAGAGACTTCTCTCTTTCTCTCTCTCTCTCTCTCTCTCTCTCTCACTCGTTCACTCTTTCTCTCATAGGGAGAGAATTGGGAGATTTATGAAAATGTAAGCATGTAACGCTTCAATAATTGACAAACTGTGCTGTCGTGCATAGTTCTTCTTAGAAAGTAAACGAATAATGAATATCTAAGTAATATATCTAGGGGAATCAACGACCAAAGAGCGTAAATAGCGATTCGAAGTGAAGAAAGAAACCTCGAACTGGCTACGTGTAACAATGAGATAACCTGTGAAACTGGTCATTGGCCCTTCGGCTTTTCCAACTGACACGTTTCGTCTTATCCTAACTGTCGATCAGCTACGGGTATATAGCAGACAGTGAGATCCCTCGGCACGTGACAACGATGCAAACGACTTATTATAGCTCGCTTCGAGGTGATAATATTATAATATTGAGGTCGACGGGCGCGGGTGTGGCACTCTGATGTCCTCGTGCCTCGCGTTTTCTGTCAGGCTATGTCGATTCTTGCGTTACGGTCGTGTTTCACCTGAGTTCACGTTCTCATTCGCGTATTCAACGTTCTTCATCGTTTGTCAAAGACAGACAAATAGATTGGAGAACGTATGTATAAGTACATTACCTCCCATAAGTAGCAACACTTTGGTTTGCACCGATTCGCAGTAAGCGTAACACAGATTTTATCGAATTTTATCGAATTAGTGACAGATTAATAAGATTCTTCTTTTCTCCAAATCTTCTTTTCCGTAAACCTGTGATTAAATTACATCCCATTGTATTCGAACAAGCGTCAGAATACTCTTGAACGTTAGTGTACGTTGTTCTTTAACTTTCAAGTAGAGATCGGAAAGAATAGGATCGAAGTAGAGATAAGATGAAAATGTAAGAGCAATAGCGTTTCAATCCCCATCGTGGGCGAAAGTTTCCCCGTAAAAATGTCCCAGAACAATTTTCTAGACGGCATAACATTTGCCTGCGATTAACCTGTTGAGTACCACCAACGTAAAGCTCGAATCGTGGCACAGGAATCGGTCTTGGTAATCTGTCCGATCAACAGGTTACGTTTTCCGCCACCTGCGCGGATGGTGCCCCGCCTCTTCTTATAATTAACCGCTTCCTGTCAATTAACATCGTACTTCGATTACTTTCGCTGAGCGTTATAAAATTTTCCTCGAAAGGGAATGTATAAGAAAACTGGATCTAAAGAATTTTTATGATCGCGAAGGACGAACGTTTCCTTAACCAATAATTGGTGGATTCTGAGTCAATTCTGATCTTCACAGATATCTTATGTAAGTATTATACATATATTACTTTTCGCATAGATATGTTACGTTTGTTGCTTTCTACGTTAGATTTATGTTTTATTGTCTCATTGATTTTTATCGATTGTAAAGATTCTATTCGTTCGACTGTTTGCTTTATTTCTATCGAATAAAATGACATTTCGACACTTGTGACAACGATGATCAGGTTCCTAAAGATGAGGATTAAATGAAAATCGACTGGGTCGAATGGCTTACGGTGAGTAATCAAGTCGTCAGACTATGCTCCGTGACAAATATTAGATCGCCAGGGATGAAATCATTCCGTCCTCGGAACGGAAAGAGACCCTTCCTGCTCTTTCGAAGATTAGACCTGGCGCTTCACTCCGGATGCATTGATATGATCAGCCTTCTCCTAACGAAGTCACCCGGTATACCTGCACGTGGAACGGGGGTGGGCAATCAGCAACGATCTCGTATGTCTGTCCAGTGTACCAACTTAACGACCATATCAGATAATTTCTTATAGCTATATAGCAACACACGTACACATCCACCTTCTTCTTCTTTGTCACGGCGCTCATTGGTTACAAATACTTTTGGTTGCTTGTACATTTCTTAATCGGTGTGTTTGTAATTTAATCCTAGCGTGGACGACCAAATTTCATTTTTCATTGAAACATTTTTTTCTATACAGTATTCTGCTGAAACCTCTCTTTTAATTCACTTACACTGTTTTGCTTCTCGATTTTTTTTAAAAACCTTGTTTGAGAATAGATCTTTTCCTTTTCAAAAGAAATATGATAGAATAAATTTTCATTCATCGAGATCATAAATAATCATCATTTTTATAATTACCTATGATTATACAGAGGATACGGATAAGTCACCTAATGTACAAGCAAAACAACGTGGTACAGGCGATTTATGAAATACATCAGAGGTATATATATAACATATAATAAAATATAATCTGGTGTAGAATTGTATTTTATGCAGAATCATGATATACATATTATGTAATGATGAAATTCTTCTAACAATTAGAGACGGGTTCTTAACGTCCACGGTGCAATTGCGCTCGATTTCTCTCCATGTACGACTAACGCATGTTCTCGCGATAATTGTAGGAATCACGAGTGAATGCCTGGAAACCCAGCTTCGTGTAATAAATTTCTACGGCGCGCTCCTACGCCAAATACGACGAGCCAAAATAATTTATTGCGCCAGATATACGCGTCGGGAGTATTTCATACGCGTTTAATTATCACGCCTTATAAGAACACATCCACGGAATTCCACGGAGTTGTGTCTGTAATTGAATAAATTCGTGCAACCTTCGTTACCAAACGAGCCTTACTCTTTTACTTGACTACGCGATTAATTATTTCAACAATTTACATAAGACCATGCTTGTAATCGCAATCACGGCTAATTATCTCTCACTATCGTTCGATATTTTTTCCTTCTTTCCCTTGCAACGTCTACATCCTACTGACCAATTTGTATCATAAAACTCCGTGAACCGATCGCACGATAAACGTACAATGTACCCTATTTCATTTATAAATCGTAAATTCAACTGTATCTAAAATTCAACATAATAATGCCGTCACGCGAAATGTTTCACACTCGCACGGACATCAGCCTAGTTTCCATTAATCGAGAGAATTTAAAGATAATTTCGGAAAGTAAAGAATTCGACGGAACAAAGAACAGATAACTTCAAAGATTAAGATATGAATTCCAATTTTAACGTTCCAGCGCCCGAAGAAAGCGGTGGAACCAATAATAACCTCAAAGAGTAAATAATTCAAAAGAATGATAGGCGACCACAAGAACCTTTTACGTTCCACTACCCAAAGAATCAACCACCAGTGATAACGCCAGTAACAGCCATAAAGAAAAAGTCAGCTGAACAATGAATAGATAACCTCAAAGATCGATATAACTATGTCAGCTTCGCGGTATTCCAGTGTCCAAAAAAGCAAGCACCCGGTAGTCATTCACAAAAAAAAAAAAAACAAAAAAAAAAAACAAAGGAGAGGAAGAAGAAAAAATCAAGAGATCCCCACAACTCTGGCAACCCTGCTCGATAGCCGAAACGTGAGACCGAGAACTCAATTACTCCCTTTCACGCCCATCTTAAGTGCTGCTCTCTCCGTGCGCGTGCACAGTGCACGTATACGCACACCTTGGCACACTCGCGAAAGGCGAAGCTTGCCATCGTGGCAGCTCACGTGCGTGTGCGTGTACACGCGAGCCAAGAAGTGGGATGCTTGTACGGGACGCGGCGGTGGGGGAGGCGCGCGAGAGAATGGAGGGGGTGCACGAGTCGAATAAGTAAGGTAGGGGCGCGCAGAAGGGAATGGAGAGAGACGTGACGAATAAGGATGGGTGGGGAGAGGGAGACGAGTATTGCAGAATGGAGGGGGTGGAGGTGAACGATGAGAAGGCGGTGGGGAGGGGGTGTCGGCGGGAAGGGAGAGGCAGCGTGAATTAACACCTCTACCGCGGCATCAGATAGCGTCGGGTGACTCCCCTCACCCTCGGAGAAGCGTCAGCGGTGGCGGCGGCGGCGGCAGCCCTCTTTCTCCGCTTCTCCGCTCTCGCACAGAGGAAACGTGTCGAGGGTGGAAGGTGGGGGCGGATTGCAGAACGCGGGGAAAGGGAGTTTATAATTGGCGGCGTGCGTATGCAAGCCGGAGGCCCTGTTCGAAGAGAAGAACTAAAGCAGAGAGGAGAGACGATGGCAAAAAGACGAGGCAACCAGGGGAGAGGCGACGAAGAGATTTGTTATCCCAGGATTCTCCTTACACGCGCGCCTCGAAGTCGTACGCGCGCATACCTAAAGGATTCTCCCTGCAGTATCCCTTTTCGCGCTATTTTCATTTTTTGCCTTTTTAGGTTAGCGCCCCCTTTCGCGCGCATGCTCGTCCTCGCTTGTTAAGTCGTTAAGTGGCCGTTACCATTACCACTAGCGTGGAGTACGACGAACGTGAATGAGCACCAAGCAACTTTGCGTTCTTTGATTTTCTTTCTCCTTTTCGTTTGAACGAACACGCACCACATTTGGGATGTTCGCTATTCTGTAGGAATTTCGAGCGGCAGAGATCATTGGCTGGATCAAACGAATCGAGGTGGTAATGACGTTAGGTACGCTGCAAGGTACGTGCTTAGAGATGAGTTATCTTCCTCTACAGTCTGAATAGCGGTGTTATTAACGGTGATTGTCGATAAGCACTGGCAGAATCTCCGTTTGGGGAGCATCGACTTCCCCACGATCTAAAAACAAGCCGAAGAATTCTAATCGAAGCGGCGACCGACTCGGAAGCATCTTTCTGCAACCTGATTTTGTGGTCAACAAGATCAGGACCAATTAGGGGCGCAAGACGAATGCGGACTCCGAATTCGTATCGCGTCGATACGAAATTTGCCCAATAGCGACATCGAGAAGCGCAACACCTCGATCGAATTCCTTATCAAACGATGTTCAAGAAACTTCCAATTCCGATTTGCCGAATACAAGATAAGCGACTGATAAATCGGTAACAACTCTCGATAAGGCGAGAGTCCGGTACAACGTGCAAGTATCTTCGCGATGAACTTAATCTTCGATACACGCAGGCTCAAATAGCTGGGTTGGTCGCACTACAGAAAAAGGAAGAAAACGGAGAAGTAAATTCGAAAGGAAGAAAAGAAGGGTAAAAGGAGACGAAGACACGACGATGGTAATTACAGGCACACATTCGCCGAGAGAGGAGAGGAAAAAGGAAGGCGGGCCCGTTTGCAGGTGCAGCCCGGTTTTAACGCAACTACGTTATCGGGCGGCGGTATCAGGAAGCGCGGAAACAGAAACGAGAAACTAGAAAGTCTTTGTCCCACGACGGTGATAGCAAGCAGCAGTGACGTTAGAGGTGGGTATAGGTAAGTGGTGCTGGTAGCTGGAAATCCAATGGTGCCGGCGTACGTGTGGGACAGGGGGCAGGGGGAGGGCCCAGGGAATAGGTAGGTACCTTTGATAAGGAGACATTAGCGACCCGTATGTGATACCACGGTGTCTGATAAGCGACACACGACTAGACGCAGTTCCGTCTCTTGTTCGTGCGTTCGCTCGTTTTTGACGACAGCATCAGGAAAGTCTCTGGACTCTCTCTCCCTATTCTGACGTGGCGCCAGAGTCACTTCTCGACATCGGAAGGAGCTTCCAAGCTTGCAGCGAGATTGTATTACGAAGATGTAATGACACAAAGCGAATTTAGAATAGAAGTTCTTTTCAATCTTGTCAATGTGTTTCTACTTTGGACGTTCGTCGATGACTTTACAAAATCTAGAATATCTACTCTGTACGTCGTGATCGCAAAACATTCGATCCTCCTAGCTTACGATAAAGAACCAAGAATACCCCAAGCTACCTGTCTGAGTGTTCGCTAAAATTATCAAAAATCTGGAATAATAAATATTAATAATATAATACTAAAAAAGAAGAGGCATACAGTCAATTAAATTAAAACGAACTAATCGTTGTCAGATTTCCCGTACGATATTCGAACGAAGCGTTATCCTGTTTCTAACTAAGTATTTAGACGATTAAACTTTGTCACGTTTAACATTTGCCTGATGGTTTCTTTTTCGACATTGGGGAACCGAAAGGTCGTTCCTAAATGCTTGGAAAGCTTTAGGTTCTCTTACACATGACGCAGCAAGTTCACCTGTGAATTATCGTCTATCTTCGAAATTTGCATGGTGTATACGATAGGGAATAAAGAGAGGAAAGACACGCGAGTTAAACGAACGAAATTGAAATCTAAACGCGTCATCAGAGAGATACGTTGTCGAGGGCGACATTCGTAATTCAAATTCAATAAACGCCCGCACGGCGACACAACCCCTTTCGTTACGTCAAGAAGAAAAAGTGTGGCCCTGTAATCGGTTCCTGGTAAGCAGGTGCGAGAGCACCGAGAATATATATCGTTAACCGTAGACGCTATCGTATCGCTGACCACAACGGTAACGTTTCTCCTATCGCACCCCTATGTTAACTGCGAGTTCTCACCCAGGGTGGTTGACGTCCGTCTTTCGCAGGCTAGAACACGGTCCGATAATTTCTCTAATCTAGTGGAAAGAAGACAATTAAGGCTATACAGGCGAGACTGTTGGAACAATCGACTCAACGTAGGAGGACTAAGGATACGATAAAGAGGTGGAGAAAAATGAATGTATCAGTGAATATGATAATAAGCGAATGAACTATGCAATTCAATTAGATAAAAGTTTGTCGTTAGAAATGTGAAGCTGTCACATATTCTCCTAACTTCCTAGTATATTCTATGAGTTTAATCTGTTCTAATAGTCTCGTTTATGTCAGTCAAGTGAAGTATCTTCAATCCAACCGAATCCAAGTAACACCATCGACTCAAACTAAAACCTAAATCCATCTCCTTAATTCCACAAATAGAAAACTTTCGACCTCTCAATTTTCTCAAACGAAGTCACGAGTTATCTAGTAACATTCGTCAAAAGAATCTCAACTTGGCTAGAAACCGGAAAAAGCACCTCGAGTTTCTCAAATAACGAGTTCATGCCCAAAGTGTTTCCGAGCATCTTAAATCCGATCGAACTGAATTCCGGAAACTCGACTAATTCGACTTTAATCAAACCTTCCTGCTCGTTCCACGACTAAAAATCTTTTATCTGAGTCACGACCAAAATCATCCAGCCTTACGCCTCTGCGATCGTAATCCACGTATTCCCTCGCAGCCGATTTCCCGATAACGCAAGCAAGCGAGACCGTAGGAAGGCCAGGACCGGTATATCCGTTGATCACCCGAAGGAGGTGCGTTTTATGCCCGCCATAAACCATATACGCCTCCGTTCCCATGATACGGACGCGAGAGGCAGCGCGTTCTTCTGCTCCTCTGGTATGCGCGCCACTTCTACCACACGTGACAACGTGTCGTCGTCGGGTAGATGTGCAGTTAGCCACCCAGAAACACGTGCGAACGCCAGCCACCAACACCCACACGATCGTGACGTCCCTGTACGTAGTGGTCCGCGTTGGTAACGACGCGTACAGGTATCTGCCAGCCAATCGAGGCGTTCTCTCGCCTATAATGGCTAGGTGTCCATTACATCTAGTCAGCCGCGGCGAAATAATAAAACGCGTCGAATGCCGGCGCCGTCGATCGGCCTTAAGAGATGCAGACCGAGGAAGAGAGAAAGAAGGAGAGACAGAGACAGACAAAGAGAGAGAGAGAGAGAGAGAGAGAGAGAGAGAGAGAGAGAGAGAACGAGTGCGAACCCTCCGGGATATGTATCGTGTGCACGCGGAGTAGCCACGCGGCGGCGCGTAATTGAATCAATCGACGATTTACTACCGACGCGCGCTGCCCGGAGTGACGATTAATCTCGCCGCGGCTTGCGCGAGTACGCCGCGCGCACGCCCCGCAAAATATACTGTTATTTTCGTCGGCTCGTGGGTATTTATGAAGATACCGATCGGCCATCGTAATTGCGCCTGCCACGGGTTTCCGGAGTTCATTCATGGACGATGCGTTGGTTCACAGGTGATTTTATTATGCCCTTTCAAGGGCTGTTTAACCCCTCAAGGCATTGCGATTTAATTTGGTTGCACAGTAAGTTACGTTCTTTGAGAGGCGTGTAATTTAGTAATTATTGACGTTTTCAGAGGAAGAGTTATTCGTTTATGATTTTTACGTAGGCGGATATATTTTTTGTATCGATTTGACTCGCAGGGTTAACGGAGATTATATAAAATTCAAAGAAGGGAAAACCGTCAAAGAATATACCACCTAGCCGCCTCCAACTTTAGTAAATTCCCAGCGAGCGATCCAACGGCGCATGGTGATTGCTCGTAGCGCGACGAAAGACAGGTAGTTCCATAACCGAAATCACAGAACCGAGGGACGGTCGCCATCAACCGAGCAATTTACATAAGAAAGAAACGCTGTATGACGTAACGCGGCAACCTTCGGGAAATCTATTTCCGCGACGTTGACGTGATCATTCTACATTACATTACTACATCGCGTCCTAGCCGCCATACGTAAAAGAAGAGAAAAAATGTAGCAGGAGAGATCTACAAGGGTGTAAGAAAAGAAAAATCGTAGGAGAATACAGAGAGAGAGAGAGAGAGAGAGAGACAAAGAAAAGGACAGAGAGAGAGGGGGGAGAGAAAACGAAAGATTCCCTCGGAAGCTTCGATGAGCGACGTGTTATCAGACAGCTCGATAACGTTTCATCCTTTGAACAGACGTCGGGAGGCTGTAGTCGAGAGATCGGCAGTTTGGAACGACGTTTCGTCATCTCGTTTCCTCCGCTTCCCCGTGCCTGATGTCTCGTGACCGTTTATTTCACGTCCTTCTACGTTCAACCACTCTCTCGAATGCGCGATGGATCTCGACAAAATGGCGATAACAAGAGAGATCGTCAACAAATTTACTCGTCCAAGAGGGGAAACAAACTTTTAATCGTTCGCTTTTTCGTGTTCCCGATGGGCGTTCGCTCTCTTATCGCATGGAGACACGTCGCATCGAAGATAAACCACGGTTTGGGCATGTATCAAGAAAGAAAATAATATATTTATTTTTCTGGGATTCTTTATTTGCTTGTTGTTTTTCGTTCCTCTTTCCTCTTTCCTTCTTTTTTGTAGTTATTACGGTAAACGTTGCGTCACGGAAATTGCACGATACTCGAAAGAATATCGTTCCTATCGGCCATTATCACTTTCGCGGTGATGTGCGAGCATTTGCAAGCAGCCTGACGCGCAGAGATCACGACTTATCGGCATGCACACGTTTCTCGACAAGCAATCTGTATAGATAAGCCGATATCTTTTTCGGTAGCTCGCACTTACGCCGTCTTTTATCCCGGAAGGTGGCCTTCGGACGCATAATTGCCGCCATTATTCCGCTTAAAAGCGAAGTTTTTCTCTCGTTTGCTTTTATTTTTCTACCGAGAACAATTACACCAAGTGCATCGGGTAAATGCATACGAAAGATATACGAAAAAAAGGCGAGCACGTGCGATAAAAGTTATTTACTCAATTTCTTGCCGATCTTCAATCCTATCTTCCTCTAAGTATTTCTTTATTTCGTGTTATCAACAAACGTAACAACCATCGTTTCACCGAATATATTTTATTTTAATCCTCCACTATTAATTTCCCGCCTTTAAATTAGAACGAAAATTCACAGAACGAAAAACCGTCATCAGCTAGTGGCGAAAATAAACGACGAAGATGGCGAAAGATGAGGAAAGAAACGAACATCAGCGCCAATATCAGCGCGGGAGCTTTTTGTAATGGCGGGATGTGGCTCTTTTTGGCCTTTCAGCCGGTGGCTTTCAGAGTCTTCCAGCGTGGCAGATAATGAACGAGCACCCTCGCACACCACCGCTGCAAACTCTGTCTTTCTATCCCTCTCTCGCGAGTCGACTCTCCGCTACTACAACCGTAACTATCCCTCTTTGCCTCCCTGGTTCCCTACGGCCACCCTCGCTCGATTCACCTTCTCGGCCAACGATGTCAACAGGTGGGCAACGCGGATGCGACCTAACCAACGGGCCTGTGTTGGCCTCCTGTCGATTCGATCGACCACGGCCTCCTCTCCATCGGGGCTGCTGACATCCGTCGTCGACGACGACGAGTCGTGTCGTCGCTGCGTTCCACGCAACCGATAGGGAAAAAGTATGCGGCAGGAAATGGCACTCGCGTGACACACAAAAGACGATGGCGGACAATGATACCACGTCTGAAAGAGAAACTTCACGCACTGACTGGCACACAACAGCCTCGAACGACCATCCAGGTAGGCTAAGCTTGCGTCTCTGATAGTAGTTTTCCCTACCGAATTTTCCACAGTCCCGTGATTTCCATGCATACGATGGTTCTGCAATGGCGACATTTGCTTAATACAAGTTTTCTCTTCCCGGAGATTTTCCACTAGTACCTGGCTATTATTACTCTTATTAACTCATAGAACCGATTCGACGAAATCAGCCTCTGATATTGCGTACGGATAGTAAACAAATGCATATACGTTTCTCGTTAACTAACCAATTAACGAATCACTGCTATATCTAGTTGCCGACGATATTAGACTGATCGTTGGAACTCTGATTTATGGAAGGTTGCGATCTAATCGTTCGTCGTATTTATTGAAGTATCTTGAACAAAAGCAACAAGTTGAATTTACCACCGATTGGCTTGGAATATCAAGTCAGATTGCGAAGTGTTCCGCGATTTCTCGCACTAAGAATAGATTTTGAGCCACAAAGTTCATCGGTCCGTGGAACTCTGAGGTACGAAGCATGCCGATAATCTTTCGCCGTCTATACACGCCTGTAGTTCTCTCGCATCGGCCACAATAAGTCCATGTCAATAAACTTTTCAACGCTTCTTTCAGCCAGATTAGATTCCACGGCGGTGCCGCCCTCGACATTCGCCAATGGTAATCCAATAAACACACTTAAGAAGCGATATCGATCGAAGATCGAGGCATTATCGCGTGATCGGATCGCGGCAGCAAGGCACGAAGGTCTTATCGGAACACGATGGCAGAGACGGTGCAGGGACTGGTCTACCGACGCCATCGACAGGGATAACGATAAGGTGTTTTTCAGAGCGAATCAGCGTTAATGGATGTTTTCACGCGAGCTCGCGCGCGAAGCTGCATCGCGTTGTAGATAAGTTGCACATCGCGGAATATTGACAGACATCGCATCTCTCCACTTTTAATTCGCATCATCCGCGACTATACCCGTGCCCCGCAACTCGACTCACCCCCTATCTTTCTCTTGCTCTTGTCGATAGTCGCTTGGCTGCTCTGCTTTCTCTCTTATACGCTGGAAAGCTTTCACTGATGCGCTCCTTCGTCTTCCTCGCTTTCTGCAACGATATCAGGGAGTAGACCGATACCCTCGCGGTGATCTCTGGGACAAGACAACAATGCAATCTGCACTGTCCGGGCGTTCGATCGTTGGAAAACACACTCCTTATCAAATTGCGTTGCTACGAGGCCGAACGAAAACCACCGTTAATCCACGAAAAATTTCTCCGTCTCGCGAGATCTCTCGAATCGACCACGAGGAGCCCCGATGGACCTGATCGAATGGCGTTTTACGGCCTTTAAACCAGGAAACCGATCTTAAGAAAGACTTCAAGGTTAAGAAACACGTATACCACTTCGTTCACAGAGCAACGGAATTGTGCGGTTTGCTACTGTACGAAAAACTCTTTTTCCAATCGGCTGGTAGCCTGTTATTTTCCGTTCACCTTCGATGAAAATAGAAGAAAGTCGGAGAAGGAGAGAACATTTTTAAGTGCATGGACGAACGCCGCGGCGATTTTGTTCAAAATGGCCTACGAGCTGTTGGCCGTCGATAGGATATCAGTTGATGGTCAGCCGGACGGAGATAGCGGTAATGAGCGACGAGAGGAAAGTTCCCATCGGGCGAATAACCAGTAAAAGGAGTCGCGGGAAAAAGGGGGGGGGGAGAGAGAGAGAGAAAGAAGGAAAGCAAGGGAGACCGGATGATGGACTGATTACGCTCCACGGCCGAGATAGCAGCTCGATAGAAGAGAACTTCTACGAATTCCAAATTCACTTCCCGAAGCGTTCATTTCCGGAGCTCGCCAATGCTGTTTCGAGGCTTGATACCACGCTAAGGAATTCGGAGCGAAAAATTGGACTTGATGGAATAATTTATGAAAAATATGTATAAGCTTCTCTGATTGCGCTACATTACACCGATCCATTACGAATTAAATCTAACACGGTAAAGAGTGGCATTAGGGCCTCTTTCTAAATTCTTGACTAGAAATGAAAAAGTCAACGACCACACGATTCCGATAACTGTAAAAAATAAAATCATTAACGATCGATATCTGCGGTTAAATTCGAAAATTAAAACAGAATCGGACGCTAAAATTTTGAACAGAATCGGGCGCTAAAATTTTAAACAGAATCGGGCGCTAAAATCTTAACAGAATCGGGCGCTAAAATTTTAAACAGAATCGGGCGCTAAAATCTTAACAGAATCACTGACAAGAAAATATTCAAAGGATAAGTGAAAGGAGCATTGGGAACAAAGGTTCGTGCGGCGGTGGCAAGGAGAAAAACTCGAGAGGCTTCGAATTCGAGGAAAAATAAGCACATCTAAATTAATAATCAATATCGATCATCCGACGCGAACACAAGATTTAGACAGCGAAGAAAGGCGAACAACCCGGAATGAAAGCACGAAAAGCTCGTGCATTATTGCGAGATGATGTGACGCGATGCTCCGATCGCGCCCTCGTCCGACAAAGAAGCCTCAAACCGTATCAAACGAGTCGGCGGCGGTGCGGCATTGAAGTGGGCGCGCGGAAGGGTTGGGATAGGCGCGTGGACAAACGAAGGATACAACAAAGGATCCGGGCGCAGGGAGGCAGAACGATAAAGGGAGACAGAACGATCCTGCCGAAAGTTAAAAGGGAATCCATCCATAAATAAGCGCGGCTCTCTACGGGGTTTGCCTTGGCGAGCCGTGGAACGGCCACGGATCAGCGCGCGATCTCCAACGGAATAATAATGCGGGTAAAATAAAACCGGCCTCCCCCTCGAACACTCAGACAGGCTTACGCACCGAGTCTGAACACACGCATCAACGTTGGATAGCGTACGTGTAAGCTGTGTGCACACCGAGAACCCATATAATACCCCCATAGAGAGATGGGAAGATCAAACACTGAAATTACAGCATTGTGAGCATTCTTCTTGCGGCCACTCTTCTTCTTCTTCTCCTTCTTCTCCTCCTTCTTCTTCTTCTTTTTCTTCTACTCCTCCTCTGCTTCTTCTTCTTCTCCTTCTACTACTTCGAGTTTGTGCTTACCGATAACGGTCTTCCTCCTCTTTCTTTCTATCTTTCTGTCTCAGTCACACACACGGCGAACAACGTTTTACTTTCTTCTCGCTCCTCTTCGTTCTTTGCCTATCGCCCCTCGCCCTTGTTCGCATAAACACACACTTGCCGTGCCTGCATAAGGCTCCCTTTATTATCAAAACCCGGATCGCGTGCATATTGCATCGGTGCACCGAGAGAAGACCGCGCTGCTCTCGACCAAACCGACCGGCCGCTCTCTCTGTTGCATCTATCCGTGTACATCGAAGTCGTAGCTGTAGCAACGCTCGTTTACTCCTCCTCCTTCTTGTTCCTCCTCTTTTCATGGGGCGAGTCCTCCTTCTAAAGGACCTGCCTTGTCCTGGACGATCACCGCGAGATCACCAGCTATAGAACACATTTGGCAACGATAGCTCGATGAGGCGACCGTGACGCCATGGAAATTACCGTCTCCACCTATCCAACCCAGCAACATAGGAATAAATATATCATAGCTATACGAGCGCAGATTTTCTTCTTCGAATCAGATATGGGTAACAGGTGCAACCAGAAGGGACAAAGTATCGATTTCTAGAACGTGGATGGGATTTAAAATAAATATGTACTGCATTTGTCTTTGAAGCTAAGAGCGTACAAAAGGACGAGAAACGTGTATCATCGGCTACATAAGCAAAGCGAGATCAACGTATCTATCTTAAGTAGCTACAAAGGAAGGACGAGAAAACGAGAACAATTCAGAGAGTGAATCGAATTTAATCCATTCCGATTTAAATCAGAATGCAACGTTGCGTTAAATGGAACATTTCGATATTTTTTCGATCGATTTACGTTATCGAAATCAAGTCTTCCGACATCGTGTCGAATGAAATATAATCCATTCCAAACCAGAGGAAAGCAAATAGACAGACTGTTTTACGTTTTTGAAACATCGAAGACGCAAGCAATTTGAAGCAGATGAAACGTAATTCGTTGGAAGCCAGAAGGCAGCAAACGAACAACGCCGGTTAATTTCCAAACATAGAGAGAGAATAAAACTCGGGGCAGGCCGGATATCTCGAGGCATTCCTTCCCTTATCCGTGACGCCGCTGGATCCTGACGCGAGCGACCGTTTCTTTTCAGGCTCCGGTCACTTATGGCGATTTAACGGATTTAACGACCACACCTGTACCGCTGTGCTTCTCCTCCTGGTCCCTTTTCCGTGTAGCGACGCCGTCCGATAAGAATCGGGCCGAACTGTGAGAATCGACGACGACGACCAAGAGCCAGCTACAACCATTCGAGAGATCGATCGCTTCTCGTCGTACCCGACGACGACCAAGACGACGACGGCGAAGGCACACGGAGGCGCGTTTCCATCTCGCGGAATGCATTAAGCCGGACGTCGTCCTCGCGAATGGAACCAAGTGAGCGGCACGCAGACGATTTTTAACCAGATAGGATTCTGCCTCCACCTCCTCCTCATCTTCCCCACCCATTCGACCTGCTGTCCCGTCTCTTTCCTGCAACCGTCGAAGAACTCCCGCACATACGAGGAGGCGCATAAAGTGAATGCATACACGGCTGTACCAAGAGAAAGAATAAACGCGGCCCGACAGGGTCGGATCGAAAGGGAAAGAAGGTAGTCTATATTCTGAGATATCTTTCCTCCTTTGAGCCTGATTCGTTCGTTTGAATTTGCACGGTTCGAGATTTTTGGAAAAGAGAAATCGAATTTAAGACGATAGATAAATAGAGGATTTTTGCACATTTTGTTGGATTTCAAGTATCGTTAATTGATAGGTGCTGTACGAATTGAGAGTTACATAGCAAATTTATAAAATTAGTTGTACTTTTACTTTCACTTTTTTAGTTTGTAGAACACTCGCAAGCTTCACTATATACGCGTGGAGGAATATCATAAAACTGGACAAAATATTATATGCTAACGAGTTTAAAAAATATTCGCGATACGATCAATTGTTGGACGCTATAGCCGAGCCAGATTCGATTAATCCACTCCTGGTCGACAAACGACGACAGACCTACGGATATCCGTCCGTTGAACATGTGGACTGTGTCTGCCCCGAGGGGGTTGAGGCAGCTCCACTGAGGGGGTTGCCCCGTCGAAGAGAAAGAAAGAAAGAGAGAGCAACCCCAGACGATGCGGAGACTGATAAAACTACGAATGATAACGCTGTCCCCGACTCGGTTACCCTCTGCCCGCGCCCACAGTCCGTCTGTTTCTGACTATCCGCGATAATCTGGTGCTTCCGCATGCGGCGAAACAGTTTCGACCGTAAAGCTGATCCTTTCGCGCGGAAAACACTTCTGACTTTCAATCGAACCAACTTGCTACGATAAGCTGCCTGCAATTCCGAATATTCGTCCTTGTTTCTATATATTATGCAAAATTACGAGAAAACGTTATCTATGAAAAAATGTTTCCGAAAATATTGTTACAAACGGAAGACGGAGCTTTTATATGACTTTTCAAAACGAATGTGTAAAATAGATTCGATTACTAAAGAAATTTTTAAAGGTTCCAATAACGGTGCTATAAAGCTGGGAAGATAATAATTTATTTATTACCAAACTCGCTACTATCATACAAGAAAATTAATAGCACCGGTAACTTATAAAAATTACAATGCCTATCTTCCTCATTTACAAATAACCAAGATTATACAAAGGTCTCAGTGATCGTTTAATCTGCTCGTTCGTTCTTAGGGAATTCTAACTATGATTACATTATTATCTAACGATCACATATATCGAGGCCTAAACTTCCTCGAGTCCCTAACCACTCGATCGCGTTGATCCTTGAACCGGGGAACCCAGCACGACCGATAAGCTAAAGTATCATCACCAGTCCCACGATATTCAGTTTCGATACGCGTTTACGCGTCAACACCAATAAACGTAGCGAAACGTCAACGAGAGAGGGGCAACAGCCAGTCCATCGATACGCGACCGATTGCCACAGCAAAAGATTTTCCCCTAGACCACGGGGCACAGGGTAGATCGTTATCGATTCCTGTGACCAAGATCGCAGCCCCGAATCAAAGCGGTTAGCAGCGGGTTACAAGCATACCGTACGCCACGAACGAAGAGAGCAACGTGTAAAGGTGCGCGATGCTCGCAGCTCGGGGGACGTGCATCTTCTTATGGCCGACGAGAAGACAGTAGTCCTTTCTCGTGAGAGATTCGCGGCCGATAACGAGCGTCCCGTTCGCTTCGTATATCGCTAGAGCTCTCTCGCTTCAAAACCCTTCGACTACCTGGTATTCGCGTTAGCGCAAACCCAACATACTCGCTGCCCTACAGAGGCAGAAAACTTTTCAAACGCGTTCGCGTGTTCGTTCGAATCAACTACTTGAAGACATGAGACACAGTGTAACGCGTCTTTTATCGGAACAATTAGATTATATGGAATCTTATGAGAGTAGGTACATTGAGAGTATATTTGTATATACGTATATATGTATTAGATTTTTCGAAAAGTATCTTTCTTTGGCAAACGTGTTTTTTACAACAGCGCATCTTCATACAAACCAAGTCTGTGAAATGTCGCGGTGTTTATCTCAACAGAACAAAATGCATCGTACGTAATTCGATAAAATAATATAAAACAAAAAACGTTGTGCGTCTATTATTTCCTCATAAAACGAAAGAAACTTTTCGGACAACCTAGTATATCGTAGTTCGTTAAATGTTTCATTTGTCAAAACAATGAAATAGTACGTAGAGGTGAAAAGTATAAGTCGTATTAAAGTTAAAAATTATTATCTCGTGTAAAACGTTACACCATAAGCAATTACGAGGAGAATTCAAATCGTCTTTAATTTTCCACTAGGATTTAGCGCATTATCGTTAATTTATTACGTTTCTATAATTGCTATGAAAATACAAAATTCTGATTGATCGTCCCTATAATCCAGTAATAATTCAATATTTATGCACAGTATTATATACAGATAATATATATACGTATATCATACGTATACATATACTCTATCTCACATTTTATTTACGCTTTAGTTAAGAACTAAAAACTTCCAAATACACGGTGTTTCGTTGCATCGAAGCAGCGATACGAGAATACCAAGAGAGAGCGCAGCCGCAACATCGCAACGGCTGCTTGCCGTTGATTCTCGCGCTCTTTCTGTTAGCGTTAGGCTACGCTCTCGACACGCTTGCCGATATCAGCCGATAAGATCGAGCCTGCATGTCGATGCCGGCTGGAGAAGCGACGAGAGGCGCGGATATGCTCGCAGCAACGGATCGCGGAGCACGGGGTCTGCGAGAGAGGTGAGGCGGCCAACTAAGAAAGAAGTCCAGGTAACACGGTCGCGCGATCGACGAACGCGACGTGGGACGCGCAGCTGACACCTCTATACAAGCGCCAACGTTCCACCTAATTAACGCCGCGACCGCGTGCAACGCCGTTGTCAAAATAACACGGCGATCGGTCTTGCCGATCGACACTGACTCGTACCATTAACGCTGTTATCGGGTTAGATCAATTAGAGGGCTGGGAGCGTTCCATGCTTTCCTTCTCTTCAGGGAGGCGAACGAAAAGAAAAACGCGCCACTTGCGAAACCGATCGATGGAACGAAGAAGGAGTGCATCGAACGCCTCTCTATGTAAATAAGCCGTTTCTTTTTCCTGCTAGGATCAACGAGGTGTTGGCTGACACCTTCAGCTGCGAGTTTGCTGACGACGCTTTATTTATTTGGGTCAACGCATTTCTCGCATTGTACGCTCAAACTTTTGCTCCTTCTTTTAAGAGGACGTAAGAGTCAAACTTCTGAGCTTAGACGCTATTAATATTAAGTCGAAGCTGAAGGTTCGATTATGTGATCTGAGCTTGGTAAATCTTGCGAGAAGTGGCGGGAAGAGTAGTCATCTCTTACACGAGCAGAAAAACGCGTTTTACTAAGCATACTTTCGATGCAACAAAAACCGCACAGTCCAAACTCTGTTGCTTGTACTGTAATTATATGATCTACTTATTAATTCTTTCATCGATACGGGCGACTTCTCAACTATGTAGAAAATCACTATCAGTTAAGGAACCAATTTCTGGAAAATTGACATGGATCACTTACAGCTGGAGATATTGACATTTTAAACGATAACGATTTATAATATCGTGTTCCTCGTTTGTATTTACTACGTTTTGTTCAACAAATTGCGAAGATATCGCGTGAAATTAAAATGTCCAGAGACCGAACAAATTGCTTTCTTCCTTCGTCGAATCGAACAGGAGAATAGTCCTGACAACTCGTCTATCAAATCTCAACTCATCTATCTAAACAGCAAGCTGATAAATCCTCAAATCCTTTCACGTCAAATACGCGTTAAATACGCGCGAAAGTCATTCAGAGTCGTCAGAACCAGGAATCATCCTATTCTCCTGACTCGCTGGTAGCGAGCTCGCTCGACAGGCGCGGCAATTTGTCTTTTCCTCCTTCGAGGGAACCTAATATCAATTTCTCAGCAAAGACTGATTACGTTGAACCCACGCGATCGGTCTGTTCCTCGTTTCTCGACGCGACACGTCATTCGAAGCTCGTCGAACAGCGCTGTTTAAAGTGCGAACACGTGGGTGGCTACGGCGGCCAGAGTAACGAGGAAGGGAACCAGGGAAGGAGGTAAGAGAAACGAGAAAGAGGACGAGAAGGAGGAGCCTGGCGCGAGAAAGACGAACGAAGAAGGAGGACATTTAAGAAAGATTGAGGAGCGGCATCGCCTCATTCCACCTTCTTATCTATGCATCTCAAAGAGAGAATTCGTGTGCGTACGCATGTACAGTCACCCACGGAAGTCTTTATATGCTTTATAAAAGATGCATTTTTATTTAAATAAGACGTATAGTGTTATCCAGAAGCGTTTGACACCTGTTAATTCCTTCAATCGTCCTTAGTTCAAACGTTATTCTTAAGGTTCCAAAGCTGGATTTACATTTCGTAATAGAAAATACCCTCTGCAATCGAATAATCGAACTTTCATTCTATCAAAAGTGAAAATAAAATTGTTGCTTACACTAAAAAGAAAAGAAGAAAAAGAAGAAACACGCACGTGGAGAAATCATGGAAAAAGAGCTGGTTTTAGATTTTATACCAGAAAACATTCTCCACGATCAAATAATTGAACTCCCGTTCCATCAAAAGCGAAGATAAAATCTCCTCGTACATCCAAGTCTGCAGATTCCCGTTTCACCAAGAACAATCTACGGAACAATTTCGCCAACGACTCTATCGGAACAACACATCGACCTTAACAAGCGAATCTCGACCACACGACACGCCAGGAACACAGGAAGACGGAGAGATTCGACGCGAGATCAGAAGGGGGTTGAATTATGAGGACAAACGAAGAACAGAATCGCGTGACGACAATTATCGCGAGGCTAGCTTAGCTGTAAGACGAAGAAGCGACAATCTCTGTGGTACAACGCTGACTGACAACGAACCAGAGACTCAACTTATGTCGAGGACCTAGGTTGGAACGTGGCAAAACGAGGAGGGGACAGGGAAAGGACTGCGTTTGTACTGCGCTTAAGGTGTTTGCCGAGCAAATACGAGGCGGGCAATTAGGTCTCTTCAGACACGGCGGCGCGCGTGCCGTTGTTTGTCCGGCTAAACAAGATATTATTACGGGCGGCGTGCACTCGAGACGAGACACGAGCTCGGATCTTGTTCCCGCCAACTTTCTGGTATCGCTTCTGGAAACAAATAAGAGGCCTGACCGTGTTACGATGCTCACGAGTCTCTTAAACTTTACATAGAACTTGTCGTGTCAGTGGAACGACGTGATTTCATCATGGACTATTTCTGTATGTACAAGCAGGCCTGTGTGAAACGTGCGATCTGATAGCTGTAATTATTTGGTAACTTAGTTTTTCGTTCTACGATCGCTTAAGACTCGTAGCATAACTCGATAAATTAGCGTTTTAAATATATATAGATAGAATTAGAATAAAACACGACGTCATCTTCTTGCTACAAGTTCCATTATTTTCTCTTCCATTTTAACTGCTCGTTCCGCCACCGTAAAAACCTGATACTTGACTTACAGTCAGAGTTGCACATTGACATTACAATGTTATTCGCGATACAGCCTTGTTAATGACAACCATTCCTAATAAATCGTTCGAAAAGACTTTGCAAAGACTTTCAGTATAAAACGAGAACACGTTACTCGATTATACCTAGGAAGAATCAGCGTTGCGATTTATCGGTGTTCCGTCAAAGTTTCAACGATAGTTGGACGAATCTTGAAGTCTTTGTCATTTTCACGAACGAAACCAGCGTGAAAAAGGGAGAAAAGTAAATTGTTCGCGTGCATTGTATCGAAAGAACGGAAAGAAAAAGATGGTACGGACGCGTTTATTCGGTCGGACATCGTTCGTTCGTGGTTTAATTGCCATCGAAAGGTCGTCCTTAATTTTACGTTATCTCGATCGAGAGAATTTCGAGGCCGGTACTGCCACGAAATGACCGAGGCGCCACTCTTATCTGAAGAGGCACGGATAAGCCCGATGATTGAGGAGAAAAGGAGCACTCGAGATACCTACGGCGTCGGGAACCAAAGAGAGGGGGCCAAAATTGTTGAGAAATGACACACGCACGCACCGATACACGCGCAATACAACGCACCCACGTTCAACCCTCTCTCATTAACGCGTACGACGCGTTAACGAATCGGATACGCCTCTCTAATCGCTAGATTCTCATCTGCAGGTAATCAGCCATCGATGCATACGAGTTTTCGTGCATACTGTGCATTTGATTCCGACCGATTTCACTTTGAAGCTCGACTCGAAACGAGAAACCCTTTGACACGATTCACCTAGTTATACCAACCGCGATATTCCTCTAGATACGTACATCGTCTACGTGGATCGGTTTAAGTGGAATTAAAAAAAAAGATGAGAAGAAAGGAAAAAAGACGGACGTTGTCGAAGAGAAGCTATCGCGTGGAAATCGTTCGCGGAATACTCCAGTTGCGAAACCGAGACAATTATCTGATTCGGCCGTAGCGAACAACGAAACAACAACGGCCAAATCGTTCTGACCGAGATCAGATGCGATCTTCTCCGCGGTCTCTCCTCCCCCGCTTCTATATCTCGCTCTTACTATCTATCTCCTTCCGTCTGTTAAACGTAAGAGTGAGAGAGAGAGAGAGAGAGAGAGAGAGAGAGAGAGAGACTGGGAGAAGAAGAAACTCTCGTTGTTCCGATCAGTTAACGCTAATGAGCGATATATTTGGAAGACTGGCAAAACTGGCCAGAGCGAACGTTTCATACATGCCTCTCTCGCATGCCACCAAAAACAGTATACTTTAATGCTTCTACTCGGAGCCTCTTTTGTTCGTTTAAATAGCGAACAATAATTTTAATTAAGAATACCACTCGACGTACATACGTACGTTCGATGCAGAGGATGGTCAAGAGTACCGATGACCTAAAAATCGTTAATTGTCGAACGAGGTATTATCTTTGGAAGACTAATTACCATCTTTAAGCTTTCACCTTGAGACAAGAAAATGGACCATCGCCCGTCTTTCGACTAATTTGTCATTCGAGAGAGAAAAAATTGACAAACTGACTGTGGCAGATGGTTAGAGTCTTTGGTTAAAGACGATCCTCCGCGTTTATACTTGGCTCTGAAATGGCGGCGACGAGGAGACAGTTTTTGCAGCGGACAATTACTACGCAAATACAAGTTTCAACGAGACAAGTGTTACCCGTATTAGGTCTCGTACGTCAATGTGGACACAGACACAGAAGCGAGTGGACGAGCGTGTATCGTGATCAGAGGCGAGAGACGAGCCGGGCACCAGCTACCCTTGCTCCTGACTGTCCGCTTTATCTCAAGACTTGAGAAAACGCAGACGCTTCGTAGCGAGGCTAATCTGCCTGGTATCGGGGCCCTAAAACCGCCGCCAGGAGGCCAGAGACAACGGTAATAGGACAGGGAACCGCGTCTACTGGAATGCTACGCAAACTTTGCTATATACACGCGACGTGAAATAAAACGGAGCTCCATCTATCTCTCGCTCTCCCTTGTCCGCTGACAATAAGAAACGAAGAATTTGTGAGAGAAACGCGAGGATATTGAGAAATAGATTTGCGGCTTTCCGATAACGACATAGATCGATAGAATTATATCGTACGATATACGCGTATAATAGACACGCGATATATCTGAAATAGAATTGTGTCTTTCTGGAAATGATACGAATTACTGGAATTACATCATTCATATGTTTTATAAGTGGGTGATTTAATCTTCGAAAGTCTCGTTTCGAATTTACTGTTACTCGATTCGAGATATTCTTGATCCGCGTAACTTCTACATCTTTTCTAGCCTCCACTCTCACGCGTTACATTACACGCGAACATCGAAAGAACGCCATAGTATGGAGATGACGAATCTTGCAATAAAATCTGATAACGAGCCATCGTTCGTTACGAGTAGCATCTTAGAGAATAAAGAACACATCGAGCAACCTGCAAACTCGATAAGACCTGCGATCATCCAGCCAAGTAAATTACAAATAAAAAATCGCTATTAGCGAAATCATCGATACTTAAACGATCGCCCTATCTTCGCGATAAAAAGAACGTACACGAACTCTCGAACCAGTGAACCAGTACGCGATTAAAGGCCGAACAATGCCGGTCCCGAAAGATCCCGTAGATCGCAGGGCAACGATTCGCGTAATTAGAACGGGACCGTGGTAGATGATCAGATTTTTCAACGAGGCTACCGCGATCGCGACAAAAGAACTCGAGCGATATGGTTCGCTCGCGAACGCAAAACGACAGAGATACCACGCGGTGGGGCTTTCGTTGTATTGTTTGAAGCCGCGACCGAGATTATTCATATCCACGCGCGTACGTCGACGGCACACTGTCGATTAGTCGTCGCGATGCTTTTGATCGGCGGATCGTACGAACGTGACGATCGCCAGGTTGAAATCTCCTATCACTGGCTATCAGCTCATTACGCTAATATTCACTCGGAATGCCAGACCGATACGATATCTCGATCGTGCCTCTCGCGATTCGCAAAGGCCTTTTTGCGGCTCTCTCTCCCTCTCTCTCTCTCTCTCTCTCTCTCTCTCTCTCTCTCTCTAGCTCTCTCTCTCTCTCTTTCTCTCTCTCTCTCTCTCTCTCTCTTTCTCCCTGTGTACGTGTAACCATTGCATACGAACACACGTTGTGCCATTTTTGGAGCTGGTTGTGTTTCACCCATTCCCAATACCGAGCACTTTCGCGAAATCATATCCGCATTTGCGATCACGTCACGGCTTATCGACTCGATTTCGTTTCGAACACGATACACGACCTCCTGCTCCGAGTAGTTTAAACGCTTTTCAAACAGATGTTCCTGCTCGTGATTCTGCCCGCTGTTTCGGTATCCCGCGTTGAGTGCGAGTTACGCCAGCCAAATTCAATTATATTGGCCGTAGTGTTGCAACCTGAATTCGTGAGATACGAGCGTATAAAGAAGAAGAAATTAAGAATCGTAAATTCCCTCGGGGATTGTTAAACGGCTGCACGTTCCGCGTTACATTCCTAATTTAACGGCTAACCCCCGAAAACAGTAGAGGAGAGAAGAAAGACAGAGAGAGGCTCGACGCGAGCTCTTCACTTAACACGAAACACATGTCGGCCGCATCAAGCATGTTCCCACCACGAATCTATTAAACCTTATCGAGGGTAGACTATCAAAAAATTCTCGGAACAAACGCGCCCGGTCACGAGGCTTGAATACAACGATGAAAAGAAGAGGGTGGGTGAGAGGGAGAGAGAAGAGGAAAGAGCGAAAGGAAGAGAAAGGCAGAACAGGGAAAACGAAAGAGAGGAAGAGATAAAGGAGAAATCAAGGCAAAAGGAAAAAGAGGCCAGTTGTGTGTGTCCAGCATCGGAAGGTACATCGCGGTTATCGGCGTAAAGCCGCGTTTACACGCGTGTAAAGCTGGTACGAAGGCTGGTTGACACCGTAGCGGAGAGGGCCAGCGGAAGGAAGGCTCGGGAAGGAGGCCTAACACACGCGGACGGGATAAGGGAGAGAAGAGGAGAACTCGCAGACACCATTCCAACGATGCCAGGGCCGTGTCGTAACAGGCTGGAGTGACACCACAATGCGGTGTAGCAATTTGTAGGCTCGCCCTTCGTCCTTCCTCCCCTGGTGTCTCTCTGGTGCCGCACAGCCTCCAGCAGCCGCCTCTTCCTCCGCTGTATTTATGAGCTGAGTCGAGAGAACGCCTGTATCGGTTCCTCTCGCGCCGCGGTTAAGGCAGGAAGGACGATGCAGGGCGCACGAAACGAGTACACACACGGCCTTCTTCCTCTTCTTCTTCTCTCCTTGCGAGCAACCGAACCCGCGCCGCGCGCCGATCGACGACGAACGTATATACCAACGAAGCAAGAAGACGAGGAGGAAAAAGGGGAGAAGAAAAGGAAGAAGAAACGCGAGTGAAAGAAGAACAGACGTAACTATAGTAAAAGGAAGATAGAACGAGGGGGAGGGAGAACGAGATAGAGAAAAGGAAAAGGGTGATGAACAGAGAAGGCGGGTTGAACGGAGGAGGATCGAGAGAAGAGAAGGGCTAACTAGACGAGATCAACGCCGCGATAGTTGTCTCTCGTGCGTTTCTTCGCAAAGAGGACACGAGGGGAGGGAGAAGGAAAAAGAAGGTGGACCGATGGCGAGGAGAGACTCGACGAGGTGGAACAAGTTGGCGAACAGGGAAAACAAGAGGGATAGAGAACACAAGGGGAGAGACATTTGCGGCGGTCGTGGATTCATGCGTTTGCGCGGAATAAGGGACCCAGGCGAGGAAGATAAGGGACGCTGATGGACCTTCCTCTTCTCTTTGCTTCTTCTTGTCTCTTTCTTCTTCCTTCTTGCTTCTTCGTTCGCCTTTTCTCGTCTTCTTCTTCTTCTTTCCCTTGCTTTCCTGCCATCCACACGTACGTACAGACAAACGTATACGTACGTGTAACACGTACAGCGTTCTTCTTGCTTCTCCGTCTTTTCGTCTTCGCCGTTTGCTTCCTCTAGTTCTTCTTCCTCTTCCCTTTCACGTCACCCGCTCATTGCACACACCAGCGGCCGATCGACACTGATAGCCGCAACGACTGTTCGCGGGTAACCGGCCACGACGGAATTTGCGACTTCGCTTTTGTGCCTTCCTTCAGGATCCGGTCAGGGAGGGAAGCGTGCCCCTTTGTAACCGATAGATTCGAGCACGAGATTTCGGGAATCTTCACCCGGCCAATTGAATTCCTTTCCTGCCCTGGCTATAACCGATTCCGAGAAACGTAATTAACCGTTCCGCGTTCGACCGCTCTCTCTCCTTTTTTCTTTCTCCTCCACACAAGCTGTCTTTATATAAATCGTACGGAACACGGTGGCAGGTGGTATCCGATCGTTACGCTCGTATCTTCTGCTTATTTCTATCTTCTCTTCAGACATTTTCAAATACTCCCACCATTTAACACTTAAGCGATGCTTTAGGGTCTTGAATCGGCTCAGATCTTACAAACTTTCTTATAATTTCGTTCTTAACGCTTCTCGTACGTAGCCTCCCTTTTTTCATTATCTGTTTGTTTTAACAGTTTTTTATTTGCCAGTGAAAATTGTACAAAATAGATACAGTTGAATTTTGTATAGAAACTACTATTTTACATGTAACATCATTTTACATGAATAACAATCTTTGACAAAGCTGAGACGAAACCTGCAAAAATACG
Source organism: Bombus huntii (assembly GCF_024542735.1). Lineage (NCBI taxonomy): Eukaryota > Metazoa > Arthropoda > Insecta > Hymenoptera > Apidae > Bombus > Bombus huntii. The sequence continues at coordinate 8,804,759 of NC_066240.1, forward strand.
AAACACAGTAGCAAGGCAAACTGATAAGCGGATTCAACAAATCCCAATCGCGCGAAGGTACACAGACGGAAACGCCGTGTAGTCAGAAAAGGAAACGAGACGAGGAAAACGTTAAAAGATGAATATCACCATCGAGAAGAGACAACAGCACGACCTGCTGAAAAGGATTAATAAGCGAAGGATTCGATATTTAACGTTTCGACGACGATTACAGCAGGAACTTGAAGAACGCGGCAATCGAACCGTACGAAACGATCCTCCCCCAGAATGGTTTTAACCCCCGTGTCCAGGCGAAACGAGCCGATGCTGCGCGCAGATATTACTTACGGGCAACACGATTCAATAAAACATCGTATAAAATCATTGGTTATTAATTTGACGGCTACGCTCGGCGGGGGGTGATTGCTGCCTCTCCACGGGGTGCCTTTTATCCCTGGCATCGTCGATTACCGCCGCGATACAAGCGGAGATCCAGCCTTCTCCTGTACCTTGCCACGAAGAGGATTCGGTATCTCGCGACGTTGCTTTTTCAACGAAAAATAATCGAGATATTAAGGAAGGCAGGTGATAGCGTTTCGACCTGTTCACGCCTCGCGCTGTAAAGCAGATTCAACGGAAGCGAAAGCTGAGAGTGAGAAATAATTTTCACGCTAACATTTATTACCTTTGCGCGATTCAACTCAGAATTCGATATATTTCTCGTACGACTGTCCCTTGTACTATCAACGTCTGTTTCGTTTCTCGTAGAAAAGGTATAGAATCGCGTATTTGAAAAATGTGCTCATCCCGTAATTGGTATGGTGATTGGTTTAGTCAGGTGGACAATATGTTCAGGAACTTACGGATAAGTGGAAATATAAAAGATGTGTTATTGCAGGATCTTATAATACAATTGGTTTATTTACAATAAATGGATTAAACTGATGTTGGTTAAACAAAAAACCGTAGTTTTTTAACGTGAACTAATCACAATAACGTATTATAATTAAGACAACTAGATAGCTAATTTGCAATCTCGTCACCACGGATCCAACGCTCTCGCGACAACGTTAGTGTCACGTAGGAGACACAAGAAATCACGAAACTGATAGATCGCCGGTGATCTCCTCGCGTTGCAGTTTGAGCGTTCCACGAATAAGGTGAAGAAATTGAAGTTTCTATATGATAATAGGATTTATTATGCAAATCCAACAGAGTGACGATTCAAGGTGTTACAACAGAATGATTCAAAGTGTTACAAGAGACTGGGGCGAGCGCTTATTTTGGAGGGCTTTTATACTGAGATTTTAGTCCCTCTGGAGGGGTTGTCGTCTGGTGTATCTCAAAGACGCCTGTCCCGTTACTATTTGGTTATTGTTTCGATGCCTGTGGTATGCAGAATGTCTAGCCTATCCTATTACTGTTTCTGAGCGGGTGGCCTTCTTGAGCGTGTGACACTAGCAACACTCTCTCGACAACGCAATTCTCACTCTCCGACTTCTCAACTCACAATGACTGTTAACACGTTGGTCGCCCAGCGTAATTCGGCTAAGTTTCCCGCCGGGCCCAAATCCGACTGTCGGTACGCTTTTCGGTTAGAGTATTTCGAGGGATCTCGTGACAGATATCCCAGATCTTTCATTTAGTCGAGAAGCATACTTCTTGTGAGACGCACATCAGTGATTTTTTCATCGTCAAAATGTCCAGTAGACAGCATGAAAATATATTTGAAAGTGAGGAGAGTAATATAGAATAATGGAAAAACTGGTATCGGCAGAAGTGGCCAGATGGTCTCATATGCCACTACGATATGCAAAAGCATCAGGCGGTATCGGAAATTAGCATTTACTCTTAGGAACAGTTACAGTAAATGCTCATATTGTGTACCAAACAGCCACAAACAAAAAATACGGATAAGAAAATTTCGGGAAATTCTCGTTTCCGAATGGTCCGATGTGTCCTCAAAAAATACTGTGCCCGACAACCATCGGAAAAAACGAAGAAGGTGTCCCACCATTTGGAGATTCGTAAGAATCAGCAGGGCAAGCCTATAAGAAGGATGTGCACCCTATGTTACGAGAAGAAGAGGCAAATTGTCGCACGCCAAGAAGCGAGAAAAACTATAAAAATATAAAATATATTGTTCGAAGAGTCCAAAATCACCCCAAATGTGTTTGGAATGTTTTAACGAATACCATGCGACATAGCATAATATAATATTTTATCCAGAATATAAATTAATAAAAAGTATGGTATAATGTGTTTTTAATATTTTTATGTATATCCTATATATAATATCCTATATTTAATTAACTCGAACAAGAAGAGCGTCACCCATATTTGGGTTACGGAGCCCCCAAGAAAGCATACCCGTCACATAGATATGGGTAACTTGTCGACCGACGTGTTAATTCGTTTTTGTCCCTTAACAACCCCTTGTCTTTTGTCTTACCCCCACCATACACATGACCTGCAACCACTTGTTTATGACTCGTCCGATATCTCTTAGGCCTTTCGTCCACGATACTACATTATCGTACGTTGCATCTACTCGTTTTATTTGAAGTTTACCAATGTACATTATCGAGTAGCTGCTAGTACGCAGGATAGCTGGCGACAAACATTTCTCCAATTAACTTTCCATCGACGAATTCCTAATTCGTACTACAATTTACCATCTAATCGTTTCGCGTTACCAATAGAAAATTCAATAACCCTTGCTCTCCATTAAAATTCCGTTAAATCTTAGTTTAATCGTATATTCCATACAGCAAATGCAAGAAAAGCAAGAAACCAACGATTCGCCGATCCCTCGGCGATCGAGGCGAATTCTTAGTTCGCAGACGGAAAGAGTTGCTGCAACCAGGAACCAGTAATAACGAGTCGGCGATGACGCACCGATATCCAAAAAGGTAAAACAATTTTCTCTATGCTGCTTGCGAGATACCCCGACGATAAAACTGACTCTTACAACGACAAATTTTTCACGTGTATTCAAGGTAAAGAGGGAATTATGCGAACGAAGAAACCAAAAAGAAAAACGTTCGTACGCGCTTGCTGGATACGAAGAGATAAGAAAAATCGTCTGGTGACGTCAATTATTTTTAATCTATCGCGTTGGTTATCGAGCACGAGGACCGTGCCTCTTCCGCGAAGGACGTATCTCGCCGTATAAGCGTTTAATCGCGCGCGTCCTTTCCGAAATCGGCGAACTTTAGTTGCGCAACCGGCCGACGCGCGTATTTTAAAGTCCTCCGCGACGATAAGCGGCAGATAGGTTAATCTTTAAAGCGATCGCGTTGCACCGTCGCGAATTTCAGGCACGTACGAACGCGGCCGACGAAAAGCCAGGAAATTTGAACAATTTCGCGAAGAATCGTTCTGTAAATACGAAACTATTCAAACGCTGGTATACAAAATTATTTATTGGAAACAACGTTCGCTCTTCTTCGTAGAAATAGCGGCGGACTGACTATTCATCTAGATTGCCTGCGTTGGATCTCGTGCCGGTAATTAAGACAGTAATAAGATGCTAATCTGAAGCTCGTAAAATTTTCTAAATACCCTTATAAACGTTATAAAAGTATGAAGTTGTTTTAGAAGTACGAAACATCGATCGAAACAGTCTCAGATTAAATTAAAAATACAAACTGTCATAGAAAAATTTCTAACATCTATTGTCTAACATAAATTGTAACATCCATTATTAACACTTTGACTACCACGTTGGTCACATATCACCGGCCACGGTTTCTCCTGTGACGCCATGGTGGTCATTGATAACCGGAGCGCTTCAGCTTCTTACGATCGTAAAAATTGAATGAAAATTGACAGTTGGGGCATTTTGAATATAACCGACAAATAGAAGATACTTTGAAATAAAAAGTGCCCCATTGAACAATTAGACATTTTTATTAGAACTTCGATAAAAAAAAATGAGAAGAAATCTTGCATCTAACAGTGCACTGTGTTAGAACACTTTAAACACAAATGTGGCTCATCGATACAATCTGAACAATAGGTGGTCACCTTTTTCGTCCGATTTTTAGCAATTTTTTTATCCTAACTGTTTAACCAAACCACTGTACCGTTCGAAGCTGAAGTTACCCTTAAGAACCGGCGCAGAGGCAGCGAGTGAACCAAGAAAGGCCTGCTCGTTTCACGATCGCTCGTTATTAACTCAATTACCGTTGTTCCCAATTAGCAGTCACGCGCGTGGCTCAACGTGCCACACAATAATTACAGGGACATTAACGTGCAGGTGACAAAAAAGCGGTCGAACATCTTTTAGAAACTTGCACGAAAATTACAAAAGGGGAAGAGAAGGAGAAAGAGAAGGATGCGAACGATCGGAGACGAGAGACGACGTTTTAACGCGTTGACTGCTGCGTCATCCATATTCGGATGACAATAAAGTTTCTCATAGGGCCGCGTCATCCGTATTCAGGTGACGCTTATTTGACTATTTGCGAAGAATCGTCGTAGGTATTTGAAAAGATTTCCCACAGGGAGTAGTACAACTATTGAATTGTTATAAAAGTAATACGAAAATGGTTTATTAATCAAATTATTTAGAACGTAAAACTTTAAAGCATTGTGTACAAAGCTGAGGTTAGTGGGGATAATTTGGACAATAAGTTGTCGTTTTCTTTAAATTCTCTCGTGTCTTTGATCAGTACGTTCTTTTATCTGTATAACATAGTTTGCATGCGCGTCTACTGCATTTTTCCGAACGACGATATTATGCTGACTCCGTCGAAGACAAGGATTTTTTGTATTTTCAGACAACCCTGATAATTTTCCAGCTAATAATTCTCTAAATTTTCTAATATTTACATCCTTCCTTGTTGCAATTTTTAAACCGTCAAAGCGTTTACAACAAAAATTCCCAGAAGGAGTCGAATGCCAAGTTTTCGATACCATTTGATTCCTTTTCCAATTGTAGTGGCATAAGAAAACATTTGGTCGGAATAATCTGTACCACACTCGTGGTCTGAAGGAGATTTCACTGAAAACATTGCGCGGCAGTCAACGTGTTAAGGATAACAAACGTGGTCTCGTCGTGAAATCGCGGAAATATCGCGTAAAGCGTGTTAAAACGATTGTCTAACTACGAAACGATCATCGAGAATACTCCGCAGACTAAGAACCCTTTGGTAATTAACTGCATGAGTTACAGTGACTCTTATCCATATCCAGGATTATTCCTGTCTGTTATTACTAGCAACGATAAACCTGCGATTGAATCACATTCTGTTCCCTTCCCGTAGAAGAGAATAGTTTTCCCGTGTAATATTCGATTGAAAGTCCTGGAGAACTTAGAAACTTTGAAAAAGGCGAAAGAATAAGGTAACAGGAAATGACAAGAGTTATGAATTTCCCCGCTGTGACAACCGTTTAAGCACGCCAATTTACATAAAATATTGCCTCTTACAAAGGAAAAAACATGGATCGCTAAATGATGCTTTTACAGGCGATCCTTAAGTATTTAGAAACTTAGAAAGAGCAAAAGTATTAAACGATAGAAAGTAATAAGAATTATGAGTGTTCCCGGCGAGACAGCCGTTTTAACACACTGTGTGCGGCGTGGCGATGAACAGGATGGAAAGAGGAGCGGAGAGGAGAAACACCCGGTTCGACGAGTCGCGGCCACGTGAAAGTGGCCGGCGACTTTCGTGATCGCGGGGGCCACGTGATCCAGCCGCGACACAAGGGCGGCGAGGGACGAAGGATCCCGTCGGAATCGGCACCCGCGATCTCGTCTGGCCTCGATCGGTTTTACGCCGAGATCCAGAAACATATACGTATACGCCGAGATACGAATTCGTGCAGCCGAACCGATCCCCGTTTTGCCAACTCGATACCATCGACAAAGGTCCTGCGGAGTCGTGGAAGCTTTAATTGGTGGCTGTAGGTAGGTACACGAGTGTCGCGAATCCGCCTGATTGCGTAAGAGTTCGCCAAAAAGAGATATTGGGAAGCACATTGGGGATGGCGAGTGAAGAAATAGAAAATTAGAGCGTGATGGAAGAGACTGTTAATTTTTTCGAAGTATCGAATACTTCGGATGAGAATTCTTTTTCTTTTTCACGGAAAAGCGATTTGGTATGATCATCATTGAGAAAAATATTTCGTGTATTGTTTGGGATATTAATTGGATCGTTGCGTGTGTATTTAATCCGTAATTATAGAATTTTTGTTTTATTACTATGATCTAATGGAAGATTTTTAAAACTGCAACGTGATAAACAAATATTAGTGAATAGTTTGAATATAGATGTACGTGTAAGAAAGTTAATGCTGTCTGTTACTGAAATGAAAATACCATCTCATAAACGCACTTGTTTTTACCATTTCACTTGCATGGAAATGTGTCTGCATATACATACAGTGAATTTCGCTACACACGTCAGCGATCAATGTTAACATCAAACAATTATATCGTACTTTTGCTGTGTAAACTACACGAAGTGTGCTTTTTCTTCTATTGGTATGCACGCGTCTTTGATAAAAGAACTGTTAGTGTTGAATATATGAAGAAAAATGTCGTCTTCCAAAGTTAAGAATTATAGTTTATATAGCTTCTTATGAAGAATATACAGTTTGTTTCGCAATAGACGATAGTAATGTCTAGGTTTCTATGTACCGCAGAATTCCAGAAAAGCAATACAAAACCATTCTAAGTAAAGACGCAATAAGTAGAATAGGTTAATACGACCGAAAACAAATTTACCAACGATGAACTCATATATAATAGTATACATCAAAGATAATATTTGAATATCTACTTGTAACAAAATGGCGTCAAAATTAATATATAATGGCTTGTGACAGATACGTATCTACTACGTATATATGTAGATATAACAAATTTATCGAAACATATTTCCTAACTTTAATACATTCCGAGACACGTTGACACTTCAACGTATCACAGTGTTATATAATAAAATATTAATTCCAATAATCTGTAACGGTATTATATCATTTTCCCTGATTAACGTACAAATGTGAAATGCAACGATTTCTATGACATTGGCGTACGCACGCGGTTCGAGCGCTGCATGTGTGGTCAACCACGTGATCTGCGAGAGCTCGAAAGGTCAGCTGACAACAACCGACCTGTCGAATGACAACTGTTCTCTCCCAATACCAGCTAACCTAACATTCCAATCGATCGAACGAAACAGATACAAAAAAAATACAGAAAAGATCGTGCACATGATTGATTCTCTACAAAAGAAAGATAATTCAATACCCCTGTAACGTTAAATCTCGATCGAATAACTTCGAAGCTATCTACGTATGTTCCCGCCAGTAAGATATCACGATACAAACGCTGATTGGCTAGACACGTTATGCAGTATCGAGCTCGTTCGAAAAGATATAACCGATAAAAAATGGCGGAAAGAACTGTTGTCTCCGAGAAAGAATTCTAACCGACGCGAATCAACCGAGACAGTTTGCATGGCACGTAAGCGCCGAGTGGAAACGTGGTCTGACAAGCAAAGACGCCCAATCACCTGTCAAGCAACGTGGTGGCCGGCTTAAAAGCACGCCGTCGAGAAACCCGTTTTTCCGGGTTGCAGACACGATTTAACATGCGTTACGTGAGAAATACGAACACGCGGAACGTAGACGAAAGAAAGCGGCAGAGTCACGGGAGAAATGAAGGAATCGCATATCGGTTACGACTCACGTTTCAGTGGTTTTGGATTGCTCTGCTTGCGGCGTGACATCCTCTGCGTTCTGCCATCACCAAATCAGCGTCGACATGCTTGACATCGTTGCAGGTACGCGCGAGAAGACGAAGGTCGGTCGTCCCAGATCGTCGTAACGTTGTTGACATATAACAAGTGACACAGCACACGAAACGAAAATTTAAGGGTAGACGAAACAGGTTGGTTTATAAGACGACAAAGCCAGGGAGACAAAGAGATAAAAAAGCAACGAACAACGAACACTTCGACAGGCACAAAAATACGATTTTTCCGATCACCGGACAATATACGTCTCTGATAAATGATACTTCCTCATCGATTCCGGATTGTTCTTTTAACCCGCTCTTGTGGTTCCTTCTTACCCCGCGTTCGCAATCGGTTCTCGCGTTTTTCACGCACAAACGCCGATGAAAAACGTATACACGCACCACGACGTACTCGTACCGCGGCCGCTGTCAGCGAGCAACTAAACAAACGCGATACCAAACAACCCCCACTCCTGCAAATGCAGCGTGACTACGTGCCACTAAGTAGGGGAATCGGTGAGGGGGGAAGCTCCGCCCATTACTCGAGTTCAGCTTTTGAAAGCGGGAAATTTTAAAGATGTATTTACCGGCAGAGAATGTTTGTCGAGTGTATCAGATGGCGGTAGTGCGTCGATATACATGATATCGATTATCTGAAATTCAAATTAAAGGAATCCGAAAGATCTCCGAAAAATACTGATAAAAGAAGATAAAAATTAAGATAAGCTATATCATTTTTTCAATTATAGAAGGAATTTAATGATTGATGTAAAATATTATATAAATATAAACAAAATACAATCTCAAGCGTGATGATCGATTATTGTCATTCATACTGGTGATAACTATCGTGGGTTTTATTTTAAAAAGCCTGCTTTATGAATAGCAAATAATTTTTGATGAAAAATAGTTATAACTATTGGTTGGTAACTTGGTAGAAGTTCTCTAGCGACATCTACGGCCGAGTAGTATAGTTTTAACACATAATGTAGCTATTCTCATCTGGTAATCAAACTGAAATTTTTTAAGTTGGCAACGGTAGATATCAGAGGCATCATGTATACCGACAAGAATATATTTTGCACTATCTGCTTATACGTTTACATGAATCTTAATATTAGTTAGAATTAAATATAGATATGCATAAATAAAATTTGAATTTTATAATTATGATTTAAAATTGTAATATAATTTTTTCATATCAAGCTACAAATACATGTTGTTGAAAATTATTTTGTTTTAATTAATTTCTTTAATTTGTCATGCTTTACTATATAATCCTATCCTAACCCTATATAAATATATTAATTCAATTTTTATTTCACAGGTAAAATATTTACAGTTTTATTTTACAGGTAAGATATCATCGTCGATGCTTATTTCCCAAGGTTGAAACTTCCACTCGAGGCATTTTTATCCTCCATATTTATTTGCTTCTTCGGCCGTGGATGAGAAGTATGTATCCTCAATCCGATCCAATTTTTACGTGGCACGGTTTCTTCGAATGTAAACAAGTCAAAGACCAATTATTCCCACTTCTATTACTGAGAAAGAAAGATACGTGCTATTTTCGGTCGTACAACGAGACTGAACTCAGACGATGTACCAAATGTATTCGCAATCGAACTTCGCGATATATCAAACACATCTCCGCCAACAATACGAACACTGTCCTCTATCGAACATACTTTTGGCCACGAGTCGCTGTGAGTACGCGTTACTTTCCATGAAGGGCTATGACCTGTTTAACAGACACGCCCCATGCTTTCAAACCCGTGGATAACATAAAGCAAAAAGTAAACCGAACGCAGTAATAGACACGTACACTATACGAACATACTTACATAAATCGCGGATTTTTATGTATTTATGGAAAATTTAGAGGTGTAAACATTTATTGGTCAAACGTACCTATAATATTTCCTTACTTATATTTATAAAAGTATGAAATTGCATTAGTATTCGCAATCTAAACATAATACGCAGTTCTATATTTCAACTGTAACGAATACGGAATATTTCGAAGAACGGAGAAGAAAGAATTAGAAGGTTAAGTCAGAGGCATCGCCAAAAATAGAACGACGAAATTGTCAACAATTGCATTTGTACAACAACAAACTACAAATGTAACGTATAAACGATGAGATATGTAATTGTAATTCTGTCGAAGTGCTGTCTGAAGGTCGGACAAAGGAAAAGACGCCGCAAGGCTAATGGCGAACGCAGGAAATTTAAAAAACAAAAATAGTTACAGGAAGGAACCATCGCAGCAAGACAGTCGCAAAAGTAAATGCATATTTCTAATCAATGCGTAATTCTAATTATATGAGCATAATATAGTTTTGCAATCGTATCGAGTAATAATTATTCAATAATTTAGCATACAGTGCTGCTGTAACAAAAACACTGATGAAATAGCACGCCCTTAAGTGAACTCAATCGACGGATGCGCGTGTCCGCAGGCGAGCCTTCGTGTTGACGCAAACCGAAGAAAAGCGTTACCTCTATATTTTCGAGCAGAGAATCTCGAACCTTGATAACTGGTATATAGATAAACATCGAGATTCTATGAAAACATTCTCGAGTTTACCAACTTTTCCTTACTACGTGTTACAAAACAGTCACAAAACAATTAAGTCTGATAGTGCAATTTTCTTGTTTGATAAAAATTTTAATTTTGTATACTCATAGATAAATTTCATACATATCAAATAAATTGTATACCAGTGTTATTGTGCCGCTACTATAATCCTTGATATAATCCGTGTCACAATAATCTGTGATACTACAGTAGCGATATAAAAATTTAATTTCTATTTGATATTGAAGATTAAGATTTCGAATAAAAAAAATTGTTGAAATTTAATATTTAAAAGACGAACCTTGTATCTTTAACCAGTTTCCTACTTAAGCTATGCATTATTTCTTTTTGGCGTCTTTCTTGACACATACTAAACACTGTGGTTATTTTTGTACGTGCTTTCCTCCTTTGTTTGGTGCATGTTTAAAATGCACGTAACGTGCAACGTTCGATCACTTTAGTCATGTTATTAATTAAAATTGCGAAACAATACGACACGCTATATAATACGAAGATCGGGGAAGGTCGTGCGGTCGGCCTTGAGGCCCTCTACGGAGAAAGTAAGATAGAGGAGATACAAGTCGAATGTTTTGAACGAAATTCGTTCGATACAAGATACACTTTACGCTTGAGGACCCGATTTTTACGAACTTTCGGTTAATCATACCGGATGCTTCTCTGTCACGTTCTCTTACTGACTTAGATATTTATTTTAAAAACAATGTCAGCGATACTTTTGCAGAGTTAACACGAAGCCAGCGATAAAGCATGAACAGAAAACGCACACACGATCATCGATCACGAGTTCGTCGAATGATTCCGTTGTTGTCTATCGTAAACATTGGTAGCCATTCGTCAAATCGACGAGACGCGTGGCTGCTCACGAGAATCGATATAAGTTAATTAAAGACTGTAAAATTATTAAGAGCGACGAATAACACTTATAGTTCAGTTCACTATACGAACACTCGATAAGAGAATGATGAAATACTAACTAAATTTTTTGATAAGGGCTTTCGTTATGAAAGAAACAATTAAAGTGATTTACACTCCGTTATTCTTCTAATCTTACCGCGTATTTTCCGATCGTTCATGGGAACCGTTGTCGATTATTCACGGCGACGTAAATAAGCATGGAGCGGGACTATCGAGTGTTCTAATCGTTTTACCAATATAGAGCGCAGTCGAGAACGATAATGCACAGAGAACAGTGAAGATATCAAACGATAAAATCAAATTTACTAAAGACACAAGAACACTAAGGGAAAAGAATTTACATAGTAATATTCCATGCGATTGCTCGCTGCGTGATAAGAAGCTTGTTCAAAAAATAGCGATAAGGAACCAATGGATATACGTAGAAAGTCACATAGAACGTGGAACTGATTCACGATTCTACGCCTTCACCTGTTTCGAGCCGACAAAAATCTAAGAATTCGTCCAACGATATTGCTCGTTCCGACGTCTAGTCGACGCAGCAGGTCATTCTCTTCTTTATGAATCATTGCATTATGTATTGAATATGCATTAACAAAAATACGCAATTATGTGTGCCCTACACCCAATACGATTAAATGATAAGCTGCTATGAGAACTCTATTTTCAAAGCCGATTATGACGTACATAGATTGTTTCTTTCAACGGCTTCGACTTCGAACATAGAATAATTTGAATGTCACGAATTCCATTAAGACGACGTTAATTCGTAAAGCCTCTTAAAGAATTGCGTTAAGGGACTCGTAACCCAAGCTTGTTCATTTGTTAAAAGAAGGAAAAGATACTCGCGCGTTAAGTCTTAAAAGGAAATTCGTAATTTCGAAATCTTTCGAATTCTTTTTATTTCATTTCGTCAATTTCATTTCGTAAACATGATAGATGATCAGGATTCGACACCATTACTTTGCCAAAGTGAAATATGGTCACATTATAATTGAAATAAATGAATAATCTACGTTTAAACCTCCTTAGCGTCTCAGTAGGTCATGTTATATGAATTATATTAAAGATGATAATAGATAGATATTTTGTATGTTCATAATCTGTTTAGCCTATATTATGATTTTCTATGAGACGAAATTTGAAAATCATAAAAAATCTAAAAGAGCAAGAAGAAGATATATATTTAAAGACAGAATATAATGACTTTCGTAACACGTGGATTTCAAAAGTAGAAAGGAGCCAAATACAATATAATAGATTAATGACGCGCAATAAACATCAGTTGTCAAGTTGTTGTTTGTAAGTTAACTATTTGTTATCTTCTTACGACCCCATTTTGTTTTAGTGCGCAACCGCGATATGTGGGCCACAATATGAACATCGTCTCAGTTTACGGAGATTTCCGCATTTCCAAGAGAGACGTCGTGGAAAATCACTACGCGTTCATAGTAACAGATTTATCAAAGGACAGAAGTTTTTTTCGATACAACCATTCTATGTAAAAAACTAAAAATGCAATTTCTTGTATCTATGAATGGCATCGATTATACAGCATAGTGCTATATACGGTCTTCAAGGCGAATTCTACCACGTTTGCATTCGAAACATCATGAAAAAGAAGAACAAAAGAATATTCGCTAAATATAACATTCAGCGAACGATAAAATTATTCCATTTTCCCTATATGAGCTGTCTTTAAACGATCCGGCTTTAAATAAATACGGCTGCGAATTTCTGCCGATGCAGACATTCAATCAATCAACCAGCCGACCAATTTGTTCGGCAGAGAAGACGCTGCAGAAAAATACAACGGGATAAAGAGAATGATGGAAGAGGAGAAGGGAAAGAAGAGTCAAAGACCAGCACCCGCCCGAGCTGAATTCGAATTAACCAGTCGCAAAGTAGGCGACCGATATATTTACCGGCAGACTGCATCAGAATGCTTCCTCGTTAAAATCCGACCTCCCGACGACTTCGCTTTCCTAGATTTTTCAGTTACCCGCTCTGTTCAACCCTCTCCATATACTACGCGTGTATATACATAGGTATATTGTTCCTTTAAAACACGAAAAATACTCGAAGAATAAGTTGAGAGAAATCCAGATGCAATAAACCAATAAATGTCAGAGCGGCTGCAGATGCATTGCTGCAGACTTTAGATACGTTGAGGGAGAGTGACATGACAAAGATGCTGAACGATGAAAACGACATTCCTAGAATCGTAATATATTTTTCCTCGTTTATCTGTTAACAACAAAACATCTTCGAGAAGGTCAAAAATGGTAACCGGATACGGAAAAGCTATTAAAAATGAAATCATCGAAGCGTCATACGCTGTTGTTTATAAGAAGGAAATATTTATGCAGCGAGCTTAGAAACTCTCACGTTACAACGGGGCAAAGGGGGGAGGGAGGGGGAAGTAAGTGTGGCGAAAAGGCAATTCGGAGGCTCGCCGTGGCTTGCGAACGTTCGGTCGCGGCCAGACTACATCGACGAAGAATCGCAGGAAGAGAAAAGGCGAAGAGATAGAAAGAGCGAGTTAGATAACTTCGAAAGGAGGTGTAGGAGGGTTGAAGTTGCATGACGCTTGGTGAGCGCAGCGATACCATGACGTATCGACCGAGCGCGCCACGCAGACTGACGTCATGATCACGGCCTCAGTCAGACCGCGAGCACGTGAACAGCACGCTGGTGATCACGCGGTCGTCGGCTGATAGTACTCCGCTGATTGGTCAACTACGGCGAGCCCCTCCACGCCATTGGTCCGAGTGAAGCGCGCCGCATGATCACACACACAACTAGCACGGCGTGTCGAGCCAACCGACCTGAGAAAGCTTCATTGCATTACCAGACGTTCAACGGTTACGTCCCTTAACCTTTTTTCGCTCGAAATACGGTATACGTGAGACCGCGTTTTCTCATCAACGGGCGAGCCTCTTTAACGTAGAACATACTCACGCCACATTTTCTCTAAAAAATGGATGCTAATCAAGCACCTCTTTCACCACCGGCCTCACCCCAATTCAAACACGTAAGTGAACGTTGAATTAAAAGTACCGCCACTGTAGACAGACTAGCTGCCCGCGAAATATGAACGCAGCTGGAAACGGCAACCTAGACCTGTTTCACGTAATTCATTTTACATCACAATGTGTCTTCATTTCTATTCTTATTTCATATCATTTCTATTAATTTTTTCTTTTCTCTCGTATTTTTCTCTGCTTCGTACATTTTTTAAAGATTTTGTAGATTTTCTGTTTATAGTTCTTTTAGTTTATATTTCTCTGATGTAGTTCTTATAATTGAATTCATTATTTAATGCTTAATTAAAGAATTATCTTTTCTTTCCAGATTGAACCAACGATTCAGTCTTCGTTCAGCGTTGCAGCACTTTTGGGAGATAAACTTCTGCAGAAAACGAAGGCTGCTGATATAAACGTGAAGAAAAACGATGACGGAAATGCACGGCCTGGTTTACCTCCAACTCCACAACCTTCTGATTCGGAAGAAGATGAACCTTTGCGAAAAAGGCGATGCGTGGAACAATGTGAATTGGCAAAAGTGAGTATTATGTTATCGATACTAGTAGCCTTCTCAGTATGCATCTTCATTGCAAAACTACCTTTTTTTGATTTTTTCTGCCCGATCGACAGACCACTCCAATGTACATAGACGCATGCGCGCATGCTTTATAGAGTTGTTTTGCAAGATGACCCCATTTATTGCGTGCATATTGCGTGCGTTCACTCGTACACCATTTTTGATGCTTATCCTTCGAGCAAATGGTTTATACCTTCTGATGGTAGTCGTTGCAAAGTAACATTTGAATCCGTATTTTCCGAAATATATAGATGTCTCTTAAACGAATGATAAAAAGCCTGAGCTTATTATACTTTCACTTCTTTTTAATTTTTTCTACATAATAACGTAGAAAATATAAATACAATATTTTGTCGATCTATCTAACAAATTTTTGTTAATCTAATTATCTAAAGAAAAGAATGAATTGTTACAAATATATATTTTTTTAAATAGTTACTCTTAGACGGTACGCCACCACCAAGTCCAGAACCAGCCCGTGTTTCGGTGATAATGCGTGCCAATCGAGATGGTACCTACAGTCCTGCCAACTTGATACCAAAGATTACCACGATATGCTCACAATCAGTTCCACATGATCCACAGCATATCTCCAGTTCACAGTCCGAATCGACTACGCGGCAAAGTACAACGGAGCCGGAGAACATACTGAAGAGTCTCAAATTCAAAATGAGTTTGCGGAAAGAAGAGATTATTGTAAATAATAAAAATACGGACCGCGAGACTGTACAACCAAAATTACATCCTCTAGCACCAAAACCTGCACCGATTATGGTAACCGGACTTTTAGGATCGCCTTTGGTTCTTCCACGAGCTCCTCTTTTATTAGTAACTGCGCCTCCAACTACAACAGCATCAAGTGTAACTGCACCAGAGTCAACTGCACGACGTCGTGTTTACGAATGTGAACATCCAGGTTGTGGCAAGAATTATTTTAAGTCATCTCATTTGAAAGCCCATACACGAACCCATACAGGAGAACGACCATTCTCGTGTCCCTACGAAGACTGTAGCAGACGATTTTCAAGAAGCGACGAACTTTCACGGCATAAGCGAACGCATACTGGAGAAAAGAAATTTGTCTGTACTGTTTGTCAGAGAAGATTTATGAGAAGCGACCATCTGGCGAAACATGTTAAACGGCATACCAGAGATAGGTCTTCATCCGCGAGTGTCTCCGGCGCTCAACCTTCTGTCACGCAAATGACATCCACACCTTTAAGAGTAAGCCTACTTCCGGTTATAGCACCACGTATAACACAATCGACTCAACAAATAATTGCACCGCAATTAACAGCTTGAAAAGTACGAGAACAGTGACCTGATATCACTTAATATTTAAACTTGTATTTAAAGCAGTGAATCGAGCTTTAATTATCGCAGAACTAAGGACCATTCCAGCATCATGAGAATATTAAGATTGTCTTTTGATGGATAATCAAAGGCAATATTTTACGATAACAATAGATATTCTCTGCGAAAAAATTTATCCCAGGAAGATTTTCCTAAGTCCACAATCAAACAATAAAATTGTCGGGGAACATATCGACTTTGAAATGTGAACATTGCAAGAATACGAATACGCTCCTATATGTCTTTTCCGATGTGTGCCACAGTGTAATCGTGTAAATTGAATTAATAAAAGCGTACTTAAAAGGAAAGAACTTGAAGGCACGAGGAGTGGTGATAAGTCATAAAATGAGGCTTTCTTTGCCGTCCGTGAACAAAGTACCTAAGTGTGACTGTGATCTGTGATGCATAAGCGCGTTGACCGAGAAAAAATATTTATTTAAAAATGCAAAGACAGTTTTTATCAATTATATACATAACGGCTATGCAAAAGTGTTAAGGATTATGCTATTTTCATTATCTTCAACTAGTTATACATATATGTATATTAATTAAGGTCATATCTATCTATGTGTATATATGTATATACATATAACTCGTCCAGTTAAGTGATATACTAGACGAAGTAAGACTTTAATATTATGTATAAAAATAAGTTTTAAAATTTTTTCTACAGAAGCAGAAATTAATTAAACAACTTATATACTTTCATATAAAAGTGTCGTTAATATACATGAAACTTAGTACACCTTACACTATCCTTCCTGTATTCTTAGACATCTAACTATATACGTTATCGATTTACAAAAGTGTCTTAATCAATTTTATGTAATTCTTATAATTAGAGATTCTCGCTTGATCAACTAGTAAGTAAAGTGTTTTATAAATTACTTAATTAAATATAATTGCTAATTTTGACAAAAATGATCCTTATTATATTTTTTATAGATTAACATAATGAAAATACAACATTAATAAGCGAAAACTTGATAGTAAATCTTTAACTTCTCAACTTCATAAAAAAAGTAAGACCAATATACATGAATAAAAGATCATAGATCAAGATGACTAATGAAAGGAAAAAAATTGCTAGTACAGTATCTGTTGTGTTTGCACTACATGCCGTAAAGGACATGACTAATAATCATTAATTACTGTACACTATTTCGAGCCCTTAGTTATTTTTAAATTTCGAACATATAAAACTTAATCGTTAGCAACTGTTCACATCGAATTTTAAATAAATGAAGTAATAGAATGTGATATCATTAGTTGTTTAAATATTCGACCATTATTTATAGGTATTATGTGAATTCGTCCATTCAACTTTTAATCTAAAAAATATAAATACATTTCAATTATATTTTGATTAAGAATATCTCTTAAGTACGAAATATAAATTAAATAGAATGTTAGAATATTAGAATATACATACAGCAACGCATTCAGCAAATCATATCAAAGTGAAAAGTTTCCATCACGCATCATACAGAAAGCTAGGTTGTGTTCGGATGCGTGTGTATAGGATATTATCCTCGTTGGTTAAAATTCACTAAGGTTGCATTCAAATTTAAATTAGCCGATACTTTTTCAAATACCAAGATCACATGAAAAAATTGATTTTCTAACAGTACATAAATTTTATAGTTTTTAATGTACAAATAAAACACAAATATTTCTGTTTTTCAATAATATAATATACGAATGTGCCTTGTATATGAGTTTACTGTATGAGTATATACACACTTTATTATGTGTATTATACATACTATTTTTATTATACTCATATTATTTTTTATGTATATTATTAATAAAAAATATAATCCACGCAGAGAAAGTAGAAAAGTTCCATTGTAAGCATTATCACATTCATTATACGCGTAAAAAAATCACGTTAGCGTCAAACATAATTCGCAAGGTCATTGATTGAGATAAGATTTTTTATCAATTGTGTGTATTTGTGGAAAAACTGTATTGCCCAAAATACGTGTTTTCTAGCAAATATGAATACACTTTCGAATATTTCTGCGCTTAATGATTTCTGTATTATAAAAGTACATTTTTCCAATACTATTGAATAGGCTTTGAACGAAATTACTGCAATATATGTAATAGCTTCAGTTCAGTATTACTTGACCAAAAATTTATGCAGATACATATGTATGTGTGGATTAATTTTCTTTCTTTGCATATTGTTAGTAATGGTATATATTTATATTTTATTAGCGCTTTCTTTTATCATTAAAATGTTGTCATTAAAATAATCCTTAACAATGTAAGGGACTAAAGAAATATTCAAGAAAAAAATCGTAACAAATTTTTTAAGCTTTTGTTTATATTCTTGACAAACTAGCGCGAACTAAGTTATACAGGTCAATTTAAAGACATGATCCTCATTAATGGCTTCTCACGAAACGTTGTGGTTTCTTGCATCAGCCAAGGACTTGAGTTCTTTTAATATTGTAAATGTCACAAACAGGTGTGGGACCGGTAGATGACGTAAAATATCCTCTTGATTACCCTTGCTCGTTTTTATTAAAATTTCTTTTTGTTATTAAAAGCATAACACGTGTTCCTATTTTTGTAGTTCTTCTTTTGTTAACTTTACTGAAATAGTAATCTAATAATTTGGAGCTGCAGATAATACACATGCAACTTACTGAACTTTTGAACATATTGAAGCAGATATACCTCATACCTCATAGTAATCTAATAATAATAAAGAATTATTTGTATATCAAAATTTATAGACTTATTATTTTAGTAATTTTATTACAAAAGGAACAATGTTGTTACATAATAAATTGTATTCTTGTATTCTTGAAGTTCCTTTTATCAATCAGGAATATGTATGATATATGTAAATAGCAAAAGATAATTACTTTCATTAAATTTATTTTTTTGGTATAGGGTCTCAAATCTAAATGCATTACTATATTTGTTGTGCTTTCGTGAAATTATAATCATATAAAATATTTATATATAGATTTTTATTTTATTTCTAGTATATTAAAAATTTGTTTAGTTTGCTGAGGTTAAATCTATCTTAAACGTTTATATCATGAATGGAGATTCAATTTTTTTTACTCATAAATAAGAATGTATCTGAAAGTGCAATATCTTTCAAACATTGCATCAAGAACAAGAATTCCGCTTCTACACCTTTTATAATTGGAAGGAAATAAAAAATGGTAATTAGGCGATAAATTTATTCGTAAGTTCACATTTATCAGTCATTCATTATTAAACTGTTTAACATATAATGCACACTCACAACCTTTACTGGCGCTACCTTCGTAAAGGAAAATGAGTAGAAAATTTTTATATTCAAAACTTGTTATTAAAATTTCTTTTAATAAATTATATTGCACAATTTTATAAACAGTAAAAAGAGTATATTTTGTTTCAAAATAGAGCGCATATGTACATTTTGTTCGTATTACATACTGGAAAAATAAACATTATTGTTACATATTATGAAAATACTCCTGTTATAAAGTATAAAAATTTTATACTAGATACATAACTAGTTTGGATTGATGGTTTAAGGAAGTTCAAAATTAATCACTAGAACCATCTCAACATATATATTTATCAAAAAATATAGTACTCCTAAATACTATAGTAGTTTTTAGGCAAATATAAAATTTTTTAAATTTCAAGTATAGTTTTAAAGCTTTAGCATTATATAAACACTTTTCTCACAAATCTATTAAATTTCTCATTTATAAAACTTTTTGCTTCGATCAGATGCCATATCACGTAGCATTTGGCATGGCTTAAATGCATCACCATAGTGGCTTTGAAATTCTTCCATTTTATGTACTAATTTATCAGCACTGTAAAAATCTATCCAACGGAAAGGCCCACCAGTAAATGGAGGGAACCCTAATCCAAAAACAGCACCTATATCACCCTCCAACTGTAAAAATATTTATGTTTAATAAACACAATATAATTTAATGGTTTACTAATGCGTTCGAAATTTTGTATTACCGGATTAGCCAAAATATTTTCTTCTAAACAAAGTACTGCTTCGTTAACAAATCGAGACACCATTCTTAACTGACGATCTTCGACAGATGTACTTCCTTTTGGTTCAAGTTTGTATTTCTTCAAAATGTCTAATGCCGCAAGGTTTATATTTCTGTTCTTAACATTAGATTCATATATATATATTCCCTTGCCGGACTTTCTCCCTAAAAATGACATATATTTCCCTAAATACATCTATAAAAAGAATAAAGTATATAAAACACATAAAAAACTGAATACCTAGAAAACCAGCTTGAACCATGTCACTGAGTATATTTACATCTCCACCTCTAAAACGTTCACCTAGTGCCTTTACAAGGTGCGCACTTATATGAGCGCCAACATCGATGCCAACTTCATCTGATAAAGTAGCTGCTCCAACAGGAAAGCCGAACTTTTTACACATACTATCTAGATCTATAGGATCCACACCTTCCTGTTTTTATATTGAGCATTACATTTTTCAGTTTTCTTATACTATACAGTATAAAGTATGAAAAAAATAAAAGTATTACCTGCATTAATCTAATAGCTTCAGATAACATAGCAGACAGAATTCTTGTTGTATAAAATCCAGGACCATCCCCAACAGTAATAACTGTTTTTCCTTGTTTTAAACCTACATCAACTGCAGTTTTAATAGTTTCAGCAGACGTACCTTTATGTGTTATTATTTCTAACAATTGCATTTTATCTACTGGAGAAAAGTAATGCATTCCAATCACCTATAAATACATTTCTCTGTTACATCAGATTAGAGAAATAATATATAATACATACCTTATCTGGACGGCTACTACCAGCAGCTATTTCAGTAATAGGAATTGCTGATGTATTTGTTGCGAGTACACAATAATCTGGAGTATTTGCCTCAATTTCTTTTATAACTTTATGTTTAATTGCAATATCTTCAAATACAGCTTCAATTACAATATCTGCATTTTTAAATGAATTATAGGCTAATGTGGAATCAAGTTGAGAAAGATATTTATCTTTTTGAATGCTAAAAATTAATTTTTAAAATTAGAACAGAATTCGGAAATCAGCGGCTCTTTAAACGCGTACGAGTATGATACATTTTTAATGAAAAACTAAAAACTAACTTGGAATACTTCTTTCGTTTCACTGCAGTATCCAATCCCTTTTGTACTTGATTAAAACCACGGTATAAACCCGCCTCACTTGTATCTTTCATAATTACATCAAAACCTTTATCTATGCTTACTTGAACAATACCTGCTCCCATAAGACCAGCACCAACAACAGCAATTTTTCTGAAATACATATATGAGATCAGTGTTCTATAAAAGAATTAGTTATTTTTATATAAATATCAATGTAATGCATATCAAAATATCCATACTTAACAGCATTTTTGGGTGCCCCAAAACGATTTTTTTTACATGCTGTTTGTCCAAAGAATAAACTTGTAAGACCCCTGCATTGAGATGTAACTGCTAGTTCACCAAAGGCTTTAGCCTCTGCTTCATAACCAGCTTTTGGTCCCTTATCCATACCAGTACGTATTACATCTAAGATTTTAAGAGGTGCAGGATACAATCCCCCAGTCTTTTTCATTACTTCATTTTTTGCTCTGGTAAATACTTGATTTTTTACAAACTCATAGGATAAAGCAAAATTCATAACTTTATCCATCAATGTTTTAGGGCTTCGATCGATTTTTAATGTTCCATTTGCAAGATCTTTTGCAGCTCTAATAGCAGTCTCTTCTAAATATCTCATAGTACTGCAAATATATCAATGAGATACAATTTTTCTTTATATAATGGAGATACAAATTTTATTTATTTCATACAAATGCATATGAAATTAACAACTCTTACTTTTCTTCTGGTGTTCCAATACCAGGACCAAGACGGTTTACTAAAATATCTACAAGTCCAACTTGCTTAGCTTTAATTGCTTTAAGATTTTTGCCAGTAAGAGTCATATCTAAAGCATTAGGAAGTGAAGTTAATTGAGGTAATCTTTGTGTACCACCTGCACCAGGCAAAAGACCTAACATTACTTCTGGTAAACCTAAACTAGTTTTTTGATCATTTACAGCAAGTCGATAATGACATGCCATGGCTACCTATGTAAATTAAATAAAAGTGTCTATGATTAAAACCATAGATACTGTAATATAGTAGTATATAAACATATTAAATCATATACCTCAAGACCTCCTCCTAAACAACTGCCTTGGATTGCAGCTACAACTGGCTTTTGGCTTTTCTCTATTGTCTCTAAAACTTTCTGACCATCAGAAGATATTTTATAGCCATCTTCTGAAGTCTTAAAACGTTGTATCATAGTAATATCAGCACCAGCAATAAAACATCCTGGTTTTCCACTTATAAGAACTACTGAATTTACAGCAGAATTATGTTGTACAGTTTTTAAAACATCCACAATTTCGTCCATTATTTCTCGATTTAAGGTGTTCACCTATATTATATGAAATGCTTATTATTTTTATTGATCTTCCCTACTACTATTTTCAAACTATTAATCAGACAATATATCAATATATTAATGACAAATAATATAATTATATGTTAGATGTATGTATTTATTATATACCTTAACTCCTGGAGAATCTAAAGTAAGAACTGCTACATTATCTACAACTTTGTATCTCAAATGTTTTGTATTTACTTGGGTACTCATTGCTCTTATTGATTTGTATAACGCTAAAAATAAAATTTATGATCAAATATAAATTCTAAAGCTTCTATTTCTATCAGTCACTTCTAAGTCAATATTTGCCATTTTATAAATATTCATTTTGAAGTTTTATCTATTTTTCAACCTTTAACTTAATCATAAATAAATGTTTCCTTTGTATTTATTATGAATTTGAATATTTCATGTATTTTGAACCTTATGTGACATGTAGATTACGATAAGTTTACTTGGGAGCAAAGGTTCATAAATACGATTATATAAAAATATAACTCTTGTTTTCTTATTTATAATTACCTGTTCGTACTACAACATTTTTGTTAATATGCGAAAAACTCGCAATAGCACCTAATAATCTATATTGTGACATGTTTTTACAAAATTACATGCACACGCCCCAAAAGATAGTTTTAAGTCAGCACATGGAATCACTGTGCGAAAGTAGAAACGCCGGTAACTACGCATGCGTGTAAATGTGGATATTAATCTAACCTACTGTATTTACTATACTCTTCAAGGACTTTGACCTCAACTTACTGTATCCTGATATATATAAAAATAATTAATAAGACAAAAAAATGATTAAAATTGTTTTTAAACATGAAAAATATAATTTAATATTACAATTGATATTTTCAGAATACAAAATGTATGATGTCTATTCTTTTATGTGTCATATGTATCACATAATATAGTATCATAAGTGTATGCTTTCGTAATGTACTTATTACAGAAAAATAACATTTGCTATTAATATTTAACATTAAATATTAAAATTTGAATTTTGAATGTTCTTGTGTAAATATTTTATATATCATTAAAACTTGTACATGTTACTTGATACTAATAAGAAAATTGATTATTAAAACAATGTATCTATATATGTATACATTTATTATTTGTATCATTTAATATCAGTGAATATTGTTCCTATGAACTTAATTCCTATACTTGCCTGTATTTCAATATTTATTAATTAGCAAGTACATAGTTTTATCATATCATGCTGTTCAACAGTTGGCTATTTTATTGCACCACTACAATCAAGATCTTGTTTGTAGCGCCGCAGACAATTACATCCTCGAAGTATTATTACAAATAAATACTATCACAGTTATGAACTGCGATATACACATGTTTTTCCACTTTAGTTGATTTGATTTGAATTAGTTGATTACCTGTAGAAAATAAAGTATTGCTATGATAGTCACACGTAGTTTTAATTCCAAACATGATTAGTATTGTAATTTTATCTATCTATTAAATTGATAATTTTGTAAGTCACGTAAAAATGGTAAGGGGATTTGTGAATTCGCATATTGTGTGGCATAAAAAGACATTACTTCTTAAGAACATTTCAACATTTGAAACAGAATATATTTGTTATGCTAAATATATGATGTAAACAGTGAAAAGAATGTTCAATGTTCACTTGAAATGAAAAAACTATTTGATGTATAATATTTATCTATTCACAACTGCATTTACAGCGATTTGTAAATCATATCTTTAAAGTATTTCCAATTCTGCAAAATGCTAGATACCAGAACATTTTCATATAAGAAATATTTAACTGAAGCTGTCATAGCTTTAGCATGTGTGTTTATTTTTTGTGAATATTTACTATATTACC
This sequence comes from Bombus huntii, assembly GCF_024542735.1. Classification (NCBI taxonomy): domain Eukaryota; kingdom Metazoa; phylum Arthropoda; class Insecta; order Hymenoptera; family Apidae; genus Bombus; species Bombus huntii. Next base: position 8,829,311 of record NC_066240.1, read on the forward strand.
TTGTGCTTATTCAGGTGAGTTATATAAATAACAAAATGATTGTAAAGATTAAAAATTTCATATGTTGTATTTAACACAACAGTGTGCATGGCCAGTTTTGGAACCACATAAAACTGATACAACAATTACTGAATCCACACCAGAAGAAACTCCGGTACATGCAATGTTTATAGCAGATACTCATTTATTGGGCTCAAAAAATGGACATTGGTTTGATAAATTAAAAAGGTTTGACTTTATTATATGATAATAAACAAGTAGTAAATTCTTTATACATTTTTGAAAGTAATTTCTCCCTATTGAAATCAATATTTTCTTTATGTAGAGAATGGCAAATGTATAGAGCATTCCAAACTATGGTTACTCTTCATAAACCAGACATAATTTTTATATTAGGTATGCAATAAAATTATATTAATGATATAATATATTGAAGATAAATTGAAATAATAAATATATTATAATTACGACAGGTGATTTATTTGATGAAGGACAGTGGAGTAGTTCAGCAGAATTTGACCAATATATACAAAGATTTCATTCATTGTTTTCAGTACCTAAACACACTCATCTTTATGTTGTTGCTGGAAATCATGATATTGGATTTCATTATGGTATTGTAAAATATTTTTTTTTATAACTATGAATAGTTTTTATAACTATAAAATGAATATGATATTTTTGGCAAAAAAATATTTCTTTAGCTATTACACCATACTTAAATCAACGATTCGTAAATGGTTTGAAGTCACCAAGTGTGAAAAGAGTTAGTATTAGAGGGAATCACTTTGTCCTAATTAATAGTATGGCATTGGAAGGAGATGGGTGCTTTTTGTGTCGTCCTACAGAAATTGCATTAAATAAAATTTCCAGTAAGATTACTTTTTGTTAGAGAAGTGAATAATTATGAGAATTAAAACTTATGTATAAATAAAAATATTTTTCAGCACATTTAAAATGTGCTAAAGATATGGGAAGTAGTTGTAACAAAGATAATGCAATTTCGAGATACAGCAGACCAATTATTTTACAGGTCAGTAAATGTTTCTTAAAATAAAAACGATAATGTAATATTTAAATTATAATTATAGCATTATCCAATGTATCGTGAGTCTGATGAAATTTGCAATGAACCTGATCAAGCACCAGATGAAATAAAAGATATAAAATTTAGGGAACGATGGGAATGTTTATCAAAGGAAGCATCTGAGCAAGTACATGAAATATTTTGCAAGGATTATTACAATAAAATTGAATTTATAGATTTTTAGTTTTATAGAATTTGTAGAATTTATAGATAGATTATAGAAAATCAACTTACAGCTTTTAGATATATTGAATCCAAGACTGATCATTAACGGTCATACTCATCATGGTTGTAGAAGAATACATAGAAAAGATATATTAGAATTTACAATACCATCTTTCAGTTGGCGTAATAAGGATAATCCTTCACTTTTACTAGTAAGTTCTACACATTTGAAAAAACTATTTAATATAACTTCATAATTTTATTACCATATACATACTTATAGTACTATTCATATTTCAGGGTGTATTTACCCCCAATAATTATTCTGTATCAAAATGTTACATGCCTGTGGAATCTACAGAGATCAAAATTTATGTTATCAGTGTAGTGTGTATATTTATATATTTTATCATAAAATGTAGATTGAAACAAAATCGATATTATCTTTTAAAGTTTCATTAAAGACATGTTTCTATTTATTAGTATTAATTTAAAAAAGTGCAGTAAGTAGATTATAAATAATAATTATAAACAAATTAAAACATAAAAATATAAGGCTCAAATTATTCATATTTTTATGCGTATCTTCATATATATAAAATAAAAATATTAGTTACATATTATTTACACTATTCAAAGTATAAAATATTTATATTATTTATTCTCATTATTATATTAATCAGATCAATAGCACATCTCAACTGCATTAAATTATTGAATACTATTTCGCTTTACATACTCCAATCTTCTTTTCATTATTTTATCAAACTACTCTATTGGAAAGGAAAATGTGTATAAATACATATAACACACTATAAGAATATTAAAAATCACAAATATAATCATTGCAACATGTACAAAACTTATATCTGTCTTATATATTTAATCAGCCAATATCAAAGATCTCATATATTACTGATTTACTAAACATACTTAATACTTGAATAATTAAAAATATAGATCTTTATAATTAGTCCAAAAGTGAATTGTTACGCGTAATTAATAAACATTTTATATGACATGACATTACGGAGAAATATACACCCCAGGTTATCCAAATGTAAGTGACATAATTTTACATCCTTAATGTTACATTATATGCATTCGATGCATACATGTCTAGTAACAAATGTCTACAGATATAACTTGTAAACTTGTTATTTTATTGCAATAAAAAATATAATAATTGTGAACTAATATTATTTTTGTATTTAACATTGACTATAATTAATATTACATTTATTAATATTTTTATATATTTTTTAATTTTATGTTAAAAGGAAGTAATATTAATATAGTCTATGCATTTTCTTTATACGAATATGTGTATTCTTCGCTGAATGTGAGCAGTACTCTGTTTTATAAATTATAAGTACTCTAATAATAACAAAATATTTATTTAAGATATGTAATAAACAATAAAAAGAGAAAATCATGTATTAATAATGCAATGAACTAAGTTATACATCACGTCCTTTAATCAGAACCTTTTTCTGTTCATTTGTAAGTTTTACATATTTTTCGTTATAAACAAAATAATTTTATAATATTTAAGAATATTATTTGGTAAATGTACTACTCATCTTTTTAATCAAATTAGATTAATCTAACGAAAATGAAACTATTGTACTATTTTGGTTTCATACATTTAATTTAAAGTAATTAAATATTTTTTGTAACATTGGAAATGTGTTACCTTCTTTAATCATTGATTTCATCAATGATTAATTTGACTAGTCTATTTTTACAGCAGCATATATTTTACGAATAAATGCATAAGCAGCAAAGAAACCTATTGTACCTGTTAATAACCAAAACGTTAATACCATTAATGCAGTGTAACCAAAATATAAAAGTGTTGGAATTAGTTCTGTTATTTCTAATTTTGTCATAAAATAAAAAATTGAGTAGGCTAGGACATATACAGCTGATCCTCCACTAACAATAAAGCTTCTCCACCACCATCGGTAATCCTAATAACGAATAAAATAACATAAGTATATATGCTATAAACACAATTGAAAATAATTGTTTATTACTCACTTCTCCGCATAACTGGAAATAGACCATAACTATGGATATTTGAGAACAAGAAATGACAAGTATACAGAAAACGAGGAAGAGGAATCCGAAAAGATAATAAAATTGATTTTCCCATAACGCTGTTAGGATGAAAAATAATTCTATAAAAACAGCGCCAAACGGAAGAATTCCAGCCATTAGCGTACTGTAATAATTATAATAAACATTTTGTTTATTATGAAATTAATATAATATTATCATTATAATGAAATTGATATACATATATATGTATATACATATTTCTTAACATGTTAATAGATAATTCTTTAAACTTACCACAGTATTGGGTTCATGTACCATAACTGATCAGGAACTTGTCTGGGAATTTGATTTGTTCTAACAGGATGTGTGAAAGGTTGTTTTCGATATCCAAAGAAATATCCAAGGTATACAAGAGGAAGTGATATACAGAACCATAAACATAATAATGCTAACATTGTTGTAAATGGTACTGCACCAGAACTATGCTTTCCCCATATAAAGAAATTTAAAAAGAAACAAGTAGTGAACACTATTCCAGGATACAGTGTTGCCGTCTATAATAAATTATATAGTAATATAGTAAATTTTATATTATTTTTATATCTTATATTAACCCATTTTGTCCTTACTAGTAATGCTGTCCTTCTCCATTTTCGACCACGCATTGTTTTATAAAGGCGCGCAGAAAAATATCCAGCAATTACACCAGAAGACACATAAAGAAATATTGCACAGGTTCCAAGTGCACCTCTACTGGCAGGAGAAAGCATTCCCAACATAGCAAAAACTAAAGGTATATAAGAGAAGTAGTATAAAAATATTTAGTAATGTATGGTATTCTTTCATACAACAATATAGAACCTTACATATTGTGATTAAAGCCATAAAAAATATTTGAATTCCACTGCCTATCACAGCGGCAAATAATCGAGGATTTGGTGGTGGTCGAAATACATCTCCATGAACAAGTTTCCATCCAGTTTCTTCAATTGCTTCATCTAAACCTGCTAAACTGTCACTTTCACCAGCATTATAACGTGCGATATCTCTCCTTAGTGTTCGAACCATGATCATTGTTAAGATCCCTATATAATTTTATTCAAAACTTTGTATATAAACTTCAAAGCGATCAAAGGACTTAAAAGTATAGGGTATGATGTATATTTACCAGAAAGGAAAATGACTACAATCAGTGAATTGATGATTGAAAACCAATGAATTTCAACATCGCTCATTCCCAAATATATATCCCATCTACTTGCCCAACTCACATCAGATTGTCTCCACTCCACAGAATATAAGAACAGAAGCTTGGTTCCTTTGGGATTAACAAATTGAGGATTTGCCTGAGGATTTGTGGGCACTATACAAGTATTTCTATCAAACTTTAGTTGGCTTACATCAACTGAACGAGCTTCTACTTCAAATCCAACTACTCTAAATTCATTTCTATGAAAAGTAAAAAAATAATTATAGTTTGAAACATCATTTACATATCAAGTGATGCTTTTTATACTAACTCTCCATATCTATGGTTACTTAATTTTAGTTTAAGATAATTATTAATGTAATATTGGTCATTCATGATACCACCCAAACGATATCCATGATATACAATTACGTTATTTGTATCTTTATGAACCTTTTTTGTTGCTGCTGGTAAATTATCAATTAACCTAAGAACAGATAAAAGTGACTGTAACTATATATTGATATAAATTATAATGCAAATATATGCTTACAAATGCACAGTATAATCATGTTGAATGCGTTCTATAACACGTTGCGACTCTTCTTCATTCCATGTCATAAGATTAGATGGTCCATGACATAATAATTTACAGCTTACATCGTCTGCCATTGATACCTCATATGGTGTATTTACAATTCTATATAAGAATGAATCAAATTACTTTTTCAGAATATAGTGATAAATAGGAAATCTTACCTGTCACCACGTAATACTTCTCCTAAATTCTCTGATTTGTAAATAAAAGTTCCATTTTTTGGTATACAAAATGGAACAGAATAATATTCATATGGTAATTGTGTATGAGTACTGGTCATTTTCACTGCTTTAACATCAATGTTTTGATGTTTTTTAAATTCCACAGGGGCAACACCAGGCACATAGAAGCCATTTGTTTCAATTAATAATGATATTATTACAAATATTGCACTCCCTTGTTTTAATCTTCCCTGTTAACAGAAACATAATATATGTGGTACATGTTTTACTATATCTTAATTAAATAATTGATATTTTTAAAAACGACTATATGTCCAATAGGATAAATTGAAACATGATTTATTTATAAATACAAATGTGGATATGCTCACATTATTTTCTACCAGAGATACGTCTTACCAATTTCAACCAATTATGAAACTTAATGACACTAATCCTTAAAACATTTTTTGACTAATTGTGATAAAGCGTAATTAAGTTTCTGACAGGACTAATGGCATTGTACTTTACGAATACTATGAAGACAGAAAATACTATACTGAAAAAGAACCGCCACATCAATTCAATAAATACTTTTATTTTGTGGTATTCAATCTTAATAACATTTAAACACACGAAAATAATAAACGAAAAATACTTACCATTCTTTAATATTGTTTTCGTTAAAGGCGCGCCACGCCGTACCTCTTACGTTATTCTTAATCGCTACTCGTAGAGTTTCTACTGCGTTCACGTCAAAAATGAAATTTACTTCAACATGAAGTTTGTTTCGAAACATTTGTTGGTAAAGTAATACAAGAATGATTCTTTATAAAATTCCCTAGCAGGTTTATTTCCAGTTACACGTACACGCACGGTCATATACATATGTTATTTTTTATACTACGACATTTATCAATACATAGTAAATAGTAACAGTAACATTTACCAATAGAATTGTTAAACCGAGAGGAACTTCATAATTTTCATAAGCGGCTACTTATATTTGATAAAATTTAGAAAAAATACAATAGATGAATAAAAACAAAATGATTTTCCTGTGCGACAATTTTATTTTCCTCTATCTAGCTCTTACTGCTCATATTGAAAACGATAATATTTATTTTAAATATTCTTTTATTTAAATCATTTTATCTTATGCTATTCTAATTTATGACTAATTTAGTTGTGAGAAATAATATACCTAATGTTCAGTACGATATCTAGCATGTTAATTATTATATAGAGAGTGTTAATTAGTGTGTTTATTCTTAAAATTCCCGCAATTTTTTATCCTTGCAAATGAAAAGGAAGTGAATCTTTTATAAATGTAAAATATTACTTAATAAACAATTTAATCTATTTCGTTTCTATATCATAAATTCTTAATATATAAAAATGATTATTTATAAGTTGATAAAAGTTTAATTTTGATAGAAAATGGAAACATTTTTACTACATAATAGAAGGTGTTTTGATCAAGCTTTTCCGAGCGAAAAAATATACCCCCGAAAAGGAAAATATCGTCCCACGTGGGGACTCGTTTAATTACAAGTTACGTTATTTAGATATGCATCTGTTCGGTTAATTTTTATTTCAGAACAATGGTACAGGTGAGTAGAAACTTTTAAGTATATTACATTGATAAATTTCCATGCAGTTTGTCTAAATCAATGCATTTTTCTATCAGGTCTATTGGAAATTTTTGATTGTTTTTTTTTCCGTTGTCATCCATTAGTAAATAGGAAAGATGGCAGCAGATTATTGCGCTTTTTTCCCGTGCATTCACGGGTCCGACATTTTTCTTAAAATTAAGCCTTTCTACAAATTTCGGGTGAAACTTATATAAAAACATTGGATACACTTCAGTTTTACGAACAGAATTTAGCGCGTATTTCATTTCTTAAATAAAATGTGATTAATATTGAAATAAATAGAATACATAACGATTTTTGTATATTGAACTTGTGTCAAATACGGTGAAAGACTATATAGAAATTTTAAGTGATGTCCTTAAAGAATATTTGAATTTATGTGAAATAAAAATTTAACATTTTATGAATGAATATCCCATTGTGAATTGTTTATTTATAAACATTTTTTCTTTTTTAAACAAAATATGACAATAATGAGGGTACATAATTTTTTTTTAATGTGTATATGTGTATATCTATATAATGTGATAATGTGTATATCTAAATTGTATGTTATTTGATTTAATAATGAAATATTTTGTTTGCAGGCAATTGATGAAATGGAACAAAGAGATCTCCCACAGGCTTTTCGCTTGCTTGGGGAGATGAATGCTAATGTTCTACAAGTTAATCAACTTGTAGACAATATGTTAGTCCGTGTCAAAAATGGGGAAATTTCTACGGACAAGGGTCTTAGTTTCCTAGAAATGAAATATCATATGTTACTTTCTTATCTGATTAATTTGACTTACGTAGTTTTGAGAAAATGTTCAGGAGAACGTATAGAAGGAGATCCATCAATCGATCGCTTAATTGAAATAAGAACTGTCCTAGAAAAAATCCGACCAATAGATCACAAACTAAAATATCAAATAGATAAACTTGTTAAGACTGCAGTAACTGGTACTATTAACAGTGATGATCCAACTAATTTTAAAGCAAATCCAGATGCATTTGATAGTAATGATGAAGAATCTGATAGTGATCAAGATGGTAAAGTAGATGGTTTTAAACCAACACAGGCAAGAAAATCTAATATTTATGTGCCACCAAAACTTGCTGCGGTACATTATGGTCAGTATTTATAAATGTATATTTGCACAGTGTAACAGCTGTAATATAATATTTTAAGGTAGAAAATTAGAATACATTAAATATTTCGTATTTTTCATTTGCAGATGGAGATGAGACAGTTGCTGAAAAAATTCGCAAGTCAGGAGAAAGAGCTCGTAGGCGTGCAGTATCAGGTGCTGTTTTAAGAGAGTTAAAAGAAGAATATTTAGATGCGCCTATTGAAGATAAACACGGTTTAGGGGAAAAACAAGCTAGTCTAGGTCGAGAAAATAAACGGAAGGTAGAATATGAAGAAAATTATATGACACGCTTACCTGTTACTAAACAAGAAAAACACAGACGTCGCCAAATAACAACTCTTGGTACACTTGGAGAAGAAATTACAACTTTCGGGGAATCATCTTCTGTATCTGCTAAAAAGAGAAAAGCTCAGAAAAAGAGCAAAGCTAAAAAGAGTAAATATTTAAATTTAGTTATTTAAATTTAAAATTAAAATAAAAATTTAAATTTAGTAAATATGCTTATGTCGTACTGAAGTATTTTATTTACAATAAAATTTGTATTTTCTTATAGGTTTCAAGAAAAAACGGCATCATTAAATCGAGTTTATAAAAATTTGAAAAAGCTGAATTTCGTACAGCATTAATAATTAAGGTAAAATGCAAATTTACTTAAATTCTTCTTGACAAACGCAGATGCCATTAATACTCGTTAATAAGTTAAGCTAAATAACTCATAAACAACTAGTAATAAAAACAACAATCGTCAACGGTGAAATAAAATAGCACGATGGTAATTTATTACTACATAAGACATACTAATGGTCGTGTAATTGATAATTATAGTTAATAATGATTTTAATCTTTAATTGTTGTCTAAAATCAATTTTTATCTGTGGAGTTGAAATGTTCCATAAGTCACAAGAAACGATATTCTGACGATATTAAGTACATGAAGAATAATGTCAAGGTACATACGAGCTTAACTTATAAAAGAAAATTACGTGTAATCGTGACACAATTAATCAAATAATGGATTTCGGCTCCAAGATCTAAAATTGCAAGTTAAACGTACAAGTTGAAAGCAGAAAAATTTTCTGCTTTATTTTGAGATATTCTCCAGCTATAGATGAGGAAACCAGTAACATAGCAGGAGGGATGATATTGAATTAATTGTTACAGAAGCGTAAAAATCACAAGACATTCAATGCAAAAATTAGAAAATTCAAGTTTAATAAGGGAAATGACTTTAGAAATTGCAAATATTCTGCAACTTCTAAATATTGTTCATCGTGCGATATCGCGTGTCTTAGGATTTTCTCGCTATTTTAGAGTAGTGTAGTAAATAGTTTTACTATTATATGTATGTTTCGTTTGTGTTTTCCCCTGGTAAACTGTTGAGGCTATTATATCTTGATGTGAGTCATATTTTATGTTAAGTTTAATTTTTTACAATGTGTTTATGCATTGTATTTATTGTTTTAACTTTAGATTGATTTGGTTAAGTTGTTAAACTTATATTAAAAGTAATATAAGGATAACACGAATGTGTCAAAATTCAAAATTAATATTGTCAATTTCTCGATTTCTACTTAAGTTTACTGTATTTAGTTTCTTAGAGAGGGGGTATGTGTGATATTGAAAGAAAAACTAATATACGAAGACTAGAGCGAAAATCACTTCTGCAATAGAATAAAGAGTTTGTACAATCAAATTGTAAAGAGCATCCATATCTTGTGCTTAAATAGGTTCCATTTTTTAAATATTAGATATAACTTTGGGTATCTTTTTAAACCCAAATGTTTCCTTTTAAGATAAAGGGAGAATGATGGTAAATACATTTAATGCAGATCATAACATGGATATTTGTATCCAGTAGTCGTTCCTGCAGAAGTGATCCGCATTACCTTCAAAAGTACTAATTCGCTATATGCTAACCAAGGGCTCAACCATCCATAGATGTTATATTTTTTACAAAAGTGTTCATAGATTGAGCCAACTTGGTAATGCATGATGTTACATATGCCCTCTCTTTTTCAATCTGTGAAGACGATTAAAATGTGATAAATTATTCATCAAATAATAGTTAAAGAAACTAACAGAATAGCACAATTGCTGGGCATTATTTACAAGTGCTAGCAAGCCTAATGTCAGCAGCCTTGTCGTATTTGGTAATGAAGTTGGAATACTGAATAGCGGGAAGATTTTGATTAATGATGTCAAGGTATACTTACAAAATCTCATGCCTGTTTAATGTATGGCATGCACAAAATAATTAATGAAAAATTACAATCGGTTTCAAAATTTGCCCGACATTTAGTTTTCTCATACTTTATACATAGATGATAATTTTTGAAGCACACTTACAACTGAAATAACTGTAAGTCCAAAATACTAAATACTATACTCGTGTGTGTGCGTGTGTGTGTGTGTATATTTATATATATACATATATACATAGTGTATATTCTTCATTTCTACATTCTGAACTGTTTATAAATGCTCATTGAAAAATATCATACTGTTTGCAATAAGTAGAGAAGAAATTTCAGTTGAAAGATTTATGATTACATCTGTTTGTTAAAGATAAATTTTCCTAATATGTTTTACATATTTTGGACTTATAGTAAAAGTGTATGGGTGTGAAAAATATTCATATGAGACACATATCCACACACAACATATAGCAGCAAAGTAATAGGGTTACATTGAATACACTACCTCAAATCAATAGAAATATGGATTTACAATAATAGAACTGCGTCAGTTGCGTTTACATTGTTGTGTTATTGTTCATTTACACATTTACTGATACAATAATTTTGTTGTGAAATATAATGGAACATATTATGCCTTATGAAGAGAAGTATTTAGAGTTTGTTATCTTTGACCTGCATAGCAGGTATGAATTTTTTAGCAATGTACAAAGGAAGCACAAAATATGTAAACGTTACTGCGGGCAGGGAGTTTAAAGTAGTCCTTCAAATCCAACAACGCTGCCGAATAACAAACTAAAAAAAGGAGAAACAAAATATCTTTGCAGCAAAAACGAGTATAAAATGATTTATTGACTAATTCATAGTCTGAAGAATGTAATGTTTCATTTATTGATGAATTTTCTATAATTTATGTAATAAGACAATTCAGTGTATGTGAGAGAGCGAAAGTGAGCGCGTGCGAAAGAGAGAGAGAGATTTACCTGTATATTACAAATGGTTATTATGAATGAATTATTATTATAAATTAATATTATTATAATTATTATGATTATTCTGATTATTATTATATTATCATCATCATCATCATCATCATCATCATCATGTAGAATGCTTCTTACTGACTGAATAAAATGTTTTCAATGTCAATAATTTATTTACAAAAGGTAAGCTTACCAAAAGAAAACATCGTAAGGCGATTTTCAACCCTTTACTTCGACCAAAATGGTAATAGTTACAGAATGAATTTGAATTATCCGTTTTTATCTTATTTTCCCTATTTAACAACATACAAAAATTCTACATCATTATAAACGCGATCATGTATGTTGAAAACTTTTAGATTTTTTCGATGCGAACCTTAAATGAAAAAAATTAAAAATGCTGAAAAATGTAGATTTCGTATAGAAGTTTTAGAACGATCACTTTCTTATCTTTATAATAGCGACATGCCAGTATGACTATTATTCTTAACCCTTCCTAGATTTTTTGGAAAGGTGTGTCGTAGTTAAAAAAATCAAAAACCAATTTCCTTGAAGATTTTCAGGTAGAAATGTGATTAATATTTTCAAATTTTGCATTCTTTTTACGCAGTGAGTATATTGTATGATTTTTAATATTTGTGCGTTCGAAAAAGTAATATACAAATAAAAGAAATTAAATTGATTTAATCAATTGAAAATGTATATGTCCCTTATCTTGTACCATACGAGTATCAGTTCCTCATTCAACGTTGAGGATAGCGGAGCGATTAAGGTATCTTATATATTCCTTTGTGGTACCGCTGTGAATTCGTGCGCGTCACAGCGATCCACTTTTTTGTTATTACATCGATTTTCTTTCTATTTGCTACACGACAATAAACGGAGTTCGTTAAAAAGTGTTCTAAAAGTATTTTAGGAATATTTTATCATAAAATGTCCATGCAAATAATTTTTGAACACATTTTACTCCGTCGATCCTTCAACCACGTATTGTTTTACTGTTACGGATATTCTTTAACATTTTATATATTATGTAAATGTATAAAATCAGTATTAGATCTTCTGTTTTTGAGTAAATGGATAGGGACGGTATTCATTTTTTTTGAAAATTATTATTTTCATATTTATGATCTCCTCTTTTATGTAGGGATTCTGAAGACAATACATTGGGAAAAACTATCATTCTTTTTCAAATTGAAAAGTAATTGCTTTATTAAAGAATCAGGGATTCATCCGTAAAAATGGCTTATTGTTATATGTAGCAACCCTCCATCTAGTGTTTTCGATCTTATGTTCAATTATAATTGTCATGTGAAAATATTTGGGAAAATTAAGGGATTTGCTAAATGTAAACCTTTTAGCTTAATTTTTATTCCATTCTTTCCCCTGGAAAATTCCTGTCATTATCTGAAAAATTCTTAATTGTCAATGATATTTTAAGCATCAATGCTAACTCCTACGTGGTCCATTCTTATACCTACTCAAAGTGTTGTTTCGTGATTGAAGCGTATCTTTCCACTTAGGTAAGTATAACATGTTCATCAAATAATTTTAATTTCACATAACAGTATATGTAATTTTTCTGTAATTCAAAATTTTCGTATCGTTCTTTGTTTACTTCAATATTTTAATATTCAATGATACAAGTAAGCGTATTGATAGCCTTTTCAATAAAAAAACAATATTTTACCAGTGTCCCCTGCATTTCATTATCTTTAAATTACAACATAAGTTAAATCACATTATTTAGTTCAACTTAAGACTTTATTACTTTATTACTTTATTGTCCTGCTCCGATGTAATGTGTCTCTTTAGGTAAAAAATCAGTGATTACCTACTAAGTATGTATGGTTCACGAAAGATCGTCGGCTTGGGTTGAGTCTTAAGGTTGAGAATAATAGTCGTGCTAACATGTCGTTACCATAATAATAAAACAGTGATCGCTTTAAACTGCTATGCGAAATCTACATTTTTCAGTATTTTCTTGCACTTCGACACTAATGTGTCTATAATAATCCAGAATTTTTGCATGCCATTAAATTGGGAAAATAGGATAAAAAGAGATAATTCGAATTCACTCTGTAACTATCCTTCTGGTCAAGATAGAGCGCTGAAAATTGATTTACGATGTTTTCTTTTGGTGAGTTATCGAATGGTGCATCACAATGATGCATGATAAAAATCGGTTCAAGGACACTTTCTGTCCCTTGTATCCTGGCTATCTTCTTCTATTGTATGAAGTTGTACGTAAAAGTTTTAAAAACACAGAAACCTCCATCTGGGATCATATAAACAGGTCTCGATACTCATACTGAAAGTGAGCGAAAGCATGGCAGAAATAGTTCGAAGATTGAGTCGAGAAAAATCAATATGGAAGGCAAAATGGTTTCCGTTCTGTGCGTGTATGACATGCTATGCATGCCTCAAACAGAAACAGAGGCATTCTATGCATCTTTGTTTGTCTTGTAATAACAAGAACTTTGTTGTCTTCCATATTGATTTTTCACGATTCAAATTTTGAGCGCTTTTCTCTAGAGAGTGTCGAGACTTGTTTATGTAACCGTGCTTTCATCGAACTAAGTTCCTTCTGCTAGTGAATTTTAAATAACATGTTAGTATCACTGTTGTAAATTTAAGACACTTGAGTATACCTTCGTAACGTATGTCAACGACAGTCGACATATCTTACCGATTTCTTTTAGACGATCTGCCTGTCGTTGATCTGTGGCACGGTCGACGTGGTGGTAAGTGACTTTTTAATTACAAAAATTAAATTGTAGATACTGCTCTTTAAATATAACAATTTGGTTAATGTTAAATGTTAAGTGTTTTTTCGACGTGATGTGCCTTAGCTTTCATAATTTTGGATTTTGCAATGGTAGTTCATGTTAATGTCCTACCTTAATAGAATTCAGTATTTCGATGTATACATAAAGAATTTTCTTTATGTTATTTGTCTTGTACTTTGCAAAATTTAAATAATTCATTATATTTTTTCTCCTCCCTCCCCCCCCCCTTTATTTCTTGCTCTTCCCTTCCACTTTTCCTCCCCCACTCTTGTTTTCTCCTTTCTTTTGCTTACTATCTCTCTTTGTTCTTTGCACATTTTCCCTCTTCTTCTAACGTGCCTTACAAGATGTCGAAAGTACCAAAGGCGCTCGCATGGAGACCGCATAAATTATTTTTATCGCTACGTAGGCTACGGTAAAATAATTTACTATTGTAAAGTTACTCTACTTTCGCACCAACTCCAACAACTGTAGCAAATATTGTTAAAATTCACGTTAGTACATTAAATATTCAATTTTTTTTTCTTTGCTATTGCTTAGTATTTTCTACATAAACCACACTCTGTTCCGTAGTTATTTTTAAATCACCCGCGGCGCAGAACTACATATCGAAAATTTTGAAGAATACGTTCTACAAAACGATTAAACTTAAAATAATAAAATATCCTTCTCTTCTTTAATTTCAAAATGATATTAAGTTGCCAAAACAATGCAACATCTGTATAAATATTGATCATACAAATAATTGCTTTTATTACATTATGAAGTAGCGTCACGTTAGGAAGACTTTCAACAGTGTGTGAAAAGAAATCGGCTAGAAAATTCTATACTTATTTTTACTTTCTTAAAGGTAGTGTTTGAAAATTATGCTTTCTAATTATGTGAAAGAAATAAAGGCTATATTGGTTAATTTCATTAAATTGTGTTTAATCCTTATCTACTTAGTAGCTCTGTTTAATGTCCTTTTTCATTCTTTGTGTTTGTTTGTTTAAGATTATAGAGAATGGCCGCAACACAACTAAATCGAGCTCGAACCATCAAGAAAATCGAAAAACCTCGGCCGCTTAAACTTGCTCAACGCCACGCGACCGTCGATGGGCGGATTACGACTGGTAATATATTGCTAATTAATATACTTATATAATTTATCACTTATTGTATTACATACCTAAGACATGCGTATTAAGTTTTATTCTCTTATTCACTTCCTTTATAATGTTTTAATTATTGATTTTGGTTATTATAATTTATCAAATTAAAATATTATATTTTACAGTGGAGGACATAGTGTCCTTAATCGACAATGTTGCTATGCAACTAACTAATGGCTTCCATGATCGAACGCTGCAAATAAGTGTGATTACAATGTGTAATCATTTAAAACTTTGTGCTCCTCAGTTAGAAGCTATTTATAAAGGTATAGCTTAAAATAATATTTTTAATATAAAAAATGGAGTGAAGTCAAGATACTAATAATTTAAATTTTTTTTCTTTTAATTTATAGATCAGCTGGACAGAGCTTTTGTGGCGATCAGAAATGGAAGTCAAGACGAAAAGTTAGATTTGACGACTAGGGTTCACCTGCTGGAACTTATAGAATTAAGAGCCAAGCAATGGCGTCACACAGATTCTATGGATGTATATTATACACAGAAATTATCGCATTTAGATAATGTATGTCATCCTTATATTTTATTATATTATGTCTTATTATAAATGGAATGATTTGTAAAGAAGTCTAAATGACATTAATAGGCAGAAGCAATTCCTGACACACCTACAAATGTATTGTCATCTCCTATGGCAACAATGACTTCCCCTACTGCGGCACCTATTTTAGGACCTGGTGAAGTTATAAAAAATAGTGGCAAATTTGTTAAACCTACGCGTATCCCTGGAAAAAACTACTGTAAAGATGAAGTTGTTATACGTAACAGTGATTCTGGTAAAGGTAAGAGAAGTTTAAAATTTTTTAAAATTATATTAATCATATGTATATTGTAGATGAAATATACATACATGTAAAACATCATAATATAATGTAGAATACGGCTTACTTGTTTTAATTTCTGAATGGTTTATTTTAATTTTAAGTTACCGTTGCACTATATTTTTGGATCTGTTTATTGATATATCTTATATTTTGTATACTGTTTTTCACATCTATTGTAAGTAGTAAGTATTATGTTTCTACTTCTAAATCATTTGCACAAAAATACAGTGATGGGAATAAAAGGGCGGCGGGTTCACATGATCGAAGAGCTCAGCCAGACAATCATCTCCTTCCAGCGAGGTAAACAAATAATTTGCAGATGGCTTAATAGCATCATGTTCACGCATTACAAAAATAACTAATTATATATTTTTTAATATCTTTACATACCTAATATTTCCATTACATCAATCCACTTTATAAAGTAATAGAAATTGGAGTTTTCTGTTCTTATGATTAAATATTTTGTTAAATATTTACTATATATTCATATATATAAAAAATTAGTAAAATATATTGAAAAACTTTTCGTAATAAAACGTAGAAATAAATCGGTTTTGTTCTTACAACATTGTAAAATAAATTTATGACAGCAAGTGATGTTTGTACATTCACGAATATAATTTATGTTGTAACTTACATTTACCTTTATTTGCATGAAATATTTTTTCTTTATATGTTATTATGTTAATCACTTAATGATATTGTGAAAATTCGATTGTGTGATTACTCAAAATCTTTTTTTACTGTATGACTGTCTTGATTGTTATCACATTTTATTATCATTAGTATGCATATTGTTTGCAGCTTATTAAATCACATATAAGTAAGTATAAAATGTTGAATAACATTTGATGTTATTACTACAATGTTATTCAGTGTTTTATGCATTTCATACTATTTTGTTTACTGCTTATAAATGCTTACAGTTTTAAACATATCTAAAAATTTATCTTATCTCTTTTTACAGGAAATGTTTACATAATTAATGTTAAACTTTTTAATGTTTTAATGCATAAATAATTTGTTTTGGAGTGTTTGAACATTATTTATATTTAATAGATATCTATTGATATATAATTTTGCATTGACAAATTGCACATTAACCACAATGCAAATGAGACTTACATAATAAATTTTAATTGATAACAAACATTTGACATTTTATTGATATTACAAAATATGTTTGACATACTGCTTTTTTTGTAGTAAACCCTGGAGCCAAAGAACGACTTGTCCAAATCACGGGTACTTCCGAGGACAAGATACAGTGAGCTCAATTTTAATTTTAATTATTTACTATTCTATGTTAAACTTGGAATATCTAAGTTACTTTTTATCCATTATTACGTCAGTTACGCGAAGGATTTGATAAAAGATACGATTCAACGAAATGCATCGCCGGTGAGATTGGAGCAAGGTGGAGGAGAAAAAGGAGCCATGGGTGGTTCTAGCTCCTCACTAAATAGTAGTGCGTCGGACGAAAGTAATCGATTGCAACATCAGCAACAAAACTCTCGTTTACGAAGTTCGCTCCTCCACAGCTTCTCCACCAACGACGCCAGTATTGGCGAATATAAATATACAGTTACAGTTGGTAACCAGTCCTTAAAGATCACAGGATGCAATCTCGATCTTGTTAGGGTAATAATCTTTCTTTTTTGAAGGTATAAATTAAGTATCTTATTTGATGTGTTTCTAACACAATTACTTTGTATGTTAGACTGCAAAACTAGTTTTAGATGAATATTTCTTGGGAGATTCTGAAAATTTCACAAGTGGTATAGAATATTTCAATTTCGAAGAAGAGTCTCCATTTTCGATTTCGTCTTCCAGTACACAAAAAACATTGTTAACTCCAAATAATACAAACGAAGTAGCCCGAGAATTAAATATGGATAGTACTGCGACGTCAGAAAGTGAAGAAACTTATAAACCCTTTATTATACCTGAACCAAGTTCATCAACTCAGGGAGGTAATTATTTTGAGTGATTATTGAAAGCTTTCAACTACAAAAGATAATACTTTGGTAATACTTTGTTTAGTTCCAGAAATTAGAGAACTCACATACGAGTTTTTGTTGCTGTGTTCAACAGGCCCTTATGCTAAACGACCGCCTGCAGATTGGGCTCGTATTCAAAAGGAATGTCCCAACATTGTTCGCAAGGTACATCAATGTGATACCAATGCTAATCACCTGATGTACGACAGTGTTATTTACTAATTTTTCTTGCAAGATGATACAAGATTAACGCCTTGAAATTAATTTGACTATTTTGGAGTTACGTTTATTCCCCGTATTGAAATGTGCTGATGCTAAAATAACTGTTATATTTTTACTTATTTCACTTTTGGAATATTCGTCCTTAGATATTAAATCTCACTACATTATTAGAATCAGTAATAGCATAGAAGAACAGATATTTTCCATTAGTGGAAGGCAGTTTTCACGAAAGTATCATAATTCCTAAAAATTTTTAACTTTGATCAGTTAGAATTGATTCCTAAGCTCTTTTTTTCTTAGCTTATATTCTTTTCCATTGGAAATATTAAATTACAAGGCTGATATTTTAATTCATATACAATATATATATTTAAACCAAAAGTTTGGAACAAACATGATTTTTGTGATATTTAATAGCTTCAACCAAAAAAATTGTTTTGACAGTATTATGTAGATGTGATTATATGTAAAACTTGTTATATGTTACTTATAATGGTTTTTTTTATATTGAAAGCAATATAATTTGCCCTTGAGTTATAATAATATATTGATGTTTATTACTGAATATTATTGCAGTAGTATATGTTTATTTCATTAAATAAATTAAACTCATAATATATGCTATCGTTAAATAATTACATAAAGTTCTTTTTTTAATCATATTCTTCTATTTTATTACTAAAATATTTATTTTTTTAATGATTTAGGGTTTTGATTACTAATATAAATCAAAAACGAAAATATGTCGTGTTATATGTTTGTTAAACATTGTATGTAAATTTTATATTCTCTCAAGTTTCCCATATACGTCATTATTTAAATATTATGATTTGTTTAACAGTTGCATAATATGCTATGCATATTAAATTTAAGTGATTAATATTAAATGAATTTAAGAAAACGTTATTGCAATTTTTATTATTTTAATGATATTATGTGAAAAAATTATTAAATTTTACATTATATAAAAAGACTTATATACTGAATGTTATTGTATAACACTTATGGAATTTTTAAGATAATAAATTTTTACTTTGTATTTTTTAAAATCATGTAATACGTACATTATAACAAATGTGTGATAAATTCTTGTTCAACTTCAAAATTATATTAGAAAACGTTTGTGTAACTACTCTAAAATGGCATGCATCTACATAAACCATTTAACACTTGCTTTACAATTCCAAATTTCAAAGCATGCTGCTTATAACATCATATCCAGGTAATGTAGAAACTACAATAGTTACTTACAATATAGTTTGTTATTAGCAATTATGCAACTAAACTTTATTTTTATTTAACAGGAACCGATTCGCTGGTTCGAACCGGAGACATATAAAGCTAAGGTAGCAGCTGCTGGTCTTGTTACAGTATTGACGATCGGAGAAGGAGAAACTGATCCAGAATGAAAGGGATTGCAAAATTGTATAATCACCATGAAATTGTATGTATTAATTTACATCGATGTTTATCTCGATGTATTGTGATAAATTTTTAAAAGTAAACTGGTATAATGTTCTGACATGAAGGAATAGGTATTATATGAGTAACATAATATGTATTGCCGAACTTAATTGTAGCAATACAAAATGACTAGTATGAATATCGAGATATCCGCTAATATTTAAAAATGTTATGCGTGTTTAAATCTAAATTGTTTTCAAAATAATTTAATATTGTAATATTTTAATAAGCATTTATGCTTTCTGATATTACATTTATATGCAGCAAATTTGTGGAATTCATTTAAAAAAAATGTTGTCTATTTCTAATTAATCGAACGTGTCTTGCAACGATATTTTTAGTTTATTTTACAATCCATGTACTGTTTTATATTTCGTAGTAGATCGAAGAAATTTCAATATCTTTATTATCATTACTACTACTGCTGCTATTGCTCCTATTATTATTACTATCACTACTACCACTACTACTATTAGTATTGGAATACTTCATATAAACACTTATGAAAGACAATAAACGATTTTTATATTTTTAGTATGACATATAGATCAAATTACGGTACTCATAAAACATAACTTATGCAATTCATAATTATTGAATATTGTCAAGTTAAAAAATAGCATTTCCATTAATAGTTTTGAATTTAAATTAACGAAGGAAAATTGTTAATTGAAAAAAAGAGAATAATATTACTAACAAATGATTGTTGATTGGAACTGTAAATAAAATTAAATTTAACATTGTAGAATGCAATTTATGTAAGCATTCAAAAAATGCTTCAATTTTTGATGCATAATATATATTTTGTTACATATAACAACTGTAACAAAATAGTGATTTAACATAGTCTAGTCTACCTTTTTAAAGTAGGAACTACTATTTTGGTAATTACTCTGCTGTGACATAATAGCCAAAAAAAAAAAAGAAAAAAAAATGATTTCATTTAATCTTAAATCAAGATTTTATATTTTATATACTAAAACCATGATACTGTGTAATATATATTATCAATTATATGGAGAGATAAAAACAAGTTTTTTGCTTCTATATCGATTTCCGTATAATTAATAATAAGGATTAATATTCAATGCTGCATAACAAATTTTGTATTATAATTAATTCAAGTTTATTTTTTATTAGATATAAAATTGTATTTCAATAAGTTATTTTTTTTTTTGTTATGGTATTACTTCTCTCCTTTCAGTTAAAGATTATATTATGTATTGTAAATGTTTCATTAGCCAGAATATAAATTACAAATATATTGTTAAGTTTCTTTGATTATTTTTGAAATTACGCATTACGTATCTTTTGACATATGAATTATTTGAACATATAAAATATGTAATTTCTGTATTTTATTTTCTGGCTTGAAATATTAGGAGAATATTTAATATTTATTTGATCTGGGACTAAATTATGTTGCACGCACACGAAACGTTATGTTTGTATGTTTTTACATCTTTTAATATTTATTACAAATTTACACAATTATTTGATTTAAATTATTAATAATTTATTACTATAAACACTAACTGCAGTAATATAATAGTATATTATTGTACCTTGCTCTTTAATAATAAACCAATAAAAGTAA
This sequence comes from Bombus huntii, assembly GCF_024542735.1. Taxonomy (NCBI): domain Eukaryota; kingdom Metazoa; phylum Arthropoda; class Insecta; order Hymenoptera; family Apidae; genus Bombus; species Bombus huntii. Next base: position 8,850,609 of record NC_066240.1, read on the forward strand.
AGTATCGTCGGGTTATACTTTTTTTTTACTTTAAAACAAAGCACACCTATAACTGGATGCGATGTATTTTGAATCATTGGATCCTATTAATAGTAAGTATGTGAACATTTAGTTATTATGTAAATAAATCAATTTATCTTTTTGCACTATAAGTTTTATTATTCCAGTATCGTATAGAAATGATAATGTCCGAAATATACATACACCTTAATTTGTGTACACTTCATTGTACTAGATATCGATTGTATTTTTACTTCTCACTTGTAAAAGTTAAAAATGTTATATCTGATGTTATGTGCATAAAACATTTGATATTAGAGGCCTATGTACTGATTGTATTTCATTATGTCATGTTAATTATTTACTAATTTCTATATCGTAAATGACTTTAATAAAGTAAATTAAGAGTAATGTGACATATACGCACATATATATCTTAAATTCAGTCTACTTGATCATCGTATAAGTTAATGTAGTCTGATATACTGTACTAGTTTTATCTTCAGAAATGTTTATAATCATGAATATTTGGAAAAAAGACAATAATATAAAAAGATAAATATTATAAGAGTTTACTACTTTAGACAGTAAAATGTTTGAAATGAATGAAACATTCATTTTAAATTATTAATGAGATTAGAACATGACCAAACTTACTTATATATCAAAAACTAGTTTGTAGCATAACAGACGATTAAATTATGCGACTCTTCATACAATAATTGGCAGTTTTATGAGAATAGTGGCCTTTAATAACTTTACAACATTTCTTAAAACACATTAGTATACATTCTATAGTTTTAAATAAAATGAACTAACTTGTGATTGTTATTAACGTAATGTTTTAATACAAAAGTTATAAAGAACCACCATTCTAATTACATATTTGTATAATTTTATAATTGCAACTTCCTTAAATATATATATTTATATATGAGTGTAAAAAATTGTATGTGTTCATATGCATACAACACAATGATATGGGAATATTATGTCAGTGACGAGTAATTAATATTTAATTTAGCAAGATGAATGAATATTTTTATGATGGAAATAACATATTTATTATAAAGTCTACAATCTAACTAATGTGAATATATCCTAAGCTACTGAAAAAATTACTCGTCTCTGATTCATATTCCAAGATAAATAAGCGAATAATCTATTCTAAACATGATTTACTTATAACAGATTAAAATAAGGTGTTTCACACACACATACTCTCAAATATTAATGTATAATTTGAGTCCCATGAGTCACATAAACAAAGACATTCTTGAAATTTAGAATATCTTGTACAAATGATTTACAGGTATATATTAGGAAAGGATTTTGAAAAATATTGCAATAAATTTGAGTATCTTGCTATTAAACAGTAAACAAAATTCAACTATGGCTATAAATATGATAACTAATTTGTAACATATTGAAGTATTTTTTTTTTACAATATTCTATATCATGGTGATCACAAGGTTTTTATGTGTACGAATATTAAAAAAATGTTAAAGATACACTGTGTTCACATTTATTATAGACTAAACATTTCTTTTATAAAGCATAAATCGCTAAAAGCAATAATCTATTTTTTAAATACATTAATATGTTATAATTATCTTTCGAGACGCTATATTTCAATCAAATTGGCTAACCACAATTTCGATTTGATAAATTTTATACTAAAAAATTTATGTAGAGCGCGCGACTCTAACTTTAATTAACATTCCATTAATGACATTATACACTTATGAGAAAAGACAAATTAAAGGAATATAAAAATTAGCTGCTCATTCGGCAGTCACATTTTTTTTAGATCTAATACACATACCTCTTTCTTACTTGGCTGGCAAAGTTTTCATAGTCCTATGTACAATGCAGCAACCAATGTTTATTGTGCACTTCTAAATTTAGAGACTGTAAAATTCTTGTTTTACTGAAGTATCTTTGAGCTATATTCTCTAAATTTAGATCACTTGCACAAATTTTGCTTTTTTAATTCACAAATATTACAAATTTCTACCTAACACGAATTTAAATTTTCGTCAAACTATTCAATTTTAGTTTCTAATATTTATAAGATCAATTAAACGTCTATATGCAAATGCGACCGCTAAAATTTTTACGCGATGATTGCTAAGCGATCACTTCTAGATTACAAGTATGTGTTTATTACATACTGAATATAAAGTCTTTACCGAAATTTAACGTAGTGTTCTATACAAAATATGTCTTCGCATTTTCACATTTATTTTTTGTAAATATAGAAAATTATACCATTACTTTTTCCTTCAATAATTTTAACGAAAATTTCACTAAATACAATCAGTGGGAGTTATTTTTCGTAATAATCAATCTTCTATGGGGTTAAAATACATAATCTGGTCCTGCCATGTCTATTGCCCATCTGAACTTATCCCTCTGAGTCTTATTATAAATCTTCTCAATAGGGACATTATGTTTCTTACACCTAAATAATATAAAAATAAAAAGTAATATTGTGCTTATGATTATAATATTTAATATAAAATAAAAAAAGAATCAAAGTTACCATGCAACTGTAATTCTAGGATCCAAATAATTCAACTTGGAGGTGCCTAGAGCAATTTCTTTATTTTCCTCTTTGTCTGTTGCTTGAACCTCCAATTTTGTCAGTTGCTCTTTTAATCTATCAAGAGCCTTCTTCTTCTTTTCATATACGCTATAATAATAAATACACAATAAATTACTTAATACTACTTAATTTTTAATAATTAACCAATACGTACACTTTTTCCTTAACAGATCCATGCTTTGCATCACGTTTGGCTTCCTTTACAGCATGTTCTGCTTCACTTATAGCTTGCTTCTTAGCTTCTATTTTTGCCTTAAGGTTTTCCATAGATTTTGCATGGGTTTTAGGCACTGAACGTTGATGATTACACAATATTGCAACAGCTCGATTTGCTCTATTATATGATAAAATCTTTTCTGCTTCTGTATCATCAGGATTTGTTAATTTATCTAATTGCTGCTGCAATGTCCATGAAGCATTATATGTCCTAAAGACCTTAGCAGTGAGACCTTCCATCAATTCATTTAAATGTTTATTCATAACGGTTGTATTAAGACGATCAAATAAATCATCACTTGGTGATTTATTTTCCATAAAAAGCTGTAAATTTTTAAATACCCTTTTTTCTACTGGCACTTCATTGTAATACCTTATAGAATCTTTACCTATAAATACAATAAAAACATATATACAAATATTATACTAAAAAATGTCATCTTTATCTAATTTATGAGCAAAAATTCAGCATACCTAAGAAGTCAAATACAACTACATACTCCTTTCCATCCTTTTGCTCATGTAATGTAATGTGTTCTACTCGTAAAGAACAACAACCTACAGTATCTGCTTGATCTTCATCTTTCTCGTTACCAGCTCTGAGAGCTAATTTATCTATAAAATATAATGCAACAGCTCTTTGTCTTATACGCATCTCCTTACTTTTCCAATCTTCCCTATATTCAGCACGAATTTTATCTATTAATTGTGCTAATTTTCTAGCAGTCTCATATTTCTGCCAATCTTTTTCTCCTTTAAGTTTGCTTGATGGATTGAGCATAACGTATTTCACTTGTCCTTGAATATTTTCTGTCCAAGATGCAAGCCAGGTAACGTTAGGATCGTGCCGAACTTCCTTCCATTTATGGCCTGGTGGTGGCTTTGGTATATTAGAATCTTTGGAACAATTAATAAGAATATCTTCTGGCATAACTCTTCTTTTCAATTTGCCCATTTTAGGGTGTTCACCACGACCTCTGAATAAACCAGGCGGCTCAATCTTGAAATTACCTATTTTTTCTTTATGTCCATCAATAATGCAAAAACCATATTCTTTTTGTATTTGTTCATTTGTTTCTTTTATTTTCTGCTTTTCTTCTTTTGTCATTGCTTTCCGCTCTTCGCTTTTTTGAACAAAATACGAATGCATTTCTTTAAAATTGCACTTACTCAAGTCATTTATTTTAGCCCTCTCTGATTCAGTCATCACTTCTCTCCAATCATGGAAGAAGTTATTATTAAATGCAGACTTTGTAGTATAATCGTGATCTAACATGCGTGCATAGAAAGTTGCAACTTCTTCTGCATCTTGACTTAATTTCATTTCTTTTCCACAGTAATAAAATTTTACATCAGGGGGAAGTGGCTCATATGGAGGTGCAAATACTGGTCCTTTATGTTCCAAGAATGTCCATTTTGTCCCATCATTTTTCTTCTCTTCTTCCCACCTATAACAATTTTTTCATTTAGTTTTATTTCATTGTGTGTTTTTAGTTTTGTTTCATTGTGCTTCAAAAATTTAACCTTCAAATAAATAAATACTTATGCATTTTCAATTTTGTAGAACATTTGCATTTATAAAAACAATGTAAATTTATCAAAGACGTTATTCTGATATTTGTAATAACTTTAAACATATTTTGCTTTAAAAAATATGTATATAAGTTTTACTATATTATGCTTCATCTGAAAAATTCACGCATACACACAAAATAAGGTTAGGACGATATAACCTTATTTATTTATACGCTGTAATTCCTCAAATCATAAGAAACCTTACCATTTCCAAACTTCTTGTTCTTCTTCTTGCTTCTTTTTCCTTGGGCTAGAATTTTCTCCCTTTGATGCTCTTGCACCTTTCTTCTTTGGTTTCTATAAATTTTATTTTATAGTTAATCGAATGTGAGATATATCAGATATGCATGATGTGACCCACAGCGACGTGTACAACAAAATGATACAAAAAATATATACTCCATATGATTGATACATGCTTAAGGAATTTATATTGTCTATACAAATTGAAAACCAACAAAACAATATCAATTGTAAAATTTCAACTGCAATTAATAGATCAAATTTTAAAAAAATATCAGAAAAGAACCTGTCATCCTATTACACCCGGAAAAAATCACCCATCAAGACTCAATGGAAGACATTTTCCTTCACTTTATGAAGCTACAGGAAAACATAGATCACAAAGATGTGTTGTGTGTGCGAAAAACTCTAAGAGACAAGAATCTCGTTATCAATACCAAAAATATGATGTTGGGTTGTGTGTGTTTCCATGTTTCAAAACATATATTGAATTAAATTATTAATTACTGTATATTATTCTTTCACTATTTTCAACTGCTAATCAGATTCTTTATACCTATTAAATAAGTTTATATCTTTTATGTAAAAATTGAGTATATTGTTTTAAAGAAAAGTCCCTTTTCTTCCAAAATAAACTGTCCATCCACAATGTGTACACTTTTGGCGTGAGTCCAGTTCAGTGGCGGCGCTACAGCGGACCGAACCGCCGTAGCGAAATTGTTAAGTAAGATTATAACATCATTAATACATATAAAGAATATATGTAAAGAATCACAGTACTTGTTCAATTTCGTCTTCATCTTCATCATCTTCATGTTTTCGCTTTTTCTTCTTTGCTTTTGTATCATTCTTCTTCGACTTTTTACGTGCTGAAAGTGGGACATCATCTTCTTCCTCTGAATCTAAACTTCTTTTAACACTTGTAGGAGCCATGGACCTTGCACTCTGTATAATTTTTATATTATAATATACATATCTAATTTTTAAATAATAAGAATTTAATATAAATTTGACTTACCAATGGCATGTCTTCATCCGATTCTTCCTCAGTTTTAATTGTTGTATTATGAAGATCTGAAAGTCTTGTGTCGTTTCCATCAGTTGAATCCATACTACCTTCTTCTTCATTCATAGCTTCTTCGTCATCCTCATCTTCTTTAATATATAATGGTTGTTCTCCACCGCTGTCATCATCATCTTCAGGTTCAATTTGTGATATAGGTTCCTGTAATTTATTATTTTAAATTTATTTAATTATTCGAATTCATTTGTTTCAAGTATAAAAATAAATATATTAGAAAAAGTATATATGTACTTCTTTCACTTCATGCTTCAAGGTTTGGCCAACATCAAACTGAAATACTTCATTTCCTATGTGATTAGGTTTCACATCCATTACTTCTTCTTTTACTTTAATTTCTTCCTTCTCCTTCTCTTTCTTATCTTTATCTTCTCTATGTTTTGCTATAGATTAGATAAAATAAAAATTAACAAGTTCATTCTTCGTTCATAACTTTGTTGTATACCTTATGTTATAACTTACATTTTTCTTTCTCATGACGATGTCGATCTTTTTCTTTATCATGGCGATGTTTATCTTTACTGGATAAATTATGTTTATCTTTGTCTTTTTCAGAAGAGCGATGCTTTTCTTTGTCATTTGCATGAGATGTGGAATGTCTTTCCTTGTCCTTTTCTAATGAATGTTTTCTCTCCTTTTCTTTATCCTTAGAGACATTTTTATCCTTATCTTTGTCACGAGAACTTGAACTTATACTGTGTTTGTATTTGTCCTTATCCTTACTTTTTTCTCTGTCTTTCTCTTTGCTTTCTTTATCCTTGGAACTACTGTGATGTCTGCAACATAATCTGTTGTATATGAAGATAAAACTATGTGTGATTAAGTACAAAATTATATTAAATATACCTGTCTTTATCCTTGGAACTTGAACTAGAGCTAGATCTGTGATAATGTTCTTTATCTTTGCTTTTATCCTTTTCTCTTTCTTTGCTTGAAGAACTACTACTTTTGTGTTCTTTATCCTTGCTAGATGATGAGTTACTCTTTCTATCCTTATCTTTATCTTTGTTACTACTGCTACTATCATGTTTATCTTTTTCTTTAATAGAACTAGAACTATGTTTATGTCTATCTTTTTCCTTTTCCCTGTGATCACTTTTATGATTTCTATCCTTCTCTTTGCTTCTCTCTTTGTCTTTATGATCTGATTTATGAGATCGTTCTTTATCCTTATCCCTATGTTCGGATTTGTGTTCTCTTTTTTTGTCAAATCCATTTGACATGCCATTTATATGAGCATCTAGAAATATACATATAATATATATATATATATATATATATATACACACATAAATATATATAATATCAATTGTATTTCAAGATCTTTTTATTGAAAAAATAAATCATTTCGCATGTAATTATTTAAATAAAATTGCATAATTACTAAAATATAAAAAAAAATTATTTGTATTCCTCGATTAAATTTATTACGGCTATATTTCGAAATATTTAACTAAATGTGAAATGCAAAAATAATTTAGAATGTATTGTATTCATTTAGTTAAAAGAGGCAAATTAAGAAACATTCCATAATTTTTACTTTAAAAAATTGAAATTCTAAATTCTCGTAATACAGAGCGTGAACAAGTGCCAACTAAAATAATAAAACTAAGTTTGAATTGCAGGAAGTCGTAAGTAGTTCGGACGCTTCGTCAGAGTCGAAACACGTGTCAGACCGGTCGGGTCGTTGGCAGCCTTAACTCTTTGGTCGTTGCGTTGAACTTAACATTTGCTGCTATAAAGTTCTGATTTCAGCTATGTCAGATTACATACGTTAAAACTGTACGAATAAACCACTTACCATTATGATTTCCAGTCACATTGCTATTTTCCTTGATCTTTTTTTCCTGAAACAATAAAATTCACATATAAATATCATCTTAATAAGATCGTAGCACGGTATATAACTATCTACTTCTCCGTTGGACTTAACGTCTGGCAGTGTGAAGCGAGCCAGGTAGGACTTAGTCGCAGACGCCATTTTGGGACTTAGAAAAATTTTGCATCCACGACTATGCCGTACGTACAAGAGAAAAGCCGTAATATAAGACAAAATACTAAAAAACTGTACACGTAGGTAAACGCAGTGAAGCAAACAGATATTAAATAGTCACTTACTGAGTCGGAATTCGACTGCGTTGTCGGTTGCTCGAGCTCCATTTCTCGTACAAACGCACTGATAGACTTTAGCGACGCAAGGGCTAACAGAAGCGAGAGAAGAAGACTGGGGGCACACACACCACTATCCGACTATACACTTCGCGTGAGACTGCAGCCGAGCCTACGCTTAGAGAGGAGACCCAGTCAAAGTATCAAAAATATCTAACTGCGCATGCGCTTCTTTGCTCCGCCTCTTCGATCCCCAATATAATCCCTTCCACCGCAGTTCGTACCTGCCTATTCAGTCGTTCTCTTACAATAATGCTTGGTTATGAACATAACGTTAACAATTTTATAAATAAATCACATGAGAATAGTTGTTAATGTATCAACTGCGTTTTCCTATCGATGAAAATCGCTTTAATTTTGAAAAGAAATATCTAATCTTTATCCAACCGTTGCTACAAACTTCAATTTTAAGTGGAGATGTTCGTGACATATAATCGAATATATATCGAAATTCATAACATAGGAAATATATCACATTAAAAAATTATTTATTGTTAATTTCTTAAAATTTCGTCAGTAATTCAAAGGAATATACAAAGATCTAGGCTATTGTGTGATATGATTTTTATAATATTAACCTTTTATAGTTCTGTTAATTCGCATTTTATGTCTATGGCTTATGTAAGGAAAATAGCATGTACTTGTAATTAATGGCATAATATTATATAGAGGTTAACAAGGCTTATTTTATGTCCAAATTTAACGAGTTTATTTTTATAAAATGTAGCAAAATTGGTAAAAAAGTTCACACCATCTTCTTAAATCATAATACTATTCATATTAAATTTATTAATTTTATGTTTATATAAAAAACAATCAAATCCATAATTCATAATCAAGTACATAAAAGTATACTGCATACATTTATCTTGGAGTGATATATTGTTGAACACATTGGAGCAAGTTATTTAGAATATCAATTAACTACATGTATATATACTGTATTGACATACGTGTGTATTTCTATAGCAACAGACTAGTTCGTACAATATACAGTCAGTGCTTAATTTTAAATTAAAAATTTAACATCTTATGGTTCCTAATTTTTATAATTTTACATATTCTAATGTTGCTTCCAGCCAGGTTTCATTTTTTCAAAAGAAAATACTGCATATAATGCTAAAACAAAATTAATGTTATTACAATAAAATTAACAAACGTAATTAATTATCAAATTATACTGATTTTCTACTAACAAGTAACTTCCCATTCTGTTTGAGATAAAGTCCCAATCTCACAGCGAGTCGAAGTCTTTTGCGAGCAATATTCTTTAGCATGTTGATAATCTTTATCAGGGTTACCAGTAAGCTGTACCTCACGTCGAGGTGGATAAGTTTCTAAACTTTGTATTTTACTAAGTAACATTCTACCTTTATCTCCATCTTTCATGCGTTCATAAAAGTTGTCAAATCTATAATTAAGCAAAATTTTCATTATTTATAAATATGATAGATATACAGTAAGTACAGTTATTAAATTCTTTTTACCTTTCAAATAGTACTAAATTTAAATCAAACTTTGAAGCTAGTTTACGAAATACAGGTAAATAGACAAGAAATTCTGGACAATTAACAACACCTTCTAATTGAAAATGATATTTAGCACCAAAAAGAGGTGGTTTTGTTTTGTCACAAAAAAATTCTACACTATAAATGTCATTTCCAAAGCTATCACCATCGCACTTCTGCCATCTAGAACTGATTAAAACAAGCATTTAATTTTTGTATAACTTTAGCTAAAAGTTTTCTACATATTAAAAAATGAACTTACACTAGATCATATGCATTTGGGATAGTTCCAATAAAATAACCTCCTGGTTTTAAACATTCACTTGCATTTCTAAACATACATTCTGCTTGTTGTAGTGACTCAAAACAATAATGGAATGCAAATTGACAACTAACCAAGTCAAGTGATATACTAGGATCTTTAAATTTTGTTCTCAATTGAACCTGAAATCATTTTTTATCACTGATTTCTCCATTGCTAACATAAATAGTAATGATACAAATTTCAGACCAATTACATTTTGTCAATTATTTGTTCAGTATTCTTCTACAAACTCATGGAAAGGTAAAAACAAATACCTTTGTACAATCAGCTGTTATGAATTCTGCTGAGAATATAGGAAAATATCTTCTTTCTTGAGAATATCTTTTTGACATCTGTTTATATCGATCCTGACATTGTTGCATGGTTACATCAGCCAAATCGGTACAGATCAAATGTGCTGCATTCATTTTTTCCCATTTAAATAGATCTCCTCCTTTACCACAGCACATATCCAGCACTTTTAAACGGGCATTAGTTGGAGTTTTATTAATAAATTCCACTGTAAATGATTTTTAATCAAAATTGTTGCACACAAAAGTATTATTTCATATATAAATTAGTATCTTACGTATAAGCATGCTTTTAATCCAATTGTTAAAATTTCTCATATACAAAATTCTGCTTTTATTTCTATCTTTATTTAGTACCGAATTATAATGTTGTACTACTAATAATGAATTTTCAATGTGTTCTTCCTTGCTTGATGATTCTTTTGTTTTCTCACTGTTACTAGTAGTTAAATCTGCTGAAGTATTATTAACCTATGATATACAGATAAAAGAAACTGATTTAACAAATAAATAAAATGTTTCAAAAATGTGTAATATAATAATTATATATACATTTTGTTCGGCATCATATCTTACTCGCTTAGGTGAATTTGCATCTGAACAATGTTCCTTAGTTTGAGAGTATTTAATTTGTGCATGACTTTTATCATTTACTTCAATCTTTTTTTTTCTTTCCCTAGAGAACGTCTGTGATTTTATTGTAGGTATTGTTTTTTCATTGTCTTTTTCTGATAATATCTCATCTTGCTTTTCTTTGGCTTTATTCATTACTTCAGGTGCGGACATATCCAAGTAAATGAGATCTCGTCCAATTATTAAATCTTATTCTACTGTTTTCTCAATAGATATTTCCGTTTCTTAATAAATATTATATTATGTACACATGTAAATAAATCATTAGTATCAAATATGTTTAAGTAAAAACAAACCATTTGTAAAAAAAACTATATACGCATAGCACTTACAGTGCTAACAATTCTTTTACGTCTACTCTGCATCTATTTTCAGTAAAATCAGGATCGGAGTTATCAATGCTGACAACGTTATTCGTATTTCACAAAAATACCCTACAAGTTATAAAGGCCTTTATGCAGTGTTTTCTTTCTATTTCTAAATAGCTTTTTTAGCCATTTTTCAGTTCGCTCACGCATTCTATCTTTATATCCCTATGGCTTTAGAGCTCCACGATCCAAGCCTAAATTCCCCAAACAAATACGCAACATAGTAACTGAAGTAACAATGTATATTTAGTAATTTAAAATACAGAATTTATTAACAAATAGACATACATAGAATAATATGTACATATAAACAGATAAGCCTCATTTCTTTCAAAACAGAAATTATATTTTTACTCTTAAGTAATAATTTGAAAGATTTCTTTATTTTAAATTAAGCATTGAATTATACAAAGTACCTTTTTCAATTAAATAATATTAAACAATCTGTATTATTTATATCTTACATATTTGATTTTGTTTTTTTATAAATGTATGCACCTTATAAATATGTAATGTTCCTTCTTTTGTTTTGAATTATATTATGTAAAAGAATAGTAGTCAAGTAAAGAACATGTATTTATTATCCACGTATATAAATTTATATAAATTTTAATGAAATTTTATTGATAACTTTATTTACCACAGTGCTGCCAAGTATGCACTTGCTTTCACATATGCATGCCTTGCTATAGCTTCAAAGATAGCACACTTTATTTAACTCAAACAGCTATATATTAATAATACTTCAAGAAATGCGACGAATATTTCGTTGTTACGACGATATTTTGTAGTACATAAAAAGGAATTTACATATTATATCAATATAGCTACATTTTTTAAGGTTGGTGGTAGGTAGACATTGAAATTTCATTAGAGATTGTATGTATTACATTCTCTCATCTATTATCTGATCTAGATGTGTTATGTATGTAACATTCTTATCTAACAGCTTATCTGAAATTCAATAAGAAAGCAAGATAAATAATAGTATTTTGCTTCACTGTTAGTAAAAATCATGTTCCTCTATTTTTTTTTCAGATATTTAAAGAGTTATTCATGTACAATTTATATAAATTGTTGAGCTTTTTATTTAACGTACTCTTCTATTAGAATAAATTTTGCATGCATTGTAAGATCATGGATACATTTCCTACGCAAAGGTATGAAACAAAGATTGAAAGTTTTGACACATGTATGATCGATCCTGCAAATCAACAGCAAGAAATATCTGAAACAGTCAGTGATCAGACATCTTCTCAAACAATTGAAATAGAGAATCAAGAAAATCATGAAAATTCAAATTTACATCAGCAACAACATGATTCAGAAGTGCAACATCAACAAGATCAACCTAATCAAATTTCACATATACAATCCAATATTCAACAAAGCATGACTCTTACTCCAATTAGAATACCAGCTATACTCGATGGAGAATATTTTACAGTAATTAGAGTAGAAGACAGTAATATAACAGTTCAATGTGTACAATGTCAAAGACATTTAAATGGAAATTTGAGATCTACTGGAAATTTTTTAAGTCATATTAAAGTAAGATTTATTTATTTTCAGAATTCTTGCACTTTAATATAATTGTTTTGTATTCATTAATCTAAGTGTTCTACAGAGATTACATCCTTTTATGGTTGATAAAATTAAATCTAAAGCTAATCAAAGAAAACCTGCAATGATATATATTGATTTATCAGCAGCTAAATGTCAAGAAATAATAAGAACAAGAGGAGGATATAGGAAATGTTACAAAACAGTAAGCACATTGTTCACGAGCTTAATCTTACATGACAAAAAATTAAAATTAAAATTTTGCAGAAATTTAAAAAGTTATATTTATTTAGGATGTATGGCAACCAGAAAGTGAGGAAGCTTATGATCAGTCTAATGAATGGTCTGAAAGTCCAGTAATTCGTAGACGTAAGATAGATGAAGCTGAATGTTCTGATCTTTTAAAAATATCACATAATAATTCATTTGTAATGGGAGATGAGTTTGATGCAATTGGACGAAATATTGCAGCAAAACTTAGAAATATGAAATTAGACCAAAGAATTATAGCTGAAAAATTATTAAATGATATTTTATTTGAAGCACAATTAGGAAATCTTCATAAAGACTCTAATATACATGTATAGGAAAAACATGTTATAGACTAAGGAATGTGTGCAAGTAGATAATATAGTTATAAATGAATGGATGTATAAGGGAGCATATATTTTTTATCAAATTAAACTTATTAGTATTTCTTTATTAATGTTAAGTACCACTTTAATATTAATAATCTCAAAGTGGTTTTCTGCTAAGATTTGGCAGTCAATATGAAACAATGTGTAAAAAATATTTTACACAAATATTTTTTAGTTAAAATCGCGATAATAAAGAGATAGTAATGAAATGATAAGTATTTAAATTTAATATACATCTTTAAAGATGAGAGAAACACAGAGTAAGAGATATACATATTTTAACACTTATAAGTATTCACATAAGTATCTCTATATATAAATGTGCAATGTAAATATTACTATACAGATATAAAATTCGTAGATAAGGAGAAATGCTGCTGTATCTAGTAACTATATGTAAATGTTTTTAGACGGATTTTCTTATGAATGTTTCATAAACATAGCTACCTAATTTATAATCATGTATGATAAATACATTTTTCACATTATGTAACTATCAATATCAGTCCTCAGTTTCTCAGTTTAGATTTAAACATTGTAACTATAAATTTTAATTGCATCAGCTACTCCATTGTCCTATTCGTTAATAATAGTTTTCTAGTATATCTATTTTGTAAATGATTTGTATAAATATAAAACAACCTCATGTTCAAGTAATATATAAAAATTAAAGCATTTGTGAAATCACGTTTCAATGAATATTTTACCATGAGACAATTTTATCCATTTGTCAGCTGGTATATATCCTACGTTTCTTTGGTTTAAGCAAAGCACAATAAATTATAGTTGATAAAACGCATAGTGTCATACTTCCAAGAATGACCAAAAATATATAAGAATACCAAAACCCATCCCAATCTGCATAAAAATACCAAGATAATGTTAAAAACGTATTTTGCATTAATACAAAAATATAATATGGCAATACCCACTTATCTGCATACTTAAATTTAATTCTATATTCAATTAAACTAACTATGTACACTAATCCTAGCCACAAATTAAGAAAAAAAGTAATAATGTCATAATATTGCGTATAATAAAAAAGATATATTAACATAATACCATAATGTATACCAAGCACAATGGATAAGTAAAGTGGGTAAAATTCGTAGAATATGGCAATGGTAAGTATACGTGCTAGAATGAAAAAGAACCACCATAAAAAACTCAAAAATTTTCCTACAGGATCATCTTCTTCTAAACCTTTTGCTGAATATCTTCGTTGTGGAACTTTTAAATCTTGTATGGTATTGTTCTTTCTTTCTGCAATAGATACCACCTTAGTAAATAATTGCTCAGATTCTGCATTTTTTGGAACTATACATATTGAATCTGGTCTTGGTGGGGCTGGTACATCTGGTATAGGTAAAGGTGTAACTGTAGTAATTCCACGTAAAGGAGTTGGAGGTGGTGTAATATATACATTTTTAGGTGGTAAAGGAGGTGTCACAGATACTTGACGATCTAAAGAAATGTGAGAATCACATTGCTCCTTATCTTCATGTTGAACTTTTACAGATTCTGGTTGTTCTAAGGAATTATCTATAGGATTATTTTCTTTTTTATCAGATAATTTTAAAGGTGTGCCTTCTTCAAAATCACAAAGTTCCTATAATTATATAAATTAAATAAATACTTTAAAAGGAGAAATTATTTTCCCATGTTGTAGGTAACCATGTAATTTTTAATATTAAGATACCTGAATGCAATATTTCTTTAACCACATTGCCCATGGTAGTTTCCTACCATTAATACGTTGACTTTCAAATCTTTGAAATGAGGTAGTCTGAATGGCAAGTATTACAATGGATATAGTAATAGAAAGCACCTTTACGACTGCTACAAAAATAATCTTAATTTGGTTTTATAATTTTATTTAAATTATACTGCAAATCGTAGAATAAAATACCAGATTGATGAGTCTGATGAAATGATGATTCACGAAAGAGTAAATGTGTTTGAAAGAGAGCTTGAGGAACTGCTTGAAACCATGCTTGTAAAAAGAAATATAATTCTATAGCTGCAGGAGCAGCTGCTATGTTTAAAGTCTCAGTTCTTTCTTTTCCACTTAAAATAATAGCTTCAATAGATAGTACTATAAGACCTGCATACCTAAAAAATAATTAGATATTATATTAATATAAATGAATGGGACTATTAGTTATTTTGAGTAGAAAATATTAATACCTATAAAGAGAAAAAAAAACAAAACCTATCAGTTGACAAAGTTGGAGACAGAACCAACAAAACATTCCCTTTGTTAATTTATCATCATTTGACATCCACCAATCTGGTCTTGAAACAGTTAACATAAAGTATGCAATTGCTGGTGCATACATAAAACAAATAGTACAACAACCCCATACTAAGTTATTTTCTTTGAAATGCTGTATAGCAACTACTAAATCAGCAGAAAAATGAATTATATATACAAAACAGCTGATTAATGTTGGAATCAAGAAAATTAAATAAATCTGTTCAGTTGACTTTAAAGGAATTTGCAAGAAACGGGTGGACTTTTTTTCACAAACTGAATCTAAATTGTTTGTCATTTTTTGTGATTAGATAAATTTTTCTATTTTTTCATATTTTTCTTCCTTTAAAATAATCATATGATTATCTGAAATAAAGAATTGTATGATAAAACAAGCCACAAAATTAAAGATACCTTAAACTATTTTTAATTTATCACATAAGAATATATATAATATATGAGTTGAAATTCATGATAATTAACAATGTGCAAATAATGATACATTTTTTTAATTAAACGATTTACAATAATTGAAAATGTATATACATTACCTATATAAGTACTGTTGAAAATTAATTGCACTTTCATATGGGAGAAAGAATATTCTCTTCCATGGACTTAGTTACATAAATTTTTTACTAAAGAACCAGATGTAATGTTTTCTATTATTATAAAAATTATTTTTTATGTTATATGTTATAAATGGTATAAAAATGCCGATGATACCCGTTAGGTGGGACAGACTATTATTCTAATCGCGTTTTGTTGATACACGCGGTTTAATATTACATGTACCAACACAAAATTTATTCGCGCAAATGCGTCTATATTGTAATTATTAGTCAGCGTATGAAATAGAGCTGATAATTCGATAAGATTTCATTTTGTTGATCTGCGATAAAGCGCCTTCAGATATGGACGCTTATTGCAAATGGAGAATTGCTTCAGAAAGCATAAATAGAGCACGAAGAGCGGAATGAAAGAGGGGGAGGGAAGGGAGGATGATTGGTAGCTTATACACATAGTTTTCAAAAACTATTGCATGAGAATTATGTTTTAGAATTTTATTTTACTTTTTGTATGGGATTTATTTAATAAGGATCATATCTTAGTGCATTAAAAATAACATATATCATTTAGATAATTTTTATATTTATTGTCTATACATTTCACTCTTTTTATCATCATCATTATTCTCAATTGGTTCTAAATCAGATAAAAACGTATTATATTGTTCCATAATGTCTTCGTCAGTAGAACCTCTACTTTTATCGTCATAATCAGGCCCAACTGACCACAATGTTTCTAAATCATATAATGATCTAGCAAAACTTGAAAAAATATGCAATACAATATTTCCTAAAAACAAGAGGAATATATAGTAATTCGATTATTATAAAGATATAGTAAAGATATAGTAAATCCCAACACAATAAGAAAATTACCTAAATCTAAAGCAAGCCAATCTTTTGAATCTTCTCCTTCAATTTTTGGCAAGAAATCTGTTTTGTTCTTTTTTAATTTATACACTTTCCGGATAAAATTAGCAAGTGACTGCATATGCTTCTTTGAACTACCTGTTACTATAACTACGTAATCAACATATTGTAATTCAGAGGGTACAGAAGTAACAAAGATATTTTTGGCATTACTTTTTTGTAATAATGATATAAGATCTTCTATTTCAAACACACCGTTTACGCCACCTGAAAAATGATTGTATTGATATCTTGTATTAAAGAACATTATTAATAATTGTCCTTAAATAGCAAAAAGTTTGTATAATAGTATATAAATAAGTTTCATTACTACTCACGTTTTAAATTTATTCCTTCATAAGGATCGTGAGGTTCTTCCTCAATTCTTAAATCTTCTAAATTAATCATTTCTTGTTTTTCACTGACATCAAAAATAATTTCTGCATTTTCATCTTCAAAAACTTTATGAGTGGTACTAAGCGAACCGACTAGGTTATGTGACTCGTTTTCAATATTTTCATCGTCATTATATTGTTTTTGATTGTTATTTGGAAACATCGTAATTTGTCTTAATTGAGAATATGTTACTACATTTGTACGAGGTTTTAAATATTTATAAAATTGTATTTTTGTTCGTAATAGACTTGTTAGTACAGTTTGCATGTTGTTCTGTACATATACAGCGAGGTTAAGTTTATTCGAATAACGTAAACGCCAGTTATTCCATTTGATCGCTATCACTATTAAATCATTATAATTGTATAACATATTTTCTAATTTTATATCAACTCATATTATAATTGTATAATATATTTTTTAATTTTACATTATGGAGGTTAAGGTTAAGAAAACAAGGTTCCAAGTAATTTAAACGATCAATTTATTAAATTGTATAAGTCACGTGCATGGTAATAAAATGAACTCTCTGCATAGGAGAAGTTAATTGTGAAAGTTGAAATCGATACAATTTTTTAAAGTTGACCTGGTTGATAATGTTACTCTTACAGCTGAAACAAAAATTTTATAAAGCTAATAAGTGCCTTTTTTTTAAGACTTGTGTTAAGATTTGTACATATAAAATTATTTTTATAAGTAGAACTTATATATTACAAACATGATCAAATGTTTGGAAAATTACTTCTTAAATTTCTTTTCAAATAAATCTTTTATATACCATATTTATCAATATATATTACTGTTTTAATATCTTTTTGTAACAAAAAAGAATGTTAAATATATATTATAATACGCTATATACTTACAGAGGTTATAGATATAAAATTTATTTAGACCTCGCACGCATTTTCCTCCTTTTACGTTTTAGCCTACGCATCCTCTTTTTTCGCCACTAAAAATGAAAAATTTCCTATTTACTTTTCTTGTATTTTTATGTTTTTTGATAACTTAACTTATTGCTTTTGTGATTCGAATGTTAGGAAACATGTCAAATAACCATGCAGTGCAGCAACAATTGAAGAAATATATATTTTAGGATTCAAAAAATATGTAATAGCAAACTTATCATCAAAAATATTGAAATTAATAAGAAATATTAATATCCTATTACCTTCGCTCTCATTTTCTGAATATGAGATTTCTAGATTAGTCTAGAATATCTCGATTGTGTTAGTCGGACCCTCAACCTCGTGCACGTTTTAATGCCAGTATGGAAGAGAATAGCTCGCTTCTTCTGATGTTCTGATCCTGGAAATTTTAGTCTCTCTAGTTCTTATGTTTACCCCTAGAGGGCTAATTAATTTTATGTACCCGTATTTTATACACATTATATTAAAACGACTTGTTTAAATCAATTTGTATAATATAGGTAATATCATATTTTTTAGTGTTGATTTGTATCTGTATATTTTCTATTGTGTACTGTCTTAAAATAATATCTTATATTTTTCGGATGTTTGTTTTTACGCGGGAATTGATATTCTTCCATTTCCTTTTTACATGCCTTCGGTTTCCCGCGTTTAAAGCTTTTTCCCGCGGAAAGTCTCGGAGTACGGTACTTATAGCGCGGCACATAGGTAATTGGAACGTGTTATTAAGGAAGTATATGTAATTAATTAGAACATTTAATTTGTAAATTGAAATAACATTAATGAATGTGTAATTTTATTCAAACTTTGGGAAAATTGTTCAGTGACTTTTTGGCTTTTCCAAAAAATTGTAGGTTAAAAAGCAATAGGAAACAGATATCAAACAGTTTATATTAGACACATTATTTCTACAGAAAGAATCAAATTTTTGTGTGCGAAAATTGTGTATGTTAATTTATTAATTGTGTAATTTAATTAATAAAAAAAATGACAGGTGTTCAAATGACAATTCCATTCAAAATAACAAAGAAATGTTCATTTTATGGAACTAAAAATAATGTAATGAAAGAAGATTTTAGTAATGCAACTGCGAGAGATTCTTCTCATAAATATACACCATCTGTGAAGAAGATTATTACTTTAAGTAGTAGTGAATCAGACTCAGACTCAGATGTAGAAAATACCAAAGTCAGTGATAATGCTATAAGTGTAAAAACTCCTCAACGTATGCAGAATTCAACTGAATCTGATGGTATGTGTAATAAATGAATTTATACATTTTTAATGAATATATATTTTTTGTATAGAATGATACAAATGGTTTTATATATCTTTTTTAGAAGATCATGGTTCTACACCTCCAAAACAGAGAAGGATAGATAAATCATTTCCATTAACATCTCCAACCACACCTTCTACTCTTTTTGATAAATTAAATTTGGAACCTTCTCCAACTAAGGAGGAAAAACTGGCTCCTAAAAGATTATTTGGAACAGAAAGATATCGCAATGCTCGTAAAGCTTTGCACAGCTCAGTACCTGATACCTTACCTGGTAGAGAAAATGAATTACAAGAGCTACAAGAATTTATGGAAGAGCATTTAAAAAATGAAACTTCAGGATCCTTATATGTATCAGGACCACCTGGAACTGGAAAAACTGCATGTCTTTCAAAGCTTATATTAAAGACTGAGTTCAAATCAAAATTTAAAGTAATCTATGTTAATTGCACAACTATGAAATCTGCTGCTACAATTTATGAAAAAATTATACAGAAGTTAGGATTACCACCCATTTTAACTGAACGAAAATCTGGAAAATACAGTAAAGGAGTTATTGAAAAATATTTAGGCTCTAATCATAAAATGTTGCTATTAATTTTAGATGAAATAGATCAATTAGAAAGTAAAAAGCAATCTGTTTTATATTCTGTCTTTGAATGGCCATCAATACACAATTCGAAACTGATTTTAGTTGGAATTGCTAATGCTTTAGATTTAACAGATAGGATATTGCCTAGATTACAAGCTAGATGTGAATTGAAACCAAAGTTGATGCATTTTTCGCCATATACAAAACAAGAAATATGTAATATAATATCTGAAAGATTAAGTGAAGCAAATGTGTCTGACTTGTTTACTAAAACTGCAATACAAATGTTATCTGGAAAAGTTGCTGCCATTTCTGGTGATATTAGAAGAGCATTGGATATCAGTAGAAGAGTAATAGAACTTGCTGAATCTCATAAATTAGCACAAGTTTTACAACCTACCAATAATAATGGTATGTGTTATAGAGCAAAATAAAAGTAAGAAAAAACATTGCTATTTTCTAAATAAAATAAATTCATTCTTTTTTACAGAAATAAATATACCTAAAAAGCAACAATCTGCAGTGGACCAGCCAGTGGATCTAAAAGAAGTCATCACTGTATTAAATGGTATTTATGGTGGATCTCAAAATATTGAAAAGGAGGAAAGTACATTTCCATTACAACAAAAATTACTATTGTGTTCTTTGTTACTTATCCTAAACAAAGGACGAAACAAAGATGTGACAGTTGGGAAAGTAAGTGTACAATAAAAAAACAACTGTTTAATAAAAAATTTCAATGTATATAAATATAGTTCTGTTTTAGTTACATGAAGTGTACAAAAAGGTTTGCAAGAAACGAAATATTCATGCTGTCGATGGTTCTGAATTTTATAGTCTATGTTCATTGATAGAAACTAGAGGTATTTTAAAGTTAACAAGAAAAAAAGCAGCTCGTTTGACAAAAATAAATTTGGAATGGGATCAAGAAGAGTTAGATGCAGCTTTGCAAGACAGGAATATGATGGCAGAAATCATTAACGATATAACTTGTTTATAGATGTTATTTAAAGAAATTTTCATAATTTATTAAATTTCATATCATTTTGTAAATATTAAAAAGTATATAGCATCTTTTTAATAATTTGAGAGAACCACTTTAGAATAAGCTGTATAAATTATTTCATGTTTTATATTATTTTTTTATATCACAATGAACGCATTTAATGTTTCATATATTGTATACAAGTTGATGTGAAAGGAGAAATTTATGTGATTTTTAGTGTGTACCGTAGCGGTCTTTTTAAATTTTTGAAACCAAGCAATACATATTTTTGTTTCAAATTTTATTTCTTGAGCATTTTGTTATATTTGACTTTTAATAAATATAACATATTTTTAATTGTATTTATTATTATTTTGGCCCATTTGCATATAAGAAAAAGGTAAGTTAAGTTGGTTCATACATTATTTAAGGTAAAAATAAGTTAAAAATTAACTATTTTTGTGGTTATTCCACACAAAGCTGCCATCTACTGGTAAATGGTGACATTTGTGAAATGCTTTTCGTTCATTACTGCGTCTCTTTTCACAGAGTTATAAGTTACAACTTTTGAATCATGTCTTCGGTACTTGTGCCTGAAATTCCTGCTCCTGGATTTTCTTTTGATCTTTGTCAAAGGTAATGGTAATTATTTTAAAATTAAAAACATCTTTATATGTATATCAGTACAAACAATCATAAAAGTGAAAAGTAATGTATCATGCTGCATAACCTATTACAAGTTAATATTGCTGTGTCATTTCGTAATATTATTGATTTTTCCTAATAAACTTTTCTTATGAATTTATAAAATACATAAAGAACTGTAGAATTTATTTCAGTGTATATTTTTTTCAGAAACAATTTTTTGGTAAAGAAAGGATTCCAAGCACCTAAAGCTGTTAAAACAGGAACAACAATTGCTGGTGTTGTTTATAAAGATGGAGTGGTTCTTGGTGGTGATACAAGATCAACAGAAAATACTATAGTTGCTGATAAAAATTGTAGTAAGATTCATTATCTTACTGAAAATATATAGTGAGTATTTAAAAAAAAATTAATTTCATTAGTAATTATTCAAAGCAATATAATATTAACTAATATTCTAATTTAAGAATAATTAATAGAATAATTTAATAATTATTTTTAAGTTGTTGTGGTGCTGGAACTGCTGCTGATACTGAAATGACAACTCAAATGATATCCAGTCAGTTGGAGTTACATCGTTTAAATACTAACCGCATAGTGCCAGTTTGTACTGCAAATGCTATGATTAAACAATTATTATTCCGTTATCAAGGAAATATTGGAGCAGCTTTAATATTAGGAGGTGTTGATTTGGATGGACCACACTTATATTGTATTCATCCTCATGGATCTTCAGATCGTCACATTTATACTAGTATGGGTACAGGATCATTAGCTGCAATGGCTGTATTTGAAAGTAGATGGAAACCTGATATGACGGTAAGAATTTAAATATTTTTACTTATTTTATTATATTTTGTACAATCACATATTTCATTTTTAAATTTTTGTAGGAAGAGCAGGCTAAAGAATTGGTTGCAGATGCCATTCGCGCTGGTATATTTAATGATCTAGCTTCTGGTTCTAACGTAGATTTATGTGTCATACGTAAAGGTTCTGTTGATTATTTACGCCCTTATGATGTTGCTAATGTTAAAGGACAGCGCAATATATCGTACCGATATAAACGTGGTACTACCGCTGTGCTTAACAAAACGGTTCATCCTATAATCATTGAAGGGGAAACTGTGCATAGGCTTAATACAGAGCCAATGGATACTTCATCATAAAATGTATCAAACAGTTTTACTTTACATTTGGATATATATGTGAATTTGTAATAAATAAAGCCTTAATCTCTCTTTCATAACGCTTAAATTTATAAAATTCAATATTCTTTCCAATTAATAAATTTAATTCCAAACATTAAAATATAAATATATAACATGATTTTATTTTATTTTAGTACTGTAATCACTATGGTACAAAATAGTATTATTAAAGCACAATGTTTTAAAAAAGTCCCGCCGATTGTTTTAGTCTTTGTCTTTTCCAAGCAGGAAGTTTTACAAATTCGTCTGGTTCCATTTTAAAAATCGCAATGAAATTATCGAAAGTAAGATGCATTTCTTTACGGACAACGTCAACACCGGATGGTAAATTTTCCGGATCACCTTTTAAGACAGAAAGAGGATACTTTACATAATTATCGAAGTCACTCAATGATTTCGATAACGTTTGTATTTTCGGTAGAAATTCTTTATCTTGCAGAAGTGTGCAAAATGTTTCAAACGATTTGTATTCTCTCAGTAAATTGTAATTCCAATTATCGAATAATCCAATGAACGTTGAAGGTTCCATACCTAAAAAGATGATAAAATTATTTTACTTCAAGGTCTTTTGGTATCTTTGTTTTTCGTAAATAAATAATTTACAATACCCTGTTTAATTATAGAAATCGTTGTGTTTCGATCTCGGCCAGCTGGGTGAGTGAATAAAAATATCATTGCATCATGTACACACTCCTTCAACGATTTAGGAATAGAAGACTTTCCAATCCAGATCCATATCACATTTCCTGCATCTAATAACCAAATAGCTTCTGGAAGGAGACTGTTTTGACCAAATCCAAGAACTTCTTCGCCAACAAACATTTCATTGTCCGTCAAGCATTGGTATAGATGTTTTTCAAGTTCTTCTCCGTCGTCAATAACTTCTGTGCCGTAAGTACCTTTACCTTAAAGATTAAATTTAAAGTTCACTGTTATAATCTAATGTTAAGTTCATATTATAATTCTTATTATCTTTCGTCAACCTCCGAGTTCTCTCCAAAAATCGTCATCTTCGTTATTTTCAGTTATCAGAGGTGCATTTCTGGGCGCAAGTCGTCTAGATGCTTGTCTAGCGTCACCAGTACTTCTTCCACCACACCATACTACAGGTGAATTAGAAAATAGAATAAAAACTCCACTAGAATCGAGGCTGCTGGATGATCTCAAAGGCCGTTCAACTGCTTTCGACGTGTATGGAGTAGATCCAAAAACTCTAACGAGATACTTTTCCGGAGCTACGAAACAAACATCTCATTAAGAATTTAATTAAATAAACATAATAAATAATTTATCTTACTGCTTACGAGAATCGCGATGCCTTCCAGCTAGTATTTTCAATTTTCCGTCGTAAATCTGCAACAAATGAGGTGGTTCTCTGCCTTGACATGCTTTTACTAACTGGCCAGAGGTATCTTCTGACAAATGACAAGCTGCTTCTAAAGCGGCTTCTCGATCCGCGTTTATAGAATGGACTCCTTCCCAACAATAAATCTGTGATGTCACGTTATTTCAAATTTAATAATAATTAGTAATAGTTATTGTTAATTTAACAATCGAAATTACATTTTCAACGTACGATTGTTCTACTCCTACGTCCTTGTCCATATTTGTAGCACATTACGTAACAAGCTTCTGCGTAGTATATTCCTTTGTCATCCACTTGAATCATCCCTTCTTTATGGGTTACTCTCCAAAGAGTTCTTTGACCGGATCCATCGTCAACTAGTTGGCACCCAGTAGCCATTTTAGGTCTTTCATTCATATAGTCAGGATCAAAATTCGGTGGTAGAGTAAGCGGTCTTGTCTTCGCCGGCTCCCACCCTCTAATAAGAGCCTTCATCTCCGTTGGTTCACAAGCTTCCAGCGCTCTTTCCACTAATACACCATTACTATAATTTTTCTTTTTTACAAATCCTCGTGCGTTACGAATCGCTTCCAATTTTTCTCGGGCGTTCACATTACGCCCGACCCAAGCCCAAACACCAGCCTCACCACGATCGATTAGGTAAACGGCTTCGGATGTGAGATCAGCTCGGAGAATCGGTCCAGATTTCAGTTCAGCGACCTTATATTTACCGGATTGTTCGTTACATCTATACAGTTTGACTGGGCTTGGCATATTGACTCGGTAAAGGCGATCCGGCTTGACCACTCTTGTGGAAGGATTTAAAATACTGGCGAACAGTTGTCTATCTCCCTCCGGTAGTGTCTGTTCGTAACCATCATCGATGATGATGATACGACCATTGTTATTTTCTTTTCTCACTTCCAAGATACTGGCAGCGTGTCGTTTGTGCAATGGATCTGCTGACGAGCCCAACCAAAGGAATACGATAGCCCTATGTACCATTATATTATTATTAATATATTATAACAGAATGATTAACGATTATTCAATTCAATTTCCTACGCACTGCGATAGAACGTCCACAAGAATAACGTCCCGTGAACTGAAATGATCCCAATGAACTTTTTCAAGTTCCGTCAAGACAGGGATCGCTACGCCAGTTACTCTGTGCAATTTGCATGATGGTGTTTCAAAGTGGAAATTTTCAATAACAAGATGCTGGCGGAAATAGGCTAAAAATCTAGGACTTTCTCGTCCTTGGGCCTCCCTTGATAGAATCGTGGCAGATATTTGTGAATCTAATTCGGCCGCTCGAAGGGCTGCTGCCCCAGAGATTGTTGAATCGCAAGCAGATCCAATCCAGAAATGAATTACACGAACTATCGCAGTCGACTTTATCTCCTTAACCTGTTTAAACGAAATAAAGAATATAGTTTACGCATATAATTAAACTGTGGGTGTTTATATAAATTCAAATTTTTATAAACATAACTAAAAAAGGATATCTTTTAATTTTCCATAAATGCATTCGAAGTCTACATATGGTTGATCAAAAATCATAGTGGTGTAAGTGAAGACTTATTTTAACATTCAAAAGTACATAATATTTCTTTAATTCCATAGTTAATTAAGTTACAACTTTATTCTTTAAAGGAGAAAGAATTACCGGCATTCCAGGGTAAGGTAGTGGACCGTCTTTCGGTGACACCGCGTAGATAATGTATGCCAACTCCGAGAGGAAATGTCCCATATTACTTCCTGTAACGGCTGTAACTCGTAAACCCTGTTGCACGAACATTAAAGGAAAATTTAGTGCTTCACACTTTCACTCTTTGTATTTCTTAAACTCTCGAAAAGCAGCGTAGCTAACTAAAACTATGCGATACATCTAAACTACGTGCATATATCATAATATAACGGGGAGTATAAATTATGTTGCATTTTTATTTTGTTACGGTACCTCGATTTTCCAAATGCGAAATGTACTGCTGTTCCTCGGAACATTCTTAAAGATTTCACCGTTAGAATCATCGGAACGGCAGGTTCTGTCGTCCTGAGACACATAATTGAAATTTGACTTTTAGGAAACTGTACTCTTTTTTAAGTAGGTAAATTTTGTATAAATAACTTTTATCATATGACAAAGCAATCTTTTGTTATTTGAAAAAATTTTGCAAATGAATCTTGTTTTATACGTGCAAAATAGTCCGGTAATAACGTTATCGCGAACTTTAATTTCAAGGATTTTATAATGGGTAATGATATCGAATTGATGTGGTCATTGGTCATATACGCGTTATCGAGCAAAAATAAGAAACAAGCGATATGGAAAATGAATCCGCGAAATTACAATTTTAGTAATTTTCGCGGTAAAATTATATTGACCTTCGTTTCTCCTGGTAGTCTGAGACATATATATAGCTCACGAAAGTATTTGAATACTTGTGGGAATTCTTTTTGGATATATTATGTGCGTTATACGAGACATTATGGGATTTTATTAGCACTGCAACGAGACACAACTATCGTGATTATATTGATAAAATTTGAAACGAATCTGAAGATGTATATAGAAGTTGCAAGATATTTATAATACATATAATATATTCATTAAAAATTCTCATGAATGTTTCACTTTCGTGAGACATTATATTCTGTTTTCTTTTATACTTTTCATAGTCCAGGTTAGTGTAATAATAATACCGGCCCGTATATTCTCCTCACGCTTTCCTTCACTCAATCGAGATCATTATTTTTACTGTATCTTTAATTACACACCGGCTCTTCGATCTTTCCCAATAGTTCTGACATTTGCCACTGTTTCTTCGTTTTCAAACACGATTTTATTTTTCGCGCTCTTATCGATCACTGACCGTCCGATCCTTTATGAATTACTTGTCTATTTGAAATTGATCGAGCACCTGTTTGATCGTTTCGGATCTCGAACTCGGAATCACGACACGAGTGTGCGCGCCTGTATTTCGCAACGGAGAAACGCGATCAGTGCTCGCACTGAACGGTTGCTGGCAGAAAACTGGGGTATGAGAACTCACGGTAGTGAAGTCCTCGGAAGGACTTAATCGCAGGTGATCCGTAATCGAGCGTATGTATGTTTGTGCACGCAACTATTATATGTAAGTCTGTTTCTCTCTATGTTTATGTTTGCGGCCATAATTGAACGGCCTAAAGAAATATAGCTGGCGAAATAATCATTATTTTTATCAAAAATTAATTGCCGTGTACTTTTCACGGCGGATGGTGTTTCTACTGGAGCAGAATGTAAGCAAGAATAAGTGTTACAGAGAAGCGGATGTATATTGTTTCTGTATCCACAGAAATAACTTCCAATTAGACGCGGTGGCACAGTTTGAATGCGGGGAATATTCATATTTGATACTTAATTGGTAACGAAGAATAGATAATTTTGGACCTTCCTGAAAAAAGGATCGCGTTATTTCGATAATCCCTTAAATTGCGAAGTTATTGTCACTGGACTAAACTAAATCCATAGACATTCGTTTCGACACGAATAACTTTTTATGACTGATTTGTTAATCATTTCTATGCTTTCCACAGATATCTATCGTGCGTTGTCCTGGTTTTGCTACAATATATGTATTTCAATAGCGATGAGGTAACACGCTGCTACCTCCGGGTGTGCGCCGATTGCCGTTAATGCTCTAACTTGTACATAGGTGTAGGTGATACAAAGTGCAACGTTCGCACGTATACAGCCACGCTATTGTCTTTGCAGATAATGCAGATGCATCTCCACGTTCATTCATGTCCACGCCCGCACACACGTACGTTACGAACGGTACGTGTGTACACTGTACACGTGTTATTCGAGCGTCGTCCGCGACGATCATTTGCGGCAGGAAGTGGTGACTGCACTTGCCGCACGCCCACCAACTTGTACATAGCTGAATCTCTCGCGAACGATCGTTTCGCGAGGAAGTAAAAATTGTTGTTGTACAAGTTGACGCTGTTTTACCAGATTTATAGTGCGGGAAAAACTCTTTTCCTTTAGCAGTAATACGGTATGTAATGATATTTTTGCTGCTACTTTCTAAAATTATAAAATATTACTTTGTGTAAAAGAATTGGCAGAAATACAAAATCAAAAAACAGATAATAAGATACAACACAATTTGTTGCTGTTCAAATTGGCGCTGTTTTGCCAAATTTATCGCGCAGAAAAAGTTCTTTCCTTCGTTCCCTTTCTTTTTTTCTTTAGCAATAATACGGTATGTAATAATATTTTTCTGCTAATTTATGGAATTATAAAACATTATTTCACATGAAAGAATTGAAAAAACGCAAGACTAAAAAATATAATAAAACACGATAAAATTATGTATTTATTTATGAATGTTTAACTTTGTTCTTTTCCTTATCCCGGTTAGTTTTGCGTCTTTGGTTTCACATAGTTACGCTCCTCTGCAGACTCACCCGTCTAGAGAAATCCATCGTTCTTTCTTCTCCGTTTTTCCGTCACGTCATTTAAAGGAATGTATACGAACGAATTCGCGGCGATATGCACGAAGGAGCAGAAGAAGAGGCGTTTGCTGCGAGGTAACACCGTCTAACTGTACGTGAACACAACTGATACCATGCGTTCCTGGCTAAAAAGAAACCGTAGCGGTGCAGACTCGTCCGGAAGTCAGCCCGGAACCCCGACCGGCCAGCCGTGACCAACGGGTACTTGTTGGATATACGTTTCAACCATGCGGGCATCGCCTCTACGCCATACACATCTCGCTTCAGCGCACCTGTTCTGTACCTTTCTAACGTCATTCTGACATGTTGAAGGTCCTCTATCGTGCTCTTCTTTTTCCTCTTGGTTATCTTCGTTCGAATAACGGAGACAACGTAACGATCGTGATTATCTTGTATCGTTTCATGGAAGATGAAGAGGGTAATTGTTACACTCTTTTATTTATTACAGAGAATTAAATTAAAAAAAAAAGACGAATATTTCTTTTAACAATGAATGAAATAATATAATAGTACAGACTATAATACACACAAATTTGAAAAAGCATAGATTAATTATATATTTAAAAAATGTAATATACGTACAGTTCCACTTATAATGCGATCATGTTTCAGAAAAATTATTGCGACTCAATGGTCTTCCTAAAAATTACTTGGATATACTAAGTGTATTCAATACTATTGTAATATAATATAATTGTAATACGTAATATACATGTTGAAGTCGTGTGAATTTGAAAGCTGCTCATTTATTATGTTACTGAAGGGTGTTGTTTTTCCATGCGCGTCCAGAGATGGAATCGGCACCTGTCAGTCGATTTTAACGGATACGAGAAATTTTTGAAGTCTTTTTATATGATAATTATAATATAGCAATTTTATATGACGCGGTAAGAAGCCGATGGATTGGAGAAATGACGAATCTGACCATTCAAGCGGTTTGTGACTGTTTTGTCGCAGGTTGTGAACCCTTCGGTTTCATCAATATTAAATCGCGTCTTTTCTTTTGTGAGTAGTTGAAAATTTTGCATGGGACGAGAGAAATCTTTTGTCCAAGACTATGAGCGATATATGTTTGTCAGTGGCATTAGGATGTAATGTCTGTTCTCAAGGAGTACAGGTTTACACAATTTGTTCAATGTTGAAAGATTTCTTTATTTTCGACGTAGTATAAGTTATTACTTTTTTATGGAAATTCAAAATTTTCCAATAGGCGAATTTTGGCAATTGTAAAGAGTCAAGAAGCTTTACATCGGCACTTGAACGTTTGGAATTGGAGGCGGAAATTGAATCCAGAAATGATACGATACCGCTTCGTCGAACAAGCGATGTGCAAACTGAACCACCCGATGATATTGACCAAGAATTGTTCGGTTTAAATGCTAAAGATATGTTGCCCTATAAGAAATCTGTTCAACATTCTGATATTTTGAATTTTCAAGTATGATTTATAAATTTTGATATATAACACCAAAAAATATATCATTTATAAAATTGTGTATTTTAGGGTGTCATGCATTCACCAGAAGATATTGCTCGTTACTGGAAAAAAGACTCGCGAATGTGGCTTTGGAAATCTGTAAAGCTCATGCGAAGAAGGAACAAATTAAAATCATCTAACATATGTTCAGTAAATAAAGAAAACGAAGAAGAGCAATAATCTGAATATCATCTATAATTTTAGATGTAAAGCGCTTTGCATTTATAATGCTGTTTTATCGTTGATGCCGCTATTTAAATCAATTATACTTTTTGATAAGTGTATGTATCATTGAAGAATAACTTTGTAAATAAAATACTTTAGTTTTCATACTATATAATTTATGTCACTTTTTGATTCTATTATAGCAATTTATATGTAATAAAAAAAATATAACAATTTAAGTATTTTACTCATATCATAATAATAGATAAGCGTAAAGTTTATGCTATCTTTTAAAAACATAATCATGGTTTTTTCGAAATATGTACAGAATGTATGCAAATACATAGATCTATTAAACGAATTCCAATCGTTTTAACCGCAAGTTTCTACAGAATCCAATTCTTGTTTGTCTTCGAGTGTCTCACCCATTTCAAAGCGTACAAAGTCTAAGATTTCAGTCTGCTCACTTTGCAATAACTGCTGTATAGATATAGCAGGATTAAATAAGAATTCTTGATACAGCATAACAGGTTCGTCATCTACATTATCAAGGGGCTGATCTACCTTTGCATCGCCAATTTTAGTTGGGTTCATGCCTAATATTGAAACAAATATTACTACAAACCTATACTTATATATAAAGAAATAATATAGTAGATTAACTAAAAGATAAATATAAGTACCAATAACATGCTGACAAAGTTGTGTTCCCAAAACTTCTTTCTGTTTATCAGATTGTAAAGCCACGAATGCTCCATATCGTCCAAATGATGAAGATCCTGGATTTACAGGAGTAGGATGTATGCAACCATATAGATATACACCTGGTTGTACACTCATACATAATGCACGCCTTATATTAATGTTTTCTCCTACAAGTCCAATAGTTAAAGCAGAATGATCACTTAAACTTTTACCATCATCTGCATATAATTTATTTATTGCTTCTGTACATAACGTAGTTTTCTTAATTAATGAATCCTGTTCAATTGTCATTCCATGTTTTAATACAGCAGCAAGTACGATCTCTGTTAGGTTATAGAACTTCTTATTTCTTGCAACAAAATCTGTTTCACAATTAATTTCTACAAGAGCTCCATGATTATTATTGATGATCATTGCTATTAATCCTTGAGAAGTTTCCCTGGATTTTAATTTTATTGCTTGAGACCAGCCTTGAGCCTGAGCCTGTTCTCTTAACCATTGTTCAGCCTACAATATTTTAAAAAGTAATGATGTTCTTACATAGCTTAATGCTTGACTTACTTTTACTATGTCATTGTCACTTAGCTCTAAGGCTTTTTTACAGTTTACAAATGTATATCCAGTTTTCTTGCGTAATTTGCTTAACAATGTCTTCTTTGATGTGTAGCAAGGTACATAACTTGTATGTATTGAACGAAAAAATTGACGTAGAATCATCTGAAACATGTCACTTATGTTATTTCACATAAAAAAAGATTGAAAAAATATTACATTAATGAGACTTAACCTAAAAATATTTCAGCTGTATTTTGAATCATATTCTACTTTAATATAATGACAATTGTAATTAATAATATTTTCATTCGAAATTTTTTATAAATTCTATACAAATCGATCAATTTCGTTGCCTAGAAACTACAGTCAATTGCAGCCATAAGAGTTGTTCTATTCGTAACTTAATGACATTAAATATACAGATAGAGATTTTTAACGCATTATACCGTAAAGTATTATACAGTGATATTATTCTTTGAATTTCTAATTTCGAGAAAATATTATGTTGCAATATACTTACCGTGGACACAGCTTAAAGATAAAAATGTAGTCTAGCTATTAAAACTGAGTCCGAAAGTGGCGCCGTCTGTGCCGATGCAAAATTCAATCGCAAGGTAGCAATAGACATCAATTTTCTGAATTATATTTTATTATGTAATTTCTAATTTCGTTTTATTAAAATTTCAAGATATATATTCACTATACAGATATATCTGGAGTTGTATTTTAAGTATAGGATATCTTTGATATTTCGGTCTCTAATAACAAGTAATTTCAACATGGAATGTGACTGTGAGGAAATGACATCATGTGAGGGTATTACGCGTCCGACGGTTCAAAAAATACGCGCCAAAGATGTTCCAAAGATATTAAAAGTAGTTGAAACGAAAATTGAGCCATTATTTTCGTTGCCACCAGAATTAATGAAATGTATCAAATGTACAAGAAGAGAAGAGAAGCGAAAGCAACGTAAATTCGGTGTCACGTATACAGGGAAACGATTAAAAGTAGAAAATTTCCGCAGGTCAGCAAAACATTTGAACTTTTACTAAATTTTTTAGAATTGTAAAAGAAAATTTTATAGTAAGGAAATCGAACTAGAGCTTAAAATAACGTTTACTTATAGATACATGGTTAGTTTAATCACCAAACCTGAATTACCGAATGTAGATATAGATTTAAATAATGACGAAGACGTAAACCGATATTACAATTACATTTGCAATGGGGTTGATACTGTTCACACAGTACAAATTCAGGATGTCGTTATAGAGAAGATATTACTTTTAGTCCCGTACCATTTGAGAGATCGATTTGCTTATTACACAGAAAGCTTGCTAATCGAGATCAAAGATACTTATACAAGAAATATTAAAAAAGCAATACTGCAGTACGCGCTTCAAGTTCCTGTACAAAAGTATTTGTTGAAGGTTCAATTGAAATTTCAATTCTGTTTGTTATACTATATTTTATATATGCATTGTAATTTTCCATTTTCTAAAAATATGCATTTCTTTAGCAGAAAGATAATGATAAAAAGTCGCTTTACATGAGATATATCGTACCTGGATCGACAGTTAAGATTCGAGAATACCGCGACAATTTACAGAACAATTTATTTCTAATAAATTCATGCATGAGGATGTCCTTAGACCATTGGGTTGGCGAATTTCGGTAAAAAATCGGCCATTTATTACACTTTCATTTTGAAACACTAATTGATTATTTTCCAGAGACTTTCGATTGATTGATGTAAAGCAAATTGCACAATCTAAAGAAAGTTGGGACTTGATGCGATTTAACAAGATGATTAATAAACAAATGATTAAAGCGAGAAATATGTTGAAGAATTTTTGGTACGATGGAATACAGAATATCTTCCTTGAGGTAAAATTTCACGAATTCTTACTGTAAATTCTATTCTATTCTATTTTAACAAAATTGGCGTTCATTCGTTTATCCATAGAATAATAGAAAATCATTAGTTCCGAGTATGCTGCAACGAATACGATTCAAAAGATTCTACGAATGCGCTGCCAAGATAATGGAATCGCAGCTTTTGTCAATGTGTAAATACAGTTTGAAAGATTTTATGGACTTAATCATTCATGGCAAGGTGGATTATTTAATTCTTATCGTTAGATTATGGATGTTTATGCAAATTTATATCTCATAAACATAGCTAAAGAAATGGAATTAAAATACAAAATTGAATACTGCATCCTCGCTCTACTTGCAATAAAACGAATCACGTAATAATTATTCGTTATTTGCAGCCGATTAATTGCATGTTTAATGTGGACATAATTATCGCCTCTAAGCAGCTGGCTTTCGATCCATCCTTCGAAAAATTTAAAGAAATCCTTTGCAGTATCCTGGATGAGCTATGTGAAGCAGTTAGAAATTTCGAAAAATTAGAAACTCAGCTTTATTTAGATTGGTCTGGCGAACAAGGTTTTTTAAAAGTATAAATTTCCCTTTATAATATTTTTATGATATATCTAATGTACGTGAATACGTACATATAAATGTAAAAATGCTTTCTAGCCACATATAGAGGAATCCAGAGTGCAAAAACTGAAGCAGGAAATCATTGACTTAGTCGATCGAGAAAAGCTTATACCAGAACAGCTATTAATGGAATTAAAAATGTAATTATAAATCATTGATACTCATTGCAAATTCTAATTTTCATCTTTATTGTATATTAACTTCTGTTATATTAATATACATATAACTGTATATTAATTTCTGTTTATATAATATCTGATTATCCTGACCAATCGCTTCAATTAATCATGTGTTATTTGCTTTACTGCCTGTACCATTTATTTCTGTTTTCTATACTTGTGTACACAATGGTCACTGTCCGTTAATTTGTATTACTGTTAATAATATTTATTATTATATATTCGTATCCTTATTACAGATATGAATATTTATACAATGATGACGAGTATTATAAAGTGGAACGATTTACAAGAGACGAGAGCAAAAAATTAGAGGATTACAACGAACCAATAAAACATTACCATAATCTCATGATGAACTTTCCTGTCGAAATTGAAAGGACAGCTTTCACTGGATTGTTCAAGGTATCTCGAAAAATATTCATCGAGACAATCGTCGACAACACTTGTCGAATAAAATGTCTTCTCATCGATACGCTCGTCGAGAGGTATCAAGATATGGCCAGGAAGTGAGTCTTAAATTACTTTAACCAACAACGATGAATCTATTCGCACTTCCACGATAAAACAATGGCAAACCCGGTTTAGTGTTACAGAACGATATCAAAGTATATCTGAACGTGCCCTGAGCACGCCCGCCAACACAATCGAACTTGTAGAGCTTAAAAACTTCATTAAGGTAAACAGAGAAGTTACTTTTAAGACTTTGGAGCAGAACCTCTACCAAATAATCGAACATATTTCGTTGTTGGCCGATTATCGTCTTCTAACTGACATCGAGATAATCACAAATAACGAAGCTTTTCAATGGTACCACAAGGTACCACAAATTTTGGAAGAGAACGAAAGCATCGTTGCGATTAAGACGCTGGAGTTTCAGCACGCATTAAAAGGTGCTAATATCTTCTTCAAATTGGTCAAGTAACTTGACTAATAAGAAGAGAAAAAACGTGTTCGAGGAAATTGACAATTATTGAAATTGTTTCTTGTTTCAACAGTTAGGTATCTTAGGTTCGAGGAGGAATTGGAGTCTTACGCGAAACAGGTGGACGAGATTCAACATTGGGGTGATATAGGAGAAGTGTACAAATATCAGAGAAGGGCACAGACTTTAGAGAACCGACTGATCGCCGCCATGGAGAAGATCGATAAGTTTAACGAAGAAGAAGCATCGTTTGGCTGGGACATAACGCAATATCCACGTCGTAAACAGATCGCTGATCAACTGAAGCCCTTCAAACTACTCTTTGACGCGATTTGTGACTTTTTGACGAAGCAGGATAAGTGGTTAAACTCAATGATCGGTTCTTATAATCCGGAGGACATCGATAACGACGTAGGATACGCGTTCAGGTCGATATATTTGTTATGCAATCGTTATAATATTATCTACTTGTTAGAATATTTAGTGATCGAAACAAATTGACTTTCCTTAGCTTCTGTTTCTATATTCATGTTTGTGAAAGTTCGAATAACTTATTATAATTAGAATTCAAGTTATTCTCCTATATTCCTTAAGAATTATTTAGCAATAAAGATAAAACGTATATTCTTCCGACGTGTAATGGTTAATGAAAACTGTTTGCACGAACAGAACGATCTATAAGCTGGAGAGAAGTTTTCAAGAGCCAGCTTTGAGGCAGCTAGCAGCCAGTGTCCGGGAAAAAATCGAGGACTTCAGGGAATACATGCCGATCGTTTTTACGCTTGGTAATCCAGGATTAAAGGATCGCCATTGGGAGCAAATTTCGGAGATCATAAACATTCCGATAAAAGTCGATCCCGATTTAACATTGGCGAAGATTCTGGACATGAATTTAGGCATATACGTCAGCCAGTTCGAGAGCATCTCGGACAACGCGTCGAAGGAAGCAACCTTGGAAAGAGCCATGGATAAGATGGAGAAGGATTGGGCCGATTTATACTTTACGGTGAACCCTTTCAAGGATACTGGTACCTACGTCATCGCTGGTGTCGACGATATACAACTTCTTTTAGACGATCACATCATTAGGACAGTTACTATCAAGAATTCGCCGAACATAAAACCCTTTGAAGCAAGGATACTGTAAGAAAATTAATGAAAATCGATGCTAGAACTATTATAGTATAGTAGTATTCATGATATACAAAATATTAGATAGATCCAAGGGGGTTCTGTTGGTTTTACAAAAAGAACAAAAATGTAACAAGTGTTTTTAACATTTTCATTCACTTTTTGTGTGTCTACCTATTTCTCAACTGACTAATACCTGTTGTAAAAAGTTTTTGGCTCTTACAGCCTATGAAACATAGATCGTCAACAGTTTTTAACATCTTGTTACGGATAATTGGAGTGTAAAATATTTTTACGAGCTATTACTTTTCCAAGCGATACTAGATATTGCGAGTATGATCGGAATTTAACGACCTAACGCTACAAAACAGGAGATGGGAGTACAAACTTCATTTGCTGCAAGATATTCTGGACCAATGGCTACGCGTACAGGCAATCTGGATGTACCTGGAGCCGATCTTCACATCGCCGGATATACAGCAACAGATGCCAGAGGAAGGAAGAAAATTTTCCGCGGTGGATAAAACTTGGCGTGACATTATGAAGACCGTCCACGCGGATCCTCGCGTTTTCGTTGTCGTCGAAATCGATAAAATGTTGGAGCGGCTAAAGAAGAGCTACGGATTACTAGAAGACATCCAAAAGGGTCTGAATGATTACCTCGAAAGAAAACGACTCTTCTTCCCGAGATTCTTTTTCCTGTCTAACGACGAGTTGCTGGAAATTCTCTCTGAAACTAAGGATCCGACTCGGTAATAAAAATTGCTATTAACTCGATTCCGAAAAATTAATCAACTATACACGATCGTGTTATTGTTGAAATAAAATATTTTGAAATATTTATAACGATTTGTTTCAGGGTTCAGCCACATCTAAAGAAATGTTTCGAGGGAATACATAGATTACATTTTAACGAGGACCTCGAAGTGGTCGCTATGGTATCGACAGAGGACGAAGAGGTTCGACTGATAGAGACGATATCCACAGCTGCTGCCAGAGGACAAGTAGAGAAATGGTTGATCGAATTGGAAACGGTTATGCGAAAAAGTATACGAAATGAGGTGCTGCTAGCGATCCAGGCGTATCCTACTAAATCGAGGAAGGTCTGGGTGCTGGAATGGCCAGGGCAAACGATTCTTTGCGTTGGTAAAACATACTGGACTCTACGTATAGAGGAATCGATGCCGTACGGTGTTCAAGGGATGAAGAGATACTTGGATCAATGTCAGGCAGAACTGAACGACATTATATCGTTAATCAGAGGCAAACTTTCGAAACAGAATCGCATCACTCTTGGTGATTATTCATAAGTTATACTTCCCAGTATAATTTTCTTAGTACAAAATATAATACATAGATTTACAATTGTAGAAGCTTTAGTTACGCTGGATGTCCATGGGAAAGACGTGCTTGCGTCGCTTCACCAGGAGGAAGTGATCAAGAACACCGATTTCAAATGGTTGTGTCACTTGCGTTACTATTGGCTGGTCAGGCTAACTTCCTGCAAAATAAAGAAAGATCTTTTAATAGTAAGATTATTACTAAAAATATTTATTTCAGGAAGAAAACATGTGGGCTTATATGATAAACTCACAGCAACGTTATGGTTATGAGTACCTTGGCAATTCTTCAAGATTAGTAATCACTCCCTTAACGGATAGATGTTATCGAACTCTATTCGGCGCTTTGAGCCTTCATCTAGGCGGTGCACCAGAGGGACCCGCCGGAACTGGTAAAACAGAGACGACGAAAGATCTTGCTAAAGCAGTAGCAAAACAGTGCGTCGTCTTTAATTGTTCCGAAGGCCTCGATTATCTCGCATTAGGAAAATTCTTCAAAGGACTGGCTTCTTGTGGCGCCTGGTCTTGTTTTGACGAATTCAATCGAATCGATCTCGAAGTGTTATCAGTAGTAGCGCAACAAATTTTAACGATTCAACGAGCGATAAACAGCGGCGCTGAGAAGATCGTATTCGAAGGCACGGAGATCTTTTTAGATCCAACGTGCGCCATTTTTATCACGATGAATCCGGGTTACGCGGGGAGATCAGAGTTGCCGGACAATCTAAAGGCATTGTTCCGTCCTGTGGCCATGATGGTGCCGGATTACGCGCTGATCGCCGAGAACACGCTATACTCCTATGGCTTTTATAACGGTAGACCTCTAGCTGTAAAAATCGTCACAGCTTACAGACTTTGCTCCGAGCAGTTGAGTAGTCAGCATCATTACGATTATGGTATGAGGGCAGTGAAATCTGTCCTCGTTGCAGCTGGCAACTTAAAGCTCAGGTACGAGAATCGAATGTGACGATTACTTTTAAAACTTTTGCGAAAAATTTCATTAAGAAAAATTCCGTCATAATTGATTTCCCGTAATCAAAGAAAATTTCGATCATTTATAATGGTTATTCGTGTCCCAAAATCATTTAAGATGAGATACTGATTCTTACACTATAACTTTTCTAATTCAGATTATAATTATTATGATTCTTGATCAGGTATCCTGACGAGTCTGAAGACATCCTCATGCTAAGAAGTATATTGGATGTTAACCTGCCAAAATTTTTGGTTCACGATCTGCCTCTTTTCGAGGGCATCGCTTCAGATTTGTTTCCCGGAGTCGTTCTTCCACCGCCAGATTATACTCACCTAAACGCGTGTACGATGGATGCGTGTACCGCTGCTAATATTCAGTGTACTGATTTCTTTTTGGAGAAGATACAGCAGATCTATGAGATGATGATCGTCAGACACGGTTTCATGATCGTTGGTCTACCATTTGGAGGGAAAACCTCGGCTTATAGAATATTGGCCGATTGTCTTGGTTTGTTAGAGGAACGGAAGCTGATGGACGAACACCGGGTGGAGATAACCGTTATCAATCCAAAGGCGATCACCATGGGTCAATTATACGGTCAGTTCGACCCGGCCTCGCACGAATGGAGCGACGGCGTGCTCGCTGTCAGTTACAGAGCTTTCGCGACTTCCACCAACCTGAATAGGAAATGGTTGGTCTTCGATGGGCCGGTCGACGCCCTGTGGATCGAGAACATGAATACTGTCCTGGATGACAATAAAAAGCTCTGCCTGACCTCCGGGGAAATTATCCAGCTAGCGCCCACCACGAACTTAATTTTTGAGCCTATGGACTTGGAGGTAGCCTACTGAAATTTATCCTGTCCTCTTTACATAAAGTGTTTTATCTATTTCTTTTGTAAGCCATATTTATGAGCGGTAGTGTATGATATTTATAGAGAGAAACCAATTTCTATTTAGACTCTACTTTTCTAGCTTCGTTCATAAAAATTTAGATTGGAACGAAAGCTCATAGTCTAATTATTACGATCGATATAGGTCGCGTCACCTGCCACAGTGTCAAGATGCGGTATGATTTACATGGAACCAGTTAGTTTAGGTTGGAAACCAATTTTGCTCTCGTGGTTGAACACTTTACCATTGTCTTTCACGGAGCATCTTAAAAACCATTTGCACGAGATGTACATGAGATTTTGTCCTCCACTCCTGCATCTGCTTCGTTGGGGAGTCAAGGTTCGAAAGATGTCACTTATAAATCAATTAAAGTAAACTTGCCAATTTGCTAATATTATCAATTAACAAATTATCGTGTAAGGAGGCCCTGGTATTATTCTTATTTTCACGTGTTTTTAATTTTACCTTCAGGAATTAATAACAATGCAAGACGCTAATATGGTTAGGTCTGTGACATACTTATTCGATTGTTTCCTCGACGAGTACCACGACGAGAAGTATCTCCAAACTCTAACAGATCTAGATTTAAGGGCACAAGTGGAGGTACATAAATACTTACATTGTCAAGCCTTTTCTATCGAAGAAAGAGAAACTGACGAGTGTTAAGGGTGTTTCAGGGTTGCTTCTTCTTTTCTTGTATCTGGGCGTTGGGCGGCACGTTGATGGTGGACTCCCGTGAATGCTTCAGCGATCTCTTTAGAGCATTAACAGAGAGGGAATTCCCCGCCGATGTCAGGGAACGTTTCAATGTTTCCGAAGAAACCACCGATCCATCCAAACCATACGTAGTAAATTTACCAATGACAGGTTTGGTGTTCGATTATAAATACATCAAAGAAGGTAGAGGCAAATGGAGACCTTGGATGGATGATCTAAAAGACGTTCCAGTAATACCAAAAGACATACCAATGAATCAGATAATCGTTCCCACGATCGAAACTGTTCGTTACTTTCATCTGTTTAAACTGTTAATTTGTCATCAAAAACCTATCCTTTTGGTCGGTCCGACGGGTACCGGGAAGTCAGTGTACATCATGGAGTTCTTATTGAAGAAGAACGACCCAGAAATTTTCAAACCTCTTTTCGTAATATTCTCCGCGCAGACTACTGCCAATCAAACCCAAGAGATCATCATGAACAAATTGGACAGACGAAAGAAGGGACTATATGGAGCTCCGCCAGGAAAGTATTGGGTTGTATTCGTGGACGATATCTCCATGCCACAGAAGGAAGAGTACGGAGCACAGCCACCTATAGAGTTGTTGAGGCAATGGCTGGACCATTGGACGTGGTACGATTTGAAGGAAGTGACGCCTATACAACTGGTGGACGTTCAGCTGGTTTGCGCGATGGGTCCTCCATCCAGCGGATTGGACGTCACGCTACGGTTCAAGAGACACTTCTTTACCCTAGGAATTTCCGAATTCTCTGATGACGTTCTCAATACCATCTTCTCCACCATCGTGACATGGCACTTTACGAACAAGGAATTTCCGGACTATTACTTTCCTAGTGTCGACTACATCGTGAGCGGAACCTTAGATGTTTATAAAGAAACTAGAGTGTTTCTTCTACCGACACCGGCCAAATGCCATTACTTGTTCAACTTACGAGATTTTTCCAGAGTGATTCAAGGAGTGCTACTGTGTACGCCTGAAAGTGTCACTAAACCTGTAAGTATTTATTTGCAGATAAATTTCTGTTTTATTCTATGATACGTTGTAGGGTTACGAAGAACAATCTTAAGCTTTTAAATTCTAATGACATAATCTGTATGACTATTCATAGTCTTGCGTGTCTTTTACTGACCTTGGAAGCTCGATATTCTAATGATATTAGCATGGTTACACGTTTGCATTAGCGTTAAGATGACCCTAAAGGTCCATGTTTTTATAACGTAAAACAAACTCAACTTTTTCAACAGCTTACAATCTTAAATGGAATTAGAGATAAATTTCTTTGTGTTTTGTTATTAACGTAATGATAACATAATGCTCCAAATAAATATATCCAATTTTGACGGTTACTATTCATAAATATGTATGAGAACTACATAATATTTCCTGACCGACATAATGTTTTAAGGCGAGTTTAAAGCGTCTCTGGGTACACGAAGTGTTGCGCGTTTATGGTGATCGGTTGGTAGACGACCATGATATTAAGTGGCTCGTCGAGCAGATACGAAGGACCATGTTAGAATATATGGATGACAATCTGGACCACCTGTTTCAAGATTTACTTACTGCTAGATCTGGCACAGTACGTTTTCTTCTAATACGCAAGGTTTTTATATATCACCGTCTCCATAATCTTCTTTAATCGTAATTAGGTGACAGAAGTAGAGCTTCGAAATCTGATTTATTGTGACTTCTACGATATATTGGCGGATAAAAAGCTATATTCCGAAGTGGAGGATTTAGACCA
The DNA here is from genome assembly GCF_024542735.1 of Bombus huntii. Lineage (NCBI taxonomy): Eukaryota > Metazoa > Arthropoda > Insecta > Hymenoptera > Apidae > Bombus > Bombus huntii. Next base: position 8,892,788 of record NC_066240.1, read on the forward strand.
CTTGGCAATCGTAGCTGAAGAATATCTTGCTGAATATAATTCCATTTCGAGGACACCGATGAATCTCGTTCTTTTCAGGTTTTACTCGGTTGCGTATATTTTAAGTAAAAAACGATGAAAATTGAGGAGTTTTCTGAAAAAATGGTTTATAGGTCTAGTAATATTTATCATAGAAATAGATTATCACCTATCTCGTTCACTGTTATATTTTTTAAAACTAAATAACGTTAAATCATAATTCCCTTAGTTCACCATTTTCTCTTATAGATCCTTTTTCCAGATATCTCCGCAATTTTTCTATTTTATTGTACCCTCTAGATTCGCCGTAGAACATCTATCAAAGATCTGTCGCATAATGATGCAGCCTCGAAGTCACGCGTTATTAATCGGAGTGGGCGGTTCGGGGCGCCAATCGTTAACGAAATTAGCAGCTCACATCTCAGATTACGAATTGTTTCAAGTGGAAATGTCTCAACAGTATGGTCTATACGAATGGCACGAAGACGTAAAAGACATTCTAAAAAAGAGCGCAGCCAGCGATCTGCACACAGCTTTCCTGTTTTTGGATACACAAATTAAAGAAGAGACTTTTCTGGAAGACATTAGCAATCTTTTAAATTCCGGAGAGGTTCCTAATATATTTGCACCTGATGAAATATCCGATATTTGCGAGAAGATGCGAGTTATCGATCGTCAGAGAGATAGATCCTTGCAGACAGACGGCAGCCCCGTGGCTTTGTTCAATTTCTTCGTACAAACTGTTCGCGAACATTTGCATATCGTGGTCACCATGTCGCCTATTGGTGACAATTTTCGTATCAGAATTCGAAAATTTCCGGCATTGGTGAATTGTTGCACGATAGATTGGCTGCAACCTTGGCCCGAGGACGCATTGCTCGCTGTGGCGACTAAATTCTTGGGCGAAATCGATCTAACGGAGAAGGAACGTGACGCCTGCATCGAGATGTGCCAATTCTTTCATATGTCCACGCAGGAGTTGACAAAGGAGTTCCTGAGGAAGTCAAAGAGGTACAATTACGTTACGCCTACCTCGTACCTGGAGCTCATCAACACTTTCAAGGACCTGCTCGCAAAAAAGAGGAAGGAAGCGCTCGATGGGAAAAAGAGGTACGAAGCTGGCTTGGAAAAGTTGGACAGTACTCACAGGCAAGTGGAGAAGATGCAAGAGATTTTAGTCGCGTTGCAACCGAAGCTCCTTGTCGCCGCTAAGGACGTGGAGGCCACGTTTCTCGACGTTCAAAGGGAAAGCGAGGAGGTAGCTGCCATGGAGCAAGTCGTCAAGAGGGACGAAGAGGCTGCCATGGTAAGGTGTTGTCGGCTTAAAGATCACAGTCACTCGATTTTATTTAGGAAACTTCCGCCCTGTAAAGGCCACTCCACCTTTGTTCACGGTTTCTAATTACTCCCTCTCGAATTCCTTCCGTTATGCATCTTTGCGTTATGCTGATATTAGTGAGACCTTGGGGTATGAAAATACTAGAGAATAAAGTAAATGTGCGTCCTTACTGATAATTGCGAGTAGTTTGAAGTATGTTTGTCATTTATTCGCATATAGTTCGAGAAATCTACATATCTTTTAAATTTGAAATATTAGGACACAAATGTTAATTCCAGCGATGTTATTTAAGTAGTTTTCGCTCTGTAAAAAGGATTTCATGCTTTCTACGGTTTCTAATAACTTTTGCTGAAATTGCTTCCACAACGTATATGCTTGCGCTCTGTTAATATTAATGAGATTTTGAAATACGAAAATCGTAGAGCTCGTAACAAAAATGACTTTCGTCCGGTATGTCGGATGCATGGAACTCGGTACGTGTACGTAAATTCCTTTGTAGCATTTTTTGAAAGTAGAATATTCGAATTTCTAGGTCGTCGCGAACGAAGCGAGCGCCATTCGCGCAGAATGCGACGCCGATCTGCAAGAAGTGATGCCGATATTAAACGCGGCGAACGATGCCTTGAACACTCTGACTCCTCAGGATATTCAAATCGTGCGATCCATGAAACGACCGCCAGCCGGTGTTCGATTGGTGATGGAAGCAGTTTGCATTTTAAAGGTTCGATCTTCAACTTCAAACTAAACTCAATCTCCACAAAGATGTACTTATTCAAAGCCTGCTTATCAAAAGAATAAAAACATGATCCATACAAATTCTATCCTATTAGGACGTGAAACCGGAGAAGGTTAAGACTCCAGATGGAGTTATAGATGATTATTGGAGGCCATCTCTTCGCATATTGAGCGACATGAAATTCCTCGAATCCTTATTAACGTTCGATAAGGACAACATTCCAGAAAGGATCATGACGAAGATCCGCACCACTATCTTAACAAATCCAAACTTCGATCCAGAACGAATCAGACAAGTTTCTACCGCCTGTGAAGGTCTCTGTAGATGGGTCTTCGCTCTGTCAGAGTACGACAAGGTGGCGAAGATCGTGGCGCCGAAGAAGCAAGCGCTGGCCTTGGCGGAGGCCGACTACAATGAGGCCATGAGGCAATTGAACTTGAAGAGAAGTCAGCTCCAAGAAGTGCGTGACAGATTGGCGAAGCTGGAGGAGCTGTTGGCTGAACGAAGAGCGGAGTATCAGGCGATGACGGACGAAGTGAACGAGTGCGAGGCAAGATTAAGGAGAGCCAGGGAGTTGATTGGCGGCTTAGGGGGAGAGTACACCAGATGGTCCGATACTGCGAAGGAACTGGGCGAGCGTTATTACAAGCTGACGGGAGACATTCTCATCGGCTCCGGGATCGTGGCCTATTTAGGAGTGTTCACCACTCAGTATAGACAGCAACAAATCGACAACTGGGTGCAGATTTGCACCGATTTGGAAGTAATTTGTACGAAGGACTATCAGCTTACTCAGATTCTAGGTGATCCTGTGTTGATACGGTCCTGGAATATTTTTGGTTTGCCCAGTGATTTGTTCTCGGTAGATAACGCGATAATTGTTACGAATTCTCGACGATGGCCCCTGATGATCGATCCTCAGGGCCAGGCTAACAAATGGGTGAAGAATATGGAGAAGGAAAATAATATTCATGTTATTAGATTGTCGCAGAGTGATTATATGAGAGTGTTAGAAAATGCTATACAGTTTGGACAGCCAGTTTTGTTAGAGAATGTGGGCGAAGAACTTGATGCTGCATTGGAACCGCTCTTGATGAAACAAACATTTAAGTCTGGTGGCGCGGAATGTATCAAGGTTGGGGATTCTGTCATCGAGTACTCTGCCAATTTCCGGTACATTTCATTCGAAATAAATAACATTTATTTATTCAAAAACAATTGCGACACTGTCTGATATATTAATTCCTATACTGTTGGGTGGAATAAATTTTACTTATCTTTTTTTTTTTTACAGATTTTACATTACAACTAAATTACGCAATCCTCACTATTTACCGGAGGTAGCAGTTAAGGTAACACTACTGAATTTCATGATCACACCGATAGGCCTTGAAGATCAGCTCCTCGGTATTGTGGTAGCCAAAGAAAGGCCAGACTTGGAGTCTGAGAAGAATCAGCTAATCGTCCAAGGAGCCGCCAACAAGAAGTACATTAACGTTTTATTACATTTCTTCAATCTTCGCCAACGACTTTGTTTCGTAGGAAACTGAAGGAGATCGAAGACGAAATTCTGGAAGTTCTGTCGACAGCAGAAGGAAATATTCTCGAGGATGAAACAGCGATTAGTGTACTTAGTTCGTCCAAGACTCTTTCTGATGAGATAGTCACGAAACAAACGGCAGCTGAGATTACGGAAAAGTCTATCGACGCTGCAAGATTGGAGTACACGCCCATAGCTGCTTACAGCACCGTTCTTTTCTTCACGATTGGTGACACACACTAAGCATTTTACTGTATAAGTGCAATAAGGCAGATTCTATGGTTCAAAATAAGACGGAAATCGAGAAGAATAAAATTGCGTTGGAAGCTCCATTTTTGAAAAACTCGAGTTTGAACACTTTTAAAGTACAAATTTTATCACCTTCTTCACTATCAATCGTATTAAAGCGAATCGACTCGTATGATATTTTGAAGAAACTAGGTCTACTTAAAGTTTTATTTGACAAAGTATTTTACATATACCGATGTAATATTTTGACTCGTAGAATCTCCTCGACTTCGTTTGTATGGCGAATTTAAGTCCACTGAAGTGTCTTCGCAGATTCAAAAGAAAATTGAATTAATCTTAATTGAATAAAATTTTCTCTAGCTGTCCTGGCGAATATTGATCCGATGTATCAATACTCTCTGGCCTGGTTCGTGAATCTGTTCAATAGCACAATCGACAACACGGAACGGGTCGAAGACATTCAGCAACGACTGAAGGACCTCACGAAGCACTTCACCTACTCACTTTACGTGAACATATGTCGGTCGTTGTTCGAGAAGGACAAGCTTTTATTCTCGCTGCTGCTTTCGGTGAACCTGCTGAATAAGCAGGGACGACTCTCGATGCCCCAATGGATGTTTCTGTTGACCGGCGGCGTTGGCCTTGAGAATCCTTTCGCAAATCCCACGAAATGGCTACCCTCGAAATCCTGGGACGAGTTGTGTCGTTTGAATAATATTCCAGGGTTTATGGTACGATGAAACGTGGTACGGTAAGGCACCTATGTTCCAGATCTTAGTATTCCCGATTGGTCACAGTTCTAAAAAATAAATTCTTATTGTCCGAGTTATATCGAACATTTCATCATGATCGATTCCTACTTCGTAGTTCGAATTCAAAGAGTGTTCGTTATACCATTACCATTGACTATAGTTATACATTTTCGTAACTAATTCGAGTCTCTTTCGTTTAGGGATTTCAAAACGCATTCGAGACAACGCTGAATGATTGGAAAGCCATCTTTGATCATATGGAGCCTCACACTTTAACGTTTCCCGCGCCTTACGACAAGCTCAACCCTTTCGAGAGAATGATCGTGCTGCGATGTATGCGTCCTGACAAAGTTGTGCCAGCCGTCCAGCAATTTGTAGAAGGTGAAAAATTTTCATGTAAAAATACGTCGCATGGTTGCTTACATATTTGTCAAGAAGAATTCATGCACGCGATATTTTGAATATTTCGAAAACTATAATTCACGAATATTCACAACAATCGTATTTCATTACGGCGCGAACCAAAATTCAAAAAGTTTTGCATAGCGTACAACATATCCCCAAATATATAATAAATAATTCAAATATTTTCGTGACTCGCTATATATTGAAAAATAGTAGTATAAATGTAGATATATTAAAATAAAGATGAAGACAGAAATAAAGAAATGGTTTGGTATTACGCTATATCGAAGCTTCGTATTAAGGCGAACGATTTTCGATTAATTCGTGGTAGAACAACTGGGACAACAGTACATCGAGCCGCCGCCCTTCGACCTGGTATCGTCGTTCGCGGATTCATATTCCTGCAGTCCCCTCATATTCGTGTTAACGCCTGGCGCCGATCCTATGGCGGTTCTACTGAAATTCGCCGACGATCAAGGTTTCGGTACAAACCGATTGTTCTCCCTCTCTTTGGGTCAAGGACAAGGAGTTATCGCCGCCCAGCTAATCGACGAGGGAGTGAAAAATGGTACCTGGGTGGTTCTGCAGAACTGTCACCTTGCCAAGAGTTTTATGCCACATTTGGAAAAGGTATTACCGAATTGTCGACAGACCATCAAGCGGCAGAATGGTATGATGGAGCAAAAAATTTGAGAGGCGAGAGAGGAAAATCTTTTTCTAGATTTGTGAAAGCTTCACACCAGGAACTGTGCATCCAGATTTCCGATTATGGCTGACAAGTTATCCAGTGGAGCATTTTCCAGTTAGCGTCCTTCAGAATGGTGTGAAAATGACCAACGAGCCACCGAAAGGACTTAGAGCAAATATAATCAGATCTTTCTTGCAGGTAATGTAAAAATAATTGTTCCGAATTTTATAAAATCTTCGGAAGCGTACAGCATTTTTAAAATCATATGTCAATACTTGATAATTCTTTCGTTCGTAAGGACCCAATATGCGATGAGGAATTTTTCGAGACTTGCAAGCAAAACGAGGCTTTCAAGAAGCTGCTTTTTTCCTTGTGCTTTTTCCACGCGATTGTTCAAGAACGCAGGAAATTTGGGCCGATCGGTTGGAATAATCAATACGAGTTCAACGAGACCGACCTACGGATCAGTGCGCTGCAATTGAGAATCTTCTTGGATCAGTACGATGACGTTCAGTTTACGGCCTTGAAATACTTAACAGGTATCGCATTAATTGTTAGACTCTGTTAAACTTGTTAGTTGAGTGGTTAAACTCTTTTTCTTTTTTTCTTTTTAAAAGAACCCATCTAGGGCCAACATTGCACTAACGTAAAATACTATTTGAAATATTTCCTAATCAATGTTCATCAACGAATTGTATTCTTGAATATCGTGTACTGTTTTAGAAAATTCAATTCTCACTCAAAATTAATTTGTCTCGTAGGCGAATGTAATTATGGCGGTCGCGTGACAGACGAATGGGATAGGAGAACTTTAAATACGATTCTTGTGAAGTTTTATTGTATGGAAGTCATTGCACAGAAGGAATACCTATTCGATCCTAGTGGTATATACTATGTACCTGAAGTCAGTGATTATAACGAATTTCTTGAATATATTAGATCCTTTCCAATGGCCACTGCTCCTAGTGTCTTTGGGATGAACGACAATGCGGATATCATTAAGGATCAGCAGGAGACTACATCGATGTTGTCTTCCTTATTGGCAACGCAGGTGAGGTTAATATTATGAAACTTGATTTTCATATGGAAATTTGATGTCTTAATATTATATCGTGTTTCATCCTGCAGTCTATTCAGGATATTAAAGTAAGTGATATTGAAACCAAATTCATTCAATCATGTAAATAATAAATATACACTATCATTCTATTATTCATATATCTCATGCTTGCTTAGCTGAAAAAATCGAGGAGAAAGGTAATACCACTTTGTTATGCGCACTTCGATTATTCTATGAATTTTCAAAGCGAAACGTTATTAAATCTTATTAAATGTATTGATTATTAAAGCATCATTTTCTAGTATTTATCGTAAGTCTGGAGATTCGTAGTCTAGTTCATGGTGGACACGATCTGTATCAAAAATATTCGCCACTTTCGTTGCGGAAAATCTCGGTTGTTGGTATCACGGGTCGGTCGTTATCATTATCTTCGTTCATTAATTTCGAGACAATTAAGGCGTGTACGCGGTCGCCTCGGCTCGCCTCGTGTTTCACAAAATATAATAGGGTTCCTTAAATGTATTCTGCGTGACGAATCGTGCGGACGACTAACGAGACCCTGTGTTGCTCCGTCCTCCAATTAGGACACGGGAGAAACGGAAACAGACGTAGGAAAATCACCCGACGAGATCGTCTACGGTGTAGCGTCTGATATTCTGTCAAAGTTGCCCGACGACTTCGATCTGGTGGATGCACTCGAGAAATATCCGACGTTATATAATCAAAGCATGAACACGGTGCTAGTCCAGGAAATGGGAAGATTCAACAAGCTTCTGCAAACGATCAGGAATAGCCTCATAAATGTTCAGAAGGCGATCAAAGGTAAACGGCTAAGCTTGTGACGGCCAGCCGGTGTCTATCGATTTTTCACGGCTTCGTGAACTTAATCTAAGGTCTGGTGATCATGAACCCGGACCTCGAGGAGGTCTACGTATCGATAATTACTGGAAAGATATCGAAGATCTGGATGAGGAACTCTTATCCGTCGTTGAAGCCGCTAGGCAGTTATATACAGGATTTCTTGAAGAGGCTCGCTTTTCTTCAGGTATCTGCACGTATATACCGAGCGAAAGATCTTCGGCTATCTATCATAGCGATCTCATAATGGGAAATGTAATTAGGTACATATTTTTACGAAACATTTTCACGCGATGTTCGAAATTTTATAAATCTTTGAATATTCTTTCCAAGGCGCTATTTGTCTGTGCTATTTTGCTTTATAAATTGTCCCATTTGATAGATAATCTGAGATTCTAGCAAGGTACTATAGAATGACTTGAGAAGATATTTGGTCACTCGCTATACTAAATTTCTTTCAATATATTACATGTGTTGTATTAAACTTCATGTAACTTTATTAGCGATGCAATGAGACATCACTTTCACCATTATGTTGTTAAAGTTTGAAACAAATCCGAAAATATAGTCATATATTAATATATATCCAATCTCAAAAGTTCTTTTTATAGTAAGTGCTCAAATATTTCTATACTTCTTTATGAAACTCTAGATTGAAGATATTTTAGCAAGAAGAAGTGTTCGTTTTAGGATATCAATAGTGATTCGATGGAAATAATACTTTCTATGTTATTTGTTTTTCGCTGCAGTTGTGGTACGACGAAGGACCACCGACATCCTTCTGGATCTCTGGTTTCTACTTCACACAGGCGTTTCTCACCGGCGCACAACAGAACTACGCGAGGAAATATTCAATACCGATAGATTTGCTCGTCTACGACTTTGTCCCTTTGAAGGATACTGTTTTCCCTGAACCACCAACCGATGGTGTTTACATTTACGGTCTATTCCTCGATGGAGCTCGTTTCAACACGAGCACGATGAAACTTGACGAATCACTGCCGAAAATTTTGTACGACGTCGTTCCCTACGTAAGTACGTTTTCTTACTTTTGACTTATTCAAACCAAGTAAAATCAAACCAAAAAGAAAACAATTTTGCTTTTTCTTTGATATCTTATCGATATGCTAGTTACTATCCTATCTCCTACATTGAAAAAGTCTGCGAAAGCAAATAAAAGAAACGATTCTTTTACTTTCAGATTTTTCTATCTGTTTGTTTTTCTTCAAAATCTCATTCTCTTGTTTCCTGTATTTTCTTCGCCAAGCAAGCGTACAATCGAATTCGTCCTACAATCTGTCGCGTTCGTTCCGACAGATTTGGCTGATACCAATGAAAAAGGAGGATGTGGAGGAAAGATACACATATACCTGTCCGGTGTACAAAACCACGGAGAGAAAAGGTGTTCTGTCGACAACCGGCCACTCGACGAACTTCGTAATCGCCATATGGCTCCCGACGGACCATCCACCGGAGCATTGGATTCTGCGTGGCGTAGCCATGATCTGCCAATTGTCCGATTAAACCTATCGTCCCATTGGAATAACGATTATACTATCTTCCGTTTATGTATCACGCAGCCGTATATCTCGTCGCCCATCGGCATACTTGTCCTTATCGATGATATAATTGAATTTGGTGTTCAATTCCGACGAAGCGATCAGAGGCATCGTACGTTAATTCGATTCTCGAAGAGAGCCCGTCGATCGAGCCATTTTCTCGCTTATCGTCCTCCTTATCGCGATAAAAATAGTCGGATCGAAGGCAGAAACTTTATTCAACGCTGTTCATTTTATCGCTTTATCGATCACCGTCAGAAACAATCGGTCCACCTTTCGAAATTTCGTCGTCCGGCACGTTGTTCATGGCGGAAACTAGCGGACGTTCTTAAAATCCGCAATCAAAATCCGAGCTGTTTTTCCCAGTGGAGTGTCGTTTTGGGAACATTCCGCACGTAAGCGAGGCACTACAACAGGTGGCGATACATCCGGGTCACAGGCTCTCCACTTCGCCTCTTGCCTGCCGATCAATCGACCGTTCAACATCTTTGTAAAAATCTTCAAACGAGTTTTAAAAAGTCAATCGCTTGACGCAGACCAGACGAGGGGACCTACGGTAACGTGACGTAAAAAAAGCACAGGAAAGGAGTGCAAAAAAGGGAAGAGAAAAAATCAAGCGAAGAAGGAAATCGGTCTGGACACAGGTGAAACAAGGTAGAGATATAACAAGGCTGATTTTCGATATACAGTTCGACAAACCGGCGAGAACGTATCCGCCGCAAAATCGAGATTCCTATGCAAACGGCTATCGTAAATATTGCAAGCGGTATCAAGAGCCTCGCAGAGCCAGGTGCAGGAGAGATTTCGAAGGCAGCGTACGTCCGCAGGAGATAGCAGGGTTGGTGACGGCGAGGAAAAGCAGTAGAGCCGGCTACAGGGCGGAGAAACATATAGAGAGAAACATAAAGAGACAGATAGAGAGAAAGGGAAAGAGAGAGGATGAAAAACAGTAGGATGAGGAGTAACCAGAAGGGTGGGAAGAGAGAGGCGAGCACACGGGGTATATTCAGAGAGCAACGGGAGGCAGGTCGGTTCGGGGGGTGGCTAGTGGGTGGCTTCAGGGGTTGGTGGCGGCACCCTGTCTACCCGGACTGAGATCGCCGGAGGCTCGTTGCCTAGCGACCTCGTATTGATCTCTCCCCGTATCTCGGCTTTTCCCCTTTCCCACGTGATTCTCTCCTCCCCCTTTCGCTTCTCTCTCCTATACTTCCCCTCGCCGTTTGCCTAACCCTCTCTTCGCGCGGATCCCTTCATCGCGTTCCTGTCTTCGTTTCTTTTCCTCTCTCCTTCCCTCGGCTCCTTTTTTGTCCTCTCTGTATCCCTCCGGTCTCCTTTTCCTTCCTGCTCGGGCTCAACTTTTTTCTCCTTTTTCTCCTTTCTTTCCTTCTTTCTTTTTCTCCACCGGTTTCTTCTTCGTTTCGCCTTCGTTATATAGGTTCCTTCTGTTTGCGTGTTTCGAGTGCTCTCAGCTTCTCCCTGGACCACGGAGAGAGAGAGAGAGAGAGAGAGAGAAAGAGAAACGATGTCGGTAGCATTGGTCGACGGTCGAGGTGACGACATTAGGATCGAATGATTATTCGATGAAAATCCACGGAATGGACCGTGTTACAGCCGGTGAATCGCGAAACTATAGGGGAAGTATTTGGAAACTTTTTCCCGAGGCCTGGTTTATATCTCCGTTAAAAAATTCCAAATAGCTCCTCCCCACTTTTTTCACTGAACGAAACGCTTGTTTCATTTATTCATTCTTCTTTTTTCTCCTAGCGGTAAAGCGCTGACTGGTAGAATCAACTTCACGCTGGAGTAATCCGGTGAATTATAGACGAGCATATTCGGCTTATGATTTCGCGTGCTGATTTTACGGTGCACGCGTCCCTCGCGTCAGCCGGAAACGACGTCGAAATAGTCGGCCATGGAGGCGGAACGAGCACCGGGGAAACGCGGATACCGCCGATAATTTGCGTAATTTGCGGCAACGTGAAAGGACTCGGTCGAAGAAAGTTGAAGGACCCTCGAGGAGTTGGTAAACACTCCTACATAGTTGCGTTAATCATTCCCCACATTTTAGACGAGGGATTAGATTTCGAATGTTTCCAACGAAGGTGAGGGAAGAGATTGATAAATATTCATTTATCTGGATGCAACGTCGAACGAAGGCGTGGAAAGGATGTAATTAAAGCTTGCACAGCTATCGCGATGCTTCGATACCGTCCCTTGATATCGACGTCTTTCTCAACCGATGCTGATGAACCTACATTGAAATATTTAAAGCGCGTTTCATAAAAGAACCGACGTTAACTCGAAGCCGGAGTTTCGAAATATAGTAATACTTCCTTTGTACGTTTCTCTCTCTTGAAATTGTTCGTATAAGATTACTTAAAAAGGATAGTGGAAGAGGCGTCCGTATCTCTTCCGCTACGTTGCCTCGATCGAACATTTTTACACCCGGTGTAACTTTTCTCGGTGTCTAACTATCATTGTGGGCGAATTATTTTCTCCCATCACCCTCGCCCCTCGGTCTATATACCCGTGGAACCATTTACCTCCTCTTCGTAGAATAATCAACTCCTCCTTCTCTCTTTACCAATCTAACTCCAGTTTTCTACTTCAAAGTACTCGAAAAAAGTAGCATCCCGTGTAAATTGATTCAGCAGCGAGTCCACTCGAAAGGGATGGCCGTTAATCGTGCTCCATGGTCGCATAAAATCAACTAATTTGCAATCAACGCGTATCAGAGCTTGGCCTTCTCTCATCGAGGAACATATCACCTGAATGAAATTTATTCGTTGATCGAATTGCAAAGGGCGAGGGTATCGCCGTTTCTGTAGTGGCCGCGTCTTGTTTCGTTTCACGTCCACCCCCTTTCATCCCCCGTTTCGAGCTTCTTTTTATTGGCAAAGTGACCTTCATCTGAATCTCTTTGTCGCGCCTACGCCGGAGGAGATGGAGCGAGAGAATTTCGGGAGCTGGTCAGGGGTGGCGTGGCGAAAATGGCATACCTTTTACTTTTACCTTCGACCGGCCTTCACCGTGCCATGAGAACGCTTTTCGTTGATGCATGGTTTACCAGGAGGTTGCTTTCGCGCTTCGCTACCCACCTACGGAGCTCGTGGCTTCTTACGAGATAACGACCGTGCTTTTACCTTGAGAAGAAGATTTGATTGATGATCAGGACACCGATGAGGGAAACTCGTCAAGGACTTTCGGCAAGCTTCTGATAGGAATCTTCTCTCTGACGGTATTTATCATCTCTTACGAAACTTATGAATGGTGTGATGTTTTATGAGTCTTTATATCACATTATGCGAGATATGAATGATTGATCGAATTTTACGACCGTTCTTTATCTCAATAGAAATATCGAGAAATCTGTGTCCTTTATGCTGATGAGGTTTCTTAGTTTCTTTTTTTTTATCTCCGTAACACGCAGGATGGAGATAATGGGAAAAAAGTAAAAGGGAGGGGAGGAACGAGAGTTAACAAGCGTTCGTTCGGGTTACACTTTATTGCGTGATGGTTCCAGCGACCATTCAGTTCGATCGGTTGTCTGCTCGACGAGGAGAGGAACGCGGAAGGGAACGATTGTAAAACTCTATGCTGGTGAAAGTCACGACGATTGTAGATAATCAGAAGCGACAGGTTAGACAACTTGGTAATTATAGGAGCGGGTTTATCATTTTGATGCGTTTTGTGGATCGCTGGAAAGAATGTGCGATGCATTGGTTACGTATGCTCGTTTATTCCAACCACATTACATCATGCAATTAAACATGTTTCTTCATACGAATGTGTTATTAGTAAATCGGTCACACACCTTGCTTTCACAAATACGTTATATATACACTCTCAAACCTTAATTACAGTTCTTGATCAATCGAAAACATTCGTTCTAATAAAATATAAGGTAAAGTAGTTTGGTCGTTCTAATATCTACGTAATCTACGTAAATCTACGTATCTAAGATGTTATTGGTTCTTGCAACGATGCCGAGGTTCGCGTCATTAATAATCGCTACTCTCGGCGAGGAGCAAAGATAGATTCGTCGATATCGGACGATGGAGGTTACTCTTGAATATCGCACGGTATTTATAAAATTATATTCTTGAAAACGCGAAACCTCGCGATATCTAAATTTAGGTTTAAAATTCTGCTGTTAATCTATATACTTACAGGAAAAAATACTTTATTACGATCAAGCTTTATACGACAACCGAAATTCATGATCCTTTAAAGCTCTGTTACGTCCTCCTATATTGCTATTCTCGTTACACACATTTGCAAGAAAAAAGTTCGTTATAACGATCGAGTAAAATATGTTCTCCGAATTCAAAGTATTTTACGGTTCGAAATTATGGCACGTTTCTCTACGTTCGTGTCTTTATCATCCCCATTCGCAAGGAAAGAATTTTCTATGATATTAATAACAATAATCAAATAATCTAGATCTCTCAGACCTAAAACTCGATCATCTCTACACTATTTCTACACTATATTTACAAATTTAAGAACAAACTAATTCCGATAATCTATAATAACAATCGAATAATCTAAATTGCTATTTTTCTTTTTAAAAAAGCTTCTCTATAATAATCGAGTATAGAAAATATTCTCTCCACCGATCGAATAATCTACGTTATTACCAACTCGTCTCAAATCCCGAGTATAACGGCGTATCCTCCCCAACCCCCGTTGCAATCGAACCGCTTTTCCGATAACGAAAGCCTGCGTACGCTTGATTTCGCGATCGTCGTTTCTAATTCGCGTGCACAGACGTCCATTATCCGCGGCGGAGATTCTCTGCGGTGCCCCGTGGAAAGCTGGAAATAAAGAAAAAGAGAGAGGATGCTACGTCTGGCAGGTGGAGGGATGAAACCGACGAAAAGGGACAGTGGTTGAGCATCGGGCCTGAATAATGGAGGAAACTGCTGGAGTGTTGGACGGGTCTGTAGAGTGAGGACGCGTTTCCTTTAACAGGGTATACGTATAACCGGGGTAGAGGAAAATCGAGCTCTCGGTAGCCGCGTTGGTAGAAGGTGGAAGCACAGAGCATCGGCGGTTGGTATTGGTAACGTGGCATCGTTGCTGGAGCCGCGGCGGTCCAGGGGGATGCTGGCGAGAAGGGATGGGTTGCCAGGCAACGTACGTCCACCCTTAAACCTCCGTTCACTCCTTACCACCCCCCTATGCTAGCAGTCACCCCCTCTTGCCACCGGCAGCTCGTATTTGCCCGTTCCGCGGATGAGGACTCGGTCGATACAAGCGGCCGTTTTCGTCGTACGTTCGGGAATTCCCCAATTTCCATTACGGGGGTGCTGACTTTAAGCCCTCTCTCCCACCCTTATCGCCGCTCGTGCCACGCTGGGACACTTAAAACGATTGCTAACCCTGCTCTCTATGTCTCTGCTGCTCGTTGATGCCGCTCTACGATCATCGCTGGGTTCGATCACGAGTTTGTCCTTGAGAAAGTCGAGGGATTGGGAACAAACCGTAGGAAGGGCTCCCTTCGTTGTTTTGTAGAATTGCGTGGATCGTTTTTGGTATCTTTTCAGGGTTGAAAATACGTCCAAGGAAATGTAAACGTGGTGGGAAAATAAGTCGTGATAAATTGGGAATGAATTGAGTATATGGGTGTGTAGAATATGGTAGAATGGGAAAAGTTGATGAAGCATTGTAATTTATATTATTGTGATCGTACGTGGTCACGTAATGAGGATTAGAGGATCTTCGTCGGTTTGTAATAGATTGTGAAAAATTAATTGACGTGTTGAGTAAGGTTCTTTACAGGATGAAATTACCGAGACCGAGGCAGAGAGAGAGAGAGAGAGAGAGAGAGAAAGTTCAAGGTTCCTTACCTGATATGGTTAGGCACTCGATGGGAGTAGAAAAAGAAAAAGAAAGAAGTAGAGAGAATCGTGATGGAGAAATGATTGAGAGACGCAGGTATAATAGACGGGGGTAAACGATATTTCTTTTTATTGTTAAAAAGAATGCATATGTACACAGTCGAAGAGGAGCTGTTACTGTACATGATCTCACTTTACAACAAACTTAAAGTTTCACTCTGTTATCAAACTGAAATTCTACAATTCTACAAATTCTAGCAGGAAGAATAAAAAAAAAAATGAAAAACAAAAGGATTTTCTTGAACTACTGAAGTCTCGTCTACTTGAAATCATTCAAAACTATTACTACGATCCACTTTTACGGTCTACTATTATTAAGATATAAAACTAAAAAAAAAAAAAAAAAAAAAATAGAAAAAGAGGGAAAATTAAAAATAAATTAATCGTTGAACGTAATGAAAATCAAAGTCGCAGACATGGAAATTTCAACTCATTACTGACCTGTCGTAGCAAAAGTAACGAGCACAGTTAAATCGTCGAAATCCGTGAACTGCCAACTACGATCGACGTGTATCGCGATAGAGAACGTTGAATTTGGTCCGCTCTTGGCATTCACCGCGTGCCTTATGAATTTTGAAAAGTTGGCACATGGAAGCCCGCAGTGAACGCAAGGAGCACAGACTCACGCATCTTCGTATTTTCCACCATCTCACTTCTTCTTTCCATCTTCCTCCGCGTAAAATCCACCAACAGTGTGAAATATTCACTAGCCTCTTCAGTATCTTCCTCCTCTATCCGTCTTTACTCCGTCAACCCATCAACGACGAGTTACTGCCACAGTGAAGTCAACATCCCGATGTAAAATGATAAAACTAAACGTGATATAAGAAAGATGAAAAAGAAGATAAAAGGGATAAAAACAAAGGAATAAAACGATGTAACGTCGTAACACTATGGTCGATCAACAAATTCTCAATCACCGTTGCAACTCGAACAATGTTCAAACGTATCGCGTTCAACGGATGCGTTTCGTTATTCGATGCACGTATGTATACGTTCGATAATATCGAGAGCACGCGCGGGGGTTAGAAAAAAAGCGTAGGCGAGCACACGGCGCGATGCACGTCGCAATGCGAACTGAGCTTGATGAGCGTCGAAACTATACTATGGAACGATACCACTCGTCCTATGGACCCACGATCAGGGGTGGTTAGAGGGTGTTGGTACGCGGAGTAGGGGGGTCTACGGGGGGTTCGTCAGTCCCACCATAACTTATTGCTTATTTCGCTGAGGGTGTACGACCCCGTGATATCCAGGGCCGGGGAGCAGCTGACGTTGGGGTTCCATTGTCTGTAGATATTCGCATAATCAAGAAAGCCACCCCATTCCATACTTTTTCCTCGCGTGGAGAGGGACATATGGGATGCTCTGACTAATATTGACGCGGATCTTGATGGATGTTCGCCACGGAGTTGCCTACGTAAGAGAACATGACCGTGTCTTACGACTTACGTTACGCCCCGTTTCGACGTGGTTTTACGAATTCTCTGTGGGAAACAGAAAATTTCGCGGTTTATAGATCGCTTTTCCTTTGTGAGGTATTTACGTTGTACGATAAATTTTGACGTGGAAAGATTAGTAGTCACAGAAAGAACAAGGTGGAAATTTTGTATACGATTGTTTGATTTTACCATTTCGAAAACGAATACTGCGTTATTTAATTTTTAACATATTTATCGAGGAACGTGAAGAATCAGAGATTTATGGTTTTTTAAAGGATACTCGTTCTCATTCATAAAATATTCCATTGAGACACTAACGCAACTCCGACAAACAAGTACGATCGCCTACAACCTCCAAACGAGAGAATGAGCAAACTTTTACACCTTTTACCGAAACTTTTCCAATAAAAAAAAAAGTTCCTCGTTTAACAAAGTATCTCTAACGAACTCGTCTATCCCATAAAACAACGAGATACGACTATACACTAGGTCGAGCGAATTTTTTCGAAAGACGGGTATACCCCTTTTGAGACACAATAGCGGATCGTGCTGTTCGAGCCGAAAACCCATAATTTTCGTGATGGAAGAGGTGATTGGCCGAGCGTATCTCTTTGCCGAGTGTCCTAGTAAAGGGCGAAGGGGTCCGTAGACCGAAACTCGTCCAAAAACCATGGTGAGAAGGGTGTTGCTCGTTTTAAAGGGCGCGTGACTCGATATGGGGGGCCGTAACAGTGTTCGTATGCGTGTGTGTGTGTGTGTTTGTGTGAGCGCGCGACGGGGTCCAGCGCGTGCTTGAAAGCTACAATCGCCCTAAAGGCCAATTCACATCCGTCAAGCGAGGAAGAAACGGGGGTTTCCGTGGCACAATGGGGCATTCCCTCGAAGGGCTGGGACCTCGTCTGCCAGAACTGTGGGTCAGGGTTACCAGGAGGGGGGTTTCATCCATCGATTTAAACCCTCCTCGCGCTACACCCACCCCTCTCGCCTAACCTCGACAACCCCCACCCTCTCTCCCGATCTCAGCCTATTAACCCTCGCAGGAGACACCCTTGGAGACGAGGAATTTAATACGAAGTTATTTAAATGCTAGCCAACGTTGACATTTGCAATGGGATGTCGAAAGTGTCATTAATTTCTCGGGAAAAAGCGTCGTGCCTCGTGAAAGGGGCTGAATGATAAAGAAGAGTAGGGGAAGCGAATTTGGGACGATCGATCTGGATTAGATCTCGCGAAGATCTAATGCTACTTTACGGAGATAGAAACGCGGGACGCAAGAAAGAAAACGATCGTTACCTGGTTTTGGTAACTATACCACGAGAGAAGAGCTGTTTTCGAGAGTGTAGAACAGGGGTGGGTAATCGGGCGTGGCGAATACGACAGTAATTATACGAGCGATAAAATCCCAAGGACTCGAATTCCCGTCTATGGAGACTTTGACGCTCGTCTCGAGAATGTCAAAACTTGGGAATTTTGATCTGCTACTTGGATACTTGAATTTGTGCACGTTACGAATATTTTGAGTTGCAAGGCGATGTTCTTTTATGGTGCAATTGTACAATGCAAAAGAAATAGTTTAAACGGGACTATAGGACTTTAACTATGAGAATCTTATACGTTCTTGCATCTTACAAAGCTGAGAAATATATAAAAACGAACTAAAAAAGTTTCAAAGCAAATATACTACGAAAAAGATGGTGAATAAATTAACAGAAGGTATTATTATTAAAAATCGAACTACTAAAAATTCAACAAGAAGATCTAGAAATGCATATCTTTCGGGATGAGGAAGAAACG
Organism: Bombus huntii; assembly: GCF_024542735.1. Classification (NCBI taxonomy): domain Eukaryota; kingdom Metazoa; phylum Arthropoda; class Insecta; order Hymenoptera; family Apidae; genus Bombus; species Bombus huntii. The sequence goes on from NC_066240.1 coordinate 8,911,131, forward strand.
AAACTAATGGGTCTTACCGTAAAGTTGACATTAATTTACAGTTACGGTGAGAACCGGAAGTGGAGTCTTATGACCGTGGAACGAGCAGCGATACAGGATCACTGAATGACTTTACTCTCGCTCCAGTCCAGGCTATCCTTATGACGTAATCGAGCACGTGCACTCCGTTTGCGGCCTTCTCAGGTGGGGTTGAAAACGTCACGGATACCAATCCTCCCCTGAAGGCACGCCCTCTTCATCGATCCTGGCGAACCCTCCTCCATTCATGAGAACCCTGGTACCGGGCCGACGAACCGCATGGTTCTACCTGGTATCTAGAACAAACGAACAGTTTTCATGAGCGAAACAGAGAGGTAACGATAGCGGGAGAGTTGGAAGATGAGGCAGCATTTGTGACAAGAGGGTGAGGAGACGTGTCTCGGCCTTGCGAGGCAGTTGAGTGGTCGTAGGTCAGCAACAGCTTTTCATTGTGTCTTCTAAATTCTTTCTCATAATGCTTTATCTATAGAATTAAAAATACCGACTGTCATTGACTTACATGTAGAATTAAAGAATTGATAAGTGCACGTTATTGGCAAGATAGAATTTTGTCGTCTACATTGGATATTTGAAAATTTGCCACGTAAAGAGAATCACGTAGTGGATAATGGTTTTAAAAGATTGGTAGAATCGTGGAGGATTGATTTTGTGCAATCGGATGGGAAGATCGTTGAAAGTTTAAATACCCTGAAGCGTTGGTAATCGAATCTTTCTAGCGTAATCGAGGCGTCGAACGTCGAACGGCGGACGACCGATCGGTTGGTTATAAATAGGAATCCGTCCTGAAACCCTCAGCCGAGTTCGTCAGCTGATCACATATTGACAGTTCGATAAGTTGTCTCGCCGGGATCGTCCAATCCTCGAGACTGTCTCTCACGCAATTAGAACGGTCGTTCGAGGACCATTAACGATAATTAAGGATCATAAATGATATAAAACTTTAGATACATCTGTAATAATCTAATAGTTTTTTATAGTAATAACAACTCTAGTCAAAGGAAATTGCATAATTTTTACTCTAAATTTTATTTAATATTTAGCAGAACAGGTAATGAATTTGAAAATATGTGTATTTAAGGAATATTGTGTATGTTTTGTTCCGAATTTTACTTACTTGATATTTAAGATCATGGGATAGACGATACATTTTTTAATAAATAGATAATAAATTTTGAAAGTGTAGTATAGATAAGTGTTGGTATCAGAACGATCGATAGATCCCTCCCAGAGGATTATCGAATTGCGGAAGTAGTCGGAATCGTGGTGGTCGATAGGTGGCGAGAGATTTTTCTCGTCACATTTTCGGGGACTTCCGGGCCGATCGTGGGCTGTTTTTAAGGATGGCGACTGAAAGTCAGTTTCGTGACAGCAAATTACGAAAATGGTAATTAGACAGCTAGCGGCGACGTGCCGGCAACGGCTTATTCATACTTCGTAGCCATGGCGATCCTGCACTACTGATAAAACAACAGTACACACCATAATGTACTTACGCGGAATAGGGGAACACCTCGTCTACCGGGTGTTATAGAAGTCAGGATGTTACGTTGTCCTTACGACATCGAAGAACGTTCGTGGGATTTAAGAGGAACGTCTCATCAGTTATCATCTGCGTGTACGGAAACATTTGTGTAATCTTGTTGGAAGAAGAGAGATAACATCGATAATAGCGATTAAGTAACTCGGTTGTAATGTTTGAAGTATTTGAATAATAATATCGTAGATATACTGTAGAATTGTAACGAGTGTATCGTATTATACGATGAATTTGTATCATCATTTGAGATGTCTATCTTGGACGGATGCCTTTTTTAAAAATGATGCGTCGAGGCCAAAGAAAACGTTACCGGCATTGTAACATATGGTGATTCTCCGTAACACGGATGCTTTTCTCCTATCGACATTCGTAGCTGACCATATGTCATTAAACCGACTGTGTCGAATGATGTAACTTGACGTAACCAAAGGTCATCGCGGTACAGTCCTCACGAACTATAATTTTTCAAGTCTGTACATTTTCTAATCAAGAGTTTTATTCGATCAATACATGATATTAATACGATGGGGAAAATTCTACGTTTTATATTAACGAATTGAAAAATGGACGCAATAATAATCGTCATAAAATAATTATGTGTCGTTAATTAATAATTTTATGGAATATAAATTACGTCAAAACAACAATTACGAAAAAAACGGACCGTATCATCGATGACCCTGAAGCCTTGTAAACGTCACTTCCTGATTTATACGTAACCTTGAACTACCTCAGTCCGGGACATAAAAAAGGAAATTACGTATTGATAAAGATCATCACGGATCATCAAAATGTCGCGAAAGAGCCGCCAAAAGAAGGTCAAAAGCTTTACGATCAAAGGCACCTTAACCGGCAAGACACGATCAGGGAAAATCGGAACGAAACCTATCGGACCAAAGATTGACCTTGAGATCGTCACGGGAGAAATCCTGGTATACTTTACCTGTCAATGAATTCCGTGTTCCGTGGATCCAATGGTAGCTGATCGAATGTCTCCTGGATCCTCTTCCAGCCACGGTCACCGTATTGGAGAACCATACTCCATCGTCCATCGACAGCAGGTCCAGGAGATGAATCTCTCGGATACCTCCATGGAATCCATCGTGGAGGATCGTGTTCGACATCTTGCGTGGATGAAAGCGGCAAGAAAGCCAGGATGCGTGAGCCGACTTCGGTCGACGCCGCCGTGGCCGACTACGATGGAACAGGACGTGTCGACGAAGAAGAAGAAGCAGAAGCGGCAGAAGCGACAGAAGAAGAAGGGGGCGCAGCAGGATGCGCCGTTTTGTGTCGGGACGGTGTTGTTGGTTTGATGGTCGCGGGATCACTACGCCCTCTCCGTCTTCGCCCACCTAGCCCTGCCCCTCGATATCAACCCCCAATCCCCCTGGTAGTGCCCCAGGGATCGACTGTTCTCCCTCCCACCAAGCCACCTCTCGTTTTAGCCCTCTCTGAATCCCCCACCAACCCTCGTTGTCGGTGGCAGTGGTTTCCACCCTAGAACCGAGGATGCCGACTCTGGAGCCTCCCCCCCTCCCCTTCCGAGTCAGCCCCCTCCAGGAGCATTCTGGGGCTCGTCACGAACAGGCTGCTGATGCTGCTGCTGCTGCTGCTGTGTCGTCTCTTGCCGAAAACCGGCGGGCAGCCAGCCAGGCACAGGCTGTGTGGTATGTTCACGTCGGCCCTTTTCCACCCCTGCCGCGCATTTTCCGCGACCAAACCAGGCTTCGCGATGCTCGTGATCGCACTGATGGTGGTGCCGCTTCTCTGCCGGGTGCTCGCGTTTACCCGCCTGCCGTCGCTCTGCCCAGAACCACGTCGCTCAGGGAGAGGTGGTTCGTTGTCGTTGCTGGTGGTGGTTGGCTGATGGCGCGAGCGCGCTTTAACGCGAGTCGCGCACGCGTCACCCAGAAAATCGAGCTTCATACACCGCGCGCGCCTTTCTTCTCTTCTCTTCTCTACTACATACTCTTCTTCTCTCTTCCCTCTGTCTCTTTCCTTCGCGTTTTTGCGTTTCTCGTTTCTCCGAGTCCCAGCGCACGGGACTCTAGCATTCTCTTCGTTCCCGAGGCATTCGTCTCTGTCCAAAGGGATGCACGTCGTACGCTCCTGTTGCCCGTCTTCGTTCAAGGGCGTACAACCTCCTCTTCCACGAGCAACCTTCAGGGGAGAGTCGGATCACAGAGAGACTATATCTTTCTCGCGTGGTCTCGTTCGTTCGTTACTTCCTTCCTTCCTTGCTTCCTAATTCTTTTTCCCTCTTTGACTGGCAACCTAGCACGCCCCTACCTCCACCTACTATGGACCTGTAATGTGTTTCAATTCCTCTGTTCCCGCGCGCGTCGCTCTCGTTTTGCCTCGCGATCTCACCCGTCATCCCTCTTTCATCCACGAGTCACCCAGAAACGAGGGAGATTCGCCTCGCTTCGGTGTTTTCGTTAGGTCCCCCACGGACTTTGGATTCTGGCCGCGTAAAGGGGGTGGGAATTTCGGGTGCAAGGTCTCACGACGGTTCTTTGCTCACGTTCCCGCATCGTATCATCCAGGACTCGTCTCTTGGGAGAGGACCTGTGCACCAACGTTCGAGAAACGGACGAGACAAACGAGAATGTTTTTTTCATTGAAATGAGGTATACCGAACGTGCCTGGCGATGGACGTAAAAATCTAATTACGTTTCATACGTGTTTGCGTTTTACTCGTTACAGAGCTTATCGCGGTATAAACGTTAGCAGAATCTGGCCGTTTTGTACTTTAAACGTCATTATTTCGTCTTGCGTTTGGTCTCGCAGTCGTAACAAAGAAACGTACGTTAATCTACCAGTCGTAGTCCGGGAATACACAAAAGAAAGCCTGTTTCTCGCATGATAGGAGGCTGCGTGCTATGTTCGAGTTTTTGTTTTATGCGACCAGTCTCGCGTTTCGTATCAAAGTATCGAGGAAAAAAGCCCTTTTACCAGATTATTTCTCGTTGCAGGTGAAACAAAAAAGAAAAGAGGAAAAGAGAAAGAACTTGACTTTGATCTCACCTCCACTGTTACTTTATCCGCGGAAGAGCGGAACGACTCGTTTACGTCGCGCCATTTCCGTTTCTTGCTCTCAGCGACGGTGCTCTCGGCTGGCTCGCTAATAATACGCTCGCGCCGAGTCTTTTTCCTTCTGAAATTCAACCGGGCCGCGCGAAGAAAGCAGGAAACGAAGGAAAATTAGAATCCGTTTCCTTAGTTCCCATTGCAAGAAAACACACGGTCGCGAAACGATCGCAACGTTCGCTAGGGGAAGACTCGGTTATTCTTTGAAGAAGAATCTTCCGTGAGCTTGCTCGAGGGTAGGGAAGCAATTAAAAACGCGGGCCGATTTTCATCGAGAGCAAACGCGAGAGAACCGCCTCGAAGTTTACCGTCCACTACATTTTTAACGACTTGTTCCGCCCTACTTCCTTCTTTTCTCAACTTCCTAATATCAATTAAAGCTCGCACACCGGCGAGCCGCGTTTCTCTACCAAAATAAAACGAGAGGAAGGTTGATCGGCGAAGAAAATCCAAGTTTCATCCCCGTCTAGGCGGTTCGTTTTCTCGCGCGGATGGTATCGTCGATTACCCAGTCCTTCGTTCTTCTAATAATCACCTTCAATCCCTCCACGCCGTAGTTCCGCCATCTTTCGAGTTCGAAAGTTCTTTTCCTGTTCGAGATGATGTTGTCGAGAAGGAAAAAAAGTGGTCCTTGTTTTCTTCCTCTTTTTTTCTTTTTCTTTTTTTCACCGGATCGTTCTTGTCGCTTGGATACGAGGAGGAAATAACATGGCCTCGAAACATCCTACGTGGCTATTCCTCCCCGTAAATACGTTTGGTACGGTTGGATTCGTTCGACGAGCTTCTTTTTTCCTTCTGCAAGCCGCAACAACGCCGCGGAAATTGGAAAATTGATCGGCAATTAGCGGAGACGAAACGACTGACAACTCGGTAATTCCAATCGAACGTTTTAATGAAATTAACGTTGTGCTCGATGTTATGGGATACGGGTGGTATTTTCGAGAAAGCTGGTTCAAGGGTTATCAGAGGTGGAAGGCTTTTTTAACGATATCAAATATTTACGTTATCTATCATCGAAAGCTTCGACGTTCGAGGAGGATGTTTACCGAAAAATTTATTAGAACATTATTATAGCTGGAATATATATAGTATCTTTGTCCGTTTTACTATATCGAGGCGGTATTAATCAGTAGTACGCGGAAAATTACACTGCATGACGGCGCATGGATGGAAATACACTGTACTGTTACCTGTATTGACGAGCCGCGTCACGAATTTGCGGGCATATTAGTCCAGCACTACAGCGTACGACTAACACGTAATTAACATGGTCGGTGTGTAAACCAAAGACGCGTATCTGTATCGATACGCGTGTAAAGGGGTTAGCCACTGGTTTAATTTTCAGGCGGAATATATTTCAGGTTAAAAGCATTTGGTTATATGTAAAGAACGATATTACGTTGGTCAGGTTTTTTAAACTTCTTTGCAGCCATGTCAGTTTTCAAGATGAAAAATAGAGTAAACTTGTTAAGATCCTATAAAATTCTGAACAGTATTTTCTTGAAATTAGCATCACGATCGTCGTATTTCGTTAGCAATAATACTTGCGTTAATCCTTTTAAAGGTAATAAGACAATGTATCCCGAGTTAACTTTTACTATGGAAGAACGTAACAGAATTAAAAGAAAAATTCGCCTCGAAAGGGTTAATAAACTAATTCGGATAAAAATCAAAAGCACGTTTGTCTTGATTAAAGAAAAACGAACATTTCATGCCTTCATACTCACATCCTTTTACGAGCACGTCGGAAAGTTGTTGTAACGTTTCGTCGATTTGCTTCTGCATTTTATAATTGATAATTATGCTTATCTGAGAAATCAGTTTTGCGAGAATATTGCGCGAACTTGATGGCGATTAATTATTTTTAATAGCACGATTTAACCGGCGTACCAATTGAACCGAATCGTTGCGCTGATATCGAAAGTGAGCATTAATTTCTTTTGTACTCGTTCTTGTTAAAAGTATAATGAGAATCATTAATCCTACAACGTTGCATAAAATGCTGCGCATAATATCCCTTTTTTTCCTTCGTCTACGTGCATTGGCTAAGAGGGTTTTGATTAAAGACCGTGCGCCCTGTTTGAGAACGTAAGTAGTATTAGACACTTGTTGGTCAGACACTGGTTTGGCTTTTGCCATCAGAACTATTTCTAGTGTTCAAACATTTTTAAGTATCTTCCATGTTCACTAATAGATTCATATTAATAAAACAGCTATCAATTAACAATGAAATAAATGTAGATGCAAGAAAAATGTAGCTTGAGAGTGAAAAAATATATGAAAGACATAAATTAAGAATATTGTTGAATTTACCTAATCTAGAAATATATAGCTATTTATTATGAATCAAGATACGTAATTCACATGTACAAATATTTGGAGTGCAGTGGAGTTTCGTTTAATATTCCATTTTTTAATGTCTTTTATGTGTATTACGAGATTAATGTTAACGTAACAAATATCAATTAAAAATTGATAGTAAGTGTAAATGTAAGGACTCTGGTAGGATTAAGAGATGAATAATCTCCGAGCACGTAAATCAAGGAAATTTCTGAATTCTCTAAAAACACGTAGTCATTTGTTTTATCAATCAAGATATACGATTTCGCATATATAAACGTCAAAAACACATGATAGCACTACCCTATTAAAAATGGGGGAACAAAAAAAAAAAGGTGTGTTTGACGTAGTAAAATAGCTCTCTAATAAACGAACGACTATCAATTCGAAAAAATATACTGGCTACTGGAAGTGTATAAACGACACGGTCGGCGGGACATGGAGCGAACGTAAAAGTGTTACCAGTGGCGCGGTGCAATAAACAACTCACTTTACCTTTCTCGGGACGGAGTGAATCACGATCACCGGGATTATCTCGATCTTGCATGGTTGTCGGTGTCGATTGGAGAAAATCGAATCGCGGGTGGAAGGACTACGGAGACCGTAAAACTGGAGGCCACCGGTGACCATGTCCGTCTAATAGCCACCTGCTGTTAGAAGAGCGGAATCCTTGTGACTCCTGCGGAGAGCCAACGAGATTTGTGTGCTGCAAGAGTAAGGGACGCGTCCCTGTCAACAAACATGTAAACGTCAATGTTGCCTGCGTCTCTGAAAAGATCGATTGTCACCAGTAGAATATCAAACTAATCGAATGGGAACTAATAAAAGTCAGGAGACGGAGTGCAATTTGTAATACAAGGTAGTGAATATTGTATCTGTGGGAAAATTAATTTTTTGTGTGAAAAATGTTTGCAAAAGCTGCAGAAAGCATTGGCATCCCACTGTATTTATTATAGCATTTATATACTAATTGATTGGTTCCGAGTATATTAGATTTCGTATCATTCCATATTTTTATATAACTTTGTTTATTTACTTTTATTATTAATTATGTATGTGATATTAAGTATTTAGTGTAAATATTTGATACTATGAAAATGAAATACGAATGAAAGGTTGCTACGGTGGAAAATAAGGGGATGTGCCAATACCTTTTCTAGCCATTGTATGTGTGCACAATACTGGACAAAAGAACGTTTAAAATTGAAGACTACGGGAGAAGAATATGATAAGTCACATTTCTTATTTTTACAGGAAAGTATTCTTAAGATTCGCTATGTTGTCGTCGATGGAACTCATAGCTAATCTAAACGCGAATATATTGAAATTTCAATTGTGATCGGAGTTTAATGACGAATCTTCTTAGAAAAGATTGGATATAATACCAAATAATATTATATTAATGTTTTACATCTACCTTCGCTCATATCGTGTCGTACGGTCTTTTATAAGAAACATTTGCAAATTTACATTCAATTTTGCAGACCATGGTCCACCATTCTATATTACAAACTACGATGTTGAAGATCGACGATCGTTCTCTTTTGATACGCGTGTTTTCCACGATGAACATAGGGAAATGCCAAAACGAGATGTGGAAAGAGAAAACAAATTTTTGTCGAAGATCTCGCGGAGAATGGAGATTGGCCATAGAGCTAGCCTCTCCGTGACCGCTGGCTCCGTTCCAGCCGACCTCCACCTATCATCAAAGGGATTATTTTTTATGTTTGAATTAAATTGCCCGAGGCAACGAGCGTTATCGACGTTGCTAGAGGTGATGATTGCAATTCTAAAAAGGGAATTGGCTGACGTTTCGACCAATTTCGAACTTCGATGGCTTTTACCGTCGTGTTTTGTTTCTACTCTGCGATATTCTTTATTTTTTTTTTTTTTTTGTTTGTTCCGTTATTTCCTATTGCTTTCCTTGTTCACATTCTATTTTTTATACTTCCTTTTCAGACTTACCATTTCAATTACCGCCCGGTACAATATCGAATACTCTCCGGGTATGGTACAACGTTAAAATTACCGTTTGACAAAACAGCCATTACGGACTAACATCGAGTGCCGCGATTTATTATTAAAAGGGATAGCGTATTTCATGCATGCGTGAACGAATAAAATTTCATTCGCGTCCCAATGAAATATGAATTGAATCCGCTTTATCCGGGTCCCTGGTTTCTGTAATTTTCACGGAATTGGAAAACACTGGCTTGTTCATGGTAGTCAATCGCCTAGTACACTGCCTAGTGAATCAGCAGTAACCTGTAGCGTAATTTAAGAAATCCTCATTATACAATGGTTACAAAATATAATTCTACGCCAATGTATTAATTATATAATTTACATGCTAACGAATTCAAGTGTATTAAAATTATAATGTAGTGAACGATACGGCTACAAAAAAAAGACTTGATACTACAAAAATGAAATGTAGAATCTGACAAAAAAAAATTTGATTGAAAAACGAGGCTATAAATATTTGAATACTTTTTGCATCTACCGCATCTTCCATTTTTCCTAAAAAATTTTGCGTACAAATGAATAAAAGAATTTTAACCAACAGGACTCGTCTCATTGAACCACCCTGCATTGCCATCGTTTCCAATCGACTCGATTCCGACAATTCGTCGCTCGCAGTTCGCCGCGCCGCATCGGATCGTAAAAAAAATCGACGACAGCCGGGTGTTCCTCGGGTGCAACCCCGGCGGAAGCCGGCCAGCGTCGCAAAAACAAAAACACGTGCCGGTCTTCTGTGTGCGTACGCAATCTCTTAACCGGATCTTTTGGGCGGGTGAATGAAGCTGAAGGCTGTTGATAGTAGGTACACACCGTGGGTCGATAGAATTCGGGCCACGGCCTCCTTGCGAGAGCAGCAGGGCTAGTTCCTCGTGCGGGAGCAAGGGGAATCCCTCGAGTAGAGGAGAAGGAAGGGAATCTACGTGGAGAAACGAGGAACGAGCGACAAGGACGAAAGAAAAGGGGTTGAAGTAGGACGAAACTGTAGGGCAAGTGGATGAAAGAGGAAAGAGTATCTACTCCGGGTTCTGGCGTAGAATGAAAAGACACGGAAAACCAACGAGGAAGCTGGCACTCATCGGAAGGAAGGAGAACGAGTGAGAAAAAAGGAGAAGATGGAAAAATGGTCCCAGGACCGTGGAGTGAGAACAGGCAAGAGGTGGACGATCGTCCAGGGAGGGGAAAGGGAAACACAGAGAAACGAAGAGAGTAACAGAGAGACGGGGATGAGCAGAAGGGTGGGAATGAGCCTACGGAAGAGTACTACGGAGCGTCGAATGGAAAAGAGATCAGGGAGAAAAAGAAACAACGGAGGAAAAAAAGGGGGTGTACGCGGTAACGGCGTTGGTGGTGGTGGAAAACAGCGTAACGGAGAGTGGAAGAAAGAGGAAGAGCGTATTGGTATTTCCAGAGACGGACAGAAGCGAACGGGAAGAAACTAGAGGGCGGAGAAAGACGGACGAAGGTTCGGAGAGAGCTGGTATTCTACGGTTGGGGCGACCCAAGTTGAGAGAGACGGCAAGGGGATGAAAGAGTGGAGGGGACAGGGGAGAGAGGCAGCACGAGCCAGTAAATAGGAGGATAGGTAGGGAAAGAGAGGCACACGGGCTACCAAACGGAAGAAAGAGAGCTGGATGCTGGGGTCGCTAGGCAACCCCCATGAGCCGAGGTGCACCCTCGGTACACCCTTATTGCCTTTCCAATTTTGGTGGTTCCCATGCACCTATCCCTACCCCTCTCTCATGTTACACGGACAGCCGATACCGACTGTCAAGGCTGCATTTCGTATCGGTCGTTTTTCGGGAATCGATAAAACTCTGCCTACGAAAATCTTCCTTTCCTTTCAAATGGAAACTTGTTCGGTCTAATTTACAATGAGAACCTTGGATAATGTGAGGCGTATGTGTCGAGTGCCGCCACAAATACTTTTGCACACACAGACTCATATACCTCTATGAAACTATATCTGAGAAAACATCAATGATCCTATGTTGACAAGTTACTAATTGCTTGACATAATTGTTAACGATGTAAGAAAGGAAACAGGAGGAAAAAATTAGGAGAGCAAATGGAAATATCGAGATAGCGTGTTTCCGACTGATCGTTTCCTCGGACGTGGTGAGGTTCTCGGTCACCGTGCGTCGTCGTTAACAGCGATCCCGCAGCGAAGAGAGCAGAGCGAGCGAAGAGAGAAGAGGAACGCAGCGGAGAGAAGAGGGTTCCGCGCAGTCGGGTTCGTTCCGAGGGTGAAAATCCGTCGGGACTACTGGCGTCACACCGTCTAGCTCGATCGTGTGCGGGACACCGACCTCCTGATTGGTCACGGGGGGAGATAAAATTTGGGATCAGCTGTAGCTTGCCGGAGGCCAGCAACCCCCATAGCCGGGAAAGGCAGAAATGGCCTGCGTATCGTTGCGGTCTGTGTGGCAAAGAAAAACACTCGAGGAAATGACGTTTCGCGGTGTTTCCTTTCCTCCCTAGCCGCGCGTAAACGGCGCAACCCGATGTCCGTCAGGTATTCTCGATTGGCTTGCCTCCTGTTCGGCAAACTGCTCCCGTTCCGACGTTTTTTTGTTTTTCCAGGAACAGATTATATTTGTGATAATTAAAATATTAAGATTGGCGAGGAATTTGAATAAATAATAAATAAATAATTTTGGAAGTATAATATTTGTAATAAAACTCTAAACTGATTCTCTGTCGTTCATTAAACTATTTCCATTTTAATTCTTATTTTTAAATTGACGAAAAATTTCAGTATGATGTTCGTAATAAAATGTTACCTATTACGATTAAAATTTCAAAATTGCTGGAAAATCTTAATTTACATTGGATATAAAGCTTTGTCCGGGATACAATATTGCATTACAATATTTGCAACGTTAGATAAATGTTTTACGGTACCGCGATAATCGCGATCAAAGCTATTTCTGAAGATACCGCAGCGAGTTTCAGATCCTTTATCTGACCTACCAAGAACAATGTGGAGATGAACGATAAAAGAATGATGTAAATAGTATTTTCTTGCAAGGCAAAAAAGTAACACGGCAAAGAAAGGAGAAGGCGGAGCTATTTATTGCGTGTTTCGTCGTTGAATCCCGCGGGATCGAGGCATAAGAGACGGCGAAAAAATAGAAGCGAGAGAAAGGAGGCGGTCCGTGCTCCATATAAATTGCGCTCTTAACCGTGGATTCGATTAACGGGCTATAAGCGGTGCTGAAATGACGGAGAAAGATGCAACGCGAGTTTTAATGAAATTAAAGAGGAAGAGGAACGCGCCGCGCGTCGGTTTACAATTAGAAGAATCAACCGCATGCAGAGAGGTAGAGGTCCCGGTTAATTTATTAGATTCTCAGGTCTAGAGTAGATCCTCCTCTTAATGAGAAAGCAGAACAATTAACGAGAAGATAGATCAAAGAGAGGAAGATCGAGAAAAGAAGAGAAATTCATTTAACTGTCTTATTGCCAATATCGTTGCCATCAATTTTCATTTTTCATCGTGTTTAGCATCGAGATAATTTAATTCGTCGTTCGGGAACATCCTCCGTGTGTTTCGTGCATCCTTTTTTCACGCGAAGCTCGTATCGTCATCAACGTGTAAAAGCGCGAGCGCACTAATACGGATCAGTGGCAGCCTTTTTTCACCGTGACTCGAATTTAATTATACTACTAGGATCATGGAAAGGAGGAAATAACGGGATACCTTACATAAGAATACACAAGGCAAAAAAGAAAGTATATAGAAGTTGTGGAAAAAAGAACGGAAAGAAGAAGAGTCATCGATGATGTATTAAAGTAAAGGAAAAGTGTAAGAGAACAGGAGGGGTCCACAGAGGGGGACGTCGTTCGCCGTTGCCCCGTTCGCACCCATCCATCGATCGATAATGCGATCCGGCGAAGGGTGCACCGGACGAATCGCAGAAATAAGGGCTGCCTTCTCTTTCTCATTCTCTCTGTCGGTTCTTCCTCTCTCCGTCTCGCTCGTCGCTGCTCTCTGTACTCGCGTTCATCTTTGCGACTCCACCCTCACCTGCTAGCTCGGAACGAAGGTAGACTCGAAAGGTGTACACCAGCCAGCCAGGCAACCGGCAAGGTTACTCACTTTCCCTATGCGTACTACCGTGCCACGGCTGCGTGAGTATCCGGCTGCTGCACGGGCTGCTCCTACGTCTACGTGCACAAACGTACACATGGCCAACATCTCTGTATGTGCACCCTCATCCACGTACCATTACGCGGTCCAGGGGATTGTGGACGTACGACGAGGAGAGTGTAAAGAGGCGCACACGGATACAAACGTACAGAGAAGATCGGCCGATGTCGTCAGTGTTGGTGATGGTATCGGAGGTGGTGGTGGTGGTGGTGGTGGGTAAAGCGACTATAGTGGTGGCGATATCCATAGAGGGGTTGCAGATCGATGGAGCAGTGACGTCGCGGGGTGCGGGAAGCTGCGTCTCCATGGTGACCGCCAACGGACCCGGCAGCTCTCTGTGTACGGTCCGACCAGCGCGCTTGAAATTTTATTAAATTTCATTTGTGCCTTTCTTCCTGTTCCTTTGCTTCTCTTGCACTCAACCGCCTGTCCTTCTCCGATCATTGCTTTTGTCCTTGTTCTACCCGAACGTCCACCTCCCCTTCCCCTTCACCCTTCCACCCTTTTACCTAGCTTTTCTTTTTATTTTCGACAGTTCTCGCCCGCTTTTACGCGACCAACGAAGAAAACGACGGATTTCGTCCTCCCTTGTAAAAAGACCCGGAAGAAGTGACACATCGTTGGCCGTTGAAAGGACGAGAAATTGGTTTTCACCCGTGAAGGGCTCCGACAATTTTTTAGAGCAACTCTGGGCAGCAGAATAGATAGGGGAAAAGTCGATGGTTTCGCGTAGTTCGCCAGATTTCATCGAGAATCGTTATAATATCAAACGAAGTCGCGATACCGGGTCCCGGGGATTAAAGTCGACGGCGATTCGTCTGGTTTTCGTTCTCCAATCGTTCGCCGTCGCTCCATGGCGTACGTTTCATCCCTCCGCCTTCTCTTCCTCTCTACATTTCTACTTTGCTCGTTTGAAACACCTTTTCACCGACGAGTCACGGGACGATACAAGGGATTCCGATTAGCCTTTGATCCCGCGACGGTGGCCATTATTTTTCCCGATGACACGTTGCTCGGGGCGAGAGACAGTCGTGCCTCTGTGCACGTAAGTAAAGGACGAAAAGTACGCTCTGGAGGAAGCGTCAGTTAATCTTCCTCCTCTTCGTTAATCTTCGAGCCGAGCGAGAGAAGTTCTTTTTTGGCATCCAGACACGGAGTCCTCTTTCACCCCTCTTATCCCGTTGAATTTACGAGCAAAATGATGGAGAGGGTGTCTCCTTGTGTTTTCCATGGCAAACTCGCGGAGAACTTCTGCCCGATTACCGGCTTTCTCCAAGTTTATCATTTTTCCACCCTTTGCCCCGTGTGCCGCTGGGCTCGAGGTCGTTGATCATAATCAACCACCAGTTTCCACGGGCATTCCTTTTTTAATCGACCACTGAATTTCGTATATCGTTATCGTAGATCGTCTTCTTATCTCTCTGAACGAACTATCTACGAAGCTTGCTCGTCTCGATCACGTAGTTATCGTCTAAATTACCTCTTCGAGCTATCGCGTATATGAGACGAGATACGATGTTCATTGACTATATATTGGTAAAAACGCGAATTAATTTAAGTTCTCTCGTGTGCTCTACTACGAGATGCAGGCTTCGATTTCACGCGTTTATGATCTTGGCTGAGTTCGCGTGGGAAAGCAGGGCTGCACATCGTGTACAACATTGCTGTAGTTTCGACGAGAAATCGTCAATTAAGCTGCTCCACACCCACCATGATTTTTCCATTCTCCTCTGATGGCGAACTTTTCCATCTTTGTGGTTGCATAAATTGATGTCACGTATTATATTTGTATCTTTATTACGAATAAGTTATTTTCCTTTTAGTAATTCAAGATATAATTACTTTCGAAATAAAACGAATAAACGTAAAGCTATACTACAGTAGTGGAGAAATCATGTAAAAAAGAAAGTGAAACTATATCTTCTTGCAGCCGTCGCTCGGAGCCCATCTCGTTCCAACACTCTCCTCTTATATTTTTTCAGCGTGTCGACAATTTAATTTAGTTCAAAATTCCGCGATTCCAATTCCGCTCGACGGAAAAAGAACGTCAGAAGAAGTTGGCGAATCGATGAGCGCGCCCGTCGTCAAAACTACCTACGTTCTCTTTTACCATTTCCCTCTATTTCTTTAATTCTCCGTGACAAGGTAGAGCAGTTCACCGATGACTCAGAGAGATAAAACGCGAGAAAATGGAGCGGTGAACGGCTGCTACGAGTGATTTACATCCCCTACGAGTTTTGCTTCGGTATAAAACCGAAACGATCAGAGTCCGATTGAATTTGTTGATCCATCCGTGTCCTCGACCCTCGAACGTCACGCCATCAGCCAAGAAGCGCATTACGAAGAACGAAACGATCCATCCGAATCGGTGCGCTGCAATTTATATGATTCGACGTTTACGAGAATGCACCTAGCAGCGTGTGAAGAGAGAGAGAGAGAAAGAGAGAGAGGGAGAGAGAGAGAGAGAGTGCGATTCCGTGGGTTGTTGAAACAAATTTGAGTAGTCGACGAGTGCTTTCCGGGCTAGTTGTAATTATTCCTCGTCTCTGAACGAGCGTTTTTCGGATAATAATGAAACTCGACGAGCAACGCCGACTCGACGATGACTGGGGAGTGCATTGATCGTCGAATTGCAGATGACGCTTTACATCGATCGTTTAAATTTGGGTGTGTGTGTCCGGAGTTGCTTCCATCTCGAACGCTGGCATTCGAAAATCGTGGTCAGGAATTTCGTTTCGATTACTAGGTGAGCGATTTAGGTGCATCCACTTGTACATCGATGCTACGAGAAAAGACATCCTCTGAAATGGCTAGGATTGGGAAGTTGTTAGATGTCGATGATATTCGTTGAAATTCGGGCTGGGTTTTCAGATGAAACTACATTGACCGTGCCAACTGCGGGAAAAGAATAATCTACGTGCTCGTTGTAGAGGGACCTCTTCGGATATTCTATAACTGTTGAAAGAAACGCTAACTAGATTCACGAGGGAAACTAAACGAAGAAATTGTTCGAACGTGATATGAGCATCATCTTGTTCTAATATAAAAATATGCATGAAATGAATTGGAGTATTAACATTCGCTCAAGGAAAGATCAATGTGACGGGGGCAGTGAATGAAGCTAGCTAAGGTCAGGTATTTATAACCCTCGCCACTGGAGTATCGAGAAAAATGATAAAAAAGAAACAAAAATCTATATCGTTCCCGTAGGAAGATCCCATAGAAAAATAATGCGACGATAGAAAAAGTTCATCCAAGACCGCAACTTGTTCCTTCTGTCAGTAAATCTCTAATTAACCGCGTCTCGTCGTTCGCATGGCTCTCGATTGTTTTCGTGGATGACCTACCGAAAACGGCGCGATAATTTTTGCGATCACTGCACCGAGAGCCCACGGCCGGACACAGGCAGCTTGGCTGGTGGACGAGAGAGACGACTAAATAGATACGGATAGAATGAAACAAGGAGAGAACGAGAGGAGAGCGAGTCACGAGCCCCGGAAGGGAGAGGCGCGTACATTCAGCAAATAAAAGAGAAGGAAAGAGGAAAAGGAGCGGAGCTGGGGATAAGTTGAACGAGGAACGAGCAGACGGTGAAACAGAGATGAAAAGAGCCAGAGGGTAATCGAGAAACGAAGCGAGAGAGAAGGAGAAAAATTGTTGGTAAAAGAGAGAAAATCGAGGGAGCAGAGTGGTATGAGACGGAGATGGAAGAAGGGGGGTAGATAGTGGGAGGGGCGGGTGTCGAGGGGGTGTGTTTGGTCCGGGAACTCACGGTGATGCTGTATTGATCCGAGTGCACGAGCAGAGCTAAAGTAAGCCGAGGCTGGCAGAGCGTTGCCTTGGCAACCTCCTCCCTCATCCCTCAGGACTTTCCATCGGTCGGACCAGCCCCTCGTACACCGAAAACCACCCCCGAACAGAGAACCGTTGCTGCGCCTCTCTCTTGCTCTCTCATCTCCATCGTCCCTCTGCTTTCCAACTTCTCTGTCTCTTCCCTCGCCCTCTCTCTGTCCTCACCAAGTCGATCTATAGGTGTTAAACGAACGCCCGCTTTCTCGTCGTGTCCTCGTATACGCTGGATCCCGCTAGATGTGGATGGAGGTTTGTACCGTTCTACATGGGCGTACGCGAAAGATCCTTTTTCCAGTCGCGCGCACGTAGAATCGCTCCTTCCGGGGTCTTCGACACGTATCTTTTCTTTTGCCATCGCGGAAATAATCTCGTCTATTTGCCGATACTAGCCATTTCTGGTCGCTTCGTTCGCTGCAGGCTTATTCATGTTGTTTCTTACTGTTGTTGTTTCCGCGAGAACGAGGAATGAGCGAACTCGGTAATGACAATATTAGCATATTCCTGTCGCTTGTTTATCGTAGGTTTACATGTATCACGTAGTATCGATATTATAGTGCGATTGAAACAGTTTATGATGCGGAATAATGAATTTCTATTTTATTGATATCGAAGAGAGTATTAAGTTGTTTAAAATCTCACGGTAAGATAAATGTCGTCAGCCACATTCCAACTGGCTCGAAATTCGAGAGGCTCCTCCATCGAACAAGCCGTTTACGACGGAGGGTGCTCGACCTAGAAAGATTCTGTATTTATTTTCCCACAAATAGGAAATTTACCGCGTTCAATTTATCGGATGCAATCGCCTAGAAGTAAACTCGATTTCGTTCTACGTAATTTAACAATTTAATCTATTTCACACAAACGCACAAAAAAGAAGAAAGAAAAGAATCTTCGTTTTCCTATATGTATCAATTCATATTGAGATGCGAAGTATGATGGTATAATTTGGTGAATTTGAAGTACAATACAACAACCCTCTTGAACAGAGAAGTTCGATGAGGGAGCGACACTCGCTAGCTCCTTAAACAATTCCAGCCTGCTATAGATATGTATTACAGCCCTCATTTCTGTGCCAAAGATTTGACCACCTCGAGAACTCAGCAGGGGTTGAGAGACTGCAACATTATGCCGAATTGCGTATAGTAAACATTTCGAATAGAAGTGAAACTAACCCATACACCCAACCACTATTTCGGTCAGGAGGGATGGATATATCGTGTGATTCAGACTCGAGGGTATTATCGATGTTCGAAATTCTAGGAGTGGAAGACGCTTCCAAGAAAGTTGGTGTAAATCAAGCTTTCTGTTCCGAAGCTATAGGGCATGTACTTCTGTTCAAAAGTTTCTGGATAATTTCTAGATAAATACTTTGCCTATAATTGGAGAAAATGATGGATAAATTATGTTGTAATCGTTCATTTATCTTGATGCTTTGTTATAAAGAAAGTATATTAACAATTTTACTTATTTTTCTAGTTATGTTTATAAATATCTACAGTTTAATTATCAATAAAAATTGGCAGAAAAATAGCTTCCTACATAACTGAGGAATCTTCTGCTGTGAAAGAGTTAATAGAGAAAGTTTGAGGTAATAGCATTTATAATAAATTCATAAAGTAAGATAGTTGAAGTTGCACGGCTCAAGATATTTGTGACAAGTTGGAAGCTTCAAACATGATGAATGTACGGTTCGAAAACGTCTTGGAAATTGTATAAATCTCATCCACGCAAAATGTTTCCGGGTTTCATGGATCTATTTTACATGTGGTCCCGAGCCAAGTATGACGTAGTTGGATTCTCTCGACACTTTGAAATTCTGGTTGCATTCGCGTAAAACAAATTTCCTTTTCTCCTGGCACGGACAAACGTGGAGCTAGATGGTATTTTTATTAGGTACGTCTTCGCAATATTCTACCGTGCATAAATTTATTTTAATCTTTCCCCAAGACGACAGCTTCACCGGAAGACATCTTTTTCAATGAAAAACGCAATTTGTCAGTTTCCCTTTTTTCCTTTACTCCAACGTTCGCAATTCGCTATGAAGATTATAACGAAAAATAGAACACTGCAAAATTGAAACTCTATTTTTCAATAGTTTCCACGATTACAAAAAGGATAAAAAGAAGGATGCTTCAAAAAGACAATAGAAAACAACTCTGTCGATTTTCAGTATAATTTCAAACGTGAATGTTCATCGCAAGTTATACATAAAAACTGACGAAAATCCTTTCTGCGCCCATTTTTGTGCGGCTTGCCTTGTTTCCCGGAGTATTAATTAAAACGGGAAACAAATGAAAAAAAGAGAGAGAGAGAGAGAGGGGGGAAAGGACCGACAAAGAAGAAAAAACGGAGAGGAGACAAAAACATTTACGCCACGGTGAAAAATTCCCATTGTACCTGGGCAAAGGCGAGTCGAACGCCGGCGATACAGAGTTTTCGTCGAACGTGTTCGTTGCGAATGACAACCCCCTGTGTCGTGCACACGACAGATGCAGCGAACAATATGGCTCGACGTGTGTGCGAGTAGTCGGTTTTGATTTCGGCGTTATTATGCCCACGGTCAGGTATAACGCACGGTAGAGAACGTGTCAGCCGTCGATCCGTCGTTATTTCGTACTCCACAGAGAGAAAGAGAGAGAGAAAGAGAGAGAGAGACCCTATTCGTTGTTCGCAAAATTGATCTGCAACGTTACATGCAAGACCGTACGAATCGTGATACACTCTACGTTGCATTTCCGCTGCTCACCCCTACCATTTATGAAATTTTCAGCGCCCTTTTTTCTCCCGCCCTCCTTCGTTTTCATTTTTTCATTGATTTCCATGTTCCTGAATTTCTCTTTGTTCGGGAATGAATAACAGATCAAATGAATTTTAACGGTATGTGCGATTAGAAAAATGCACGGTGGATTTCACATTTCGAGAAGTTTATCCGTTCGAACGTTGATTCTTGTTGTCATTCGTGAGAGGAAATATACCGCGAGAAGGCGAGATGAGAAGAGTATATTAAAGAGGAAGGATTAGAATAGCAGAAAGTTGGAGAGTAAATTTATCCATTCAGGAGAAATTAGGTTTCAAAGTTACGATCGTTTCTGTAATACGCCCTGTATTACTCCATGATTACCCTTTCCAAAATATAAGAATAAAAAACAAGACGAGACAAAAGGGTAGACTGAAAAGGAAGGATTAAAATAATATTATCTATTAATATAAAAATGAAATTATCTATAAAAATTATCAAAAGAACTTGAGTTTCAAAGTTACGACCACTTTCTTTTTATATATACTCTTTATTATCCTATCCTTTGTAGTTATGGAAATTCTAAATAAGAAACAAAGATTGTTTTGCTGTGGTTGATACTGAAAGTAAGTCACCCCTTGAAGTAGGGAAAGCATCCAAGTCACGAAAGAGCAAAAAACGATGTTGCACCCCCCCGAACGATGGGCCTTTCCATCTGGGCATCGACCTATCCAGATGGTAAGAAGCGGGTGCATCATCTCGTGAAACTTGTTCGGATATTCACCAGGGTTCGCCAGGCGTTGGTCCAGGCCAGCATCCACCAGTCGACGGTCACTCGTCCTGTCGGAGGAGGCTCGAACTACCTTTAGGGTTACAGGCAGTTCACCCTCTGCGCAGGGCGTCTGCAAATAATAGACGCGTGCGTGGTCCGTGTGTGTGAACGAGTTCTCGTCTGTGGGCGATAATTTTATTAAGTACAAATGTATCGACTCGAGTGATGGAAAAAAAGAAACGCCGATAGGCGATAGGAAAACACGTGTGTTTTAATGACAATTAAATAATAAAGACAGAGGAGTGAATGATAGAACGTTACCTCTTGAGAGGTAGGCAAATAGCTTGCGCTGCAAAAGTTTCGCGTAACATGGCTGAGATCAGCGTCGCCTTGAATCGTAAACAGTGACATATTTTTATCATATTAAATTTATTATAAACGGCAGAAAGAAAGGACAAACGATATATTGCAATTAAATCGTGTGGATCGCGGTTTCGGATTGTACCACGATCAAAGAAGGATTTATATCGGAGAGATGGCCGGCTACGCGGTCGTGCGCAAAAAATTTTGCTGATCCTTGCTGCATTCGGAGGATCCTGCGCTGTGCATGACCATCAGCGGAAAGAAATTTGTCGGTAAGTGTTGCGGTTACTATTGATTATATTATGCTTGTCGATGATACCATTCGCTCGATACTTCGCGTCACTCACGCGTGAACAATGATAACCGATCAACCGACGTTTTCATGTTCGCGAAGAAGCCGCCTCTGGTGATTCGCGGAAGCACTGGACGGAAGTGAGAGAAGAAATACGTTTGAAACGAATACCATAGTCGTTTGAGAAATGAGATCGTACGACGGCGAGAGCAGTTCCACTGAGGACGACGATAGAAGAGAGGGCCTTCCTGAGGCGCATCTGCAGCAAGGTTCCTGGCAACGTTCGGCCTCGCATCCTACATGGGCTTGGGAACATCGTGCCGCTGTGTGTATCAATCGTTATGGTTATACATCTTTCCAAATTTGGTCTTTATTAAGCGATTAAAATATCTGGATAGTTACCATTCAGAAATTGGAAGGATGTTTGTCCTTAAGAATTCCTACATTAGCAAAGAAATTAAATTACATTGCTCAAAACAAATACTATGACAAATGATCTTTGATATATTGAGAGCCTGTTGAATTTAAAAATTGTTTCTCATGTTATTTCTATGGTTTTCATATGTAGCGGCACAAGAGTTAGAATTCGATTCAAATCATGTTGTTTTGCTTCGGAGTATCAAGACCGTTAGGTCACAGGTATCGTAAGGAGTAATGAACTCCGAGCAAAACAATGCCGCCGCTACATGTAATCGCAAAACAAGACAAGACTGGCAGTCTCATTATTCGATCTCCTACACATATAACACTGTAATAATTGTAAAATGTACAAAAAAGAAATAGATATACATACAAGTAACGAGTATAAAGGTCAAAGTGAAACAAAAGACGTTCCTTCAACTTACTTTAAAAGGTACTTTAACTTCGATTAGTGTATACTATTCACTATTGTCTGCTATTACAGCATCCATTACCACCACAATCAACAGCATCGCTCGAGTCTATGTATTCAGTACCGGGAGCATCTCACGCTAGTGTTTCCGCTCCTCCAGCTAGTTACTCGTCGGAGCACCCTCAGAGTGCACCTGGTAGAAGGACTCCCTTGGGTGCCGTCGGCCTCGGTGGTTTCTATTTTCAGCAGCAGCCCCAACCGCATGCTTCATCGAGTGCTCTTTCCGATGAAAATAGACCAGATCAAGAAAGGTATCAGAAAGCCTATAATAAAAATCAATGTAACCCATTTAAACAATATATTTATTAATCCTAACGTTTATAGACCCGGGGCATCGAGATTGAACTGCCCGCCAAAATCAAAAACCACTCGTCAGGGGAAAAGCATGCGATTGAACATTAACGCCAGAGAACGCAGAAGAATGCACGATTTGAACGATGCACTTGACGAACTTCGATCCGTGATTCCTTACGCCCATAGTCCGTCCGTAAGAAAATTGTCCAAGATTGCAACCCTCCTCTTGGCGAAAAATTATATTCTCATGCAAGGTACTTTATACAAAAATACAAGAAATAAAACATGATCTCAGCATGTTATCGATGAATCTATTAATTTGAATCGTGTTTATAAAATTATTCCTTACCAAATCATGCAGGGAACGCTTTGGAGGAACTGAGAAGAGTAATAGCGGTTTTACAGTCGCCACACGCTCACACTACTGCTTTACCACCCACACCTGTTTCCTACGATTTGTTGCATGGGTTCCCAGGCAAATTGTTCCAAGGTGTGCAGGATATGCAAGGACTTCCTACGACAGACCCCCAAAGCGTCACAGCAGGTGGACCTCCAACAGATGGTACTGTAGCCAGTGGAGAATCGAATTAAAGATTTCCAGCCTTTGTTTCTTCGACTAGATGTAGAATCGAATCAAACGTTAAAAGATGTGACGAGCGTTGG
This sequence comes from Bombus huntii, assembly GCF_024542735.1. Classification (NCBI taxonomy): domain Eukaryota; kingdom Metazoa; phylum Arthropoda; class Insecta; order Hymenoptera; family Apidae; genus Bombus; species Bombus huntii. The sequence goes on from NC_066240.1 coordinate 8,934,174, forward strand.
GAGAAGCATCAGAAGTATTAAAGGATTTCTTACTATACGATTTACAAAATAAAGGAAGAATAGGTAGACGGTATTACCTTTAGTGTGAATACCGATTTTTATGAATATATTGCGGGAATATTTAATGACACGCAACACGATTAATCTTCCAGAGGACAGAATCTGATAGATTCGATTTTAACATTAAGTCTATAGTACATTTCTAGTCTGTAAGTTTCGAACGCGAGACTACTTGTTGATATACAATGAAAGTATTAGAAGGAGAAGTATTAAGGGGGCGACGTACACTGTTACGAGTTCGATAAACACTGAAGTCAATACTAGTACTTACGGTTGATGCTCCTAAGATGAAAGTTTATGAAAGTACTAGCAATTAATAATTAAAAGTAATTACTTTACGGGCTACGATTATACTAACATGAGCAATAAATGACAGCATATTTCTGTCTCTGGTGAAGCGGAAATCGATTTATAACGAGAAAAAGAAATAACAATCTTAGATGATTTTTTCTTAGATACTTTCTTTTTCATTTTTGAAATATCAGATATTAACTGCCAGAGAGAGAAATGATGTAAGGATGAGGAATACAATTTCCAAATCCCGTCCGGTAACGCGATAGTCAATATAGCATGTGATACATGTCGAGATATTATAAATATATATATTATATTCTAGTCATACACGCGTACAGATCTTAAATATTCATATACATATTATATATATAGATATATATATATATTTAATAATTCGAATTGAGCCATCGATTGTATAACTTATTTATATACATAATGCGTTTATTAAGAGTTTACTACGATGTGCCAAGAATATATCCATCTTTTTGGGGGAATAATCGAACGCGGGGTTCTATACGAAGAACGGAAGTATTCCTAATTAATAGCAATGATCCCTCAAATTATTGAACCTTATCTCTGGAAGCTTCCGTCCTTCGATAGGTTCAGATAGAATGTTGTAAAAAAATTTAATAATGCCGTAAAATGGCAAGCAATAACGACTATTATTATATTATTCCTGATATGATATATGGAATTCCTGATGACATTGGTCGTTAAATTAACAATAAAAGTGTGCAAACGCAACGCTAACGACGAAAACAGACAAAGATGTTTGTTGTAGAGTGTAGATATAACTGTTTAGTGCTCGAATAAAATCTATTTAAGAAAGTTATGGATCGGACAGATGCTCTAAGAGAAATTCGTCAGACATCAATAGAAAAAAAGATTATAAATATTATCTTGGTAGATTGTTATCATGCATGAGATAGGAAATTCAAATGGATAACGATTGACATTCTTTCAGGGCAACTGTACTATACAATATTGATTGCAAAATACATTGAAACAAATTAATACATTGATAACGCTCTTTTAACATAAAAGTGGTTATGTACACCACAGGGTGTAACCAATTATTTTTCAAATATGCATTTGGAGCCTATTTTTGAACGAGACTCGTGTTTCTCAGTGAATCAGTGTTACTCGATCTAATTCTTTGCAAAGATATTAGAAATATGTGAGTCGTTTAATGAAAATCGATCAACCCTTGCAATGTTGAAAATATACCGTATCTTCGCACTACTGCTATAATTAACGAAATGAAGGATAAGAGCTATTGATAGATCAAGACAAAATATTGAATATCTACTTCGAAATGGTGAATCATAGTTTCAATTATAAAACAATTATTTACTTATTTTTAATCTTTAGAGACAACTACATACTAGGAGAAATAGATAATTTCTATCAGTCATCGCACACGCGCTCAGTTAGTGGCGCCATCACGGTGACTGCATGACGAACTGCTAATTTGATTCAATTCGAACATTTTTTCGAAACCAAATGCAGTATCGCCATGAAACATAATTTCTACTTCCTTCAACTGTAAAAAAAGCAAGTCACGTATTACGGCGTGTATCATATTCAACAAAACGAATTAACTTTCAAATTGTAGGATGAATTTCGTTGAAGCTTAAAAGGTTCGACAAGTGGCGCCATCATGGCCGCCACTTTATGGAGCATTCACTTGATCGTCTTCCGTCCTTCTGGGAGGACCTTACACCGTATGTGCCTGATTCCACTGGGCTTATTGTGTGCGTGTCTCATCGGTGGCTTCAAGATGGCCTGCAGCCTACTGCTGCGCGCCATGGTGTGATCATTTGATTTACGGTGTTTCTGTTTCCGTAAATGATTCGTGAATAAGTTCGTTAGTGTCAGAACCACGACGTGACTCGACCGGCTGGTAACTTGGGGCAACATAAAAATGTGACGATCGTCTGTAAATCGGTAAGTCAGAACGAATACGATATTCTTTTCTACTTTGTAATAACTAAATCGTTGGTTTTATTCTTACTACAAACTTAATGACGTAGTCATTTCTATGGAAAAAACTGAAGCGGTTAAAAGAACAAACAGGAAGGAATTTAAAGGGATGGACTAAATAAACAGATATACCAGACGGTAACAAACTTTCTTTCCTCTGTATTCCGAAAGAGTATGGAGTAGAGTAGTACGATAAAACGATGATTTCAAGACACAATTGTTTTTAAGATGAGACGGTTGATAGGTTATGATGTCTTAATCGCGGCTAGTTCGTGCAATCTCTTTGTCCTCGTTGCTCGGTTGTTATCACGTATTTTTACGTTCATTAACCTTGTCTTTCTTGTTTCTTGGTGAATTAAAACGGAAACAATCTACGGTCAACATTGCTTCAAAAGAAACTAACAATCGTAGTGATATATTAAAAAGATTGATACAGTGTAACTCACGATATTCCGTTGTACATTTATACATACGTAGAGCAATATTTTCCATCGCGAGTGGAAGAACTAACCTTACCTTTCGATTGGGCGAAAGACGCAGGACAGAGTCGCTATTGGTAGTCTTTTTTACATATCTGACACGTAAAACTTATTTTCTTAGTGAGGTTAAACTTGGAGACTTTTGCCAAGGTTTACCATCTCCTTTTTTATTTAATTCTTAAAAAATGCGGTACGTTATTGTTTAGTATTTTTTTTTTTTTTTTGTGAAAGATGTACGAAAACATAGTTACCAAATCATTAATGTTACAAAATGTATACCAATTTAATTCATCACTTTGAAACAAATTTAGACATACTTAACGTTGTAATCGTAGGATTTAACTACATTGTACTCTGTTTATTAAATGATATCTGGTTGAGGTCTCAACAGGGAAACACAGAAATATCTGTTTTCATGAACGACTAATACCACATTTCGCAGTTACTTGTGAACAGACCATTGGCCAGCCTGTGCTTATTTGCCGTTGACGTCAATTAAGGTTGAAATACCTTGAAACAGTTGATTCATTGCCTCATGATGCTCTTCGACGAAGGATTAACGCGTTCACGAATGATCGTATAGGACTGGACTAATACATACCATAGGATATCAGTATTCTGGTTCTTGCTAATGTAAGGTAAATAACAGCAAAATATTTAAATTGTTCGTCATCCTCGAGCTTGACATCGTGACACACTGGCTCCTGTGCCTACTTCCGGCCTACTACGTTTATGCCTTATTTTCCAAATTTATAATAGAATAACTATACTTTCTTTCAATGAATCATATTCTCGTACAGTATGTACACTTATTTACACGACTTTAATTAATGGGGTACAATAACAAAAAATGGTACTAATCTTTCTCTATGATAGTAATTTGTAACAATTTTGTTAATTTTTTTTAGAGCGAAGTTTGAGAGAGAGAACATTTTTATTCTATGACCTTTATCTATTTCCATAATTTAAACGAAATTTTTAGAGATTCTAGCAATTGAGTATTCCCAATTCTAAAAATCCTAAAAAACAGATGTATATTAATAGATAAAGGAGTTATATTAGACTACTTTTTGTAACACAATGATAAGATAATAAATAATATGAGAAGTGACGTTTGCGGTAATGACAAAAATATACATAGTTCGTAGGTTCAAAAAAGATCTATTCTAAATTCAAAAAGGTGTATTCCTAGATTTCCTTTTTAATATGATAACGATGGTATGTAACATATGGCGAAAAATTGGTAAAACTTGTTTGATAGAAAAGAATCCAGGTTCGATCGCCGAACACGGAAAGAAATTTCCATCCGTATCTGTCGAACTAAACAAAAGAAGTTACTCGTGACGCACTTCCGGCGAAACTTATCTCAGATGTATAAAAAGTACGTTAACAATTGGTACGCGTGACGTGTGGTATTAACGATAAAAGCCAATCTCACCAACGACGTTACAGCAACGTGAATTTTCGGATAAGCATCGCGAATGCGTTTTATAATACGAGCAACAAGTTTGTGGCATACATTAATTTTTACGAGTGCGCATATCTCCGATTGTCGAGGTGTACGCGCATCATGGCGACATTACGCAAACATACTGCGTGATCAGGAAATCGTTTCATATAATCAAGTTCGTTCGATACAGTGAAGTACGATGAAAGTAATGTTAGGTTGGTTTATATGAAATTTCATTTTTTCAAAGAATACTGTAAACATATGTAATATCTTTATGTAATCATGTATCTCTGTACTTTATCATGATGCGCCAACATTGGTTTTTGAAATATTTTATGAACTTTATGAAACTTTATAGAAGTTTCATATGCACTAACCTAATATTCATTAACGTACATGATATTATGTTTTTATATTTATATCTGAGTCAGATAACAAATTACTTAGAATTCATTTTCTTGTCTCAATTTTGATTATTCGAAGTACTATTCCAAGTATTTATATGATATCAATATCGAGTCCTTCGTTGAACGATAATATTATTCACGTGGGTAGTTTTCTAATTATTGTTATCAATGTATCAATAAGTGATTATCCTCAATTTGTTTGATAGGAAACGAACAAAGAATAGAATATCGATTATTGTGTCAAACATTACAAACCTGCCTATAATATACTCAATATAAATTCGAAATGTAAAGAAATCCTAGATTCTGCACTTTGTAGAAAAATAATAAATTATATCATGTTTTCTGCGGTTTTTAAAAATATCACACAGTCATCAAGCCACAGCATACAAGTACGTAACTGACTGGAGTATAGCGTCTGTTTCATGACGAATACTTGATGAACCAAAATTGTCGTTGGGTCAAGGATTAGCGTCTGATTGAATTATCTTAGCTCACTTTTGTTTTTATACGAGGGATAATAATAATTGAAGCGTACGAATGCAAAGCTGCGATTCCAACCAATGATAGAAAGTTTTCTGATATTTTGCTTATTTTAATGATATTGTAATAAATTCTAGTCGTAATATTGTTGTTTATCAACACGAAACCGAAAGTGATGTCTGACGAACCGTTCCGTTATCGGTATCGCAGCAACAGTTCTCTCTGTTTATACATAAGACTTGTCAACCTTCGTTTTTACGATTTACTCAGAAATATCCCATACTTGACGTCAACAGAAATCTATAAAAGATATCAAAAAGTTATTCATTAAATGTATTATTAACAATTTTAAAAATAACCTGACACATGATATGAAAAAAATTGAACTGTATTCACAGATAAATTAAATTGAAGAAAACATAATATATTCTAATTAGTTGCAATGTTACAATTTCATCGTGATATTCTTATTCGTAGAGTTTGTTGTACTTGGTTGATTAATGTTTGACCTTTGGTGTTATTAAAATTCTTATCCAATCAATGCATATCATTTTATTGCTAAAGTTTATTTTATAAGAATCTATTAGCTTTTGTATTATGTACCATTTATACATTATATTTTTAATAATTATTAACATTTATATTTTTTATTGGAAATGCACAAAGAGTTACAGTTGCAAGAAACTAACGTATTCTTTTTTATATCATGCGATATTTTCAATTTAATTAAATAAAGTACTCATTTCCATCAAATGTAAATATAGCTAAATCAAAATGAAATGATTTTTAAATTTTGAGCTTTTAATCCTTTTTCTTAATTACACAAGCAGTACACTAGTCGGTCGAGTGCACGTGAGAGGATAGAATTGAAAATATCAGTAAACTATGCTAGAAAGTTCTTTGCGAATGTGTAGTCATGTTAGCTGTCTAACCATGAAAGAATTTGTGTTACGATATCTCGCGTGATAACGATATATCTACCATCCATTGCGGCATATCAGACACCCCTTTTCTGTTTTCTTATCCCATAGCGTGTTCCGTATCGGAATTCACGTAAATTCTGTATTTATTCCCATAGCTTTGCAAATTTACGTGCTCTCACAATCGTCTCATCCAATATTACACTTTGGTCGACTTTCATTATTCGTTCAAGTATGATTTTTTCACTTAATTTTTATTTAAAAAATCAATCAACTAATAGTTTTATCTATCAGATTTGTAACTTGAAGTAGTAAATTCAAGGACGCGCTGCATGCGTGCTGGTGATTACGAAAGCTTCTAAAAAAAAAATTGAACTTCCCAATTAAATTTCTCCTTTATATTTACAACCAAACAACATTTGTCGAAAGAACCAATCGTATACATTTCACTAAAAAAAAAAAAAAAAGATTTATGTGAGAATGTAAACGTAAGGTGAACTGAAATTCATTGCTTTAGCAACGTCGCTCCGTGTCGTTCTCTTTTCTTCTTTTTCTCCCAATAGTTTTGGATTTATTATTTTTCATTAACGAACAACCAGAGGACCAGGGGTGGGTGGGTGAGAGCGTCGAGTGAAAAATGATGAAATGAGAGAGCAGACAAGAGAGAGAGGATCGTGGTAGCAGGGGGAAAGAAACCGGAACGAGAGAGAGATGAAAACAAAGCGGACACAGCCGCCAGGGCAACAATGGCGCATCGACCCGCCAAAACTCGCGCTGATGCGCAGAAACGCGCGCGTCGCGTCTGCTCTGACCGAACAGCATTGCAACTAATCCTTTATATATCTCGTAGCACGATTATTTTGTCAGCTAGAACGATTTTCCGATAGGACAGATAAATCGAGATAAATCATCTTTGCGAACGAACGGAATACTACGCCGAACGAACGCAGTTGAAAAAAAGAAGCAAACGTCTATTCACCCGATGCGCAAAAGCATGCGCAGTGGGGCTCATGGAAACGACCGACTCTTGACTAACGTAGTAGCTTCTTTGCAGCTGAATTCCTTTCAAACTGATCGTTTTTTACCTTTTTTTTTCTTTTAATTAAGTTCTTTTTTATGGCAGAGATTAGTTAATTTTGTTAATTAGAGAAAGATAGGAATCTATGGTAGATATACGTTTTAATAAGGACGGATATATTAGTCCGGCTTTAGACGTTATGTTGCAATAGTTGTTGGTAGGAATAGGAGAAAGTTATTGCAGTACTGCTGTTTTCGGAATAACATATTAACTGTACTGCTTGGTTTGCAGAATCTAATACGCAGTCTTAAGCGATTCTACAGGAAATGTGCTAGCTTCTTTGCTATCTTACGTTCTCCTTTATTGCTGACTGTTCATATGCTGAACTTTTCAGTTGTAGCATGAAACATTCGAATAATTATCACTGGAAGATGCATGTTGGAGTCATATCAAACGAAAAATATGAATATCGTATAAGATCCAGACATTATTGAATCTACATAAAAATATAAATAGATTCAAGACATATATACAACATTTATATGACTTTTTAAAATAAATTTTTGTAAGTTTGTAAGATACTGTGTTACTCCTGTAACTTGGTTTCTATCGTCATCAACATTCAAAACAGAATGTACATAAGGTCTAAATTGGAAAGTTCAATTGGATAAGGTTGACGTCCTGCGTTCCCCCGTTTAGGTTTCAATCTGGACACGATATAACCTTTGGAAATCAGTCCAGGTATCCTAGAGGACACTTCGTCCCAGTTCGTTCTCGTGAACGGGGCAGGACTGAGAAGTATGGTCCAGGATGGATGAAGATCAGGTGCCGTGGTTGCCCTGGCAACCGGCATTGATCCCTCCCCTCTTGTTCTACCGTCCTTTTCGTCTCTCCTCCACCACACATTATTTCTCTCTCTCTCTCTCTACTCCCCCCTCCCCCTCCCCCACCTATCTCTATCTCTTTACCATTTCTCTCTTTTCAGTGTCGAACACAGAGATACAGATGCATACATAGATTTGAGAAACACAGAAGAGAAAAATCTCTTTTCTTACTCGGTTCTGGCTTGCTACACTGCTTTCGCTTCTCCTTTCTTTCTTGACCCCCTCCCCCCTCTCACTTCATCCCTATTCAACGAATCTCTTCTCTCTGTTTTTTGATTCTTGTTATCTTTGAATCCAGCGTCGATCATTCGTCATCTTGTTTGAAGCTACGAAAAAGACTAAGAGTGGCTTTAGGGGTTGAAATGAAGAGGTGAGCTCGAAGAAAGAGGGAAAAAGCGTGTGTGGTTTGCCAGAGAGCTATTTAATACGTGATAGTTACAGAATATGTAGTGAGATCGAAGAAATGGTAGGCGATACAGATATGGTAAAGTAGAAAATCTCGATCTCTTAAATAGAGCGTTGTCAAGCAATCGATATTATTTCCATTGCTGTAGCTACGACATAAATATTATACTTAAAGTAGTGGCCATGAAACCTCTCCTTCTTTTTCTTACTTTTTTTTTTATTTGCCTGTTTGCGGAGGTGCCAAAAATTATCACTATAAATCCTGTCCATAGTTTTTATCTAATTGTAGATAAAATCTCCTTATTATTACATTTTCTTATGATACACATAGCTAAGAAGTATTAGTTTCATTTTTTAATCATGGCATCCATTTCCTACTCTAAGTATACTAAATGTCCTGTGACTTATGCATGATGTTATAAATCGAGGTCTTTCCCTCTTCCTTAACCTATTAAGGACCAAAAAGTAAAATAATTTTAATGCGAATAAGGTTATCGATCATCCTAAAATGGCGAACGTTATATCAAACATCTCTAAAATCGTTTAGACGTGTCTAGTGTGGCAGCTTATTCTGACGATTCAGACATTCCACGAGTGTTTCTTCCACGTTGCAGATTCTTCGGTGAAATATCTTCCCCCATTCTAGTTGAAAGCTATTCATTTTACTTGACCGCTACTCCATTCTTCCAGCGGAGTTTTCCTGGTTTTTTTGTTAACACCAAGTGGCGTCCGGAAGAGGACCACGAGTTTGTTTACCGTCATTTGTCCGTTCGGTCCCTTCGGGGTGTAAACGGACGCTGGCCAGTGCTGACCTCGTGGTCACGGGTTAACCTCCCCGCGGTAAAGACAGATTAGGATAGGTTAGGGTTATGAACCATTGGTTAGCCATCAGACGTGAAGGGCTCTTGACAACATGACTCCCCTTGATCCGACTTTTTCGATTCCAAGATGTTTATTCGACCAGTCGCGGAGAGACGCGATCGCGAGGAAGCGCGTCAACGGAAATCGTAAATTCCCGTTACAATTAGAATAATCGACGCCACGAACAGGTCGACCTCCTATTTCGATTAGGATAATAGGGATGGATCAATGAGTATAACACTGAGTTTAACAGATTATAATATTATATATTTTCAACAACTTTGTAGAGAAGATAGTTACGCTGGTGCGTAGATATAAGTGAGTAGGTGAATGATTGAAGGGTGTAAATCCGGTAAAGAGATGTTGACTGTTCTAAAGTCGGTGAATTAGTTTAGAGATATCGATAGAGAGATCTGTAGTCGTAGATCCCGTGAAGTCCGGTGACGATACTGTTGTAAAGAAAATCACTTGTTCAGTGGTGAACGCCCCACCACACGTCACTTGGTTGGAATCCCGGGAAACATGAGAAAACCCAAGTTTCCCCAATTTTTACCTAATGGAGCAATAACCATAAGGAACCTTATGACCCGAGCATATGTTATGGCACTTAACGGTCTTAACGGTAAATGAAAAAGTTTTATGACAGTTCCTTAGGATTATTGTGATCCAAGTAATTGTGTTGACGTGGCGAGGGCCGCCGAGGGATAGGTTCCGGGCTACGCAAGGATTCACCCGACGAAACAGATGGATTGACTGAGGTTGAGCCATGGATTTGTGAACCGTCGCGTTTATCGCGCGATAGCCTTCAATCCATGCACTTGTTACTAGACAGTTCAATATTACCTCATAAAACGGTACTTTTGTTCCTGAATGTTCCTCTCATCTCTTCTTGTGATACGTTTCCCACCGATTTAACCCTTTGTTGCTGTTTCAAAAATGTCGAATGTACCTCAAATATTATATGGATTTGTTAGTAGTTAGAATGAATTTTCATTGAACAAATTCTAATAATATAATCAAACGAAATGGTCGAAGAATCAAAATGAAATATTACTTATTAAATATAATGTCGTTGTGTATGCTCAAAGCGTATTGACTAATTGTAAGTACAACGTACAATCAGAAACGCTTCGTTTTAGCAGATGGAATCAGAGGGTTAACACTCATTTTTTATGAATTTTTATTGACATTTAGATGAGTTTTATAAATTTTCAATAAATTCAGCATCTATATTAATATATAACTTTTATTTCTATAGTACGATATTACTTTAATTAGTTGAGCTAATAGGATGTTAGCGAAACGTTGAACTTGTCGAATTAACCAACGTTCCTCTAGCGCTTGAGCAAACAAGCAGAACAAGCGATGGTCATTAGCGAATTCCACAAATGCAGTTTAATCGTTTATTCTTCAAATCGATCGGATCAAACGGTGGCTTTCGTCCCTTTTTGCGCTCCGTGGAAACCGAAAATGGGGAAAGTGAAGTCTAGCGGAGATTAACCGCGATCCACGGTAAAACTGTGGAATTAGGAATGGTCAGTTCCAGGGGAAATCGAGAGGCCACCTATTACGTTGATTCGTCGTTCAACGCGTTATCACGAACACCAATGGATGTGCTATTGATGCGCGGCGTCCGGACGCCTCGTGAATCCTCAGTTTCTACTCCATCCCGTCGTTTCTGGCGCTCTTCCATCCAACACGAATTATAGGTTTCCGTACACCTCGAGGTAAACATTGAGAGAAAGGGATAATACTGTGAGAGTGACCAATTCAGAAGTTTTAATTTCCAAGAACATCGTGTATTTTTGATTTGTAATCAACAACCATACGGTGAAGCACGATAAAAATCACTTTTGCTGATTTTTTAATTTCGATGGCTACTTGACGGCTAGAAGAGAGTATCTTAATATACTTATATGGTTGAGAAACTTGTTAAATCTTAAGATACAAGTCTATTAGAGATGATTGAAAAATTTATAATATTACGCAACAAACCAATAACATAATATTATGACAACCAATTGACTTAAATTGTACTCGTTATTAAAAATTGCGTATCTTAACGTATGACACGTTCCTCGATTCTGAAATGGTAAAATGCAGTAGGAAGAACATGATTGGTAAGGTGGAGCCGATTTGACTTGATCGAGAGTAGGTGGAGAAGGAGTTTACATAATAGCACGCATGGCTATATTTATCGTAAAGACCGACTTGTTGTAGAAATGCAAAATATAATCTAAATAACAAGAAATTGTAACGTAATAAAACCTTCGAATTTATCTCGTAACTGTAGTAACTGACTCCAGCAATTTTTAATCCGTATAAATTCTATAAAGGAAACGCTCGTATCTACGAAACAATTTACAAAGTCCCAAGTGGATTGAAGTTGTAGGGTCAAAGACTTAACGTACAATCAAAATATCCGGAACGAATGCTATCGAAAAGATTGCATAAAGTCGTCCACCGATTCTTTTGATCCAGCTTACACTGGTAGGTGCACGGACACGAAGAACGGCAGCAAAGTTTTCGTAAGTTCTTAGGCGCAGTTTCTATTGGCGTCCCATTCCAATGGAACGTATAGATCCGTTTTTAGTTTCCACCCTCCGCTTTGTCCTTCGTGCGACACAATGCTCGTACGCGTCGCCAGTCTATATGGAAATCCGTTATCGTGTTTCACTTCATGAATTCGAATGTTATGAGAGGCAATGAATTTAACGCTGGAGGACACTTGCCACAGAGGGTGGACTTGTCTTCTGTTTTATGTTATCCTGCCACGATATCGTCTGTTTTGATACTCGTTTCAATTTACAAGTGACTAAATTATACTTTCTAGTTTTGTCTGAGTATACGCTGGACCATACTACTTGTAGCTTAGTGACTTTGGGCTTTTTCTGATATCACTTCAAATTAATAAATGGTAAATTATTGTTCTGTTTTAGTAAATGTTACTATACCAATAATTAATAGACTATGGATGTTTATGTATTCATTAGAAACTTAAATATGTTAAAACGTATATTATGTACGTAATATATAAGAATATATAAAATATCTACATTAGAGTACTCGTACTATGATATTTACAGACGGCACTATAAGACTTAGGATCTAGTCTTTTACGAACATGACAACGAACAATCGCAAAATGTTAAAAAATGGCAACAAATATCGAGCCACCGTTCTGTTAACTCTGACGATATTTCCAAATTTTATCAAGGCCGTTTCGAAGGTCGGTACAGCGAGACGCAGGTGAGGTTACCTCGGAACTGCTGTCTTCCATTTCGTCCCCGTTTCCTCTAAAATTGATGCGGTTTCGACATCGTTCTATCTAACAATGGCCGTTGTGAAACTCTTGCAATGCTCGGCCAGCCAGTCGGACCTAGCAATCTCAGGATGATTTTGCAACAGGCCGCGCTCGTGCGTTCGTTCTACTTGCATTCTACCTTACCGGTCGTCTAGGATACTTTCACGTCCGGCAAAAACCTATCGTTCATCGTTTAATTAGCTATTAATAATTCAATTTCCAGCTAGAAAAATCGACGTAATTAAATCCTCGAATTAACGTTGGAATTTAACCATTAAAATATCGAGTTTCCGCTGTTGAAATATCACACTTACAGTGCTATCTGCACGTTATAGATCATTTATTTATTGATCTCAGAATAACAACTAATCGTATTTTCAAGAAATATCTCCGTGTGAAGATCATCAGGACGTTCGCATTTTCTTTTATCTTATGATAGAGTAATTTCAAAGTTCCATAGAATTCTACTCACAAAAAATCTTCAATTTATCAACGGCTAAAGACTAATGTCTTCTAAATGAAAAAACTGCCTTTCCATCCTAAGATTCCAGCACCGTCGCTAATTGTATTGTCATTAATTCTCCTCATGCCGCGTCTATTTTTGATCAAGCACACGATTCTATACACTTGGTTGCACGTTTTTATCGTTGGTGCACGTGGCACGCGTAAGAAGGTGATCGCGAAGGGGGAAGAAAAGAAGGGACATGGGAAAGTCAGTGGATTTAAGATTGCAGGAGACGGCAGAAGGACGAGTTATTGCAAGTTCCTTCATACGGAGGTAACCGCAATCGCGAAAACTGGGTCAGGCCTGTTTTCTCCTTTGATCACCAAAGTGGTTCGATCACTTTTTTTTTAGTGCATTTTTTTCTCGCTCATCTAGATCAAATTGCATTTTCGCCGATTGACAACGACATCGGAGATGACCGGTATTATCGGTATCGGGGACGAAGTTTAATTAGATTTCCCCTTTTATCGCGAATTATCCAACGATCGGAACCCACCCAGGTGGTGGCCTTCCATAGCGGCGGAAAAGTTACGGCCGGATCCACTTGTAGCGTTTTATTGCGTAGAAATTACTTTCCCAACTCTATCTGCAGTAAATTCGGGGCCGGTACGGATATTCTACGAAAGTTTTCTAAGAGAAATACACTTTCCAATGACTGTACCGAACAAAGTATGCCCTACATTGTCCTGGCTTATTTTCGATCTGTACGACGCTCATAGTGATTTATATACACAGTTGATATAAAAAGCGAACCATAATTGTTGGTATATAACAGTTGATATAAATGCGACCGGTTGTCACCTAATGTATATTAAGTTGACCCAACGTTCAGAACGCAATCTTTGAAACCTGTATCTCAGTTAATGCGTGATCCTTGTTCTGCATAAAAAAGGAGTATATTAAGCAACGCGGCAAACAATGGGGGGGAGCTGGCAAACCGCGAAGGTTCATCTGGTTTGTTTTGGCGGCGAATCCGCGGGGTTTTTGCTCGGAGAATGTGCATCCAGTGCGCGTGCCCCGCGAGAATGACGTCATTCTCTTGAAACATTACGAATACCTCACGCTCGCACGTCGCGACGCTAACGAGTTGCAACGACACGTACCTACTGGGTGCTCGGCAAGATATTACCTGATTTTAATCGTTATAAATTTCAATCTAAAATCACGTAGAAGCGACGAATCAAACCATGTTGTAATATTCAGTACAATTAAGAACTTTTCTTCTCGAAGTAACAGGATTAAACGAGAGTTGGAATAGAAACTTGAAAGAATCTTTCCAATCAAGAGACCAGAGCATGTCCTTTGATGAAGGAGTTTCATATTATTTGAATTGATGCGAACGAGCTTTAAGAATGTCGGGCACAATAAATCATGCTTTTTGTATAGGTATCAAAATGAAGCAATCTGTTCTTATCTTAGGATTATTATGTATTATTATTAATCAGTATCCTGCTAATCACCCTATACATGCACATGTATGCGCGTGCGTTGCACGAATTGTGAATGCGCGCGCGTCGACATATGCATGTGCATGTGGCGTGTGTAACGCGAGCTTGACGAGCAGCCACGATATTTTCATTCTTCGTCATCCAGGCCGTGTGTCGTTGGTCCTACTACGTCTACATTCTACATGACGTCAGACCCGACGCTATTCTGGTCCATGAAGAGATGGTCCTACGCCCATCTTGCGATCGCTCGATGAAACGTAGGTCGATCGATCGTGGATGCGTTTCAGAGGCAGCGTTTTCGCTTGGAAAATAGCAGAGTTTTGAAGTATACCGGACGATTCCAGAATCTGGGACGATCTGTATAGGATGCCGCAATTCCGAAGTGAGATACGGGGAAAGCAGTCCTAGATGTCTAACGATATCTTTACTGTAAGTAAGATGCTTGTGTTTTTGCTATATCGTGGGGTCGATTGTGGCAAATTGGCAGTGCGAATTGGGCAGAGAAGAAAGTTTAAAATAAGACGGTATAAATGTTACCTCGAGTTAGATGTTTGCAACACGCTGTATTTTGTGATCGTCGATTCTCTGTGGTCTCTATTCTTTCTACGGACCAATTTAACGCTTCAACTATTACATCTATCGATATGACGAGACTTAGATCTTTTGTTTCTGCAATTATTAAAAGCGTGTAACTACTTTTAACACTATCGACTACTTTTAGCACTATTTTTATCGAGACTGAAAGGCGATTATTATATATTTATCTCTTTTGCACCTGCTTCAAAATTAGAAATTAATCACACATAAAATTAAGAAACATTCAGAAAATGAAGTTAATGGATCGAGTCTCTGAATAATTTAATCCTCCTTTTAATCGCAGTTCTCTTGTTAAACTTTCTCAAGCTCCTGAACGACTTTCTCGAAATAGAAACTTTCCCGAACAACTTTCTTGTATCAAGAAAAATGCAAATTTTACATTTTTCCAAAGGGAAGATCATTTTTGGCTAACAGAATCGAGCAAACTATATTGAATACTTGTAGCAATCGAATCACGGGATTAGAACGGGGCAGTGTTGCTAAATTTGCAAGTAGGTAATTTACTTAGCGATCGATCCGCTGCACTTGACGCTTATCGATCCGGCGAATCACGACAGTCGAAAATTTTCCTCGTGTAAATGTGTATATACAACAGGGGAACAACTTTCATTAGGGGTTGGCCTACGGGTTGAGAGTGTTCTCTTAAGTACTGATATAAATCAGGGGTGGACTTAACGAACTTCTCTCTGATATCGACCAATGTATTTACGTTCCATACTTCAAACGCAGCCTCCTATTGAAGATGAAAATTGCAGTTCCTTGGAAAATTCTTCGACAAAATGGTACGAGACATGGCACGAGGAGAATATTCTAGAACATTTATCTTATTCCGCAGAAAGCTCCTCGCATATTTTCTATCATCGTATCGTTGTTTACCCGCGAATGAAAACATTGAATATTAAAAGAAAAATTGAAATAATTGTTTCAAGCAACGGAAGAATGAATTCTTTTTTTCTGTATACCGTAAACATCCATAAATGACAATATTATTCAGAAGAAACCAAGAATTAGGTCCAATAATTTTGTGTTGTTCATCTTTGTGTTGGACGTTATTAGTTTCATTGCGATATCTTCGTGAGCTATCGTAGTACATTTTCTCACAGTGTTGTTAATAATCTAGTATTTGATGCAAGATTAAGTTCCAATAGGCAAACCTAAGATAAATAAATGAAGGAGATCAACACTAGTACAGTCGTTGATCTATTCACTAATATTATTGTCTAGCGAGTGTATTGTACTTAATATAAATAAAATAGAGACAAGCTAGTGGCGATGGTCCAGTTCGAATGGCAATCTAATTAAGCAAGAAGGCGGTCGCATACTTCAGACGAAGGTGAAGTTTTTATCGAATAACAGAAGCTTGACGTCTTTCCCCGGCTGTTTTGTTCGATTTTATGTAAGCCTGACGGATATCGGAAATCTTGCAAGCGGCTTCAACCCCGAAGAAGACCCTCGAGGGGCGATCGACACGGGTAAAGCAGTGACGAGCAAGTGGATATGGAAAATAGTTATTCCTGTGTACGAGAAATACGACTATACTGCGCGTGTTTTCTCACAGAAAAAAAATAGAGATTTGTTAGAAAGAGACATTACTAATTAACAAAACTAACTAGAGAGATAGAACTTTAAATAATAATTATATAGTGTAGCTCTTGTTTAAAATGATTCTAAGAAGTAAATTATTTCTAACTTAAATTTTCTAGTTTGAGCATCTGGAACTCAATTTGCCAAACGATCGATGCCAAGATACTTGTAATCATTGGAAGTCTGAAAAGGCACAGAGACAACGGCAAATTGCGACAGATAAGTAGAAAGAACAGAGTCTATTTAAGAAGGGAAGGAGGAAAACGAGGGACGTCTGCGATCGAGGAGGTAAAGACACAGAGCTGGCCTCGCCAGTATGATCCCGTTAACCAGGAGTTCATTTCATGGACTGACTCTTTCGTCGAGGGATGTTGCTTCTTCTTTTTCTTCTTCTTCTTCTTCTTCTTTCACCCCGAGCCTGATGACAAAGGAATAAAAAGATTATACGAACGAATTTTATTATTCCTTAAACATCCTGGTTGGTTTCATAACAAGCGATATTCAGATCATCGCGATCGATGGTCGATGTTATTTTTAACGTTCAATGCTGCTAATACGTATTTCCCTTGCTCGTTTTTCTTGGACGATACATTTCTCGCGGAGCTATTAAAGTTAACCAATTACAATGAACCACTTTCTCGAACTAAACGATCATCGTTAAGTTAGGATTTTGTTTCATGCTACTGTCGAAGAGCTCGAAACAAAAATTACCGTGAAATTTTTCGACACTTCAGATAATGACGTTTTCAAAATTTATTTCCGTATCGTGATTCTCTTTTAGGTGGCTGATCTTCTGCACTTGAATACAGAAATATGTTACGTGAATACGATCTTAAAACAACTACAAGCCATTCCTGAAAGTTTTTTATATCCTTAGAATAGACTTTAGGTCTATACTTCCTATAAAAAGTCGCGGCTTTTTCAAATAACTTCAGTTAGCCCCTCTGCTTGCTTTGCACAGCTGGCTCGAGCTTCTGGTGACAGTGGTGACACGAAATTTCACTCAAACCGTGCCACATCTTGCGAGATAAACGCTGACACTTAACTCTTTAGAAACAATATGAAGATACTTTACACTGTGTGGTTTCCGTTAGAAACGATAAAAATTCTACTTTGTGTGCAACAAATGAGTACTAATTACGCAATAATTAGAGGAAGCCGTTGCAACAGTCACTTCAAAACGGTCGTCTACCGACAAGTGCGGCAAAACAATCGGTCGTAACGGGTTGAATGAATCTTTCCTCCGTGAACAGGTTAACGAATAAAGTAAGTTTTTTCCTGTCCATGTCTTCCGGTCACTGTGGCCGTCTCTCTTGGGTCTGTCTCAGTCTGTCGAGCATTTGCATGCCTACGTCAATCGACGATGCATGTGTCCGCCGCTCACGATCCACGCTCACATACACGCGCATATGGTGATGCATCCAGAGTGCATCGGTCGATGGATGATTCGATCACCTTGCAATATCTGCCTGTGATACATGGTTCAGTGGTTTCTGCTTTAGCCTTTTTTCCTCCCCTTTTTTTTGTGAATTGGCCACGATAGGTCTTTCTGTGAGTTATTGTTTTTGGCATCGAAGTTTAGAGTTGTTAAGCGGCTGAAAGGGACTTGTCACGAGAAAAGTTTTAATTGTATCATTTTTTCACAAACCCGTTCAATCGATGTCAAAATGTATATTGGTTAAATTGATATTTGATTTCTCATATAATAATAAAATTCTTTGTGTGTATTTCCGTCTGCAAAACTTTGCAAGAAATTTTGATTGAATTGATAGTAAAAACGTTTTAAAATGTTATCTTAAACAACGATGTCTGTTAGGTTTCCATTAAAATATAGTAAATTGCAAATTGCATCGCAGTTAAATGTGACTGAAGGGTCCCATATAAGCCCTAATACTCTGATACGTGAACACGCACGCCGATATGTATATACACACGCATGTGTAACGCATACATCGGTTGTACGAGAAACCTATAGTCTCGTCTATTGAACCGAGTACAATGAGCGACGGGTATGGCCGCTATACCGGCTAACATAGTGCCAGCTTCGTGTTTAGCTCGTGTTAACGTTCCGTATAATCCGTACCGAGAGCATGGCTTTACAGGAAAATATGGACGTGAGAATGTAATTAGGGAACACTTGTGCGTGAACTTGAATCATAACCGGCCATTAACTCTTTATTTATACAAGACACCGGGACCTTATCGCATGAAGTGTTCTAAGCGTTCATAAACCTTGATTTACTTCTTTGTCGTCTCATTATCAGAAACGGGTCGTCAACGTAACACATTCCTCCTTTTAAAAACTTCATCTTCTCGCGTTGAAACGTGGTTCTCCTTGCTTTTTTTCGTTAACGAGAAACAAGGACAGTCTCTGTGTGTTTTTTTTTCATGTTGTGGAATCGTTCTGTGGGAAAGAAACGTTGTTGTTGTTGACCGTCGAAATCCGACTACTTTCTCTCTTGGTTCCTTTCAAATTTTCACGATTCCGTACCCCCGACAAATTGTTGGGTACAACCCGTGCAACCTGCGCTCTACATAGCAGAATGTGTATGTCGATTGTGTACCACGACACACGTAATAATACTCCATGCCCGTTATCTTCCCACACCTCCTCTCCTCCCTTTCCTCCATCCTCATCCCTCCTCTACCTACGCGTTCGATTTGCAGCACCCATATACGCGCATTCTGTGACTGCAGTCATCGGCTGAGCGCGAGTAGTACGTACTACGAATTGAATGAACGTGTCAGTAATCCTCGTACAGGATGTCCAATCAGCGCACGAGGATATACCATAGCGTTGCGTTTATCGATTTATAATAACCTGCCTGTATTTCTTGGTTTTCGCGTTAACCGATAGTCCCACTTATCGTGTAGTTCAACCTGCTCGAAACATAAAAATTGATACATAAATTTAACAGGAGCGTTCTGAATATTGTTCTACTGTTTACTTTTGAATAGTATAGAATACTATAGTTAACAAATTTTATTTAGTCTTTTATATTAAAAGACACATACGATGCAAAGGAAATAACAAATTTATAATAACGACTATCGTGGATTTATTATTAATGGATAATATTATTTCGATTGTACGGAATGTGTTAATGCTTATGATCGGTAGTGTAAGTTACGATGCTGACATAAATTTGGAACGTTTCAATGAGTTGCCAATAATGTGAGATATGGTGGTGTATACAAAATTTTGGAAAACGGAAGCGATCAGGCGGAATTCACGATGGTCCCGGAACGGAATCATCTTTGCCGGGAGCAGATAATAGAGATTTAGTATCCTTTGATGCTGGTTCGCGAATCCATCAACGTCCACAGGGCTATGTTTCATTCGCTTGAGCGGTGCTTGGTCCAGAACCTGACGTTGTACGTCTCACATCGCGGAACGTCACCCACACGGAATCGGTAAAATTTCACGACCACCCCCGCATCGTGCCCGTTGAAACAGTGTCAACGTATTAATCACGATCATTAAAAAAAAGTTTCATTCAGCATCCAGAATTCCTGTTCCGGTTGCACTCGGTCGAACGCGCACTGGCGCAGCTGCGTCGGTTTGTTACGGTGTAGTGCAACGAGTGTGGAGAGTATACGAGAGAAAATACGAGGGTGAAGGAACGAACGGGGTAGAGAACGAGGGAAGAAGGAGAACTAAATAGCGAGAGAGAGAGAGAGAGAGAGAGAAAGAGAGTGAGAGAGAGAAGTCCATGGTATGTATGCACGTGGACTGCTATAGTGCTACACTGCGGTGGGATCGATTCGGCTGGAGGTGGAACCTCCCACCCCCATTTACAAGTCCCAATATACACCCCCGCAGCTCACCCTCCATCTCTTTCGCACCCTCGCAAAATATCCATAGGTTCGTTCGTCTATTCGCTACCACCACCCGCCCTCTCTTTTTCCACTCTTGTCCTTTAACATCGTCGTGGTCGTGTTGCTTCTTGTCAGATTTTTTCCTCCCCTTCTTCCTTCTCTTTCTCTGCCTTGTTTCTTCTTTTTTCTCGGAAAACGAAGGAAGAAATACATATACACACATTTGCTGATGGTAACAGCTATAGGTACGCATGAATGTTTGTTTGCGATGTAACGATTATTCGACGTTATTAATCGTGCATGCTTTTAAGAGTATATTTTTCTGATTTTTAATTAAAAATATTAGACGAAAAACGATGATCTTAACGAGCATCGTGGTTCGTCATTCGTTGTTCACTGAATATATTCTTTAGTGCGATCGTGTTACTGCTCCTCAGATAAAACCGATCGACACGTTCTACCGATAAAAATTATGGCACTAAAGTTTAGATGCTGAAAAGACTATCGACGAAGATGCGAAGCAATCCGCGAGACAATGTATCCGGAGCACGCAACAATGGCCGATACGTTACAGTTTATATGGGCACGCGCCTGCACGAATGGCGCATGTTGTCGTGTGCGACGAATCAGAGTTCCACTTATCAACAAGATGCGAAATGAATGACCGAGCGTGCAACTCGCAGTTATTGTGAAGTTCTCGATGCCGTTGGCGAATAGCTCGCTCGAGTAATTGACGGAATTGAGTCTGGACGAAGTGTCGATATGTAATCATGATTGATTAGCGTGTCACGATTGGTAAAATTAATTTTTGTCCATTGATATTGGCCGTAACACCTTTAATATTCAAATGTGCATCTGACTAAGAATAGAAAAGAAGAAAATTCCTATAATTAGAAGATTAGAGAGAGTGAATCAGGGGACGAAAATAGCCTATTAAAAATAATTTCAACCCCCGTGTAACGACCTATAAAACTCCAGTTAGTTAGTATCACAGAGTAACGTCTCGTACTGATTCGAGATTTTTAGTATTAATAGTCCGACGAAGTGTTTACAACGACCAACGCCGCACGACTCTTCTCTCCGTTGTATAGAATGGGAGGGCAGGGTGGGTGGTACATTCCACAGCTTCCAGGGAGGCCACTGAGCGCAGGAGGTTGCATTATATTCCGCTCCCTCTCTCTTATTATGCCAAAGCAACCTACACTACCGCGCGTTTACGTTGTGTAAGAGGCACGCACACATCGACACATAGCGTGTGTCTCCGTAGCACGACGTGTTCTTCAATCGTGTAGGATGCTAACCCTCTTCACGCACACATCGATTTCGCGATGGTACAATGAGTATATATTTCCGTGAACACCCGTTTATGCTGATACACGTAGAAAGCAGCGGTATACGTTACTTCGCTATGTTTCTGAAATATGCGAACGAATATGTATATACGCCTCGATTTGTGATTCTCTTTTGCAAAAAGGGGCCATGAGCAAAACGAATTAGCAACTGGTATACTCGAGCGGGTGGTTTGGTTGCTACGTTCCCCGCGAGTGTTGCGCGTCAGTAGTGCAACACGACACATAGATCGGCGAAGGGAGACGAGAAAAAGAAATACATTTTCGACCCTTGAAAAATTCGCTCGATGTGTGTTACGTTCCGCATCAAGGTTCACTTACTTGATTAATGAATACCCACGATATTATTTACTCTGTCGAGCTATCATAATGGTGGTACGTAGACCATTGGCGTCGGTCGTGTGAAACTGTTTTCGTATCCTCCGTTCGCCGCGAGTGGTACGGCCTTGTCTTTCGTTGCCGCGTTGCGCCGTACTACTATACGTTGTATAGTTGCGTGCAGTGTAGTCGGGCCCGCACTATATCTTCCTATAGTGATGCGCCATAGTGGCGCGCGCAGAGAGAATATGAGAAAACGGTACCGGCGAAGCTGGGTAGAAATGGAGATAGAGCAGGAGATGCGATTGAAGAGAGAGAACGAAATGTGGATAGAGATAGATACTACCAGCCTTCGCTATAGAAAGAGACAGATGGTAAAGACTGGCGTGGGTGTAAGCGAGTGAGGGTTAGATGGGGGTAACTGAAAGATCGAGCGAGACACGGATATAAAAGCGTGGAATTTGTGTGAGTATCTTGCGAGAGAGAAGGATAGGTGGTGTTGATAGATCAGGGGAATAGGGGGGAAGAAAGAGGGAGAAATACTACTGATGAGAATGGGGTAGTGAGGAAGAGAGGAAGAAAGGAAAGAGAGATAGAGGTATGGATATGAGAGTGTGTACGAAGTACTGGTAGAAAGAGGTAGTGTTCGTGTAGGTCGTGTTCAAAGTTGTGCAGACGTGTAGGTGAAAGAGAGACGGGGTGTAGCGGGGAGAGAATGGAGGGTAGGGGAAAGAGAAAATGAGAGAGTGGGGAGAGAGAGAGAGAGAGAGCTTCGGACCTTTCCCAGAAAGCAGAAAGCACGACGGAGCAATATCGCAGCGTCTGCCGGTGTTGTAAAACTGCTTTGGTCTCGCGTTTCGCTCGCCCCCACACCGTTTTAATATGCCTCGTCTCGGTCCCTCGTTCTGCCCCCACCTTGGTTCTTTGCCGCTGTAGAGTTTAGAAAAGCCGGCGGTACCCGGGGCCAAGCCGCGTTTTCGGTTCTTTTTCATGAAAATTCGTAACAAGGCCCGATCAAACTGTCTCTTTTGAATGTCTTCACTTGCTGAAAATCTGCATCGTCTCCAACGCGGGGACAAGGGCCACTGACGTTAGGCAATTTTCTACATGTTGGCTTCCAGCGAAGAGAGTTAATCGAACTCCTGACAGACGGCTTCAAAGAAACTGATGTTTTGTTTAAAACAGCTAAAGAGTCGCGATTCTAAGTACTTAAGAAAAAAAATTCAAATATAAGGAAGAAGCGTTGCGTATCTCGTATGGTAGTTCATAGTTTTTCTACTTGGTGACTAAACGGCAGATTGGAGAACGTTCCTTCTTTGTCACATTGCACTTACGTACCTATGCTCAGCGTAAAACTGAGATTTCGCACATTGGGCGTCCCACTTCTGAAACTACATTCTGTGCTGTGTACCAGATAAGAGAATACGAGATCGGATATAGTGTATTTATTCCTCGATGCTAGTTTACACGAAGTACAACTAAATAGAAAATAGCTTAGCAAGTTGTACGGGAGAAACTCAAATTGTGAATCAGCGGACTGTCCCCAGAAATTCAAAATCTAATCCGATCTCCAGTGTAAATTTTGGTAGATATATGTATATATGATACCGTAGGAAAGGGGACGGGTATTGATAATCAACTTGGACGAACTCTGCCGTCTGCACTTTAGTCAGATGTTGCTTATAGAAAGCGTCAGAAAACCTTACGGAAACAAATGGACTTAGCGTATACATAGAGTTGGATAGGTAAAGCGTAGTTTGATAAACTGGTTGGTCATTCAACAAAACTGTCTTCCCAGATCTCATTAACAATGCAGCTTACGCACCTCCGTGGTACCAAGCGAATTATTTAGTCATTAGAGGAAACTTCAACGATGAAACGGGAATAAAAATAACGAAGATTAGATGTTCGATCAGGAAAGCGCTATGATTGCAGCGTCAATCTTTATAACTCGTATATGTACGTTTATGGTTTGCCACGCACCTGTTCGTCGCGCGTACGCTTACGAGTCGCGACGTATGCACACTCTAGTGTGCATGAGGATGGGTAAACATCGTTCAGGAGACGTGCAGAATTTCGCGATGTGGCTCAAGAACGCGACCTTGATATTCAATCCAAACGACAACAGAGCACACGGGTGGAAAAGAAATCGAACACGGGCTAACTTCAGCGCTGCTCAATTATGTGCTTACGTAACAAATCGTTCGGTCGTTTGTCGCGATACGTTGAAACGTTTAGCGTCGCGCAACGTGACGTAAAATTTCAATGAAGTTTAATTGAAAGCATACCGGATCGTGTTTCGTCTTTTTGGAATAGCGCTGTTCGCGATCGCGTGTAATTAAAGGATTATCCGAGTGACCTTTTCAGTAAATCAGGGCTGTCCTCATATAGTTAGCTTACTCTTCAACGCTTGATTCATTTCCATTTTATCTCATTCAATATCAACGACGTCGCAGTCTGTGCGTTCTATAATTTAGGGAGGAGATAAATATAAACGTGTTTCATCTTAAATATTACAACGAGTACCTTGTTTTGGATATTTTGTATATTTGCGCACTGAAATTTTTCATAAATGCATAAACATTCGCAATCTAGTTATAGCAAAAGCATTAAGAAAATGTTTTGACGTAACATTTATTACGGCATCTGGAAAGTGACGAGTATTGAAGTACTGTGGTAACCGGTCGACTCTCCGGGTTCCTTTTCTGTAGGTTAATGCAGAGGTGAAAAATTCGTGTGGAAGCCATCGAGAGGAAGAACATATAACGCGAGTGTTAGGCCGCGTAGGGTCGCGAGATCTCTTTCGGTCGTTTTTTGATATTTTGTCACGGCATGAATGTACCATTACTTTCTTGCTGAAAAAAGGAAAAATGAAGAAGAAGGAATAAGAAAAAAAGGAGAGATCGGGGGAGGAAAAAACAGAGAGAAAGACTGAAAGGAGACGAGCACAGGGTTGTCGCTGTACGCCTTCTACTTTCGCAGCGTAGCGACAATTACGGCAGTCGTGCAGCCCCGCGCAAGCGCCACGCTCTCTCGTTCGTTGAACCTCATCCGTGAGAGAAACTCGTCTCTCTGTGTGCGTGTGACAAAGAGAAAGAAAAATATAAATGTGAGAAACGAAGAAAGGCAAGTGAAGCGGAGAAAGAAGGAGTGAGGGCGAGGGAGAGAGCACGAAGAGAGGAAAAAGGAGAAAGACATCGCGAAAGAGAGAGCTGGAGTACTCGTAGACAATACCGCGCCAATTCTGCGACCAGCGCCACCTATGCAGGACTTTCCACTTTTAAAATGCATTACGTTGGAGCAAGAACCGGAGGATCGTGTTACGCGTATGAATTTTCAAACATCCGGATGGTTGCGCGAATATTTAGGTGACGATAAACTGGGGTCCTGTTTAACCTTTGTAAAATTTGGTTTGAATAGTAGATTTTTAGTATACGAACCGGTTCGTTGCGCTATTAGAATCGACGCCAGGTCGATGATAAGTAAGCACTTAACCTCGTGCATGACTTTGTTTTCTGGATCGTCGAGTGCACTTTGGCGAATCTGATGGAAAAAGTAGTATGCAAGGGTAATGATAAGAATGATATAGTCACTTGGTGTACACTCACTTATGTAACGATGGAAACCTGTTTGGTATACCGTGAATATATCTTCTATATCAGTGGTTTTCATGATTGTCGTTTTTGTAAATCGATCTCGACTATTTCACGATTTAAAAACGATCAGTTGTTGTGGTTCTAAACGTGTCGAGACATTATATTACGAGCTATATTGTAGTCCTTCGGACAAACACGGGCATTACCTTGGATGTTTCACGGAGGCTGGTCAATCGTTCGGATCGATAATACGCGGCGATTCTTCGCAGTTACACGCGGCCAGATCTTCCTATTTCCTGTTTATAAGCAAGGACTTTTGTATCGAAGGTTTAGAAGAGATATACAGTGGGCTAGAGTTCTCTGTAGCTAGGCTCGGAAATGTCGCCGCATACAATGTTACACATGCAAGGGAACTGTAGCCAAGCTTTTCACCGATGATACTCGATAATCGACGACTGTCCGCCAGCAAGTGTAACGAGGTTAATTTAAATAACTGCATCGTCTAACAGTTGAATCGGAACGTGTCTACGACGCACATTCTCGTGAATTATTTTTCTAATTTTTACTCATGCGTTTCATAATGAATATAACATATATACTTCGTTCTTCGTTGAAATACTCGATCGACTACTTCGATCGTATTCGAAAGCCTACTCGGTAGCTGAACTATTCCACTTTTTATCGTGAACTATGGTTGATGTCCGCTTCTTTACCCGTTTAAATTAAAAAAAGAAAAAAGAAGAAGGCTAAAGGCAGTATGTATTTAATCTAGAAAAGTTAATAATACCGATCGTTAATTTTACACGCGTGTGTACGCGTAGGCGTAACCTATAGCTGTGTGTCTCGGCTAGTGGCGTGTAAGAGTGTGCAGAAAATAGAATTACTCTAGAAAGGCCACGGAATTTCACCGATGTAATCAATGAGCGGTCTCGTTCGAAAAACTCTATCACTCTCCCCACTTGAATCCATTGTTCCGTCGACACGTAGGTTTTCCTTTAACTACCGTTAGGGATAAATATTGGCGTGCATGTTTCGAACATTTACAACCACCACGGGAGAATTTTTGGAAAAAGACCGAAAATAGAGGCGAAGATTGATCGCTTGGAGAGTTGAATTGCGTTCGATCGGCCCGTTGAGAACCACGGCGTTTCGTAGCACCATACACTGTATTACACATTCACAAACACGCATACTCCTACGTATAAAGTACGCGTGTACCCTTCACCAGTGCGGAGGAGAGAACCGAGGCGTCCCGAAGGTGACCGAGTAGCGGCGCCGAACGGAATCGTCATCGACGCAGCGTCGAGCCAGCTCCGCTCACTCTGCTCCGAGCTGTCGAACGCGACGCACGCGCCTCCGCTTCGCTTCTTCCTTCTCTACGAGTATACTCTCCGCACTTAGAGGCATATTTCCCTCGCTTTCTCGCCACCGAGTACTATCATCATCATCAAATGAGAGAAGAGACCGGCTCTCTCTCTCTCTCTCTATCGAATTCGTTCCTGGGAATATTCAGTTAGTCTGTTCGTGAACGTCCACCTAGTTTTCGCAACACCAGAGAACATATTATTCCTGTTTGTTTTGCTCTCGCGCGTTTGCTTTGAATCTCTCATCGAGAAAGCCGCTTCTCCGCTCAGCTCTTCTTTCGTCTCGCACAGCCGCTTTTGCTCTTCGGATCCGTGCTGTTGCACTACACCGAGTTACGATGTCTTCCTGCTAAAACGTTCCATGTTTAATCTCGTTCGTACCAGCCTCGATCATCGTCATATATCTTTTGGTGCTCGTAATCGAAGAACACGTATCCAGTTCCACGATCTCCTACTCGTATTTTTTGCAACCATCGCTCCTGGAAAAATCTTTGTCTCGAATTATCGAACACCATTCAACGCAACGATATCAAATCTTCAGCATCCGTCTGCGTGATTTGCCGTGGCACGTTCTTCCAGTAAATGTTTCTCGAATTTGAAAATTTTCCAAGAATTATTGTAATATCACCGATAAGATTGGCCGTTTCTCTGAAAAAGGCCATTTGCGTGCAGGCCCCGTGGGCAGTCGGACATTGTTGAATGCTCTGCTCCTGCTCAAGGCCCATACGGTTGTCCTCCATGGAGGGCGCCGATCGCTCGGATCTCAGGGACGGCAGACGAGTTCGCGGACAGAATGGAGACAGTTGGAGTTGCGAAACGACTTAAAGGCTTTGCCGTGATAACGGATTGTCGAGGTCGAGCCTCGTGTTTGGAGGTTCGGTTTTCGCGAAAGGACAGAGTGGTGCGGAAGGTTCGTGGAGGGGGCAGAAGATCGTGCGGCTCGAAGGTAAAAATAGAATACAAGAAACGAAAGTAAATCAAACCGAACAGGATTAAGAAAAAAATACAGATACAAATAGACAAAAAAAAAAAAAGACGAAAGAGGGAGAGATAACGGAAGAAAAGAACCCTTCTACACCTAGTTTAGTCGTGGAGTTTTCTGGTATATAAGGGGTACAAGGTGCGCATGGTAACCGAAGGCAGACAGAAACCTCCCCCTCCTTCCCCATTCCACCCCTCTTTTCCTGCCAGCTTTGAATCAATAATCTCCGGCCAGGATTATATGCAGAGTCCCTTTTATATTTGGTGCCGTGATAAGAAAGATATCGACAGATTAAAGAGCACGCGGATTTGGGGATAACCGCGTAGCATTCGCAAACGTGTCTGGATACGCGATGCGACAAAATCACGGAGAACCTTTATGATTGATTTATTTCCTCTTTTTCGTTGGCGTCACGTCGTGTCTTTCTCCGTTTGCCGGTGCGCGGTATCGGCGCGCGGATTATTGATCCCTCCATCCTCCTCTTCGTCCTTTTGCTTATGATATTTTGAGAAAAAGAGCCAACGCGGAAAATATGATTACCTTGAAATGACTAGGAACGAGAATAGTTCGCTTCACGGAATGATATAGCAATGAATTGATCCCGGTGGTGTGACGTCCATCGTTAGAGGATCTTCTCTACTTCTGTGAAAATTCGTTTTTCGATCCAGTCGAATCTACTTTCTCGTATTCATCAGCAACGAATATCAAGTTCAGAGAATAAGATACGTTTCCTAACTTGTGGTCTTTCTTCGAACATTTGCAAATATTGTTTACTATTAATGATCGCACGTGGTATAAGTTTAATGAATTTCTGTGTTTCTTGTTTACCGCAGGTTGAACGCTCCAAATGGAATTGCCTTCGGCTCCAGATCGTCGTTTAGAAGCTCAAGAAGGTTCTACCTCGGCTGATTTAGCGGAAACGGTTAGTGGTGGTGCATTGACTATAGAATCAGCGAAAACGATTGGTGCGTCGACGACAGTGTCGTCGTCAACTACATCGGAAAACGGATCAACGAAGCGCGACAATGATGCCGATTCTTCGATGGCTACCGAAGAAATACGCGATGCTACTCGTCGATCCGTCGACAACCAAGTGTTCATCAATCTAGAATTATGTGAGGCTCCGGTCGAGACCTCGAACAACTTTTCACACGGCGAAGGTCAATTAGACATCTCCGGTATGGGTCTGAAACTTGGAAAAGATAAGACGCAACCTGAAGATGCGGGTATCGATGTAGAAGTGAAATCGAACGAATCCGTGGATGAACAAGATTGTTCGATGTCGACGCCGACGCCGACGCCGACGCTGACGCCGACGCTGACGTTGACGCCGACGCTAACTCCGACGCTGACGCCGACGCTGACGCCGACGCCGACGCCGACGCCGACGCCAACGTCGATGTCGTTGTCGGTTCAGTGTACCGAGAAAGAGACAGACGATTCTAAAGTGGATGATAGTTACGGTGCAGGATTCACCACCTCATCGCCGTTGTGTAGAAAAAGACCGGCCAGCGATTTTTTGCCGATCAATGCGGAGATCAAGCGGATCGGCGTTGAAATTTCGGAGAATGAATCGAATCAAGTAAGAAGCGACGTGAGGAGGATCTCACCGGTGTTGGTGAGCCTCCGAGAGCGTACCCTGGGTGAGATATCCCTGTCGTCGAACTCGTGCCTGTTCGACGACGATGTCAACAGTCGATGCATCTCAAGGAACAATAGGATTATCGATGATTTATTAACGAGTGGTTGTAGGTTATCAACGAATGTAAGCGTGGACGGTTCTTTTCAAACGAATCACGGTTCCGAGGAGATAAGCTGTACCGAGTCGGAGCATAGGGTCTGCAGAGTAACGACGTCGCCGGAAGGTGAATGTACCAACGGCAGCGTCGAGGAGGCGC
Organism: Bombus huntii; assembly: GCF_024542735.1. Lineage (NCBI taxonomy): Eukaryota > Metazoa > Arthropoda > Insecta > Hymenoptera > Apidae > Bombus > Bombus huntii. The sequence goes on from NC_066240.1 coordinate 8,964,182, forward strand.
TGGTAGAGCCCTGTAAAAAGCTCGAATACTCGGACTCGTTTATTGATGAGGATTCTTGTTGTTCGCTGTCGCGCGACAGCCCCGAGAGAAATCTCAGCAAGTGCCAGGAACCGAAACAGTGCGAGGAGCCCATCGAGGAGTGCTCGTGTAGCGACACTATGCCTGCGAATAGTGCTTGCACAGCACCGGTTATAAACAACAAGCAGTTGATTGAAATGATGAAAAGTTCTTTACCCCAATTAGTGGTTAAGATAGATCAGATTAATGTGTCGCAGTACTTCTCACCGGAACAGAAAGATGCGAAATGTATGACCGTCGCCTCGAAGAAGAAGCAGAAGAAGAACACCACGTGCAAGGCTGATGATAGCAACGTAGATGTAAGGATTGATCCCAAAGATACGTCGAAGAATGTATGTTCCGTTGAAAGGCGAAATTGCGAGATCAGTGTCCAAAAGACTGAGTCACAGGACCATAAGGAGAAGAAGGACGATTCTCCTGCAGTATTCGATCTGCTACAGACCAAATTGATAAAATCAACTCCCATTATTTCTATGAAAGAATGCAAGGTGATCTTGCAAAGGATAACATTGCCGAAAACGGTAAAAGCGACGACGGAGGAGAAACCGGAACAAGATGAAACGCCAGCCACATCGGTAATAGAGAAATTAGCAGAGGATGAAGAAGTCGTGTTTTCCTTGCCTTTACCCTCCACGGAGGATTTACAGCCGTTGAACAATTTGGATTCGTCTGAAACGACACCAAGTTCACCGGAGATGTTGGAACCTACCACGGATGTCCCAGAAGCTATTGACACAGAGACGGAAACCGAAACCGGGTCCGATAGCTCCGAAATGTCAACCACGACCAATGTACGTGGATGTGAGGATGATACCGCTTCTGATCAAATATCGTGTCAGGAGAACGAGTCCATGTGCTGCGTTGATATTAATCCGGAGATCATATCGAGGTTGGAGCCAGAGAGGCCGGAAGCTTTTACAGAAGATTCAGCGGAAAGTCTAGCGCTTGCCACTGGTGCGCGGGACGAAGTTAGATCGGATGGAAGCGATTCTGGTTTAGGAAGCGAGATACCCGGTGATCCTGGGCCTGCACCGGTTCCCGAAAGCGATTCCGAAACTTCTTTCTTGGATAGGATACCCGATGATATTCTCTCCGATAAAGAAAAAGGTAATTAAACGCATCGTTCTTTGGTGTAGCTCCTTCTTTTTTCCATTTGAAAATGAATAAAATATATCTTATAAATATGTCGGAGATGGAAGGACAGCGGGATTTCCCGTCCCTAATGTTGGGAAAACCCCCAATACCATAGCCTAGACTTTTACTATAGCCGCCCTTAAGTAATAAAAATAAGAAATAGTCTTAATGTTCCTACTTGATTTTATGACGATGGGTTCGGGCTCGAAATGACATAGCGGGTCACTAGACATAGCCACGGACACGGAAGGGACATGTACCTGACAGAGGTATGAAATGATTATATGGCTCTCCTTAAAAACAAAGATTGACCCGAGAAGTGGGGACAGGAGTATATAAGGGCAGCTTCTTTTGGATTAAGGGAGAGTTAGTTCGTTAGTTAGTCGTTGGACGAACCGCCGATTGAGTTATCGAGAAGTTACCCGAATCGAGTAGTACGTTGATACTTGTCCTCCCGTGGACCGTGGATTCGTTCATAGCCTCTTATAGTGTCCACATTCGTATTGATAAATATTAGCTACATTCGCGACGGTAAAGTAAGTAAAGGTTCATCGAACGCCCCAAAATATCAACCTGACTCCGACAAATACTTATGTAAAAGAATTTTTTTGACAAATTAATTTTAATAATTGTGATATTGGGTTATAAAAGATATGTCAGTGTATTTCTGAATATGCGAGAATATGATAGGAAAATACAAAGTACGATATTCTTTTTCAGTTGTGAATCAATTGGACAGTTTTGTACCGAATGTGGGTGTACCGGGTACACCACAACCACCATTGACGAATTTTCGGAGTCCTCCAAAGAGTAATTTAAAACGAAGATTGATAGATTGCATGGATGGGGCTCCTAGTCCGAAGAGAAGCAATACGGAAGAAACCATGAAAAAGAAACGCAATATTCAATTCGACGCTGTCACCGTGTATTATTTTCCCAGAGCACAGGGTTTCACTTGTGTACCTTCTCAGGTACATATTTTATACAATACAGATTTTATTTCGTCATAAATATTACGAAGAATATATTAGTGTTGTAGTATTAATGACATATAGTATGTATGAATATAACGTGGTAAATCGATTTATTTTTCTTAGGGTGGCAGCACCCTTGGCATGAGTGCGACGCATACTCATGCAGAACGGTTCTCGTTATCGGAGCATGCTGCTGAACAGAGGCGAATTCATCGTGCTAGACTAGCTCAATTGCGCTCCGAGCGTGCTGCAAATTGCGTATCGGAAGCAGCCTCTAGCTCCGAGGATCCCAGCGATGATACGGACGAGGAACAAAGTGATAACGAAGAACTGGATATCGATAGTTATTATTTCCTGCAGCCAGTACCTACGTGGCAGAGACGAGCTTTACTTAGGGCGGCTGGAGTACGTAGAATAGATGCTGTCGAAAAGGACGAGTGCCGTGACATTAGAGCTAGCAGAGAACATTGCGGTTGCGGGTGCAAAGGATATTGCGATCCAGAGAGTTGTCCTTGTAGTCGAGCTAATGTAAAGTGCCAGGTTGGTAGATCTATACTAAATACTATACGATAGAGTCACAGATTTTTCTAAGAAACAACTAAATCATACGACTGTGATATATGTTAATAGGTTGATAGAGCGGGTTTTCCTTGTGGATGTACCCGAGATGGTTGTGCGAATAGTTCAGGCAGGATTGAGTTCAATCCAGTACGAGTGCGAACGCATTTCATTCACACTCTCATGCGGCTGGAGTTAGAAAAAAAGCAACGAGAAGAAGAGAGTACGGATCACGACGCTTCCGACAATCAAAACGGCAGAAGTCCGTTAAGAGAAATCAATTTGGGATCCGTGATGGAGAATAGGACCACAGAATCGTGTCTGAACGGTGGTGGATTTACGACGCTTCATTACGAAAATCACGACGCTAGGGACGGCGGGACGAATTGTCAGCCAGAAGTACCTGGTACTAGAGAGGATAGTCTGGATCTTTACGCAATTAGAGACGATTGCTATCCTAACGAAGACACTGTTGATGGTACGCAGGGACCTCAAAGGAAACTTCATCCTGAGTTTAGTCAAGCTTTTCAAACGTTCTCAGGCCAAACAAGTACCGGAGTAAACTTTCAACAGCCTACTTATCAGGACTATCAACCTTACGCTAACCTTCCTTCTACATCTAGGGTGCAATTTCAGCCGCAATTTCAAACGGTGCCAGGAAATCCAGGGTTCTCACACTATGCGCCTTATGGGCAAGACGCCGGATCAATTCAGGGAAACTGCCAGGTCCATCCCGGACAACACTCATCCAGTTACGAAACTAGCTTTGCCCAGGACGAAACAACCGGATCACAATACACGAATTTAAATTCGGTGCAGCCGATGAATACAGTGGTTCAACAAATAGGTAAACTAGAACCATTTTCAGAACTTTTGTCTGGTAGATATTCGTACTATGGTGAAATGGAGCCTGCGGCGCATGGTACTTATCACGGGAATGGAACCAAGGTCGAGGTAGAAAAGAACCAAGGTAACGAACAACAATCGGAAAGTACGGAAGAGTGTGACGAAAACTTTGGGGAAATTATTAAAAAGTCAATGGTTGAGACTGTATCCGCTTAGGTTAAACTGTAGATACGAAGAATTGTCTATCTGCGAATCCGTCAAATCGTTTTTGACCCATAGTGATTTATAACGAAAAATAGAATTTAACTTTCGTCATTGGAAACCTTGCGAATGAAAAAATAAGAAAAGAAGAAAAGAAGGATAACGAAGAAATATCTCGATAAGAAGGTGCTGGCAATTTGACCAGATAGACTTCCATGCGTTAGATAAATCCGAGTAAATTGTTTATGTGGTTTTCGAATAGAACAAAGGTTCGTTTCGAGAATCACTCGCGTTCAACTATGATGAGTCCCGTGGATGTCGTTAGAAAAATTATACGTGTGCGTCCGCCCGGGATGGAAGCTTGAGACATTGTCCTTGTTCCTTTATTATAAGATTGTCGATTGTATAATTGATCGAATGGATAAGACGATGTTCTCAATAAACGTGAAGAGAATCCGGGGCCGCCAGTTCGGTGAAGGATTTTCGGGGGAAGGTCTTCGTCGAAAATCTCCATGAACAGTCTCCTTGACACGAAGTTGCAGAAGATATTCAACGAGGTTGTGACCAAGAAACAACATATGGGATCAGTTTAGATTGCAGTTTATAATACTTAACTTTAATATTACGATCGCGGGCCTTGTGTCTTTGTAAAAAAGAACAGAAAAAAAGGTTTTTTCGGATCCGTGTGACAGCTGCGATGGCGAACAACTTAGTATTTATAGCGAATTCGAAAGATGTTCGCGTTGCTGATTAGAAAGGAAGATAGGCACATGATTGTACACACAAAACACATATATATGTGACCACGAAATGTGAACGATTGTGATACTTGTGCATATGAAAATGCAGTTTGCCAGGATCGTAGGTTAAGAAAATAAATTATGGGACTTTTTTATGCCAGTTAGTAAGGGATCGAGTTTGAATGGTTTTTCAATCAACAGACGATGATAAATGACGATAGAGAATAGATTTTCCGTCGTATTGTAATAAATTCAGAAGCATCGCGGTTACTTACATGTTTCCAATGTTAGAGGAACCATGATTGGTTGGCATACCAAGTGCACGCTGTCTACAGAACATATAACGTTTAAGGTCTCATATATTTTTTTCATTCTTTCATATGGCACCTTGAAATTGCAGGTCCTTTTTTAATATCACGCACATTGTGCGAGGAATAGCAAAATGTGAAAACTTTTTAACGAAAATGTATAAGTTATCGATTATTGAGGATACTCGAACCCAAATGATCAACGGCTCAATTTTGTTGTCTGTCTATATTCGCAATTTCAAGGTAAGAGTTAACACGAACAAAGTAAAGAAAAGATACCCGCGCGAGGTTTTCTCATTTTTTGAAAAACATTGCGGTAAACAAAGTCTGATGGCAAATATTATCTCGTTCGGATGTTGTTTTGCACACCCATTGTTATTCACCTTGTAGATTTTCAGACATAGACCTCTTTAGCATCCCGGGACGTTGATCGCTATACCCACGATTGATTAAAATATGAAACGTAAGAAAACAATGATAAGACGATAGTATTAAATTTATACATACTTATTGGATGTGTCAGCTCCCAAGCACTTTTGACGATCTTCTATTTCCGTATTTTACACTGTGTTCATCGTCGCTGATTGGTGCCTAAAATCGTTACGTTTGTTGTCAGTGTACAGTGATAACGAAATCTCACTATCGAAAATAGAAGAAACGAAAGGAACATAGATTTAACGCGTTGAAACATTGCGAGGGATGTGACACCTCCGTATGACATAAATATACATATAAACTACACGTATGTAAGTAACTTTTAGAGTATTTGAGTAAAAAAAGGCATACCTAGTTGATAGCGTTTTATTAAATGTTGTGAAAAAGTCTCTTGTCTACCGTGTAATGTGTTGTCTTATTATGTGTGCGTCGTTTCGTTTTTTGTTATTTCGTCTTTTTACATTCACGATACCATTCCCCAAGATCCTTTGTTTATTTTATCGTTATTATGTTGAAAGCAGTTCATGAAAAATCATATTTTTTATGTGATTCTTTTCAATATATTGTTCATGATTCTGTCTTATTAATTACTTTAGTTGCATAGGTATATCCGGCTGTGCAAGTAACGCAGTGTAAAAATACTTTTCCTACCTTTATTATATCCTATTTGTCCTTATTTAATGTTGCCATAACATGCAATTACAGGGCACTAACATACATTTATTACCATTCACATGAACGAAGCAGGAAATCTTACAAAACATCGTAAATTAGTATTAGCGATTTGTCCGCGTAAGCTAAAATTAACACCTCTTTACAATGACAATTTAAACATACCGCTAAATTACTCTTCAAATTTCCTGCCTTGGAGCGTAGCTGCGCGCGCACCACCAACATGGCGTCCGTAGCGGGAATCCTGTACATATAGTGGTGACGTTTATTCGCGATATTATTCAAATTACAAATTACTTCCGAAATAGTGACTGATACGGGCGACTAGTCTTCAAAAAGATAACACAAACGACTTGTTCTGTATGACGATATACTCCAATTTCAAACCAATCGTTTCTACTTGCCGTTCGTATGTGATTTGGGGTGGGAGGTGACGTGATGGAAGGGAAAGCATTAGCAAGTTGTTGAGTTGAGTGTCGCTGGAAGTTAGCGCCTGCCCGTGAGCCTGTACGGAGGTTAGTTTAGTTGGTGCGGTAAAATTTCATATTCGGGCTTTCTTCCTTCTTGCTCGGTCAATGAAACACGAAAATCGCAGATTAAATCGAATGGAAGTGGCGTGTGGTGCGAGACGCGTGTCGATGGCGTAATTAAAAAAAAATTTGCTTTTGTTTCGAACGGTGAATACAACGGCGTGCTAGTGTCGTTGACGTTTCATGTGTCAGTGTCCTCTCTCTCTCTCTCTCTTTCTCTCCCTGTTTTCCTCTCTTACGACTGCCCTTTCCCGTCTCCGATCCTTTTCTATCTCGTCCCTTTCTATATACGTTATAACCATCGCACCAACAAGCCGCGTTCGTTGTTGCAATGCCAGATGACAGGTGCGAGGCGCTACCATTGGTGTTTATTAACGAGTCCTTCGAGTGTCCTGCGAATTTAGGATACGCCGCAGAATGACGAGCGTAAGGTTGTTCTACCGGAAGGGCGGAGAAGAGGACCGAAGACGACGACCACGACGACGATCTCGAATTCCCTCGCGTTAGCGGTGGGCTATGAGCGCTGACAATGGGGACGACTCCTTGGTAATTATCATACCTTTCTCTTTTTTATTGCTCCCTCTTGTTCCGTCTCTCTGTCGCGTCTGGTTCCGTGTCCGTGTATCGTGGCCAGCGAAATACACAGGTTGACAGAGAGCAACGCGCGGCTTCGCCGTGCGGAAATAATCGTGGATTTGAAAGCTCTTTCTGTCTCTTTCTATCTTTCCTTCTTTCATCTCTGTCTAACGTAAACGCGGTCACCGAGGAAATATTCCTGCTGGCGGGAATATTCGTAGGAAACATATGTATGTATGTATTTCAGTTTAGCGTATTGGGAATGGTGTATTATAAAACAGTCGGTCGCGAGTTAAAAATATTATGAAACGACTGACACAAGGAACGTTGCCTTATCGTAATTTTTTTACGTAATCAACGAAACAGGAAGTATACGATACAATATTTAAACAGGAGAATCGTAAAATTGCAGGGTTATTGTCATCAATGTCGTCAGCGTGAGTTAATTTCGATTTACCTTGTAACGAGCTTCGACCTTTTGACAATTACTAACTACGCTGACTAATCAACTCGTATGGGATTCTAGTAGGGAACTGACGTATTCATGTCATTAAAATTCGGTAGTTACGAAGAATAAAATTTAACGAGTTTTACGAACGTTTGTCGTCATTTTGCCTGATTTTATATACAGAGTGCTATCACTACCGATAATTTTCGTACATAATGAAATAGTATGTTTAGATCTGGAAAAGAAGAAAGGTCATAGATCGTATCTCTATTCCATCGTGTACAGTGTTAATTGCTAATAACTCAGATGTTGTCACGTGTTTTTCATCCACGTGATCCGAGTGGACAGATGAGTCTGTACCGAGTAAAAGTAATTTCTTGCGGCTAGTGATATTTCTTGCTCGATAGCCGGAGTTGTGAAACTCGCTTTACGTTTCGTAAGTTCGCCACCGGTTAGCCACAAGACAAAATGGAACGAGAGTAGAATACGATTTTCGACTAAGACGTGGTTTTAACCTTAATGCGTTCTTTCGGCCATTTTAGATCATATCGTATTCTTCCAAAATTACAAAAATATTTCAAGCTCTTAACCATTATCCAAGAGGTTGGATCAGTGTTGTTATGAGCGTTGAATATTTTATTTCATAACGATTGAAGAGGCCTGTGCTCCTATGTGATAATTTTTACGTTAGAGATATCGAAGAAGATTGAAACATAAAATTTCGAGGGCCGCAGCAAAGTCAAATAAGTTTGCTACATTCACTTAAGGATTACTCAAAGATCACATGTTCTTGTTTGTCTTCTTTATGATGATTTTATTCAAATTTTATTCTAATTTTATTCGCGATATAAGATGTTCCTTGTTCGAGTATGTTTCGTTGACCTTTCCTCTTTTGCCTCGTGGACAAAATCGTAATGCAGCGGACAGCTTGTAGTTCGATGGAACACGTTCAATAACTCGAGAGTCAATGAAACTTGCGCACGCCTCGCGCACGCGAAGGTATGCTTACTATCGAGGGATGCCGTTCTGTTTATGTTAGAAATTAATCGGTCGACCATATCATTCTCGTGTGTTACATACCCTCGTTGCTTCACGGCTTGTAATTGGAACGTTGGAATATTATTCTTATTCCCGTTGTTTACAACTGGAACTGTATTTGACCGATATTGGATGACAAATATTTCACGTAATAGATGTTTATCGATTCACCGCATAAGCAACGTTCAAACAATAAGAATTTACGTTTATATAACTAGGTCCCATTGGCAAGAGCAAAAGAAATTATTAACATTTCTATGTACCATATTGTAGGTTATATGTAGAAAAAGATATAAATTCATTTAGTTTTTCTTATTCTCAGACTCGAGTATTTTCTCAAGTATCTTAATAAAAAATTCCGCTATACCGAGCGAATTAATGAATAATTCAAAATTTGATTGCTCTTATGTTCTTTGAAAATTTTATAGTTTCAAAGTGCAGAAGTCCTTAATCTCCTTGTTTTTGTAGACTCTAGCACCTTCTACTAGTCGGTAGTGGAAACGTTGTCCGGATAGTTTCCTTCTCGATCGCGTTGACCGTCTATGAGCACTCGTAGCTGCCGATTCCTTGGCCATCTCGTACGCTCTGCCTGGCGCTATGAGAAAGGCAGGGCGGCATAACGCTTATGAGAATGCAAAGTAATACGTGTCAAGTCTAACGAGGCGCGTCGCGGAATGCAGGAGGCGAGAAAGAAGTGCGGGCATCGCGAACGCGTACGTAAAGAACGGCTAGAACTCTTCAATACAGGATGTTTCAAAAAGTATTGTAAATTTAATTGCATGAAAACTGATTCCTCGTTTAGTTAAGTTACTGCTATTCTTTAATAAATTATCAACCTATAAAAATACATTGATCATGATTTAGGGTTAAACGACAAAATCTTAGTGAAAACCTTATTCATCGTACGATAACTAGATTGATTATACGGAGAAATATTTCTGCTCGTTAAATAATTCATAAATGAGAAGGTTAATATATATAGTAACGTGGTAAAAATTCAATCGGCAATGGACGTGTTTTAACTATAGATACGCCAATTATAATATACATATTATTCAACCTCACAACGTTTGATTCTTCTTTCAAACGTTCAGCATAGAAAAAAACATGGAAGAGAAAGTTACGCTCGTTTTTTATACGCAATATGTAGCATAGTACAGTTTGCCCGCGTTCTCGCCAAACGAAGATACTTTCGATTCACTTTTTGGAACACCCTGTATCTGTATACTTTGATTTCCGTGTTGGGTCACGCTTTCATCGAAAAGGAAAGGGAGCACGTTCGTGGCTCGAGCAAACTGTGACGATTCAATGGTGATATGTAAATCCGAATATTTGCCTGACGTATCGCACGTCCCGTGATTCAAGATGCAGTTACACAAAGAGGTCTATTTCGTAGTTGGAAGTTGCTCCATTGTTGGTTCGAAGACCTGAGAGATAGGCTCCGGGACACTCCTTCGGGAAATACGTCTTCGGTCAGATGCTCCTCGATAGAACAAACAAGGAATTTGTGCAAGAAACTCGAACGATAAACTAGTCGATCCGGCGCGTTCGATAGATGCTGGACGTGCCAATACCACGGGTACTGTTACTTCTAGTTATTCGACTCAAGGTGAAGAGAAAATCTACCTTCGTAGAAAAAAGTCGACCAGATGAGTTCTTCCAATTTCTTGCGATCTTTTCTACATTTTTTCTTACACTGAATCGTATCGCCGTATAGACACAGATTAATCTCTTGTTTCACGATTTTCCTTCCGGGCATATACACGTTGGAGCCTTAATTATTTTGATATTTTAAAAGCACAGTAAAATTTCATTTATTTGGACTATCGAGGGACAAACATTTCAATAAAATCAGAGTTCAACGCTTCTTTTTGCTAGTTGTAATTTTTCATTCATATATTTTCGTGAGTCATTGTACGTACAAATTCGCTTTTATACAATACGATATAAAAATATTTCTTGAAAAAATGATTCTAGTGGCAATTACGAGATATGGCTTGAGACTTTTGCACGCTTTTCTTATAGTACGATGGAAAAGACGCGAGATGCTCCAATTCTCCGGTACGCGCTTCGCACGAATCAATCTTCTCACGAGCGTGGTTCGATCGTGAGAAAGGCGGATATTCATTCAGAATTCAGTACGAAACGAGAGGAATCCTTTCTTTCTTTCTCTTTCTCTCTCTCTCTCTCTTTCTTCGCATCTGTCGCTTTCCTCCCCTCCTTCTTTGTCTACGTTTCCCGCGGTGATCTCTGTTCCTCGTCGACGTCGACCGAACGGAAACGTGAAAGTAACCTGGACCACTGGATACGTTGCACGCGGCCACGCATTTCTCCAACCTGAAATCGATACGACTGGACTATGCGAGAGTCCATCTCACGAGTAAAACACCCATGTGAGAAAAGGATAGGGAATCGACCTACTGAATCGATACGGATCCTTGAACGCGTGAATCCTGTGGCGACTGGATCGCGAATGAGACGAATTTTAACATGTTAATCATCTATAAGTTAAAATTTATTGCTAGACTCTCGGTAACAGGTATTCATGCAAGATTTTCTTTGTTTTTATGAGCTTATAGAAGGATAAATAGAATTTTAAGTAGGTAAAGACATATAGTATATATTTGTTACGTCCGGTAATCTAGAATCGTAAACCAGAATCCATTTCTTGATCGAGGCGGTCAAACATAATTAGCCGGGCCGCAATAATTCTAAGGAACTGTTACAAAACTAAGCGTTTATATTTTACCGTTAGGTTTCTTAATTGTTATAAAATATATTCAAGTCGAGACGTTCCTTATGGTTATCGATTTATCAGGTAAAAAGTGGGAAAATCGAGGTTTCCCCAGTTCAACAGTCATTTCGACCCTCAAGCGGCCGGTGGTGGGGCGACCAACCCCCAGCAATAATTTTCCTCTGCGACAGTATCGTCACCGAACCTCTGGTTTGTCATCCTTAGATCAGTCGACGTCTCTTGACTGATTTTTCATCTTTGCCTCAGTCAACATCTCTAGAATGGTTTTCCACCCTTAGATCAGTCATCTTTTTAACTTATATCTATACACACCGAGCGTAACTGCCTATGTCTAGAAAGTTGTTGGAATAAAATGTATATTGTAACCTGTTACTTGAGTGTTACAATCAATTCAACCATCTTTATTATTCTAAACGAAATAGGGGATCGATCATTTCGTGGCGTCGATTATCTGATCGTAACGGAAATTTACGACTCCCGTTGACGCGCTTCCTCGAGATCGCGTCTTTCCGCGAACGATGGAACAATATTATTGAAATATTTGGATATTGAGGTACTAGGACTGATACTGGAATTGGCCTCAAATGTAATTGGAAGGATATTTATTCTGTTATAAAATTAGAGAGTCGCTTGACAAAAATGGAATAAACTTCAGTATCTGAGGAAGATTCACCGTGGAAATTAATAAGCATCGTGTGTATGGGAATACAAGCCTTGCCAATTGTTTTGTAATCGCGTGTCTCACGGAGAATTTAACTCGTGCCTTGTTTAAGATATTAGATCTACTTAAAGCCTTTAACGTGATTTTCTGTGTCGATGAAGGACAACGTCTCCCTTAACGAGACGAAGGTTATAATATTCAAGGCATGTGCGTGATCCTAAACGAAAATCACAGAAACAAAACAGAATACATAAATATTATAAATGTTATCTAAAAATGTACTTGTCGATTTTTTGTAGTGTTCATATGGCGTTCGAATCATACAACGATTCTCGATGATAAAATTACATTATGCGTTTTCTTCTCGCAGATTTAGACGATTAGATCGAACGGAATTACAAAGTCACGAACGAATGTCGATCGCATTCCTTTCTGCTACTTTTATCGCTGTTTTAAGATGATACGTAATGCAAGAAATATAAAACTGAAGGAAAAGTGATTCGTCATGATGTTAAAAAGAGAAATATAAAAATATCGACGTCTTGGTTTACATTTAAGAGGTTTGAAACCGCAAGGAGGCCAGACCTGCGGACGTCAATCATGGAAGTGTATCGTGGTTCGAGCAGTTTCTTATTGGCGTTGTGAAACTGCTATCGGCTACGAAAGTCGAACGTTTGTACAAATGGCCGGATTACGATTAGAGAGATTAAAACATCCGCTTTTACTTTTGCGGAACTCTATACACCGTCTCGGTGGACGAATATTGGTTGTTACTTAATAAAGTATATAACTTGCTGTTGCAATTTGAAGGGAAAATTGCTGTGTAACGATTCGAGGATATGAATGACTTTCTTTTTTCTATTCAGTTGCAATATTGCCTATGGTATCAATATCTTTTGTTACATATTTAACCAACAGTCTTAGCTTCAAAGATACTTTCTATTCGATAGTTCCATATTTTCTGTGAATTGTATTCTTCTTTTAAAATAATCAAATAGTCCGTGACTTCTGTCTCTCGTATTTGCATGAAAAATCTTTGTATAAAAGAACTTTCATTACTTTTATATTCAACGTTCTTCTTTCTTTTTTATTCTAAAATTTTTATTTTCTTTTATAGTAAAGTAAACGACTATCGAATTAAAAACAGACACGTTTGTCTCCAGTGAGTTACTACAATGCGTTAAGATCGAAGTTTACCGTCAGGGACTTGACCGACTTGAACCGTCCAACTCTTTCGACAGATTCGACCTTGATCGGAATATCATTTCCGCGAACATCGGTATCATTAAGACTACAAGTCGTAACACTCTGTCGCACGATCGGAACAAAAATACATCACTCTTTATCGATGCTTATCGATATCAAAAATATCGTTTGAACACCTGGCAGGTTAAGGAGACCACCATCGAAGCGATTGGTTTTCGTGCAAACGTAAAAACGTGATTCGTGGGTCGCGCGTTGGACACGCACGCGTCTCCTCCGTGACTCACAACACCTACATACGTGAGTCTGAAATCGCTCAAGGTTTCGGCGTGGTGCAATTCGGCCAAGCAATTTCGCGCGTTCCACGATCGACAGAGACGATAATTGTAAAATAAAAGGAGATTGTATATTTGAATGGTACTGGCCAGACGAATCAAATCGATCACAGGCGAAAAATGTTGTGACAAGTCACATCAGTTATCTTTTAAAAAAGGGTGTAATTTCAAAATTCATTATATCGTCAATCGATCCTCAACGCTATTTTTTCGTTTGATCTTTTAGGATTAAATATCGTGTTTTGTCAACCTCTGGAACATTTACAAGATATTAATAACATTATTTATTGTATGTGTGGACTAATATTGATTAAGTCAAGCTATGCCACTAACTTAAGGGGATGCCCTGAATTAGAATGTTCTAAAACAGCGTCTTTTTGTGATTTTTTTTAGAAGGGAAAGAAAGAAATGAAGTTATCGAATTTTGAGGTATGGTTTTATATATATTTAACGAATACAAACAATTTTTTTTTAAAATAAAGAAAGAATTATAACAGATTTCTAGACCTATTTCATGGGCTACAGTTTTCAATCGGCGTGAGAGATCCACCTCGTAATTCTTGACCGCAACAAAAAACCAAAAAAGGATTAAATTATTGTATATGTTTCTTCTCGATGAACTAAAAAAGTTCGTCAAAAAGTTTATTTAAATAATTGTTATAGCACCTTGAAGTTTATTTTTTCTTTTTATAAAACACATCTTTTCTTTAAACCTGCCAAAATTTTTAATGTCACACTATTTCCTGCCTTTTTTTAGTTCATCGAGAAGAAAAATATATAATAATTTAATCCTTTTTTGGTTTTTTGTTTCGGTCAAAAATTACGAGATGGATCTTTCACGCCGATTGAAAACTGCAGCCCATGAAATAGGCTTAGAAATCTGTTATAATGTTTTTTTTACTTTAAAAAAAAATTTTTTGTATTCGTTAAATATATATAAAACCATACCTCAAAATTCAATAACTTCATTTCTTTCTTTCCCTTCTAAGAAAGATCACAAAAAGACGCAGTTTTGGAGCATTCCAATTCAGGGCACTCCCTTAAGTCACTAACAACTAAACTAATATTATTCGTTTCTTATGAGACACGACAAGGAAAGAAAAAATAAGTGAAAAATCAATTAAACGAGAGGGAAATGAATTTATAGCGTGGTAACAGCGACTTTGTTGCACATATGATGATTAAATCACTAGGGCACTGCTGCTAATTGGATTCTCGATAGCTGTGTGCACAAAGAAACGGGTTTTGTTTGCTCTAATGGCTGGGAACACAGACAGTTGACTACCACTGCTGGCAAACACGTGTTTTATATGGTTCGTTCTCGTGTGAAAGTGGAGAAAAGCTTTCGCGACCAAAGAACGTCCGATAACGATCGTATCGTCCTTAGCTCCTGGCTATTTTACTCAAAGACCTTGATTTTCCTTGAAATTTTGATTTATTCCGATCAAGTTTAAAAAATTATTTAGCATAAATTATTTTGATGAATTGCATTTGCCTGAGAGTGTTCCGCGAATTTCCTATTGAGCGAAGCTCACTCCGTCTACGATTAGAAATTTATTCACTGTAACTACATACGTGCTTCTTGTTTACGTATTTTGTAACTAGTACGTTCGATTTTTTCGCATCGAAAATTCCGTTTTATCGGCATTCACGGTTTAGTTAGCGTAATTACTTCACATAATTATGAATTCTGGCGCAATTTCCTCACTGAAATTCTCGTTTGTTAGTCTCTTACAATGCTTTATTATTTAAGAATTATACACACACATATATGTATGATTTTTAAATTTTATTTCATTCGCTTATATAACTCTTTATCATTTGCAATTTCTTATTTCTCCTATCTTTTCCTCTTTTTTTTCGTAAATCTGCAAAATTCTGCTCATACGTTAGGGTTGGCACCTAATATTCCTCTCGAGCAAACGTCTGTGATTCCGTACCATACTGATTATAACTGTTTCGTTCAATCGTAAATCTCATCAGCGATATTTCCTCTTCCCATCAGCAATATTTCCTCAATCAGTAATCCTATCATCTTCCATCTATCAAGCATCTAACGATTACGACCTTAGTCGCTATTTTTCAAAATAATCATAGCCGGCGATCCCATCGTTCGGTTTATCGGCTTGTACCAGCATCGATACATCGTTTTATGTTTAAACGTGTTCCGTTAGTTGATTTCTTCCGTATCAAGGCACACGTCGAACTCGCAGGACGTCCAGGAGATTCATCAGGCAGAGTTCTACCGAAGAAGAAATCGGCGTCCACGGATGATTTCACGAGAGAGTAACGGGGTTAATGAACATCGTCTCGCCTAGGGCGAACGTTTTATCGACTCTGTTTGGCTTTCTAGGAGTTATTTCGCTTGTACACGCGAACAGATGCTCGACAGCCTAGTCGCTACGAAAGTAAACGACCTTAAGACTGACACAGCACAGGCTGGATCGTAATTACTACCGGTAGTCTGCCGGTCCAAAAGCGAGAGGCTATGAATAACGAGGTTCCAATAGGCGCGAATCTCTTCACCGTTAAATTTTTCATTATACATTTTCATGGTTTTTCGGGAATAGAGGAAGCGTTTGCAAGCACTTTCTGCGAAGAATTTGTACTTTTTAGTGCACTGGTTTGTTGGAAGTGATGGCGATTGGACGATCAATTTGTCTACTTTGGAACGTCGCGTTATTGGAAAGATTTAGTTTTTAGGATAAGAGCTGGATCTCGGTAAATTTTTAAGCGTATTTCTGACGATTTATACTTGTCCGTACGTAATGATTTATTTAAAGGATGTCTGGCGAATTGCTAGGAATAAAATGTGATAATCAAATTAAATTTAGGATACTGCGTTATTAGATTCATTTCTTGTGATTTAATATTTAGGTACATTTAGTTAGATTTGTATTTCTTTCGATGACATGCATATTTTTAGATACAGAGACAGGTCAACGAGCTTTTTGCCTTCGTTGGAAAATTATTCTCTGTAACATTTACTCATGCGCCATGTCGTGCATACTTTTCGCTATGACTGGATCCGCTTTTTGTTCGTTTAATCAACGAACAATCAGGGCAAACGGTGTCCAAACACAGGAAAATGGAACGAGGATATCTCCAGATTGGTCCCTAGCGTAACACAAGGGGGTTCGTTTCCCGCCAATTCTAGGGGTGAGAGAAACTCGGTATCGATTTTACGTCCTGAACCATACTCTTGTGCAGACTGACACGAGTGGTCCGTTGGAGTACGCGTTCAAGCTAACAAGATTTACTGTTCGGTGAATTACAGGCAGGGTAAGAACAGAGCGAGATGAGGTGAAACAAAACGAATCGAAACGTGCCAGCGAGCGAAATGCACCAAGTCACGTATATGATCTCGCACGCTGCGGGTATAAACGTACCGCGAAATCCGCGAAAACGTAAATTTCACGTCTTGATGTCAACTTCCCAGAAGTTGAAATATAGACAGGCATCCGTTGGGAATGACTTCGTGGAAAGAGGAAAATTTAAATTAAATTAATTCTAAACAGGACGTGATGCAAATTTCTTTTTCTAAACGATTTGATAATCTTTTAGTCGTTTCAACGAACATTTCATTATTAATTCTCTAAATTATTCGAACTATATGCTGTAATATTTCATAAACGATAATATTACATACACGATAAAATAATTCCAGCGAATTAGGACCACGTGTAATAACAAATTCATGAGTAACAAATATATAGATAATTATATGTACGCGGCGTTGTTTATACTATCTTATACTTTTTACGACAATTAAAACTAAAGATATCGTATCACGGAGCATAATTTGCTACTTAGTTCTTTCGAATTACTAACTTGTATGCGTGCTGCTGTTGATAAACTTCGATTCTATATAAAATTCCGATACATCTTACAATTCTATTAAAAGAATAAGAATATTAAAAACGTCGAGTGTTTGTAATTCAATGACCAAATGCTGTGAATGACTTACACGCGTCTTTTTTTTCTTATTAAATGCCTTCAAATTTCCTTTCAAACTAGATGTTAAATTTCAGCTGTTATATTTAGACTATTGTTCACATTTTTCCGCGCCATAAATCATTTTGAATTACGGCCTACGGCCTCGTATAATCAGTTTGCAACACGATGACGTAGTAGATGGGTTACGTCACACTCGCTACGTCACGGTTGCATTTATCACGTGAAGGTTGGCGATTCCAGTAGCGCGTAGATGATAACGAGTGAAATATAGTTGGTCACCAGTGACTGCAATTGTTTATCGATCCACGTGCCTGTTCCAGATCGTACCACCTCACCACCCCCGCAGAACTCGACATTGTCTAGGGTGGCTTTCAGACGGCTTTGTGCCTCGCAAAGATCTCTTTCAATTTAAAGAAGCGGTCGATTCTTTAAGAATTTTGCACTTCAGTGTGCAACGTGAAAAAGTAGCTTGCTAAGTAGCGAGAACAATATTCGCAAAGAAATATTTAAAAGAATAAATCAACAAGACAGAAATATTACTAATTCTGCGAATGTTTATGTAACTATTTTTGACAAATGTAAAGCTGCAACAGAATGTACATCAAAAATTATGTAATCAGTTAAAATTGCGAAAAACAAAGTGTAATACTTGCTATGATATTTAATTGGAGAAACGTACTTCTGCTTTGGTAGGTTTTGCTCTTTTGGTTATATTCATAATAATCTGAATTCGAAATATTCATAGTTAAGTATTATTAAGAATAATTATTCATAGTTTAAGTATTATTAAGAATAATTATTCGTAGATTAAGTATTACATAACAGAAAATATATAAAAGAAGGCGAACAAAAAATACGTGATATACTTAAATAATCAGCAATCTGATTCGTTTCACTGTATTTCCATCCATTTTTAAAAAGATCGTGAATAAATGGTTTTCTGGCGACACGGTTGAAGCGAAAGGTATTCTTTCAATTGGACAAAAGTGGCACTATCTACTTGCATGATCGTTCTTGTAATAATATAATCCGTTAAAAAATCAGCACAACCGAAGATAGTTTCACGGTCTCGTAGCATAAAGCCCGGAATGTTGTACTCAGCCACCCTAGCGCAGCTCTCTGTCACCCTCGAGCACGGTGTAGGGTGAATTTGATGACTCAGGTCGCTTTATATGGGGAATGAAATTACGCTTCGTCTCTCTACACTCTACCACCATTGTGGCAGAGAGGAGACGGGCAAACATCTTGATGCTGAAGTAGCTGCTTTGCTTCAGGGAGTTTTTGCAAAGTGGAATCGTCTCCGCTGCCATTTCAACAGTATTTCAAAAGTTACAAGTTCATTTCACATTTTAAAAGTTATGATTTTATCGTATGTTGTGACGCGCTTTAAATCGTTTCGACAGATTCGTTCGGTGGATTGGAAGAAATTTAGGATAATTCGATGAAGTTTAATGGATGACTTGAATCATAGAAGATTAGACAGCTTCGATTATATTATATATATTGTTACGTCGCGTGATTGGAACCGTGCGACGTCCTTCGGTATTGGGTCGTTAAGGGTCCGCGGATCGTTATGTACACCCTCAACAAACCTAAGGCCCCGCCATAAACTGAATCTTATTAGCTTGCAGAAACCATTCATCCTGCAAGTATTTTCGGTTTATAGCCGGTACTTAAAAGGTCCTTAGGTTTTTTATTGTTCGCTCTAAGAATTCATAACGAAAAGTGTGAACAACGAATCAGCTTCCTTCGTTCAATACTTACTCACATACCGAGCTTTCCTCCGTAAGTATATAAGAGCGGACAGTTCGAATCCTAAAACAGTACGAATACAGTTCAGTTCCAGCCCAGTACAGTAACAGTACGAGGACGAGTACGAGTTAGAATAGAGTACGAGATCAACTAAGTCATAGTTCAGTTCAGCTCGAGTACGCTCAACGCTCAAGACTTCTTCGAAGACTACATAACTACCCGTATTCAATCTCGGTTAGACTACATATCTACCCGGATTCTCTAATATCAGAGCAATCCATTTCTTCGTCACCTGTATCTTAAGCGGCGGAATTACTACCTTGTGTTATTGTACAAAGTTGTTGGAAATATATATTTTATAACACTGTTAATCGCAACGTTATACCACAACAACCACCCCTATTATCTTAACGGAAATCAGGGGATCGATTGACTCGCGGTGTCGATTCTTAGAATCGTAACGGGAATTTACGACTGCCGTTGACGCGCTTCCTCGCGATCGCGTCTCCCCACGATCGATCGAAAATACATATATGTATCTTACCATGAAATTCTATTAAGAAACACACACTTTATTCTCAAGGGATCTTATTGCAAATTTTCAATAATATACCATAATGTATATGTCGGAGAAGAGTCAGGAACAGGGTTGTGGACGTTTGATAGACCTCCCTTGGAGTTGGCTATCGTTGTGTGATAAGACGCGGCCTGATGCTACGAGTAGGGACACTACTGACTCGACAATCAACAGCGGTGATGGGGCACTTGCGATGTGAGCGACGGTGGCCTTAGGTCCGGTAACGAATCCGCGGTCAACGGGAGGAGACATAGACTGACACTGACTCGAACGTGTACTACTCGCGGATCAAGCGGTGTTGGTCCCTTCGTCGATGAGATCTCCCGAAGGAAAGAATGTTCGTCCCAACGTCACCACCGAGACAGCCTCTGGTAGTGTATCTAGGTACGCCAGCTCCTCCGATCGGCGTCGCTGTCGATTGGTCGATTTGGGACAAAAGCTGCCTGTCCGTTTGCAAAAATCTTAATTGCCGAAAACCCAGGTTTTATAGCGGGTCTCCAGGCTGGCTGGGCTTGTGCTGTGTACGTGCCTCCACATCTGGTATTCATTGTTCGAAGGGACCGTTGGAATGTTTTACTGTCAAGTACCTCTATGGTTGTTTCTTTTAATGAGGTTCATACTGTAACTCCGCGCCTTTGTTGGACGGAACGCCCGTCCCGTTGACCGCGGCTACGTTCGGCGACTGGTGGTAGCCTTAAGCCCAAGTTTATTATCACAAATCGGAAACAAGTACAATTGGGCAGGATGACGGCAAATTGTTTAATTACGACTGTAAACTTTAATTGCAATTTTACGGATTTTCCCGAAGTTCCAGAGGGACGGCTCCGGCGTCCTTTCGTCTCCAACATATATAAAATTAAGCCTGAGCAAAATTTATCGACTCGTCTTATCATACGACACTTCCTAATTCCGATTTGCCAAAGGAAATTTTCACTTCATATACGCGTTTAGCCGATACCTAGATAACGCAGTGATTACGCGTAATCGTGGGAGACAATGTCGAGTTTCCAGGATTCATGTAGAAAGCGTGACCGAAACAAAATTCAGCGATTCGAAGGGGAGCGCGCGTACGTGCTCGCGTGGAGACGCGGAGACACGCATAAATTCCTCTATGCTCACGGTAACAGTCTGTTTGATTATGGTATTATTGGCACGCGATGCGCATCACGGAAAAATGTATCAAAGCAATACTCGTGCGTCTGATTACTCTACGCTCCAAATAATTGGCCTAATGTCTGCTACTATTTTCACTTTATACGTGTACATTCGTTGGAGAAGTACTATGTTCAACGTGCGAGGTACAGCAATGTTTCTTTTCCTATAGAAGTTTAGTCGCCGTTTCTGTCGATGTAATTTGCGACGCATCAGACGTGAAATTCATGTCGATTCTCAAGGCCTGGGAAAGGAATTATGCTAGTTGGTCATTGTGGGATAAATTTAATGCTTCAAATGCTGTAATATTCTTGGCGTGTTATTTCATACCTATTCTTTATCGAATCTCAACTCGTAATCTTTCTTTTCCTTCGTAATATAACATACGGTTTGAAAGTTTAAAAACAATATTTAATAAAATTGACGCACGATCTTGTTACGTGGCATGAATCAAAGTACGTCATTCAATCATATTGCAGCTGTGACATGTTCGAATATATTTTTTTCATAACTGTAACGTAAGCTTGTTTATTAATCGTTTTACTCGATGCGTTCATAGTATTTTCCAAATGCTCGTGTTCCTATTATTTCTCCAGATAACTGTATTGTAAAATGATATATGGGAATGCTGGTTCGTCACGAGTTCGTATGGATGATAAAATCTAGCGGAACCGAATCGAAGAATTTATCGATCGAGAGTTGCCGAGTCCTCCGATGGTAATGTCATGCATCGACTTTATCCATAGCATGTGACAGATAGCAGTACTGTATCATAGACGATTAGTGATCGTATATAGTTAAACGAAAACTGGAATTTACAAAAGCTGCAAGTGGACATCCTAAGACAAATAAAAGTCATTTAAATCTTTTTTATTTAAGTAACACAACTATTTTTATTTTTGTTATCTAGATATCGATTTGAAACTATATTTTCATTTCGTTCTCCAAATCTCTTTTGAAGATTTTAAAACTCAAAGATTCATCAGAAATGATCATTTCTCATATCGCATTACAATATTGTCAATCGCACACCAAAACATGAATTAACTTCAAAGTAAGTTCCATAAACTTCCTTGCTGCATCCTGTACCCCGTGCGTCTTACGATCTTATTGAAATTAATTGCACTTGTTAAAATATACAAACTTTTAATTTAGAAATTTCTACAAATCTTCCAATTCCAAAACTTTAATCGCGTCCCTTCGTTAATCGATATTAATCGCTTTATTATTCTATTGCCTGCTATATCAAAACAACAAATGAAAAATGAATTCCATACCATTTATTTGCATGAATGTACATCCTGCGTGTCTCGCAAATATCCTGGCGCTTGAAACCTAACCATCATCGTCGCTAGTGTCTTCCAACTACGGGCGACGAAGATTTACGTCAATGCACGACCCACGGTGATAATGGAGACGAGTGGCCGACGTAAGAGCGTGGTCAGTCCGATTGCATTGAGCCGGTTCGGCCGAATTACGTGTTCGCGTCGTTCAGAGTCAGTCGTTGTCGGGACGGCGAGCCGCGCGGTTCGGTCACGTACTTTGCTGTTGCCGGTGTGAAACGGTCGCGTGACTGTTTCTCCTTTCTCTCCCTTGGTCGTGTTCCATCAACGACCACCTGTGCTTCGTTCACGGCGTTCCAGCGTCCAACAATTTTCGGCTACGATAGGCGTCTACGTTGCCTCTGCATGCGCGTGTGCGTGCGTATACCTGAAACAGAAGTTAGGCCAACGGGAGAGAAAGGTACGAGGGCAGGTGTTGAGGTATACGAAGTTTACCGGAGTTTGAGTCGTGTTTCTTGGGGATTTCGGGTCCAGTTCTTCGCTTCTTTGTTCGAACGCACGATTTTCTTCTCGTGGAAGAGACTGTGGTGAGTGATGGTTGTATCGTTGGAACTTTGAGGTGGATTTAGAGGCACTAGCGTGCTACAGAGAATTAACACACGTTCGTAAAGTTATTTTAGGCGTTTTATTCTTCCAAAGTTTAAAATGAAATTTACAATTTAAATATTGAGGTGTAATTAATACATACAGTGAAAGTCAAATATTATGATCTGATGTAAATTTTGTCTCGCAAATGTGTGTTAATTCAGCAAATGTGTAGTGTCATTTACTAGGCAATGTACATGCGTTTCATAAGACAATATATTCGCGAGTAACGCAATTTAACCCTGCAACGTCCTTTCGATTATTTCATTCGATCAAATCATACTTCTCTATCGTTAAAAAAAATTCTTAAGCGTGAGAAAAATATGAAAGAATACGCAATTTCTCATGTCAATTGTATACTAATGACTCTCTTAAAACATCAAAAGCCGTTTCCTCGGTTAAAAGAAAAAGAAGGTTGAAACGTAAAATATTCATTCGCTTGCAACAAGATTCGACGTCTACTAGAACAAGCGTACAGCATTGTCCAGTAAATGAATACACTTATTAGAAATAATAAACGTTTTCATCCTGATCGATACTTTTGTTAAAACGTCGTATAAATGAGTACATTGTATACATTCGTTAAATTCTACATCTTCATTGCAACAAAAGTACGGAATAAATTGTATAAAGATTATCTGAATTTTATTTACAATTAAAAGAGAAGAAAACGGCATATGTAATTAAGTAATATTTGAAAATCGAAAGTTTGAAACTGCGTTCGTGGAGATCGAGCTGCTCCGTTTACAAGCTATCGTACATTCCTGTTTTTAAGAGTAAACAACGATCGAACGATGAGAATAATAGGTTTGCAAGGTTGCGGTCGTGAGTACTGTTTGTGGCCATGAGATCTCGTAAAGATATCGAGCCGCTCTGTTTTTCGTTTCATTAGAAATTCTACGATGTACTAACGGGACATTGTTTCCACTGATTGATCGATATTTTTCTAGACTCTAAGTACATTAATGTCAGTACGTATAGATTTGTACGTGTACTGTATTTCAAACCAACTATAGAACAACATATAATAAAACGTACACGCTAGGTATGACAAGATAGAAAACTTCTTGTTACATGATACTTGAATATTTTTAATAAAAGATTCAACGAAAGGAATAATCACTCATTCGACTATATTATTTCATTGAACGTACGTCTAAGCTTCATCATGGAAATGTTTGCTGCGAATGCAAAGAGCGATGCCAATTCGTTCGTTTAAAAGATTCAATTTGTTCTCACGCCTATTGACACGACGCCTTGTAATTGTGTCTTTATCGCCTCTATTTGATACCTATCAGAGCGTATGGTATTATCGTCATGTTGTCAAACTCAACAATAAGCATGTCAGATAAAATCGTCAAGCTTAAAAACTTTAATAATTTTCTCAATTGATCGTTCGAACTTTCAAATCGGACGATGAAATAAACGAATAAGAAACATCGTTATATGAGCGAATATTTCATAATGTTTTATTATATTATCAAATTTTTTCGTTTCGATGAAAAGATTTAAGGAGTGAAACAAGATAACGAACGGTATGTTAAAATGAATACTGTTATACGAAATATGTAATAATATTATTATGTGACAATATGAAGATATAAAAATATTTCTGAGCAAAAGCTATAAGAGATAGTTACACAATGAACGCGTTATAAGTTATAAAGGAACCCCTTCAAAAGGGGTTGCAAAGTATATCAGTCGATTGGTATTTTTCTATTAGTTCTTTCTATCAATTAGTCCACATTTCTCGTATTTACGATATTTCGTCAAAATATGCACTTCTACGCACACAGCTTGGTCAAATCTTATCAGAGCAAGCAGACTCGCCTCTTAAGAGTATATCAACATAGCGAGGAGGTTTATGGGTTCTAGCAACACTTCGGAAAATCGAACGCCTTGTCACAAGTTACACATGTTGTACACGCCTAGTGTTGGACGTAAACGATCGCGTACCTATGTATTAACGGCGTATGACTAAGCTATCTGTTATGTGCCACGTTCCTATAATCCGCTTATTCTCCGTTGTCTTAATTGTAATTATTGGCGTGATCGCCTCGTGAAAAATTGAACAGTATATCGCAACGGGTAAAAATAGACGATTACTCGGTTGGAATTTTTTGCCAGCTGGTTTTCCGATTTCGGATTACGTTCTTAAAATGTTTCAAATTTTTTTAATCTCCCGCCAGTATTTCCTTCAACGTTAAAGGTCCAAAAAATTGATCATAATAATGATTAGTTTTATCGTGAGTTCTTATATTTTATTCGTACATAATAATTCAGTTCATAATTATTCAGTAATTAAAGAACGTGTTCGTTACTGAATGCAAAATATCCCTTGCGGCGATTAAACTCTGCATTGAAACACCAACGCCCTATTCTTCGCGCTAAATTAATTTCATTATTATAATTGCTATTTGCTAAATCTCAGATCAAGGAAAAAAGATGACAGTTTTAGTTACAGAAGATTAATATTTACCGTATCTCTTCATTCCAGAAACAAAAGAAAAAAGAATACCTCGATGAAAATACTTTCGCTCTATTGGCTTTGTAGATTGGGTTAAATCCACCCTGTCCCTCCCGGTTTTCTTTAACAAAGTCTATTCCGATTGAATAGCCAAAAATTCTACGTTAGCTCTAAAGTGCACACGAGATATCAACCAGAATACAGCAAATGGATGGCAAACAACTAGGGTTTCGAGGACACGGTTGAATGAATCGCGCGTATCGTTGTGAACACGCGGTTCATAGCACGTGCATCATTGTAGCGTGTCAAGTAACGTAGAAACGAAGTAATTTGGTCGAACGTTTGGTACGAATTCCGAAACGAACGTTTACGAGTCGGCATTAAAAACACGGCTGTTATCACACGGGCTCCGTTCGAAATTTCGCCTTGGATAATCGCGAAAGAACAGCTGCTTGAGCGAATCTCTCTCTTTTTTTTCTTATCCTCTTCATTTTGCTTTCTTTTTTATCTGTTTGATTGGCGAGAAGGGAACAGCGAAGAGTCAAGGTTGACTCGCGTTTTCGAAACCGGATCGAGTATGCTAATGTAACAGTGACATCCGCGTCAGATTCGACCTCTTCCCTTCCTTTCCTTTTTATCACTGGCGAGTCTTATCTCTCGTCGCGGTCATATTTAATTATAGCAAAGTTTACTTCATTTATGAATGCTACAGTCAGTGGAAGGGCAGATGTCTTTAATTTATTTCTGTCTCGTGGATAATTGATTGAGAAACTTTCGAATTTTTTGAAGATTAAGATTCTTCTCTTACGTAAAGTGCGTTTATGGTTGAAGTAACAGCGGTCCTTTATATCTTAATGATGCTCCTTAAGATAGCGAGTAAAATACTAAAGGAAATTGTCCTCCTTATAAGATTTAATTTTTCTCGGTTTTCCGATTATTATTTCACTTGATATTCAAATACTAGGTATTTTAAGGATTAAAAAATAGGTATTAAATATATAAAGTTTCGAAAAGTTCAATGACGACCATTAATGCTAATTATGACAATCTGCATTCCCAGAATATTTAAGAGGATAGCAAAAATACATATTTAATTCTAAAACTGAATAAAAACGCGGTCTTTGTATAGTATAGGATCATTTGCCGGCATTCGTCGGATTTTTAAATTGCCTGTATAAAATCTGTAAATATTTATTTTCGTATACTTCCATGGCCTTTATTCTTGAAATGACTCAGGGCCTTCTCTCAATCGACCATAAGAATAATTTGCGGTTATATATCATTGCCATACACGTTCGCTTCTTTGTCGGCGGCATTCGTCGAAAAGACGTCTGACTTTACGATATTCGACGTGATTCGCAGAATGATAATTGATAGTTTCCTACTCGTGGCTCGAGCAAGCTCAATTTCCCTCTTGCTCGAGATTACGA
Source organism: Bombus huntii (assembly GCF_024542735.1). Taxonomy (NCBI): domain Eukaryota; kingdom Metazoa; phylum Arthropoda; class Insecta; order Hymenoptera; family Apidae; genus Bombus; species Bombus huntii. The sequence goes on from NC_066240.1 coordinate 8,990,937, forward strand.
ACGCTAGAAAATTGTTCTCGGGTGCTCGAGTTTCTTCAGTTCCCTGAAAACGATTTGTTACTTCCCGTTATCTGATACTGGCTGAATTCTGTCCCTCGGTCGGGACGGCCACTAGGTTTGCAAACATCATAGGTCGGACCGCAGTAATCCTAAGGCACAGTTATCATCGTCAGGGAGGATAACGTGCCCTCAATGCAGTGGCCTTTAGGCCGAGTCATCAAGCTTTATCTAGACGTCGACGATATAACGTCAATTCACATCAGAGATCAGGCCACACACCACGGACAGGATGGCACCCAGATATCTGCATATCCTTGGCGCGCACCCTCAATAGTCTTAAGTGCCCACCAGGGGCCTTGGCATTTTCATAGTTAAGGTCCTTCGGACCAAGCGAGTATTTCCTGTCTTAGATTTCCCTTTACGTTTATTGTCTACCATGTGTTAGCTTAGAAAGTTGGTTTTCTCCACATCTGGTATGTTCCGTTGGCAACTTTCTCGCGAGGGCGGCTAAAACCCTTCCTGGTCCACTAACCGTCTTATTATTCAATCGGAGACGGTGTCTACTGCCCTCACTTCCTTAACTAAAATTGTCATCAACAAATCCGATAGTCCCGTGTCCTTAGACACACCCACCCCTAGCTTTCCTCAGACACAGTATCGTCAGTAAAACTTCACTTATTCTGTATCCTTAGAATAGTCAACATATCCATATCGGTCTCTACCCTTATAAGTCGCGTACTTAATGTATTGTTGTAACTAAGTCTTACATAACGTGGTTGGAGTGAATTGTGATTTATGCTAATTCAGTGTGTGTTATATTGTGATTGGTGAATTCACAATAAAGGTTGATTAAAACAAAGTTAATTGTTGTGTTACGACTCAACTATATTTTATTTTCACCAACCAACCCTAAAAATTACGTGACAACGACATCATCTGGACGGCCACGGTTAAGACAGCAACCAGCATCTTGGATCGAGGTGTCAAACATCTCGATCCCAAACCAACCCGTTCCAGTAGAACCAATCGAGGGGGAGTTTAATGGAAAATCTAATTAACTCTGTATTCACAATATCTTGGTCCGTACCCTCTCAACGGGGGGAGGATGTTACGTCCCGTTATCTGGTAAGAGTTGAATTCCATCCCTCGGTCGGGACAGCCACTAGCGATGCAAACATCATAAGTCCGACCGCAATAATCCTAATTCACACGGTCATAAACTAAATATCGTTTTTTACTTTAACTTCAGGGCCCTCAATTGCTGCAACATAGAAGTCAAATCGAGAAATTCCTTAGGGTTATTGTTGTCCGATCTATGATGTTTGCATCGCTAGTGGCTGTCCCGGCCGAGGGATGGAATTCAGCTCCTACCAGATGACGGGACGTAACACGATTTTACCTGGCAGTTTCGTAGGGGGTTGTGGTCGTTCGAAATTAGCCGATGGAATTGCTCTCATGCTACGTGGCCAAATTCAGAATGTGATTATGGCTAAAGTGCATTATGGTTGAAAGAGTGTCTATGGTAGAACATATTTTAGATGGAATACTCCTAACGAATTTATTTCGTATTTGTAGCAAATATATTAGGAAGTTGGTATTATTAGTTAAAAATGTCAAATATATTTACATATATCGTTATTATTCGGAGGAATTAGGAAATACTGTCTTTTTTCTAACTGTTTCACGTCCAGTGACATGGACGTGTTGTTAGCTGCAGGCCAAGTGTTTAGTGTCCGGTGACACGACGTTGGTGTTAGTGTTGGTGTGATCCTTTACGTGAAACCTACGAACTTGAAATATTTTACCAAAAAACGTCGGTTACTGGTTAGAGCTGCTAGTAAATTTATGCGGATGAGAAAATGTTGAACAACTCAGGATATTTGAATGGTGTTAAAAGATAATGATTTACAGTTGTTTAATTTTCGATAAAAAATGTTACAAGCGTATTTTTCTTAATAATGAACCAAGTAGATGAAACAATATATAAAATTCGTATTTATCTAGAAGATTTTTTTTTATTTCCAAGTTCTTGTGATATAATAGTGCAGTAATCTATAATAATGTGTTCTAATGTTCAAGAATAACAATTCTCTCAAGCGGTTTGTTATTTCTAACAATAAACCTTCTTCCAAAATTCTTAATTGCGAAATAAATTATTTTCCGGAATAATTCTATTTTATTCACGAGCATAGAGAACTCTCTAACCTTCTACATTCGTTAAACGCCTGACTGACGAACTTGTGTACAAACAGTTCTGTTAATGCTTACATCTTGCGGTGAGTAACATGACGTATTAACATCCATGACCTTATATTACGTATTTATCGAGCGAGATTGGCTACGAGTCTTCGTAGGGAGTCTCCGTTAGAACCAATGCAATCTGCGGATTTAATTTGCTGATTCTAGACGCGCAATCGATTCTTCGTAGTTATCTATCAAAGGAATCGTTTCATTAGGCGAATCTTTTTTGTAAATGGCCTTACGTAAAAAGAAATATCACAAAAGAACTTGCTTTAAAAATTAGAATATTCTGACTCACAGACGGATTTACATTTTCGTTGTTTATTTTAATTTGTAATAATAAATTGTGACATGTAAAGTATCTGATAATTTTTTAGGAAGTTAAAAATAAGTATTGCAAATATATTTTTATTATCAGAGCAGAATAAAGTTATTTTATAAATTATTTCAATGAAATGGTATGTACGTTTAAGAACACAGTATTCGGCTCAAAGTTTTCGAATGATTCGTAAGGCATTCATTGTCCTACGCGTTAAATAAGAAAATAACGTAACAGCCGAGTCATTTGAGCCGCCAAATGATTCATGCTCGCACGAAACGCACTGCAACTTAAAACACACTTCCTGCTACGGAGCGGTCCACCAGCTCCCTTTATGGACTATAGCCACATTGCATAATGCAATCTGAGTGCCTGATCTTTGAGCAGCCATTGCTCGATATTCCAGATAAAATAACGTATATAACGCGTACAAGCGTATATGTACAATTTCTAATCGACAGAACGATCTGCGATAATAATTTATATCAAATTTTCAATTTCCATAAATCTGTCAAGAATCGATAAATCTTTCCGATCAGTTTCTTTCTATCTTGAGGATAGACGATCAATTTATCACGTTGACATTACAAATAATCCGAAGTATATATTTTTTAGACATCTGAAATGTTTTTCTAATTATAAAAGTTCGAATGTGTAGGTATAAATCGTAAATATTAATGTCAATATTTACTGTACTTATAACAATGGAAGTTAATTAAGAATTTGCGTAGAACAAAGATTCAGCTTCGCCTTAATATAGAATCGATAATCGCAAAGCCAAACATAACGATGCGTTCTCATATTTTCCACTCCTTCAGAAATAAAATTGTAGCTTACGGATCTAGGGATATGTATTTTATCATAGAAACAAAAATATTATTTACGTGAAAGTTAATGAGCACATATTTAATGAAATTATCGAATTACAGTAGGAAAATGTTAGAAACATTTATAAATACCATATATAAAGTATTATATTTTTTCCATGAAAAAATAGATACATATTAAATTATTGAATTATAATAAAAAAAATTCCATAGTCACGTCGACTTACAAAAAAGACAAGTTAATGTAACAGACACGCGACACTCATCAGGCAGAATCCTCGTAGCTCTTTGTTAATTCCTCCCAATTGAGTGCAGAATGCTTGTAAAACTGCTGTTTCCGCGGAGTCCATGTTTTTCAACTTATGAATCACACAGATATCGTTATACAAGTTTCTTTAGTCACGTTTCGATTCGAAGCCTGGTTCAAAGTTCGGACGGACAGGAAGCTTTTTCCATCCGCACAGAGTACTTTTTTTTTCGAATCGCGGCTGATCGAGGACAAGTGGTTAATTCAGTGTGCAAGCACGGTGCGCGAAAAATAACGAGGAGCAAGGGGGTTTAAGATTGTGACAGACAACCATACGTTTTTCGTGGCAAGCGGCGACGGGGCGTTTGTTTTATCGAAACGAGGCGTCGCCGCGACGGTTGACGGGCATCGACACTTTTATCGAGCCATGAGGATTTCGCTCAATCGTTTCCACGTTTTAGAGACGTCCTATTGAATCACCTTTCTAGGTTCTATTCTTTTTATTGTTCCCCGATCTATGTGTCTCTCTCATGTTCGACAATTGTAGATAACGACGATGTCCTCGTTTTTCTTTCGATTCTTTTTTCCAAGTGAATCTTTTCGTTCTTTATTACCGACCCTGCTTTTTCTTTTCTTTTTTTGCTAAAAATCGTCCTTCTTTCTGTGAATCATAAAAAGAAAATCCCTCGTGTCTTTTGCATGATTTCTAGGAGACTTCTTTTCCTTTGTTAATGTCCGCAATTTTTATTGTGCTTGTATGTATTGTTTTATCGTTCGCGTTACGATATTGTGTTACTGCTGCGTAACGAATCGGCACGTGGGAAGTTCTAGACACATAGAATGGACTTTGGCGGTCATACATCGTAGATTAGTTTGATAAAATGGGAAAAAATATCGTTCTCAGGCTGTTTTTACGCACGAGAAAAATACGTTTTCTGTCGGCCCTGAACACCAACTTTATCGAGATATTTTAAAATCTCCTCTGTGTTCCAATACCTGATTTATTCCTGTATTACATATATTCACTTTTATGTTACATTAATCTTCTGTAAACAAAATGCTTTCTAATTCTGACAAAATCGATCGCAATATATTGATTGCAACTTTTTCATCCCCAATATCAATACTAATTCAAGTCCAAGGGGGCAAATAATCGTTATAAATAGATTGGATGATATCAGAAGGACATAATACTAATAAGATATAATGTTAAGTAGATAAAATAAAATTTTGCAAGATACTATAGAAGGTTGAGTAATAATAACGCTGCAAATAGCAATTCGTATTAATGCAACGGCATAAAAACAGTTGTGTAAACAATCAGAGGATGTGCAACGAATTTTTTTCCTCGTTCGTCGGTTAATACGGTATTTAAAATGTAAAAAGTCACGAAGTTGGCGAGTGTTTAGAAAATACGTGCGATTTTCAGCAACAGGAAGCGTAATTTCGCCCACGCGGCAGCAACATCCTCTTTAACGAAAATGTTTTCCATCGTTTACTCCTTCGACCTTTAAACATCCAGTAGCCAACTATCATAGGATCGATCATGTTCATGAAAGCTTCTGTTTGATCATTTCCTTCGAAAGCCAATCGATGTGCGTAGGCAAAATGATTGTTGACGTAGTTCAAGAAAGATTTTTAATAAACACGATCCGCGTGCTGGATACGTTTGGCTGATTAAAATAAGCGAAAATGGAATTTCTGTTTTAAAATAGACTACATTTCGAACAAATTTTTCAAAATATACGTAATATTTGTATTAACATTAATGTTACCAGGCCAGGCTAAATGATCGGTTTTAAAATTTAATTTAAGATAGTACATTCCTCGTTATTTCTTTTGTTCATCTAACTTTATTATATATCATTTTTATATTCTCTGATTAATTGGTTTTTCAATTTTTGTTAATATAAAAATTTACATAAAGTTAGACGAACGAAAGAAATAACAATGAATGTAGAATTCTAAATTAAATTTTGAAAGCGTCCATTTGAACGGGGCTGGTAAGGTCAGTGTTAATAACTTTTTTACCTAAATTTCATTCTGATGTTTCAACAATTTTCGATAGATCTCTCTATATTTTCTAATAGTAATAGTTCCTCGATGAGATAAAAAAATAATAGAAGTTTAAAATATAAGTTTAAAGATTAGAAAATTCGTAAATTGAAGCTCATTGGATTTATCGTTGAAGTATATTCATAAATAATAGGTGAACCTCGAGTTTGTAATTTGGAGGTTTGAGTCTGGGTTATAGTTTTGTGTTAGATTATTTTCTATTTCGATTTGCGTTTCGGTAATACGATTGCCCATAAAATTTGTTGGTAAGATACATATGAAGTAGAAGTCGAGAAATATTATGACATCGATTTGGTTTCTCAAAACATTTATAATCTCCCATTCTAAAGAAATATTTTTAAAAATATCTCAAATAAATATCTTTGTAAGGAATCAAAGTCTTCTGTTGCAGTAAATATTTTTATAGCGATTCTCATATCGTTTCTAGATTATTTATTGCCAAAAAGAATATTTACAAAACGTTCTACGTCGATTATTACGTGCATTATACAATACCCAGTTGAAACTTTACAATTGTTTAATAATAATGAATTACGATATATATAAACTTTGGCCTGGAAAGTTATTCCGCAAGAATATCGAACAAGGAAACGTTTACAGAGTTACACAGGATTTTAGGAAAAAATCTTGTCTGTGTCAATATTTTTGTTCATTATCTTATGTATTTCTATTATACAATAGCTAATCACCCTTTGCATCGTCGACTAAGAATCAAAGAACTATTTGAATTTTCTTGTATTACTTTTGATACATTGCTTTATTGCTCGATAACGAGAATCTCGAGAACGGAGCAGCTCGATCGAACTAGACGCAATTTCACATGGAAAATTCACGAACTATGGAAGTAGATAAAAGAGGCCTTCTTTATTCTTCTATCGATGATCGCAAGTTGCACTTTTAACATTTCAATTCGATTTCGATAACAGAGCGTCAAGCGACGCACGTTCTTGTTGTGGCGTCATTCACGTCGTTGGTGGGAATCGAAGCAGTTGCTCATCGGCAGTTGTTGCGTCGTGACTCGCGACCGTAGTTCGAGCCCGTATCGCGATTGACTATCGATCAGTTTTCAAACGACAACGAACCAGGAAAGACTTGTTGTGAATTGTGTTCGAACGCGAATTCTCAGGATACACGGTATATATATCTCCTTGTGCTTGTTTCTTCAATTTATCGTTCTTCGAATGAAATTTTGTCGTTTCAAAGAAGATTCAGTAGAGAAACAACAGAAGAAACAAAAGCGAGCAAATTCGAGACAAGCTGTACTTTAAAGATCGATTTCTTCAAGTTCGAAAATTTGCTGTTGAATTGGAATAAATGACACGATCTTAAATAATCAAGGAATGTGCTCCAGTCACGTATAATATATGGAATACGTAAAATGTATAATATTTTTTGAACATTCAGAATTCGAAAAACGCTTGAAACAACAAAGAAAAGTGCTACTTGCGTCTCATCCGTGGCAATTTTTTTAAAAACGCAAATCGTGAGAGCGAGACAGATAAGAAAAAAGACAAATCTTCGAGGTTCTCGTGTAATTCGATCCGAAGAATCGAGAGAAGCTCGGTAGACGTGAGAGTAGTCAGATGAATCACGAGACGAATTGCACAGGCAGAATCGAAGTGACGGAAGAAGGGGAAGTTCCGCGGACATTCACACGTGGATGCTGTGGCCCGTGTTGGGGGATGACGGGCTAAGCCCAACGTCGCCCCCGGCGACGGCCAGCGTCAAGGGGGTGAACAAACTGGCGCCCTTGCTGCTCTGCGCGCCCTGCAAGCCCAGCAGCCACAGGAAGAACCAGAATTCCACGCAGTGGTACGTGCAGCAGGTAAACACAGACTGGCAACAAATTCATCATTCGTTTGTTTCCTCGTTCAAGCTTCTTTTCTTTCTTCATATTCTCTTTTATTATCATTTTTCCCTTCTATAGTAGTATTTTTGTTTTGTTTTTCTTCTCTTTAGTTGTTCGTTGTTCGTTGTTGTTCGTTATGTTTCTTTGCGTTGCTGTCTGGTTATGATGATTCTCTTGTTTCATTCTATTTCACGTGTAAACATTTCAGATGTTTAAAGGTAATCGAGTAGCGTTAATTTTCAACCGTAGTTCGACCATGCTACGTGACTTCCCGCGTATACACAAGAAAATCCTCTGGTTATAAGTGTTATACGAGCATTGTAGAGATCTAGTTTCAGCGAGGAATTTCGCGTGGTGTGCTCGAACGTGTTTTCAGCTCGCGCTTGATTATTGTAGAAGAGTTGCTTGCAAGAAGTTAGAGAGCCAATGTTAAGATTATGAGTTTTAGAATAGAAATCAAGATTCATTTTTTCGAAAGCATTTGCACGTTTTTACTTTTACAAATAACAAAGAAAAAAAAAATGGTGCTTGTCGTTGTGACAAGTTAAAATAAGAGACAAGAGATTGATAAAATTAATTATTTATATTCGTGCTTCGATTTCAGTGAAGATCGATGTTGATTTTATTAAAATTACTTACGTGCATTTATTATTAATTGCAAAAGCAACAAATTCTGAAATCTGTCGTTCTGACGTATTTTAGTAGCGTTAAAATCGTTTCTAGGTAAAATTATACGTTTGATGCGCTTCGAATAATTCGATGAAACTCCGCGTCATTCAATCACCAGAAATATCGAATGTTTATGTGTCGAACTTACGGCTGAAAATCTGATTCTATTTCGTTAGAAAATGTCGAAACTTCACAGCCTGTTCGTTTACCTTAGTAATGCGATTCCGTTGTTCCATTGTTAAATGACTTAGATAATTTTCGCTCGTGTCCGATAAATCATGCGAAAGTTTGCTCGAACGGATTCCTCGAGTTCCGATTTCGATTCTTCGATAAATTCGGAAAATTTTAGTATTCCGATTGATCATTCGATTTCAGTTATTCGTGTTATCGCAGTTATGGCTATTAAGCCAGAATGTATTGCATTATACGTGTGTTTAATATATAATATAATATAGAATATAATATCTAATATAGAATATTCGCGAGTATAGTAAATTTAAAAAAAGAATACCTATTCACGATAAGGAATTCTATTTTTGGAAGTATATTTGATGATTTTAGCAGTCTTGTATAAATACCGCATAATCTGAAATGTCATTGCAACACGATTACGATATAATGATAAGCTATCGGAAGAAATTGCTTTCGCACGTAGAATTTGTTTGGTATTTCTGTGATTCGTAAGTGTGTCACCTACGTTTATTGTGCATGCCTAAACGTTTGTTGTATATATAGTACTGACCTCCTCGTGCATGAGAACGAGAAAAAAGCATCGTGTATCGTTGCTGTTTCACCATAATGAATTGTCAAATGAATACGTCAAATGAATTTAATGAATCAGGTGTTGCATCATAAATGTTTCAACTAGATTGGTATACCACACAAGGAAATTCCCATCTTTTTATATCGATTTTCCTCGGATAAGTTTATCGATATATTTTAATGTGACTTAATCATGGGATCGCCCCAATGAGACTACTTTTTTTATTCGTACTAATATATCATTAATATACAATACAAATGATGATGCCAAAGCCTAGTGAGGCTTTGAAACTCACAAAAATGTTACAGTTCGATCAATTCTTTATTTGGAAACATTTGAAAGGAACAGGTAACGTTGCAAGAATTCACTTTTCAAAGCGAGAAACTTACACAGTTACAGCTATTGTGTGTAGAAAAAGGTTATTCAAGAAAAAAGGGCAAGACGGAGAAAGTGTGGTTCACAAAAGGCAAACTTACAATGTTAGAATTAACCTGAAGACGAGAACCATTGTGCTGCGTATTCAGCCAGGTATATGAAACACTAAATTACTTCGTTTACATTCGCTGTAATTTCTTCAAGGAAAAGAATAATTTTTCCATTGTTTGCCTTTATCCAATGACAATAACTTTTCCATTACTTTATAACGCTCTTGTTATCAAACTTTTTTCTCTCACATATCAATCGAATATTGTTTTTACGTCGTTCAGTACATTTACCACGCACTGTATATATTCTAGACTGAAACGATTCCAAGTAAAATATTTTCCCTGTATGGGAGTCGAAGAAACAAACGAGGTCGTACAAGTGCAACTAACACCAGAAAAATGTCGTAATTAATCATAATTTTTTTCCTAAGATATATACAGAGGGACATTTTTTTCGTAGTACGCGGTGTTTTCCCATGTATTAATGATTTAGTTTCTCTATTCGCGGGAGTTTTATTTAAATACTCGCATGCTTGTTGATAAATGTGCATACGTGGAAGTGGTTAAATCGGATAATCAGGGTCAGAGTGTCATCGGAACTGTATCGTTGTCGTTAATGACCAGGATGTACGGCATGCAAATAAAGACGATAACGTATGGTTACATTGACCTAATCAACGATGAATAAACCGACGAGGATCTCTTTTCATCCACGTACATATCATTCAGGGGAGGATAATTGGACGATAATTAAAAGCAAATAATGAGTTGTCCATCAGGGAAATTGGTTTTCGTTCATGCAACCAGCTGTAGAAATTATTAAAATGGCCATTTCATTTGGCACGTGATGCGGCACGTTTCGTAGATATGGTAAAATTTTCCCTTCCTAATATCACCTAGTTTTTTTTACGTCGATCGATCGACTTTTAACCGGTTTAATGAACGGTACTTTCCTATTTTACGTCAATTCTTCGTTATTTTTTAGTTCGCACGTGCCGTGCGTTGAATTATGTGTGCGAGAAACAACAAATGTTTCGTTTGCATGATTTAAAAGTTTTCATTTCGTCTTACACTGGATAAGCTTCGATTAGTTTTCTGTATGCTTTTACGGTTATGGAATAGGAAAATGTCGATACGTTGGGTTGACATTTTTTTTATCTGCGGTTGACTCATAGATAGAGCCGACGATTTGAGTAGTCGACGATAGAATTATGTCATGATCAAACAGACGATACGAGACTTTAATATCAATGTGTGTGTATATGTATATATATATGCTGGAGTAAACTAATGTTACAGCAAATATATAATGTACACATATCGAATATTTAGGAGTAATCGGAATTATTGCATAGTCACTGGATTTAAATAGGGAACTTTAGTGAGAAATGCTAACGTAAAGTCATTCGTTGTACTACTTTAACTGTAGTTTTGCTGTCTGTTTTCTTTAAACGTAGTGATCTTCGTCTGTCGTAGAAATTGGGTTACGTAAGTAAGTATATGTATGTACAAAGAGAACGGGAACGCGAAGTGATTAAAGGTACTTTGACACCTTATTTACCGGTACATGAGTCATCCTCGCTGCTCGTTTAATTGCTTATCTGGGATCGTACCTTACGTACCGACCTACGGAGCCGTGTAATTATGCGTTGCCTGACCGGAAACCGGCAGCAGTTTGTACTTAATCGAATTCCCTTGAGAAGCAAAAAAATTTTCTTTGTTTATGAAACCTTCTGAGCAACGTGTTCGCCAGACACGCGTTACACTTTCGATCTGTTCGCAGTTGTGGCTCATTACGTAGCTTATTCATGATCTTTGTCGTGTCTGACACAAGAACTTATCGTAAAATGATCTTTTATAATGAAATAACTATAGTCTGCAATTTCGCAATGTTTATCTATTTTTGTGTCTATCGTCTTGAAGAATCTAAACTGTCTTTAGTAAATTCTCTGATCGTGGGCCACGTGAAACTATAACAAAATTCTGCGAACGACGCTGTTATTGCACTTTGTACAAAGAACATTTTTCTTTTTTTATAGTAAAGTTTTATATAATACGAACTTTGTATAATTTGTCGTAAGTGTTCTAACACTTCCAATACAAAAGGGAGCATACGATCGGCTTTAAAAGTAGTCGATTTGACTAGTCAATTCTCTCATTTAATCTTAACAAATTACAATTCATATAGATACAATCATAATTCCTTACCATCGAGTAGCTAACTCTCCTAACTCTCGATCAAAGAAATCCAGCGAGTTATCAACAGTTAACATGTCTGTGTATGTGTCCTTCGAATTTAATGAAGAAAGAATAGGCTCAGAGACTGGAATCGTCGACCCTGATCTCCCTTTGGAGAAGTTTCGGCACTGTTAACACGTTTGAGTGCATTGTGTTCTTTATTGAGGTGTTTCAGAGTACACACACTGAGCATACGCGAGTGGCTTTTGTGGCGGGCATCAACAAAGCTCCGCTTTATCAACGCTCGTTCTTTGAACTTCCGGCACGTCTTGGTACCCACGCGACATTTTTCTCACTCGACGCAACCCCTTCTTCTTTCTCTTCGATCACTCGTATTGTCTCTTAGTCAAAAGTCTCCTCGACGGTGAATCATTCATTTTAAAATAGCGTGTTGAAAACGTGGAAGACACCTCGCTAGGTTATTGTTACCAAACGGAAATCCGTGAATTATAGAGGATTTCTGATTAGTCAGTAGCTACGCTTGGTAGAGAAACCAATGGAGGAAATCGAATGTTTACATCGGATCGAAAATAAAATTGGGTCAGTCAGGTTATTTTAATCGTGTGGTGCAAGTACGATACGACGTAAAAGTGTTAGGATTAATATAAAACTATTCGCGACTTGCAGACTTAGAATTTATCGAAATAAAAGTATCTGAGATCTTTTGCGGAATAAATTACTGATTAATAATTACACTGCGAGTTTTTATGCAAATTTATACTCCTGCTATAAGCGCAATTAGAGAAGTGGAATCTAGGTAGAGATTAGTCCCACCTTCTGAATATTACAGTGAGTAAAAAATTATAGCAAGCGAATTGTCAAGATGATTTATTATCACACATGCGATACAGACACAACAGTTTTTTATACCGAGTGTTAAAAAATATTCCTGAACCAGATCTGGACTTTAAATAGCGTTAAATTGTGTTCTACCGCAATACCACAAGGAAATATTTCCTAAAACGTATGATTGTTTTCATCATTACGGAATCACTATCGTATGTTTTTGTCGGAAGACTTTTGCGGAGTACTGTATACGAAGTCAAAAATAAAGTAACCGCGGGCGAAAGTAAAAATGCACGGAATGCTCAGCCCACGGGATGATTCGTGACGATAGTGCAGGGTGTAACGTGCACGCAGAAACTCCGGAGGATTAGATCATCGCGTGAATTTATCTAACAGGCTTTGGAAAATTGTTGCTCGAAGCGTTGCGAAACCGTTTAGCAGAATGACTGTTATCTGCTCCTTGGCGGCCACGGCTGTCTCTCTCTCTCTCTCTCTCTCTCTCTCTCTCTCTCTCTCGATCCGTTCCTTTTATTGCCTCGCAGGTTTCTAATACTCGTACCCAATAATTATAGATCTTATTTATAGCGTTAGAACGTTCCTTCGTAATTCTTTCAGATCGCAGATTACGTTTATTGCCTGCCTGCCTCCAAACTAAATCGAATCCTGCCCCTTTATGTACAGATATCCTCTGCTCTCCCTTTCTTCGTTATTTCTTATGGTTTTTCGAGCGTTAAATTTTACATTCACTCATGGCGATTATAAGATAACGAGATAAGAATTATATCCTCATTTTGATGATTATTGCCTAGGAATAACACAGGTTTGTGATAGACAAAGTGTTTCTAGTTTCTGTTTCATATCTTCGTAAACGTTTATGATTTATCGAATAAAAATATAATGAAGGCATGTAATACGATACAGGTCTGTAATAAATCAAAAACTCTAAGATCCTTAATAGATGCACCTTAGTAGGTTACCAACTGAACAATACATCACGACCTTAAGATACCTACAGTTAAAGAAGAAATATCCAAATTCAGTAATAGATATAACATAAGAATTAACAACCATTAAAACCCACTAGTTGCTCAATTATTTGACACGACGGATCAGATCCGCAGGTAAAAAGACATTACTCTCTAGATTTAAACATTAGATTCAGCTAGAATTAAACATACGATAATCATTTATTATTATTCACGTTGTAGTACCACGCTAGAATAATTTACTTATAATTCTCAATGAAAATTGATTGTAAACTACTTCCAAATAAAAAAAAAGAGAAAGGTCTATAATAGATAATTTCTTCGTTATTTCCTATATCTTCGTAAATTTGTACAATGTACTGGCTAGAAATAATATAGATTGAAAATACACCAATTTTTCTGACCTTCCTTTCACGTCTTCATAAATTTTGTTCTAAAAATCCATAATTAAAGATCGTTCCATTAATCGGTATTCTAATAATCGAAATTTTATTGTACGTAGAAGTCTGAACAAATTCATATCTGACATCTAGATCTTCGCGTATGTTCAAATTTGCACAAGCATTCGCAATCAGTTAATAACTATGAAGCAATTTGCACGAGAAATCCTTGCTTCAAATAGAGTGACGTGCCATTTCACAGAATCTAATTTGACAGATCGATGGCAAAACCGTCACTGCTGTGCACGGCGACCCTGTCTGATTCACGGTTGGAATATTCCAACGGGTTTCTCGAATCGTGACTTTAACATCGATGTTTGCGCGGGTTGGAAAGGTGGAGGCGGAGGTTAGCATCGCGATAGTCGGGGTGGATTTCCATGTATCGATCGCACCACAAACCATTCCTCTTCTCGTGGTAATCCGATGTTAAGCTTTTTATAGGCCGACGCTGGAATAATAGAGGAGGTTGTGGTGGTTTGTACACACGTCGCTTTTGGTACCGTCTTAGCACTGATGGTTCACTTTGCCACGTACACGGCTCCAACAACGTCTTTTGTGATGGAAGCTTCTGCGAAATCAAAGGGGAGGAGTTGAACGAACGAAGAAGGCGGTCGAATTATTTGGAACGTTAACGAGGAGGATGTTCCAGGCTTAATAGGGTTCGTTCGATTGACACGTTCATCTCACAGAGGTTGCTTGTGCGAGTAACTACGTTGTAGATATAAAAAGACGTGCAACTTGTTTCTTTCTTCGATATCTCTCACTGTTCTCTGTACAATATCTGTTTTCGAGATGATACACGAGAAAGAGAAGTTCGCATCTTTTCATCAGGGAAGCCAAGGTTCGATAACTTCAAACCACAAGAAAGCAAAAATCAGGCGCAATCTCCTACGGTTGTTTAGCTGCGGTTACACCGAAATTGTAGAAATCTTCGGAGTAGACGCAGACAGATTTCTATTCGGCAGAATTTTCTGACGAACAATGGACAGTTGACGTGTTCCAAGGAGGCGTCTCCAAGGACGAAGAGAGGGAGGGGGGCTGTATAAGGACCTTAAGTCACGCTCGGGTTCTCCCTGTAGGCCTCTAATTGCCGGTTCGTTCCGGAACGTAAGCCACATTTTTTCAACAGAGTTTTACTTGCATCTAGACTCCGCTGTTCCAGAACTCGTCATAATCGAGAAACGTAGCCAGTTTTCTTCGGGACCGTAGCCAGTTTCAGGTCATCTTTTTTGTCGTCATCCTTACCTATACCTTGTCGTTTACCTTTTATTATCTAACTGGATTCTCGTGCCTTGGAAAACATTTTTGTTCAAATTTTTTTGACCGTCACTAACAGAACAATCGACTCTCTAATTCATAGATCTAAATGCTATAATCTGTGGTTTAGATCGTTCAATTGAGAGAAAATTAATTTATTTTCTTTGAAATGTAAGAATATAGAAATAGAAAAGTAAGAAATAAAAAAGAAAAGAACTACTGAACTATTGACTAGGCTATACTTAAATCTTCTTCTTGAAATCCTCTGCTCTTTTGATCGTCCATCGAATCGTCAACAATAAAAGCTTCCGCGTACGATTAGCAATCAATAGATAGGAGTAGTGCAGCACTACTTCCATTCTTCACGTAGAAACGCTTTCCTTTTGTAGTTCCATCGATCCAATGGCTGTACATTGTATGCATATGTCGGCGGTCCCTATCGGTGCAGTTAGTAAATGTTGCATATTAGAGGCATAAATGGCAATGACACGGTTTGTTTCTTTCTGTGGCGATTCTATACGCGATTTCAAGAGGGAAAAGAGACATAGAAGACACGCAGAAGATATAGAGAGAAAGGGAAACGAGATCTTATACGGGTTCTCCGTATATTCCTCGCGAGGGGATATTACGATTTTCTTGTTGGTTTGCAGGTAAGTTATCCGACGGAGGGACCGGATAACTTTGGTGACGTTTTTAGCGTTGCAAATAAAACAGCAAACGTGTGTGCAGCGTGTTCAAACGAGAATCCTATTTTTAGTGGTCCCTGTTCCTTTGAAGGCCCCTTAACTTATTCCCTTGCAGCAGTTTCCGAGGATGTAATTGGCTGTGAATTCCAAGATCTTAGTTCCTTTGCTAAGAAATTAGTCTGTTGTTGAGTCTGTCGAGTCTGTTGTACTCCCTGTCTAGGTGTCTACGTGATTCGAAGAGAAAATTACGTATATTGTAATAAATGTCATGGTTAGCATAGTCATCAGTATCAGATATATAATATCAGTTATCGATAAATAGCATACAGTTAAATACCACGTCTATTTTGGGAGAATTTTACATTTCCCGAGATTAGAATATTTTAATATTTGAAGAAACATCGTCTGATCGTTGTATAAGTACTTCTTGCCTTTCTTATCGATACGACGTGTAAATTGATATGGAAAATGTACTTCGGTACCAGAGTTTGGAAAGTACTCGTGTTTTAAATTTTGTTATGTTGGCAAGTGAGTTATTGGTCTTTTTTATAAAACGAATAATATCGATAAATTCCATAAGATATATTTCTAAAATATACGTTTGTTTATCGAGTCGTTATGATTAAAATGGAAACAAACCTAAGATATAGAAGAAGGATAAGGGAATTAAAAAATTGGTATAATATTATGCGTCGGTTTATCAGCGATAAATTAATTATTCATCGACGAAGATACTAGCTTAGACATGTCTTTCGTGGTTAGTTCTTCGAACGTTCGAAATTCTCGCGGTCCCATAGGACTTGGGACATTTCCAAGTTCGTAAAATCTCTGAATTCGAGCAATGCGATGGAAAACTTAGGGCATGGAGGGTCGTAAAGCTCGAATGCTTCGAAGTCCTAGCGTTCTCGATGATCAAGTGGTGCTATCGAGTATAGAGTTCTGGAAATTCTGACTCTCGAAGACTCGTGTGACTTCTTCAAAAATCACGATTACAGATAAAAATATGGGGACAGAAGTACGTCAATAGCAATCGTATTCCTAGTACGATATTCCAAATCGCTTCATACAAATATAAATTTTACGGCGCAGCACGAGAATATTGCTATGATTGTTACATTTTAAGTACTCTTACAGGATCATGAGTGTTCATGCGATTCCTTCGCGTTACTTTGCAAATTTTCTATATTCTTCCATCGTTTTGCTGTATTTAAATTTCTCGAAATGTATAAACACTTCTGATCTAAATATGATCTTCAGTAGCAACGAGCAATCACAAACAACTCGTACGAAAAAGCAAACTCTGTAACAAGTTCATGAAATATTAAAGTTCTCCTTCGTCGTAAATAAATTGTCTTGACTTATGAAAATTACTTAACTCGCGGGCAGACACGCGCCATAATTAAAGCTTAAATACCAATTAAGAATTTAAAATCGGCTGTTATTCCCCTGCAGTTTACGGTACTGAATCACAAAGAAAACACTTGGATAAAGATCTCACCCTAGCTTCCTATCGTTCCGTGTTTATCGTACCGCGATGATATTACGAATTACGATGGTGTCCGGAAGTGACTCGCGCAGACTGAACATGGCGTGTTTATTTCTCGATTCGTGTTTGCATGAGGCTGCTGCCTGTAGTCGTGTTTCTGTTGGTCTCCTTTTGTTCGTCGGGTCTCCACGCGTCGGGGGAGAGGAAACGAGGGTTCCGCCTGGTTTTCCAGCTTGCACGATTGTTAAAAACCAGACTCAGCGGAGCCGCTCGTTTATAATCTTCTGTAATTGCCATCCACGGCTTGCGTTTTGGAATACCGGGCTGAAAATAGATGAAGGATCGTGTGATGAAATAAATTTGCGCCTGGGCTGGTTATTTAATAGTAGAAATACCAGAGTTTCTTTTCTCAGCTATTTCTCTTAAGTATATTTTTGGTATTAGAAAGAAATCGTGCGATGAAACAAATGTGTGCTTAAGCACAATATTTATTTCTAGAGATACAAGAGTATCGTTTCTCTGATATTTCGCTTAACTATGCTTTTGTTCCAGACGACTAAATATCGTGGTTCAAGTTATACTATTATTACTATTATTTATTTTATTTCAAGTCGCATCGATTACTATGACCATTAGCGACTATCTTTATATTCGGTGGCTTATTAGATTTTATTCGATACTTTAGCTTCTTTACAAAAGTTGATAATCTTTTGTTGGAACGGAATCGATCTGAGGATGTCCTCAAGTCTATTGTCGACATAATGTAATTCACGTCGTAGCTAAATCGGTTTCGTAAATTCTTGTAAAAATGAGAAACAGTTAGAATTCTTGTGACTTGAAACAATGAGGTTGTAAGAGAGGAAGAAAGAGAGAGGAGAGACGGTAGATCGCGAGGATAAAGCGTTTCATCCGGTTAATCACGATCCAAGTTGTAAAATGGACGAACGAGGTCAATTCGAAGCTGGAAGTCAATTATTTCAATAAATCTGCCGAGTGCACGACGTTCATTGATTAGCTTGTCCCCGTTAGAAAGATGGTTGTGCATGACAGGGGGTAGCTAGTGAAATTAATGGCGTAAATCATCCCCTGGTGGCGTGCTTTTGCCTGTGTAGCTCATTGTATACGTCGCCGTCACCGCCTACCTATACCCTCGACGGATGTCTGCCTTTTTCTTGTCGTAACTTTCGCCATTTGCTTCTACTTTGCAGCCCACGTGGCGTTTATGGGGCGAGGAAAGGGGCGATGGCGTCATATACACGGTGTACCTGAAGAAGGTTCGGTATCACAGGCCTACCAGGAGTCTCTCTGCATCGGTGAGTAATTTATATCGAATCTCTTCCAAACCTTCGAATACCTGAATTTCTTAGTTTCCAAATTTCCAAACCTCTGCATTTCTGATTATGAAATTCTTTAATTATACAATTTCCATACCTTTGAGTACCTTCTCAGTCTCTGGATTTTCCGAAACTCTCAATTTTCGTACGTTTCAATTTTTTCGTTAAAAATCTTGCCAGTATATAAATATTCAAAATCTGACAGATCTGCAAATTTGAAAAATGTTCAACCTCTGCAATTTTTAGGCGTTCCGACTTAACGATTTTGAAATACCCTTTCCACAGGATTCAGACGACGAGATTTCGCATTTAGAATGGGAGACGGTGAGAGTGCGTTTCCTGAAAGCCGGAACGGTGCAGCGGCTGGTAGAGAGTCTGGCGAACGACGACGGGGAACTCGAGTCGACATACATCAATGTCTTCTTGGCGACATATCGTGCATTCACTACGCCGCGAGAAGTGCTGGAGCTATTGTTGGCGAGGTACGACGCCCTCGACGAAGGATCCGGTGCCCTGACAGGTGAACAGCATCGAAAGACCCTAGTTCAGGCTCTTCACGTTTGGCTGGATGCCTATCCTGGTGACTGGAAGTCGCCGCCGAATCATCCATTGCTCAGTAGACTCCTGGACTTCACGCATCGACGACTTCCTGGCTCGGAACTCGAGCTCAAGGCAAGGCATCGTTTGCACAGGTTTCAGCGTGAAGATCAGATGGGTAAGGAAACTTTTATAACGCTATATCCTGCGTGATTAATTGATTAATCGTATACTATACGTAGTGGATTCTGTAGAACACCGGAAATTAAACATATAAATATTTATTTCTAGAGTTAGTTATATTGCAAGTAAATTATTGTTTTATAAATATTCATTGCTTAATTCTTCGGTCTGGAATGACAATTTAGTCGTGATAATTTAATACAGCAAGAAATTCCAGTCTTTACATATTATACTAACACACGTCAATCGATACATATTATCACACATCTCATTTCGTTCGTCGATTCTGTAACGCTACACGTCAACCGGAAGTTTATCACACCGCATATGACGTATTTAGTGTTATTTTAGATAAATACAGGAACTTACTACGTACAACTCATCCATTTGATTCACCGATTCAAAGAATACATATTTTCTATCTACGCAGAAAAATATTATCGTCCTAAATCATTATTTTCTTCTAGATTCTTGTATGGTGTACGATAATGGTCGACTACCACGTGGTTCCCCGGATCCGATCGTGGATCACTGGACGAATTACAGTTTCCCCGAAGTTCCACACCGGCATTTCGCCGAACAGTTAACCCGAATGGACGCCGAAGTGTTCAAAAAGCTCGTAGCCCATCAGTGCCTAGGTGCTGTCTGGTCCAGAAGAGATCGTTCGAGAAGTCACGACGCGGCCACGGTGTTGGCGACCGTGAATCAATTCAACGCTGTGTCGCTTCGAGTCATATCCACGATACTGATGGACCCGACGACGAAGCCTCAGGAACGAGCGAGAATCCTCGAGACGTGGATTGACATTGCTCAAGAACTACGCGTGTTGAAGAATTTTAGTAGCCTGAAGGCTATCGTGTCCGGTTTACAGAGTAATCCTGTGTATAGGTTGGAGAAATGTTGGCAGTCTATGCCCAGAGAGAAGCACGAGCTGTTCAGGGAACTGGAGAGAATCTTCTCAGAAGAGAATAACGCGTGGACGCAGCGAGAGCTTTTAATCAAGGAAGGTACCGCAAAGTTTGCTGACACTGCCGGCAGGAGCGATAGGCACTTGCAAAAGTTATTTCAGAAGCAGAATACTCACGCGGGAGTAAGTATAATTTTTAATTTACACATGTGCGTAAGTATTTTGGACACTTGGTGCAGTTTGATCAAAATTCGATTCAATTCCTCTATTATTCCAACATTGAACAACGCGTAAAGTCACTTAATTCAGGCGTCTCTTACTGTTTTGTTGTACTGTTATTAATTAATATCGAGTATTGTTCTTATCTATATCCACTGATTGTACTTATATGATCGTCTGAGATAAAATCAGATGCCACGATTAGATTAAGGAGCTTCATTTGTACTATTTTATATATTTACAATAATTTGAAAGTGTACCAAATACTTATGTATTCCTTGATTCATTGATTGCAATGTTGGATACAACGACTAACGAACTTTCTCTGTTTAGAATATCAGCTATGGCACGATACCGTATCTAGGAACTTTCCTAACGGATCTCACTATGATAGACACCGCGATACCAGATACGATAGCGGAAGGATTAATCAACTTTGATAAAAGACGGAAGGAGTTCGAGGTCCTCGCTAGGATAAGATTGCTCCAAGGTGCAGCGAACGCGTACAATTTCAGCACGGATCCATTGTTCGATCGTTGGTTTCATTCCGTGGTGGTGCTTGATGATCGGGAAGCATACAAACTGAGCTGTCAGATCGAGCCGCCGCCCCCTGGAAACACTCTGAATAATCGTGGCAAGAAGAAGCAGGTCAGCATGCTCTCCCTGATCTCGTTAATACGAACCCGTTCCCGATCACCTGTTCCTCGCGAGAAGCCTGAGCCCAGACTTATCTTGCAGAGTCATCAGGGTCATCGCAAAAACGACTCGATAGCCTCTACGTCGAGTTCGAGTAGCTCCCAGTTTTATTGCGACCTAGATTCTCTGCCGAGCTCGCCGCACAACTCTCTCGATCGACGCACCTCGCCGTCCCAGATGTCTAGTTCTTCCTCCAGCTCGTCTTTGCCATCATTGGACGTGTCCCTAAGCTCCGGCGGAGGAAGCGGAGCGACGAATCAGCACAACCGACTAGCACCGCCGACTCCCATCACCGCCAATGGAAACAGCACCAATGTCATTGGCCTGTCCAGTCCCAGTCATTCGCACAAGAGCTCGCCAGATTTTTACATAATTAAAGTCACCATGGAGACCGATAACGTTGAGACTGAGGGTGTGGTGCTGTACAAGTCTATCATGCTCTCGAACAACGAAAGGACCCCGCAAGTGATACGAAACGCGATGCTTAAGTTAGGAATAGAGGGCAGCTCCGACCAGTATACGCTAGCCCAGGTTCTTCCTGATCGTGAGATGGTTCTGCCAAACTCAGCGAACGTTTATTATGCCGTAAATACCGCGCACAATCTGAACTTCATTCTACGACCTAGAAGAGAGCCTAACGATAGCGTCACAGAAAGTCCTAAGAGCAAGACGAGTCACAAACGGTAGTGTTGAATGTCGAGAGAATAGGCTACTTCGTAATTAATATTTTGCTATGTTGCATCGGATGGAATATTGAGAGCGATAATCATGTCAACCGAAATATTTAGGAGAAATTTATTTATTCTTCGTGCGCCCTTTCATAAGGAGCATTTTGAAGAACGTTCTAGTTGAGAATCCGAAAGAATCTCATTAGGTTTGCGATGGTGCGTTCACATCGTCTCTTCTTTCACATTTTACCCATGACAGTACCAATGTTTAATATGTCGCGAAATTTTTTTATAGTGATAATCGTGAACGACGCGTTGACAGTGACATATTACATTTGGACATCATACGACGTTCAGTGTCTTTAGTATCAATTTTTGTTTCTTTCATCGTCACTCGCTCATCGCATAATTGTGTTAACACGACATTACCCGCCTACACGGTACTCGAATATAACATTAGCGTCATTTGTGCGGATCGCGGACTAATGTAGTTTTAGATTATATTTAGTGTAAGTCATTTAGGTCTCTTATCGACGCACACGCGAAACGAACAAAGACAAACGATGTAGTAGGTAGCTTGCGAGGTGCGCGAATGTAGCAGTTGTGTGTAGTCATGTGTAATTTATACAAGAAATCCTTGAGGATTGTAAGAGATTACGGCGATGAAGATTGTGACGGGCAAATAATGAGTATTCGCGAGAGAAACATTGTGATTTTGTACATAACTTTAGTGTCGTAGTGTGGCTTCGAGCGTAGTCGATCGGCCGCGAGAATCAAGTGGACCCAATGAAACAATTGTCAATTACTTTTTTCCGCGTTGCAATTGAGAGAAAAAAAAGTAGAAAAAAAGAACGAGGTCCAAAATTGTTCAAACAGCCATTCGTCCATTCCGTGATTCATTTTTCTTGTCCCGCATCTATGACAGCGATGCGAGGAACAGAGAGATTCGATTCTGTGATATTGGAATTTCTCATTTCGGCTTTGAATTTAATCGCGAAATGAAAAGAAAGAAAAACCGAAATCGAGTATATGCATACGTTTGATGCGAGTGAATATCAAATACTCGTTCCGATATCGAAGCTAAAAAACACATTAGAACGTGTGTGAACGTACGTTGATATATTTTTACAAAGACCTGCATGCATTTCGTATTAGGGCAAGTGAGAAGCATAGAAAAAAAAAAAAAAACAATCGCAAGATCCAAGCACGTTGGATTCGTGAAATACTACGCCGACGTGTCTGGATCCTTGATGTATCGTTTAGCTTAGGCAATTTTGTACTTACTTCTTATCGACCTTAATTTTCCAAGAAACGTCTTTAACTAGCTGTATCTGTTCGTGTACGCGTCAATTATTTACTGAAATTCGCGGAAGTTATATGTAATACGAGTCGATAAAGGCGAGAATAGATGGACCTACAATTTTACTAAGCTTTTTCATCCTAGGTATAGTATTCTTTATCCAATCCTCTTCCTTATTATTTATTTTTAACCATTCTAATTTCTTATTTTATTATCCTACAGAAACGAGAATAGATGGATCTACAGTTTTACTCATCTCCTTAACCCTAGATATAACACTCTTTATCCTAATTCTATTTTATATTATTTATCTTTGATCCCTATTTTCAACGAACCGTTTCATTCAAATTTCTTCTTTTATTATCCTATAGAAGTTCCTAGTAAATCCATATCTGTTCCTCGTGTCATCGATGCTTATCCAGATTGCGTTTATCCAGTCGAGAACTAACTTTTACGACCGTTCATTTCAAACATGAAGAGAGGATGGTCAGATCGTTACCGTACGAGACCGTGGAAAACCACGTCGTGTGGCCTCGTTGATGACTTCCGGTATGCCAACACATCCGGCACGCGAACCTGTTGATCACCTACCGCGAGGGTGCAAGTACCCCGATACTGCGGTAAAACGTGCAGGTAGGTGTTCCCCGGTCGCATTTAACAAAGGAAACAAACGGCAGGGGGTGGAATCGATGCTAATGGTTTCGACAAACGGCATACGATCATTTAACGAAACAGGAAGGGCGATCTATATCCCTCGTTTCTGTCCTCCCCGGTACGATCGATGCGATAAGGGTGAGCTTCCTCGAGCTGTTAGACACGCGTACCTAATATCGCGCTTCGAGTCTGCCGAACTGGTTCAAGGTCACCGGTTTACGTCAGAAATGCCAAACCAGAGGAATTCGAACGTGCATGCCGATAAAGTTCTTAATTGATCCTTAGTATCAGTTTCTTGCCACGTATGCCGTGTTGTGGTTAATACGATTATGAGCGAACCACTTGGAACGTCATGGGGAAAGGGATGGGGGTTCGCATGTAGCCTATGTAAATAAGAAATTTATGGTTGAAGGGTTTGTACTTAGAGATTTTGTGACGTTGAGAGCTCTCTTTATCGGAGATTCTTTTTCTTCAGCTGACGATTGTTGGAAATAATAGAAACGCTAGTTTATAAATAACTAAATATTTTGGAAATAATCGAATCATCGATAGGTATAATTAAAAAAATTTTTTTGGAATTAATGTACCATATCGTAATATTATTTTGTCTTTCAAAGTTGTAGTTACGACTCTGTTTCAATAACTTTGAATTTATGGAAGTTACAGTATTATTATGAGTCACGCGTGACTTTATGCATTTGATATGCAAGAAAGTGCATTTTTTGTTGAGTATCAAGAATGGTATTTCGATCACGAAAGTATTGTTTACTTGTGTGCTTTCTTGTTTTCCGTATCGCGTCATAGCTTTAATTTAGAGAGTTAATGCTGGCATCGCGTGTCTAGCTGTGATCGACAGCTGCTACTGCGTCGCTGAATTAACAGTGACTGCGTACAAATGGGCATTCCGGTTGGGAATCCATTAAACAAAGATATATTTCTGTTCATAGGAACAAAGATATATTTCTGCTGGTAGATACAAAGATGCATTTCTGCTTCGTTTCCTCCTTTGTTTTTCTTTCAAGCGTTTTAAATCACAAATAGACATTTTGTTTCCTATTTATGTGGAAAAAATGTAAAAGAATTCTTTCTGTCCTATCATGATATCCGTATGACACTGTTTGAATAAGGCTAATTAATTGACTCCTTTCGTTTTTATTATTTCGAGTCTATGTTAAAATTAAACATATACATTATTATAGTTAATCAATTATATCTACATATATGCTATGGTAGCTCTAAAAAGTTCCTAGCCAAAGGTCATACTTCTATTTCGATTTAATTCATATATTAACAAAATTCTCCTTATAAGAAGTTTAACAACATAGTATGTACCATAATTTTATTTACTTTAACGAATACATATTACGTTAACGTAATAGACGTCTTCTTCCGGGAATATTCTAAGACTATACTACAGCCAGAAACTTTCCAACAGCCATTACATCACGTGTATAAAATTCCTAAAGTGCACGTGCACCCGTACTCTCCCTAGACGACCCCTTGAAGAGAACCAAACTATCGTCGTATAACATCCAACATATACGTATTTACACGAAGCCAAGGAGAAAATTTTGCAACGGAAAGTGCTCTTGTAATATGTGAAATGCTCCCGGTACGAATCCACTTTACACATCCATGTCGCTTGAAATGTTCGTGACACCCTGTCGGCTGCGCTGGTGGCGAACGGCGGAGCTTGCGCCCTGGCGAATCTTTACGTTCCCTTGGTAGCCTCTAGACGGCAGTGGTGTGTCGGGTTAACATTGTACCCCTGGCCCCTCCGAGGCCACCCCCAGCCACCGATTGAACCGGTGAACCGGAGTCGAAGCAACCCCCAGCTAAGCCCTCGAGAGGCAGTCGTGAGCTTGGTGCCGAGCTGGGGCGATGCTCGTCGCTCGCGTGTGCTTCGCGATTGCACCGAGTGCTCGCCATTCCGTGTCGTTACGCGCGTCGTTCGTCCCGTATCGACATCGTCGCGGTCGATCGTCATCGTCGCCGCCCTCGACCTCATCTTCGTATCCATCCTGCTCGTCGTCGTTGTCACGGTTCACGTCGTTGTTCCCGAGGCTGCTGCCGCAACGAGGTCCGACGGTGCAACGACCGTGCGACCATCGGACAGCCGCACGTGAGCACGGCCCTGGATTCAACGCGAGATGAGAAGAAACGTGAGTCTCGAGAATCGACCCCGTGAGCACGTTCCCTTGGAACCCACAAATTCAAGGACAGGAAGCTGCTTCTCGCGAAGCGCGCCCCGCCGTGGCGCGAGATGGCAGAGGTCCCCGCGAAATTCCCATTCGAACGTCTTCGTCCCTTCTATGAAGGTTTATGTCAGGATAGTGGTTGAAGTTCGATTTCCGTCGGTGGATCGTAAAGATTCTTGTCGAAACTGCAAGCACTCTGAGATACGTTCCGTTTAAGGTTCTTTGGTCTGTAACAATATACTGGTTCTCGAGTCTGAGTCCTCTAAGTGTTTCATGCATAAATTGGTCTCGTATAAGTATACGTATAATCCTGTTATCTTTGATCCGGAGGATGAGTATTTTGAAGTAAGTTAAGTTTTGAAAATTTCTTTCTTGATACGGGTTGAGTTTACCTGAATTAGAGATTCTCGAAGGATCCTGTATAATTACGTACATGTAATTTCCCATTATGTTGGACTTGAAGGATGCGCGTTCCGTAGTAAGTTGGTAGGTTCTGAAGATTTTTCTGTTAGTCGGCATTGAATATTCAGTTTGCTAGATTCCATAATTACTAGATTACATAGTTTTCTACGAGTCTGTAGAAATGTTTCTTTACTCTTTGAAAATTTTCAAGTAATTTTTCCATCAGCTGTTCCATTCTTCGCACCAGGTTTCAAACTTTTCATTCATTGGAACGTTCGAACTGTATTTTTGTACACCTGTATCCCTTATAAAGACGTTTCTTCTTTAAGAATACTAGTTTTAAGCACCTTGATCAATCGACGAGCCCTAATCATTATCGTCGAAGTTCAACCGCAAGCTTAAAAATTCCATTTTGCAAGCAACGTTTGCCTGAAAGCACACGCTATGCAAAAACTTGCATCACGCTGCAGGGTGAGATCGATAAGCTGACTGCCCCTTTGAAAATATTTAATATATAATGCAGTCACGGTGTTTTTGTTCACGTTTCACATATAAATCTACAAATGTTCGGCAAAAACTACGGTTGCAACCAACCCGTGTAATTCTAGAAGGGAAAAAATGGGGTGGAAGGAAGCCGCGTTTATCGGCGCGATTCCTTTGCTAGGGAAAAAAGAAAGATTCCACTTGTAACGATCACGTGCGTTCCATCGAGCACAGATTCCACTTGACTGCACGCCTGATTCCGTAAAATCGGCACGAGACCAGTTTCAACCCTTAAAAAACCACTCTGATGGTTCTTGCGACACGTAACATTGCTATCTCCAGCGAAATCTTCGCATTTTGCTATCCTTATCCTGCGTGTTTCTTTGAGGCCGCAGTTTATCTTCGTTTAGGCTGCTTCCGTCTGGCCACGAGAAACTCTAAAGTCAAGTGGCAGATATTCTCTCGTTCTCAGCCATTTCTCGTTTTCACCGGATTTTCCACATTTTACGTGTTCGTCACGTACTATCTCCATAACTTCCACTTGTTTCCCGCTTACACTTTTATATCTCTCTTCTCGTCACTCGCCTCTGTGTCCTTTATATTTTGTTCTTTTCTACGGACACGCTTCAGGTCCGGTTTTGGCCCCGTTTTTGGTTTTATCTTCGGGGATGTTTCGCTTTTGACCGTGGTTGATGGCATGTCTGGCGGTTATATGGTTTGCTTCGTGTAATTTGTAATATGCAAGAGGAATTTTAAAACGACATGTCCTGTATCTGGAAATCTTTATTTCTATTAGATTGCTGGAAAGGTTTTCGATAACCTTTCTGTAAGTAAGTTCTGTTTCGTATTTGGCTGTAATAAAACAAATATCGTTTTAATATATATATATGAGATATATAAACATAAAATAATTTCATTTAAATCGTCAGTAATGTTTCTATCGGTTTCCATTCTCGTTTCTATAGATCCGAAGAAAACAACAGGGTTATTATTATTATTTCACTTAAAGTTCTCTTATATTCTGTAACTTATGAACAAGAATATATCTTGGAAACTGTCTCCGTCAGCCTTTGTTTCCATCAATTTTCCATCCGTATCACTGTCCCGGTTTTATCACTGTCTCCTATCGTTCTTCTCTTCCCCTGTCCTGCTGACGCGTTTCCAACGCGTACAGCAAACATTCCTTTGCTTTTATTATTAGCCATCAACGCCTCCACCTCCACTAGCAACCGCTTTGCACGCCCCCGTTTCTCTGGTCTCCTACCCACGGACTCGCATCCCGTATCGCATTCCTCTCGATGTGGTATAGCGCGATCGATCTATCGCGTTCGAACGACCTCGCGTTACACTTGTGCAGGACGACTCGTCGAATTTCAATTTTGACCCTTCAGGTGCAACGCACGTTTCGATGTTCTCTTTCCATATGGCGGTGCATACTGCTTAGAGAGAAGGACATAGTTATAAAATAGTATAACACGGATTTCTTTGTAGTCTTGCAGAGATGTGGATATTTTACAAGAGCTGACATTATATATATTTGTTATATTTAAGTACACTTTTTATAATCAAAATTTAAATATATATATATATACATATGGAAAAAGTTTTCTGAAAGATAACAAAATTTTGAGAAGATGAGGTAAAGAATAGATAATGCAATAGAAAGTTGACTTTTTTTCAAACCTTAGAATCTCTGGGACACATTGGCAGAAATAGAATATCGCATAAAATATTCCGCCTTATTACACTAATTACGAACGCTAAGTGACTTGATGATTCCGAATGGAATTCCACGGCTGTGGAGTACTAATACAGAAAGATACGTATCATACAACATTTTCTACGATGTACCAGCTCCTACCGCTATCTGCAAGAGTACAATTCATACAGAATCACCAAACAGGCTACCGTTCATTGCAAAATGAACCTAGACTGAATTTTCCAAAGCGAGGACTTTGAAGAAGACCTCGAACACACGCCGCTGTGTTAATTAAGGCCAGTTGTCGAGTTTCTCCTCGTTTGACAGATCTGTCAATGAAGGTTTTTCGTTTGGCCGTTGTATATTTGCTCGCGATTATCCGCCTGTCCCTGGGACATATCGGCTATGCTGTCGATTCGATGGTAGTTCCAGCTGCGAGATATTACTCGAACGTCTGCGTCTGATGGGAAATGGGCGAGTTAATCGAACTTTCTGTTCGATGGCTGGCAATAGGGTTGGGGTAGCTTTTTGTACATAGATTCAGTGGAAAACTGTTTCTTCTTTTTCTTCCTGGTAATCCGTTGAAGTGGATCGTAGGATGGAATGTTGAAAGAATAACGAAAAAGCTTAGGATAGAGAAGTAGCGGTTTATGGAAAATTCCAGACAGTTACCCTTTCCTTTCTTCGAGCTTCGAAATAGACGTTCCTTACGTAACGAGAATTTTTTTTTTTTTTAAGTATTCTGATCTTTCACTCGTTCTTTCTTAGAATCTCGTCCAAAGGTCGATCTTTTATATTTTGCTTTATCCAAGCGGAGAGAGATGCTTTTTATATGAGAAATGATTTTCAACATCTGTCACTGTGTTGCTCATCTATTTTTGACTAGTAGTTCACTGCATAAGATTCGACGATAAAGCTGAATGTAATGGACTTGGAAAGTTCAACCAATTTGGAATCGAATTAGAAATAATTTATTAATTCGTTTCGAATCTTCTAGTTACTCTTTCTTAATTAGAATCTGATTCTAAGAGACAACAAGTAATTCGGTATTTTCACACAAAGCGGAATTTTTTACAAACTGTATTAACGGCGAGGACGACAATGGCAAACAGGAAATTTAGCACGAGAAAGCAGGGCCGCGAAGAAAGCTTACATAACGAAGCAACTTCTAATTGCTGGAAACTCGATTGATAAGTTCGTCGAGCAGCAGCAACTCTGGCGAAACATCGACTGTCACGGTGAATTAATTTTCTGCCAACTTGAGCCATCAAGTTACAACAACCTCTACAACGATCTTATCATCGTACTATTAACAATCGTCAGTGACTTTTTCATCAACTTTTCGGCAAACTAATTTTATCTTAATCGTATATATAACGCATTTAGCTATATTATTACATACATATATTAAAAGCCAATAATTTTAACGTTAATAAATAGTTCATTTCTAGAATCAATTTCTTTGTAGATTCGAGATATGTCAATCTTCTAAGAAACCAACGATTTAGGAATCTAACTGATACCCGTAATTCCGATGATTCTTTAATATCCTAACGCTATTTAAAGCAATAAACTCGTAGTTTAAGTACACAGCGGGTGTTCCCAAGCAGTTTCTTCATTTATCAAACGGGGATCAATTTCGAATTATTCATTCGTGGACGGGGGTACATGTAAATAGGACGATTCACGGCTGATTTCCATTGCAAATCAGGCTCTCAGCCGGAAAACAGGATTTTCGGAGTTCGTTTTGGACCCTCGATGAGAATTCCCAATACCGTCGATGCTCGTCCCGCGATTTTCTTCTTCCTCTTTCCCCTTCCTCTTCGTCGTTCGCCTTGATCCTTTCGCGGCCGACCGATAAAAATTACTCGAAATTACTTTGGACGTTGATCGCGTCGCGATTACGTATTCATGACAGCCACCGCACCACCAGTTATCTTTGCAGACGTTTTACGACATCGCGTAACCTCTCAAGCTCGATATATCTATATATACAACGTCGTGTTCATAAATTCTTCACGCCGGCGATGTACTAATAACAATTTCGAAGATAATGAGAAAGGTAAAATTATTTACGTGGAAGATTAGTCTACTACGCTTTTGTGGTTCTTTGATGATACCGTCGTACGAAGGCCGCAGGCGAATAATATGAGAAGTTACATTTTTTGCCTTTTACAGAACGATTTTATAACTCGACTATGTTGTCGATCCGTTCTATATCCAAATCGTCTTTCTATTTGATTTTGGAATTAAATACGTATATATTCTCGGAATATTCGTACATTGGAATTTTTCGATGAAAGAACAAACATTTTGAATTGTTTAATTCATTAGGAAAGAACAGTAAAACGTTACATCCATCGTTCATTAAACAGATCTTACGCAGAAGCAATGTTTTTTGATGCTTTTTTAAAGAAATTACGAACGAATTTATTATAAAACCTAATATAATACTGACGATAGATTATGGTGATAGATTGTGATAGTGATTCATGGACGATATCTAGATTTTCATTTGGTCTTTCTGAATGACAGAAGTCCGAATGATATACCGTGGGAATGATAAAATGGCTTGCGACGATGCTGACGCTGAGGAATTTATGGTTGACTAACTTTTTAGTACGATAAATGAAAGTTAAACTATGTACAGCGTATCATGTTTCATTCAACTCTTCTGTGTTCTGTGCATCATTTTCGACGTAATTCTATTTTTCTATTGTTATGGGATTTCTTAAGATTAAGGAAACATGAAATTAAAAAATATTTATCGGTGTTTCTCTTAACGAATAAATCAATATGGTGATACATTTTATGCAATAAAAATTATAAATCTCTTAAGAAAAAAAAGCATGTTCAAACGTATCTAGTGAAACATAGAAAATATGCCAACACAGCTAATCTACATATTCTCGACGCGAAGCAGTAGTATTTTCATGCTTTTCCTGTTCGTAGAATCCAGTTATATTGGAGTTCATTCTTCGTTACCAATTCAGTCTTTTTCAAATCGATCGTAATACGTCGTCATAACTCCTCGACGAACAAAGTCGATTTTCTCATTCTTCCATTACGATCACGTTCGAGGATCGTTTCGTTTGAAACTTTTCTCTTCCCGGCGAATCAAGGCTATTCAATTTGATAAAAATTCTTGCCGAAAACCCTGGAACGTTGTAGCGACGTTGCACAATACGAGGGAAAGCTTTGCATTTTAAAAAGTACGCGTAGAAGAATCGATTAATCGAACGTGCTTGTCGAAAGCACTTAGCGTTCGACGTTTCGCCGATTTATCTCCGTTTCGTGCAATCGATCACGTTGAGAAAAAAGGGCGAAACGAATGGCCAGAGTGCGTATTAATTTTGAAGCTGCGATTGGAACTTTTTGCGCTTCAAAATTGCGTTAATCTTTTCACAACGTCATGTAACTTGAAAATGAGAAATTGCGATTAATTATAATTTTTAGCCTCGTAAACAAAGAAAACTTCGGTTGCGCAGGGTTAAAGCGATCTTCCGATTCTCTACGCTTATTCGAAGAAAGTTCCAATGTTAACTCGTACAAGGTTGCTGCTATCTTTTTTTCTTTCTCCATCCTTTCTCAAACGGCGCGAGTTAATTCGAACAAGTTGCTTGGATCAAGGATTCGTTCTTCTTCGGGGCACCTTTTCAGACTCTTGAAGCTCCTTTGAGCTTTGCGTTCACTTAATTCGTGGAAGTTGGTTTGTTTTTTTTCAGGACTAATTAATCGTGATGTTAGCTTTTAACGGCTCGTTTTATATCGATAATTTCGAAGAAGGTTGAGCAACTTTCTTCAACAGTATCGCACAATTAGATTAACTTGCAGAATTTTTCATTGATAGTCGTGAAAAACGTAATTTCCATCGATAGATATTGATACTATAGATTGGTATAGATGGATAAATTAATTGTACAATTAAAGATCGAATAATGAAGTGGAATTTTATAAAGTTGTCGGTGTTAAAAATTTGACACGAACATATACGCCAACTATACGCGACCGGTGATGTGTATATTCAAATCAAGAGGCTCCTCGATTTGAAACGTTATCGCTTACGAAATCTTTCTCCCGAAGTAAATTAGGTTAGAGGTGTTTGCATGCTCGTGTAACCGCGTGTTCACGATATTTCAGGGCTTAATTGGTGTCACCGTAGGCAAGCAGCCTACCGACGCTGAATCGTTCTGTTTTTCTTTCGCCGAGGACGAGGGTGCTTCCAGCGTGCTCTGTTCTTTTCTTCTCGAATCCTACACACGTGTAGTTAACGAACTTGTGCCCCCGTACTAATTCGAACACGTTTTCTCAACGTGTTCGATCGTGTTCCCCATTAATTTGTCGGATGATCCAATGCCAGCGAAGATATTCCTCCAACGAATTATTTGTCCATATTACTCTGTGTTTTTGTTTTATTTAATAAATGAATTCATTACATTACTGTGATACTCGCAAAGGATAGTTTCGAGTTTCAAGGATTAATACCAGAGCCATCGACGATTGAAGTATAAAACTTGTATAGGAATTAGAAATAACAGAAAGTAACAAGTTTTCGGTAAGCCTCTGGCGTACTGAATTTTTGTTTATTAAAAAAGTATTGCAAGGGCTGAAACAAGTGACAATCAAAGTGTTACGTCTGGTCCCCGTTAAGGTCTAATAATTCTTGTTTGATCCATGCCGACATTTCTGCACAAACCACTTAGAATTACGCGATTTAAAAGTTACGCACCGATTCATGTAAATTCTTTATATAGTCACTTTACTGCAGTTTTCTTTTCAATATTTTATCACTGACACCATTTTTTTCTTCGTAGTACTTAGTTACGATGTTTTATATCGTGTAAGTTTCGATATAAAATTGGACAATTCACACATTTCTCGTGTTTCCAATTCGTTCTTCGCAAAACGATATCGAGTACACGGATTGTTATTGAAATAAAGATCGAGCAATTTCAATTTCACACGGATTTAAGGTGTCATTTTTGGGTCACCAAGTATCGAAACTGGGTGTCACTGATTTTTTGGATGACGTGGCGTTCAGCGTGTGAAGGATGGTCGATCGGTGTCACGGTACACGGGTTTCTAGTTCGCTAGTTAAGATAAATTCTATTTCTCCTTTCTCCCACAGCGAATATTATTCAGGCTACCATCTGATTATTATTATTTATTTTGTTTATTTATTCTTAGTCCGCGCCTTTCGGCTTTGGACGACTTCGGATTACATCTCTTATAATACCTTTACTTATATCTAACGTTTATCCTTTTTTGGCTTTTGCTTCCTTGCTGTGCTCCCTCCCTGTCGCCATCTGATTATTCTTCAGTTTGAAAATTATAGGAAACAGTACCAGGACCAAATTTCAACAAGGGAGGATACATCTGAAGAAAACAGTTTCTGGTTTAAATTATCGAGAAAAATTTGGACGATGTCCTTTGGAAAATTAGGGAGAGAAAAAGGATAATT
The DNA here is from genome assembly GCF_024542735.1 of Bombus huntii. Lineage (NCBI taxonomy): Eukaryota > Metazoa > Arthropoda > Insecta > Hymenoptera > Apidae > Bombus > Bombus huntii. The sequence continues at coordinate 9,024,973 of NC_066240.1, forward strand.
ATTTGTCGGGCCGATTACTTTACTCGATGCCATTAGTTTTTTCCTCGACGACTCGAAATAGTTAAAAGACGGTGGCATCAGGCGATGACCGAGACTTTCAACGTCGATTCGCTGTGAAGTGGACTAATTGCTAGCTTCGTAGACTCGGTTCTTCGCTTTCCAACGAAAGATTTGCAATCGAGGCAAATCGAGTCTGTTTTCTTTTCTTAATTGGAAACCGGCGACGTCGCCTGTTTGATTAGAACCCGTAATCGGTTAAATCTCTCGCCAGACGCTTGTAAAGTCTTCAAAGAACGTTCGTGTAAATTTATTACGGGCTTCTCAGTTGCTAACTTATAAGAAGATGAACTTTTGCTTGCCATTTATGTATATTTAATACTAGAATAACCAGCTCCTCGCGTGTATATAAATGCAGTGTACATGAATATTTATAATTAGAGGATGATAAAAATCTTGTTTCCATTTCAATAAAAGTGTCTTCGTTTAAATTTGTCAAAAACTTCCACATGTTTTTGCTAATTGTAAAAAGAAACTGAAATCCATCATTTTCATTAACACAATAAGAAATGTAGTTCTTCAAAAAGTAATAGAAAGGGAAAGTACAATTATTTATTTTATGTGCAAAGCAATATTATATCAGCGCAATAATCATTTAATGATAACTATAGATGTTGTCATTATGACGTTTTCGTAACATATAACATTTGCTCCATTTTCTATGAATGTCTTACTCTCTGAATGTTCTACACCTTTGACATTTTTCATAATAGAGTAAAAAAAAAAATATATTATTTCTCAAGTACTCATCCTTGAAAAAAATTTCATCGCCACAAAAGGAACCAGCCCTCTAAAACCTGGTACTTTTTCCCCACTCCACCGAACAAGAACAAGACCCTAGTTCTCTGTGACATTCATTTTAATTTTCACTTCCGCGAGCCCCTTTCAAACTCTCCTTCGACAATAGGGACTACATCCTCTTGCATTTTCCAACGTTCCAATGTTTCCGTTCCCCGTCCAGTTCCTAATCTTCCTCAACGTTCACTCGATTGTTCCCGATACAGAGATCCCACCTTCGTCTCTGACATTAGTAGAATTCTCTCTCTTTTTGTCTTTCTCCTTTTTTTCTCTTTCTAATCATCCTGCACCAGTATGGTTGCTGGAAATGATACAGCAAGGTTGTTAAACGAAGCTTCAAGCGGTCATATCGATTAATCTAACCACACTTTGGCGCCGAAATCATTTTCCGTACGTATTTCGAGGATAGAATTTGAACGTGGTTAATCAAGAATTCGTTTGAAAAATTCCTAAATTCGATTTTCCCCAAAACGAGGCCCTGAACGAAGAATATTCACTCTATGTTTCCAACTTATCTATTGATTATACTCGCGTCAAACTGCCATTAGACAAATTTCTGTATATTTGGAAAGTTTGTAAATTCGATTTTCTCGAATATAAAGTGTCCAACGTAATTTTCTTATTCTTAGATCTTTATCATCTTATTTTGAACTATAGAATCTCCCTGGCCTCGATTGTACGATGAATTAAATTCATAGTCCTAAACCATAGTGCATGAAGCAATAATCTGTGGAACACAGTAGTGTCCGAACGCTATTAATAAAAATCGCTGTATTTACTAGAGTAGGCGGGAACAGTTTCCACGTTCGGTTCTCCATTTCCGTGGCCTCGTAACCTTTCACCATCCCCACGTTGGACATGCACGAAGGGTAGAATTTTTCTAAGAACCAGGAGCCTTTGGTGGCTAATAAGCGACGCGAGTAGCCCGAGCCTCTGGCGTTGAATCAGCTCGTTTCCTCTGGCTGGCGGAAGACTGGGCCGCCTCTCTCTCCTTTCTCCTCTCGTAACACTTTCCAGCCCTCGACCTCGTGGCCGAGGATCGATGCCTGTGACGTGGTGCGTGAGCACGCCTTCCGTGGAAAAAAGGGAAGTGGGGGCGAACACGTTAATAACTAATAGCAATGCTCGTCCGCATTTTACTGTCCAGTGATATACACTTCAATCGTTGTACGGACCGAGGTGAGTCAGTCGGTTGCAACATTAATCCATTTGCGAGATCAACTTCTGACGATGATTCGATCCAAGGAATGATCATAGGGATTTAACGCAATGATTAGCCCGTGAAATTATTCAAAGATGCATGAGATAATAGTGTTCGTGAAATGATTAGGGGCGATTTATTCCGAGGGCTAGCTTTCAAGCGAAAAACACGGTATTTGATTGAGCCCGATCTGTTTTTAGCGGCAATGGAAAGAATTATTTCACGATGGAGATTACGTCTTAAACGGACAAGATATCGAGATAAGAGTTATCCTTTTCAACGCATTCGTTGCTTTAATGGGCAATGGTAAAATGTCTGATATATTTCATGTTTTGTTTCTTTTATTCTTGTACAATATATTCGATACAATTTTTTGTAAATCTAGCACGTAGCTTAGGAATATTAATTTACTTCGTATACGAAAATTAAATCTAAATTCGTTTTAAAGTATTTACTATAACGTTTATATACGCATGACACTAGTGGACAACGTGTCGAAAATATCATTGCCAATTTTTACTTAATTTCCGTTCCTAAATCACGCATATTAATACGTACATAATCGTTCAGGTGATATATATCGCATGCATGATAAACATCCAACGCAAGCCACAATTTCCTCTTTCGAGTCATCCAATAAGGGTGCGTTCACCCGCGAAATATTGGACACGCTCGCAAAGACCCACACGCTCGGTCATTCGTTACTGTTCGTTACACTTTCAGTCGCAACATGAAAAACCATTGATACAATTTTATCTCACACGTTTCACGTGTGAATAGCAAACTGATACATCGAGTTAGCGGACCAGCTACGACGAAAGTATTGTTCCTCTCGTATAGTTTTCACGCTATGTTCATTCCCTCTGTTTCTCTGAACGTGACCCTCTTTACAAACTGCGTCTCTTTTGTTCCCTCTTGTAGCTATTAGTATTATTTTTTTCTTGCATTCGGTGTCGATAGACCGATCAGTTCTCGTATAATGAAACGTGTTTGCATAGAAAAGGTACAAGCCTCGTTTCAATGCCTTTTTCCAGCAGATTCGCTTTCATCCGCTGTACCAGACACTTTTGCGAGCAACCGGTGTGTCCATCGTGGATCTGGGAAACAATCTGAATATTTATTCGCGATCTCTTAACATAAATCTCGGTTTACCACCTACACTATAATACCTTGCCACACTCGTACGAATTATGTGTTATGATTCAATAAGAGTAGATTTTATTCGTAACAAAGTTTCATTTCAACTCTGTCTTTAGCTATTGATCTATGGACATGTTCTGTGAACATTTCTGAACATTTCTGTATAGAAATTTTGTATAGAGCGAGATGTAAATGGTAGTATAATCGGAAAAGAGATGACTTTACCGATTTGTAATTAGTCAAAGACAGTAATCTTTAAGCACCATACTAAATTGAATAAATATTAACACATAAAATGTTTAATATCAAAAATAAATCACACGATAAAGGAAATATTATTTTCTCAAATTCTCTTTTTTCCCAATTTCTTCAAATTAAAAATCGTCAAAAAAAGAAATAATAATACAATTAATTATTGATTATCGATGAAGATTGATATTTGAGCTAAATATGTCAATCTCGGACTACCCTGAGAAATCGCCAACTGAAGGAAAGCCAGGTTCAAAGTAGTAAGGTGCGATGCATATTTTTACATTGCTCCTTTCGGCTCGCGTACTTTTATTAGAGGCAAAACCAGCTTGTGATTAAAGGAGGTTGGTTTTTTACGCTCCAAGCCAACCCCTGCTCGTTACGTTACGAGTTTATCGCTGCATGGTGTTCTCGAGCTCGTGAGTTACGCGTAATCGGTCACAAAGTCGATACACTCGAGGTTCTAATGGTAATTACCTTGGTAAGTCGCGTTGCGGCTTATGCAGGGATTCCCTTTCCTTGCCTCTGGTCTTTTTTTCTTCTGTCGCGTGGAAGGATAACATCTACCGCGGTCTAATCGCGTTTTTAATTTCATAAATGTTCAACTATACAACCAAACTGGCCGACTAAATGATGTATACGAAGCTATAAGCAAGCTCGACTTAAATTTTTTAATAATATAATGCACCAGTTTTTCAAATATATAATAATTATAAACGAATGGAACAAAAGTTTCAATGATATTTTCATTATTCTTCACTTCTGTTAATTTCCCTACGCGCAGTCTGAAGACCTCTCAGATTTTTATTCTTCATCATTTGTTAGAATTTTTAAGTCCTCTTTTTTTGTTTTCTGCCTTTTAATAGTTTTTTTTATATTCTTTTAATTTACAGATCTTTTATAACTTAAATACTTCCTTCTGCAAATTTTGGTTGTTGTTTAATTGTTTATTAAAATGTTCAAGTCTTCCTTTTTGTTTCTTCCATTTTCAGATAAACCTTATTAAGCAGGAATTACATATTACATATCAGAGATCGAAAATACAATATTTGTTTTGTAATCTCGAAACATCAATATTCATTACATCGCGTCATACTTGCTAAAATACAATAATTTAATATTTGTATAATATATCCATTCGATTTACATCACATTATCCTCACTAATAAAGCGCTATTAGCCTTCAAATGATATCGTTGAATTATATCTGAATGTAGCTTGAACATAAATTAACGTTGTTGTAGGATATTTAACCCTTCGTTAGCACGCGAAATTTTATCCATGAATTTCTTTCCTGAGAAGGATTTTGATTTTTATTAAAAAAAATATTTGAAACGTTTGGCTTAACGAATAATTGTATAATATATCCAGATGACGCTGGTAAGCGTTTAGAAGTTTTTCTAGGTTTTTTGAAAGCCTAGAATGATAAAAAACATCAACTTTATATATCAGTGTCGCAATTTGTTTGCATAATATGAAAGAATTTGTTACCTTATGGATAATTTTAATTTTTATATATGTTCTATAATTTACACGTTAAAACAAAGGCTCCAAAATTAAATAATTTAGCCCAATCGTTTCTTTGGTGTTTACAGACCAATGACATCACTGATGGTTAAATTATTACCAATGTATCAAAAATTCACGAGACCATACAATATACAGAGACGCCAGCTTGATCAATAGATGCAACGAATTTTTAAAAACAACGATCGAATAACTCTCCGCGATGTTTTATTATTTCAAATAGAAATCCTATGGTAACAATAGGTACATCTCATTGTCGTGTCAGAATGATTCTAATACGCATTAAGGGAATTGGATGAAGAGAAACGGCGCGTTAACAGACGCGCGTTAATTTCGATGAAACTCGGCAACGTCCTATTGTAACCCTAACCCAGATTCGATACCGAACTTGGCCATTTGCATGTTTCTATACCGACATCACGTTTTTTAAAGCATCCATGGAGATTCGTCTAAACTTCTCCGTGAAATCTAGAGCGTCGGATAAAAAAAAGCACACTCAGGATGAAAAACAAAATACACGCGAATGCTTAAAAAGCACAGTTTGGAGCGAAACTGGCCGAGAGAAAGTAGGATAAAAAAAAGCGGAGAGAGAGAGAGAGAGAGAGAGAAAGAGAGAGAGAGAGGAAAATCACACAGCGAGAATAGGGAGAGATAATCGAAAAGAGGGCAAAGCTGGAGCGCAAAATTAACCCTATCTGGCATCAAGGTTCATGCAACAGGCTGCCCCCACGGTCTCGAATTGTTTACTTGGAAAAGGACTCGTGTGTGAACCTGCGTGCAACAAGAGAAAAAAGGGGAAAAATAGAGGTGAAGGGTTGTCAGGGCACTTTTCGAAATGTCGTTTACAGTAATTTAAGATAATGTCGGATAATTTCCTTTTAGATAACTATCGTTGTTCAATCTTGCGTCAACTGGCCCATCGTATGCTCTCTCGATCCCTAGAGATCACGCGTTCTAGTTCCTCTCTAACATTTTTGTCCCATCATTCGCTTTGTTTCTTCTTTTCCTCCCTTTTCTTTTCTTTTAGCTTTCAGTCGCTTTATGCTTTAGTTGGTGATAGAAAGAAGTTCAGTTTTCACGATGAAATGCCAGTGGGTAAATGCTACCAGGACAGTTCGGAACTGTCCCATTGATCCGCGCACATGCTAACCTCCCGACCACACGCGAAGCCGTCACGCTAACCATCACGAGAAAATGGATTCGATCTTTCTATTTCGTTAAAAGATCGGCTGACCCCGGACAATGCGACTGAATACTTGCATCGTCACACATTATCTTTTTGTTATCGCGATGCGTGTTCTCGATGGTACGATTTTTACGTAGTCGTGGTCAATGAAAAGTCAAAACAGGTTTGCTTCTTTATAACACAGTTCACCAATACGATATTATAAGGTTTGGACACTTATTTATAATTTATTAGCGAACGATATGAGGCAATTATATTATAGTTTTATAATTAACTAGATAAGTCACGGGATATCTAATATACTTAGAATAGCCAGAAATAAATATTGCAGCAAGGGAAACTAGATTATGCTAATAGTAAGTTTACAAAATTTTACTACAGACCTATTTTATTAAAGTTTACGTTTAAAATCAATAAGTGGCCGATGCTTATGAATAGGAGTATATGTACCTATTTCGTGTATACTTTACTCGTCATTATTCTCTCTCTCTCTTTCTCTCTCTCTCTCTCTCTTTCTCATTCACTCTCGCGTTGTCTACACAAACAGAACGAATACGAACGACGAGTAAAGCTATTTCGAGAAGCAGGATAATCGTTTCCTTCGAAACCACTCGGCCATCGTGAACGACGTCTGTTACCATAAATTTCCACTCTGGTACATTAAAATTCCACGATTAGAGGAAACACTTCTGGCGGTACTCGAGACTGCTGAGGCTAGTCCGGCGCGGCGGCGCGTTCTCCGCATTGCACGCGTCGACGCGTTTATTCTCGCGAGCTCGAGGGCTCATTTTTCCCCGTTGCGCATTCGGCGCACGTGGCGTGTGCAGCTTTCCGCATATGCAACATTCGCGAGTGCGACACGAGTATCGCCACGCAATGCAGTGGCAACCCTGTTGTAGTCACGTAAACGTGGCTTCTTAATGTGACTGCGCACGAATCCAGACAAGCTGCACAAAATATGAAAAGAAGAAAATGGAAAAAAAATAGCAGGGTAGTAAAAAGAAGGGAGGAGAACGAAGGAAATGGAACGAAAAGAATAAAGTAGAAAAATAAGGAAAAAGCCCAAGGAAAGTACCGCGTTGAATTTTCAACTCGAATATCCTCCCGCTTTAACCACCCTGAACGTTCTCCGTTTCCCTTCCGTGGAGTTTCTCTCGGTTTATTTTAGAATTTTTTGCGAATTACCACGGAGATATTAATTCCAAACGACCATCACCGTAACGCGGAACTGCTTCTTAACGCGAAACATCGCACGGGAAACTCACGAACGTCGAAACGTTTTTCCATATATCAGCTGATTATGTAATTTTGTCTCTTATTCTGATCGTTTTACGTTGGAAATAAAATCAGTCAATAACTGGGAACATTTATAATTAGCAGTTAAACGGCTTACAGATTAATCAGCCGAGAAAAATTCTCTCTTTTCCTCTTGTTATAACAAGCAATCACACACAGGGTAAGATAATCCTACATAAAATAAAGTTTCAGGAGCATATTGACACACTCACAGGATTCAATCCGTGAAAAATGTGAACGATCTAACATTTTCTATCATAACCCGCATCTTACTCATTTCGTCGCCAACACGCTTAATTTTTTTCATAGATTCAATTGTCGCTCCACGAGCGCTCGTCTGGAAACGTCACGATAAGCTAATCGATGCGACTTCGACGTCCATTATGATTTTCCGCTTCGTTATACCGGTTAACGATTTCGATTTGAAAAATTGGACCAGCCACAAAATATCATGGACGTATCTGCTGATTTATCATTTTCTAGTGGCTTGCTATAATCGACGGTTTAGAGCCTTGTGGTAATTAAGATGGTTGAAGGTTGTTAGCCGTTCCGCCGAGGTAGTTAGCCAGTGGCGAAAGATTAATCTTGGTTAAGTGTTAAATTGGCGAATTGTGCTCGTCGGTTCTAACGACAGCGCGATTTGTGTAACGAGGCTGGTAACGTAATCGCGGTGCCGCGTTGCGCAATATTTCTTCGATGTTATCGCCAAGTCGGTTTCCTTTTTAAAACGTTCACGGGAAACGTCTACTTTTATTAATTAATTGCTGCGTTAAATCGTAATAATTCACCATTAGCGGTAGTGTGGTCCGCGTTTCCGTCATTATCGTCTCGAGAATTTCGAACGCGCCGCTGATTCCTTGTCCCCCGCGGAATTAATTTCCCTCGTAATCTCCGATCAATCTTTTTCATATCTTTGTTACCTTCTAGGGAAAGGAACATATGAGAAACAATAGAATTGAAAAGAATCTGCATTGAATTTTATTCTCGTACTCGGTTCACTGTTACGTCACGCGCTGTTTTAATTGCTTCTCATATGTAGATTTACTTTTTATAATATTTTACTTATTTTACTGGAACGTATAAAACTGTCACGAGAGAAGGATTGAAAGATTGAAATGATAAACGTTGTACGTATTAAGTGGTTTGAAATGAAGGTGCTTAGTATGCATAAAAATGTCTTTGTAGATTCACAGGGAAAATATATAGCGAAAACGTCATAACGAGCTATTTAAATTAAGTCTGCAGATATTATCATCTTCTTCAGTCGCAATAATTAATACAATTTCTACAATTGTTGCTAATAACCAAGAAGCGATAATAATATAAGTTTCGTTTCATCGTTCTCGTCGATTTCTTATCAAAGATAAATCATAGTTATTCTTTTTACTATTCGTTATTTATAAGAATTCATATCAATTATCACTTATAAGAAATGAATTTCGAGTAAACGATAAGATATCGTGGAAAATAAGAAGGTTCATTCCGTGTTCGTGGAGTCGTGGCAGCGATCAGGTTCGATAGAACGTCCCTCGGTGTATTTATAGTGAGCCGTGTGGAATGGCTGCACGAGTCGAGCAATGTGCACACTGTCCGTAGGAATCGCGGCGCGGAGGAGGGCGTGCGATCGCATGCTTTGACAGAGACACGGCAGGTGAGCCGTGAAAATGGAGCTTTCAATCACATTACCAATACCGAGGTTTCACCCGTTCAGTTCCGTTGGCTTGTCACGTTAATTAGCATCGAACATTGCGATAACATGATGTTACAGAGACCTAAATCAATCGAACACGTCATACTTCCCAAGAAATGCTCAACTTGTTCTTTCAACTTTTAACATAAACTTCTAATGAGCTGTCGATGTATGTCTCCTTTGTGTTTATTGATGGTTGGCGGTAATATTATTAATTTCAAAATTATAATAAAAATTTATTATTATTATATTCGAAATTCAATGATGAACGATATTGCTCAATCACTCGGCTCTTAGTATTCTAAAAATTAAATCCTTTATACGATTCTTCGCCGATTTCCCCAAAGATTCCACATCCCGCTCTAAGGGAAATATTTCCCTTGGAAATTTCTTGGTCACGTGGCTCCCCTTATCCATGAAATTTGAAATTCCATCGAGAGAAGGAAAACGACGCATTGTAACGCGGGACGCGTACGAAGTTACAGCACGTTCGAGTTGAAAGTGCACCGCTGGGTACGTGGGATTTATGTTGGACAAAGCTGTGCACGTTTCGATCTGCGAAAACGTTTCCCATCGTTTTTAAACGTCGCACGGTATGTGAAAATGTCTGTTTAATCGTACAAATGTTATGGATCGCTGTACAGACTAGTATCGCTTAAAGTTACTATATTTATTTTACCACGTAGCATTATTCTCATACAAGGATCTTTAAGGATTTAAACTGTTTAAAAAAGACACAAAATTAGGTCATGGATGATGATGAAAATCATGATCTTTTCTCGATCTAACAGTCGTTCTCAAACGTTATGTGCATGGAAAATGCTGTAAGGGGAAGTTTTAACATAATCCGCGATAGAAGAGCGCGCCTGATCGAGTCAGCGTCTTCAGACAGTGGCACCGGAAGCGTGGTAGGACGAGCGTGCACTGGCCGGAGGCGAAGTCGGCCTAGATGCATCGGTTCCGAGTGAAACGGCACGTGAAACGGGAAGTGCGTCTCGATGTGGTGGCGGGGGCAGCTTGCATCGATAAAACGGAACTGAGGGTCCCTCGGTGCGGCCTCGGTGCACGTGCTCGCGAGATGCACCGGAAACACGCCACCAGCAATTCTTTTCAGCTCGACGGAGGTGTTTAATTTGGGAATTCGACGGACCGTGCTTGATCAATCGACGAATTTATTATCCACCGTGTGTTGTTCGCCATCAAACGAAACCTTGCTTCGGGTAATCGCTGCGCTTGACATTTGAAATCAGCTTTGAGCTTGGGGAGAGTTTAGAGAAACGATTTATTCACTTGTTTATCCTCTCTTGTGTGATTAACACTTGGCAATTAGGTGGTCTTTGAAGGAGAAATTTCTTTGGTGTACAAATTTTCGTAATGGCGAATTGATTTATTTTTTACACTCTCTCTTGAGATATTACCCGTCGGTGACATTTCTTAATCTTTCTTTGACTTTATTGCCCTGAATTCTACAAGCTAACGTTTACGTGTCGGAACATTTATATAAATTTTCTTTAAGTGCCACCTATACAGAAATTCCGCGAATATCCCAATAGCTAATTCATGACATCAAATATAAAACTTCTACCAATTTTCTTATACCGCTTCTTAACACTCACTGCACATATAACGTTGTTTTCCTTTCATGCAATTTCTTAACAACTAAACTTCGAACTAAATTCAACACCTGGATCCTCGCTTGCATTTTATTTCTTGCTCAACTGCCTCCACAAAAGTCTGAATTTCCATAGACACCCGCGATTTATTAATCCCACTATGTATCCCTAATTTGTCTTCCATTCCTGTCACCATCGCCAGCACATCCCTTATACGTTCATACTCTGCCCATAATCAGCATACAAAGTGTTTCTTTGCAGAAGCGCATCTCCGTAGCAGCCGCAGCATCCATTTTAATCCTGCGAAGCAGGTAGAGCCCAACATCGGCTTCGGTGTAGTTAGGTCTCGTTCAATATTTACAAACGGCAGCTTTATTCGTCTCCGGCGTGGGCGCGCGGGTGCTCACGGGACACCTGAGCCGTGTCGTTTCCACCTACGGTGCACAGACCGTGCATGTCGTATACGTTGGCGCACCTGAGTACATCAAGAGGTCAGGCATGCCCCTTTCCGCGGACTCGCCCGGTGAAATATCACCACTGCAGTCGCCGCAGCGACTGTGTTGTTCTTCGTTCTCGAAGGGCCGCGTGTCCTATTGCCAGTAGCCAAGGAAAACTCGCGTACATCGCGCCAGAGGGATGCTTGACCATCGACCGGATGCTAACCAACGCTTTACGACCCTCTTTGCGCGCTTTACTGCGTGCCCTTTCGCCTGACCCTTTTTCTTTTTTCTTCTCGCTCGCTCATACGCTTCTTTCTTTGTGGCTTCGTTGTTGTGTATAGGACGTTAGAAAAATTGCTGATGCTTGTGAATCGTGATGCTAGATTTGTCGTTAAAACAATGAAGAAGTTTATGTGAATATATGAAAGTTAAAATGGATGGTAAATTTTTTAATGAAAAATAAAACGAGCAGGCATAAAACTAACGGAATAATCAATAATTAAAAAAAAAACTTAATATTAGATAGTTAGCAGAAGCGTATGTTGATCTCTAGATTAAATGAAAAACGAGTATCAGGAGAGCAAAGAGTAAGTGAAAATTGATTTGAAAATTTTCGAATGACTTTCTTTGTAAAAGACAAGAAACTGTGACTTATCGCGTTTTTTCCGTAATTTCGTTCTCGTATCTGTAATCTCCGTAATCTGTCTCGGCATGAGATGTATGAAGAATGAGCAAGTTACAAAGAAAGTGAGCTGGTTCGTAACACGAAAAATAGGCCTCAAACGACATTTTGTTGTCACAGAAACTTCCTTCGTTATTTTAATGTCTAGAATAACATCTTATAAATATTTATCAAACGCCTAGCTTTATCAAACACCTTGTACTTTTTCTACCTTTTCCTTTTAAGGAATGCTACATGTTCTCGACGATTGTTTGTTTCCCCTGGAAAGAAGGATACGTTTTTCTTAAAACGGCCTGACTTTTATCGCGCCTAGTGTTATCCTAATTTAACCAATTGGATGCGTCCTGCTTTTTATTATTTCGTCATGCCGCAGCTCGTTTCGAACAGGGAAGACTGTGTTTAATTATAAATCGATTTTGGAGAATTTGCTGGATCACGCTACGTCTGATTACTTCTGGCAATGAGTTCAGAGTGGTCCTGGGTTTAATGGACGCAGCTGCAAAATGATCGTAGACGAGTCGGGTCTAGATAGGTTGATATAAAGTTTTTACGATGTTCTTATTTCTGGAGGGTTATAAAAACGAAGCTAGGAATGGTTGCTGCAATATCGTTTAAAAATCGCGAAGGAATTTTACCTGTTCGGTATTCTCAGTATTTCTGACTTTTATGGAAAACAATGGGATTGTACGTGTAAGATAGATATATAAGAAGAATTGAAAGTAACGTATCAGTATGATTCTGCCAAAGGAGGTTTTGCAGCTTTAAATTTTCTGTAAACGTATAAGTGTCTAATAATAGTATAATAACGTAGCAATTGCAGCAATACGTCAACAGAAATGAAGAAAAGACCAACGCGTAGCGATGCAGTAGAATACACGCGTCCTAGTCAGCCACCCTTCGTGAAAACTCCACATAATATACATTTTACGGCATCGCGATACATTCGACCGACAATTTCAGAACTTTCAATGCAAACAAGTCAGGAAATTTCTTCGAAAGAAACAAAGTTACGAATATTTGTAAGTTTATGTATACACCAGGCTTCTTGTGTTTTCCATATTTTATCGTCGGAAACTGTAGAAGAGGTAACTTGTACATTAACAATATCGCTTTAATAGCGCCAATAAAACACAGATGGTTAAAATTATTTATCGAGCAACGACGAAAGAAATATTGCAAGGAATTCATTCATCAACGAGGCTCGTTAATAAAGAGGCCCATGATCGATGATGACGTATTTGTTGCGAAAGGATGACCGTAAAGGCCCTGGTTGTGTCGCGCGGCTGTGAACGAAGAATTATATTTAAAACGTTCGATAGAATCACCATGCCGGCAGGGTAATCGTTAATTGATGCGCGAAAATTCAACGATGCTTCGTCCCGATCGTCGTCGACGCGAGCCGATCCTTCTCGCCGACTGGGTTTCATAATACTAGACGCGATTCGTGGCGTGCCGCGTAATCCTCTAAGATAATTTGCATCGTGCTCGCCTCAAAAGATTTCACTTTCTTCCGTGGATCGTTGAAAACGACACGCTCTCATTAGCGCGCCTGATAGAAAAATATTCATCAGAGAATTTCACTCGTGGTATTCGATCGTTTTCTGCTCCATTTTCTCATTTTAATCATTCTATTAAGCGTTCAAAGGAGCACGGATTACTCCATACGAAATTGAGTTTCCTTTATACCATTACTATATATCGTAATTCTTTTAGCTTTCAATTGCTTCACATGGAGATCGATATCAAAGATTATTATCAGTTGCATAGAAGCTTTTTACGATAAACGTTCATATACTGTTACGAACCACTGTACTTAATCAAAAATATTTTTTGTTCGATGATAAGTCAAGATATAAATTACATTTCGTAGTATCCATTTCATCGTGCTATGTCTGAGTCCTGATTACTACAATACATTACTACTACTACAATGCATTACTTAAAAAGCCAAAAAATTCGACAACGGTCGCTTTTGTTACGAGCCACTTGCTTCGTTTGTCGATTCGTAAATAAAATATGAGTTTAATTCTTGGCAATCAGTCTCCCTTTCCTGTTCTCGTTCTATGTGTATCCAAGTGACAAATCGTTTCCTTCATTGGATGATTCAATTTGTTCCTGACGTGATTGATTGAAGACGGCTTTGAAAAATGAGCCAGGCCTAGTGCCACTCTAAACATCATACGAAAACAAGTGCTTCGACCGATCGATACAAGATCCATTCATTCACTGGTAGCGTAACCTATAATCAGCTTAACAAAAAAAAAGAAAATAGAAGGAAAAACAAACCATTAAAGAACGAAGAAAAAACTTAAAAATATTCTTCGTACACAATATTTGCTATTAATCTTCATCAAAGCTTAGCTTAAAAAGTCTAAACAGGAGAATGATGAATGGCAAAAATTCTCAAGTGGTACGGAAATCGATAAAAATCAAAGCGTGTCGTTTTCCCGCGAATTTCTTTCATCCTTTTAACGCGATTAAATGGAAAAGGAGCGATTATCTCGAAACAATCGTGCCGTTTGCCCCTTGCGCTCTTAGAGCAGCAGTATAGTCGGCTATAGTAGCGACGTTAGAGCGGCTCGAAGTCACGAGAATCGGTGGAAAGAGAGCTGCTGAATGAAGCCGGCTTCAGGGGGTGTTCCTGCAGTATTGATCGCCCCACCCTCGCACCACGGGGTACATGGTATCCCTCCTTTCGTTTTCCTCAGCCCCCGCTACTGTCACCCACTCCATCGCCCACTATGACTTTATCTTTCTCTCTTTCGCTCTTAATCTACTCTTCTTCGTTTTTCCTGTATCGTTTACTCTTTCTCCTTTCAACATACTGTATCCTACGTAGTCTTCTTCTCTGTCGCGTTTTCACAGTGTCTTCTCTCTTCTTCTCTAACCCTTCCCGCGCTACCATTTCCTCCACCTGGCTGTTTCATCGTTTTGTCGCTCCCTCCTTCGTTTCTCCCCTCCTCAGCCTTCTTCCACCGTTTCACAGATACCTTCCGTACTCTCAGCCCTCCCTATCCCTCCGCTTACAACCCCTAGGAACGTCCAGAGGTAACTTGCACCGCGGCCAACCCCCGCCGGCAAACAAGCTACCCCTTCAGCTCAGTGTCAAGGTTGGGTCAAGCTTGACTAGCTGACGAGGGTAGAAACTGGTTTGATTGCTGTCTCGGCATGAATAACCGAGCGTCGACGAGCTTATTTGGGAAATTGCTCGGTTTCCTGGGTATTATGGTGGCCGGTATGTGAAGGGGGTGGAGCGATCGGGTGGCTGTGGCCTGTTAGGTAGGACACAGGTGTAGGTTGTGTGAGCTGTTGGAATTGTAACACCGCCGGCTGAACAATGTTGCGGTCGGTTGGCCGGTATTCGGTAATTGCCGGTTTTCATTGAAATCGACCTACCCTGCGGGATTATTCGTGGAGTCGGGTGTACAGGTCAGAGGTTAAAATTTGCTCTGGGAAAGGGGAGAACGTCGATATTTCCGTTCCTCTTGCAGAGGAGAGATAACGTCGAGTTACGATGATGGATCGCATAAAATCGAGTCGAGTGTTGTGAGTTCTTATGAGATATGAAAATAGGCAAATATTGTTTGGGATTGGAACGATGTAACTTTTGGCTGCAGATGTGTTCGATTTCAGTTCGATCATTAGTTATATATTTTATGAAAAATTATTGCTTCAATTTAATAGATGCTTCGTTATTCACGTTTAAATTCGTTGCTTTTAAAAATGAAACATTGAACGAATAAGTGTAACTCTACGTGTTTCATTTATTTTCGCATGTAGAAATGGTCGCACGTAGAATGATCTTTTGTAGAGCTTCGCTCGTATTCAGTTCATTCGCTTCAGACTTGAACGTGTTTATAGTCTATACTATCATATTATCGTGTACATTCTTGAAAGAAAAATCTATTTGGAAGCCGTTTAAAATCGAATGTGAAATATTGAGGCAATAAAATGCTATTGTAACTATGAGTGTCAAGATGGCAGGCTATTTCTTTCCAGTTTTATTCACAAATTTACATCAGAGAAGTTATTTCCGACGAGCAAAAGCAAATTCTCCGAAAGGAACGATTTTTCAAACTGAAAAAACATATGCTCCATAATATTTCTTTCATCCTCTCTCGAGACCGACTTTAATAACAGAGCTAATCAAATAACTATAGCTCCGATTTATCAAGCGCCACACAGTAGATTTAAACAGCCAAGTTTCCACCGTTCCATTTTCGAGCTGGTGAGAATTCGTGTAATTCGCGCGAGCGAGTGGTAAAAGGGGCGGTAGCGGAGAATCGTTGTCTCTTGAGGATGATTTCTTCCGGAGAACATCGTGGTCCTCCTGTAACAACGAGAAAACGTACATTTAACGATGGAAGTATCTACTAAACGCGACAAAATGATAAATTTCGGACTTTTTATTTTCGTAAATGTTAGTATATTACCGTATTTTGCTAATATATTATTTCCTTGATAAACGAATTATTATTCATGATAATATTAGGTTGTCCGAAAAGTTTCTTTCCTTTCATAAGGTGATAATAGATGAACAACAATTTCTGTTTTATATCATTTTATTGAATTAGGTATGATCCATCTCGTTCTATTTCTATTACTATGTTCGTGCATAATTCAATAAACTAATATAAAGCAAAAAACATTGTGCGTTTATTATTTCCTTATAAAACGAAAGAAACATTTTGGACAACCTAATATACAGGGTGGTTGGTAACTGGTGGTACAAGCGGAAAGGGGGTGATTCTACGCGATAAAAGGAGTCGAAGATATAGAATAAAAATTTTTCGTTTGAGGCTTTGTTTTCGAGAAAACCGACTTTGAATTTTCGCTCGGTACGCGTGCACTTTATCACGTCTCGTTATAACGAATCTCACTGTAGATTTTTAAAAAAATTAAAAAAAAAAGAAAAGAAATTTTCATTCTATATTTTCGACTTCTTTTTTCGCGTAGAATCTTTCCCCTTGTACCACCAGTTACCAACCACCCTGTATATCCATTGATTATTATATATAGCAATAATGTCTCTAGTTAGTCATTAGCTGTTAGACTTCAGAATTTACTAATTCTTTACTAATTACATATCTAATAATCTGTAACTTGTGAATTGCAAAAAATTTCACTAACAATTTTAGCTAAATAATTGTGTAAGGAAGTCTTCATAGCATAAACGCTAAATGTCTTCGACTTAATGGAACGGTAACGGAATCGTTCCGTGTCCGAGCGGTTAATATAAACCAACCTTAATGCGAATCGATCGTTGCCGGTCGGTGGTATGAATTAAACACCGCGGCCAGTCGATTCTCTCGCTCGTTGGCCAACGATCGATCCACGACGAAGCACCGGCTTTGCATAGGTATGCATTTACCGCGAACCGGATGACTCCGAAATTTCTTCCGCCGGTAACAGGAGGCTTCCTAACGCTATTAGAACGTTAGCCGCGCGCTGGTAATGCCGCGGTTGTTCTAGAAAATCGACTTGTCACGGGGTGTCGAAGCTCTCCACCACCTCTTTCCTCCCTAGATTAATATTCTACGTGGAACGCTTCGAATTTCTGTTCAATTTCGTTGATCCCTCTATCTAATCTGTCATTTATGCCAGAAACCTTGGCAAGTTTCCTCGATACTTTTATCTTTTCCTTTGCGACTCTCGCCTTTCATACTGATCTAGATATTAAAAGGTTGTACTCTTATATTAAGTATAATTTCTTCTAAATTATATTTTCTTATAATTGGAATTAAACATTTATACTATATCAATATGCATGTGGATAATTATTAAAGATAAAAATGAAAAAGAATTCTTTCGTTCAGATTATATATTGTTTAAAGCATATAATCGAATTATTATCACAATTATAACTTATGTTACAATTCATGATGATATAGTTCATGAGACTTGATCCTGCGTGTATCTGTGTATTACGAGCATTTTTGTACATAACAAAGGAAACAAATGGTAAAAGAACAATAGTCTTGCAAATATTTCGAAAAATTGTATATCCTTCAAAATTAACTGATCATTTTCTAACCATTACAAACTAGGGAAGATATCGTAAAGTTTGCCGTATTAGTCTTCCTTTGATTCTAAGAAACATTTGAAATGGTGGATAGAAAATGCGATGTGTTATAAGACGACGTGAAGAACAAGGTAGTCGTACATGAGAAAAATAGAACGAGAAATACGTGCACGTGAACAGTAAAGAGCACTACGTCGAAGGAATACATGAAAAATTGGAACAGTTTTGTCGCGGAAAAATGATTTCGAGTCCGAGTCGTGAGATAAAATTGTAACGTCGTTCGATTATGATTTAGTACAAGTGTAATTTAATTACACTTTCGATTCTATTAGTATCTCGCTATTAAATATCGTGTTTAATTTTTTCTCGATTTTCATTTACAAAGTTTCAATTTGTCTATGAGTTTCCTTACAATTTTGAAGAACCTACTTTGAACATCGATTTGCTAGGAATCGATCGAGTAAATAATTCTTTGATATTTCAACTTCAATCCAGTGGACATCGATGTATAGCAAATATTGGCGATTCGTTAGTTATATATAGATGTACATGGCTGCACGAGGCATGCAAGTTCTTAACATTGTGAACTTCTTATTTGATTTGATCCTTTAAGCAGCCGAAGGCGGAATTACCTCGTATTCTTTTTCCACTTATCTTCATTGGCAAGCACCAGGTGAAGTTGGAGATTTCGTTCGTTTCGTAATAAAGACCAGTTATTATAGACAGGTCATGGACACAATCGCTCTTTCGTACGATTTTATTTTTAATTCCGTTATAAAGATAAAGAGGACATTATTTAGGTCAAGTTATCTTTTATTATTTTTTTTACAATATAGAAAAACACTTATTTATATATATGAAGGAAGGACGAAACCTAGGAAAGAGAAGAATAGAGGAGTGTGGAGAAAATGATGAGAAAGAAGAGAAGCAGAAGAGGAAGATTTAGAAACATGAGAACGAAGGAAGAGTGGAAGGAAAGAAAGCGTAGAAAAGGGAGAAATTGATACTGCAGCACAGATTAAAGTCACTGTAACCTCATACTTAAAGTAGTTCGCGCCATTAAGTCGTCCTTTTTTGACGTTTACCATAAATTTATCCTGTTAGCGTTCCAGGAATAAAAGAAGAGCTCTAAGTATAGAGTATATAGTTCAACTTCGAATAATATGGATTTGGGTTAGCATGGCTGTTTAAAATAAAATTAATATACCTAAATGCAACAAAGTTACTAATACTTCAGGCTATTCCGAAAGTTATATTTAGCTTAACTTTCTTATGTTTTAATCTTGTATTATCGTATATCCTAAACAGCGATGAGTATATAACTAAACAACGTTAAAGGATTATAAAATTATTCGAGAATTAAACGAGGTGTTCACCATGGTTTCGTTATATCGTTTGCGAATATCTCGATTGTCCTCTCGGAATTATTTAATATCAATTTTATGTTTTCACGAAATAACCGCGAAGAGTTATTCGATGCAGAAAAACATTAATTCAATATTCGGTCGAGCGTCATACGTCAAGAGTTTTGATATTCTCCGTAATGTATGCCGTCATAAAATATGAAACCTAATGGAAATACGACGATATCTTATAAAGCATAAAACGACATAACTCCGCATAAAATATTCAAATAGGAACGTTTAATAGATCATTATAAAATATTATTCCATATTAGGGACACCGTTCTACTGTACTCGAAAGCATCGATACTACGATTCAACCAATATGGTTCGATACTTGCCCCGAAACGTTGTTTCGAAATTCGATATCCGTCATTACGTATTCCGCCATAAAACGTGAAACGTAATAGAAATAAGGCAATACGTTGTAAAAGATGAAATGTTAGATAAAACGAAAACGTGACTCTCGGCGGGCAAATTTTTATATTATATTCTTTTTCTACCCTATCATGAACTACGTATTTTGTACGAACGTACGAAGCATTGTTTTACATGTTCCATGATATCGGTTAATATGATTTTAAAATATATGATACTGCTGCAATGCTGAGGCACTTGAATAACAAAATCTTTTAATAGAAAATTACAAAATATTGGATTTTATATTAAATGAAAATACGGATTTCATGCAACGTTGCTTGTTAATGGCATTTGATATTCCATGCACAATAAAAAGAACATAACGATCTCGTTTTTGTTTCTCTTTTTCATGGAAAGAAACAAAAGAAAGAGAATATTGGGAGAAATCAGATTTTCCTGGAAAATATTGCCCTAAATAGATTGAACGAAGAATCGTGTCCTTTACGAATTTACAAAGAACTTTACAAATTTACGAGAAAGACTCAACAATTTTTGACTAGGGTAGATTTACGTTAGTAACATTCTTCGCCGCTGTAACATATTTAGCTGCGAAATACAAAATACGAACAATACGAACAATAAGAGAAAACGGCAATATTTCACGAAAGTTGAAACGGTGTCGCGGAAGTTGTTCTCCGATTGTGGAAACGCCGCCAAGAAGGACGATCGGTCACGAGGGAGAAATTTCAACAGGGGCGTGCAAATCGCTAGCGACGAGTGGGCGACTTTGCATGAGGCGTAACACCACGAACAAGGGGGAACTTTCAAATTTCTTCCTGCGATAATGGCTGGTTTCCTGTCGGGATTATGACATCGCCACGCTATGGAAAATTCGACCCCCCGTTGCCCTCGCATCACGTGCAGATTTTATCGGTTTAACCGACAGCGATAAGGGTATTTCTCCCGTCATGAATTCCGTTGTTTCATTAGTCACGCATTAATAGCAATCGGTGTAAGGTCGTCTCATGGTCGCTCGATAGTAACTCGTTCTACGTCGAAGCAGACATCGATGATTTTCTCAAATTAATTTTCTAAAAACGATTCTTTTCCTATACGATCGAACCTCGGTAACTCGAATCTCAGGCGAAGGAAAGAATTAGAATTTTTCGAATTATAGACGTTATCGAATTTTCCGAGAGAAGTTTGACGAATGGAAACGACATAAAGAGGGTAAAGAGGAAAATGACTTTTTGCAAGGGTTGACGTTTTCTGAATGCAGGAGATCCAAAGAAGAATAGATCGTTTGGTTTTCTGGAGCGTCATGTTTGGTATGAAGCACTTTGTAAAATTGGAATTTTGAAATTGTGAATTGGGATTTGTGAGATCACTATAGTACGTATAAGGTTTGGAGAGAAGGTAATTTGGAAATTGAATACTGAATGATATTTCTTTTGTATAGAAATTCCAAAATTCTATACAATTCCTTACCGTGATAAATTACTTTAATAAATTTCATACAAATAATCATTCTCAGAATTTATTTTCACTTATGCTCCTTTTTGCAAATGTTCCAAAAGCTGCCAGTTTAGTTATACGCTACGATACTTTATCTCAGAAGGTTTTAGATCAAAGGGCGAGATCGATTTAGTTTGATATTTGAATGGCACACGGGGTGAATATTAGAACGAGAACTTCTTCACGATCTCCTGAGAGGCACGATTCTCGATTAATTTACGACATTCTAGATCGATGCAGTGCTATCTGGGAAATTCAGGTCGCGGCCCTCTTTATCTTCCATCGAGTCGCTTTGGTTATTAGCAATCTTCCCCTAACGAGACACTTGCTAATTGTATTTTCATAATCTTAAAAGTTACTGCTTTGACACCAAGGGATTTTAACGAATCGAGTGGTTCGTTTGGGTCTTTGCTCGATCTTTGCATTTTGTAATTAATTGATCCACTCATTCTTTAAAGAATCCAAATTTAAGAGAAAACTTTTATTTCTTTATGTTATAGCATATCTTTATCTTATCAATCCGCATAATGGAGGAAACTAGATTTTAGCGATACGTGGACTAACGTTAAATTTAGCAATGGATGTGTTTCGTATACAGTGGCTTTTGAGTTATAGTCAAATGCCACAACCTAAAGGTTAAAATGTATAATCGAATAGAATACGAGTACATGTTAGGAAATTTAAATCAGCATTACCTATCGGTCAATATATTCTGCTCGTACGTTAGATCTTAAAACAGGAAATACATAGTTGTCCACATAGCTAAGAAAGGTACAGATACGTCATTGTATTTATTATATTAGGTCGTCCAAAAAGTTTCTTTCGTTTTATAAGGAAATAATGGATGCACAACATTTTCCGTTTTATATTATTTTATCGAATTACGTATGATCCATTTTGTTCTATCAAGATAAAGATCACAACGTTTGATAGATTAGGTTTCATGTTTGTATAAAGATTCATCGTTGTAAAAGACGTGTCTGTGAAAGAAAGACACTTTCCGGACAACCTAATAGCATTTACGTTAGCGTTACGTAGTATTAACTAATTAGATCCAAATACATTAAACTTCGTATCATTTAGTAATAATTTATAATAAGTATGAAGATGAAATGCAAAACCCGACGAGAGAAGATCTTCATTGGAGGATAAGTGTATATACTAATGCCTTTTGTAGTTACTATCATCGTAACATTTGTCAGTTTTAACAATTTCTATTTTTCGATGTGTCCATTTCGGGTTGAAAAGTGAGAGAGCTCGAGTACTCGAAAACTTTTCTCTTTATGTTTCAAACTCGACCATCGTTTGCCTTGTTTTGTGTCCAGGTCTGACAAAACGGATCGCAAAGGCATGGCCAGCAGTACGGAGGATTACGGGTCGGAATTACAGGAGCTGCAGTGGGGTGGTGGTAGCGGGTCGCACTTCCTGCGCAGCGGCACTCACTTCCTGAGAAGCGGCACCGGTGGTTGCTACGAAGCTGAGGATTTAGAGTCCACCAGCAGGCATCATGGTGGTCAACACAGGGGATATTATAGCCCCCCGGGTACGAGTTACACGATCGTCGAGAGACCACCGAGTGCTCCTCATCACCATTCCTCGCACACCACACCGTATAGGCACAGGGGACACGCCACTGGAGGCTCTGGTGCTATTTCGCCGGAACAGGTGCTTAGGTAGGTTCTCCAATGCTCATTTTTAGACTTCTTATAACTGATTTGTCTATTAACCTGTTAACCAAGTCTCTTATGCAGAAAGTTCGAAATTAAGCTAACAGAATGACAATTTGATAGAGATATATTCATCTCGACTACGTTGCTATCAGTTTTTGCAAATGTGAGTGTAGTAAAGCATTATAGGAATTTCGTTCTGTTATCCAGGGTTCAGAACATAAAAAGTTGGGATTAATGTATTTTATATTGTTTTTAAACAACAAAATGGTTATTTAACGACGGAAAGATTGGGTTATAAATAGCTTTTACAATGATTTATGTTGATTTGAACAAATGGGATTATTACTAGGAAGTTGCAATGTGGCTATTTTTATTCACTAGATTAGAGGATAGGGTATCGATAGAATATTCTATTATGCGATTAGGAAAGACAACAAAGTTTCTGAATTAATCAGGTAGTCTGCAGACCTTCAGTCCTAGATCACGTTTAATTTAAAATGATGCAATGAACGCTATAGATCGAGTCTTCTTTTTATCTAGTCCACTCACCAGATAGAAAATTATATTGTTAAAGTTAGTGGTTACCAATAAAATTACGATTGTATTATCACAGAACGGTGTCATTAAGCCAGAATTAACGATATATTACTAAATTAAATTTAAAAAATTCAGATGAAATTTCACTCAAGATAACCTTTAAAGGTCCCAATTAATTATAAAAAAGTAATATTGAAATTTCATCACAGACTTTTTGGAAATGGTGTGTCCGAGCGTCGACAGGGTGATAGGAGAACGCCGGCGTCTTCGCCGGCGAGTGTCGCCGCTGTTCGAAGCACGCCATCGTCAACGTCCCAGCAGCAACAGCAATCGCAGCAGTCGCAACAATCGCAGCCGAATCCCGCGAATCCTCCGACATCACCGAGCTCTCAGCCATTGAGTTTACAGGAGCTCACCGTAAGGACAATCACCATGACGAGAGATCCACCGGACTCTCACCATGGCTTTGGGATCTGCGTGAAGGGTGGCAAGGACGCAGGTGAGATCCGAAGTACCTTCAGGCTACCTCCATCGCCGTACTTCGCGCCTCAAGATCGAGGTATCTTCCGACAACTGTGACTTTCATTGCCGCTCGTGTCTTGCTATACGCGCGTCGTGGTGCTCGATGATTTTGAATTGCGATTCATAGCGAAATCGAATTTTGTTTTAAATGAAATTCACAAGAAAGTTATGCGATAGATATTTCTTTTGATGCTTCCTTAGCAATATTTTATTTATAAAATGTTAAAAGTAACATTGAATTTCATAATGAAATTTAAATTCATAACGAAATAGCGAAATATTTTTTGTTTCTCTGCACTGTTTGATTTGCTTCTTTGTACTGTTTAATATGTTTCTTTGACATTTTTTTTTTTTTTGCTTATATTTTGATCATAATATGTAAATGGATACATCTTTAGATAAAAGTTTTAGAAATAACTGAGAAATGTTAAGCAATTGTTAGAGGAATATCATTGGAATTGACATTTTATGCGACGACAGAAGTAGCCAATGCATAAGTTCTATGTATATATTGTAACGTATATGTAGTAAGTATGTATGTTAATACATTAGTAGGTTTGCTATAAAGTGTATAAAGTTTCACGATAAGATTATTTAGAAACGATTGGTCGATACAAAATCGCAATTTATGTCTTCGCACCACGACGGTCATTGTCGATTTTCTCTATCGTATTTCTAAGCAGACTTAGCCCTGCTTCGTTGGTAATCGACGTATCATCGACACTCTGTGCTTCCTGTGCTTCAGCACAGCTGTCACGTGTCTTTCATTTTCACCGTTGTCGTTCTCGTGACGAATCTTCCGTTAAGCGAATGAAACAATTTCGTCCATAGCAGCGATGAAAGTAATAAAGCAACTCACTTCTTTTACGATGTCCTTAAACTCAGTTTTCATTGCGCAATTTGAAGTTTAGACTTCAAACTATATTCCTATCTGAACAAACGTATAAAATGAATGTTCTTCGGGAACAGTAACTTGTCCTATTACTTTTATTAATAAAGTTTTTTTATATACGTAATGGACACATTTCCGGTCAGATATATATTTATTAAATTTATATAACAACAATACGTATGTATTTATATAATAAATATGCGTATTATATACGTATATTTTAAGTATAATTTACGTACTTTTAATACATATTCATTATTTTTATTATATAAATTTATTTATTATATGCACGGTTATATGTTTATTATGTAAATCTCCTGTATTTTAATTCAAAATTAATTTTTCACAAAAATTCCTATAACTGAAAAAATATTCAATATTAACTTATTGTGGTTCAACGGTCAAGCGATAGCATAAAAAAGGCATATTTTTGTATTATGTGACAGTCGTGAAATGTGTTACCAGGATGAAAAGGAATTTAAAAATTAATTTTCTATTCTGTTAACTTCCACAATGGAAAGTATTAAAATGTAAATGTAGACAAGTAAATGTGGACAAAACTGTCGTTTGAGAATTATTAAATGAAGTGGCTGTTGGCGATAATGTTCGATTTCAATTCAATTGAAAGACGATCGTCACGGGAACGAGAATCGGAAAACAGGGAATGGCGAGGGAGAGAAAACATGTTTTCGATCATTAAGCGTCATTTCCATTCCAGCTACGGTCTCTGGGGGAAACGAAAGAATGTATTACATTCGGATCGCGTTTCGCCTCGATTTTCTCCCCTCTTCGTGTTATCGTTATTTTCTTTTTTTTATTGCGCGGAAAGAAAGTCACCATTCGTTTTCGTCGACCGATGGACAGTACGATGTTGAAAAGGAAAAGAAAAAATAATTGAAACCGACATGGTTCTCTTATTTTCGTCGACGTTGATTGGCCTATGCTGGAGTTCTCTGGAAAACATAAAAATATTTATTTAGGAAGAAAAATCAGATAATTATTAATTATATCTATTTGAGAGTCGAGTTCGATTTGAAATACGTTTAATTATATGGCAAAGAATTAATAGAATTTTCTTCACGACATATAACTTCATTACTTCGTTAATTTTCATTGTTAAAATATATAAAATTAGCAATGGCTGTTCTTTCGAATTAAATGAATATACCAGCAATTATTACTACAATATTTATACTAACGCTACAGTGATTACCACCTGTATAATAACTATAAAATATAGAAGATATTACAACCAATTAAATAAAAATTGTATTTCAAGGGTGACGATCAAATAACCTGAGAATTCTTTCACCGATTAGCAGAAAGCATAATTAGTATACGATAGCAGGCGACCTTAGGGGATCTTAAGGCGCGAATGCGCCTTCCCCGTTTCAAAGTATTTACAACGGGACGACCGTTCGACGGGGTAATTAGCGATACCAGCTAATTGACCAACGATACTGCGAGCGTTTAATGACGCGGCTCTAATTGCCGGCGGTCATCGCGTATTTTTCTTCCGCGTTCGCCAGTGAAACGGATTAACCGGATGTATAATTGCACGTAGTGTATCCGGCGGTGTAATCAGTTCAGGGAATCGTATCGTTCGTTTCTGTTGAGGAGCACGCGAGGATTGTAAAAGAACGAGAGGAAATCCAAGTCTCACCTTGGCCTCCTCGATTTTATTTAAGCCGACGCATTGAATAATATGCGAGCGTACGCGCGTTTTAAATAGTTGTCGAGAGGAGGTAAGCTACACGCTACCGATACTCGTTAAATATTAATTACACCACGGAATGTTTAGTAATTTAGAGCAAAGGGGGTGGGAGACGGGATAACAGGGATGGAATTCGGCTGGTTTACTTATCGTCTTTTATATCGGACGCTTGTTTATCGAGCCTGGTAAACAACCGTCTGGTAAATTTCCCGAGGAATTTGTTGCACGGATGAAGAGGGTGGTTTATTTCGTCGGCTCGATATCGGAGGGTCAGTAGGGGAGCACAAAATAAGCGTAACATGTTGGTTTTTATAGCAAATGAAAAAGCAACAGAGACTTTCTGAATAGGTAATACGAACCTTTTTCGACCCGAGTTATTTCTGCCAAGGGAAAAAATATTTCTTTGCGTATACTCGTTATTCCTCGGGACTTAAAAAACAAGAAGATTTCAATGTTGTTGAGAAAAGATAATTCAGAAATAGATATTTCTAATGTTTCCATTCACAATCATTGATATTTACATGGGATCTGTACTCTTTCCGATCTCGATCGTTTCTTTCAAAGGAAAAAGAGATATTTCTCTAAAATCTCAATATGGGAGAATCTTTCCACTAAAAATTCAGTATGCTGTCAATCAATTCCACGATGAAACGATTTTTACGTTTGATCTTTATTAAATATATTCTACCTGTAATCTAAGAAAATCAAATTCTCTTGGGCGTAGAACAGAAAAGAGAGAAAGAACAGTCATTACGAAAGATAATAAACGATAAAACAGGATCAGCGAACGAACTGGAATTCGAAGTTCGATAGAGATAACGGAGAATGGAAGAGGTTGGTATGGTTCTCCAGAGAAGTTCCTCGCGTACGCCAAAGATAAATAGAAATGTCCCCGTCCGGGATCCACGTTCCGCGGATGCCAGGAGCATCCCCGACATCGCGCTCTACGCTTTACGTCGTCGGGGTCCGGTTTCACGGTTTCGAGTCTCGTAAACTTCACGCTTGATCACGGCGTATCGCACATGCACCGTAAACGATCGCTTCATGCTTGGTCCTCGTCGAGATCTCGGGCGTGAAACCTTTTCTTCTTTTTTTTTTCTATTCTTTTTACATTTCTTCTTTTTTAGTTCGAAACGCAAAAACGTGTCGTGTGAGCCTGTGAATCGTCGTGGATCCCACGGGGGCTAGAAACGACATCTGGGTGTATCGTCAGCTTCTTCGAAAATTTTGTTCAGTTAATTAGAAAGTCGAGAAATGTTCTCGCAAAAGAAGACCATTTAACTGTGATCTAACATTTTAATCGCGAAATTTATGGCTGAAATTCTAAAATTTCTCACAATTTGTTTGTTCACGCGTAGAATTCTATGTAAAGGAAATTAATTTCGAAAATTATTTTGATTAAGAAATTAATAAATTTGGAAGTAGATTTACTTCGGTGGATTTACATTTTTAGATATAAAATCTATAGTTGTATTAATCAGAAAACTACTGAATATGAAAGACATTTAAATTCAAATGTCCGATTAGGAAATTTATAGTTAAAATCGTCGAATTTCGCTTGATTTGTTTATCCATAAGAATTCTCTTCGCGTGATTTATTTGAAATATTTTTGTAATAATATCGAGTTGGAAATTTCTCGCCGAAGCGTGAATCAGTATTCATGGAATTATTTATAGGACTATTACCTGTTCAGTGGAATCGAAGAATGCATTAAATTAAAATACCACAGGCAGACAGATCGAAAGTTTTTTCAGCGCTGTCCGCGAGTAGGCTCGCTAGAGCATGGACGAGCGATAAAAAAGTAGGACGCGTCGAATGATCGATTAGTGGTAATTTTTCGAAGAAACAATTGCGAAACCTTGGCGTCGTTTCGCTCCGGTCGAAATCGAAATAAGCCAACTGGCGGTGTGTCTTTCTTGTTTTCTGTTTCGCTGTACCAGAAGCGCAGTCAGGTAACTCATCAACCATACGAACCAAAAGGCAGAGAGAATGTAAGGAAAAAAGAACCAAAACGAACGAGATACTGTGTGAAAGAGATTGAAAGGAGGAGAGAAAGAGAGAGAAAGAGGAACATTAGCATTATACAAAGCAAAAAGCAACAAGATCACTGGGAGATTGAGACGAATGGCTCGAAATTTCAAACGGCCAATGACCTTCATTTTCCAATCTTTAATTTCCATTGCGATATTCGATATTAATAAATTCATAAAATAATTTCAACGAAATCGACCAAATTTCTTGCACGATGTAACGATTCTAATTGACGACCGCAAGGTAGATAAGTTTCATTTTTTACAGAGAAAGAGTTCGGTATATTGCTGATTAAAGGGCCAGTAGCAAAACTGATTCTTATCAAATTTTTCAAATTTTTCCACCTGTACAATAACGCGTTTCAGTAATCAGAAGCAGGACTTGATAAATGATAAAATTGATGTTATAAAAATTGATCTATGATATATGCTTAAAGTAAGAAAATTAAAAAAGATATACTTATCACATTATTCTCTTGTAATCTTCAATTTAATACCAGGAAAAACGTAACTTTTGCTATATTAAACTTGTACAGCAGATAACGCAGATGGCCGGTGCCGGTGAATATTGTAGAGAGGCTTTATCGTTTCCAGGGACGTCGTTAACGCGAGAAAAAGACGATACGTAGGCAGTGGGAAAAAATTCTGAAACACCGATATAAATTACGTTAAGCGTGATTAAAGGCACGAACTTGTGCCTTTATCCAGTGATCCGTAATTTTTTACAGACTGCACGCGAACGATTTATATCCTCATCGGCCGACGATCGTTAATCGATATGATTTATATCCTTGTGGTAGTCCCGCTCGATTAGTAACACACGAGAGCTCCATTGGACGACCGTGATTCGTTGCGATTTGCGGTCGCTATTCGAGACAGGTTCGCTTAATCGAGCCTCGTACTTCCAACGGTTTATCGTTTATCCGGATCGAACGATTTGTTAAGCTTCCTCTGATCTTCGTTTTTAGGCGTCTTCAACCTTTTGCCTTATCAATCAAACGAACGGGTACTTAAGTCTTGAATTATTGTTTTTAATGGCTTGATTGGCCAAGAGCGAAAGGTTAAACGCGAATAGAAATATCGTTTTCTTATTACTTTTTCGCTCATGTATTGTGTGCATGAAATATGACGCGTTGCTTGTAGGCATTCTTTTAAATAAAAGAATAGATGCGATTTACTGGCTACCATGATATAAAACGACGTGTAATCTCGTGATAAAGTATATCATCCTATTCCTTGCACCTTTCTCCGCGGTCTGTATATTTCAAAATGGTAGAGACGTTGTGGAAATACCATTGGAAAATAGAACGTTCGAGGATATTCGTACAAAAGTTCCTGTTTCATTTTGAAAATTCTCTTTTTTAAAACGTTATCACCTTCGTTATAATATTCGGGATGATACTGTTTCTTTCATGGACTTTGTTTACGTAGAATCTGTATTTTTTGAACTTTGGTAGAAAAGTTTCTCGTGCAAGGGATACATGACATTTTCTTCACCTCGCTTCTTTATCGTGCTTGTTACCTCGTTTCGAAAAGGCAAGAGGCTGATAGGTGACAAGAGGTTAATAATGTCAGCTGTCCGCGTTTATCGATTTAATCGAAGTTTCATATCCTTTGTCGTAAAAGAGGCGCCACGAATTTTTCGCGAAAGGAAAACATTTCATACATAAATTCCAAATTCCTGTCCTAACCAGAAACAATTTTCTCATTTTAGTACTTTGTTGTCTTTTAACGTGTTATTCGCGATAGAAATCGCGCGGCTCCACAGAATGAAATTATTTGGTTTTCGAGCGTTATGTAATTAAATGTCGAATTTCTGTCATTAACAGAAATATTTCTTCAAATTAATTTACAATTTTATTTTAATGCGTCGTATTTTTCATTATAGAATTTTCATATTTTTTATAAGTCTTTGTTGTAAAAATGGGGTCGTAATTTTTTGAGCAGCAAGAATAATTCGTTATCGAACGTTACGTAACTAAATTTCGAGCCTCTATCGTCACGTTGAAGTGTTTCAAATTAAAAAAATTTAATTTCCTTATCAACTCAAACGGCAAATCGGTAGATTAAATTTTTAATTTGCTCTATGCAATCATATATACATATATGAACGAGTGATCATAAACGTCTGAATGATTCAGTCGATAGAATCGATCCATCATCGTGCTGCACAGGTCGTTTCAAAGACACTCGACAGGTTACGAAGGCCATTACAAGCGTAGTTTCCTGTATCGTTGCGAATTTCGTGGCCGTTCCAATCTCCCCGTGGTTTTCGAGTATTCATACTCGCGTATTCACGTCCATGTACACATAGATACATGCATACACACATTGAATAACGATCGATGTCGCATGAAAGTGTAATGCGCAGATCGGCCGGGCTTGGGACTAGAGGGCGACCAGTGGCACAAGAGAAAGGAAGCTAATGATAAAACAGAAAGACAGAGGAGAATTTTTGT
Organism: Bombus huntii; assembly: GCF_024542735.1. Taxonomy (NCBI): domain Eukaryota; kingdom Metazoa; phylum Arthropoda; class Insecta; order Hymenoptera; family Apidae; genus Bombus; species Bombus huntii. The sequence continues at coordinate 9,055,977 of NC_066240.1, forward strand.
TCGACGAAAGATACTCTTTCTATAGAGACTCGTTCACTGTCGATTTTAGATTGTACAAAAGTAACGACCCACATTACGGTGCTTGTATATAGAGACGGAAATTTTCCAGTGATTAGGAACGTGGTTGCACGGTATGCGGGTAAAGGCTGGAGAAGGTAATTGCGCTTCCAACAATTTTTTCCCCGTTTGAGAAATTTGTACGAAGTTGGTTTAACGAGGTTGATTCAGTTCCCTTAAAATAGATATATTCGTCGTTTTTTTCTATGTAATTAGAGGAATTGAATTTTTGGACGATGATAATAAAATGAGGAACCTAGGAATATATAAAACCAGTCCTAATTTCTCGAGTTTTCGAATAATTTACATAAAATAGAGAGCGAGCATCAATCGAAGATTATAAACGTGAAAGTCAAGGTTTCGAGAATTCGAATCAATTCGTAATTCATCAAGTTATAGCTCTATCTTCTCTGCTACGACATGTTTTTATAACTTGAAACGCTATATTGGATATTTCATAGTAATAAATGTAGAACGTAATTTTGTGAAAGCTAGCAGTGCATTGAGTTACACCGCTATGATCCTCGGACCTCCGAATTAAATTATCGAATATTTATGTAAAGTGCTCGTGACAATAAATCGAGTCACTGGCTTGATCGAGTCGAAGAGTCGTTAAAAGTAGGAACAGGTGGCTGAGTTGACCTCGCGACCAATTCCCACCGGAGAAGATCAGAATGCAGGTTCGATTGTCGTCCTCGTTTTCGACGCGTTTCGATCGGCGATTTCTCCGTGGTTGGCGCACGAGCTCGCTCGTTTTGGTATTATCGAGAGTTCTTTTGCCGAGCGAGCACGCGTGATAAGGACAGATTAGCCTGGAAACGTCGTCTAAATTCCTTTCGACTAAGCTAAGTCGAGGAGACTCGATCTCGAGAGATGATAAAAGATCGAAGTAAGGAAGACGAGTAGTTTCAGCCTTTAAACATGCGCTACATATGTACTTACTTCTTTTATTCCTCTTTTCACTGTTGGCACAGTCGGGCATTCGTCACATGGTTTAGTTTTTTACACATCGAATTTGTTTTTCTGTTAACACGTCAGCTATCGATGACGCGTATATCGGTATCACGTGTGTAACATATGTGGACATTATTTTGTAATATGTAGTACATATGTATACATAGCAGTTACTCATGTATACATAGCAGTTAATTTTTAAGTAATTATATCACTCAAAATGGTATATCTTTTGAAAATTTCTTAATTCTATCTATTTTAGCTTGTTTATTATTTTCTATGAAGTTTCTTAATTACGATAACGAACATGTTAACGTTTGGATTTACAAGAAAGTGAACAATCGGAGGCAAGTGTGGGAGTTAAGAAACGCCGAGCGGTAACGTAGAGGACATAGCAAGTTTCCGGCCGATGTTTATTAGCTTAAGTTGCGTGCGATGAGTTATGCAACTAGGGCGAGTGGTACGTTTTGTTTAGTCGGAAGGAAGGGGAAAAAGGTGGCGGTGCAAAAAGTCGAATGTTATAACAGAGTTTATCTTCTTATGACCTCGTTTTTGTCACTGGAACTACGGTACGTTACCGCGAAATTTTCTCGTCGTTTCCTTCTTTCTTCGCGTAAGGGATTTTAGATACAGTCTCTTCAAAGAGCATCAAGGAAAAATACAGAAATAACAAAGAAGAATTAAACATGAAATACTAAATATTCGTTGTAGCAGTTCATAAATTACTTGCTTATTATTTTCTAAAAACAAATTATATATACATTTTTTATCGTACATTTGGTCAAAAAGTTCGTTTAAAATAAGGAAAAATGAAATTGTTCGTTTAACTGGACCATTTCTTTATAATAAAATACGCGAAAGTTTGCGTGGAATGTTCATAAAGACAGAATCCTTTCTCTGGTCTGCTCCGTTCTTCCGACGATTTATCGTTGGGACTTCGCAATTATAATAACCGAGAATACCTCTAGGCTTAGCACGCCGGCGTTTCGTTGCATGACAGTGTATGATGCATATGCGCATAGTTTATGAATTCATAGAAGAAAACGTGCACACACAGACGCACATGTATACCTACACACACGCGCATCTCTCTTATATATTTATCCAAGTAATTTCCATTACATTCTTGCGGACAGGCACGAATGCGAAATTTTTTAGCATTATACGAAGCCCATTTAAGGTAACGTGTTGAGTTATAAACGAAGCAATCTAATTGAAAAGCGAAGAAAGAAACTATAGAAATATCGAACCGATAAATACGCGGATTCAAGGTAAATTGAGAAATTAAAATGACGAATGATACATCTAATTACAAGTGTCAGAAGTGACAATTTTTGATACAACGAAATAATAGTTCATAATTGGCAATTACGAATTTATATTGATTATTTCGAAGTATTCCGAACGTCTCTACTCATCTCGCACAAAAAGAAAACAAATTAAAGAAAAGAAAAGAAAAGAAAGAGACTCGGAGGAAGAATGAAATCGGAATGACACTGTTGAAACAAAGCTAGAAAATTACAAAGCTAAAACAAAGGTACAAAAAGAAGGAAAATTAATATGTCGGTATTTATACAGGCAGAGCACCGGCATATTACGCGTCCATATTTCATCATCGACGTCTTTGAAAGAAAATAGAAAGAGGGCGTTCTCAAGGCGAAAATCAAGTTCTTAAATGGGCTTGAGACACGCGGCGAAGTTTTATTAAGCCGTGGCGACGACGACACAAGTTCGGCAGGGGCAACACGAGCCTCGCGTAACGAGCTCATTGTTCCTTCTTATCTCTTTTATCAACCGGATTAATCTTTGCTTCCTCAGCTTACTGGCATGGAAAGAGATTAATCACCAGCGGAACAAGATTCCCATGGCTTCAAACAGACCAAGTTTATTCGACGTCCATCTGGTCCGAACGCCAGATTTCGTTCCTTTTTCTTTATTTCTTTTTTGTATGTATAGAATACAATAATTTCGTCCTTGTTTGCGCGAATAACTGGCCATCGATTGTATCTAGTCTTGCTGAATAATGCGACCGGGTTTTATTCTCTGTCCAGGACAAATATCTGGGGAATTAAGTATTCATGATGCTTCGTGCTTTGCAAGTATAATCCCGTGTCCTTTGCCGAGCTATATTTTTTAATATTTTATTCTTTCTCTTGGCAATATGATGCGCTAGATACCTAGATTCTAGATCGAATTTACATTGGTTTCTATAATTCCGGGAATTGAGGATTATACTCGTGTCCCGAAAGTTTCGTGATTAACGTTTGAACGATGGGCCTTTTGTGAAGAGCGATTTAAACAATTATTTAAGATATTGATACGAAAGCTTAAGAATATATTAAAAAAGCTTTGGTTATTGTTATGTCTACGTACGTTATATATTTAATATTTATATTTAATATTAACTTAATATATTTAATATCTAATATACGTCATTTACGTTGTTTCATCTAATAGAAATTACAACGAGTCGTATACTTTGAATATTTTATATATTGTTGAATAGATACATAATATATAAACGTTTGCAATTCAGTAATTATTTAACATAGAACATATGTTGGCGCGATACGTACGTTAAGGTGTAAATCTATTTAATTTCCCTTTTTATTTGTTTTTATTTCAGTAAATGACCGAGGAAAGTTTTGTGCGCGTTGCTTCATATAACAGAGAGTGGAGTCAGATTTATGACGCGCTTCGCAATTTTAGATACCGGTTAATGAGCTAATTAACACGGTCTTGCGCGGCATTCAATTAAAATGATACAAAAGATAGCGTAAACGCCTGGCTCAGTTTGATCGCTATTAAGTTGCAGCTAATTTGTGTAATGTATAATGCATCGAAACATACGTGGCGTAGAATCTCATCAACCACGGTACCGTTACTTGGAACTTTTGCCTAATTAGTTCAGGCACGAACGAGAATCTATACTATTCTTCTATGTACGTGTTCTTCCTTGGAATAAAGGGAAACTGTATTTTGAATTAATTATGCCTATCATCTCTGATCATTACAATTTTATCATCAACATGTTCTTTATTTAATACTCTTTCAATATTTTTTAAAAAATATATTCACTTCAATACAGCGATCAAACGAAGTTCGAACAAACAAACGTTTTCGTTTCCTTATTGTGACTAGTACGTGCTTCGTTTAAAAGAACTGAAAACGTTGCAAGAAGAAAAGGCTCATCGAACAATTTGTGCGAGCAAGAAACCGTTCGAACGAATTGGACGTTCAAAGATTTTGTTCGCCATAAATTTGCCAGCAAGAAAAGTATACAACAATTGTCAATACTCTATCAGGGAAAAAGTTATTTTTAAAAGACATTTTATCGTATAAAAACATACATCTAAATAATACGCCATTGAATTCTCGTTGCACGAGCTCGAAAAGTATCATACCACAAATATATTCAATGTATTCGCCAGCCCAACCATAAATATAGTGCGTCGTAATATTCCCTTCTTTCTGCGGAAATAACAAAGACGATCAATTTAACCATAATATTCTGGGATTTCCATACATCACTACAAAAGCACACAACCAGGAAATGGAATATTTCCCAGCAAGTAGGTAAATAATGAAAAAGAGAGAAAAGTCGAGAAGAAGGAATACGTAATCTCTTTTCTCATTTCCTTATTTCCTTGTGGTTAGAGTTCTAGATCAGAGGCAATCCTTATCGCAACGTATTTCCGCAGAAAAATCGTTTTGCATGGCCCTTCTATTACGTTGCTCGCGAGACACAAGAGAACACGCACCGGCACAAAATCGTAATCTCTGTTTTACAAGCAGTTTCACTGTTCTGCATCCGCACTCTACTGCTCCTTCTCGTGCTCCCACTCGTTTTCTTCTCACCTATTTTCCTTTCATTCCCATTGTTAAGTTTCTCTGTGACATTCCTTATTTCTATCTTCGATTTTACTTTGTCCTCCTTAGATAAAATACGGTACCCGTTATTTCGAAATTGAAGAAAACCAAAGTTTTATCATTCTTCTCTTGTGTTGTCTTCGCCTTTTTTCGTTCAAATAAAGACATTTAGCGAAGATAAGTCGAGACCTAATTTTCATCTTTCAGAGTATATTGAAATATTTGAAGTTTAGAATATAAAAGTGCTAGATAAAACATTTTAACTAAGGAGAACAGCAACCAAACTTCCCTTTACGTTATTTATGTTATTTCACTTATCAACACAAGAAGCTAACCCGATTTTCTGCCCACGGCGCGTTTTCATCGGAGACTCGCAGGAGATGTAACACGTTGGCGGTGGCTGCGATCAAAAATGGGAGTTTTACCTCGTCATGTTACACGAACGGCCCACCCTCTTGCATTCTAATGGATCAATTTCCCTGGCCGCGATTTATGGAGCCTCAAAAGCGGCTCATGATACAGTCTTGGCTCGAGGAGATTATGGCTACGTCTCTGTGCTCGAGATTCAAATGTTTCGGGGACTGTACTATCGTTACTTCTTTCCTTCTTTTTTTCTTTTTTCTTCTTTTTCGATTTTCATCGTGTCGTTTCTGCGGCGTTTCGCTGGCTATTTACGGGAATTTTTGTGCCTCTACTCGCAATTTGAAGATTGAAGAATTCGAAACCTTCCTCGTACGATTTTAAAACGATTTTATAGAAATAATGCATTAACCTTCCAACAGTGTAATAAAATAGCGAAGCATTTAGAATTAACGATTCAGAAATAATTGTTCCTTTATCGTTAGAGTTTCTCGTATTTCTGGTATCGGATGTGAAAAATAAGAATTTTCAATTTCTTTTTTGATAGGAAATAAGTATTAATAATTGCATTATACATGTGATGGCTTTTGTTTTGTCATTTAATAATGATATGAAATTTATAGTATAATTGACAGTTCGCGCGAATTTTTCTTGGTTTATACTGGGTTGAAAGAGTCGATCGAGAAGCATAAGAGAAAGAAAGTACAAGCGAGGAAATCTTTAGCATGATAAAGTTAAACATTGCGCGTTAAAGCACATCAGAATAGAAAACACTTGTACCACTTTTCAATTGAATTCCTCAACCGTATTACGGGAAAAGTTTCCACGTTCGACGTTAAACTGTTTAATAGATTGCGACCTAGTTGGAGATAATTTATTTTGTTGCGAATTTCCTAGAGATTCGTTCCATGTGGTTGATTATGTGCAAGGATTAGCGCGATTAATTAGTAATTGTGTTAAATATTCAATTTAAACTCATGCAAATGGTTCGCTATTATTACAAACGTTAGGTCGGACCTAAGTACAATTCATTCAAAATATCCTATCTGTCATAATAACTATTATGTCCAACATTTCTATCCTATATAAAAAAAGACGAATAAAAATGGAAAAAGGAGGAAAAAGAGATTGGATAGATCAATAATTTCCGCGCCACTCTTCTTTCCATTCACTTTTCGAGCGATATCGAAGAATAATTTATTTAAGTGCTCCCGTTTTTAAATGCCGCCACGTGTCTATCAAATTTCTCTCAATCGCGAGTGCACTTTCAGTACGATCGTACGGAAAAAAGTTGGAAAGAACGCGCCCTGGGTGGAAGGTTATAGCGTGCACTGGTCGTGGACCAGTCGCCAGACAGCTTCCGGTCTGATGGAAAGTCTGTGAATTGTTCTCAGGGGTGGGTGTCTACATTTCGAGGGTGGAGGAGGGTTCGGTGGCCGAACGTGCTGGACTCAGGCCAGGAGACACCATCTTGGAGGTAAACGGCACACCCTTCCGGGCGGTGACCCACGAGGAGGCCCTCAAAGTGAGTTTCTACTTTCATTTTCCAAACCAGAAACATAATATCACCCGGTTTACGTAACGATAAATCACACACATATACACGCGTTGGCGCGTGTTACCAGCTCATTCTATTGCATGCGCCGATCGTATCACAGTAGATGTTGTATTTTATCATTGTGTCATCTCATGTTTTATATTCTATGACAAACATAAGGAAATTTTTGTCGCACAGAGATTTCGATTTTTATATTTAGGCGTCGATCTTTATAAAAGCGACAAGGGTTGGATCAATGATCGATGATACGCTTTGATAAAAATTTGCTTATGTCGATATGTGTGCGATGGAAATTCTATTTCTTTAGATTGTAGGCGTTGATTTGACAATCGTTACGGACTCTGTGTAGAGTGACTACCACATACAAACCGATACCGTACCGAAGTCTTCGAATTTTGGAACGTTTCCCTAAACACGATTCGTTGGCTACGTGCCTGATCACGAGCAAAAATCAGTGTTAAATCATTCTAACCATTGGTGCGCAATCGATTGTGAGTGTTTTGTATTTATGAGTGACCTTAAGAGCCATCCCATCGATCGCAAATACCAGCCTGGCTCTCAGCTAAATTATGTGGGCTGGGGCAGACGATTTCCTTCGATAAGTGTTATCTGACGAACGGAACGGTTCGAACGCTTTTCTAGAATATAAATATCCTTCGTCTCATTTTCATCTTCCAATAAATTTCAATCACAATTGATAAAAGAAGGAAGGCTAGAAAAAGATATTGCAGCCTTGAAATAGATCAAAATTTGAAGATTATACGCTTTAAAATGCATAAACATAACGAGATAGTAGAAATATCCAGAAAGTAACTGACAAAAGTAGGAAACGCTTTCTTCTTCAAAAGTTCGTTTTGTCTGAATCGGTTTCGATTGATGCCAAAGAGTGCTTCCGGCGGTGTAGTACGGCAGATATCTTTGATCTTTGTTCTCAATTATTCCAAGTGTTCTTCGTCACTTATCATCTATAAGCTCCGCGCTTCTATACCATCTCTTTCCAGCCTGACTTGCATAATTTCAAATTTCGTATCAAGAATACGTACAGTACTTCCAACTTTGCGAATCGTTGCTTTAAATCGAACTCCAACTTCCAACTTCCAACTTCGACGTTCAATTCTACCCAATCCCAAAATAAACGCTTGTCAGTTCGGACTTTATCGAAGGAGCAAAAATTGCGCAAGATACCCAGCGCGTTATTTAATTTAACTTGGAAGCTCGTCCGAGATCACGAAGGATTATAGTGAAACTTTCAACTATATTACCGTGTTTTATAAACGAGGTTAGCCCGCCTCCAACGTTAGCTCGAAATATCGCTTAAACATTTTACATTGTAATTTTCGAGGAACTCTTCTTATAAGAAACGCCGACACAGCGAGCGTCCGAAACGGTGGTAAACATTTCTTGGAGCTCGATCGCTGTTTCATCTATGAAATTATTAGATCGAGGTTGGCAATACTCTGTAGGTTTTCTTTTAAGATGAAAGAAGTAGAATGCTTCGCCTGCAACTTCTATTAACCAATTTATCTGAAAATTCGTTACTGCTGCATTTTTCATTTTGTTTATTAACATGAGCGAATAGGTTCCTCCTAAATTTTTCTACATGATATCCATCTCGACTAAGCAGAATCAAAATTCGTGGTCTTTTGTACGAAACGAAAACTTTCTCGATGCAGAATGTACCCAAATCATAAGAAACATAAAAAGAAATGACACTGCCACCACACCTTGAAGATAACAATGTAAATCCTGTGTAAGAGAAATGTCTAAAACCTTGAATACCTTGAAAATAAATTACTCATTGATATATAAAAAGCAGAGAGAAAAAAAAACAGAGAGTAAAAGGAAACAATTTTATTGAACGACTCGATAGAAGCGCCTGTGCAAGGTTCGAGCGCTTGCTTGATAATCGAGGCTCCCTGACGATCCTCTGAAAAAAATGTATCCAAAAGGAGAGACGGGTTCGATCAATGACTTTGTTCGATGGACCGCCAGGTCTCTCTTTCTCTCTCTCTCTTTCTTTGTCCATCGTCGAGGTCTGAAATTCCGCGGTGTCGAGCATGAAAAAATGAGAGAAAAGGGCGAAAGGGAGGGTGAGTACTATCGACTGGCCGGATGGAAAAGAAGCGTTGCTCGGAGCCACGCCACGAGTAATCTCTGGTGTAAACGCTTCTGATGGGTATCTCTGGATCCGGTAGCTCATCATACTCTCGTAGTAGCTCCAGAGTTTCTAGACAAAAGCCCGTCGACAATGGCCCATCAGGGTATCAGACTGGTTCGGTGAAGAGGCACATACCTCGGTGAAAACCGCCTCGGAATTTCGAATACATGGCCCAAGTTCTCCTATCCTCTATCGATGCTGTGTGGCTACTTTAGACACGGGCTATCTCGCTGTTTGGGAACAATAAAAATAATATATTCGACCCTGTTTCAGGGTTACATGTATCTTCACCCTCGAGAGTGGCTTAGCTAGAAGGGGAGAATTATGTGTTCGGATTACTTGGTAGCCTCGGTTCGTCGATATTTCTCTGATATAGCTGTAACGAGTATAGAATATTGTTTGGTTTAAAGAAGATTGTGATGATTTAATGGTTCAGAGCAGTGGATGGTTAATTATTTTGCTGTTGTAGGGTGGAAAGTTGTTAGGAAGGAAATATATTTACGTAGCATACGGTGATGGGCAAAAGATAGTTTAGATTTTTTAGATAAAATTATATTTGATAAGAGTAGTGGATATGTATGTGAAAAATACGAACGTGTACATGCGTACGAATAATTTTTCTACGTTTGTTACGTAGCAGTTAAAAACTGGTTCAACTTGTACAAAGAGTTATTGTTAATACCGTAGTAAACACTATTTGTTACATAACAACTCAACAGAAAATAAGACAAAGACGTAAATGTTCAGTTGCCGAAAAGCTACCCGTTTAGGTCGTCAATTGAACGCGGCCCGAAACAAGAGAACTATCGCCTGTTACTTCTCTGCTTCTCACAGATACTTATTCCATCGCCTGTGCGCAAATTCACTCTGGCTCCCAGAGAAGATATTGGTGTCCTTCTTTCCTCCCTCTGTTAAGAAGTTATTGTATTTCTGAAAAGTTTGTGAAAACCAATCTCGAGAGAGATACGGATCGATGATTCTACTAGTTCGCGGCCTTGAAACTTACGCTCCTCGTTCTATTGAAACGCGTAAAAAAAGAAATCTAGTAGAATAAACAAGATCCCAGTTGCAGAAAAGTATCCGTAGAAGTAAACTGCACTGCCTGAGGGTGCTCTTTGCAATTTAACATCTCCAAAATCACAAACAAGCAGGATCTCTCTCTTTCTTCGGTCAATTTTTCTCGGGTTGTTCAAAAAATTCGTAGAGTTTTCGACAGTCTATTTATTCTATCTTCTTCTATATATTACATATTTGATAAGATTTGAAGAAAGTTATTCATTACGTATTTTTACAAATTACTGTCTAATTAGTGAAAAGATGGCGCAGCCTTGACCCAGATGACTTGAGGAAATTGGAAGAGCCGCGATTCCTGAATGATTACGATAGGTCAAATGGTTGACCCAGTTCGACAATCCACGGATTAAGTTTCCGGTGTGTTCGCACTGCTTGTACTGGATAACAGTGTCGCATATTCGTTCTCGTAATCAAAACGAAGTTTCGTTGATTCAAGGTCCACCTATCGAGCTCCAATTTCCGCCCCGGACTTTGTACCGTCCTATTGCTCAAATTCCAGTGTCGGCTTGCATACAAACGTTCTATCTAGGATTGGAATACGTTTGTGGTTTTTCCTCACGTTCGTTTGCGATTGTTACTACGAATGTTTATATTTATTAAGGAACTCAATCTTATTCTGGTACATGTCAAGCACTTTAAGCGAATATCAAAATAATTGTGCATTATACAGGGTGGTTGGTAACTGGTGGTACAAGCGGAAAGTGGAAAAAAGAAGTCGAAAATATAGAATGAAAAGTTTTCGTTTGAGGCTTTGTTTTCGAGAAAATCGACTTTGAATTTTCGCTCGGTACGCGTGCGGTACGTTATAACGGATCTCACTGTAGATCGTTGTCTCGATGGAAAAATTAAAAAAAAAAAAGAAAAAAAATTAAAAAAAGAAAATTTTATTCTATATTTTGTACCACCAGTTACCAACAGTTACCCTGTATACGTACGTTAACAAATGATTACTCAATATTTAAAAAGTGAAAAGGATATTCAGGTGTTGGAAATACGAAATGTCCAAAGTGCAACACTTGTAATATTTAGTAAGTAAAATCTCTATTTAGAATCTATTTTTATTCTTCTTTTCATCTTCGGTAAAAATCCATAAAAAATTCCAAAAAGAAAAAAGAAAAGAAAGAAAAGACCTAATGAGTGTTGTCGTAAAATAAATCGATCAAACTAGTATTTTAAGGAGATCTTCCTGAAAAGGATTTCTCGATAAAACTCGTCGTGATATGAACGGTGTTCCGGAATTGTTTGCTATTTCGAAAGGCTGTCTCCCGGAGACCGACATCCGGCTCCGGTCTGCTTCTTGTCTGACATCGATCGAATATAAACGCTCGGACGAGCTACGGATTAAATTGCAGTGGCTCGTCGTAAACCGTAACGGTGGCCGTGGCTTGTTATTTCGTAATGGTCGATAGGCGCGGCAAGAGCAAGAAGCGTGGACAGCGCGCGAAAAGTTTGCCAGATTTATGGCGCGTTTTTCCACAGAGTTCATTAGGGCGACGTGGAATTTCGAACCGCGAGATGGAACTTCTGAACTGTACTACGGATGTAATAGACTTTTTGGGGAATTACCGTGCCATTAAACGAAGCCGCTCTAATGCTGTTCAGACATGGTTGCTTCAAATTTCGTCGACGGACAGAGCTCGTGACGTGATAGCGCGGTTATAAATAGCTGATGTTGATTGGGAAGTTTCTCAGAGGAAATATTAAACATTTTATTTTTACATAAACACTACATAAATTGTACATAGATGACTATAACTACAATACTCAAATAAATTACGCATAAATAATTATAATCAAAATGATGGAATAGAAATAAACGGGTATCTATTGTAATTATATTTTTATTTCTATAAAAGCACGTGTGCATACTTTCCAGTAGTTTAAAATAAATATAATGGGAGTAAGAATACCGGAAAAGTATCAGAATTATAATATTTGATACTGCGTTCAAAGATTCTGACATTTGGTTATAAAAAAAATATGCCAATATAAAGTAAAAACATGTTATCAATTTGGATAGTATTAGCTTGAAATGTCACACTTAATCTCGCTTTATTGTCTCGCGGCCTTTTCTCGCTTATAAGACTACGGCGCCAGTAGAAAAGTCTGTCAAAGGTCAGACAGTAGCTGTGCCACCACGCAATCCAGGCTTTTAAGGGATAAAGTCTATTTGATTTTGCCATCACTTAGTGAAATCTGCTATGAATGAAAGCTGAGGATTATTTTAATAAGAGTAATTTGAAGTACGCTTCCTACACAGATATACCAATTATATTAAATCTTAACGGCTATACAGTAATTTTTAGGGCTAACAGAATAACGCTACAGTAGTGTTCAATTTTTCAAAAAACGAGTGATTTATTTCTATAAATTGATTTATTATAATAAGCACAAATAATCATAAATTCCAATGTAAATTGAAGATGTTTGTATCTTCTGAATAGAGTTGTTCAGTTCACGGAAACAATCTTATCGACATATTACGATTTACAACTTCTTTAGCTTTTCGCAATGAGTGTCTCAATCATTCAAGAATTGAGCCACAAAAGCCGAAGAAAAATGGTCGAAAAGAAAAAATGACAACGAATTCACGCTTTCCACTCACGAACGCCTGAAATCACCATTACCCCTCAGCCCGCGCGCCGTCCGATTTTTTTCTCCTAACGTCTCTGTCTCGACTTCTCGGTCGTCGTCTCGGCGCCAGGCGCCCTGGCGCCCTCCGGCAAGAATCCCCGTCATTTATTTTCTCCCTACATAATTCACGAGGCTACCGCGGAAGCTGCCTCAGAATCCCGTCGTTGCCGGAATTCTGGTAAGAAAAGGCGTACTCGTTTCATCGAGTGTACGTTTATGGGGATACTCGCACACGAATAGCGATAGATCGATGTGAAATTGCTCCCCGCTCCATATCTCTTCGGGTTCTTGTTATCATCGCCACTATGTATCAAACCTGTCCTTTTCTATTTCCGGAAAAAGCCGACTCCTTTTTGACTCCGCCGTATCCACGCCGGATCGATAATTATTTTCAGATCCTGCTCCAGACGATTGGGTTTATACTTTAACGGAATTTTTTTTATAGCCCACTTTTTTCACCGTTTGATAAGTATATTGTTATTTTTATTTTTTCTTGATGTCTCTTTCTCAGTGCTTGATATTTCCTCTAACGCGAAGAAGGATTTATTTTGGGGAATTTTTTAATATTTAAGCGCTTTCATATTATTATCTTTTTTCTGAAACATACACGTAAATACACAGAGCATGCAGAAGTGTTAATACTAATTTACTTATTAAATCACATGTTTGTTCTTTATCCAACAGATATTGCAAAGTGTATCACAAGTGACAAATAACAATTTAAAATTGCGTAGTACTCCAAAATAACAGGATATGCTGAGAAGTTTTGAAATTAAAGGAAAGATAAATGGCTATTCTAAAAATATTAGAATTATTATATACGTTAGTTTCTAGAATTCCTTTAGCGTAATTTTATTTCCCAATCCTTATTGCTTTTTTTCGTTTTCCTGTACTCTTATCTCTAACTTACATTTCTGTGAACACTATCGCACTTGATAATCGTGGGTTTTCTACGACAGTAAAAGTAGCGATGGAAGTAAAAACCAGCCTAAGTAGTTTGAGTTTTAATGCGCGACATTTAGATTATCTATAAGGCAAGCATAAATAACCGAGAACTACTTTTATCTGAAATTGTCGGAAAAAGGTTGAGCAAACATGAATTTTCATCGCCAGGAGAAACTGTGAATACACAACCATAAATTCGTCTTCCTTTATACCTATTGCAGGAAATACTTGACCCAGAAAGATCGCTTGAGAATTCGCGAAAGTGATCGAATCTTTTATCTGTGCCTAGCTAAATGCCGATTGTCATGGAAATGTGCGTTACGAGCCGATTTTGTTGCGGAGGATCGGCGTCATTTCCGCCGCGAGCTTCCACCAACCCATTATTCCACACGTACATCGCCGTTCTTCCATATTTTTACGCTGATTGCAAGTCGTAAAAAATATCTTGTCATCGGCGAAGAGTAATACAGCTAGCTGTTTAAGGAACTCTTAACCCAGAAAGCGGAAGTTAAATCGCGAGAGCGCTTGGAGCAACGCCGACAAGAATGAGCTTTCATAATATCGAGAATACATACTTATCGATCCTTCCGAGTAAAATAAAGTTACCATACGAGCATCGTGAGTTCTGTGTAAATTTTTATAGCGTATATTGACAAAATGTGTGAATAACGGTTCAAAATTCACGGACAGAGCTTCGTTACATGGTGTGTTGCGTTTTCTGTTCGCGCGTGAATGTACGTGATAGTACTGCAATACTTTCGAAGAATTCCCTTGATCCACGTGCCTCGAAGCCGCGATAAAGTAACACTTTCCGGCTCCAATGGCGCGGTAACTCAATTCCTTCGTAACGACTTAACTTACGAGCGTTCGGGTGAAGATCGTCGAAATGTGAAAAATTCGACTCCAGCGTGGCTATTAAACTTCATGTACGAAAGAACGTTTAACCGAAAAGTATTGGAATAACGCGGTGATATCGATCCTCTCTACTATTGAATTAACTTTGTCCTAATACAATTCCTTGCAGTAACAAGAGTAATTGAGATGTTGACCAAGATAAACAAAACACTCTGTATAATGAAAAGACTTTCATTGATTAGATTGATTAGACAATCAGCAATGTAGGTGTTATACCGAAAATCTATCCAATGCCTAAACAAGGGAAGCAGAAATCAATCGTCGATGGTGTCCACCCAATAGACGTGGCCAAACTTGTTTACTCGTCTGTAGTCCATCCCCTACGTCGACCGAGGTCGCTTATCTCGAGCGAAATTGATCGAGAAGTATCGCCGGGAATCACGAAAGTGACCAGACCGATAGTCGGTCCCACGACTATCAGAACAACTTCCCGATTTGTCGACGGAACTCGAGTAGCGTCCTCACGAGGATGAAATATACGTAAATTTTAATATTAATTTCGTTCATTACTATTAATACATCTACCAGTTTCATACGAAGCAATTAACCTAAAGTACCAAGAAAGCGATTGATCGATGAGAATTTTATATTTACACAAGATTACGATCGAAGATTGTTGAACGTACTTGATAGAATCATAGTAATACATCAAATTCTAGTAATTATGTTTTGCTCTTTATAGAATTCTAATCTAAATATTAATGAAAGATTTGAAAGTAAATTAGATAAACAGCTATATATCATAACATAGCAATATAATTAGAAAGTCGAACGTGTATCGATTCAGTAGAATATACACGTCCTAGTCAGCCATTACAAAGTCTATTCAAAATCTAAATTTGTACCGTAAAATTATCTACAACACGTATGGAGTTAAATAACAAGTAATAATATGAATATAAAAATAATCGAAATGGTGATGGAAAGACACATACGTGGACAAGAAGAGAATTAATTTTGTTATATCGAACTGGTGTGATTGTTATTATAATGTTCAATATACTTCGAAGGAAATAACTTATTTAGAAGCTTTAATAATTTCCTGCTGATCCTTCGGATTTACTTAAGTCTTCATAAGTTTCCTAATATTTATGAACAGGGATGTGCACGTGATACTTGGTCGAAAAGGATTATATGACGTATATGACGTCGTCGAAAGGAAATAGCCCTGGCCAGGACGCGATAAAGAGTTTCAGCCGACTTGGTTGGACGATTTCCCGCTTGCTCTTCGACCTCATGAATTATTTATTTAATTGGCCCTCGTCCCAGAAGACGGACGACGACCATGAAATTTGCTTGGCAATATGCGGGCTGTAAACCTTCGCGGAAGCTTCTGAATGACCTCGTAATTTACGCGTAGCTATGTGGTCTCATTTTCCGACGAATCTTGGCGTGTTTAACGCCAATGAAAGTGAAATAATTAGTGTTGCATAGCTGGCTAGTTGTACGTTTGATTTATTGCGCTGCTAAAGACTGTGGATCGTTGATAGCCTAAAGGAAATTTTAAATAAAAAATGGAAAAAGATGGTGTTTGTTTAAAAACGTAAAAAGAAGAAAAATAATATTCTTTATCAGGTATCATTAAGAAATTCAGTGTAATAATAGTGCATAGGAAAACCTGTATATGTTGAACACACGCGATAATCATACAATAAGGTACCGCCCAATTGTTGAATTCATATTATTAAAAATAAAAACCTCGTGGACTCGTTGCATTAACTTTGCGATGTATCAAAGACATCAGTCTTTGAAAATGTTAAAATTTTGATAACTTTGAAACTAAACTAATATGAGGTCTAATAATATAATAACGTTCAATTAGTTAATAATGCTTCATTAAAAAAGTTATTTTCCTCTGTGTATCACACATACATGTATATGACAAATTCTAAAAGTCGCTTGGATTGTTCACTAATCATTTTTTGTTATTACATATGCAAAAATATATGTTATATTATATTTTATATATATTTTATTATATGTTATATTATATGACATGTTGAAAATCTAAAACAGCGACTTTTTTCTAAAGTGGTGCTGATGCAAGAATTAAAATTTCAGCTTTTTAGCTGTTCGGGAAGTAAGTGAAATTTCGTTTACAAAAATCCACCCAGACTGAGAAAAAAGTAAGCTAAGTAAAAACCATTATGCAAAATATGTGTATATTCTGTAATGTTTTTACGAAGGAGGGCTGACCAGGACGCGTATATTCTACTGAATCGTTGCATGCTCGGTGTTCTGATTACACATTGCTATATTATTTATGTTAGACTTCGAATATTTATGCAAATTCGCATTTCTATAAAATTAATTAAACAAATGGAATTTCAACAGAAATTTATTTCATCCATGGAATATTACAATAAGTACTGTATAATAAATACGATATGCAATAATCGTTATGTTGTGATTATAGTCCAGATACGATTAGTTACAGATATGGTCTATTTAATATCCATTTTGTTATGCATCGATTATTGCAACGGATGAATCAGCAGTTCCTCGTTTCCC
The DNA here is from genome assembly GCF_024542735.1 of Bombus huntii. Taxonomy (NCBI): domain Eukaryota; kingdom Metazoa; phylum Arthropoda; class Insecta; order Hymenoptera; family Apidae; genus Bombus; species Bombus huntii. The sequence continues at coordinate 9,073,013 of NC_066240.1, forward strand.
ATATAACAATTCTATAAATATGTCTATCGTGCGTTTTGTAAAAAACGCAAACAGTAGTTGTGTACTTTCAGCCAATATCACGTACGAAAGTTCCACCAGGTTTATTAAGGATAAGAATCTGTGAGGCTTTTTAATCGTTCATGCACACGCGAAACACGATTTCCGTTCTGCGTTTATCGCAACAGAGTCATGGACCGTTGCACGATTTTACGAGGAAATAGCTAGAATAATAGCATTGTTTTGGAAGTTAAAAAAATTTCTCTCTTTTGTAGCCTCTGTCTTCTTTGTAGTCAAACCACATTTCATCTGTAGCTTTCTAGTGAAAATCTCTCACTTCAATTGTGACAGCGAACTAGTCATCGATTTACAGTTTTCGGATGAATTGTTGGATTGCTCGATCTATTCTGTCGCCAGATTTCACTTATAGGCATTTATAAAACTTGAAGACTTCCAAAAATTCTCTTTATTTGTAAATTTTCATAAAATTGAAATCTATGTATATTTTACACAAATACTATTGTTTGTTAGGTAAATTATTGCGGAACAGTCCAGGAAGCTTAAATGGAAGCTTTTGTCTAAAGTCCATCGATATTGTTACTCTTTTTCAACGACAAACGTTTCACGTTCTCAACCAAATATTTTGCTTTGCGAAAAGCATGCCATTAGCTTAATTTTCGTGGCGTGATGAATCGCGTTGTAATTCCAACAACTTGGACAGAGTAATTTATGCGGCCTCATCGGAAAAGTTCCACGCGTTCTCGATGGGTCCTCTGTGATGAAGGAGGCGGAAGAACATTGACGCAAGTACATGCCTTGCATAGATACGACAAAATTGCATCTTCGTGGGCCAGAAGCATGGAATCCTAAGGACGTGATTCGGGCTGGGTCAAGGATAGGCAGGATGTGACGTCACGGAGTGCCAGGAGATCGATATCCTAGCTACCAAGTGGCGTCACCGTCGAACGCACCGTCTACTTCTTCATGACCTTACACGTGCCAATTTTCTTCGGACGCGTGTTTCCCTCGACAAATGCTTGTCGAATTGTTCCTTCTATCCTTTTCTGACATGAGAATAGGCCTATAATCTATAGCCTAAACCCACAGCAAAGAAACGTATAGCGAGGTCGTAAACTGAATTGTAGGCAAGCGATAACGATTGATGTTTTGAGCTCCATACGTACTTACAAGAAGTACTATCCAATCGATGGTGGAATCGCACAGATTTTTCCATATAATTCGGAGTGGTGCATTACGAAACTCACAGAAATATTTTTAAACATGCCACTAACAATTAATTTCAAGTGACTCTACTTTTTTAAGGAATAATCGACAAGCTTCAAATGGAAATCTCCGTGACTTTACATATTAAAATATTTTCAAATCGATACAAAAAGCTACTCTCTCCATCCAAAAATAAGTTTAACGTGGATTATATGAACCGCACAGAAACCACGTTGACCAACATGTTTTCTCAACATAATATTATAATATACTTATCCTTTTTCATCATACCATTTCGACTAGAATCGTATATTTAGGTACAATTATAGGTTTCTATTTTTACTGTTAATCAAACAACTCAAGCACCATTTCGTATTTGGCAAAAATTCTCGTTGAAGATCGACCGGATCTTGTTAATACGCGAAGCGTATATCTTTCTGTGAGGAATTCTCTCTCTTCAGTTTGATTTAATTCGCGCCAAGGTTGTAGACTCCGGTGAAGATCTGAATTTGCTCCAACCTTATTCCTTTTACATGTTCTTCTTCGACTTTAATTCTATCATCCGTTTCGAAACTCTTGTTTGATCCCTCATAAATTCGTTCTCTCTACAAATTCTCCTCTTTTCAAAATTTTTTACTCTTTTCTATCTCTTCGCTACGTAACATAGTAATGTTACTTTCCCTTTTACTATTTTTCTTTCTATTCTCCATAGTATGAGAGATTTTAACCAGAATATATCCTTTAGATCATTTCCGACCCAATGTTCTATTCTGTTTCTATTCTGAATCAATTATTGTAGTTTGAGAAAAATATGAAAGAATTGTTGTCCATAAAGATTGTCTTCAAACATTAAAATAAGAAGAATATTAACCTTACTGGGATCTTAGTTTTAATGTCTGTTTCGATTTCGTTGTTAATGTTGAAGAAAATTTTTAGTATAAAAATAAAACGAACAATCGCGCATATTAATAACAGATTTTACATACCTTCCTTCTCTTTTTTCAAACCTAAAAAATTTTCTGCTAAATTTTTCACAGGAAAATAAATTCTGATTGAAAACAAGCAAAAAAAAAAAAAAAGAAAAGAAAAACGCAGAGAGATGAAAATATAAAAATTTGAAGATCACAGGAAGATTAAACATAGCAAAATCAGTTCTTTTTTGGAAGCTTCAAACGGCTGACAAAAACGCGATCGAGAACACTCGATCTCTTTGTTACACGTATGCGTAGCCTACGCGATCTTTCGGAAATTCTACAAAGGATCGTATGCCAACGATAGTGTCGTAGCTTTTATCCTCGCTGGAGAACGGGATAGAAATCGTTTGTTTCTCTTTGACGCGGTACACACGCCGATTGTTGGCTGTTTCACTTGTCAAGGTAACCTCGGAAGAAACCCTTGACGAACAATGATTTCTTTCAGTTCGTTGAGGCACAACACGTATAAGCGATCTATTCTAAGATCGTCAGCGAGGAATCTTCTCCTGCTTGTGCGTGTCCGTAGGCTCTTTTGCATAACAGTGCCGTCACGAAGCTTGAATAATGACCAAAGGATGGTCTAAGTTCTCCGATGTTTCTATTTATTCGATCAAGTGCAATAACCTCGTTTAAACAATACGTCTGTTAGGTATGGAATTTCATTTTGCATGTTAAGCGTGCCGCGTATGTTAATATATACATTTCAACGATATACAGTGGTCTGTAAAACTATTTCAAAATTGATTCTCTTACTATATCTATATTACTATATTACAAAGGAAAAAGTAGTTCTCAGTTGATACCTGAACGAGGCTTCGAAATTCTTATGGTCCTCAGTACGTGTCTAATTAGTTGTTACGGTCATGGAAAATTGCAAATTTGAATCAGTGACCGATTTTACTATGTCACTTGCTTCAGGTATACGTTTATACTTACACAACGCGAGAGAGTCTTTGTCAGCTGCAAGATAAATGCAGCTCGGTAGCCGGGGGTCAATAAGAACTCAATAGAGTGGCCAATAATAGAGGTTAATTATCCTTGATGGCATTACGTTTTATGGAGGAATTAATAACCTGCCTCAATTTTCCATTTAATTCGAAGCTAGTGTATAGCAGGCTCGTAAACGACGCTTTCGTACATCAGTTTAAATAAGGTTTCTCAGTTAGAGGGAACAAATTCATATATGGATGTGGTTAAATAAATTCATTGAACTTACTTACTTATTTTAACTTTACTTTTTTACCTTACTTCTTCTGATACGCCTTTATTTAATTTTTGTATTCCTTTTTAGATCCGCCGCTCTCTTTTCCGTTTTGGGATTTTTATATTTCTGCTCTTAGTTATTTAAAAGCTCACATCTCTTATCTGTGGAATTTTTCTTCTTCTTTTATCCCCGAAGAATTTCCTTCGTGGGCATTTTCGACTTTTTCTACTGTTACGATTATTCCTTTTCACCTTTCTGTACCTCTTTTACACTGCAAGGACTGCATATTTTATCTTTTATGTTTCTTGTCCCTTATACTCTACATACATATTTTATAATTTTTCGTCTCTTCGTTTTCAATTTTGGGGCTTTCTCCTGTTTCGATTTCTTCAACTTTCAAATTCCATGAAAATATTAATTTCCGAAAATCTCAAGTTCGATCTTCTTGTCATTTGCAAGCTCGCCATTTCTTCCAGCACCACTTTAAGCCCATCTGCACCACACGTTAACCCATTTTCCACCGATTTTCAAAACGTTCCCACACTCTTTGTGAATACTCTTCCGCGGAACCTGTCACACCCAGATAATCTAACAGCCATCTTCGTTCACGATAATTTTTACATTTAGCTACATGTTTTGTGCACAAAAATTTACAATGAAATTTGCTCAAATATACGGAAATTAAAATGAAATTAATATAATAGAAATATGATTAAAGTATACAATTAAAATAACAGAAAAATCGGAAAATTTATATAGTGTTCTATCAAAATTTAACAAACTCGCAATTTTAATTGCAGATGCTGAAATCATGCAGGACCTTGAGTATGACAGTGCGGGGACCAGCGTTGGATCCCCGATGTAGAGGTGGGCATCCGGTGTGGTCTTCTTCCGGTCGCCAGCAGTCCTGCAGCTGGATCGACCGTCAAGGTCGTCCAACATCACCACCTCCACTTTATCCACCTCGAGACTCGAGGTACGGTCCAAGGACGAGGAAGGTCGAGCTCTGCATCGAACCCGGTCAGTCCCTTGGTTTGATGATCAGGGGTGGCCTTGAGTACGGCCTTGGGATTTATGTGACCGGGGTCGACAAGGACAGCGTAGCTGACCGAGCTGGACTCTTGGTAAGAGTATCTCAGATTTTATTTCTTCCTTCGATGCCATGGATTCGATGTATTTTTATTAGACTTGGTTTTTCGATGTGTCAGCGGACCATTTTCTCGGTGATAAAATTGAAAAGTTTTCTATTCCCTCCCGTGCTGATACTGCGAATGAAGTAACAGAGTTGGAATTTTTTAGAGTAGGTAGTTTAAAAGATTGTTAAGGTGTTTGGAAATGAGACAGGGCAAAGTTACTTAAAAGTTATACGTTTCTAAAGTAGAAAGAAAGATTTTTATAATAATTAATACAATGGAAACGGGATAAAATAAGTTAAAAATTTAATACCTAGTATTTGCTGAATTATAGGTTTAGCAAGGATCCTTTAACATTGTTACGATAATTATAATTGGCGCGACAAGTGAAAAATCAAGAGAAGGTTCGATGAAATAACTTGAAACTCGCAAGTCTTCAGAATAGTTGTGTTTAATTAATTAGCAGAAGAAAGCACACGGTAATTTTTTATATCGATAATTCCTATAGATGAATACGTAATTCGTTTGCTATCGATATTGAGACAATCAGTCCGTAGAAAAGCGGTTACGATTAAATACGATAGACGTAACAGGACGTGCACGAATAACGAGCGGTATCAATTAGTTCGTTACGTAATTCAATGTCAGGAAGAATTAATTAGTTCGTTGAGTTAGAATGGCGCGACACCGGCAAGCACTTCGATGACGAAAGTGGATCGAAATGATGCTTCATCGAGCGAACGCTAACGATCGCGAAGATTTGATGGCGTTCGAAAAGGCAAGCACTTAAGGGCGTTTCCGATTTTCGTTCGCGGTCTATCGTGATTCGATGAATTTCGACAGGAAAATCAATTATCCATCGTGTGTCTATATAGGAAAAAAATATAAGAAAACTGTTAATTAATTATTAAATAATAGATCTAGACTACGATTCTATGATGGAACGTTATAATTAAAATTCAGGACAAGTCACAAATTATAACTTATAGGCTTCTCTTTTGCAAAATTCCATAAAATTAACCATTTTAGTCTCCAAAATGTATTTACAAAATTCTACTGATTTGATTAAAAAATTTGTTACGGTTACGGAAGAGAATTTATTAGTAGTAACAGCTTGTAATTTGTCAAATTTCGCTTACTTTAATAGTATGAAAGGTGTGTTAATTTATTAATTTATTATATTTCTATTTTCTGAAGTACATGCCGCAATGATATAAAAATAGGGATAAGGAATGGGATATAACGTTGTATTTTCTTGCTATCCAGGTAGGTGACCAAATTATCGAAGTAAATGGACAAAACTTCGAGGAAGCAACACACGACGAGGCAGTGGAAATTCTGAAGACGAACAAAAGAATGACTCTGTTGATTCGCGATGTCGGAAAAGTGCCACATTCTTGCACCACGAGTCAACCCATCGTTATGCCAACCTCTAGGTATCCCGAACACGACCCTCTGCTCTTAGAAAGTCCAGGAAATCATCGACCACCGAGTCCTACGTAAGAAATACCTATTCTACTTAAAGCAAACTATAGAGTGCAAACTTCGTTTATATATATATATATATATAGCACCAATATAGTATCCATTCCCTTATTTTACAGTTATCTCCATAAATATTTAAATTGACATGGAAATTTACAATTTAAATATCCCCGCCTATTGTCCTTTGAAAGTAAATCGATCGAAACTTCGTAGTAAATGCTATTTTGGGGCGAAAAATGGAGATTGAACGATATCGTTAATATTTTCTTTAGCATTGCGAGTGATTGGAGGCACAGAGGCGGTATGCACACGGTTTCTGCCGCGACAGCAGCGATGGTGGAAGAAAAGGCGAGGGTGGTCCTCGCGAGAAGCGAGAGGGCTGCACTTTCTCAGCTGCTGGCTGATTATAGGACGCGTCGAATGACGATCGAGGAGCTGGTTGTCAGTTTAGGTGACCTGCTGAACACCCATGAGAAACTAACTCTTCTAACCGAGCTGAGGGAACTCGTCGACAGTAAAGACAGAGCTGCTTTCGACGATTTGGTTTACAGGCCTCGGGTAGCCATGGCAAGGGTATGCTTTGAGTTACGATAGTATCGATCTGGTCAGATCGAAATGAACTCTTTCATGATCGAACGATTATGGTTTTTCAGCTGTTTAAAACAAATTTTACCAATCACCGATAATAAAAGTATATTTTTTCTAGCTTGTTGTAAGAAAGACATAATGCATTAAAAACAGTAGCAGTTTTATTAAAAGTGAACACATCTACATTGACGAATACATCATCGTTTAATTAGTCGCCAGCATTTTTAAATTGTTCATACGCACCATCAAAATGACATGTTCACTTCCCATGGTTAATTATTTGAAACTCGTATGAAATTGAGAAATTACGATTAAACCATTGTTCATTATTTTCAGAGAAAAGGTGACCGTGCCCACTCGGATTTAATAGTGACGCCATCGCTACACGATCTTCCGGTAAGTGAACAAAATAATTTTCGTTTCACCGTATACAATAACACGAATGAAGGGACAAACACACAAAACACAACGACTGTTACCTTACACGATTATTCTCTCTCTATCTTTCTCTTTCTACTTGTCTTTTTTCTATCTCTATTCCGGGAAATGTATAGAAACTATCTGTCTCTGTCTTTTTCACTCTCTGTTCTGCGTTGTCCACTGTAACTGTTAGATTTTAACTGGTGACTGTTCTCTCCTTTCGTCTCTCTTTTTACCTATCTCTGTCGCCAAGTCTCGCAAGCGACCTAACCCTACGATATTCTCCTTTTCGAATATAAAATATGTTTGTTCGAAAAGGATCTCGAGCCGGTTCTCTCGCGATGGAAGTATATGCTCGAACGCTTCGTTGAATGTGTTGAATTTTAATAGAATCGTAAAAGAGTCTAAATATCCCGAGAGAGCACGTAAAAACACGAGAGAAAACATTTTAACACGTTCACTGTCAAATTTTTATCTGGAAGGCTACCAAATTTATATTTCCAGCAATAATTGCATTAAATTAAATTGAATTTGCGGCATACAAATTTTCTATTTAAACATATACTACTATACATTGAGTCGCACAAAAACCGAGCTTTTTTCCTCCATCAAAACAAATCATTCAATTTTTAGGAAATTAAACACCAATCATATAAAATTTCAATATTAAAATTTAAAAATTTGTAGAGAATAAAAATTGTATCGATTTAATTGTTGAACCTCTCACATAATTTAAAGACTATGTATCGGCATAAATCCATGTCGAGCACAGTGAACGAGTTAGAAGAGTCGATCTCGGTTCAGACAAAAGTAAGTGAAAGAATATTAACGAACGAAGGAAACAAACGAAAATAAGAAAGTAAAAAGGGACGAAGAAAGATGAAAGAGAAGAGATAGGAAAAGCTCATTGTCGATTGGAGAGGTGCGAGAAGATAACGGAGGGGAACTGTCTCGAAGAAAAGAAGACTAGAGAACAAAATGGCAGACGAAGAACCAACTGGAGAACGTCCAAAGGGAATCATCGAGTTACCAGACACGTCTCGCGACCACTTCGATGGAACGTCGATGGGAGAGATGAACTTTCTGTTTTTAGCTTAATTGCTCTCGGCTATCTCGGTGACCGGTGAAGCATGACTCGAAAATTTTCCTGCAACCCCTTCTGCTTCTTCTTCATCTATACAAAACTCTATACAGAATGGTCCAGCTAAATATCTGCCTTATTTATCATATTATGAAGAAACATAATGACACGAAGAAAAAATTCTCTCCGCCGTTACACGCGTCTCTTGAAATGGCGTACAGTAGAGCGTATAAAAAGGGTCTCTTGAAATATCGGCTTAAATATTTCGACCTACTTAAATTTTTCCTTATTTCAAAATTTTTATTATAAAGAACACATAATATGAGTGAAAGAGATTCATAAAATGAAAAACATAACTAAAATATGAAAGTAGCAGAAAATGTTCCATTTGTATTAAACAATTGCCTGAATACGTATGATCAACGGTGTAACTTTGTCGTGAGAAGTTTTCTCATAAAAAAATTAAACAAGGCACATATTTAGGTGATCCGATTTAGCTGGCCGATCTTGTACACTTTCTTTTTCCGTTTCTCGTAGAGGAGCGTCTCTTTCGTTTCAATCTTTTTCATACTTCTTCCGCTCTTCTTCTATTTCCACTCGAATACTGCATCATTCTCTTTTGTCTTGTTCCTACTTTCTTCTGTCTATCTGTGTTTTTATGAATTCCGCTTAGTGTTAGTGCGCTTCTCCTGGCAGGCAGTGTCGCCTCGTTTCCGGTCTGCGCTCGTCAACGTCCCGCGTTCTCTTTAGGAGACTGTGCAGTCGAGATTGTTTGCGTAGTGCTTCAGCCGTGCCATTGCGTGAATATTCGAAGCCCGTGGATTGAATGTCGTTGCAATTAAGGTCTCGACAGTGTAAACGATTTCTCAACGAGAGCCGAGAGAGTATTCGGTTTCACCGTTTGAAATAACGAGGAGAAAAATCTTGAACTGAGGAAAAGATTCGTTCGATCGGAACGGTGGCTTCGAGTATTCTTCGTTCTGAATGCGAATCTAGATGCGATAGGTCTTAGATACGCTTGCAGAGTAGGTATTGCAGAGTGGAATGCAGCTGCTGGATGCGAATGAATCTATTTCACCTGACTTCGTTTTGTTTTCTTTCTTTTTTTTTCTTTTTTTTTATTTCTTTTCACGCTAACTACATCAGGGGAGACAGTACAGAAATGCGAACGAGTTCGCCTGAGCTTTGCTGGATTTTCTGTTCAGTTCTATCTTGCTTGATCGAGTGCTCGATCAGACAGGTATTGGTAGGAAATACGTAATAATTAAAAGAGAGGCAAAACGTTGTATTTATTACTGAGCATAAAGATATGAATTGACGTCGAAATTTTGGTCATTCAAGACCATTTCCCCCAGTGTTTTTATATTTCATGGACGTATACGAATAGTTAGTATTTTTCATCATAGATACTCTTACTAAATATTTTTTATTGATACAATATTTTAACAATATTAGCAAATTGATGAAAAACACAAATTTAAGTAATATATACAATTTGGACTTCAAGTACAGGAAAAATGATATTACTTTGAGAAAATTCAGGCATATTTGGTTTAAAAGAAATTATTCCTTTCCTGCCAAGTAAAATTTTTCTCAAGAACCATCGAAGTTCTTTTTGAGTTAGATGAATCGCGACTGATCACGCACTGGATCACGAGATGCTAAGAGTAGTTCGTTGGAGATCAGCCTAGTCGCATCTCGTGCGTCACAATTCAGGAGCTGGAAGGTTTCCTGAAAGCTTTACTGAGCTCTCGTCGCTACGGTGCTTTTCCATTTCGTAACAATTCCTGCATACGAGATCGCCCAATTATAAAAGGAAAACAGAAAGAGAAAAAATAGAAAGATCCTGCCAGCTTTGTTCAAAGCTCGGGCTAGCTCGCTGATGGCCGGTTTCGTAGCCAACGAGTTGAAAACGAGCGACACGTTTAATCTCCTCCGCCGAATCGTTTGTGAACGAAACGATTTCTGTTTCGACGAAAGCATCCTCTTCGTTCTAAGCTTCCGTTCTCGCTTTGTTCTCTGACTTTCGTGTCCTTAGCGTTTTAGCTTTCCACACGGCTCTTTTTTTCTTTCTTTTACATCGATCCCTAAACCTTTGTGTTTCGCTTATCTAAGTTCTATGGAGTATTAGTGAAAACCGCTTACATGAAACTTTTGTCAATTTTATCAGAGAATCTCGAAACGGTTACGATGTTAGGGAAAGCTTTAATTGCTCTAATGGGAAGCCCTTTAGTCGCGAGTGACGATTGGCAGAAAACAGTGGAATGCCTAATGAGGTTGGGATAATTCCACGTTGATTCCTCATTAATCAAAGAGAATGTTCAAGCGAAGTTCGAAGTAGATTGAAACAGTATTTACAGTCGAGAAGTTTTTCCATTTAGTTGTAACAGATGAAATGTCCGTTTGAATATTTTAAATTCCTCAGAATTCCCTAGAATGTGTCAAGGGAAATATTGTTCATCAGTACGAAGAGTATATTCAGTCTCTAGAGTGCCATAGCGAAAGAATTAATAATAAATAAACATTGATGAAAAGAAAAGACATACTTATTTTAGCAGAAAAGAAAACAGACATTTCATATATTATCATCTAGTACTTAATAAAATTTTTACGAATATTGTAACGTAGAGCAAGGTATTAATACCCGGGAACTAGTTGCATTAATTGGCAAAAAGTTATTCATTGCGGGTTAATTGATTCGAAAAGAGTGTTTTCATCGTGGCTAATCGACAAATCGATAATCGACAAAACAGGATGATGTTTGATTAATGACGAACGGCTGGCATGCAGTTTCACGGTTCACGGGGCAGATTTCGTGATCTTTGAACGGAAGAGAGCCACCGGAAGTCATCGTAAATCAAGTGTCAACTGTACAGCGACAAACCTCAGCCACGACACGCGGTACAGATCGATAATAGATCGTTGCTAAATTGGCAGATGGATCGACGCTTTTGTGACTAATTAATTGGTGACTCTCAGAGAAGGTATTGGCACGAATAGAACAATCGATTCGCTGATTTACGTAGGAAACGAAATTCATTGATTTCCCAATGGACCAAGCTACTGCTTCCTCATATTTTTCATTTGCTTCTCTCTCAGATATTTATTATTTCTTTCTCTGAGTTCAACTACGCTTCATTCTTTACGGTAACTCGCTGAAGTATTCGAACACTTACAGAAACTTGTTACGAATATATGAGTCTGCTTGATGTCAAACTAGTCAACTCCAGTTGACTAGTTATTTATAAGTTTCTCAATTTCCGTATCTGGATACGGGATTAAATATCTTGTAACTTCTATATACATTTTCAGACTGATTTCGAATTTCACTAGTGTAATAGAATATTTTATGTAACACATACACGTACGTACAAGTTTCGTGTGACAAGTGTTCAATTGCCTCCGTAAGTCACAGTAGGTACATTTACATTTATTTTCTATTAAATTGTTCTGAAACCATCAAAATTCACTGGAAAATTCTCCATAATTCGTTGAATTTCCAAATGCAAAGATAATCGAGTAAGATCAATTATCGAAAAAATATTCGATTAAGAGATGGACAAGTTACTTTTGAAAGAAAAAAATGTTGAAAATCGACGAAACGAATTGAATCGAGGGGAAAAGAAAGTGAAAAGTGCTCGTTGGCCATCGAAACCGGGTTGAAAATGGCGATGGATTGGCGAACGGCATGACTGGATCTGATGATTTCTCGCAGAGGGGTGTACCCAGTGGTTGTTGCCGTCCAGGACGACTGGTGGACGTCGAGGGAGATCCTCTAGGAGTAACAGGACCTCTTCTGCCGCGGGATAACCAGGAATATAGATCGCCCAGCGAGGACAGCGGTCTCGGGGCCGACATGCCCAGGACCAGGTCAAGAAGATTCCAATAAAACGAGAATCTTTTGACATTTTTCAACGATACCCTTGAATCTTTCTTGATTTTCTAGAAGATCCTCCACTCTAGATCTAAATATCTCTTATTCTTCTCAATTTGTTCTTTTTATCTTTGAAAATTCGAAGGAAATTTGTTAAAAACATTGTAAATTGATAATTGCTTCATAATAATGCGGAAGAATATTTACTTACCTAAAATGAAAATAAATTAGCGACGAGAAAAAGTTGCATCGAAAATAAATTGGATAAAATCTATAGTGGATCGAAGTTGAAGAAAATTTAAGTTTAGATTTCTCATCCAGAGTAATCGGCAAGTTTGCAGTTAAACTTGAAGTAACTCAGTATCGAATACCGCGGTGATTGGTTCGAATCGTTTCGTTGCGTGCATATTGCGAACCGATTTCTCGAATGTGGGACTGTAGTAATAATCCAGTTCGAGTAATAATACAAACCAATTTTTCAAACTGTTCGTGACCTAAGTATCGCTAAGCCTGAAATTACACTGGCCCTCGAACATAATTAATTCTTCGAGAGAAAAACAGTATCAACCCCACGTAGTTCCAAGAATAATAGAAAACCTCATACATTTCAAAAATAATTTTCCGCAAATTTCTATCGCAAAGAGTTCTCTGACATAGACCTGAAAGCAAACGCATTTTACTCTCACTATTAGCCCTTTCGTTAGGATTAGCAGATCTCCAACCCTTTGTCTTCCCTATAAGTCACAGCCTTAATCGCTAACCAAACACCCTAACCCAATTTCAAGCTCAACTTCCACCCAAAAAGAAGAACCTGCGGTCGATAATCGATCGTTCTCTCACGGTTTGAAATCCAACTTCCAAACCAAGAAAAAAAAGAAGAAAGAAGATAAAATAAAAGAAATGAAAAAGATATGAGAGGGAGGGTGCGATTCCCAGTAAACAGGGATAGCTGTAATGGCGTTTCTATGTCGGATGTACGAGATACATCGATATTTCATTTCCTACCAGGCTCGATCTGGCTTTAGTACGTATCCCGCATTCAGCCACCCCCTTCGACGCCACCTGACTGGTAGCAGGTATGTACAAGGATAAGCAGACACGAGGATCGAAGAAGGGGGAGGGTAAATAGCGGCCAATACAGTGGTGTGCAAAAGTTTTTAGCCAGATAGACCTTAAGGTAGGATTACTTAAGTCAGGAGGATAATTGAATCAAGCTAAGTAATTTGCCTTGTAATTCACCACATTTCGTTCTGAACAATTTTTAAGCGATCTATACTTGGAAACAAACTGCTTAACTTGTTATTAATGGCGCGATAAACAATAAAGTATAGGTGTACTTACATTGGCAGCTTAATGGTTATAACTTTACCTGTGTAATCTTCATATGAAATTACACAAACGTCCAATGATCTATTAATTAATTACTAATTTACATGCTAATCCAAGTATATTAAATTTCGTATAAGTATATTAAATTATGGACAGTAGTACTTTCATGGAACTGAAAAAGTTGGCCAAAAAATTGATACTTTAAAAATGAAATGCTAGATGAAAGAAAGTGCTTAATTGGTAAATAATGATTGGTAAATAAGGGTATGTGCAAATACTTTTTGTAGCCACTGTACGTGTGTGTTGTTTCTGTATCTTTGCGTGGGCGCTGGTTGAACACGTGTGGATATGTACAGGGTGTATCGGTGGTCAGCTCTGTGAATCGTTCGATTAATTCGCCTGAGCCCTCGACGGGATTTTATGTACGGTCAAGGGAGCACGTCGTAAGTGGAGATCGATGGGACGGGGTGTTGCTTTTTCTAAAAAAAGATACTAGCTTTTTACGTCCTGCTCTTGGAGATAGAATGTTGGCTCGATTTGATTTCGATGAAAACATTTGCGAAGGTGATCGATCGACTTTTTGAAGGTAGACTGAAATATTTTAATAGAGGAATGGTGGGATTGAAGTTGAATTTTAATAGAAAGTGAGACTGAAAATAACATGTAAATGAAAATTTTCTTTCATTTACCTGGCAATATTAATTCAAGGTAACTTTTAAATATTTATATTTGTCGAGCATGAAGATAGAAAAAGGATCCTGCTACGTCTATTCAATTTCCTTAATTTTATGAGTCAATCCCAATGTTTCAACAAAAAATAGACTCATAGTAGTCCCAAGAAGATTTTATCATAAAATTAAAACGAGGGAGCATTCATATCAATAATAACCTTTACATATTCTCTTTACAAATTTAAAAATTTTTTAACAGTTGAAGAAGAAAATTGAATTGGAAATAAATCAAAGATCGCAACAGGGTTAAAAAAGTTTTGTCACTTGTCAGAACGAAGATAATATAACATAATACGTTATGTAAAAATGGAGCCAGATTATGCAAAAATAAATTCACATAAAAGTATATAAATTGATACATAAAGTATAGAGATTGATACAAATTTAAAGACCGTAGCAAGTTTAAAAAAGAAATACTTCAGGGAGGAAATATACCACCTATAAAGGTTCCATCTTGTGGAAAATTTCTCTGGTCCCGTGCCAGTTTCTCTAACGTGTTCGAGGGAATGGTCAGGTCGATTAATTCGGTGCACACCCTGTACGTGAATCGTAGCACAAAGTGATGGATAGACTAGGGACGTTCCGTGTGTACATATACGTGTCTTTCTACGGAATTGGGCGTAAGTAAATTCCGTTGAATCGATATCTCTCGCCGGTATGGCACGAGGGAAATGTACATATAAAGCGTTCCATGACCGTGTGAATCGAAAACAGAGAGAAAAATAGGATTTGCATATCTCACCGGAGTGATATTGGTTTTCAGTGGTATCCGATTATTGCTCGTGGCATCAGGCGATGAATGTTCTCGCTTCTACCAGAATGTTTTAACGAGATTTCAATCTTACTGTTTGGTCGATCCTTTGTCCTTACAGCGTTCATTTCGTTTATATTTCATTACGAACCTGTATTTACATTGACAGTGATTGAAAACGCGTGAATTATTTCGATCTTATATCCAATTTGTTCATAATCTGTTTCGGTAAATGTTGATCTTTGTTTAAGAAGCGCGTTTGTATCGATCCTCGTGCTGACTTTTAATTTGCTGAATTTAATTTGGCATATGATAGTTTAATATTCCTTATTTATTTGATATGACTTTAATTAACCCTTTGTACGTGGAAGACATTATGATATTTGTTCATCATCTTGACAATTAAAAATATAATGGTATTTATAAAGAAGGATTTGTGATGACCTATTTTCGATTCGTTTACATTTCGTTTTCAACTTTCGTTTATACATCAAGAGATTTTAAAAACGTGTAAGTCGTTCAAGGAAAAATCATCCTTCTAACGTTAAATATTACCGATCATTTCTCTAAATTAATTAATATGTTATTTAATTAATAATCGATAATTGGTGAAGCGTAATCTGAGTAAATTAATACATCATTTGGTTAGCAATCCATAATCAAGCACGTTATCCGCTAGGAATAAAGAATTTTTCGGTCGTAAAATTGATGATATTATTAATCGGTTGGTGGTTTAAGGGTTAACAGAGAAAATAACATAAATTACGGTATACCGCGGCGCATTACCGAAACGATTCTCAAAATCCTTGTACCGCAGTCCGATAATGGAGCTGATGCGGCAGTAGCGTACACATGTACGTATTGATATGGCCCTTGAAAATTTCGTTCTATGGTCGGCCAAAGGTCTAACACTAGGTCGTATCCCGGGTAACAGAATGAAACAAATGAGCTTCGAGAGAGTTAGCAGTACCGTAATAGCTACGCGAACGAAACGTTCGTGGGGAAAAAGTGTCTGTGTCCATGCCAGGGGCAGAGTTCTGTCTTTCTTCGTTCCACTTTCTCAACGTCAAAAACAAATAAGTAGCGAAAGATTTAGTGAAAGAATTTTGCATCAGAAATCTTTTTACGTGACCAGTGTCATGAATAATCTTCGGATAAATAATATCAATTTCAAGTGGTACATTTTAAAGTGAACTCTAAATCAATTTTCTACAGATGATATTTATGGAAGTTTTTTAATCGAATACGTATCTATCTATCTCAAATATTACCAGAATAGTTTGAAAAATTAATTCTTTAGAAGTATACAGACGCTTTGTGTAATTCGATCAAATTTGCGCCTTTATTATATTAACTCTTTACTTCCTGCCATGGCTGGAGCCAAGTGATCTGCTAAATTTAATCTGAAGCAAGAAATGTACTTGACTGCATCAGTCAAGTTCTACGTTTAATAATTAAATGACTTCATACAATCTATATAAATGTTTAGAACGTAGCTGGAAACAAACATTTAAAAAGTTCTAAGATTCTATCATTGAGCACACTCGAAACCAGCTTAGCTCCGATGTCTGCAGAAACAATTTTCATTCATCTTCAATTGTTCGCTCTTTTATCGCTGTCATTGTATTCGCGTGATGATTAAGTGGTATCTAAATATTTGTAGACGATTGTATAATTCACAAAAAATTCTAAAAATTGGTCTTTGATGTTTAATACCATCCTGATTAACCATTAGCGTGATATCGATCGATCGGTAGCACCTGGAGCTGTTGAAAGTTCGACGAAGGACGAGTCAGCAAACGGAAATAGATTTGGCATGCGATATCCACGGGAGGGTTCGTTGGTGGTCGACTACTGTGCGATACTCATTAAATAATCGATAGCACACATATAAATAAACCGCATTGCTGTCGTCGCTCATATGTGCTCCATTCTTCTGTCTAACTTCACCGGGTGAGAATAGAAAGTTCTATTTTCGTTCCGATCGAAACGGTCTCGTGGCACGATATCCAGAAGTTTCGAGTCGTCTGTACGATTATCAATCGCAGAATTATCAGTCGTCACGAACGTAGACTTTGTCTTGCTAGAACGATAATCACGAATTTTAACCGAAGAATAAGTACAAGATCGTGTAAACTTAAATTCAGATTGTACTTGTCTTTACTACTTACTCTCACATTCGATAAATCGATTTACTTTGATAAAATAACCGACGAATCGTTTCATATATTCAATTGGCACGTGGCCGATGGGTGATCACTATAGACTAAAAGAGAAACTTTTAAGAAAAAGTAAAAAGATCAAAATCAGAAAATGAGAAAAGAGAATTTCATGTAAGAAACGAGGTTAAACGGAAGATAATATTTATATAAAATAAAATTAAGTAGATGCTTCAAGTAATGGAGGAAACAGAACGCAATTGCACGATCCGTAGATCTAGAAAGGGAAAATTGATTGAGAGACAGTGGAAGTCTCGACAGGGTGGGTGGTCTCAAATCGCAATTTTGGCCATTACAGAGTGGGCTGTAGAAGGACGCAGCAGCACCAAGTGACGACCTCCGATCTCGCCCTCTCCAACGACGACGAGTGCGACAACCAGGTACAGAAAATTGTTCGAGAAAAAGCAATATCGTCGGTGCTCGGCCCTCTTAGACGAAGCGTTTGTCCATTCCAGAGAATGTTCCCGATCGCTGTCGATGAACGCGATAAAAGGGATGTTTGTCGGTTTCTTTTGCAGGACTACGAGGACGAGCTGGAGAACGGACGTGGACGAAGGCACAGCTCGCCTGGTGGATCACGAGGCAACCCTAGGGATTACGGCCATCATCATCTTCATCCGGATAATTTGGTGAGTCGATAGTTTACCTTCATCCCGCGGGACCATCTCTGTGACGGTTACACCCTTGTTTCTTCGCGAATTACTCGTTCACGCTCGTACTCATTTCCTGTTGGGATTAAACTTTGTCGAGGCTGTTTTCTCGCGAGAGAACAGCAATTACCTGGAAACGGTATAGCGTATAAAGAATCTTTTAATATACTCGTACATAACATTCGTGAGCGAGAAGTATTTACACGATACGATGCTTCCCTGGCTAAATCTTGATATCTAATGTTCGTTTATCCGATTAACGTACAAAATGATGGTAGACGAGCTGTACACGATACGAAGATCGTTTGGAAGTTGTTCAGTTATGCAACGCGAGTAGAAGACAGTAATTAATTAGTTTTAATAATTGGAAGGAATATAGAGGATGTAATAAACATCAAATGATGGTGTAAAGTGAATTGTAGAAACTCTTCCGGGTACGATACATTAAGTAATAATTAATACATTAAATAATATACGAGCGCAAAACGGATACTTGGGAAACACAACAGATACTGATGGTTTAACACAGATACATTAATAAATTGTAGAGACTGATTGAGGAACATTCCAATTAACGTGAGTTTTCCTCTGGAAATTATTATATCAGAAAATACCAAGAAACGTCTGAATATGTATTATGAGTGTCGGGTATGAATGAAATTTCATCGCGCTCATTCTGATCTTTTGTTCTCTAAGATAAGAAATATTTCCCTCGGAATTAATATGTTTCTACGTTTAGTAATTTCGTTGGTAGAATATGTACGTGTATATCAGACGCATTAACAATGTTAGTACTATTCAGTAACCATACAGAATTCGTCCAAATAGCGAGAGTAGACTTGCAGGGTTATGAATTGCCTTGTGGTATTATGGCGGAATTGTCTTGCGCTAATGGCTGACAGTATTTTGCCTGTGATAATGTCAAGAAAAGGAGGGTACAGGATGCACATGCGATGCGCATGAGAGCAGAACAAATGGATAATTGAGACAGCGGTGAAATTTCTCGCGCGAGTATTCAAAGCTAATGATCGACGGTTTTAATAAAAACAATAGAGAAGTCCGAAACAGATGTAACTCGATAATATACATACACAAATATATCTCAGGAAATCCCAGAGCAATGTTCTGATTAGATATGCTTCATACTTTTTAAATTTTTCACTCGGTTTTCTCTACATAAAATAGTAGATATTTCTTAAAATAAGAAACTTTACTTTTTAATCTTTTAACTCTTTATATTTATATTTTACATGAAATAATAAATGAAAATAATAATTTGTTACTCGGATATCTATCTTCAAATTAATCAAATTAATCGCGTAAATTATAAACTCAGCCCTTACAATAATTGTATCGATCGCGTCTAGACGTGTAGCTACAACTGAAATTTAATATTTTCAATTGACGCTGCGAATTCCTTCGTCGAACTAAATTTCATTACCGATCGTATGGCGTCGATTAACAGAAGTCAATGAACTATGGCATTTATATGAACAAGAAACCGTTAACTCGATTGTCGTCGTGCAAGAATCGACCAATTAAGGAACTGCTACGTGTAACGAGCCACCCTAATTAGTCATCAGGTCGTGGCTGCATCGAAACACAACCCGCGTACCTCGATTAGAAGCGTTTAGTTCCACTCTTGTCCTATATACCATCTACACCGCTCACATCGCTTAAAAGCGTCTATAATAAAGAAAATTGTTTCTTTACAAATAAGCAGCAATAGATAATTTACACCAACCTTAACATAAAATGTATCATCGATTTATCATAAACAATCAACCTATTAATCATAGATTGTTAAACGAACGTTGAAAATTAAAAATGAAATGCACAATGACTCGATGGTTTGCCTCATCGTGTAACATAATAACAATTTACATTACGATCCTTTCGAAAGTTATATGATGTTTTTCGGCAACGTCATCTTGCTATTCTGGCTTTTTGCTCTCTGCCAATTTGACATTTCGCGAGACGAAACGATAAATCCATGGAGTGGAAGAGTCGTCTCACGTATCGACCGGTCTAGCAGGCTCGTAAACTGCCTCAGGTACTAGGTAAATTAAATCGAACTTACTATTTGCTTTCGACTAAGCAGAGGATCGACGCCTACCAATCTATCCATTCATCTTGGAATGCTCTTAACGACACAATTTTTATTTTCACACGAAAGCATAAAGATGCTAATCTTCTTAAACCTACCAACATGACTCGATATTTTAAGCCTTTCCTTATCTTTTTTTTTATTTTTAATCATTTCACCACAATGCCATGATTATATTATATTACCTTATAACAGCTTGATCTCACGATTGCTTATTATATTACTTTTATAGTCCTTTCAATACGATATCGAGATTATATATGTACTAACTAGTTTATTACTTTATGTTTTACTCGTATACCCAATGGCTTAGTATTTTAATATCTTAACCATGAGCGTTTACTACTTTAATACCTTAACCCATAACCGATATCTTAACTTACTTCTTTTTTATAGTTATTTCCTTAAAAATACCTTTTATCGTATACGTATCGTATACTGAACAATTCCTCGCTACTTTAATACCCTAACTGTGATTGCTTACTATACTACTCTAATCAGTAGAATAGCTTGACCAATTTACTTTTACAATCGTCTCTTCACAATACCTTAATTACATATATACTAACCGTTTACCAACTGCAATTTGCTTAAAAGAAAAAATCTGAAGCAAACTGAAATCCATTAACATCGTCTTATTACTCTCTCGATCTTATCTCATTTTTCGCGTGGTCAATACAAAATCATACGTTCATGGAGTCTGGTTACCATGCTGGACAGGTGATCCAACGCGATCGAGGGTATCTTCTCACGGGTCCATTTGAAAACAAGTTCGATTTATGGACGTTGATCACGCCAGGTCGATCGATGTTCGCCATGGCCCGTATATCCGCTCGACGAGATCCCGTAGCCAGTCGAAGGAGGTGTTCCAAGTCTGAATTAATTATCCAGGCC
Organism: Bombus huntii; assembly: GCF_024542735.1. Taxonomy (NCBI): domain Eukaryota; kingdom Metazoa; phylum Arthropoda; class Insecta; order Hymenoptera; family Apidae; genus Bombus; species Bombus huntii. The sequence goes on from NC_066240.1 coordinate 9,093,674, forward strand.
CGATCGATCATGGTGCACAGATAGCATGGCCCGAACCAGCCGCGAAATGTCTCTATTTCGCAGCGGTTAACGTTGATGGACTTTTGCTGGCCTTGGGACGAGAGATCGTCGACCGAGCGCAAACGAGCTGCTTGATATCCTTGAAGAGGAGCCCGAGATCGAGAAAAGAATCTCTTTTTTACCTTTACGACGCAACGAAGTCGTAAATGTGTCATTTAAATACTTCTTTTAATACTTTATCGCCGATGTAGCTATTTTCTTTTTTCATATTTTTTTCATCTTTATCGTTTATTTACCAGCAGTATGTATTGACAATTATAGTTTAATTAATGTACTTTTTAGTTTAGTTTTTATTCGATTCCTTAGTTCAATTAAATTTTAGTCTTTTTAAGGGGGAAATGGCGCAAGAGAATGAAATAATCGACACGTACTTTACGGTTTCAACAGGTTTTTATCTTTCAGTCTCTTTTTAACATTGAAAGAAGAAACAAACGTCGCGTGCATAAATTACAAAAGGTTCGAAGGAAGCATGGTTTTGATATGGAAATCGTAACAGAAAGCGACTACTGGCAAACTGTACATAGCCTCGCCGAATGTAGTTTCACAGAGAACAAATATGATTCCTAATACTGACTCGTATTCACACACGTTTCAGACGATAGACCACACGCAATAGAACGCTAGTTATTCGAACATTACCGTCTCCTAACAATATAAATGAGTAGTTTCATTCAATGCTCCTATTCAAGTTTGAATTCTTTATATCGGTCCTTCTATCTGCTTGTAAAAACACAAATTTGCATGAGCGTTCGCTCTGAAAATTATTTCCAAGCTTACGAATATTTCTATTAAATTCTCATTGAAAAATCCGACCAACCACCGTTCTATTACACTGTCATCCACATTCACGTTTCGACAATATTCAGCATCCACCTTCACAGACGTACCAAACGCTCCGTTTCCCCCATTCGCGACTTTTCTCGAGCACAGTTCATCATCATCACTCGGCGAAATCCGGAAGTCCGACAACATTCATCCTCGAGCGTCGAGTTCTATTGTCCTTTTCGCAAGAATGGCTTTGTCGCGAGTCTGGAACGGAACATGTCACGAAATAACACGAAACAACGATTCGTCCTCTGGTTATGGCGGAAGAAAGTGGACAGGCGACAAAGCGACGGCCTGGTACAGAATCTTATACAACGATGACTCTCGAACTCGAATGTGTTTTGCTCGATCAATTTTTGCTGGTCCCTTATCGATGATCGGCCAGTCAAAGCTTGTCTTGGAGAGCCTGTCGTAACTCTTCTGTGGCCTTAGCCACGTCCTGGGTCTGCCGCGAGAGCACTTCCGGTCGCACGTGCTGTACCGTGGAATTCGACCGTCTCACCGAGTTCCCGCTACCGAATTTCGGCCGTGGAATTCGTACGCGCTGCACGTCGCTCAACCAGGATTCCATGATCTCTTTTTCTTAGTCCCTGTGGCTTTTTTAGATTCTCTGAAACAAATGCAGACAGTTTTTGCTGATCAAGTTGCAATTGTACAGTTTGCGTGGTGAACGATTTAGGTCCTTGTTCGTTAGTTATCCGAGTATTAGGACACTTATGAAAAGTTAAGCCATTAAGGATCAGGTAATAGGTAAATTTGTTATAATCTTTCAAATATTTGAATTTTTATTAATTTAATTGAAGGATCTAGGATAACGACAAAAAGAATGTCGAGCGAATTTTTCGGATTTCATTTCTTAGATACGAATTTAAAAAGCAGAATTCGATAATGTAAATTGATCGATAGAAGATTGCAAATTAAACGTTGCGTTAACGCAACGTTGGTCCTTAATGGATTAAGTAAATCCAAAAATCATTAGGAAATTATCAAAACCACAGTGATAAGTACGATTAATAGACACGTGCTCCCTTTTCATTCTTTGCTCATCACAATTAATCATTTTCCATTTCAATTCCTTAATCGTCATAGCATTTGGTATATCGTGAAAGTTTATTTACTCCTTTCGGTTATTTTTTTTTTTTATTTTGATTAGAATGTAAAGGATGTGAATGCATTTAGAGAAATCTATAAATAGTTTATTAACATCACGTGTCTAATTTGGATACTTAGTCAGATTTTCGCGAGGAGAAAGTCTTGGAACATTTAACATCTGTGTCATGTGATTTTTATCTCAAACGAGGGAAATGTACGCTAGTGTATTAACACCGTGCTCCAAAAAAGATCATCCATTAATGATGGAATTTCTTTAGTGAAAGTACCAAGCTAATTGATGTTGCCAGTCATTAAAGTGTTGATATTTACCGAACAGAATTTTCAAAGACTTCGTGATGCTAATGAAAATGTCGTGCTGCTAAATAACCTGATTCGTTTCGACGTCAAATTTGTACGGTGATTTCCTGAGAACCGCGTGAAAATGACTCGTGACATTTTCTGCCGCGGTGGCATCACAGTCCAACGCGATAAAAAGCAAACGAGAACATCGTGGTCATTGCCAGTCGAGGGCAATGGGTCATGCAAGCTACGTGACAAAGAAAAGAAGAATGTCACTGGGCCACGCCGGCTGGACACTCCACCGGCATGATCTGAATCGTAATCAGACACAGAAAACGAAGCATCCTATGCCATTCATTCGTTATTAACTAACTTCGTCAATTTTTTCATAATGATCCACATACGTTCTTCAACCTTATGTCTCTAACTTTTATTATGTTGATTAGAATTTTTCTATCTATCGAAGAATCTCAATTTCACAGTCAAATATATTTTTCTTGAAAGCATCGTGTTAAGAACAGACAGATCGAAAGGAATATCAAAGGAAGCTACAGAATTTTCACAGAATACGTCTTAATCCAATTTTCTCCTCACAAAGAATAATAGCAAATTAGTGAACAACCAATCATATAATCATCGCAAGAAATTAAACAATTTCGCGAGAAAGATCGATATTTTATATTTATCCTGTATTCGTACACTTCCGTGGATGAAATTTAATTTGGTGAAGCGACGAACCTCAAAGAGAGGGTCACACGCAATTAACTATTCCCCGAGATTAAAGCTTGGAAGAAGGAGCGGGTCGCATTCGTGTTCGTGGAACGAACCGATCCACGCGAGTTTTACGATCTTGTTTATCCCGGATCTCTCAAGGATCAGCGGTCGGAGCGAAGGAACGCGAATTATACGTCGATATTATCGTGGCTTTGGGCCACGGGAAGCTCGGGATTTCTAGATCCTGTCGCGGAAATGACAATTTTAATGTAATATTCCCGCGGAATCGGCGCACGATCGTAAAAGTGGATCCTCGAGGGGTGAAACGACAAATGTCGTAACGTCGAGACCGCTATATAACGTTGCAGCATTATTCGGCTTTAAACGTCCGTATTTATATAGCTTAGTGATTTTGTGAGATATCAGTGAATCTTGCGAAATCATTTGTACGTTTTGTAAACGGTAAAAGAAGTTTAAAGTGCCGCCTCGTAAAACTGAAAAACGAATTCTACAAGACACCTGATGAAATGAGGAGAATTTTAATTTCGTTTTTATATCTTTGAATGAGCTCGATTCATTCGATATTTAAAACTGTTTATGCGTGATAAAGTAGCAAAGAATTCAGGATGAAGAATTTAGAGAATAATTATTCTTTTATTGGCAACAGTTCTTGCAATTACCGGACTAGATGTTAATACTACGTTTTCCCTGCATCTTTTGCTCTATAAATTCTAATAATTATAATATAGTAGCATTAAAGATGTACAATTTATGATACTACTTTTGGCCGTTTGCCTCAACTCTCGTTCATACTACTCTGTAAATTAATGGTAATAAAACTACTACGACTTGGAAAGCAAAGAACGGAACACTATATGCATAGCAGTGCACGCAATTCAACGACCCCGAATTTGGCACGCAACAAAATGGACCATAAAACTGGAAGAAGTCTTTCTCCTTAATTTTGTTTTTACATTTCTTAAACTTAATTATACCATCGATTTATTCGGTACTTCAAGTACGACTGAATGGCAATGCAACGAGTTAATAAATATTCACGGTTAATTTGTTCTCCTTCGACTTCAAAACCAAGGGACGAAACGTCGAATGGTGCTTACGGTGCTCGCAATTCGACCCTGGATTCGGCTCGAATTTCACGGTGGCAGTTTCGTTAAACGGTGAAAGGAACATTTCGAGGGACGATAGGAAACGATCAAACCGGTTAAAAATATGAATTCCCACACTGACTGCTCGGATACCGTATAGAATAAACAGTTAGATGTTGTCGACGGGGCAACCTTGCTGAACCGGCCAGAGACGTTACCGAGGTCTCCTGCAACTTTTCGATCATCGAATATCGCAATTTGAGAATATTCCAGTTTTGCAGAATTTTTTAACGAAATTTCATTGGTAACCTACTTAAAAAATTTTTTACTGTTAAGACTCAAAAAAATTGTGTTGGGAACCTATATGTTTTTTAATTTATTCGAGAATGTCCAATATACGGTTATGGTGAGAAGAAAAAATTGTTTGAAATATCAGGAAAGACAAGAATGAGTTCCATCATCGATATTTGACACGCGGAATGATTGTTTTAACTGGTACAATCACCGGTTATAAATCATTACAAACACTTTCTATACACACCACTTTTTGTATCCTCTATCATGCACATTGCGACGGTTGCACAATAATAAAACATCGACGCTGAAAGTAAAAGTTTCTCGAACACATTTGCGGACTTTCTTGTCGCTTTCGAACTCGTGCGTCTACGATCTAACGAACTTCGATGTCATTTCTTAATCATTAACGCACGACGAGACAGCATAGCCAATTACATATTCAGCCTCGAATGAATCAATCCTAGAAATGAAGAACCGCAGAAAGAAACAGGCAATCGAGTTAATACTGGATCTACCAACAATTTAAATTATTTTCGTTCTTCTAGCAAAGACCTGATGAAAATTAACAGAGACAATCAGGCTATCTTAATAGAAGTCAATTAATCTTGCTAAACAATACATATACATATTTTTACTAGTATTAGCAAAAGCAATAAATCTGCGTCTTGTCATTTTGATGAATCTCTTTCTGACTTTGTAATTTTCAAGTTGAAACACGTTAAATATTGGAAACTTTATAAAAATAAATAGGTCCAGGTCTCACTAAAAATAACAAATAATAAAGTACTTAAATTATCTAAAGCATCAAAGTTATCAATAATATTTATATACTTATGGACATTACTCTCGTCAAAAGAATATTAGCATACCTGTAGCAATTGCAAGAACAATAAACCTAAAAGCCCGTCATTTAATTAAAATACGTCAAGTATTAGAAACTCCACTCTTGCGACAACCTTTTAAACGCGCAACTGTACAAAGTAATAGAAATCGTTATGTACACTAAAGAAGAGTGTGAAAACGTGTTGAAAGTAACGAATACCGAGAATTCCAACGTTACTTGGAATATCTTTTTCTTCTCTGCTCGTCCATTTTCCAACATCAACCCACGGAGAGATATGTAGAAATTGCAGAGCGCGACCGGAAACTCGTTTTAATCGCGTTAAAGACGGCGACAGATACGATGTACGTTATCGCGGTCTCCGTTCTCCAACTTCTGCGTGTTTCGTTATTGTTCTAGCGAGCAAGTGCAATCGCGACCTCGTCGATTTCGCAACGATCCGCACTCGAGAGCCGCCGGTTTTTGTTGTCCCGCGTTTCTCCCGCCGTTTTTTCGCGCTCGCGTTACCTTGAACGACACCGAACGAAACCGTAGAAAAAGATCGAGAGACCGGATCGGTGTTATACTGGCAGATCCGTATTTTTCGATGGTGAGCGCAATTAAATTGAAATTATCAATCCATTTCGTACAAATCTCGGACCATCTATCCAGATATCTGACCCATGCACGCTATTGTTGCATTGTTGCAACGATTATTTCGGATTTTTCTCTCAGCTTTCCAATATATCGTGTAATCCACTAGTTGTGGAAATTTATCGCAAGTATGATAGTAATGTATGTTCTTACACGTGTAATGTTTTAAAACCTTGCTTGGATATTAATAAAATGAAAGAGATTGAAATGTAACGTGGATGCCATTATTTGAGAAATAATAAAGAAATAAAAAGTACATAAAAAAATAGATTTTCTTCAAATTCTTAACTGTTGCTTCTTAACTTTTTGGACAAACTAATATTTTCTTACTCGACAAACTCTTTCTTCTCAGATTTTTAAATTGGACTACGAGCTGGATTGAGAAGGTTCTTCTAAAATGATATTTAAATAATAAATGTATGTGTATAGTGGTACAATATATTATTGTCTAATTTTCACGAAGTAATTTAGTATTATAGTTTGGCGATTCCATAAAATGATAAAGTGTTATTTCCAACTAATAATTCATCACTAATTAATGTAATTGGTATACCTCGTTCAAAATGACCGCATAACGATATGTATAGATATATTATTATTATATATTGATAGAGCTACAACGCTCCATTTGAATTTAACCCATTTTGATTTGGTCAGCAGCTTCGACTGATAATCAAACATTTGCATTCGAAGTTACGATAACAGACTAACGTTTAAATAAGAGAAATGGAAATAAAAGTAATAGACAAACTAGTCGTTGCACGTGCACCTGCACGCGCATAATGCACGCACCTGGAACGATTGCGAGCGGCTTAATGATTTCTCCATGGCTGCGTCGAGATTTCATCAGGCAGACCGTGGTTTCTTAATCGAAGCGCCGCAAACCCAGATCGCGTGTTTTTTTTTTTTTTGGCAGTAGAAAGAAGTCATCGATAGGCTTGAAAAAACCAACGAGAACGTTGCTGGCGCCCGTTTAGATAGAGAAAGAGTTTCAGATAAGATAATCGATGCATTTTTGCAGTGGATAATCATTCTACTTGATCTTCGACAGCTTTTATCTGATTATTTATTTAACGATAGTTTAGATAGAGAATGATTTGCAGATAAGATCAAAACAGCATTAAAGTATGTATATCTTCGAACCTAACAGCACGTTGCATTTCTTGTTTTCCTATTTTTAGTCAAAATGAAAAAATTACCGGAAGCGTACTTATTATACTTTTATCCTGTAATCTTGATATTATAATTGTGCTTCTCTGTGGATAATTTGTATACGTTAACGTACAATGTACGTTGTATATTATATGTATAATTATAGTATATAATATATATATCGTATATTATCATATGTATCGTATACTATATACGCTTTTATATATTCGAATATCCCATAAGTACGTAAAGATCCATTCATCGACCATCATTTTTCTGGTTTAGAAACGGACAGTTTGCCCAGTTTCCACATCCTCGTTCGAGAAATCGAAGAAATCTTTTTCCACTCCGGTGTTCACCAATTAAAACCGTCAGAGCAGGAGGAAAAATCGCGTCGAAAGTAGCCGAGCGATTCTTGCTGCGCAAAAGCGAACACACAACCGGATAGCGTTCCTCGTATGAAAAGAATCGATTTACCATGATCGCTGTGAAAGATGTATTAGCCACGCTAATTAACCATCGTTCGAAATTCTCGATGATCATCGACGCGTGTACGCGTTATGTAATCGATTGGTCGTCGATTCACAAGAACCGGACCGATGATAATGATCGTACCTACACGTTATCTCGTCGATTACGAGGCTTAAACAGATTTTCTTCATTTTTGTACACACATCACTTGCGTTTGAAGTAAAGCTTCGTTTTATTGGTTAGATATATTTCTCACGCGATATTTCCGATTAAGATATTTTTTATTTCCGGGAAAGTTTCGTCGAAGAAGAAAAGGTTGAGAAAATTGTATGAAAGGTGTGAAGATAAGAGGTTGAACATTCTTATGTTAAAATGTTCGAATGTTAATAAATATTTGTATATTAGGGAACTATTCAACTTTTCAACTTCTACAGATTCAGATTTACTTTTATTCCTAAAGATTTTTAAACCAATTCAAACCATTACAACAATTGTTGGGCAGAAATTAAAATGTCCCTCTTGCTTTATAAGACCATGTCACGCACATGGTACAAATTATTTTTACCACTCGACAGAAACAGACTGTATTTTGTAACAAGCTTAGACTTCTAGACTGACACAAGTTTAGTTTCCTTTAGACGTCTTTAAGATCTGTGATCACACATAAATATCTTGTAAATATCTTGTATCAGACATAATGTTCTAACTGTCGATAACTAACAATCACTTGAATAACCAACTAATTAGGAACTGACTAGAAACTTAAACCGAGACTATTATCTATTACATTCTACTAATCAAAACCTCCAAAACTCTGAAGAAACTCACCTCAGAATCCCTCAGCCGATTTCTCAAGCTCAGCAAAGCCGTACTTCCTATGTCACGAACCAAATCCCAGAGATCCCGTCGTCTTTAAACTTCCAAACTCGCTCGAAATCGTCACGAATCGAAACTACGTCGTACTTACTCGCGATAGGCGATCGATCGATCGAAGAAAGGTGGAAGCAGCACGCGTCTCGACGGCGTTGCCTCGACTGATTCAAGAACCGAGCGTGAAGTGACGGTACACCAGGCCTGGGTTTACGTTTACCTGATTGTCCGCGGGCAACGACGAACGAAGAGGAACAGATTTTTCGTGCAGGCGAAACAGAGACAATCATAGGTGTTCGTACGGTGGGGACGTTGGACAGGTAACAGGTGAGAGAGGGGAAGGTGGAAGAATGGGTTTTACAACGTTGCCAGGTTGTCTGGCCAGGCTTCGAATACGGGTTACGTGTACGACGATGTGTGGAAGCGTCGATCTCGTCGGAGGAAGCACGAGGATGATGATAACACAGGAGCGGCGGCAAACAAAGGGGATGATGAGGTGGATGACTGCCACACCGCACGTTCATCGCGCATTTCGTTTCAAAACGGCTGCGTGGTGGCAAGAAAATTATAATTTTCGCGGTTTTATGTTACGTGTTTAGTTTTCGGTTCCTTACAGTTTCTGAATGTTTCTGAGGATTCTGAGATTTCTTAATTAGCATGTATTATATACATTGTATCTGTAAACATCGTTCAATACAATTGTTATGATTGACGTAAATGTTACTATATGTTCCTATGATAAATAATTAGTAACCTACTGATGTTTATGCAAATCCAAATTTTTACGAGCAATGCTAAAGGAAAGGAAGCCCATCGAAGATTTGCTTCTTCCACTAAATGCATTATATGTATTACATATAACAATTAGTGCATTTCGGATTTTCTATATCTGTATATTATGTGCATTCCTATATCTTTTAATTTTCAATAAATTCATAAATATCTATAGTGCGATAATCAGTAAAAAATACCAAAGAAAGATAGAGTCAGTCTTTTATCTGAAGAAGAGTTTCGATGATCGCGATAGTAAGGAATCAGACAATTAATCATGTTATATCATGAAATACACTTGCTCGGATCTCTGGCAAAACGGTTTCGAAGGATCGAAAATTAGAATCGTTAATTAGAGTACAGGATACCGCGAATAAACACGAGTTTCAAATTGTCCTGTCTATTCTAACGATTCACCAAATTAGTCTTCTGTAGAAGGCTCCTTAATTGCTACTCAAAATCCGTAGAGAGCCATTAGAGCGGCTCTTCTCGCAATAAAAATTCGCTAATTAGGACAGGGCCAAGCGAAACGGTCTCTACCGCGAATCCTCTCCTCAATTAGCAAACAAACACTATGGAAAGAAATCCTAAGCCGTTTCTCCATCCTTCCCCGATAAACCTTTCTATGAATTCGGCCAAGCAAAACGACAACAATCCCAAAAATGAGTTCGTAGATAATTATAATAATACCGCTTTTTGCAGGAGGAAAAGTTCTTTACAATATTGCAATATCAGAGTTCTACTACATGCGTTCTTATCCTAGAAAAACCACTTCACGTATTATTCTATGAAACTTCGAGTCTCAGGGATTCCAATATTCCTTTTTCCGAATTTTTATCATAAAATATATAAGCTCTTTCTGTTCGACCGTTCGCGGAGAGACACTTTCGCGGTAGATCGCATCAACGAGAGTAGTAAATTCTCGTTACGATTAGGTAATCGATGCCACGGATTGGTCGATCCCCTATTTCGATTAGGATAATAGAGGTGGTTGACTGATTATAACACCGAAGTAGCAGGTTATAATATATACTTTATTCCAACAACTTTGTAGATATAAATAGCTACGCGTCATGGGTATAGACGTATTCTCAGAGACGTGTAAATAGTAAGTTACAACTGATGACTGATCAATGAACGAACAACCAGTCAAGACATTGACCGGTCAACGGATGAAAAACCAGTCAAGAAATGTTGACTGATCTAAGGCTGATAAACCAGTGAAGTTCGATGACGATGCTGTCACAGGGGAAAATTATTGCTGGGGTTGGTCGCTCCACCACCGGTCGTTTGCGTGTGGAAATGGCCGTTGAACATGAGAAAAACCCAACCTTCCTTTTCACCTGATTTTTTTTTTTACCTGATTGAACAATAACCATAAGGAATTTCTCGACTTGAAGATTTTTTATAACAATTGAGGATTGGGTTTCTTAGGTTCCTTAGGATTATTGAGGTCCGACTAATTACATTTGTACAGCTTATGGTCGTCTTGATCGAGGGATGGTTTCTGGTTTATGTAAAGAGTCACCGGACGTAACACTTTCTTCCTCTGCCTTTTGTTTCTCTGAACTTTCTATTTATAAATTCTGTCGTGTACCTAGAACCTATAGAGACAATTCGACACAGTTCTCCAATGAAACGTCATTTACTGTACTCAGGCAAGTTTACATTCTCACGGAAGAGTCGTCGTCTCGAATGTTAATGAGCAGTCGAATATGTCAAACAAGAGAATTACGTAGAACATAGAATCGGTCATCTTCTGTTAGAGAAACCACCATTTTTTATTTACACCATATTCTGCCAACTAGCAAATCTTCCAAGTGACTTTCCTCTGTGCAAATCATCCCGACCGGTCAATTAGGATTACTCAGAATTGACGGGCCAACCGAACGGTACTTCTTTTCGACGAAAGAAGAACCGACCTTCCTGGGAAACTTCACGGCTGGATCTTAATCGGATATTCCGTTAATTGCTACTCTTGCTGTCTTTCTCTCTCACTAGCTTCTCACTTAGAGCTGCTCATTCAGGTGGAAATTTACCTTGAGATTTAGTTGGAGAAAGGAAGGAAAAGTTTGAAAAAGATTTGTTGCCCCATAAATGTTTATTCGATAATAAATAAATCGCTAAATGTTTGTTGAATAATAAATAAATGTTTATTCAGATTCCATTTCCTTCTCATTTCTTTAATTGTTTGTTCAATTTTCATAAAAATATAAATTTGGAAAGACGCATCTATGTATATTGTTATGCATTAGGTCGTCCAGAAAGTTTCTTTCGTTTTATAAGGAAATAATGGATACACAATATTTTTCGTTTTATATTATTTTATCGAATCACGTATCACGTAATCACGTAAAGATCACAACGTTCGACAGATTAAGTTTCATGTTTGTATAAAGATTCATCGTTGTAAAAGACGTGTCTGTAAAAGAAAGACACTTTTCGGACAACCTAATACTACGTAGCTTGTACAACAACATACATAATCCATCTTAAATTCCCTTCGAACAGATCCAAGCGAATCGTCATTGTAATAGAATCGAAGAAATAAATCGAACTCCATAGAGTTTTTCCAGAGGTTTGAGAAAAGGATGATCCTCGGTGTCGCGTTTATGACTTAAGTGGCGAGGAATTTATTACCTCGGTCGGATGGCAATTGTCAGTGATCGTGGCTCAAAAGAAGAGACGAGAAAAAGCAACGGCAGAGTCCGAGCCCGTTTCCGTGGCCGCGATGAAAATTGGAACGGGCTCGTTTCTTGATCAATTTCTCGTGTGACGAGTCTCCTCTTGGTTATCTTCCTTATCTCCGAACCGGTTCGATCCACGGATCATCCTCTTATCGTGGTTACTTTTGTACGCGGCTCTGGCCTCTCTGATGACTCACTGTATATGCAGAACCGCGATTAATAACGAGCCACTACTCGCGTGGGTCAGCGGCCACGTGAAAAACGAACGATAGAAGCTTCGAAGCAAGGGATTTTACTCGAGATACTTATGCGCATTATTAGCCGAGCAGAATTTACGTATGTTCTACAGATTGTATTCCGTTCCTTTATCACAAAAAATAGGTTACATTTCCGTTTACTCGAAGTTTTCTTTTTAATTTCTCTATGCGTTTTTCGTATGCGTATAACGCTAAACTTGGAATGAAATTTTGTAGCATTCTATTTTTATAAAAACTGTAGTTATCGACAAATATTCTGCAATATACATAAACGAAGAATGTAATTATGCACGGTAGTAAAATTTTTGTCAATTTTATTGATTTTGAGTCGAACCCCGCAGGTGTTACACATCATCCGATGAGAGACTACTTTAATCTCTGGTCAAGCAAGGTGCAAGACGAATCGATTTAATTGCGAAACCGGCATACTCTTTGTGGATTAATTATACTTTGCCCGGTGCGTTTCGAGTTTAATCGAGTGGAGAAGTTTAATAGATTCGGTGGGGTGGAACGGTGGAAATACGAGTTTAAACGATTAGTTACTTGTGGTGAATTGAACTTTTCTATCGAATGCCAATGTTAACATAAAGAACTAATACAAAGTTGCAGAAATGAATCAATGAAATAAATATAACACCACCATATTGGTTACATTAATAAAATGATCTTCAATGCAACAACTCCTTTTTAAGCTTCCAATTTATCCATTCTAATATATTTCTCGTACCTTGATAAAACAATAACTCATACTCTGTACTTTGTTAATGATATTACTGCATTTTTTAGCGCTTTGACGCTTAAACATGTATAAGTTAATTCACTTACTTCAAAGTAAGCTATAAATAACCCCAGCAGTAAAAATGTAATACATTAATTAAACTTCTGCAATGCATAACAGTCGTGTAAGTAATTGTATATTTTGGATATCTGCGTGACATATACACGGAATTGCGTGATAGTTGCGCAACTACCGTCATTTACATAATTGTCTCTGCAACGAAATGAGACACGCGTTTCTTGAGGGAAAATATTCTTACGATAAAATTATTTGACTTTCTCGATCAAGAAACTCCTCACAAGAATTTTATTTGCACTTTTCGATATCGGATTCTTACGGAATTATCTCCGACTTTAAATTCACCGAGTCGAGGCATTACGCAAAGACTTTCGAGAGCAGTTTTCAAATGACACCTACGTGCAAAATCCACTGTGATCTGGTGAAATCGTGGAATTGATACCTCGTTCTAGATGAGGTCGACATCCATACCAAATAACATTGCAACATGCACACGCGCACGCTCACACAAACACACACATTGTTTCTTATCTATGGTAAATAATTAAATAATCAAATAAAATTTCTGTCAAAAATTATCATTCGGTTGGTTCATAAAATACTCGTAAATTATGCACCAATCATAAGTTCTGATATTATGGTAGCTACACAGATATTATAAATGGTGCATAACCTGCCGTATTACTTATAGAAAAAAAAAAGAATTCCTCATATCTATACCAAACATCGCAACATTTATACCGTTTTTAATGATACCAACATAAACACTGTTTAAGTGGTTCAAAATCTCACAAGAAATTAAAAGAGATCTGCGTGTAACTCAGTCTTAGCAAGGCGATATTATCCGCAATAAGAAGATTTCCACGAAGATATCGTTCCAGTCTGAAAAACCTGAGTCTCGTTCAACGTGACACTCGGCTCGTAATTCAACAAACCGCGGTTACCCACTAACCTTAACCGACTGCGCGAAACAACGATGATAATGGCAGGCCGATAATAGGTCAGCGTCGGAGAAAGTTTTCGGCGAGTCGTTCCGTTATATACCAGGAAGACGAAGCGGGCCGAAAAGCGGCTCCTCTGCAATCGGTGACGCCCATAACGATCTGGGTCAATTAACGACATGTATCTAGTTGAATTTCGGTGCTCGATCACTCGCCAACGAACGTTTGAATTTTACTCTGTAATATCATGTGACTTGGAATAGTAGATATTACGAAGTATAGAATGTTCTCTTTTGATCTTTTGTATTTAATTAAACTGGTTGAAGGTACCATTGATTTTTAATAGTAATCGATAAGTGATGGTTTATGAAGTGGAAGAAGGTAGATATAATATCTATGAAATTCTATAATTTTTTAACGTAATGATTGATCCATTATTCTCATTTAGGGATTTTATTCGTTAATGTGAATAAAAAATTATATCTATACATAAATAACAATGTAAATAAATATATCAAAAATAGTTAAATAAGTCGATATACAATCCATAGTAAGATAACTATATTATTTGCCAAAATATAAAACAATTCGCATCTTTAATATAACTTGAAATTCATCATCAATCGGTTGGTGTAAATATTTTATTCGTACGAAATTTCTATTCCCACAATCAACTCTTATTTTTCATCTCCTCTATACATACAATTAATGTACTAAAATCACGCTTAATATCAACTTAACGAAACTCTCTTAACTTAACGGCCATAACGAATATCTAGAATCAATTTTCGATTATTTAATTATACAGAAGAATAATGCTAAATATTATTTATATAATATATATAATATTATATATAATAACTACTACTAAGTGATCTTCCAACATTCCACCACACATCTATTTGTTTCTCCATTCTCTATTACCGTCACTCCGTCTGTTAGCCATAGTAATTAAGGTTGTTCCATCAATCTACACAACGATAATATGCTACGAATTACTTAACACGATTACCTCACGACGACGAATTACTCTTAGAGTATCCCGTTATATTCAGTTAGATAGTCGATCGGTCGCGACGTTCCACATAATGATACGTGGAAACGGTCACCAGGGCGATCTTCGTCCCTTAATTACGATTAATTGGCGGTTGGTAATTGCACGCTTCCACAGTCGCTAAGGAGATATTCCGCGAAATACGACGCCGGTTTCGCGACCCTTTCGCGCTCCAAAGACTTCTCCACGCCGCTAATTGCGGACACCTGTTCTAATTGCTGCAAACAATCGAACGCTACTCTGGGAGAAGTGTTTCAGGAACAATCGGAATTCTACCGCGACGCGATGCTCCTTTCGTTGTTTGCACGCTTGTGGTTATATATTGGCACAGCCAGCCGATCCTATTATAGAATAATACATATTGTGTCCTGATGGATTGCGTGGGATGAGATAATATGAATCAAATGACGATTCTGTGGATCTGTGGTCTTAGAGAATGAAAGACAGATGATGCTTTGGAATTATATTTAGTATCGGATAGAGTTCTTTAGAGGTGGACTGGATCAAGTGAAACGTTGTACGAACAGCTGAGAATATGTTACAAATACATAGGGAACTGATATATAAAATTAGATATATTAAATTACAACGAAATAGATAAAAATTCCTATATTATATATTAGATGTATATATTTTTTAACATAGAGAATATAATTAATTGAGTATCGTAAACCAAGAAATCAATCGTTATTAATCTTAATGAAAGGCCAAGTATCCCATAATACAGAAAATTCTAGAGGAACTATTTTCAGCGAGAAACGAGGAAAGCTCACGAATCGGAAATGAACTGAAGAACGCCAGAAAATAACATAGATAAAATCGCAACTTTTTCGATTCCTCGAGAAGCTATGATCATCGTACCTGTCTGATTATAGCTGGAACATTCTACTGAATTTTCGAATAAAAACCTTCAGATTGAAAGTTTCCTTTAAACGATCCTCATGGCTTCTATCCATCGCTAAACATCATACAAACCATTTTTACTATGTAAGATAGTAAAAAAGAGGGATAAAAAAAAGAAGAAGAAGAAAGAGGAAGCGCGATCCGTGCAATCAAAAGTTATCTACGGTCCCGACTGAGAAACCTTGAAATCACTTATGACTGTGATCGCGCCGATTTCCCTGTAATCTCAGGTTTATCGGAGGCCTACACGGAACGAGAATTTTCCTTCGTTCTCGTTGTACGCATTCTATCTCGGTTGTATACGATGGGAAAGGCTCGGTTCGGATTACGCGATCCTGACGCGATAATGATGATTACCGCGCGCGTCACGCTCGTCCAGGGACCATGGGGCCATTTTTCTCGCCTCGCCGTGAAATCGTACACCAGCGCGAGCGATTACGATATAAATCGATCGCCTTCGTGCCGTGGATTAATAGCGGATAACGGAATCGCGGAATAGTTGCGTGCACGTTACCATTGCCCGGGATGGAACTTAACGAGACGATTGAACAGTCACTGACTGCTTGCGAAAATTGAGAACGGAATCCCTCTTGATGGTCCTAATGGCTGTAGATTGTGCACGGATCACTGAAAGAATGTGTTCGTACGAAATCGATGAGTTTTATAGAAGATCTTTAGTGTATTTTTTGTATATATTTGAAAGTGTTCAATTTACGAGAAATTAAAAATGGATATTGCTCACTTGCAGCTATACTATAGCATTTTATAGATTTTCATCTGATAGCTTTATTTACCTCTGCTGACTCGTTAAATAGAGCGTAGTTTGATACTAGAAAAATGATCCGCCACGTGAAGATTTATGGGAAAATTCTTCTACGCTGCGGATGATTCTAACTTACATGTAAAATAATAGTACCACCTACGTAATTCTAGATCGTTATTTCGTAAGCTATGTAATAAAATACGTAGCTAAGCCATGTACTAAAATAAAGTAGTAGTCACAAGGATAATTCCCTAAATCCCTACAGCTCGTATCTGAAGATCTTAACCACAACGTTAACTCAAACTCACCATTAACATTATCCACCCTATATATTACACCAATAATACTGCTAATCCCTATCTACATAACTCTATAATAAAACAACCAACAGCTACCGTCCTTCTCCCTCCCCCCCAAAAAAACTCTCTGTAATTCCAAAACACAAAATAAACACAGTGAAACGAAAGGAAGGAAGGCTTGACAATGGAAAAAATAAACTTACGTTGACGAAACTGTTACACTATAATGTAACGTTGTATCGGCTGACGGGGCTAACACGTGGCTTTCGATGTTTTTCTCCCGGCGTCGCGACGCAGGAGAGCGACGGTGGTTGCGATGGTAGCGACGCCGAGATGATCGGTAATGGGAGACGCGGAGGCGGAACGGAAAGGGATCGCGATATGGAGGAGGATGAGGACGAAGGAAGGGAGGAAAGGAGCTCAGAGGGTGGAGGTGGTGGAGGTTTCGGTGGTTGGAGGTCCCACTTGCTCGGTGGGCTGACGCAACGTGTCAAATCCTGGTACTGGGGCGCCAGGCCCCTCGTAAGTTTAAATTTAAACGAACCACCAACACACAAAAGTCTACCACGCACAGATACTTCTTTTTTTCTCTTTCGTTCCTCTCTCTGTCTATCGATTTTTCTCTTGATTTTCCTCTTTCCTTTCTTTCTTTTTTATTTCACTTTTAAAGCCTCTCTTGTTTTACTGTACTTTAAAATTTCAATTTTTTTTTTTTCTTTCTTTGTTCTCCCATGTCATTCGCGAAGCGTTTCGAGTCGCGTCAAACGTTTCGAGTCGCGACGTACGACCGTGGAATTCTCGACGAGTTTTCTTGAAACTTGAACGGCCTGACTGTCTTAATCTGATCTCGAGTATCTTAAAAGCTCCCTAGTGTTAAAATCGTCTGGAGTAATGCAAATTTGCAAATTTCCATCCGCGAGTCTTGTACATCGCTAGGCTGAAATTTCCAGGCTTTTAACGCTCTTCGATTTTTTACGCGAGTCGGGATGGACGAACTCTTCAAGGTACTTTTCGAGATCTTCGCATCGGTTGCGACTCGAGGCTTCGTATCCTCGAACTGCTTGTAAATCGAAGAGGTAAATAATCGATCGCCAATCACAATTTTCTGATATCTATATAGAAGCAGGAAGAATGCGATGGATACTTTTCTTCTATTTATTTTTTGAATTTTATTTTATCTTATTAACTAATCGATTCATCCAAGAAGGTCTAATTAATCAAGGAATTCCTATCGTTCTTTTGTTTCTCTTGAACTAAAGACAATTGTGATTACTTATAAATAGACCGAAAAATAATTTTATATCGCGTGTAAAATTTAGCCAAATTTTGGGATCGGGACTGTTCCAGAAAATGAACAAAAAATGTATTTATCAGTAGTATCGTTTCATCGAATCCAACATTAGATCAATAGACAAACTAGTGACAAATTCTAACGTAATATTCATGAGATATTTAGTAAAGTAACTAATAGATACGATTGTAAAACGTAGTGACAATAGTTAGACAATATATTACGAACTAGTCGGTAAACCTGTTTAACAAAAATTTAATTTTTTAACAGATAGTAGGATAATGTCCGATAGCATTATGGTCTCAGAACTTTCCTACTTTCTTGAGTACAAGTTCACCATGGTGAAACAAAACTTTTGCACTATTTTACACGAAGCTTGTGTTATAAACTGAAGAAAATATGCAAACTTTAAACGTGCGGTTATTCCGTTACGCATATATTAAAGAGAATGAAAATTTCTGGTTTTTACAAAATCGGTAATTTTTATAATTTCAAAGTATAGAATTCTTTAATTTTTAATGGAAACAATGAAGAAGAAAATATTTATTTTTAAACGGTTTACGTGATGGTTAAATAAAATAAAATCATGATCGATAATCATTCAAAATTAAAAGTTATTTTAATTTAATTGTCTAATATCAAGCCATCGGAAACGATCATCCCTTTTGGCATGAAATTCTCCCAATTAGATCTCTGTCTTTCTTTTACTATATGTTACATTACATATATATATTTCTCTATCTGTCTGTCTCTTACTTCTTTCTCTATCCCTGTTTCTTTTTACCAAGATCAATTTTTCTTTTCCTGCTCTTAGAGTTAGCGAATTTAGTCGAAATAGCGTTAGGTGTGTACGTGTTTTTTCTTAGATGTCTTGCACATGCTACTTTCGATTTATCCTTAACTATATATTCAACGCACGACTACTATAATATCTATGCAATGTATATATAATTATAAGAACGTTCGAACACGAGCATAAATATATAATTATATATACACCGTCTGAACATATGTCAAAGTGTATTTTTACATTATATTTAGATGTCTTGGCATGCACGATCACTTTACTCACATCGAAATACAGTGTAGCTGTATAGGTTGTATAATCAGGTACAGTAGCGTATGCAAATGTTTTTGGTTGGATAAATTTTTCATTTTATATTCCAGAAGCGGTGTCTAAACGAATTTTAACTGATACTGACTATGAAAGTATAGCAAGCAAAAGAAAGCAATAAAACGAATACATACTATTACATTGTCGTATAGTATTAGTAGACTGCACATATTTATGCAAATACACATTTATATATATATATATATATATATATATATATATATATATATATATATATATATATAAACACAGATAAAGAAATCAAATCTAAGAAAAAATTTGATACACTTACTAATTATTATAACAATTTATCCTACTTTAGGTATTTTTATATTCTTGCATCTTACCTGTATTTTATGCATTTTTGAGCCTTTAAATATTCCATAAATGCATAAAAATGAGCGGTCTAAATTATTTAAATTCTTTACTAAATTAGTTAAAATTCCTTTAGATATCGTTTTTGGAACATAAAATGAAGAACCTTTCTGACTGGGAACTTTTCCACATCATTGTATATTCGCGACTTTAAAATCGGTAAACGGAGTGTAAAATCGAAACGTAGATGCTAGTATAGTTCGTTTCATGTTATTCAATTATTATACTATAGAGACCGCCGTTAGAGATTAGAAACGTGCAATCGGATCCTGAACGTACGTAGACAATCGATAGAACGATGCTGTAGAGTTCGTAAGATAGGATCTTTGTAGGAAGAAAGTCTCGATCAGTAATGGGACGCCATCGATGACGATAAATCAGTAGAGAAAGCGTAGACAAAAGTTTTCACCGAACAAGGAGACTCGAAGGGAACCGGAAAATCCGCGAGGAAATGGCTCCCTGACGAGTTTTAGTTCGACGACCATCGTTCACGCGTCATTTGGATTATTGTCGTTGTATCAGATTGATTTTCAACCTCTACAGCGTCATGTAATTTACAAGTTACGTACATTTTATGTAATGGTTTAAATCTTTCATTTCGTATATTGTTTTTTAATGAGAATTTTAATTGAAAACTACAGAAGAGAAATATAATGAAGCTTTAATCGTCTTGTAACAGAGAAATTTTCCAATTTATTTTAATCATTCGCTACAATTTTCAAAATTTCAATTGTTATAATATTGTTATTATAAAGCTCCACGTATCTATCATTTATTTTTAGCAAACTTAAAAGATTGTCCTTTTTTCAATATATTGATGATTTATAAACGACGACAACATTTTGAGTTGGATTTCAGTTATGTGACCTAATTTTGGACTGCTTAATTTTCAGTTGATTTTAAAGAAAATCTTTAGATCTAAGCTTTTCTCCTAAACTGTTATTTTTTCCATTCTTGCTTCGCCGTAAAATATAAAGAATTATTGAAGAATCGTTTCCATTTTCGTTATTTTTTTAATTATTTCGCAATTACGAGTTGACACATAGGTACGCGTAGGAAGAGAAATTCACGGGGCGAATAAACGCGCGTGCGTTCGCGTGTTCTCGTCACACAAACCGCGTTCGCTTGCGAAACACTTTCACCGCTCGCGATTCGCGTTTCTCTATGCAAGGAGGAGGCCGGCCGCGAAACTTGGTTCGCGAATTCGCTCGATTTCCATGCCCGTCGACCGTGACCTACGGATCCGGCTACATCTGTGTCGGTGGAAATTTGACGCACGCGATAGAAGTCGAGCGAATTTCGACACGATCCGGAATCTACGTTGTGGAATTTCATTTTTCGCAAAACGAAACCGAGAATTCTGTATAAATCAAAACGTTTGACACTAGAACTAAACAACAACTAAAATATTATACAGAATTTTTATCAAAAGAATCAAAATGACAGCGACATGTAGAAATATATAATTTGAGGAGAGAAATATTTTCCAATAAAAATATAAAAATCTTGAGTCATATATTTTACAAAAAATTACTCAAATCTATATAAATTTATAGGATCTGTAGAAATGACAAAAATTTGACGATTCTAGAAAGTGTAGAAAGTAGAGAAAATTTCGAAGGCCCGTCAAATGTTAAAGATTTATAAAATCTGACAAAAATCCATAAGTCTGTAAGTCTATAAAATTCTCATGGAAAATTACGAATCAGTAATTTTGTCGTCTCTGGTAGTTCTAATGTTAACGAACGCGTCAGAATTCGCTCGGGGGACTCGCGAGTTGACTCAACAACTGAAGTTAAACACTAGTTAGGAATTCCTCAAGCGACGTAACAAAAAAAATACCGAGTTTGCTTTGGAAATTGAACGAAGAGCAAGGAGTTTCGTGAGAATTTCGAAATTCGTGAAACTCGACCAGTTTGACGAGGAAAGATACGTGACTAGTCTAGGAAAGATACTCGTTTAAAAGGTTTGATCAAGGATTCACGTGCCACGATCATTTCTATCATCGTCTCATGATCTCTCGTCTTTTTCTGCACGTTAAAAAATTGAAATTGAAGAGCCAATTTCGTTAAATGCCGTGCGTTAAGACAGTTGATCGTGCAATCGCAATTTCGATGAGAATAAAAGAAATGAAATATAATTCGATCGTAAAATAATTGCACGACAAAACACCACCACTACCACCACCACCACTCTGTCCGAGCACCACCAACACCCAATTGCTACCAGCCTATCAGCAAGCATGAAACTTAATTTTTTAATATACTCTTATGATACCTATATCGATATGTATATATATATATATTTATTTATATGTACGTAAATATAAATATATTACACGATATATTTATATTTATTGCTGTATATATTTATATATGTATAGTTTTTTTATTCATATTCACGTTTTTTCTACACGATGTTGCGTACGATGACTGTGATTGCATATAGGTAACAAGAAGAGATGTGCATCGTTGTGGAGAAGCGAAGCCCGGTAGACAATGCAAGTTGGCTGTGGAGTAACTACAAAGGTGAACTTGGTGAAACCCATTGATCGACGATGTTTGGTTATTTTTTAAAAGATAATACCGCTCCTTAAAACACTACGACGAAGATACTATTTGAAATGAAATTTCTCGAAATTAAAAATTATAAATATTGATATGCAAGATATCTCTTGTATCTTAAACTTCTTGATCTTTTCACAGTGTAACTTGAGAGAAACTTGTACAAGCAGTCAAACGTAATATACTATGCATTTTATATTTTAAATGTCATCATGATTAACGTAATTATTGATATTTATTTTTTCGTAAAAGCTAAACGTCTGATACCAGAGATGCAAAAAATCTTGTCCATGAAGAAATAGTTATTTTCCAGACAATAATTTATATTAATTTTATTCATATTCGTCTTAGCACTTTGCACAGGTTTCACAGAATGTTATGAAACGCGAAGTGTTAGAAATTCTTTCGTATCGTTTTCGCGTAACCAACTTTACAGACTACCAGGATTCCCTTCGACTACAGCGTGCACACGAACTTGTCAGCATCAGCCTCCTTAGCTCTTGTGTGCTGTCATCATGCGTTTTCGAGGTGGCTTTTACGGACTGCGTGACAGTGACCGAAACTCTTTTCGCGTTAAATCTTGTATTTTCAACTTGAAAAATGTTTACTCTGTTTTCAATCGGTGAATATTTCAAACTTCCTTTCAAGAGAAAGCGAGACAACTAAAACTAGAAGCATATAATTTTGGTTCTATTGTAAAATAATGAGAACTTTCAACGTAGAAAGTTCTAATCAGAATTTTCAAATGATGGAAAATTGAAACAAAATATTCAAATAGCATCGAAAGAAGCCAAGAAACTAAAAAGAAGCGACAACATCTTGAAAATACATCCAAAAAGGAATATAAATCAATTTTTCTACTAAGTGAACAAACGGTGGCTGTCACAAGGTCAACCGGAAGCCGGGTGGCTCAACTTCCACCGATGAAACGTAGCTGTGCCCGTTTCAGGAACTCGCGCACAAGCTCTCACGGAGCTTCGACATGCAAGAAGCTCAGCTCCTCGAAGAGGGTGGTTCTGGTGCAGCTACTGCCGGGGCTGGAGGTGCCGGTGGTCCACCACGAAGGCATCACAGCGCCCAAAGGTTGACTAGAAGCGAAATGTCGGAGAGAAGAGAAGAAGATGGCGCCCTTGTGGTTCCTGATCATCAGGGTAACCTGAGGATCACTGTTAAGAAAACCAAGTCGATTTTAGGTATTGCCATCGAGGGCGGTGCCAATACCAAACATCCGCTGCCCAGAATCATCAATATACATGTAAGGAAATTTGTATTCACAATAATTGTATTAACATTATTTAGAAAATAATATTTAATTGATTGGAATACGAAGATACTAGAAAATATCAGAATTTAGGAAATTTTCAAGTATTGCGTATATTTGTACATCTTAAAAAAATTTGAAAGTAAAATTTAGTATTCTGCGATTAATAAAATATCGATGACTGATTTTATTTCAAGAATAACGTTTGATCGATGAAAAGATATCGAAAACACATCCTGAAATGATCAGTTTAATTACAATCGTCTATACATATAGCTATAGAACACTTAAATATACATTACAGACTTGTAGTTCTGTTGTTAAGTAAAAAAATTACCGATACTCGGAACACTAATTAGTTTACACTTTCACAGGATAATGGAGCAGCGTACGAGGCCGGTGGTCTCGAGGTCGGTCAGCTAATCCTAGAAGTCGACGGTCACAAGGTCGAAGGTAATTTCATCTTCCAAATCTTTCTTTTCTCGTTAATCCAGCTACAAGCACGAAATGACAGAAGTCTAACATTCGTCTGTGTTTTGTTTGAACAGGTCTCCATCATCAGGAGGTAGCAAGGCTGATCGCAGAGTCGTTCGCGAGACGAGACCGCAACGAGATCGAGTTCCTGGTAGTCGAGGCAAAGAAGAGCAATTTGGAGCCGAAACCGACGGCTCTGATATTCCTGGAGGCGTAGCAGGAATCTCCCACCTCCGAGCCGGAACCACCGTAGCCCAACGTGACCAGAGCTCGGCCCGCGACATACTTGGAGCGTCGTAGACGCTGAACCGTCTGTTGAAGCTGAAGAGACCGATGGAACGAGGAAATCGATCATGAAGCTCGTCGATCGACAAACGTAACGAAGACAAATCGACGAAGAGAGAAAAGAAGACGAGCTTGCCTCTTCATCTTCATCGAACGCTCTCGATTCGACGGTCGAGCTCTCAGTCAGGTGCTAACTGAACCTGGCCCTGGTGGTGGGAATTTTTCAAGAAGAAAATACAAAGAGTAAAAGGAAGGAAAGATAAAGAAGCGCCACAGATAGAGGAGGGGTTAGGCGGAGAGTGAAACTCGATTAGCGAGTCAATGGGATGATAATTACACGATCGTCGACACTATCGTGGCTGCCCTCGTTGCTGACGAGCCAGGCTATCGGAAGCTTCTAATCCTTCGGCTTTCCAACTTTTTTGATTCAAGAAGCCGTTTGATAAGAACAAATATTGTCAAAGTTTGCGACGAGGAGTAAACGTACGGACGATCCGGTGACAAAACACAGGAGTACAAAAGAGATATGGTTTGAAGAGACTATTTAAGAGAGACACTTTGAGTGTGAGGATGATGTTAAATGAGAGAAGGAAGGTTGACTGTGCCAAACTATTAGGGATTGTTTCGTGTATACTAATTATGATACTCTTAATCGTAACGAGATTCAATCAGAGACTCTGCCAACACAAGAGATTCACGAATATGTGAGTAGCAAAATCGAGCGATCCTGAGTGACGAACTTGTGCTTAACGGACACGATCACGAAAGCTGTTCACGTGCATGGATCGAACGTATCAAGAGTACGAGGCAGTGAGATTATGCGAGACATGTGATGATTCAGTAAAATGCGTTTTCCAGGATCCTGGCCGATGTCATCGATCAGGATTTTCGTTGATGCAGTTCCTCAACGGCTTATTTAGTGGTACCGTGATGACAATCCGTTTAACTGTCTTTTAAACGTCTGAGAAAGATACTTTTTCCAGCTACCACGCAATTGTTTCAAGTTTCAAATGTCTAATTTCAAAGTTCAAATTTTTTATTTCATATTTTGAATAATTATGAAAATGATTGTCATATATTTCCAAATCTATCGAATCACAGCCTGTTAAAAACCTTCGACTACGGATCCACAAAACTCTATTTTTGCATAAAATCTAGATAATCGTATAAGCAAGTAATTCGTACTTAAGAGAACCCAACAGGCGGCGAGGAAAAGGTGACGAGGAACAAAATCGACGAAAGTCCTAACCGAGTGGAGCCTGAGATTAACATAGACTTATTATGGGAATTGTTGAGGCTTAACAAGATATGTTATATATACATATATATTATATGATAATATTATTATTGACTATCGTAGTGGAATTGCAAACTTGTACCTACCCGATCACACCTCAAGCGCGCACGGACTTCCGGTTGCTGGTGCGCGCTGAGGCGGCACCGAAGAGCGCGCAGAAGGGAAAACTGAGAAGATTCTATAAGAATATGCGAAATATTTTCAACAAGTTTAAATAAATATAGATACCGCGTACTTAGCAATGGGCCTGATCGTTCGAATTTTTCGAGAGATCGCGGACGATCGTGCATAGAAAAAAAAAAACAAATTTCTTAAAAAATCTGAAAATTTTCGTGATCGAAGACGAATGAAGAAGAGGAGAAAGGAAGACAAATTCTGCACTTTCTGGAAAATTTGGAGAAAGCGTGAAACGAACAACACACGATCACGAGATCATAAACGTTTGTTTGCATAGTGGATCACGTGGAAATTATTTTAGAATCACGTTCGCGTGAGCGACGATTCCTTCAATTCGTACGCGCGCCACGCTTGGAAAACTCGAGGCTGTATTTTTCATACAGAGATTTCATGCTTTTTCACCTCACCTTGTTCACGTGGATCACGTGATTTAGGCATTTTTTACGATGAATCATAGACACGATGACGAGAAGAATTTTCTAAATGATACATTTGTATCGCCTTATTGTAATTGATGTCTCGAACTTTTCGATCGTTGTGCACGATCACGTTGATTTTCGTCGCTGTGTAATTTGGAAAAAGAGAGAAGCAACTTGTTGTATGTACGCGAGTTAGAACAGCGGTTCCTATTAATTTCGTTGAAAGATCTTTGAATCTTTCTTGGGCAAAATCTTTTTTAGGTAAATAACTCGTTCGTACAATTTAGAGAGTTTTGTTTAATTCATTTTATTAAGTAAGGAGAAAGTAGAATTGGTACGTGTTTCAGTTCTTCCGGATCGTTTTACAAAGCACAAGGAATTAAATTTCAAATTAAGTAGAAAGTTCGATTTTCTTTCGTGAGTTGAAAGAATATTTACTTTGTGGAACTGCTTCGTTAGTGTCGACAAACGGTTTTTCGCTAACTATTTATAACGTAATTGTTACCGCAATAATTACATTTAAACGAGTAGTAGTTACTAATTATCAATTCGTGAGTATAAACGTAGCGACTGTTGTTGTAAAAGTAAATGGTTATCGATACGTCTTGTTTAATATCTCTACCTGTTACCAAGTTAAACGTAATTTTACGAGTAGTAGTGTGTATACGTTGAATGTCGACGAGTCCACAAGTCGTTCTATCGAATGCCGATGATCGTCCGCGATCTTGCTCGCTTTAACAAAAATGATAAAAAAAGATAAAAAGATGCAAAAAAAAAAATAAAACGTGAAAAAAATACCGCGCAAGCTTAAGTAGTAAATTATCGCGTATATGTAACGAAACAGCCGAATCGGGACGCAGGCCAATGAGAGAAAGCGAGAAACGATTCGACGAAAGCCACTGACGGTTCAAAGATTCGCGTTTAATCAAATTCCAATGGAGTTTTTCGATAATGTCGTGTCACGAATATAAACGTATTGTCGGAGTTTATGTCATAGAATTACTGTTTTATAATAACATCTAGTCAAATAAGGTAATATATCGTTTAAATGATAATTCTTGAAATATTTCATTCAAATAATACGTAAGCCCTTTTATCTAATTTAATTCTTTGCATTACTCAATCTAGAAGGCTACTTTTCGATAAAAATTCTCAATAAAGTATTTAGATAATATTACTATTATCTGAAACGATCAAGCTATACTATTACGGTATAAACACTTTTGCATTTGCATTAATTTTTAAACATTAAAAAAGGAGAGAACGAATGGAATTTTTTGATCGTCAGTGCGCTAACCAAGAAAGCACGTTTCAAAACAGTAATGTACCTGGACGCGTGTACGACGTATTCCGGTAAATGTGCCAAAGAGAAGAAAAAGCTCTACGGAGAGGAAGAAAGAAAAGGAAGAGAAAAGGAGGAGCGCGGAAAGCGGGAAAGTTGTGCATACAATTACAAGTGCAAAATGCAAAACAAGACGGAAACTATTACGAGTGGACGATCGAGAGAAGAAAAGAAACCGCAAAGAAAAAACAAAGAGGATGGTTTTTCGTAGCTGGTGTGCACTCGAGTTGTTTTCTTCGTTGTTGCTTTGTAACGCAAGGATGCAATTGCACCGCTTGTCGCGAACAAGCCACGGGATTAAGAAACACGAGAAATAGAAACGAAAAAGAGAATAAGATGGGAAATGAAAGAACAAAGATGGAAACGATAGATAAAACGCGGCTAGTTGCTATTCGGCTAAGCAAACAGACAAAACTAAAAAATACCTCGTGTGTTAGTGTTTCTTCCTGTTTTCGAAGCGAATTTTTCTAACGAAGCATCCAAAATAAATTCGACGTCCCGAATAAAGAACAAGGAATAAAAGAGGAAGAGGAACGAACGATGAAAAAACAAAGCATGGGAGGAAAAATCACTATGGAAAGTGGGACAAGAAATGAAAAGAAACGAAAGAAAGAAGGAGATGATATTTTTGTAAAAGCCTTCGATGTATAACGCAATCACCGGAGCGATTCGAAGATCTCAGCTGACATATCCGACAATGCCTTACCGCTTTGATGAAAGAAACAAGAAAAAAAAACGAATGGGTTCGTGAAAGCGACGCGAACCGATCACGATCGAGGAAAATGTTCGTTGGAACTTCCCATTGATCAGCGTCAGTGGATACAGTACGGTGCGAAGCAATTGGCACACATAGCATTGGCTTTTCGATCTTTCGATTTTGCTTAACGATCGGACACAGAGCGGAGCGACGCTGATAATCTTTCTGGTTGAAGAGTTATGTAAAGCAGAAAAGTGGGAAAAACTGGTTCTATCGGGCTCGGTTCGAAACGGAGAGCGTTGTTTATAAATGTACGCTGGAATCGGTATTCCTATTTTTTAAACTCGTGCAAGTAATCTTAAAAAATGAAAGAAACGTTTACTCGATATTTGGAATATATGAAGGAAAAGATTTGTCAGAGTTTAAACGTATTTTTTGCTTCACGCGAGAATAAAATAAATGGTATTCGATTTGGAAATGAATTATCCAGGTTTCTTAATTAAATGTTCGGAGAGGAACCTGTAAATCTAGACGTAAGAAAATTTACAAGAGTCTTTTCTCTTTTCGTTTCATTTAAATACATTCAACTGAAAAAGTTATCAGTAAGTTTCTCCATCATCCAATTGCAACAAAAATATATCAAAACTATGATACAATAGGAATGAAAGGAAATATCTATCGTTTAAAGACTGCCAAACTGTTGCAATTAACCACGTAATTACATTAACAGCTTCATTATCTTGCACGATGTATGCTTCACGGTCGCTGATCCTCCGATCCCATCGAGACAAGAAGAGAAAACAGATTCGTCGCTAGCTATTTTTCCACACACAAGTTCCCTTTATTCCACAGCAGACGAAGGTTTCGAACGTTTCAAGAAAAATACTGTCGCTCTCGGTCGATCGCTTTTCAATTTCACGAAAAATATCAGCTACTGCAAACAGAGAGACAGAGAGAAAAAGAGAGAGAGAGAGAGGCAATCTGTCGTATCAATGAGCCATCGTGATTCCCCTTCGATCAATGATATTCGCTGATATAATATATCGATTGTCGATGATACGTTTGGTTCGATTAAAAATTCATTTCGAGGGATGGAAGTTTCGTGCGTTGAAATAAATTTTAATGAACACGATTTCTATATGAAAATCAGATTAATCGCGAGACGATTGGCCACCTTTCTCCAATGAAAACTGTTTTCTCTGAGAAAATCGGAAACCGATTTTCTTTACCACGAGCTCGAGCGTTCGCGTTTAGTCTGGCGTTAAAGTCTCCGCGTTATTTACGTTTCTCTCGCCGCTTTCATCGTTTCTTTCTTTGATAAAAAAATTCAATAATTTGTTAATTCTCGTTAGTTAATATTGGTAATTAGAAACAGCATTACGATATTGATTTCTTCGAATTTGAGGAATAGAAGAGAGGTTAAAAGGTTGAAGATTATTGTATTGAAGTTAAGCGATCGGAAAGACGGTAATTATTTGTTTGAAGAAATTGCTTAAGCGAGTAACCAGAACTAGGTGCCTTAACGAAATAATTCTTTCCATTTTTTTCTTCTAATTTCGCAAAACAATTATATTCTACTTAAGATTTATAAAGCCACGTATACATTTAAAATTGCCTCAGGCGAAAGAAAATGAATTCCAAAAATTCAAGCGATATCCTACGATCGACAAACACACTACGAGACGATTAGTCTAGGATCGATGTCAATTAATTAACCCTTTGTACTTCAATGGCCACGTTTCTTATATACCTTTCATCGACACAAAACGAAAATGAGCAGAAAGCTACTGTACAAATAAATTTACCTTTTATTTCGATAAACTTCACTGTAAAAAATGCGCCCAAGTTGTGTGTCGATCGAATTAAAAAAATATTCGAAGTGCAAAGGGTTAAAGTTCGAAGGGGAAGCGACAAAACGATCGAGCAATCAGTCGCGATAGAAAAGAATAATTAGACGAGGACGAACAGGTTGCGTCCACTAAACCTGAGATTATCTTAAATAATAGCGTTAGCTCTCACAGGACACAAAAAGCATGCTGCGAAGTCAGAAAAGAAAGAGCGTAATCTAGCAGAGAGCGATTTATTTTTTCAACGACAAAAGAGAAAAGAGAATCAAACCTGAGAGACAAACACGGACTCGTACCACGTTAAAACCTGTCCAGCTTTCGCACGTTCACCATCCGCAAACTTGCTTTTTCTCGATCGACCGTGGAACCGTGGGTGCGAGCGGGCATTGAAATCGATCCTCTGATCGGTGATCGAGATCGATCGTACGTACGATGAAAGGCGAACCGGGGATTTCGAACGTTTCGAAGAGGAAGCACGTGACTTCGCTCCAGGAAATACTACTTCCATTTCTTGCGAACGATGGTGATTGAAAGGAGGAAAAATCGATTGAGAAATTGGATTAGATATAAAAATTCAGGAATTGGATTCAGCTTTAATTCCGTTAGAAAACGTGTTGAAGAAATAAGAATTTTCTTACTATCGAAGATTCTTACTATCGAACGATTTCTGGTATTCAAAATTTGATCGAGGCAGTGTATAGAAAATTCTTAATTGTCGAGTATTTGGGATATTTTCTCTGTCGGATATTACAGGAAAATTCTTCGAGACAAAAATTTCGCATCCGCGATTAACGATCTTAAATACGATCGATTCTGAATGTTAAGAAATTCTTAATGTCATAAACTTTATCAAACGTTACAAAAGTCTGTCTTGCAACGAAATACTTTAAGAGAAAAAGCTAGCATCCACGATACCACGTCGCCTCAGTCTCGAGAGTCGATCGACAAACGTAATTCGCGTGAAATCTTTAGCTTAAGCTTCGTACACATCCTCGTAATCGAACGTCAAGATAAACGAGCGAGAAGATTGAAAAAAGAAGAGGGTCCACGGGGGACGATTCGCTTGACGAGTGAAGAATAAAATCGAAACATTATGCAAAAGCGAGTCGACTATAGTCGTCGGCGGATAAAAGGGCTAATCGAATTGTAAAGCAGATGTAACTGTACTCGTAACGTTTCAAGGAACACTCTGTACATAAGCAAACCGCTCGTTCATACCGCATTTCATAGATCATCCTTTTTGCAGCCGATTTCGTACACCTTTAGAGACACATACACACGTACGTTCTACACTTACAGAGACCAAACAAATTTACACGACTGTCTAACACATAACAACAACACGAAGAATCGTTCCAAAGGATGAAAACGACGAGGCTCGTCGCGTTAATTAACGACCCGTCGATTAATACGCTCATCGTCGTGGAACGGAGATAGAAGAGATCGCACGTATGAAATTGTTACACCAGTAACATGTATACAATGATACGTTGCGCGTATACAGGGTGTAAAAGAAATATGTGCCACGATCTTATCGTATTCGGCTCGTTGTGCAACCATATCGTGGAAAATAATTAGATTTCTAGGTCTGTTTTCTTTTTCCTATTTTTAGAATATAGTATGGAAAATTTGTAACTTTGACAGTAGATGCGTTTCGCTTTGGAATCGATGGAATTTCTTATTTATTATAAACTCGTATCAAGTAATAAATTGCTACGTTTGAACAAACACTAGTTGCATGGCATTACATACAATTAGTCGATAAAAAGTTAATAAATTGATCGAAAGATTGATAAGAATGGTTTCGTTCTTTAATGAGACGATACTGGAGTTTTGTGTGTCGCTGAACAGCACGCAGCAAATTCTTGAATTTTGCAGTTAGTTGGAATTTCTAGATCTATTAGCAAAATTCTTTAAATCTGCGCTTTTTTTATTTGGTTTAAATAGTACATTGAAGGAACATCATCAAACGATTCTTTTACGCCCTGCGTATACGAATACACAACTACATGATACATTCACGGACACGCGTAGAATAAATGTAAAGGGACAAAAGGAAATTCATCGTTTCTCCGAGTGTAACGCGCGCGACCATATTGTTTGATTATTGTTAAAAATCGCAGACGCTTTAATTGTTTGTTCGAATTGTTGTTGTTCATTATTGTTACCGTTGTCATTATTATCGTCGTTGGATGTCGCGTAACGTGATTACGATCACCATTCAGCCTGTCGATTTGTCCTTTTTTGCGTGCCGTTATTATTATTATAGTCATTACGTTATGATTACGACCGTGAATATTATTATTATTATTATTATTATTATTATTATTAACATCATCACCGCGACGATGACGATTATTATTGTAATTGAATAAAACGTTCACCACGAGAGGTATGAATATTTATCGAATCTTTCATTTCGCTTCCTACTATTATTTATTTTACTCTTCCAATCTTTTAATTCCCCATTTCCTCATATACTTGAATATTTTGATATAATTGTCTGTTAAAAGAGATTGCTGAATAATAAATTATAAATTAGTCGTACAACATATTCGTTGAAATCTTAATCGAATATTATAAACAGATTACATATGCTACTGTAGTCTAATAATGTAATAAATGCTTTATACGCTAAATAAGAATAGTTTTCACCTGTGCTCTTCATTTGCAGAGGATAATGGAATAAAATGATATATGTATATATCGTTGGTTAGATAGATCTTACGTTAACCAACTTATTACAGAACGTAATATCTAATATTTGAGAATTACAAAAATTAATTAAGTTAAAAATTAAACAGATGTATTAATGTGCGCCAGCGATCGAAATTTACCACAGATTCCTTGCTTATCACGGCACAGTAAAAGTGTGACCGGTAAAACAGACGAAACGGGAGAGTTAACGGCCGCAGTTAATTCAGAAATCTGTTTTCGAAGCTCGCTGCGTTTGCTCGTAATTACGTAATTACACATCATTCTCGCCAATTAAGCTCGAATTATCGATTTCAAACTGATTACCAGCTAATTGCCTCCTGTTTGGAGGACCACTAGGATGACCACAGCTTATAAAACAATCGGTGATGTAATTTCGAGTTAAACGATGATAATTACGTAACTTCGAGGCCGCGTGAGTTCTTATTGATAGTTGTTAACTGCTGGTTGCAAGCCTTCTGTTGTAGTAAGTGAAATGAATTTATCTCCTTTATATAAAAAAAAAGAAAATATCACTTTATATAAGTACAATACCAAGGCAAATCCGACTAGCATTGTTATGGCTAACTTGAGTTAACTGTAACTCGAATTTTAACTAGATCTGCACAAAATTTACCCCAGGACCCAATAAGTTGCCATTTAATAAAATTAGTGAGTTGACAAAGGGTTAAGGGTTATAGGTTAAATTTCTCTTTTATAATCTCACAATTGTTCATCAAATAGGATAATGTTAATACAATTTTAGCTTGTAATATTTATTTATTTATTTCTTATAAATTTGTTTATTATTGTTTGCAATGGTATAAAATGAAATTCCCAAGGGAACGGAATAGAGCGACAAATTGTGTTGCACATGAACTGTCTGTTTAGCTTTCGCTGCTATCTAAATAAAGAAGAACAATACAATCTAAAACGAGCTTCAAGTTGAACAATTGCCTTGCTTAATTCTACGAAATAGCGGCAGTGTGCTACAAATAAACGAAGCGTCTCGTTGGATTTAGAAATAATTGAATTCTCACGATAATGTTCGAGCCAAACGACAACTAGAAGGAACAGAGAACATGTCGAGATCAGATATCACACGACTAAAAAAAATACGAAGGAAACAAGTAGAAAACACGATATATAATGCATTTTTCACAGACATTTTCTTTTGGTAAAAAGAAATGTAGCGATAAAAAAGGAAAGAAAAAGGAGAAGAATGAGAGAAATTCTGTTGGAACCAAACATTTTTCCATTTTGTTTCAATCTTTGCTTAAATTGGATCTCAAAGCTACCTCAAAATTCGATTCGATTTCGATTGAAATTCAAATAGAAAGATCTGTCGCATATATTTTTATCTCAATTCGGATATAAATATAAAATATTTCAAAGTCGTTTCGATTTCGATTCAAAGTCAAATTAAAGATTACTCTAAAACTATTTCAATTTCAATGAAATTTTACTGAACGATATTTCAAAGTTCCCTCGATTTAATTCAAATCTATCTATATGAAAAGAATATTTCAAATATAACGTAAACCCACTTCGATTCTTTGAAAAAGAATGCTATAATTTAGAACTTATCCGCGCCGAGCCAAGAATAAGAGTTCGTCTTTGCGAAACGGTAGGCATAAGATAAACAAGAGTTGGCGGAATGTCAAAATATCACGACGCCCACCGAGATTTTTTTTTCGACATACATTGTCGTGATACGTATCAGTGGATGTACCAAGCTGGTCGATTGCGGGGTTGGCTTACGCAACACGGTACCTAGGGTAGACATAATGCATAATCTCGTTAGGAATCTCCAAGGGGGTTGCTGTCTAAGCTTTGTCGTAAAGCTCTGCTAAATCACTCGATCGCGTTGTGGCATAAGATATTCCGTGAAAATACGTTGTTTACCTAGAACTGGTATGTTACGTTAGTGGATAAAGTTAGGATCGATGACGACGTAGGGTGGCGGTTGTCGATACCGATGCCATTGGATGGCTGCTCGTTGTTTATTGCAAATAACACGTAAGCGAATTATTCGAGCGGATATTACATTATCACTGAGATATATTGCTCGAAGAAAGTATATTTATTAAAACTGATGGTTACAGAGGAACACTGTTTATCTAAAGTCATCAGGAAACAAATAGTTGACATAACTGGAACTCGTACGTATCGCAGGGATGAAATTGTTCCACCAGCAACATATATATACAGGGTGGTTGGTAACTGGTGCTACAAGCGGAAAGGGGGTGATTCTACGCGAAAAAAAGAAGTCGAAAATATAGAATAAAAAATTTTTTTAATTTTTTTAAAAATCTACAGTCAGATCCGTTATAACGAGACGCGATAAAGTGCACGCGTACCGAACGAAAATTCAAAGTCGATTTTCTCGAAAACAGAGCCTCGAACGAAAAATTTTTATTCCATATTTTCGACTTCTTTTTTCGCGTAGAATCATCCCCTTTCCGCTTGTACCACCAGTTACCAACCACCCTGTATAATGATACGTAAGAAGTATACAAGATGGAAGGAAACAATACGCGACGATTTTATCGAATCCGATACACTCGTTGTGTAACGATGTGGAAATAATCAGATTTCTAGGTCCCCTTCCTTTCCTTTATTTTCAGATAAAATATGTATTGATATTTCTGGAAGGTTTGTAGTGGTTTCGTTAGTCGGCATTCCAATGGAAAAGAGTTTATCACGAACGTAGCTCAAAGTAAACGATTTTTTTCTCAAAGGAGATTGCCAATCCTCGTAAAATTCCATTAAATCGGTCAAGCACCTATACTATAGACCATAAAGAATATTTTTATCTCAAAGAATATTGCACTCAAAGCGGTGGATCAATGTTGAAAGCCGCTTTCAGGTTCGAGGTATCCTTAAGACATACAAAACGTAATTTCTTTCGTTCTGCTTGGTACTATCCTTTCTGCGGGTATTTTAGTGCATTTTACCCGACAGTACAAATTGCCTGAAGATTGTGACACACTTTACTATATTCATGGTTCTGCGTTTCGTAATGAATGTTCATAGCATATTGTGAGGTCGTAGGATTATACTGTTGCAAGAGTCCTTGATGAAGTAGCAAAAATTAAATCGGTTTGAAATACGCGAATTCTCAATGAATGAAATTAAATCAGAGGAAATTTGAATAACTTGATCAGGCATGCAAATCTTTCTTGTATCTGTTTACGTCAACAAGTTCACTGCGCGGTTCATTATCTATGATAATTCTTAACTTCTTTTATCAGTCGGTGAAAGGATTTAGTGTTTTCAGATGGAATATTAATTTTATGTTAGTAGTAGTTCCATTTTAAGTTAGAAATATATTTAAATATCTTAAATTTTCGTTCATCTACTCTATACGTTGAAAAATAAAGAAAACTATGAACAGACAGACGTTACTTTTAAAAATTTATGAAAAATCCAATTCAGCAACTTGCTACCTGAAAGTCTCGTTTAACATTTTATTGAAACCTATTAATCCTGTAAGCAATTAGCAACTGTTTCTTTTTTTATGGTTCGATCCCCTATCGTTACGGAAACGATATAGGTTTCGCTTCGATTACTATAACAATACCATATAGTGCATCGCGTTAAAAACCGAAGGAATAAAATAGGTGAGTTAAAGATCCAATTTTACTGAACTTCTCGAGAATTTGCGTATCAAACGAGCCGTGACTAGTCGCACATGTCGCTATATTTTAACAGTGCGTGCCCTAAGGGCTCTATGCCCCATTCAAGGGGTGGATCGGGGTGGAAAAGACCGCAGGGTTGCACGTGACTGCACGGCAGACCGGATGCGATTTTTTTCGTTTCACTAGGAAATTGCCCAGGAGACCGTGTGTCTAATTCGCCACGTTAATGTTACGCGATGATTGCTGCGAACCGTATGTGAAAATCGAGGTGAACACAGTAATAATATAAAAAGATATATATATAACATAAGACGATGTAGATAAGACAAGGTATAAAGGTATAAAATAATTAAAAGTTAAAAAGAATCATATCCTGATAGCAGTACCCGAGAATATGATGTCTCTTGACACAATCATTTAAATTAACTACGTAAACAAATATATTTTGCTTTACCTTGGACTTTTAACAAGTAAATCACACGTTCCGAGACGGTCGTTTAAAGGATCTAAATATTCCATCGAAAATTTCAATATTCAATTCAAGATTTAAATATTACCAGCAAAGATAAATATTCTCAACCCAGAATTTAAATATTTATCTAAAATACTACAAAAAAGAAAGAAATCTCGCCAAATCTTCAACCCACTGAATCCTTCATATCTCAATCCTTAACCCTATTTACCACTCAACATCCAACCACATAGTCAGCGTCTACGAAATCATTTAGCCTAATAAAACAAGCAGACTTTGGCATTCACCATCAGTAAAACCTTCAACAAATAAATCACACGTTACGAGGCTATCGCTTCCAGTTTAACACATTCCTGTCAAATCTAACGTTGGCCGTCTTCACGTGGCGGCAGATGCTCGATATACTCGCTTCCTGGTTTTCATAGACGTCTAGAACCTCCTCCAGCTTGATTTACGAACAACAGGGGGGATCGATGACAACCGGTGTACATCCGTGGAAAAGAAGCTTCCTGGCACGGCGCAGATGCACGTTACGAGAACGCACGTGCCACGGACAATAGACCAATCGCATGCAGAAGAGACGCTCGACACTTTTGCTCGCTTCTTCGACAATGAGAGCAAGGACACCCTACATGTTACCTGTGAGGTAAGACAGTCGAAGAGGTACGTCTGGACGATGTTCAGATAACGGATGTTCCTCAGACGATATGGACATTAGAGGGGCGAGAAAGGGTGAAGATTGTATAATTTGAATTTAATGTACGAGAATTTGAGACATGGATTTATTCAGGTTTCAGTTTAATACTGTATTATAAAATAGAGTGTACCATGCTTTGTCGTTAAACTAGAATCACATGCAGAAATTTCTTGTCCTACGGAAGTAATTTGAACATTTAGAATGAATAATCTTTGGCGCTTATATTGTATGCGTTACATAAAACATTTTGAGTCTAAAACAGTTTGACTGTCATGATTATACGATATATACGCTTACACCAAATATTTTGTAATTTCTATACATACTTTTAGATTTGACAAGCTTTTCACAAGCTTGTTACACTTTCTTCGCGCCGTATCGGGCAGTTCGTTTTACTGGAAAATATTTTTACTCTTCACCCTAGCGTTCTCTGTTTATTCTTTCGGGGAATTCGGCTCTTCGCTTAATATAGCCATCAATTGTCGATATTCTCGTGTCATTGAAATAAAAAGAACTTTCCTTGACTCGTTAATTCTGGAACTACCAAACTCAGATTTCTTGTTTCTGTAATTCCTAAAACAATACTAACGCTTTGGTAAAATGAACATTGCACTTTTATCGAAACAAGGGTAATTTTAATTTAAATTTAGGGAAAGACTGGTAAGAATTAGTAAGATAAAATCGAGATCGCAAGTGAATCTTTATTAACATCGATCAATTATATACGGTCGTCGATACATATGGACCAGTTTACGACAAATGTCGCCCGTGGATTGGATAGAAAAATGGTGTTGAAGGACAATGAGAACAGCTGGATCACAGATCGATCTATGCAATTGTTTAAGAATAGAAACGAGGGATTAAATGTGGGAATGGGGCCGAGGAAAATGTGGAAATTGTGATTTCGGGATAAGCTCGATGCATTGTTGCTATTCTAACACTGAATGCATTCTGCTCCAAGTATTGGGTGACGACCAGTGATTAGTCTGAACATGTGGTATAGTAGAACAAGCAGGACATTTGCGGATCAGCGTAATTTTCAGATTATATACGATATACATTGTCAAAGAAGTTGAAGAAAACACGAAGGCTACTATGAAAATTTTCTAGATCTTTCTAAATAAATTTTATATTTTTCTACGATAGAAAAATTCGAAAGAAACATAGGATAAATAACAAAAATCTTTAATTAAATTAGGAAACGGAAATTAAGTTACGTTCCTATATATTTCTCTATATCTAACACCATACGTTCTTCAACATGTAAAACATTCTCAACAATCTCTGTTCTGTAAAATTCTTCTTTGAAAATTCAATTTACATTCCCCAGTGCAATCCCAATCCAACAATTTCGTCCGCGGAAAGAAGAAGCAATCCGACACATGCCAAGAAAGCCCTTACAGAGGAAAACAAAGAAATTCTTTGACATCCGAGGACGTTTGCCCCATCCGTTTCAAGGAATCGAAACGAGAGGAATTGTCGCGACGCGAATCGAAAGGAGCAGCTGTCGAAATCACAAACCGATATTCCATGGAGGAAAGCAAGCTAGAGATTAAAGGGGAGGATCTGAAGAAGGGAAAGCCACCCCGGTACACTGGCGTGCCCTTCACGCGGCCGAAAAACGTGCACGTGCTGTTATAGGGTGGCCCCCTAGATCAGGGATCTCCAACCACTCGGTGCTTTCCAACCACTCGCAGAACTTTCAAATTAATTCACGTTTCCCTAATCAGGCAATTAAGAAAGAGCAAACTCATCGATGAGGAAGCACAAAGTTTCTGTTCGCCTCCATATTTACTTTCGTTGGGGGATGATTTATATAAGGAGTATATTTAAGCAACAATCCCTGCTACAATAGGTTACATTAAGTTTTGAAAGTTGGAGATCGCTGTACAATCGAAGGTTAGACTGCTAAGGGTAGAAGTAGAGGGCGGGTTGTTCGTGTGATTCGCAGCTTGCATTATTAATTTCGAATACTTTAATTTACTCCTTTGCTGAGTATTTGTAGACGTTGTGGTTATTATTATATTTACTGTCACAAACTAATATACTTTACCTCAATAAGATTTTCGATCGGAAACTTTCCTAAGATTGCAAAATTCTCATATGAACTCTTCCATGCAACACGTAATCTGCCCATCTTGCTTAAAATAGTTCGTTTTTATCTTTTAGTCATCTTCGTTTTTCTTCGATCTAAAGCACGCAATCGTTATTTCATACTACTTTTATAAGATAACTTAGAACCGTATTTAAAAGATTAAAGAAAACACGGAAGATTTCAAATACTTGGGCATATCTTAAAAATGAAAAATACTAGACAAGACGTCTTATCCAAGAAGTAGAGTAACAGTTCCAAACATTTGCTCTTAATATATAATATAATATATATAATACAATATATATGAGATATATTTATTTAAACAGCCTGATGATAAATTTGTATAAAATAATTCAACCGTCCGCCGACGTTACATCGCTTGAAACTTTTTGAATTCTCGTTAAGTTCTTCATCTTTAAACTTTTAATCATTTTCAACCCGAAGGCACTTACTAACAGCTTCGAGTGGCAAGCTGGCGGGGGACGCCGGCTTCCGGGGGTAGCATGGACGCCAGTGGCTCATAGGATTCGCAGTTTAGGCTGTCAATGTTAGAGAACGGACTGACAGTACACGCTGCTTCGTAGCACACGACGACGAATGGTCGGCAGGAGCGGGCCTCTTCGGTGCGTGTGTTTCTTCAGTGTCGGGCAAGACGCCAAACACCGCGTTCGTTTTATTCGTTTACACGCGGCCATCCAAGTTTTTTCCCTCGATCGACGACAAATCGAAAGCACGGCGGACTTCGATTATCCATAGAAACACGAAAACATCTCGTTCATTACGACAAACACCATCAACTTATTTCAACTTTTTATTTCTTCCTTTTTTCACTTCAACCGACCCTGCGATTTATGTGTAAAATTAAACTCGGTCTTTTACTGGATTTTTCTCATTGCAGAGGATAACTAAAGTATGAAAATAAAGAATGTGTGTAATGGAAAATACATGTGTAAAATGTAATATATAAAATAAAATATTTAAAATAAACATATAAAATGTGGAAAATACAAAATAAGCGGAAGTTGAAGAGTTCTAAGTGTCGTAGCGTTCGTTCGAACTTTTCACCCCTTTTTCAGACCCAGTTTTTACATTCGGTAAGACGAGTCGTTTATCATCTGTGATCTTTGAGTGGAAAAAACGAACTGTGAGAAGAGTGTTCATGAATCAGATGCTGTTGCTTTATCTCTCGCGAGTTTCGAGGATACGTAAGGTGATTTTTTGAATTTCTTTGGTGTGGCGCGAAGGCAGACTATCATGTGGACTGCGAGGCAGAGATAGCGAAAGAGCGTACTGGGATTTTGATGAATGGCTCCAGCAGCTTTTCGCACTGATTTATCGCGACGAAACGTGCCGACAGAGCTTTGGAAACTTCTTCTGCCTGTTGCAAAGCTAGATAGTATTGCGTAGTGAAAATTTATGCCACTCGAAGGAACTCCAATATCGGCGAGATGATTAGGATAAAAGGAAGGATGATTTAACATTATCAGGAACTATAATTCGCCATGTGGTTCATTGATATTAAGAGGGAAATTGTTGGCAATAGGTGAATGCAGAATGTATTTGTTTAAGATGGAAAGACTGCTGGTGATAGCGAAAAAAGAACAGCGAATGTTGGTCGACAGCGGCTGATAAATCGAAATTAGAAAAACGAGATCGATGCCAGTCTTTGATTGATCGATCTGCGCCTTTGGACGATTGTTCATTGAAAAATTGTATGTAGGAAATTTTTTAAATAATTAACAAGTTGGTTGTGATTCTATAAAAATCAATTGGCAAAAATAATTCGTTCAAAAAGAACTA
Source organism: Bombus huntii (assembly GCF_024542735.1). NCBI lineage: Eukaryota > Metazoa > Arthropoda > Insecta > Hymenoptera > Apidae > Bombus > Bombus huntii. The sequence continues at coordinate 9,135,048 of NC_066240.1, forward strand.
AAAAAAAAAAAAAAAAAGAAAGAAAGAAAAAAGAAATTGGAGAATTGGATATCGTATTTTTGAGAGGAATTTATAGAATATATGAAAGCAAATTACTAATATATTTTCTTACAAAAAATATACGGAACAAAGAAAATATTTAACGAATAAAATATCTGTCGGTGTATTTTTGTAAAGCAACTCCCAAAGGATTTGAATAAATATCGTAAGTAAGATTTCTTTCGTTGCCGTCAATATCTGACAGACTGATAATGCACATCGGAGTATAAAATCTAAGAATTTACCACGGGAACTCCTGAATGTTTACGAACTACTTCGAAGAAGATTTAAGAGCTTAGAGTGATATCGAGTAGTACCAATTCAAAAATAGTCGAGCATTCGGTTCGGTCTTCCAGAACCATTCTAACATCATCAGCACGTTCCCGAAATAAAACAGAAACAACGTCATTCACTTCGAAACTGACCAACAGCATAAATATAACAATCTTCAATTATCCAGATCTTCGCTATTCAAAATATTTCGCTGAATCACACAAACAGCTTTTCAAATACACAGAGTGCCATTTGAAGAATAGTCAAACTTCTCGAAAATCTCTTAATTGAGCAGAATTTTCTATTTTATCCCTAAATGACTAATTTCCATGTTAAAATTAAAAAAAAACATTTGCTCTAAACTAGAATTTTCTATCTCACCGCAAGGGGGAAATTTTCTATTTTACATTAATCAGAAGAAAATTCTCTAAGAGAATTCTAAAATTTAAAGAAAAGAAGGAAAAGATAATCCTAGAAAAATAGACGAAATATACGTATACTAAATATTTAGCGATCGATCGATATCAAACAAAACGTACAAGAATTTATGACTGAAAATCGAACGCGTTTTCCCGATACTATCCTAATCCGTGTCCTTGGACGATGAGCATACAGCGTTGTGTAGAAACCTAGTACTTGGCCATGGCCGATTAATCGTGCACCAGGGTGTGTATCTTCGTTGTGGCAACAAACCTGGAGATACCAGGAGGCGAGCACGGGGGCCGAAAATAAAAGAGAGCTACGATCTTCATCGAGAAATAATCGTACCTCTTCAGTCTTCCCAGACTTATCCGACTTACTGGCCGCATTCCCACGAGAATCCTTTGAAAATTTATCGGCTTCGATGAACAGGAGACAGAATAACAGCTCTAGACGTTACTAGTAAGTTCTACTTGTAAATCAATCTTACTTTTACGATAAGAGTAGTGAGGATTGTAGATAGAGCAGTGTGTAGCTTATGGAGATTAATGTATAACTTGTGGATAAGATTTAGAAGATTAGAAAGAACTTTTTTTTATGTGATACAGAATTGGACATATTTGTACAGATGGTAGATGCGAGTAGGTTAATTAATTTAACGTAGCCGGGAACGGATTTATTAAAGTCAAAGAAAGATCATTATCTCTCATTTTGTTGAAAAAAAGAGAAACAATGAGCAGAATATATACCATTACTCAAAAATATATAGACATTAACTTGTTTATGACGGATAAAATTTGCTTTTAAGAGTGAATTACGACTGATAAACGATCGTCCTAGGTTTTTCTATTTGTAATTTTGTAACTAATTTACATTCTGTCGCAAACGACTACGAGAAAAGATGTCATTTAATTCTGGGATACCCTGTACAGTGTCAAAAGAGGTTCACAGAATTTGCAAAGAGGAATAAGAATTTCTCAGGGTAAAAAAACTACTTGCTACTATTTATCTCTGCACCACTTCTATGTAACATTCTCTAGAGCCTCGTTTCACCAGAATTCAGCCTACATTCCGCCCTAAAGCTTCTTCCCACACCCTTCACACTTTGTTCTATGTTTCTCACAGGCTCGACGGAAAGAAAACAGAAAAGAGTGTCGTTGACCCGAGCCATAAAGTGGTCCTCGAGTGTCCGAGCGCGGTTTCGAGGAGCAAAAGAGCCGCTGGCTGGTCATATCAGAGGCAGAAACAAGAAACAGAAGGAAATTGGTCCACGTTATCGACGCACTTGATTCCTTCGCCGTCTCGAGGAGGCTAATTTTAAGATCATCTCGAGAGTGAAGGAGGACTACTTCGACCTCTGTGATGATCAACGGCCATGGCGCCAGGAGCAACGACCCTGACGAATCTTCTGTTGCTGTTGATGACGGTGACGAGATGCTCGTTGACGAAAAGTTTACTCGCGAGCACACACACGCCATTCGCCAAGACTCTGACAGGCGTCAGGTTAGCGGGTGGTTACATGGAAGTGGTCCAGGAAGATTATTGCTCGCATGGTGCTGTTCGACTGACCTGCAGGTCTCTCAAGGCGTTCATCTTCGTCCTGGAAGCGGAGTATCTGTCGAATCTTACGCACGCTTGCGGATACGATGTGCAGAAGTTGATGGAGAAGAAAGTGTACAGGACTCGAGGTAGCAGTATGTCGTTCAAGAAGAAAGAGCTGAAGGGAAATTATATCGATGATATTGAGGATGAACAATTCAGGGTGGTAGATATTAGGCAGTCATTGAACAGGAGGTATGTCATGTAGTTTGTTATGTGTAAATTAACTTTTACTCTGTATATGTTTTTGTGATACCCTTATTTACGTATTTACACGGTTTTCTAATGGACGAAAGTATTCAAGAAGATCCGAAAGAATTCGTATTGCATCTTTGAACATTTTGAATTATGACTATTTCTTTAACTATATCCGTAAGGATATAAATTTATTTACACAACGTAGTTTAATTATGAGGAAATAAAGTAAACGAGTGAAGGTGGAGGAGAAATAAATTCCTGATTTCTCGGTATCAACATTGATCGATGTAGCTCGAGATCGTGTATTCTGAAGTTTTGTGGGTTCACTACAAGCCACTGCTTTCGCTTTTCATCGCATTTCCATACAATATAACCGTCTCCGGTAATACGAGTCACCCACTAGGCATCCGCAAAGAAAGGAAGGAGCAAAGAATATTCGGTTTGGGTTAGGTTACTGGACTGTAAACCACAGAACTAGCAAGTCATTCCTGCCACGTAAATACAGAGTAGCTATAGAAACAATTTTTCTCCAGGTAGAAGTATAAATTCAATTCATATGATTGAGAGAAGCAGGTATTTTCGTATGCAAAGACCCGCCAGAAGTAACAGCAGACTTAGACAGGTCTCCACTCTACTTTTGCAAGAAACAGTTTTTTTTCTTCCTCTGCTCCCCCCCCCCTCTCTCTCTCTCTCTCTCCTTGAAATTTTCTTCTTTGTAATCGTATGTGCCACGAGGGAAGCGTGTTTTCAAGGGTGGAACGAAATCTCGGCACGCAAAATTGCCGTTTGATGTGCGCCAGCAAAGCGTACGTGAAGTTTTAATTGCCTTTTGAGCGACGTTCGATGCCCGACGAAGGAGAAATCGTTTCCAGGAGAGTACATCGCGCGTCAGGAGCACAGCTCGATGAACTTTGTAAATAAGGGGTTGCAGCCACGAACTAGAGGGAGCATACTACCCTCTCTTCCTCTTTAGGTTCGAGTTTCCGGCGTCTTCTCGTTCGCCAACTGATTTTGTCACTGCTTATTTCATTGCAGAAGTGCCATTTTGAACGAATATGTAAACATTTCAAATAATTTAAAGAACGTTCTTTTACAATTAGAGAAACTCCCAGTATGGGACCATTCATCGGACACTTAAAAAACGCTTGAATACACAGTCACAAATTTCTCTGCTATTTTCATGAAAAATCTGTCAAGCATCGCACTATAAAACGTTTTACTTTAGAATGAAATATCACTCATTTCGAGTGAACGCGTTTCAAACTCATTTTGATATCGAAAACGTGACGATGAAAGAGTCGCGAGCCGAAAAGGTTAGCAACGCTGAAAAATTCAAAGGGATTCCTCGCGTGGGTGGCGCATGAAACGTTATTTCCCTTTTATTTCCGGCAAAGGGGAGCGAAGCGATAAAATCGACAAAAAGAGAGGGTAAATCACCTCCAAGGGTAAAAGGGGTGAGAATCGACCCTATATGGCCATTGTTTTATGCAGCCAGGCCGCTTTCGATCCCCTGCGCAACAATCATCTCGATCTGAAAACAATCGCGATTTCTCCTTTGTCCGGTCAAACGCAGGCTGCTCGCGCTTTTGACACCCGGTACACACCCCCTAATGACCGACGTCGCTTATTTAATAGACGACACTGCACCGAGAAATCGATACAATCTGCGCTGCGCCGTTTGCAGTACGGATATTTATTGGCATGCGTGTTTGAAATTGCGAAATTGAACTTCCTGATCCGTTGATCCGCGACAACATTTGATAAATTCGGTGCATTTCTCCGGATATTATTACAGCAAGAAAATACTACAAGAAGAAAAGAGAAATTTTAATATAGAATTTGGGATTTGAATATTTCTAAAGTTGAAATAAGGAATACAAATTTGAGAATTTGAAAAAAATTTTAATTTGAAATTTCAGATCTTGAATTCGTAATCCGAAGAGTTCAGACATGAACGTATGCTTAGACGAAATATATTTTTTAACGAAAGATTTTTGTTTTCATACTTTAGATGTTCCGGACAAAAACATTGTCGTTACAACCTCACCACCGAACAACCAGGTGCTGTTTACTGGAATCCTGCCACTTTGCAGTTAAAGTACGCGTGCATTCCTGGTAAGTACTTCCAAAAATTAAATTAACACATACATAGGCATGAACAAAGCAATAATCCTTTCAAAGTAATATGTAATATCTCCACGCTCTGAATAGCTCTATAGAACATATCGCACGAGAAGCAGGAAGCACCTGCATTCCGGTTTCTGTTTCTCACGTGTATATTACCTTCCTGCTCATAGAACATAGACAATCGATTGTCAGTCACGTTCAATCGATAATCTTCAATCTTGATAATCCAGAAAAATATACCATCTTTAGATGGAAGCTAAAGAATGAATGCTATGTCACGTACGATACGTTCATTTTTTTGTATCTTTCAAAACCATTTGTTATCCACGAACTTCGTGAAAATTAATTTCTAAGTCATTTATAATAAGAAAATATTCTGCTTATCCGAGTAAAAGTTTCTCAATTTTCTCATTTTTGTATCACCAAAAGTTACGTATGTAAACAAATTTTCCTTTTCTTCAAGGTCACATAAAACTTGTCAATAAATAAAATTCGTGCTAAAATAAATTTCCCTTTTATTTCTTTTCAACGTCGCATACCGTTTCCTATAATTTTCTAAAACATTCCGAGACTTATACAGAACACGTGATGCATTCAATGCAATTCCAACCTTCGATTTCAAAAGATTAAAACTTTCGCCCAAAAGTTTCATAATAGCCAACAATCCGCTTGGAACATGACAACGTCTCATAATGAATGGTATGTGGCGCGCGACAAAAGGTAGAAATTCCTGAAGGACACGCTAATCCCACGTTTCTATGCAACTGCGCGTACCCTGAGTTCGTAATATACGCGAAAAAGGATCATTGAGTACAAAACGAAGGTCCTTGTATCCCTCGCGAATTACAGTCGTTGAGCACCTTTTCAATCGTACCAGCTTTCTACTTCAACTTTATAACGATCCTTCCACGATTAGCTACAATAGTATTATATACGGTAAAAGCATCAACAATTATTAAAAATGAAAAACTAGAATTTTTTATATCAGAATCAAATACACCTGGAAACGTAGCCTTTAGTTATGGGGTAAATTAAATATTCTTTGCATCACTTATATACTGTTGCATATATTGTCAAAATTACTGTGAACCATTTTATCCTACACTGCAACAAATTCTCCACTATTACTCTTAATATGATAAAGAAGTTATAAACAAACTACTATAAATAAACTATTTTCAACCGTCAACGAATTTCTAATGACCTATTATAGCAGCTGATGCAGATGTGGACTATCACTTGCAAGAGAAAAAATTGGAAGATAAATAAGCTGCACATTGACTGTGTTACAAAAGAATCTATGGTTTCATGATCGAAAGATAAAGTTACACGGTCGTGTTTCTGCGTCATAAATTACTCCTAACACACAAAGAATAATATACGCGCTTCGTCTCTATTACTACACTAACACTACTACAGTACAACAGTAAAAAAATTACTGCTTATAAAATCACAATTCACGACAGAAACGCTGATTATAAAAACTAAACTCCATGTCAAAAATACATGTCACGTAATTCACATCTTCAACGCGAAGACGTGAAACTTCTAGTTCGATAAAACAGCAATTTTACCCTTTCGAAAGAATAAAAGCTCGAAAAGAACGAAATTACGAGACAACGAGCACCTTCTTCACGGTGGGAAAGGTGGGAAGGGCCAGGCCACCCCTTCGACGCCCTACAACCGGTATCAACCCCCTCCAGGTGTAGATATTCTCCGGTCGGTTCGCCCCTCCGTTGAAAAGTGGGGCAAGGACACCCTCGGTCAGACCGAACGTCGCACAATGGTGGCCAGAGTCACACTCAAAATCGACAAATGGACCGAAACGAATGCAGATGTTGATCCGCGTCCTTCTGCCGGTAAAAGTGTCGTCATTTCGTGTCTCTATAACTAACAATGCTCCCAGAAGCTTGATGGTTGGTGGCTGGCAATTCAATTGAGTCGAATCGAATGGGAGAAAGTAGGGTTTCCTCGTGTTAAAGCTTTCCTTCCTCGTTCATATATTAGGGAAGAAACTTAATTTTCTTTCCACCCTCGGTGAAACAGCTAAATCGTAAAAAAGGAATATATATGGTTGTACATACATCGACAGTATGTTGTTCAGTTTTTCTTTTATTCTTTAGATATATCAGCTTGAATTTATACGATTTTTGGCGGTTGTTTCAGAGGCTGCCGTGAAGAAATATTGCAACGAGGAGCTGAAGGTGGTCCCTGGCGAGGGTGGTTTCATAAATTCACCGGGTTATCCGCTTTACTACCTCGGTGAAAATACGTGCGGCTGGACCTTCAGGTCGGCTCCTGGGCACAGGATAGTCCTGACGCTTCACGACCTGAATATCCGGGGTGAGTATCGATCCCAATGAGCTTCCCTCGCTACTCTTCTGACCCTCCGATTAACTCATATGGATCTTGTATGGAATTGATTACGAAATCACGAGCTGTGACGATATATTTTGCCAAGGGAAATAAACGAGCTTCGAGAACGCATTAGTATTTAATCGGCATTTAAGAAGATCAAAATACGTGCTTGAGATATAAGCTTTATATCTGTGAAATTTAATCTTTTAATCTTCTTTTCTGTTTTATTTGGGATTCGTATGAAGAAGCTAAATTTCAAATTTAGATTAGGGATTGAAACTGAAAGAAGAACTGTGAAAAAATTATTTCCGTTAAATTATTATGTATTGTACTGCACAATGTTATTGCAATATTTTTTATAATATGAATAACGAAAGAAGATAATTAAAAATATAAGCTTGTATTTGGATAAAGAATGGTGAAAAATATGAGCAATAAAATGTTCTAACTGTTTCAGAGCCTGAATCGGATGGAAGTTGCGTAGACATTCTAAGGGTGCGGGAAAAAGGAAAAACGTTGTTCGAGAATTGCGGTACCGCGGCTGGTGTCAAGGTCATCTCAAATTCGAATGTAGTTACCCTCGACCTTGTCGCCACGAAGAAGCTATACACGGCACGAGGATTCTTCTTGCAATATCAAGGTCGGTCTAACCTTATGAGCACAACGGTAATGTGCTTCTTTTATCTATTTTCTTTTTGCTTGAAATCAAACCTCTCTGAGAAGGATGGAACGCGATACGCATAAACGTTCACAATTACGCAAGGAATCTCTCATCCAGAAATAATATTGACGAGTCTAGTTGTTAACACGCGTCTGGCTACCTTCGCGTTTTGCTTGACTAATCTTTGTTTTTCATTAAGTACTATATTTTAATATGATTTATATTATCATACATATTATCGAGATTCTAAATACAGAGTCCTTCATTAAAATGTATTATTTACTGTCTGTAAATATTTACTTGCATCGTATAATTTTACGCTCATCCGTTGTCAATTACTATAGCAATGTTGTATAGAGTATAATCTCCATGTTTGCTTTCAGCTACATAAATAATATAAATACAATAACAGTAAATGATTAAAATCATAAAACATAGTCGTCAAGATGTTAACATATCAATTAATTATCATTTGACACGATGACTAGAGACAGCAACTCTATAGATTGGTGATAATAAATGTTTTAGTGCTAGCCTGTCCAGATGTCTCAGCACCCAACGGAAGTTACGTATTGAATGGTACTTTGACTACGAAAACCTTTTTGTGCAAATTCGGCACCGTATTCCCTGACAGCAAAGAAAGAACAAGGATACTGGAGTGCAAGAACGGCAAGTGGAATGAGAGTGTCATCAACATGCCGAGTTGCATAGGTAACCGCGATTCCCTTTTTATCAACGTATCTTTGCTTGCATGTAGCATACCGTTAACTTAGGAAATTAATGCGATACATCTAGCTAACTATATGCAAATAATTTCTATATATTGCATAATTTAAGAGTTTAATATTATATTATGGTTCATGGAAGTTGAATCATCCCCTAGTAACACATCTTAATTAATATCAGAATTTAATCAGGACGTCGACCTAAAAAGCCACTAGAGAATTATTTACAAATTTCTCATAATTATATATATATATATATGTTACAACTAATTCCACTAAATTATTAGTTAAAAGAAAAACATGTAGGATAAGATCGACAACAATTTTGTGTATACTTTTCATAACAGTTTAAGCTATGTAAACTGTAAACCAATTCCAACATAACTCTGAGAAAATATCGAATCACCTTCCATTTACCAATATCCACTATTGACCAAACAGTAAGCCGATGTTAATGCGTTCGTAAAAAAAAATATGAACAATTTATGGCGGTCATGGCGCTCGAATCGCTAGCTACGTCCCTCACGGGCCTCCCGGGAACCCATGGCTGCCCATTGCTTTCGAAAGGTGAAGCTTGTGGTGGGGGATATCGTGGTGAACGGCGGGGACATAGGAAGAGGGGTTGACGGTGCGCGGGAGACGGGGCGGGAAGAAAGAAAAAGACGGAGGGAAAGAATCTTAGGGCGGAGAAGTATTCGTGAAGGCACCATACATCGGTAGCGTCGCGCACGTAACGACGCCAGTCGTCTCGACGCCACGTGTCTCCTCGAAAAAATCGCTTGAAAACCAATTTCCTGTGCGAACAAACTCGATCGTGTTTTTCGGTCGAATTATATTTTCACTCAATTCATCGTTGCTCGATTGACCAGTGATATCGATCTGGAAACACTGATATTTGCGAAACGACAACGAAGAAGAGAGTAACACGCATTCAACCATTTTTACGTCATTTCAACACTAGCAGGTAATTTTTTAGTAAACTTTTATAGAATAGGATACCTTTTATCGTGTTTTTTTTAACTTTGTTTAATGGCGTATTTTGTGGAAATTATTTATCGTTTCCCGGAAACCGCGAGTTACGAACGAAAAACATAAACCCAATGATAAAGCACACTCCGACACAATAAATCAACGTCCAAAGACCTATCCGTATTTCTTTGCTATCGTTTTTATTTTCCTATTTTCGTTTCTCGCGATTGACAGCAAACTAAAATTTCGCGTTCGAGTGAATAAAAGATGCTATATGTATACGCGGGATCAGATCCATCTTCCGCCCGAACTTTCGTAGCCGAGCGGAAATGTGAATTAATTAACGGCACCCCAGGTCTTTCTTCACGCTGCCAACCGGGTCTTTAAAACGTGATGCGTTCAGCGGATTATTAATTATTACCCTCATGTTCTCTCGCTGACGGGACACCTCCTTATTCTCGAGTAAACCTCTTCAAATTTACACTTCTGCTGACGTCGTCATAAATTTGAGAATCGTATTACACATACTTGTAGAAATATGGAATTCTCTATTAAATAATTATGTATGTTCATCCATTCTTCGTTTTATAGATAAAATAACGAGTTGAAAATCACAGTGATGTATTTATATCAATTTATCTAAACTTAGTTAAAAATAAAATTTGATTTTATACTAGTTCCTAAATTCTCAGAATTTCAGATCTAAAATTCTAGATTTTCATTTTTACTAATTATCCAAATTGTCTAAACCCTAAATTTCTCGGATTTAAATATTTTATTCCTGACATAACTTTTTATAAAACGAAAAAGGACTTCAATCTGATCTAGCCTTTTATCATCAACACTAACGGTTGTATAAACATTGATATTTACCTTCTATCTGAAACTTTTCGTAATCGCGTGATTGGCGCACGCGTTATCGACCCGACACGGCTTCCTCCCGAAAATCGACCGATCTCAGTGACGATACACTACCGTTAATTCGGCTGGTCGCCGCTGAATGAGAACAAGTTCGCTGTTGAACAGCTGCGAGCCAAAAGAAAAGTTCTGCGTGTAAAAAAAGATTGCCTGAACCTTTTCGGTAGCTTTTCACGGCTCTCGAACAAAGGAGATCGGGAAGAATGTGTCTGTCCAATGTTCTTTTGTGCGGCCCTCCATTCACGTCGATAATAACTTCGTCGGGCCCGGAAGGAGTTTCCTCTCGTGAGAATATCGAAAAATTTTCGCGCGCAGGCTTTTACCAACCGTAAGAAAATGCCCGCGAGATTATTACCTTTCTTATACGAGAAACTTGGAATTTAAAAGCAATAGAACGAGGCCAAGTGGCTTGTATACCGTAACGGTGATTGAATTTCCAAGGAGAAGATTGTTAGCAGTAGAATCGATCTCCTTTTTTTTGTTAGAACAGTGAAAGCATTCATGGAAGGCCATTAATGAGGATTCTATAGATCGGAGAAAAGAAATGGAAGGATAATAGCTAAGTAGTTTAGTATCGCGTACGTTTGTATTTGAAACTCGCTCGAGGCGAGTTGCTGGGATAGAAATTAAAATGCCTACTATTTTTGGTAGAATTTGAAAGAAAAAACCTTCTAGTCGAAAGACAATGAGTGTATTGTCTATAGATTTGCTTCTCCAGGTCATATGCTGATGAGTACGTTCTCTTTCCATTTTGGCAATGAATTCCAGAAATATATATTCTAACTCAGAGGTAGAACGGAAAGATATATTGATATTAGTATTTCATTTACGAAATAATCGAGTATTTTAATTAGGTTCTAAAAATCAATTCAAATTATCGGTATATTCCCGCGCAAACAGTCAGCGTGTCAATTTTCCGCTGCCTATATCGTTCCGGCAAGAGAAAGAACTTTCGAAATTTCCTGCGATACAGCTATACGGACACACGTTCACGTGTATCACATCTGCATACATTCCAAACGAATGCATAATTTAAGGTATATGCAGTTTTGGTTAGTAGTGTGGTTACACGAACGTGAAACGTGAAAAGGTGGCAGTCGTACTCGTCGTGCTGGTGGGGAAGAACGAAGAGTAGGGGAAGACAGCGATGAAAGTGGAAGGGGTGATCACCCCTATCGCCTCCCCACTACCTCTGTCTCCTTCCACGCGGAGATAATTTTAGAATCGACAAAATAAAACATTGGGTTGCACATGTTCACTCAGCAGCTGAGACTAAATTGAACTTCGAAAAGGCGAATTGGAAGATCTATTAATTCAGTTTATGCAACTTTAGATCCTTAATTGTAATCAATGGTTTGTTTGGATCCAAAATAAAATACATTTGATGATTTAGAAAATAAAGAGAAAGATTATGTAATGAAAAATATCTCAGTTGTTTTGTAATCGATATGTAATTATAAATATTTTTTATTTATAACTATTAATAGTAGTAAAGAGCATTACAAAATTAATAACGAATGGAAATATGATATGCTTTCAGGCGATCTAGAATTTTGAACAGACATTAACGTAATTAATATGGATGAGGCGTCAACTAACGCTTGATACCACGCTAGTATAATACATACAAATTATTTTCTACAGTTCGCGTTTCAAAGTTTAACCAGCTGACTTAACGAGCGCGCAATAAATTATAAATAGAATCTCATTTATGTTTTCCGATATATGCATTTTGTCAGAAATGATTTAACTGCAATATTTACATAAATTCTAGGAAAGACTTACAAAAAAATAACTTAATAATCCAAAACAAAATTTTCTGAAAATCCAATAGAAATCCCCAATATAGAAATACTAAGAAATGTATATGTACAAATAAAGGAATTATTGAACAGAAAAGAAACGCCAGGTTATGCAGCTCAATCATAAAAAAGAAGTAATATCGAAGGAACGTCATGCAATGGTCGTGATAGGAAAGGTGATCGAATTGAAAGAGGACAGCTTGTTTCATCCTGAACAGAATTCGCGTGGGTGGTGGTAGGAAAGGAATATCGTGGTGGGGATAACGGTTGCCCCTGTTTATTCCCCCACCAGGCTCACTAGTGTTTCTATCTCTATCTCTCTACCCTCACCACGATGAGGTTTCTCTGAAGTAGGGAAGGTTCGTGTCCAGTCGTCGTCGGAGTTTCTGATAGTAGAACCACGCGACTCTTGCCGTCTTATCGCCTCTTGCTTTTTATCAATGGAGAGCTCGTGTCACCGTCTTTCACGTTTACGTACGCACGCCTCGCGATTACGCTCAACGACGCACGCGCGATATCGTGAGGAAAAAAGAAACAGACGCTCTGGACGTCCGATTCCAAGGGAGATCAGCACGGAATCCTGCCCGTCGCGTTTCTGGACGACGGAGAGTTTCTCGCAATTCGAAGGGAAGTCGATGGAATAAAACAAGCCGGTTCAAAGGCCCACGGTGTGTGTGTCACTCCGATTGGTTATATAGCTTCGTTCGAAGCCTGGCTTCGGTTTCTTCTATTCGATATATCGAATATATTGCATCTCGGATCGAACGCGCCAGGAAAAGAGAATTCACTTGGAGGGCTTGATACACTGTATAGGAAAAGAGGAGCGACGTGATCTTTGCTATCTAATTTATCGGTGAAAGAGTATTCAAGCCCAGGTCAAGCGGAGGAAAGAAAAAGAACCGTTTGAGAAACCGAATCGCGGCTTGTACGGTCTACTCAGCTAGTTTAGGCTGGCTTTACTCTGATGGAGTTGGACAGCCTGCCTCGACCGAGAAGAATATCGTTTATGGCACGAATTTAATCCGCTTCGATCTCTATCGCTCTTTTGACGCTCTCGTTTCGTTACCGAAAAGAGAAAAGAAAAGAAACCAGTTGTGGGGAAAGTCAAGTAATATTTTGATTGATACTGAAACGTTCTACCAAGCTTGGTATCGTTTCAGGAAATTGCCTGTACTTTCAATCAGCCCGTTTAAGAATCGATAAAAAATATTCGTAAAAATATTGTATCGAAACTAAATGCAAGTTATATTTACTAGAAAAATAAATATAAAGAGGAATTCAATGATTAAAAGGAGTTTTCAAGGGATTCTTAAATTATAGAAACAGAACTAACTAAAGATAAATCAGATTCCAATCGAAACCACGAACAATAATTTGCTCGAATCTAGTAATATATTTCGAGAGAAGGTATTTTTGAGGGCGTATTTTTGAAGATGATCGTCAAGCAGAGCCAGAGAGTCTACCGAGAGTAAATTAAGGCTGAACAGAGTTCAATCGAAAATCAGTCCTTGAATTTGATGCGTGGTACGAAAATAGTTTAAATAGGAGAAAGGTGCGGCTGTTAAAGAACGCGTTTACTTTTGAGGACGCCATAATTACGTTCCATGCTTTCAGTATCTGGAAAAACATTGGATATATTTACTTTGTTCGGTGCAAATTAAACATCGGAAATCTGATCCAGAATAACAACAGACAGGATTCGATCTAAATCTGTACTTTACGGAAGAATCCGTGACCAAGAGAAATTTAAAGGGAAAGATCAATAAAATAGGACAACTTTAATCGGACGATCTACCATAAAAACGGCACACAAGTACACATTAAAAGCAGGTATTGCAAATTTTCTTATGACGACACAGAATGCCTTCTGCTCGTGCACATTGTATGCTATATATACGTTACAAGGTTACGAGGAAAAAGAAACACGCTGCACAGTAAACGTAAAAAGACAACGTAAAAACACCGTGTATTATACATAACAGAGAGGAGAGGTTCGTGCAACGGAATCGAAGGAAAACTTGCACCGTTGTGCACGGCTCATCTCTCCTTTTTACTCGACTTTTAATAACTGTCTCTCTCTTTTTCTCTGTAACCACGATCTTTCTCTTCCTTCGAATTTCCCGAGCAGGCGAGCCAATTGACGCAACGTATTTATCGCGGAACAAGGTCGCTTTTTAAACACGGCAAACATACGTTCCGCAAAAATCGCACAAAATTTATCGTCACACAAAAAAGTAATTGCACTAATATTACGAATTAATTTCACGATTAAAATAGAAACGTTTCTTGACATCATTGTAGGTAATAGATAATTTTATAGGAAGATTTTAAAGGAAAATTGTTTTAAGAAATTGATTTTGATAGAAATTATTAGATTTTTAGGGAACAGAGTGTAAAAGAATTCCAAAGAAAATTGGAGTTTTCTTGACGAGAAAAGAGTATGTATACGGTAGATGTATCCAAAAACAGTTCTCGTGTATACAAAGATTGACGAATGTGTATTCCAGGAAAGAGGGGATAAGGATAGGCCATGTGGCGTCGTTAACTCAGGATCGTGTATATCGTTCCTGATGCCCTGTACGAGTTACATATTTATAATTTTTCAGTCAATTATGTTATGTTATTTTATAATTGATTAATTCAAACAATGTGCTTGGATGAGCTTCTTTAAACATATTTTTGATTGGATCTTAATTGATATTCCTAAGGTTTTATAAAAACATTATCAAATGCCTTTAACATTATCAGTTTTATTTTTTCTTTTTTGCAGTTATTAAAAACATATAGATTCCATTAGCGTAACTAATATTAACTTGTTTGAAACTCTAACTAAATCTGAAATGTGATTATATACATCTGTTTTATTTTCATCATATACCTTTAATCATAATTATTTATGTACAGTACGTTTAAATACGTTAGAAACTGTTTGTTCTATCATTAATATTATTATATAAATATAATTCCCCGATCAAACCATAGGATTGAAAAACTATCAGAATTCCTGGACCTTGTAGGAGGTCGCGCATTTCGTACGCTCTAAAATGGTTCCAAAATGGTGGGAGGTGTAGCGTCAGATGGTGGGGTGCTGAATACAAAGAAAAATGCATTGGTTCACGAAGACAAGTGATAAGGCATAACAAGTACAATTTTCTTCGTTCATTTTTTTTTTCCAATGTATATCCGCTTCTTTTTCTACTCGCAGCTCGACCCGGGGTCAAAGAGCATCGTAGTTGTGAACGAATGAAGGCATCGCACCGCACCGTCCCGTCACGCCACGCGTTTCTCGCTGATAATAAAACCGATGGAATAGCGGCGATCTTGCTCAGTTTGTCCCTACTGCTCCGTGCGTCTTCTACAAGCCGCTTATCGGGACTATGGCGAGAAACGATTGTGTCTTTTCTCTACGACTCACGTTGTTTTCCAACTTCTGGAAAACTAATCGCAAATAACAGCTAATCTCCGATATTGGTATCTTAACTTTCATTAGCTTCCATTAAAAATAATCAAGAAGTCGTGTTATAAAGAGAAGTGTTATAACCGGTGTTGTTACTCATTCGTATATAAGGAAAAGAACAAACTAAAGTAAATACACCGCCTCCTCGAAGTATGTAATTCATTTAACGGAGAAGTTACATCTCGAATTATTTATCTTATTTGAGAAGTCTCGAGTGTCGCCGTGCGTGGCGCGGGCGGAATGAAACTTGGCCTCCTGAGCGACTAACTGTTCCGAAGGAATCGATCTTCGATATCGACTAGGTTCGTTGCTTACCTATGAATTTCCTGTTTACCCAGTCGACTTAAAATGACTTGATCGATTGGGAACACCGGAAGTCTTCCGTTCAGACTCCTTGAAACATTCGTAAATTCGTGATTTTACATAGAGTGAACAGTAAAATAATTGAATGATAAACGGTAATTTACTACCGATTGTGATCGTGTTCCGAGTGTGATAAAAATAAAAATAATTTAATAGACAGTCGTTTGACACGACCCATCATTTTTTAAGAGCGATAGGAAACTGTGATATATATAAAATAGAAATAAATATATAGCGACAAGAAGGAAAAATAGGGGAAAAATATAGAGAAAGAGAGAGATCGTGAAATAAAAGACAGAGACAGGAGAGAGGAGAGGCTTTGGGGAAAGACTCCAAGCCAGAGTGGTTTAAACACGAGCTCACTGATACTATAGTAGTACAGTTCGAAGAGTGAGCAGGAGCTATCCGTTTAACCAAAGTGTCGTACAGGAACGCGTTATGGTGGTGTCTAGCAGCTGACAGCGCGCGGCCATACACGAATTCGGGTATAAGAGGGGATCGACGAACGAGCTTCTTGCCGATTGCTTCACCATGATACGAATATTCGCAGACACCTTCAGGAATTTAATAAGTGAGTGTCCTGGAGATACTGTGCGTTAAATCTCATTTATAACTGCGACCATTCGTCGAAAGTAACAACATTGCTAGCTTTTAATGGGTTAACCGGGAAAAACCAGTTATCTGATTACTAGGATTTTTAATTTTTTGAATATAATAATAATGATTCCTTTATTCATAGAAACTTTTCAGCGTATTATTACATTTCTGTATAAACTAAATTACGTCGTATGTATATTTAGAAGAAATCGATCTATCTGAAACTGATTTGTTTCTATTAACCTTAAATTTCGTAATTATAGGATTTTCTGATTAAAGAATGGCCCGGTTAATAGATGTATATCATCAATTATATCAATTTATATCATCATCATATAGATTTATATCTTCAAACGAACGATGACGAGGTATCTAATTTTATTTTGTGATTTGTCAGTACAGTGCACAACGTTATTCATTAACAATTTAATTGAAAAATTGGTCTACCAACCGTATTGTTCGAAAAATCAACTGAGAATCTCATTCTTTATCTGTTAGTTATATAACGGTTTGTTTTTCCATTGATTGATAGTAGATTATTGTAGATATAATCAGAGACATATACAAATCATTCTTACACTCATCTAGAATAATCTTCTTTTTAAGTGACACGGGAAAGACAAATTATTGGAACACCTTGAATCGAATAACTGGTTTTAACTTGTTGACATTGATATCAAAAAATCAAGCGAGATAGACGGAGAAATAGTTGGTAAAATCAAATAATCTGACGGAGAACAGTCATTTCTTTCAGCGATCATCGCTTGCAAGTAACGAAAATGAGAAATGTTGCATCAGTTTGTTTCGCTTCATTAAGCCGCTGAACGCCGCTTTCGAAGTTGACATGCTCGCACGTTAACAAAGTCCATGTAGCGGTCATATTAATCACATTATTTATACCGTATACAAGATCTGCGATGAACATTATCACACAGAATTACATGAACGTGTTTGTATTCGGACAAAACATGATCGTATCTGTAATGATGTTGATTACGTCATTATCCTACGTATACTCAAACATCAAAAAAGAAAGCTAACAGGGATATTTAAGAGAAAAAAAACAATATTTTAAGTGAAACATATTTCTGTATGATAATTGAACGAGGCTCGATTTTGCGTTAGCCGCTGTTAGGAAGATCTAACCATTCTGTCCTGAATAATTTTCAGCTGACATTGCACATAATCTATAGAAATTTCGTTTGACCGTCTTCAATAATTTTACTTGACTCAACAGAAAAATTGTCCGTCTTTATGTTATATAATTTCACGATGTATAGCGAATGGCCAATTATTCGTTAAGATCGTCACTCTATTTCGACTTCTATTCTCTACAATAGAGTCTACGCAACTTTATCTCATATTGCATTCAGTTATTGACGAGCGAAAAAAGAAGAACGAAGCTAAGTTCACGAGTTCACCTTGTGCTCGTCTTATCGACCAGAAAGGAAGCTTTTCCTCCGACATTGTTTCTCGGCACGCCTTTTATCGACGATTTCCATCAGTCTCTTACGCGCACATGATCAATTGCTGCCTTTTTCTTTCAGTATTCTCCAACCTTCTCCTACGGCACGTAGTATACGTGACTGATGCAACGTATCGAGACTCGTTCTAAATTCTCCGCTCTTCCGCACCGTCTGAATTTGTACACATATTCTGCAGACAGCTTTTCATGGCCTTTGTACTCAGGTCTAAAATTAGGCGAATAATATGACGCAGTATCAAACTTCCGATCATAAATTCGTCTATTCTCGTATAGTTCAATTGACGTCCCCCCTCCCCTTCCCCTTATTGCGATCAGAACGATTCTTCTTCGTTTTACGTCACGAGTGACGATCGATTCGGCTCGATTCTCACCGTTGAGGGTTGTAGAAAAAAAAGTGGAGAAAATTTTCAGCTGGCAAGAGGCTGAGGTACGTCAATGGATTGCAATTTGAATCTTCATTCCCGGGAGAGGTACGGGATATAATTCTAGAGAATTATAGATAGAATTGAGGATGACGTAAGCTTTTTCTTCCAAGAGATGCAACTCGAATAATAACGGATTGAAAATCACGGTGATATAGATCAAGGTACTAAGAATTTGGATTTCGTCTCGTATTTCATGTCAGTCGCGAAAACTTCACTTTGGTCACATTTTGTAATTAATCGAGTTATACAATTTATTCCGCGTGATAAATTTTCGTGATTTGGAAAAATGTAACGAATTCCTTATAATAGTAAACACGGAATATTTTACAAACATAACACTTGATTGCATCTTCCATTTGTTATGGATGATATATTCGAGCAATTTGATCAAACTGTTTTCTCCATCGTGAAAGCGAAGTCGTTTAATTGAACAATCCACGCACGTGTGCGGCTAGAATCGCCGAAAGTTGAGCTGTAAGACGTCAAAATGGCGAAGAACAACATTCGTGTGACCAGCACGAGAGCTATTAATTTTTCGCGTCAACTAGGAAGTATGCGATTCTAGGTTGCTAACTTTAGGTACAAGCGATTAAACTTTAAAGCCATCTAAACTTTTTAACTATTGCTGGAATCTCTACGAAAGCTCTGATATCAATTGTTATCGTTCTTCTCCATTTTGTTCAACACTCGTCGATATTAATTTCATATTCCATTTCATTTTCATGTTGTTCAATTTTTACACAAGATTTGTTACGCAAGATACAATTTCGCACGAGATAACTATAAAACGAGGAGCCAAGTTTCAGAAACTTCCTTTGTAAGTTGATAAATATATAAGCGCGAAACCACAAGCGTTTCCTTTCCAACGTTATAAACACATTCTGCCCGTTACAAAGTTTGGCAAGAATGTTTCACAAGAACAAAAAGATTCGATTCTTACTTTCGAAAGAAAGTATCTTGCCATAACTTACTTTGTCAATAACTCTCGTGGGCTCGTTTTTCCCTATTAACCCTTGTGACATTCGAATTTTCATATTTCAATCTTACATATTTCTACCGTGAATAGTAGTCGAATTTTTAATACAATCTATACAAACTATAATAATATAATAATACAATATAATAATTACATAAGTAGATAGTGAATTTTGTTGAATTAATTCTATATTTATATCAGAGTCTTTTGTGATTACTTCCATTATAACATAATCTCTCAAGTTTATTTCTTTATCCAGTATGACGTGTAGGCTTCCTGTTAATTGATCCTTGAAGATTTGTCCATAAGAGGAGCTGGTCAAGATCGTGCTGTTCTCTGAAACGATTTTGCGTCTCACTCGAGGAAACATTCGGGTCCATAAGTGCATCTCGTCCGGTCGGTCGCTCTCAAGGATTAACTAAGTTAGAGGGTTAGCGACAATTGTGGCTCATTGTACGACCACTGAAGAGACCCTTCATTGGAGTACTTGAAACGCACCCGTTTCAGTCCGTTCCAGTGCCTTGAAGAACCTAGTCAATGGATGAAAATTTACTGAAACTCGTGTTTCCAACTATCTCCGAATCGCTTTAATCGGTCCTATTGAAAGTTTCAATCGGTAGTCAGTGACAAGAATCAATTTGCCTTTTCATGGAATGTATCCGCTGATTGAACAGGTATAGTTTGCAAGACGTATTGTGAAATTTTATTAAACACACTGGTTTATCTTCTGATTCAAAGTACTGTAAGAAATTCCATTTTTTTGGACCCTGTTTATTGGATGGAAATTTTGATTCATTCGTTAAAGACTAACGTTAATGCAACATTTCATTTGCAATTTTTTTTTTATATTTGTATTTATTAAATTCTGTTTTTTTAAATATTGTGGCTATAAAAAGGAATTCCAACGACTCGGTTGATATTCTCCCTACCAGTAGTGTTGTTCACTGTTTGAGGAATTATTGAAAATTAGTCGATTTGACGAACTATGTATTTTGAAACAGAAAGTCAGTAGTACATCATATGGTCCACTGAGAGATTCAATTAGTTTATCTCGTTTATGTCAAACACAAAGGATTAATTGCACTTCCTATTCATTCCCTTGATCATATTTATTAATTTATCTAGTAAAATTTAGCCAAATTTAATGTAATGAAATAAAAGGAGAAGCGGTAATAATTTCGTAGAATATCAGGAAGGACGTTCAGTTTTTCTGGATTAAGTTTTTCTTACATTTTTAATTCAAGGTAATCAGTTAAATTTTCTAAGCAATTGTTGTGTACTGTTATATATTTCACTTTAACGTGAGAACAGCATATTGTTTTATAAAAATATTTGCACCTAATCTTGCTTGTCATCATTCAATAATACGAAATCAAAACTTCGTTTCACCGTTCTTATTTTATATACCTTTCATACGCCATTACGCTATCAATCTTCGTAACATGGATATTATTCACGGTTGCCTTTCATCTCAGCCGCTCAAAAATAAAATCTGATTCGCACGAAACATCAAAGCAATATAAATACTTATATAATATTGTTAATAATTACTACAATTATCTGTTTGTAATTACATAAATATAGAATTCGATTGGAAGAGAAAAAAAAAAATGCTGAAGGATTTACGACAGTTCAGATTATCGAAATATTTACTGTAAATAATATTAATATTGGAATATTAATTATTTCGCTATTTGAAAATCCTCTTGTGACTAATCATTTACTGATTTAAAGGATATGACAATACAGACGTATGTATACAGGGTAGTTGGTAACTGGTGGTACAAGCAGAAAGGGGGTGATTCTACGCGAAAAAAGAAGTCGAAAATATAGAATAAAAATTTTTCGTTTGAGGCTTTGTTTTCGAGAAAATCGACTTTGAATTTTCGCTCGGTACACATGCGGTACGTTATAACGGATCTCACTGTAAATTGTTGTCTCGATGGAAAAATTAAAAAAAAAAATTTTTATTCTATATTTTCGACTTCTTTTTTCGCGTAGAATCACCCCCTTTCCGCTTCCAGTTACCCTGTATATCGGCATTTTCTTATAAAAGTATCAGAATGAACTGAGATTTGATAAATAAGTTACTTAATCGACTTGCGGAGATAATATAACAAACTAATGCATACATCTTATTACTTAATAATTTTATAAATTTACAATATGATGCACTGAAAGTCTCGCAACAAACATTCCATTTAACGATGTTACGACCGTTCGCGGAGAGACGCGGTCGCGAGGAAAACGCGTCAGCGAGAGGCGTAAATTCTCGCTACGATTCGGTTAATCGACGCCACGAATTAGTCGTTCCCCTGTTTCGGTTAAGATAACAGAGGTGGTTGAATGAATATGACACAGTATAGTAAGTTATATTTCACCGTTTATTCCAACAACTTATAACGAAGGCAATTACGCTGGTGCGTATGTACGAGATGAAAGAGTGACTGATCTGCGGGTGTGTATACCCGGTCGAAGGATGTTGACCGTTCGAAGGATGTGAAATCAGTACTGTCTTGGGAGACGATGCTGTCTCGGAGGAAAGCTAAAGATGGGTGTGTCTATCGCACGGGACCATCGGATTTGTTGGTGACGATTTTAGTTAAGAGAGTGAGGGAAATAGGCTTCGTTGTTAATTGGTTAAACGAAGGGTCTTAACCGCCCTCGAGAGAAAGTGGTTAGTGGGAGGAAAGTTGCATCATACGTGAGAAAAACTAACTTTCTCTTGTCAAGCTGTAGTAGACAATAGTCTTTAGGAAATAGTCTTTAGTCTTTAGTCTGCTTCGGAAACAAACGTTTGTTTGGTTTGAAGGACCTCTACTAGGAAATTCCTGAGATTTATGGAAGATACTTGAGACTATTGAGGGTACGCAGTGAGTATCCGAAGACATCTGGTTGCCATCTTGCCCGTGGTGTGTGGCCTGGGCTAGGTAGAGTGTTACGCGACGTAACAAACGATTTTCCGCGATTGCTCTCGCACTTCCTCGTTTGAGAAACGGGAACGTGAACGACGCGTGGTTCCGTCGTGGATCGAAAAAATAAAACGATTACTGTGAAACGAAGCGCCGATAACCCATGTCAGATCATCGTTTCATCAGAGTCTTCGCGTATTGAACTGCGATAAACGGATCGTTCGATTCTCATGCAATCGCGTCCATTTCTTTTTTCATGCAGTATCAATAATCGACAGAGGGCACAAGGCAAAACAAGATGACAGAATTTGGTGATCTGATGCCACGATTTTGTCAATAACTCGTCGATGATCTTGTATTGACACGAATGTACCCAATTGCTTGTTGAGAAATGATTCTGATCGGCTTTCGATAAAATGTGATATAGAAATTTTCGAAATTGATAAAGTTAAGTACAATATCAAAGAGTATATCGTTTGAAAGACAACAATCGATAGTTGACTGTAAGATAAAAACGAGTTCGTTTCACCTTTACAATAATAAATCATTTCATTTGATGATGTACACAGATTATTTTAAATGATATAAATTTTAAACACACGACTGTTTTAATGTTGGTACGTATAATGTCTTAATTAACTGCGGATAAATACGATGACCATAACACGATCGATAATAGCGGTAGCATAAAATCAATGTAATTGGGTCAATCGATGTTCGAGCGGAGAAGTTCGATCATCGACAAATTACCCCAGATAAGGACGCATTCATATCTTTTAATTAAGAATTGTTGCGATACCGTTCGAATTAAATGTGATATCATGTTGAAGCTCTCCATTACCTAATTTCCATATCCCTTTCGATTTCAACGAGAAGAACATTAAATATCTTTAATGAAAATATTTTCTAGATCGCAACAGTGTATGAATAAAAAGAAAGATTTTGATATGACATAATTGAAAACTAAAAAATCTACTAGATTCAAAAGTAGCTGATAAATTGAGGGAATTTTATGAAAGCCAAATATGTAATTATTAATACTTTGATGTTTGTAATATTTCAATATTACGACGAGTAATATTTTCAAAATCTTGACAAGTAGGAAAAAACACAGGTTTAATTCCAAGATTAAATAAAAAGGCAATGTTCGTGGCATTGAAATTGTTGACAACATACTGAGTTGTAAGAATACTTCACTCACAACAAAAAAAGATAATTATTTGTTTAGTCATTTATTTCGATATGTAAGGTTCTTATATTCTATTCCATGTATGAGTTCATAGTTCTAATAGAAACTAATTATTTAAATGCGGATATAGTACGGATTTAATCATTCTCCTGCTGTTACTTCCTCGCTTTTTGTTGATCGTGACTATGCCTCCAAGTGGACTTTGCAATCCACGGCTTTACATTCTCTTATTTCGTTGAATCATTAAATCATAAGACGTCGCGGAACTCAAACGAGTTCGCGATCACATAACAGTTCAATAAACCGAATTCCTTTGAACTACAACAATATATTGTTTTTACTTTCCGAGAATCACGTGAAATATGAAAATTTATTTCCATAGTCACTTAGAATAGAAATGCGACTCGCGCAGCCTCATGTATTTAAAGAGAAAAAGCAGACAAAACATTCTAAAGATTACTTAATAGTCCAGAAATTTTGTTAATTGAGTTATTCATTTGAAAGTAAAATATAAAAGTATTTTAGATACACATTTTTGCAAATGTCACCTCAGACTATCCTTGCAAATTTCTATTTGATTTGCATATCTACGACATGCTTTCGTCAATAATTCAAACATTATTCATTGCGCACATGTGTTCGCACAGATTCTGTATCTTACAATTTCATGACACTAAATTTGTAAAAATTAAATCACACGATTCTATCAACCGATGTTAAATCACGTGAATAGACATTTTTATTCGCAATTCTTCTCGCTTCGCTCCTTTGCGTGAGAAATATTTCATTTTAGCAACGGTTATACTATACTATACTACTATTGTAACTCCAGATTTCGTTAGAGCTATCGTTAAAAAAATTTTTTTTTTTATTTATTTGTTGAAATTACAATCAATTCTCGCGTTGAGAATATCGTTAAAAAATGATATTCATTTTATAAATTCTGGATTTAATCGATACCTGAATCTAATATCGAGAAGAAGATCAGTTCATATCATTGTACGAAACAATATAACTGATAAATCTAAAGAAATTGAAACGAGGAATACCAAATTTTAATGTTATGTACATATACCTCTCGTATTTTTCCATGCCATCTGTTGCAGATATTATCTCAACAGTAAAGTTCGAAATTATCGACAGTTTCATAGCCAATACGGAACTTTCGAAAAAGAGTAAGGTCACCGTTGAACGTGGCTGAATCATTCATTGGTCGTTCAGTCTGTAATCGGCATCAGTGCCTCTCGAAATATTGTTCACTTCATTTGGATAAAACAATATAATAATTGCTTATCGTGCTTCTGCTCGTGTTCGTAAATTCGCGTTTTCGTTACGGTTCGATAAGGACGAATGTTTCGTGCAAACGTATAAACGTTATTTATAGTGAACATTGAATTTACTCTCTGGAACAACGAAGCGAGCGAAAGACGGGGAAAGTATTGCGTGAAACTGTGGCTGTTTTGCCAATCTGGTCAGCTATTTCTCCAGAATACCATCGGATAATTCTCGATTGTTCGCGTTTCACTGTGTACATACACTGAAAGTGTTCCTTGCGTGACCTTTAACAATTTCAAGGACTTCTTGCTATTCAGAGTTTGCTGATCAACTATGCTATATTAGGTGTTTGAAGTTCGGCGATCAACTATTCTAAATTAGGATTCTCTACTACTCCAAGGTGATCGATTATTTTCGATTAATTCGAAGGTGAAATATGTACCACATACTATGTTTGCTACTTTGAAACTTCCTATTTTGTGGAAAAATATCGAATTACGTGAAGTCTTTATAGAATGTTGGTTGCGAGGATATTAGCTTTAACCTGGTAGCAGAGATTTCTAGTTCTCGTTGATCGTGTTTCTTTCCTGCAACATATGGTAAAACGTGCAATTTGCGTTTCACCAACGAGATATAAATCCCAGGCCGCGGATGCTAATTCTTCGTGGCCGAAAGCATCCATGAGCGTGTGTTTCTAGAGGAAAGAAACGGTGATCGACTGGATCGTAAACGTGTTTTACAAGGCTTGGCCATTCTAACGTGGCTTCGATATTATCGGGGGAGCGTACTCGAGGGCGCGGTTCTCTCCGCCTCTAAAAACAGAAGCCGTTTTCGAAAGCTGGCCGTTTGTCTTTCGCGGCGAACCTTCCAACGAATCGCCATCATAAAACGTACACCCTTCAGGAGAAAAAGAATTTATTCGTACATAATTGCACCGTCTCGGACGAAGCGTGTTATTACTGTACTGCGATATACACGTAGAAACATTGGAAATTTTTCAGAGCATTCTTTTTTGTTGGAAATGAATATACGTTGCGTTTCTCTTTTCCTTTTTCTGCAAAAACAACGGAAAGAGACCGGCGATTTATACATTTTTTTTTTACGAAAAATCTTTATATATAAAATCGAAACGAGATATCATACGTACGTTATAACTGTGATGGTTCGTTAAAAAATAGAAAAATACAAAACAATTGAAGAAAAAATGATTCAAGGAACGTAATAGGATTAGAAAGGAATAAAAAATGTATGCAAATTTGCAAATGTATGCAGTACGAAATAGAACGAAGACGAATTATAGATAGAGCTGTAATTAAGTGATTTGTTGCTCTGCTACCAATATATAAAAGTTTGATTGGTTTCGATCAGAAAGTTTGTTCTAATAATTCTCAGTGAGTTGTATATCGTGTACAGCAAAAAAGTTGATCTTTTAGTTTTTACTTGATTCCCTTCCTCGGATAGAAAAGTCGATGATTGAGAAAGTTTCTGAAATATTTTGTTGTACGGAGTTTGACAAATAGGAAACTCTAAACTGTCAACGAAGTTCTGAGACCCTCGTGACATCCTCGTGTTTCAAGTTTCATTATTAATCACTTGTTTATTAATCACTTTTCTGTGCCCGTGTCAACATCTCTGCGATAATTCCGTATCATTTTTATCTTTATGTTTGCTTAAACTGTGTGTCACGTACCCTTAAAAGATTTATATCTACGCCGTTTGTATAAGATATTTGCACATTTATTTTCGCTGGTCAAATGTTACGTACTGCGAAGGTTATTTGATAACATATTGAAAACAAAAATGATGTTACATTCAGAAAGATCTTAGCCCGTTAAATACATAGATAAGAAAATATGTAGAATTTTAGCAACTTCTTAGTACCGGTATCTCTAACTTGATAAAGCGATAACAAATATTTTAATGTATATTCACGATTTCTCCATAAATTCTCTTGTCCAAAAAATGAAAAACGCGACTCTTCGTGTTCTTTCCCATCAATTTTCAATTTGTTTATAAACCATCTCCAAAATTCTCACATATGGTCTATGTACGTTGCACATGTGAGTATGTGAAATAATAGTAAAAAGTTACGAGAAGCCATACCATGTAAGGTCATCAAACTTAGGTTCACTTCAGGTAGTCGACCATCGATTAGACCATTTCTCGTTCAACGAAATCATTTCTTTTATTTCGTGTTTTTACAGCCACGTCGGCGGTGATCCTGAAGACAGAGCACGACCATAATCGGTTATCCAGTCTTTCGGGGGATAATATCCTTGGCACTGGAGTTAGGATTGGTCGGGGCGAGGACGCAGTCGCAGGTATCAACGGCAACATTATGGATTCGGCGCAATCAGCCATGATGAAGCAAACAGACTACGTCGTAGGTCAGTAAAAGAAGCTCTAACATTTTCTTTTCAATACGTTAAACATACTCGTCAATTAAATTCTATCATCTCGTCAGATTGTTTCGGTGATTCGTAAAGTTACTCGAATTCGTTGAAATTTTCTTTCGTGTTTCGAAATTTTGCCGAGAAGAGTGATCGTTACAGGGCAACAATTAACAGCGTAAGCTGTTTGAAGAGGAAATATCAACCGTGTATTTATTCGGTGTTTTATAACGAACGATAATTTTTCTTACTGTTATCGTTACGAACGAATTGTGACACTGTGATTGAATATGATGTAAGAATAAAGACAGAAACGAAGAATAGTGAAACAGAGATCACGTTTCGTCGGTGATCCCGTCGTTTTTCCGATAACATGTCACGTGCAACCGGCAATTCTTCACCACCGGTATTAAAACGTTCGAAAATCATTCTTAACAGCGTAATTGCTATATAATCCGTGAACTGTGTCCAAAATTGTTATTTATATGCGTATATAACGATATGCGTAATCTCGATGAAACACGCAAATGTTTAAAACTGTTGTTATTCTCTTCGTATTTTATTTTCCTTCTTTTATCGTAGATGACACGATCGTTTTATATTTACAAATATCTTTGAACCAATTATAACGTATAATTCCATTTTGTATAAAGAACTCTTATAATTATTTTTCCGAGCAATCGCCTGGATTCTTTTGATGTTCATCATCAAGCAACGTAGTTTGCTCGATTCTCAGAATTACGGAATAATTGACGGGAATATTACAGCCCATTGATCTTGTTCCTCTTTGTTGAAATTAACGTTCAGAGCATCGTGACAACGGACAAGCCTATTAGTACGATTGTGAAAATTTCGCAGTTCGTTATCACCGTTCACATTCGCCGCGTTTGCGTCTCTCGTTTCCTCTGGTAAATTTCATTCTGTTAAAATCGTCCGATATCGGCCACGAAACAAACTGTTTCCAGATCACAGTGCGTCTTATCGAAATTGAAAATATATGAAGATTTTGAAAGGGTGAATTGTATTTGATTGGAACTTGTAAATTTTGTATTTGACAATTGGATTAAAAAATGAAATTTGAATTGGAATTAAAATGTAGAAAATTGTTTATATTTAATTATACAAGAGTCTTGAAGAAATTGTGACTATGATAAATTCTAAAGATTATCAGGCTTTCACAGCAGATTATAAAAAAGAACTGGTTTCTCTCTTTCTGTCTGTCTGTCTCTCTCTCTCTCTCTCTCTCTCTCTCTCTCTATTTTGTAAGTCGTAGTAAACTTCGTTTGTTGATTAATGATTGTCGATTTCACATTAAGTGCCGACCTACAATGTTATGATTGCAAAATAGAGAACAAAACAATGTTATTGTATTATTGTCCATTTAAATACTATCGGTAATCGAAATCAATAGAACCGAATTAAATGTTCAGTGTCATTCAAAGTGATTACGTATATTTATTCCGATCTTACTTTCCAACACATTCTTTTCATATCTTTTTTATATATTCTATTAATCATAAGCAATCCATAAGTAAGAGATAATTTGTATTATCCGCATATTTCTTCATTGTTTTTGCATCTCCATTGGAATATATTGGCTTTTTGGAATACATTAAATTCTGAATATAGTACTTTCGTTATTGATCCTTTAAAAAGAAATAAGTTAACTAGCATCATGCTTGTCACAATTAAAAGTCATCATTTTCTATTGTTACAAATGAAAAAAAAAACAGTTATTCAGAAAGATATATCTTCAGAATTGCCAATAAAAAAGAAACTGATTTTCTAGAGATTTTCATATTTGTATTTTCATATTTACATCAACATGTAAATGAAGATGACTCTTACAAAAAACGCAGTTTTTTCGTCAATTACCATTATAACTCGATCGATTAAATAACAATCAGAACGCAAAAACGTTGACACTCGAATAACAAACTTCGACCGATTAGACAATCCGCATAAGTACGAAGTTCACTGTGCCACACGCTTCTCAAGTGGGAGGGAAGAGTGAGTCGCGGAATGACGAATTGTAGAAGCGGAAGACGAAAATCCGCACGATGTACCTACTAATCTATGTTTTTTTAACCTTTGCAGATATTGTCTTGCCAACTGTTCTAATTGCTCTGCTATTCGTTGGCAACGCCATCATCGTCTACATTATCTTTCAGTATAGAAAGAGGTGAGTAAAGGTCGTGCAGCCGTGCTATTTGTTCGCTCCAAAGTTCCTTTCCCTTTGATTTTAATTGTTTCTACATACAACGCAACCTGTTTGATTATACATGGCGAATTCATGATTTGAAAATATCGCAATGGCATGTTAAATGATCGTTGCTTGCTATCATTCTGGTCAATTTTCAAGGAATCTCGAGTAATTTCACTCTCCTGAGTAAATCTCTTCATTGAGATATATATATCTGACACATTAGTATATTTTCAATATGTGACGTTAGAAATTCAGTCTACGAATTCAGTTCCAAGAACTGGTAGGGATAGCGATGGTCAGTTAACAAGGCAAAATCCTGGTTAGTGTATTGTAGTATATTCATGATTATTTTGAATATTTTATTTTTTGCTGACCAATTTTTAAAAATATTCTTAAATCAATAATTAAGTAAATATAATAAAATTCACGTATGAACATTCTGGCTTATTTTGATTCGTCTTTGGTGTCCTTGAACAGTCCAATATCCAATGATTGCAGTTCACAACAAATATTCTTGCAATGCAGAAAGTGAAGCTTAAATTTCGTTTGCAGGAAAGTTTCATCAATAGAGCAGGGCGAGGAAATGTCTCTACGTAATGCAGCCGAGGTGCCACAGGTGTGATTCGTGTTAGAATCAACGATAAAATTTACGGTGCCAGCCCAAAAAGCGTCAGCGAGAAGGCCTACGTTGCATTTTTCTACGAGGATGATCTCCAAACGAAAATGGATCTCTAAAAAGAGGATCGTCGAGGAGTATCGAACATTATCTTTTTTTCTTTCTTCTCCACTTTTAGAAAGAAGAATAATCGTCGAGTCTGCAGATGGATCCTCGAAACTCGTGTTCATTCGATTTTGATAGTTATATGTTCTTTGGTTGGGACACATGACTGGAAAATGTCTTTTTTACACGCGCGAAATTCAGAGACGCTCTCGAAGAAAAGACTATAATGCGCTCGTCGCCACTCGTAATAAGAACCGCTGTCAATATTTAGGAATCCAGGCGCCTAATTAGTGCTGCCATGGTCTTCTACCTACATGTTCATGCATACAGACACACATACGTACACGTAAACTTACGATAATGTATTATAATGTAAGGAAATAATATATTCTATATTTCGTCCAAATTGTGACTTAAGTTAAGAATAAACAGATGTTTTCATAATACATTTGCCTTTCCGAATACTTCATTAAATTCTATTTTCAGAAGGATAATATTTATATATACATAATTTTTATGAAATCTAATTGGAAATTTATTTAAAAAATTAAACTAGAATTAAATTAGAAATATTTTTGTAAGGGCTCGCCTAAAATCTCCTCCAAGGTGCGTACTGCATTTTGAGCACACTTCTCCGTAGTTTCGTCTTCGTCTTCCAACATTTCTGCCAAGAAGGGTATAGTTTCTGGCAAGAGTGGCATGAAATCTTCGCCAAGCTTCCTTACAATTTCAACCTATATTCATGTGAAATAAAATATTAAATTACTAGCATTTTATGAACTTAATCGAATTGTACTTCTGACGCGTAATCTGATGTATAATCGTTCAGTAACGATATCATTACAATATTATTTATAACCAATTATGAATTAATATTAATCACCTAATAATAATTAATACATTTAACTTGACAAAATATAAGCTTTCACTCACCAACGCATTCAGTGCAGCGGTTCTAACATATGGTTTCGTATGTCTTGTCTTCAGCAATGTCTGGTACACTAATTGCTTGTGCAAAGAGTCATCAGGAATGGCACTAGCGAAGGCAGCAATACAAGGCACCACTAATTCACTTGCTCTTTTCTCATAGCCCTCTGTGGAGCCCAAAGTATTCTCCAACTGATCCACAATTGGTTGAGCCAGTATTTCGAATCTCTCTTGACTCACGAAATTATGAGCGTCGTAACTGAAGACTCGATATAGAGTCAATAAAATGGCTTCTACTAACTCGATTTTGCTAGACTCTTCAGGCAGAGTCATCTCCTGCGGTTCCTCTATGATCGCTGGATTATTACTACTTAACAATATTGCTGCATGCTTGATGAAGTGACCAGCAAACAGAACGAAAAGTGATTTTAGACACTCTGCTATGTTGGCTGAAAGTCTGCAACAGATGATAAAAATTTATATATTTTTATCCATGATTAGGTAACCATAAGTAAACTTTAACACACAAAAATGCAAAAAATTACAAAATAAAATAAAACTCAGATAAAATAATTTAATCAACCTGTAGAAAGTGATATTTCGTTCCTTGTACTGTGGATTTCTAGCAGCCCAGTCGTAAAGTTTATAATAAAGTGGTCTAAAGGTAGTCTCGCTTAGTTTCAGTACTAAAGCAACCAATGCTTTACTGGCGCTTTCCTCTATGACCACCACATCCTTCAACGTTAATTCCAATTCGTCTACTTCCATGTCATCTGGCGAGTTTGAAATATCTTCGCGAAACTGTAAAACCTTCAAGAAGAATGTGCCTAAATCCGGTATAACTGCGTTTATATCGTTAGGCTGAGCACTATTGAATGATTCTACTAGGACATTCATCAGCGCTGGGATACGTTGGTACAATTTCTTTGCAAGTAACGTCATATATGTCCTGTTGACTGCTGGTAACAGCACTCGCGAAGGTATGCACGTGGAGAGTTTCTGGGTTGTTGCATTTAATCGTGATATTACGATGCCAATCTATGAAAATGATAAACAAGGAAAATCTTCAAAAATATTGATTATCGTTTAATTGTATAATGTAGTCTCAAATATTGATAAAATCATATCAGATAGTTAAAAACTATATGTAAAAAATCTCCAAAAATATAGTAAACAATAGGGAATGAATAGAAAAGGTGAAAACACTTTGAGAAACCTACGAAATGTGGCTAAAAGATAGTGAACAGTTAGTATACGATTGTTTATAAAATACATTTATCGCGGCAACAGAAGTATTTAATAAAGTAGTAAATCATACCTTTTGATGTTCCGTATCAGTGTACAGAGAGTTTAATCTCGCCAGTTCAAACAGTAACTGATCCAAATACAAAGATAAGAAGTTCCCTACAGATTCGACGATCTTTTGCAACGCGCTTACGATACTGACGACTATTACATCCGGCACACCTTGATGGCAATGATCTTCTAACAAATGCAGGATGGCCGGTACAAATTTGTTCAATGAATGTATCGCGTGAATACGCATAGAACTGCATAATTCCGCGACACAAAGAGCAGCGCTGGCTAGTACTGGTCCTTCCCTTGAACCTAACAGCTCAGTGGTCGTCTCCAGAATCTATAACAAAAATAGTAATAATAATAATAAAAATTCGTATCTATTAATTTATTTAATTGTCTATCAGTAATGGATTTTTTTCGCAAAAATATATAAGATATTCAAAATACGGTCTTAATTATAATATTGTAGTTGCCAAATACAACAACTCTCCATTTAAGATTTATTTTTTCAGTTATGTTTACAAAAATATGAAATTGCATAAACATCCGCAATCTATTAATGACCAACTGGTCAACCAATAATTTTCTATTTCTGTTAAATAATATATTGACTTACCGGTTTGAACAGTATGGGATGATCGCTAGCCAACAATTTCGCCAACAATTTTATAGTAATCAAGACAGTTTGCTGTACAATCTCTTGTTCCTGCGTTTCAGACTTTACTTCCACTGATACTGTCTTCGATAAAGCTTCAATCAACTGTAACAAATCTTCATGATCCTCTTCATTAAACTTTCTTTGTTGAAGACGCGTGTTAAGAAGCTCCAAGGCTTTTCTCTTCACTGTCAGTAAATTATGTTCTATCAGACGCTTGATACTGACCAAGAATATTCCATTTGGCAATAAATTATTCACCAAATCTAACACGTCATATAAATGATGCAAAAGAACCTTCCAATATTTCGCAATTGGCTTTCCTTGATGTTTATCAGCATTCTTCGAGGTACATTGGATTAGTATGATTAATTCAACAATCAGTTGATCATAATATGGTCTCACATTATTCACTTCGGTAGAATCGAACTCGGCGACTTTATTAATAAGATCAGGTGACGATAACAGATTACTTAAAAACTGGACCAGAGTATATTTATAATGTCTTAAGTGTTTAGGACTACTAGTACTAACATCAAAGATGTGTTTATATTTAAACGAAATCGCAGCTCTCCTGCCTTCTTCGTCTTCTACGTCTACAGGCAATTCCTTCAGAAACTGAGTCAATTTCACGCAAACCTGAATAAGTCTCGTGGGTGGAAATTCTTGAGATACCTGTAGAGCAAATTCTAATCTCTGTCCAGGTGTCTTTTGATTCGTAATACGCATAGTACTCGACATAACGTGGCTTTCGAAACTCAATAAGTAATACAAATGAAAATGATTATCCAATAATTGTAATAACTTTACAAATAATGGAGTTCGTCTATGTTCTGGAATATCGGGTAACGAAACGATAAATGTTCTTAGAACCTCACAAGCGTGAGTTTCATTCTCAGCCGCATTTATTATAGGAACCACGGTCTCGATGGTCTTGGATATTATTTGAATAGAATAAGCATCGTCCTGACGGACCACAGAACTTCCCATGAAAGTGAAAATAGGCATTATAGTATATAGAGCACATCTCACATCGACGATTTTTAATAACTCTACTAGAACTAATAGAGCATGATGATGAGTTTGGGGATTCCTTGAAGTTCTAATACATTGCGTGATTAAGTCTATTTGTAAATGAGCATCATGAATAGGCAATTTCTTCACTGTCAATCGATGAATAGTGGATAGTAATAATTGGTTCGTATATTCTATAGGACTTTGTTCCTCGAAACTGAGGCATGTCTTCAGCAAATTAAACAGGATCGGGTAGAGTAATTCCTCATGTTCGATATTGTCAGCTTGTTGAACGAACTCTAAGAGAGTCACGCCACGTTTCCATTCTCTTCTGTTGATTATGGTTGGGTCAGGAGCACGAATGAGACTGATCCGTCTTCTATTTTTCATTTTACTGTTGTTTAATTCAGCATTCTTGAGATCCTTCATGATCTGTAGCTCGTCAACTACGAGCTGTGCATTCACTCGAATTTTTCTCATTGCTCTATTGGTTGAAGAAATAATGTTTCCTATTTCACAATCAGTGGCTACATCTACTAATTTAGCTAGAATTTTCTTCTGAAGAACATTGGACGCTTCTTCAGCTTTTTGGAAGAAGGTACTTCCTATTTGTTTTAGAAGAATCACACTTGGTGGATGTTGATTTCCGGATTCTGTTATTACTTTGATCTTGTGCTCCTCTATGCTAGCTTCGAATAACTTCCAAACTTGTTCAACAGTGAGTGCCTTTACTGTTGCACTGTTGAATCTCTGAAGTATGTTTTTCAACAAATTTCCTGCAGATTTATTTTTAGGATCAGCCTGAAGCATTTCTAAAAGGTGTAATCCAAGAGGAACTAATCGTTGAAGTATTGTGGGCCCATTCACGTAAACTAGAATATCAAGCAGCTGTGATTTAATATGTAAAGGAGTTTGCTGATCCATGACTATCTCAAATAACATTTGTTGCGCTTGTTGTAGCCTCTTTCGAAGATCCGTCTTCAATTGTTTACATACATCTGGATCAGGTGATAATAGAATGTAAAGAGATAAAGATAATTGATCAGGATCTAAAGATATTTCTGGGCTTCTGATGACAAGTTCTTGCAGTAAGGATGGAAAAGGATTCACCATTGTGCAACGATTAAGCACTTGAGCACTTGAGCACTTGCTTATGAGCTTCTCGAGTACTTTTAATGATGCTATTCGACATTCATTGTTCTCTCTGGCTAACGAAAGTAACAAATTTGTAACAAAGACTTTATCCTCAAACGCCCATTCAGTAGATTTGCATTGATTCAGCAGGACTTGAGTTATCTTCAAGCAATGAAAGGACGTTTGCACCTTCACAGGCTTTATGTACAGTTGAGAGAGAAAGCGGATAAGATCCTGAATCGTGGAGAAATGTCTTTGAAAAAATATTTGTAGACAACGAGAATAATGCTTGCACCAATATACATTATCTATTCCCTCGAAGAACATCTCAAGAAGTCTCAAAATCAAATTACTACGATGTTGATTGTTCTCAAAATCAATCGCCGGATTTGACTTCAAATCGAGACGTCTGTGAACCATTTCCAGAACGTAGGTACCAACTTGCAATGGGAGAACACCTTGAGAAGTTAATTCTATGGCCATTTGTATATTATCTCCTGTAATATTATTGCAATTTTGTAATAACTTTACTTGCGGGTATTTTTTAATCATCTCCGTAGCCATTTCGATTACCTCTCGAGCTATTTGCGGTTCCAGAGATCCAACAGGGACTCTACATACGGATCCGAGTAAAATTAGGTTGAAAAACATGGAAGCTGCATCACCATGAGCGATCTGTTGCTTCATTGCGCTTAATATGCTATCTGTTGGCGGCAGCAATTCCCAGTTTAATATATTATGAAAAGATGCCGATGAAACAGCCTCTGCGTTCGGTAATTTTCCTAGATCCTTCTGCACGTGTTGCATATAAATATTGTTCCTAGCAAAGTTTGATTCTAATACTTCCATCGCGATATCCACGTCTGCGTCGTCATTTGGGAATAAATAAGGTAATGATGTAATGAATACGCTAGTATCATCTCCGACTTTACAGAGTTCTAATAGGATTTTCAATGCTGGTTTTGCTAGTATTTTCCTACGGCTGGTGTGACAAGTCGATAGTAATATTTTCAACTCATCAATCAATATATCTGCAGATAGAAGACTTGTTAGGCGTTTCGTAGAAATAGAGAGCAAAGCTTTGATTACGTCTACTTCTGTGTCACTAAATCTGGATTGTATCGTGGTTGTCATCATCTCCTGGAAACTTTCAGGAATATTCACATCAGAATCTGCCAACATTTCCAACGCTACAATTCTCTGTACAGGATTGATATGAATCAATTTGTCAAGTATACCAACAGCTTCTTGCGTGTCCTTGGCTCCAAAATGCCAAGATGTGACGAATTCCAATGCCAGTTTGGAATCTTTGTCTGTTTCGCTGCGTTTCATCAATCCTTTCAAGTAATCATCGAATCTTTCAGGATACGTTCTTTCAAGAGTGTGATACAATCTTATTAGAAATTCTCTAGCTTCGTTTTTCATGTCAGTTGAAAGAAACTCCTTCTGTAATACATTCCACAAAATGGTGTCCACTCCAATATCATCGAGCTTTATTCGTGACAATATTTCATTCACCATATTCTGTATTCGAACTGTTTCTGATGGACTGTCCAAAATCATGCGACAACTTGTTTGTAGTAATGATACAATGAATTTTAATATATTCACATTAGAGGATTGAAGCTTGATTGCGAGCTCGATGAACCAGGACAATTCTGATAGTCGAGTAGCAAGACTTTTTGGAACTGTAGTAAGTTGATGAATTGGTATATTGTACAAGAAGAATAACAGGTGCAATGCTTCCTCTTTTAGATGCGTTTTCTTGAATATCTTCAGAAGTAATTTTTCCATAGTTATATCATTCAATTTCTCTTTGAACGCCAGTTTTGCTAAGATCATGTAACTACTGGCTACAAAATCGGAGATGGAACTTTCTAAACCTTTTAAAATAGCTGGTAACATATGACCCATTTGTACTTCGGAAATTCCAGATGATTGATCGATAATTCCTAATATTGAAGTTGTGTAAAATGCATACAGAGTACTTAAAGAAGACGCTCGCTCTGAATATGTGTTAGTAGCGGTAATTACGTGATTGCAAATTAGTTTTAGTAAAGCATTATCAGAACTAAGACGATTGACTAATGTTATTGTAGCTAAGGGAACACCTGGCTTTTGAAGGGGTTCTAACCAGTGCCAGTTATCAGCATCATCAGATAGATTTAATAGTTGTAATGCTCTTGCAAACATCCGAGTTTCGTGATAAGGTAATATTAAAAGCAAAAATTGATCTCTATTAAATTCTTCTATGTGAAACCTACATATTAACCATTCAAGAGTTTTATGAGCATTATTGAGCAAGAAGTAAGGAGATAGAAGGATAAGAAACTTTTCAATCTGTCTATCTAACTTCTTGTTAACTTTAACATCTTGCACAGCACGTTCAAGATTCAGTGAACTTTGTGCAAAAAGAGTATGTTCAAATTCTAAAAATACGTCTGATAGCTTAGTCAACTCTTGCAATCCATTTTGACCTGGGGAAGAAATAAACATCAATTATTGCTTCAATAAAAAATATGTAGAGGTAGAAACATAAAATAAAGTGTGTTACCTATGCTTAAAACTGTCTCTCTGTCTAAATTAGCAGCTTCCCTGGGATCAAATAACAAGCTTGTATGTTTTTTATCTCGACGCAGTATTGTTGTTTGAGGGGTTCTTAGTTGTTTTAATTGTCTCGCAAGAGATGTAGCCATCTTGAAACTGTAATTAAAATTATTTGTAATTCAAAACATAAAAAAGATATAGATATATAAAACATGCACATAACCTTATGCTGTACATAACCTCACCTTTTTTTTATTCGTTAGAAATAGATGGAGTCAAATCTTCCTTAATATAGTACAAAGGTTTTTTACAAATATCACAAAATATTTTCAGTATTTATGATATATTAAATTACCGAAATAAAGATATACATTTGTGAGCATGTGCATTTGGTATATGTAATATTGTAAGTCGTAACCCCTAATCAACTACAATGCGCATGCACAGGCAGATCTTTGAAGAACGTGGTCACTACGAATTGTACGGTGTTATGCTTTTTTTCTCTTTTCACCAACGGTAGTACTACGCGTAAAAAAAAACCAATCACAACATTGGGTTGTATACGATCCTTAGAATTTTATCATTCATTTGAATTAAAGGGATCCTTAAATATTGTATTAATCTCCGATATAAATTTTACGTTACTTTCTGTGCTCGGATTAAAAAGCTTCGATTAATATATATATATATATATACACATACATACTTCTGAATAAAACGGAAAAATAATTTTACGACGTTTACATAACGGTGTAAAATTTTCATTTCTTTAACGAAGAAAATGGAGGATTCCTTTGAAAATATTAATCCCAAATTATACAAAAAAATAGATGAAAGAGAAATTACTGCGGAAGATGAAGATGAAGATATTGTAGATGAATTTGATGCACGTGAAATTTTCGGTATGTATTTATTAATATCATAATGTTTTCTGAATTTTTATGTCGTATACAATTATTTTTTCTAACATATGATTTACAGATTTGATTAGAAACATCAATGATCCTGAACATCCTTTGACATTGGAAGAATTGAATGTGGTAGAACAAAGTCTCATCGAAGTAACACACAAACATGATATAAAAAGATTATACTATACATTATTAACCATATTATCAAAGAAAGTAATATGTTTTCTTTCAGATTGATAATAAAGCAAGCACAGTTCACGTAAAATTTACTCCAACGATACCACATTGCAGTATGGCAACATTAATTGGTTTATCAATTAGAGTACAATTACTGCGAGTTCTACCTTCAAGATTTAAAGTTAGTGTTGAAATTACGCCAGGTACTCATATGTCAGAGGCAGCAGTAAATAAGCAATTAGCTGATAAAGAAAGAATAGCAGCAGCTCTTGAAAATAATCATCTACTTGAAGTGATTAATCAATGTATTGGCATAAAATGTTAATATTATCTAAAAGGTATGAAATTCAACATATATCATTTATAATTGTATATAATTTATTAGAGATATCTTATCATTATTTTCCAGTTTATTGACATAAATTTCAAATTATTACAATTAGATCTTCATAACTAATTAAATATATAAAGAAATTTCATATACACAAAATCTCATTTTTTTATTGTTGTCATTGATGTTGCTGATGTTGCTTTTGATAAATTTTTTACTGGGTTGTATTTATATGTCACTGGGAGTGGACCTTTAGCTGCATTATTAAATTGTTTTACATCTGCACGTGCATAAGCTGCTAGCTTATTAGATAGTTTCATGTTAATCCAAGCTGAAAAAAAATTGTTCATGTAATAAATCTAAAACTGTATTATACTGCGAATATTTATTTGAAAGTACCATCAGAGAATGATTCCTTGAAGCCTTTGTCTTTCTTTATTTCTATATTTGTGGTCATCATAGGAGGGATATTAAAATATGCTTTTACTTTCTCTAAACACAGTAATTGATTTTCTATTACGGTTAGAATATTTGAAACAGCCCAATGACACAAAATGGCCTGAAACAAATTTTTTGTAATATTTACAATACAAAGTAAAGATAAATAAGAGCTATGTATCTTACTCCCGGAAACTTCACTGCAAATATAAATGAAATAACTGGTATTGCTTTGAACATATTTCGTATTACTGGAGACAAATTTTTTGAATTCCTCAATGTATATGAAGTAACAGCATATAATGTTACACTAGTACCCAGTGGCAACAGATAATATGGATCAGTACTATTTAAATCCGTAAACCACCACAATCCACCTTCCTTTAAACTTTCTACAGGTTTACTAGTCATTTCTCGTAGAGCAAAAAATATTGGTAGATGTGTTCCAATCTATTTAGTATATAGGAATAAATTTTAATATTTAAATTATCACAGATGTACTTAAGTACATAATATACCCATTCAATTGCATACCTTCAAAAGATTCGAAACAGGAAATATCTTAACATTATTTTTCTTCATCAGCTGTTGTAATTCAAAAGCATATACAGTAGCTAAAAGACAAAAATAAAATTTATTTGTTTAGATAAATATATACTAGTACATACTTTATAATATGCTGGATAAATATGTTAGTACACACCGTCTTGTGAATTTCCACATCTTCTTGCGTCAGTCATATTTTCCTGTAATTTTATCATTTGTAACAGAATTCTGTTCATATTGCTAGTATTTTTGTGTACAGATATCGAAAGTGGAAATGTTGCAACTTTGATAAGTACTGAAATTAGTACAATTGTTGCCCACCATGGTAGATTACAATTAACATGAACTAATTCATAAAATGTTTGAATAATTCCCACAGGACCATATCCACCTAATCCTAAGCTTTCAAAGGTAGGTTCCCCATTTGCATGTAGTTTAATAACCTCTGCAGGCAATGGTATTTGTGGAAGAGGTGGATCTGTAAAAAATACAAAATATTATACAACTTCTAATTAACTTAAAAGTAAAAAATATATTACCTGGTATTTGACTTAATAGATCTTTCTCTGATACTGAATTATTTAGATCTGTTATTTGTGTTTGTGGCACAGGTGAATCTAAAAAACATGGTAGACTATATTTTTTATTATTACATAATATTTATTATACATTTTCGAAAACATATATAAAATTAGAGATTTTTCACACCTGGTGGCGTATTTGATGCATTTTCTTTTATTGTTGTATTAGCTGTGCTTTCATACCGAGCGAAATAAATCTTATGAATTCTCGAAAGTTTATGAACGTTTAATACATAATCCCGTTTCAAAGGACCGTTTGTTATATCATATGCGAGACCGCTAAAGTGATATTCTGTTGTTTTCTGAATATATACATATTTTCATCATTAAAATATTTTAATATATATATATATATATATATATATATAAGTGTGACATAACCTAACGAGAAACAAGAGTTTAACTTACGTGAAATCCTGTATTTGTATTTAACAGTTTTTTACTAACACGTACACATAATCGTGTCAACATGATTTTGTTTATATACTAGTAATATTTAATCTTATATTATGATAAGGTATTGTAAATTAAAGAGATTTTCATATCACGTGTAGAACTACAATCCACTATTAAGTTACAAGTTGTCACACTATACTTCAGATGGCATCCTGAGTTCAATTTGAGAATATGTTCAGATTTAAGTTACATTTGAGGTACTAATGAAATTTTTAAGTATATTCATAAGAATTTCCTATCGAGCTACTGTATATAAATATTTGCAAAATTTGAATTTTTAGCTTTCAAACACGAATATGCTTTTCAATATCGAAAATTTTCTAAGTCGCAAAATGTTCCAATTAATGAAACGAAGGAAAATATACAAATTCGAACAAACTTCCTTTTTGACGTATACCCGCAATTCTTCATAGTACTGATCCTGATTCGAATTAATTATAAAGTTGCATACAGTGGCGCCGTGTGCCGTTTTGATATCGGAGGATTCCCCCGGTTCTTTCACGAATTTGAGAGGCCAAGCTGCGCCATTGACACGACACTAGAATTAAGCTGTCAGTGCCGACTCACGTGATCGAATCTACTGCAATGACATTCAGTTTGCGTCTCGGGACCAAGGTTATTAAAGACAGACCTACTATTTAAGTTTCTCTCGTGCCGTCTTTCGTTTTCGGGACCTGCTTTCCCCCTTTTGCCTACCTTGATCCACGTAGCTGCTTTTGAACCAGGTTCTGCTACTCGTCACAGGGTCTGTTGGTTTAAGACGATAATACATAGCTGTGTGAGATTTCACGTGAACAAAAACAGATTAAAGAAAGAAGAAGAAAAAGATCGTGAAACGGAGAGGAATGGCAGAAGACGGCACGGTTCTAATTACAGATCCACATTGTCAGCGAAGGTCTCTAACCACCATGCTTTGGCACCGACTGTCAATTTCTCCACAAAATAATTCGGTAACAACTTCGCTTTTTCGATGGCGCAACTACCGCTTCGTTGTTATCTTTTCTTCCTTTTATGAATTCGTGCCGTAACGTTCAATTAGATTCGAGTCAAAGTATTTATCCGGTCAGGTTTCACCCCTGGAGCGATTTACGAAATTATTTTTGACATCGTTGTTATACAAAATTGAAATTATATTAACCACCTGGTGCTAGGATTTCTTGTTTTTTGTTATTGTAGATTAATGTCGTTGAACACATTTGCGAGTACATAGGATGAATTAAATAAAGTTTGTATTTTTTGACATTTTATAGTTATCTGAAGAACTAAAATTCATATTTACGAGAAAGTCATCACGTAACACCAACCGTTGTGACAAAATAACGAATCGAACCTTCGAAACCTCCCAAGAACCTGGTATTCATCGCGTAGAGTGTAGAAGATTGAAGATCGCTTCTTGGACAGGATTACCCACTTTACGCCCGGGTAGCAGGTCAACCAGGGCGAAAGATAATGGGATTGAGCGTTCTTCGAAAAGAACAAGATAGTGAAGCTGTCACAGGAGAGGAACTACACCAAGTTCAGCCTTGTGTCAACGTCGTATCGGGATCCCTTTGATCGTGCCGATAAAACCTGGTTAGTACAGAATTTTCGTGAAGACGAACACCTAGTTAGATGAAGTCATTTTTGCTGAGAAAGCTGACCGTCCATTACGTATCAGTGTTCCATTAATTACAAATCGTAATAATTATTTTGATTAGGATCTATAACCTTGTCTGAGATTATATTATGTGAC
Organism: Bombus huntii; assembly: GCF_024542735.1. Classification (NCBI taxonomy): domain Eukaryota; kingdom Metazoa; phylum Arthropoda; class Insecta; order Hymenoptera; family Apidae; genus Bombus; species Bombus huntii. The sequence continues at coordinate 9,177,882 of NC_066240.1, forward strand.
GATTCATTTTGATCAATACAATGATCTGATTTGTAGTCCATAAGACTTCGTGTTTACGTAAGTTTAAATTTCTGAATGAGTTCTGTTCGTTTTCTGAAATGATTACGCACTTTATATAGTGGACAAAGGAAAGTGTAAAATTGGTAATTGGACATATGAAAATTAACAACTTTTGTACTAGACTTTTTTAAGATATCATCCATTCTTTCATCTATATATTATATCTATTCATTGTCAATTATATCATAATTTCGTTTTATAAAATTATAGTGCTTTTCACGCCATTCATTTTTAATTTGCCAACGACTAAAGTATAGAATTAGAACTAAAGGAATTAATGTGAAAAGCATATGGAAAAATATGTAATTCAGAGAAAATAAATTTTCATTCGTATGCTTTACAAAAAATCATTCAGATCCCTAAAAGTGTCATTATATATAAATCTATAAAATTTCTATGACGAATTATAAGTTGGTATTTTATATTATGTAATACGCGAAACAGATCTCTATTTAGATTGCGTTTCTTTATCTTTCTAAAAATATGAATCTGAATAAGCAACTGTACTCTACAAATAAACCTCAAAGATAGTGTGTATTCAAATAAAGGAAACAGACACGTGACATTGACAAATTTCCTTTAAGACAAACAAGCCTAATGGATTTTCCTTACACAATATCAATTTTGCACGAACACGTTCCTAACCGATCTCAGCCTGTAAGAAATAACCAAAGATAATGTGTAACCGATTAAGCGGATCGATCGTGAATTCGAAGATCGAAATCATAGGTAATTAGATCATAAACATGACAGCCGATTTCGTAGAGGCGCGTCTCGATCACGCATCCTCGATGAGATTCTTGTCTATGACAAATTGCGCTCTGGGCGATCCATCGAGGCCTGATCGATTCGCTCGTTGCGATTCCATCGTGATATTAGCGGCGTGCGAGCGACACGTTCGCCAATTATCGCGAAATTTGCACGCTGCCACCGGCTGCCGTTTTTCTTCTCACGCGCGTGCGCATGAGCGTTGTTAATGACGAACCGACACGGCGGCTGTTGTAAATCAATTTTTAATTGCGATTCCGGTTCGATCAGCCACGTTGCGAAAGTGTTGTTAATATCGTGAATGAAATTTGGTGGGTAATGCATACTTATGACGGGTAACGGTCCTTCGTTCGCTTTTAATAGTCATCTGTCGAGTTGTGTCTCGCACAGGGACGAGTTTAATGGTATAATGAAACGTTTAAGCTTGAAAATATTGTTGCAAATGAGAGGAATGCTTTTACCTTTACGTCTCTTCCTTTAGGAAATTATAACGTACAGGGTGTTTTATTTTAACTATTTAAAGATTAACGTTTCGTTAACCTCACGATTTATTTGCTAACATTGATGATTTTCTGTAAAAAATTTTCCATTCGTATGTTTTTAACAAAATTTACGAAACGTGGAATCGATCATCGATTAGATACAATCTTGTAAATTTGAACAAAACAAACTTCATTTTTTAATCATACGTTGAACAACTCGATTAGATGAAAGTTTGGCTTTAATTGATACGTTGAACGAATTTATGCCAGCAACCTTTTACTTACTCATGAAAGCACGATGTTGTATAATACAATATGATGAAGTTTCGACAGAATTATTCGTCGCGTATAACCGAACAAAACAAAGAAAATATAATATCAAACTTCGTAAAACCGGTCGAGTTATAAGAAATCACCCTGCACACGTAATCAAACGAATTTCTATGAACGGTCTATTCATCGTCGCCAGTTTTTGAATGGTCGGCGTCTGGCGACGTCGAAGGATCGACGAAGGTGTGTTTCGGTGGTAAAGGAGATGGTCGTGTCCCGTCTCTCTCCTTTAGGCCACTTTTAAACGTCTTTATGAGTTTCGGCTGTTAACACGACTGTGGAAACAGGTACGGCCTTTTTTTCTTTCGATGCCTACTCTCCTAGTATCTGTGGGATCTCAGGTGACTAGCGCCTGGTACGCATTCGTCAGGGAGAGATAAAGTCGTGATTGGACAGGAAGTACGGCACCGTGTCGGCGAAAGAGCTGACCACTGTGTTTCTCTTCTTCTTTCAAAGATTATACCGGGACTGGTTCCCAGTTTGAATCGCTCGATAAAGGTCGTATTTACTGGTTTAGCTAGCCGAAAGTCAAAGTAAGATATTGTTTATCTCCTGTGACATCTATCGAGCGAAGGATTGATTCATTCTCTTTTTAATTCTTTATTTATTATACGCCACATTGCACTTGACACAAGTTATGAACTAACTAAAAGATTAATGTATTTGTTTCGCTTGATAAAATTCATCTTGAACTTTAGTGCGCTATGTTTTCGTCATGGAAATATCAGAAGATATATTTCCATGATTAATAATCAATATCTATAAAAGAATAGATATAGCCTGGTGTATATTCCAAATGAACTTACTGAATGTACGCACTTCGATATTTGAAGTATGAATCTTCATATGCTGAAGTGTAAGTCAAGCGAAAACGAAGTTTGCTTAACGAGATGTTATTTGGGCGCAGATGTGTCTAACGACTTCCTCGAAAGTCGAGGAGCCATCAGAATCGTTAGAATCAAAGATCGAGCGATTAAAGTTACACAAAAGGGGAACAATGGTCCACTTTTATCAAATCATATTAAAAGAAAAGAAGCAGAAAAAGAATAAGAAAATGGGAAGATAATGCTACGTTGTTCAGTAATAGGAGCAATCTGTTTGTTTCGTTCATGTATATCGGCGTCATCAGCCGCAATTTTTCCTGATCGTTGCCTGTTCTCTCGTTGCTTTCTTGTTCATGGGGCTCGCGTGTCGAGGTAATGGTATGTACAGAAGGATAATCTACTAGATAGTCGTCGTAGGTGCAGCATTGTGTGGGATCATAACGTGCAAAAGGAAATCGCCTCGCTTTAAGGTAAATGGTCGAGGAGGCAGAGCGACGTGCGTGCCCGGACGCGTGTGAACCACCACCGGTTTCCTTTCATTCACTAAGTTTCTTCATCGCGAATGTCGCACGATTGCTACGCCCGATTATCGTTGTGCGAGCATCATCTCCGTGGAAAAAAGGAATTCTTTCGCGGAACCGATCCATTCGTGGTTAACGGGACCGTGTCTGCAAATTTCTGCGCGAAACAAAAATTCGATACCTTTTATTCTACGTTTCTTATTGAGAGGATACGTTCCGGCTGCAGTTCTGGTTAAAAAATTTGTTTATTTTTTGTAAGATCTTCTTGCGGAAATATTATGCAATCTACGAAATTTTAAGCAGAAAGAGTTTTGATGTATTCTATCTTTTATTTTCATTGAGAGAATATACCTTCTCTAGATAACTGTGATTGGTTAAAATATTAGTTTATAGTTTTTTTGGTTAAAAATTTAGTTTATGTCTCAGAAGGATTTTTTATGAAATATTTTATGAGGACGGGGTTACAATTATTATTTAAAAAATAAATGTAGAAGTAGCGTTTCTAACATCGAGTGGCGCTCAATGGAGATTACAAATCGACTATTTTTATACGACATGAAATTCGAAACGCGACTAACGTGCGAAAGACCGGACGACTTGAAGCGGATTCTGCGATTAATCACAGAATCGGCATTGTCGGTGTGGGAGAAATTATTTTCGATTAGCTTTATGAGCGCGCCCCCGTTGTTGCGTTTTATTGTTTGCAAAGCGCGAAATGTAGTTCAGGAGATCGGCCGTGTGCCCGATTGAAACACGAACAATCACAGTCTCGGAAATTCGTTGCGATTCGCTGCTTGTCTTTCACTCGCTCGTCGAATTTATCTTACGGTGTAACAATGTTTCGAGTCTGTGCAACGTTGCATCATATGAAAAAAGAAAAAAAAAGAGAACAAAATCTCAAACGAATTTTCTCATCGCTTATTTGTTACGATCGAAGTGAAAACGATAAAACGCAAATAATTGAATAAAACGTGATCACGCAATTGGAAAGATGATGGAAAACAATGGGTTTAGCCAACATTTAAAATATCACGCATGATATGTAACGAATTGTATTAAAAATGTAGCATGTTCGTTTTGGTGAACGAAATTCGATGAAATGTGTTCCGAAGGGTCTTTAGTAAAAATTTAAATATCGGATGAATAGATAAAAGCAGTTAATCTCGAAATTATATCCAGCGATGCATTCAACAGTCAACATTCAGATTCAATAATCGTAAAAAATCGCATTGACGATTTCATACCGCTCGTCCGTTCAGTTTCAGAATTATTTTCAATTCGACCACGATAATCTCTTTAATGGGAAAATATCTACTAAAAATGTTCTCCATATTTAAAAAAATACATTGTACACATACTTCAATGTGTTGTGAAATTGAATCTTTTTCAAGCTGATTCGAATCTTCTTCAAACTGATGCAAAGTGACGGAACGATATTCACCTAGAAAAATCCCTAGAATCTGACAGACAGTGGTAGAATACATAACTAGGGGTTCGCGTGACGGGTCCATTGAAATTCGCGCGCGTGAGACAATGGAGGTCGCGAATTGGCTCGCGAACACGCCACTTATCATAATGCTTACTTAATGCTCGTCGCGAGGACGTACTCTCGCGTGTAACCACCGCGTAGAGAAGCGCCCGTGGGACCAACCAGGCTTCCCTCTCGCGATTCGTCGACGAGGATGTGCGAGCGTATCGTGAACATTCCCACAAATTCGCAGTCTGGTCTGTTCGAATCGAGAGGGGAACGAAAAAATGTGAAAAAAAAGGAAAAGAAAAATAAAATACAGAAAATAACGACGATAATACGAAGAGAGTCAGGATACGTTTGTTAGCTTTGCTGTTCGGCCGGAAAACGCCGTGGGATTCCGGGATCCGCCAAGGGGTGGTGACAGAGCGACTATCGTTATTTCCGCTTACGCGATGCTTCCTCTTTGATCAAATTAGTTGATGTTTCCTCATTTTTTTTGCGCTCCTTTGGTCGTTCGTTTTTACTGTACCTTGTTTGTTGCTTGTTAAACCTCGTCCGGATTAATCGAGTTACATACCTACTTGGATTTAAGCGATCTTGTTAAGGACAAAAGTTGTGTTATCATTAAAGAATTCTAACAAATTATACTTTATTTACATTTTTTTTACATTATAATACATATGGCACGGATGAAGTAACAGATTTATAACAAAATAACTAAAAAATACAAGCAGTGAGAAGCATTTGATTTATACAAAATATTTGTAGGTATCATAATATCGGGTATATAATATATAATATAACATACAATTTGATTCTACGATGATCACTCAAATTCCACGATAAAACAAATTTTCGACTTTTGCCAATTCCTGTTCGTTTCATCGATCATTCTTCTATCACGCAATCATGTATTCCGGTTGTCCAAGATGCCGGCTACTGAATTTATCGGCGAACTTGGCATTTTGCGAGGATATTAAGTTTTCAAAAAGAAGCTAGTCCTTTTGACGTGGCTAATTAGTTTACTGACGGCCAATAAATCGGATTGGCTTATTAATTGGCGACCTAACATTGAGTTCGTCTGGTGGAAATGAAGTAATCTCATTTAAGAGGCAATTATCATCTAGTATGTGAAATGAGAGAGAGAGAGAGAGATTTGATCCTTAAATTGAAAATGGCTTTCTTAATGATCTTGCTATTGAGAGAACGATTTTGATATTGGATTCCATTTTGTTCAGAACAATGTTGAATGCTAAAGGATGTGGACGATATTTGTGGCGGAATATTAACAGAACGACCGCAGTTCTTCATTTTAGACGCGCACATAGGTAGGCAATCGGTTACACGGCAAATCGAGTATGACGATTACGTGTGGCAAAATTGATATTTTGCCAGTGCGATTAGATGCTGCGGCATCGTGTATAAATAGCGTCTCGTTATATTTCCGTGCCCCTTGCGAGTCGTACTTTCATTTTCACGAAGTATGAACATCAATATGATCCAAAATAAACTTCAGAAGATTCTTACTCTAACGGATTCTTACTTCAGTATTTACAAAATACTCATTGCCGGAAAATCAAGTAACATTTTGGTTACGCAGAGTTAAAAAGGGATTGGAAATTCTCCAAAATATACCAATTCTAAAATCTCAACTTTCATTCTGTGCTGAATATAATATCATGATTTTCGTTGTAACCAAAAATTCTCACACTACTGTAGAGAAGAAAGGAAGGAAGAGAGAGAAGAAAAGAGAAAATTCTTGTTCCCAAGAGCGCACTGTAACTGCGAAGAATTTTGCATAAAAAGGAAGGAGATTCCCTAAGTTAATCGTTGAAGGAACGTTGATCCGCTCGAGACTGAACGCAATCGCGACGCTTTCGTCTTTGAGGAGGTGCATACTCGTTATACACGATAGCCAGGAGCATATAACTACTTATATACAACGGGTGAGCACACGTTATCGCTCACGTGCCTCGAGAGATGTCTGTTATGAATGCTCGTTCGCGACGATGCGGATGAGCATTATTATTATTATTATTATCATCGCGCAAGGCATCATGCAGCAGGTGAGGCGAGGAGGCGTGGCGCCGGATGTGTATATATCATAGAAACGTATGCATTTCCGGTGGACAGATCTAGATCGATCAGCGAGCCGGTTTTTCGGTTTCCTCTTTGCCCGACCGAAATTATGGCCACGACTTTTATGCACATAGTCGGATTTCGAGTTAGAATCGTAGAGATTTTTTTGTCTTTTAACGTTCTCGACGTACGAATTTTATCAGAGAATTAGTTTATTGAGGAGGCGTTAGTATCCCTCTGTGTCTGTTCTGTCCAGGAAAAAGTTAACTTAAAAATTAAGAAAGAGAGATTTTAAGGGTAGGTTTCGTAAAAAAAAAGGAAATTATTAGATTAAAAAAACTAGCAGGACAATTAACAGGAACAACCATGAAAAAAGATCTCGTAAATCTGTTAAGAAAGAATTTTGCTAAGGAGTTCTGAGATTCAGCAGTTATATAACGGAGAGGTTTAACGAATAAATATTACACAAAATCCGGGAACGACGTAGAATTAATTAACAAATAATCGGTCGGGGATGACGAGGAATAATTAATCAGGGAGGGGTGTGTGTTACAGACACGTGTTAAACGGTCAGTTTGAAAGGACAGTTAAAGTCAAGGATGCTCATTTTCACCAACGGACGATTTTATCAACCCTCTGCGAGCTGTAAATTAATGACGAACTACCTGACCTTGCCTCCGACGATCCTTGCGCACGGCGTTTTATCATCGTCCGTCGATCGATCCATCGTGTCACGCATAAATTATCTTATGTTATGCTATTAATTAATTTGCAGATACGCCGCCATGGGTACGCATTGTATCGTAATACGTATTATAATATAATCAATAGGATGCTAAACTGAACAAAAGGAAATTCATTAACCGTTATCAATGGTTAATTGAATCGAAATCGGCGCGCGAATTCATTTCACGTCGAAAGAGCTTCCGGATCTCAAACGTTTTGGTAATTGATACGGATGAATAATTTTTCATGCTCGCTACGATAAATACATTACTTGTTACATAAATTAAAATCGTTATGAAAAATTAATCGAACTGTGCAAATGTGTCGGCGGAATAAATCGATTCGTTGAAACGAATAAAGCGCGAAGTGGTAAATTTTTCGACGGTAAATAATGACCGATGGCACTGAAGCTAGCAATTAAGATCTTTATTTCTGTTCGAAATATCGAAATAATTAATTTAAACCGTGCCGTTCCATTTCGTTTCAAAGAGTTTATTAATTACATATCCTTTCGAGTAATTATTACAAAAACGGTGTTCTTCGATCGAAATTGAAATACGATGTTCTACATCATACTTACATCCAGTTAAATGCTTCAATTATTTTAATCGATTTCTACTAACGATCAATTACCTTCAATTTTATCTCGACACCTTGTATACAAATTACACAATCTTACAAAAACACTCTTAATTCTTATTCCTTTTAAACCGTACGTGTAACCAGAAATATCGAAATATAAAGTTAGCAGGACAACGTGAAGGGCCAAATAGAAACTAGCGCCTTCCGCGATGTTCGCCCCTTTCGCCATGCAATCCCATCGCATTTCGCCACATCGATCCCCCGTGAGATAAACAGCAGTTTGCCCAGCCACCGAGACGATCGACGTTAATCGAAGCCGGGTAACCGCACGTTTACAGCTAAGCGACATGCAACTAGTGTCCGCTGCGGTCGCGACCCCGAAACGACGAAAAAGAAGAAGAAGAAGGAGCAGAAGGAATAGGCAAAAGAAGAGTTCGATTATGCCTGGACGAGCCACGCCAAGATCCAATCAGTAATTGGAGAGATTCATGCCTACGCGTCTCTGGGAAATAATTCTTGTACGTAGACATGGTAATAAGAGTAGAATACATTCGTGTGCATATTTCCAGTAGTTCTGCCCAGGGCAGATTTCATTGTCGGAATTAAAATGAACGCGAAAGAGAGAAAGTTTGATATTGATCTAGGGATTGTTGGGGATGAAATGGAGATATATTTAAGGGATGAGATTAACGTGATATCTTTGTGTTCCTTGTCGAATCTTCCATCTACTAAGAACATTCTAATTATTCTTGTCTATCTCTCACTATACAGATTCTCCATATGAAACATTTCTAATCAAACCTATCAAGTAAAAAGGTATACATCTTAGTACTGATAGTTTGCACTTGTTATTAGTATTTTCCTTTATCAAAGTTTTATTTAACTTAGACTAATACTCCATAATACATGAAATATTCCAAACGAAATGCATCAGGTGCAAACGAGCATCTCGTACATGTAACAGTCTGGTCTCAGAACTGGAAGAAACGAAGAGTCGTAAGAAAAGTGGTACCGTGCCGTGGCGCACAGTACAAAGGTGAGCAAAGTCGGACGTGCTGTCTCGTAAATTTCGCGTGCACTCGTGTCGTTGGATGCGGTAAGCCGTGTAATGCTTGGTCGCTGGCTACAAGGGGACGTATCGCGCGCATAAAAATGAGTGAACTCGGTGCATTAAGCCGAGTAATAGGCGCCTTTGGGAGGAAGCACCACCATAGGCGCCGCAGCTTAGGTGTAATACGCCATGACAAAGTGGCGCGTCTGGCCAGTCGCGACGAGAGGATATAGCTCGACTCAGGGTCTTGGGTATCCTTGACCATCGTGACCGGCTGGGTTCTATGGCGTGGCAGCACGCGTTGTAAGAAAGCATATCGCCGCGCGTCTCGTGCTGGCTGAACTTGGCGGAATAATTAATTCGATCGATTCGAGCTGCTTCGGCAATTAAGACGGTGTCAGTGTGCACAGATAAGTAAACACCTCAGACGGGCTGGTCTGATATTACATAAATAATTCATACGATTATAGACAGCATCGCTCGGTGAAACACAGTAATTTAATGTAATCGCCAGTCGAATTTAACTACGATTGGATTGTCAAGTACAGGACTGTACTGGTAAATGTAACATAACATAGATGAGTTTACGACTACAAACTTGATAATTCACGTTGCAACGATGACTTCTCTACATGGTGACGAACAAAAACTTTTAATCCTCATCTAACGAAGATTAAATTATTGTTGTCAGAAGTGTCGCACATTATATTTTACAACGATAAAAGAAAGAGCCGGATGAAAAAGTTTTTCATCTTTCTGATAACTAAATTTATTTCAAAAATATAATCGTTCATATAATTCGGGAAAATAATTATACGTAAGTATAACTTGAAATAAATGTGAAATATTTTCATAAATCAGGATGCAGCTTCGCCAGTTTTTATCGCCTAAGGGTTAAATAAAAAGACGTGAAACATTACAAATTTCTGGTCACATATTTTCTGTGACGACAAATCATGTTTCGCCACGAGGGACGGGAGTCATGAATCTTTGCTGGTCCACAATCTTTAACTCGTTGCAATTTGTATTACATTTACGATATGTCAGAACAAACTACTTATACATGGAGGAATCATGTCTGTCTGCATCTTCAAGCTTGTAACCTTCGTTACGATACACCGTGACTACGCGATAATCTCGCGAATTTTCTGAGACAGGCTCACGATCGAATTAACGATTATGTAGCTCGTTAATAAGGACACGATGAGGTCGGGGCAACGTTTTGATGGTGTGAACAATGCTGGTGTTATTATGGTTTACGACGCCCCTATTCAACCAGGGCGGAAGGCATTTTGTTGGATCGTCGCAATAAGCATCCGCGCGTACACGGTGTACGACTCGACAAAAAGCGCGCCTTGCCTAAGCGCATCTCCCTTGTACGGTTAGAAACCACTGAGCCCCACCACTGCGCACGCGACTGCGCCTGCGTCGTTGCCGTGCACCGCGCTCATTGGCGCCAATCGACGGGGTTCCACTTTGGGCGCGCTTTTTTATGCGGTTGTTTGCGGAAGAACGGCGTACACTACTGTTCAAAAGTATATTGTGAAATTTGTTCCTTTCTAAGAAATGTATTTTGATCATAAAGTTAAATAAGAATACGGATAAATCAAACTGCAAGAATTAAAGAATGAAGTGGAACTTGCACAACGTCACAAAATGTATATTTTACATTTTATAATGTATAAACGTTTACATTTGTGCTCATCCTTGTGCATTTTTCACATATAAATGTGTCATAAGTGCATAAACATTTGCAATCTAGGAATAATTGTCCTAAGATTTTTGGAGCGGAGATGTTTTAATTCTTCTTCTCTTTTTAATTTTTATCATTAATCTTTTATTCTGACTGCTTATTTTTTGAATATAGGCCTAAATAAATTTAGAGACCTGATGTTGTTTATAAGCAGATACTGCCTTCTTGAAATTGTATGTATGCATTTATAATTTTATTAAAAATTTGTTCCAGTTTTCAGGCCAACTATCCTAAGGTTTTTGTACGGGCATGTATGACCCATAGTGTAGGTTGGAACACCGTAAGTTCTTACGGAAGTTTTTGCCACGACAATGAAAGCGGCGTACGATCGTTTTTGTATGGGATCCTTTCCTCTTCCGATAGTATTCCTGCGAAAAGCTGCTCGTGTGAATCGCGTTTTGCCCGCTTTTCGCCGAGGGAGCACCCGCGGTTGCAGTGGTTCAACAGGCAGCAGGCGGATAGAGTGGAATTAATTGTTTTCTTTGTAGCTTGAAGGAAGCACCATAGGCGCCACAACTCCACATTTGGAACGAATTAATTAACAATAAGTCTGTTACCGTAAGTGGACTCGACGGGTTTAATTAGCCCCTCGAGGGTTCTTGTCGGAGTCAATCCTGCTGACGGGAAAATCAACATGGCGGAAGTTATTCGCCACTACGTTTATGAAGAATTGTACGAGAATCCCAGCTAGTTTCGATGTAAACGGTACTTTTTGTTTAAGACAATGTACGTTCTGTCCATAAAACGGAACGCTTCTGGACTTTTAGATTTTTGCTTTCAAGAGATATCATCTAGATACTTTGTTTATTTCGTTACTCAGAAATCTCTGTTTTTATTTGTTTTTATATGATTTTATTCTTTTACTTGTTTACCGAACAAGTACGCTTTATAGCCGCTGTATAATACTTTCAGTATTAAGCGTATCAATCTTAATACTGGTAACACAAACATGTCTTCCATAAAATTTTCATCTCCATAAAGTGTTTACCTTCGTCTTATGAGCGGTAACATTTTTTTCGATTATCCATGAAGCATCAAAACTCGTTGAAAGATGATTATTATTTTCCTTTATACCTTTGTTACATCGCTCAGGCTGAATCTACTTAGAAAAGAGCGCAATATGCACTTTGTCCAAGTTGATTGCACGCGCGCGCGCCTGTCCAGCGGTGTTGCAATGTTATTGAATTCAGCGACGATTACCGGTTTTATCGGCGATAAATAACCGCGACACCGAGTTGTAATCTTTTGAAATATAAACGGGGCCCCGAGTGAAATAGTAATTATAAATTTTTCCGGCGTTGTAAACGTTGACGCCGGTCAACGGAGATGCCGCTTTTGTGTCATTATATATTACACGGGGCCATTTGCACTTCTCGGCTGGACCGTAATCTCCGCGACACGGGCATGGAAAGCGTCTGCACGTATAGTAACGGCCAATCCCGTTGCGCGCTTCTTACATAAATTAGAATATATTCCCGCGGCTGAACGCGTCTAAGAAATCGCATTTTCTCGGCGAGATATTGAAAGCGTTGTAAAAAAAAATATTCACGCGCGCGGGCGCACGATTGCTCATGAATATTTATTCGCGGCAATAACTTTTCTGTCGGCGTGTCTCTGCGACTGCCATGAAATTGCGACGTGATCTTCGTCTCTCTGTGAAATACTATTTATAATGTTGTTGTTGCTGATACAGGTGTTGATATTTTGTGGTTCGATGTTGTAGAATGTTCGTTGCAATTTCTGAGTGAAAATTCTTGTCCGTGTTTCTTAAACCATGTTTTATCAGTTTTTCCTACACTGGAACATTTTATCGATACTAAATAGTTTATTCGGAATAGTTAATAATTTTTAAATTTCAAATTAATCTTTTCTGAATTGAACATTTTGGGGCTATGGAAATGTTTGTCCTAGAAAAATTAATCCGAAATATTAAAATTACAAAGTAAATTCGATATATTTCCCTTCCAGGTCTTCTTCATCCGTGGATAATATTCACGAAGAAGCATTTGAACGAAGGTTGGTGCACGATGCGCGACATTTCTTACTCTCGTCCCCTTGGTGCACTTTAAAATGTAGTACCATTGACGGAGGACTCCCTTGCATCTGCTCGTCTCTTTCCTTTTCTCGACTCGTGAATCCTTCCCTCACGACACCGCCAGACGACGGAGCGCGTGTGCACGAGCGTTCGAGCGGATAGTCGAAAAGTAAAAGGAAAAGAGTAAAGATTGCGCTCGTTATTCAGCGTATCCTGGAGGGCCGTGTAGATGATTTCACGCCGTGACACGGCTGCTCGACGAAAGGTGCGTTAAGTGTTGCATTCGACGCAGTCGCAGCCGCGGCTCGCTTTCGAGCTCCCTTCCTCGTGACGGTGCACGGTTCGAAAGGAAGTTCCTTAACCGCGAGTGTTGGGGTGCTACGCTCATCGTCGAAGAAAAGGGTGAAAATGTTTTCACGGAACGATGAAACCTCTCCTATCGCCTCGCCAGCATTATTTATTACGCGAGAAAGGAAAATAACGCAAAAGAAAAAATGCTCGTTACTCATGACTCGCGAGTACGAGATGTTTAGATAGCTATATTTACTTTTAAAGGATAATTATTGTAAAAAAGACAAAGAAGGAGAAGTCTTGGAGATAGCACAGTTATAATACTTAAGTTGAACGAAAGGTCCCCGTATCTATAGAAAGCAGATTTCAAGATGAATCGTAACATCGATCACGAATTTACAGTTTTCAGATATCGATGTAACCCTCTCCAAGTGAACAAACGAAGAAACGATCTTTGGTGCAGCGAAATTACAATATTCAAATCACAAAACACTTCTGTGCCAGACAGATTATCGAATAAATCATGAAATCAATAAACCTGAGCTTTATCTCCCGGTTTATGTCCCCAAGATCATCTACACCTACATCTCATCAAACAATTTCCTTGAATCTAAAAAATTCTTACTGATCATTTGAAAAAGCATCAGAAATATCAAACCAAGCGTACCAAAAGCCAGCTCGAACTTACCTTCACGAGCGTGCACCACGTCGCAAGCTAAATCGCGGTACCCGCGGGTCTTTGGTCCAGGAATAGCCGGTGTCACGGGCAAATTTAACTAGCCACATATCAATAGGCGGCGAGAGCGGAATCGCCGCGGGAGCGTGATCGAGAGAGCCGGTGTTCGAAAAAAGGAAAACGTTAGGTCTGTGGCGTTGCAGTCTCTGCCACCGTCGTCGCTGCGGTGCGGTTGGGGTGCGCCGACGAACGAAAGGGGGAAGTGTGACGGTAGCCAAGTCCTCATTAGCGCATTCCGCTGCGACGCCCGCGACTCAAAGCGTCGTAAAAACGGCTGAGATGTAGCGAGACAGAGGGACGAAGAGGAAAGATTGCTAGACGAAGAGAAGAGGAAGAAGAGAGAGATAGAGAGAGGATCGTAGGTACGGAATCGAGCAGCTCAAACGCATCTGCCCCGCACCTCCTGATAGAAAGGGGAGGATGGCGCAAGTTTCTCCTTTGCTCGAACTCGTTACTCCGTTTCTCTGCCGTTTCGTCGCGTCTATTCCGAGATGACGCTTCTCTGTCTCTGGTCGGAGCTCTGCACGTTCGTCGATTCTCGGAGAACGTGCGATTATTCTGCGGGTGGTTTATCGAGAGGGTTTTGCTTTCAGTCTGTTGGGATGTTTGGAAGCGATGAGCCTTGGGTCGATGTATTTCGTCGTGGTTTGGTATATCTAGGTGTGGTACAGAGGACGCGAGGATTAATCTCATGACGGATCTTGTAGGTTTTCGTGATTGAATATTATATCGCTGTATCGGAAATATAGACTCAAAGCAGCTCAAAAGTCTTAGGACGTCTATTTTTGATAGAACTTTGGTATTTGGTGCGACATATAAATTATAAATTACACTCATGTTTCAATAGAATCGTTAATACATTATCAGTGTATAATTTCTTTATCGCGTAAGTGCTGTTTCTCGATGCTTTTATCGCGTATACTATTTCTTCCAATTTTCAAGTTAAAAATCACCCAACTTATTCGTATGATTAAGGAGGAACGAATGAAAAAGGAAAAGGCGAAAATAGTGGGGAATAGAGAAAGAATTAATTAACCGTGGATTAGTCCGCGAATATACGGTGTTCTCACGGATAAAAAGTTTCACGGCGTCTGAGACTTCCTGGATCGTGGCAGCGAAGGATCCAAGTTGGACGATCTCGTAACCAAGACGAGCCGAAGAGAAATCTGGGTGATTTATGGGGGGAGAGAAAGGGAGACGACGCGTCGCGTCGCGGCTGGTAGAAAAGAGCTCTCTCGCGCCCCGACGCGAAACAGAGAGACTACCGCGCTTCGTCAGCCTGTGTTCTTTCGCGGTGGCTTAAATTCATGTAGCGTGAGAGTGTTTATAAATACGGGAAGCCGGGCGGATTTGTCAAGTCGCGCGCTCGTTTCACTCGCCGGACCGAGGAACGGAGACGAGGGACACGTGTTACAAGCGACGAAGGAGAAAGTATCGCAATTCCCGTTGCTTTCGATCGTATCAGACTTACGACCCTCTTTGATCTTACCTTTCCTTCCTCCTTCTTCTTATTCTTTTTGTCGTTGGTTATTCAGTTTCATTCAATGTAATATAAACATATATTTTCTATATTAAAATTGTGTAATTTATTTTAGTTGTTTTAGAATTATAGGATGGGAATTATGGGAACAATAGAATGTATGGAATTATTATTTGAGCCAGAAGGATTTGAATCGAACTAAATAATTTGTTTTGTTTGGCAAATTTTGTTATGAACAAGTTTTAAGCGTTATTAGTGGCGTGATAAACAGTGTAGTATATCGCGTGCATTGGCAGCTCGAGGGCAATAGTACAAGAATATAACTTACCAGAAGGAAAAAAAGTTTGTTCACTTAATGTTAAAATCCTCAGTTACAAGGGTAGTTGAGAGATTATCTTGTAGCGATTACGGTTTAATGATGGTAATAATTTCCTAATAATTCTGCAGGTTTACTTCATTTTCCATATGATCTGATAGTACGCAAGAAAATATTATTATGTCGATGATTTGACCTGTTAGACCAGTTGAGATTAGTGAGGTTTTATAAAGAGCATTAATCGAGTAAAAAGTGAGCGAGTTAATAAAAAAGCGTGTTTTATTTACATTGCACGTGATATTTTACTCAGTTTGCCGTAAATGAGTACAAAATATCAAGCATCTAGGCGCACGGTAACCGTGAATAACGTTAGACGCGCTAATTATATTTTTTATTGCTTTCTTGCCGAGATATTTTTATTGCTGATTTACCTGGTTGATAAGCGGTGACAAGTCGTGTTAAAGGCACAGAAAGGCGGAACATTCCTGCGACAAGACGCGTCATCGTCGGTATCCGCCCAGCGTGGATCAATCTTGTTAAATCATCAACGACTCTTTGCGCCGTCACAACAACGTATTCCCGACTAACACATTTTATTTTTCGTACTAAAATAATTTACCTGTCTTTGTTCACTTAACAAATAAATTCAGAAGAAATTTTCAGAAGACTTGAGAATTACATTATAATATATTATAGTGGAACTAATATAACGAACGATATAATTTTATGTTTATTTCGAGTCTAACTGTCTCGAGACGTAATCGTGGATATTTTCAAAGCATCAAGGTATAAGACTTTGGACTTCGTTATGAGTTTCCAATTAACTCTATTGTGATCTTCGCTGAATCTTCTTATTTTCGTTTTGACAAACAATTAATACTTTTAACGTTGTTGAGGATACTTATAATTACACTTCTGTATTAAAATATATTTTCTACCTTACAATTTATCCACGAGTTTCTCTGTTTTTACATCAAACAATCTCAATAAACGTTTTAAGAAAACGTTCAACGTTAAATCGAACCGAGAAATCATGTATACTAACGAGAATCTTTACATGTTTTATTCAAACTTGAAATACTTCTAACGTTAGAGAAAAACGATTAGTAATATAATTATTATTAGTTAATATTATTATTATTATTTAGTTGAAAAAGCTTCTCCTAACGTAACCTTTCCGGTTCTTAGATCCTCGAGTAATTTTAATTATTATTCCATTATCAGTAATATGAAAAATCTGTCGTCCTGGTAAATTAGCGACAAATCATCGTTACTCCGTCGTCGTCTATTTAACGTTATCCAAACCCTAGTGTATCTAAAAAAAGACGCGTTTAATCCACCCTAGAAGCGTTTCAACGCTTGCGTGGAAGCAGAAGGCCGAGTACACAAAAATCAAACGTAACGAGCACCTTTAGTGAAGATTATCGCTACCCCGCTCGGCCAGAGAGAATTATTTGGGCCTCCCTCGTCCACGGGGTCGGCCGTATAATCATGCCGTATTATTCAGTTACCCCTGTACCTAGCATACCGGTATCCAGCGGGATCGAAGCAACCGAGCATCAAACTGGCTTACGTTTCCAACCGGAGGCTACGAGCAAACACGACCGCAAAACGTTTGTGTGCACAGCGCTAACTTCGTCCCTAAAATAAACGATGTTAGGGTGGAGAGAAGGGTAAAGAGGGAGAAATATAGAGAAATGGAGACAAAGGGTGGTAGAAGGATTGCCTCGAGAGGGCGGTCATGAATGTAACACCACGTCACGCACCGGTGAGATTGAAATTTGTAATCTTCGGTACACACCACTGGTCGCTGGGTAAACCGAGGAAAGTGAACGGCAAGGACAAGTGGAAAACGTGGGGATGAAAAGGGGGAATCGAATTAATCGGTTACGGGGCTGATATGGGTTAGCCCTTGGTCCTGGTTTGTTCGTTTATTTGTTTATTCGCGATTTCTCGGAGGTTCTGTTTGACAAAATTAAGGGATGGATCGTTCTCTGATTCGTAATGGTATTATTGTAAGGGTAACGGTAATACGTTTACTCCTATTGAATGTAATTTCCAAATTCTCGAATTTCTGAATTTTCAAATCTTTTAATTCTTCTCTAATCTTTAATTTTCGAGTTTTTAAACCTTACGAACATCTAAATGTCATCAAGTACAGATGTAGAAAATTTTAGCGCTTACCCTATAAGTACTCACTCTTCAATCCATATATGCCATATCCTACTTCTCCTTAAGAAAATGCCCATTATACGAGAAACCTAACCACAACATTAGATTCCTCTTACTCGTTATCACATCAAAACCCCTACGTACATATAAGTACATACGTGTAATTACGCGACACCTAGCCGCAAGACGGTCACGTTCCAGAACGGCGTGCGTAATGATATTAGTTACGCAAACGCGTTAATACGCTTTTCTTTAGAGTATCATCGCGCTCGTCTCGTACCAAGGATATCGTCGGTTTCGAGGAGCCATTATTTCAACAAGAATGCCATAACGACCGAAGAAAAGTCGGTCCGGGCTCGTAAATTAATTTAGGTAGCATCTAACAACCGTTGGTTGTTCCGTTTCGTGAGCCGCGTCGCACCGACGGATGTGTTAAGCCTGCAATAACTTATAAATTCCGCTTCCTTGTTTTACGCGGTCGTGTCTGAGTCACTTTGTTAGGCGAGCATTGTCACCAGGTCCGAAAAGAACCAAATCATTGCTGCATCTGCTCGAACAATATGTCGAGAGTTTTACCGCTTTATTCGTTTATTGCACCCACCCGATCGAATCGAAGAAGGCTCGTTTTACTTCTTTCGATAGAGACGGATCTTTGGACGTTCATCCAAAGTATTCGTTGTAAAGTCTGGTTATATGGCTTGGATTTTTGGGTGAAATTGGATGTGAACGTGAGAAAGAATTTACGAGCTGTTTCTATGGTCGTAACTTCGGTACTTTATTTGCGGTTCGAGGTTTTTATGAGATTTCTTGGATTTCTGTTAACGGCACTGATTAGTTTCTAGCAGTTTGCAATCGTAAGTGATTAAGTTGTTGAATAATTGTATAATAATAGGCGATTATATTTAATACGTTTTGAAAATAAAGCAACGTTGTTTTCCGAATATGAGTCTCTTAGACACGCAACTGATTAACTATTTTTTATTAATTTTCTAACTTCATGATTCAGGTACCTTGTTAATAATTGATCTGTCAGAGAAGAAATGATTAATTTTTTAAAGTTTGCTTATCGCAGGGAGATGATATAAATATTTATAAATTCTAATATAAATTCCAAAAACTACAAGTTATGACATCTCATCGGTTTTCTCTACTTTTTAATTTACGAAGTTGTAGTATCAACATACGTACACACAGTGTTGAATTTCTTGAAATCAAAGCAACATTAATGCAGTTGACCCATTCGTCATCTTGCTCCACTTTACAGTTTGCAGAATGGTAGAATACTAGAATTCATACATTTTAAATATTTCGTACTGCGACAGTACGTATTTCATTTCTCAGACGTAAAATGTGATCTCATTCGAAAGTACGATGGCAACAAACCGCGGCGTTATAAACAGGGAGCAGGTTAGTGAAAGGGAAAAAAGGAAAAAAAAATAATCCACGAGACTTCAAACAAACAAACAAATCAAAAAAAAAAAAAAAAAAATAAAAAAAAAGAAAGGAACCGATTCTGATCTTCGAGTCCGCTCGAATACTAATTACCGCATTAGCGGCACGGCCATTCCCAATTTGTCTTTCGCGAAACGAACATTTTCCTTTGCGCGTTCCACTCCGTTTAAATAGTTATAAATAAGCCCTACTGAATGGTGGACGATTGCGGCTCGCTTACACACGTTTGCCGGGCTTTATACAGGGAGAGCTTTTACCTGCGCGAGCCTAACCGTAAACCTCGTCCGCTGATATACGATTTCGCGCGATATTAATTGCGCTGCTAACAGCATCCGCCTTTTTACCACGAACAACAACAGCCTACAGGCACACCGACAAGGAGAGTTGCGATGCATGCCCGGTGCCCGTGTAAAAGCGGAGAATTATTGCCACAGGAAATTCAATCAGACTTGCCCGACGGCTTGTGATATTCGCCTTGATTTTCCAGCTTGTAAGCAGCACCGTACACTCGCCCCCTTCTTACCGCCCCTTCACGTTCAAACCATGTGATCAACCGATATCTTCCTTAAAGCTAACGCTGTATTACATATTTTGTCGCCCTCTTTCATTTTGCAACTGTTCTGTTTAATTTAGCGGAATAAAAATCTTGAAATTTTGAATTTCAGACAGGGGGCGTTAAAATGTAAGGTAAGAGCTTCTCGAATCTAAAAAGATTCGATAAGAGCAGAATATTTGTCGTTTGAATCTAGGTCTTGATAGTAAAGCAGAATTATAGGCTCCTTTTGCATAAACTAAAATAGTTTCTAGCATAGTGGATTCTTATACAGTCAAAGTAATTTAATATTGACGCTTGTATGTTTATTTGTTTCTGCTGTTTGATTATTGGGGATAGTCTGTATAAGCCCATTCTCACCGCCCCGTCAT
This sequence comes from Bombus huntii, assembly GCF_024542735.1. Classification (NCBI taxonomy): domain Eukaryota; kingdom Metazoa; phylum Arthropoda; class Insecta; order Hymenoptera; family Apidae; genus Bombus; species Bombus huntii. The sequence continues at coordinate 9,197,935 of NC_066240.1, forward strand.
ATTCAATCCACGTGAGCCACCGATATCTTCGTTAAGGCCAACGCTGTACTACGCGCTCTCTTCTTCTCCCTTTAGCATCGTGTGCATCGGTTGGGTTGTACAATGGCACTCGCGGGCCCTCTGTATGCCCAACACGCGTAATTACGCGCGAAACTGATAAGATCGATCCGGTGCCTATCATCCCGATCACCCTTCGATTTCATGCCGTATCGATTCATCGGGAAGCGAGCATACGCTGGTATATACGGTATGCACTTTCGTTCCATTCAATCGGGGTGAGAATATCGGGCTTGTGAAAGGATTGGCCGGTTCGTTAGCGGACGGAGAATTTTCGAGGTGGGACGAGGCCAATCGGAACGGAAGATCTTGTGGAAAAGTCTCGATCGTGATTGTCGCGCAGAGTACCACGAGGACACTCCAAACCTCCACTCGATGTTGGCCTTTCTGTGGGAATGTCTTCAGTCGGTTTGAATGAGGCTTGAGCTGGTAAATTATTAACTACGCGAGTTGGAGGAATAATTAAGGATTTCCGGATTTGGAGTTGAATATTAGATGTTTTGATTGTAAAACAAATCGTGAAACAAAGTAGCAAAAATTGAGCGGAATATGCATAAAACATACGATGTAAGTATTCCCTTCCCAAGCGTTTCTAAGTGTTTCTTTCCCAACACATCCAAACACCATGTCATCGTTAACCCGTGCAAATTATGTAATTAGTTACAGGTTAATAGAGCAATTGTAGTAAAAACTGAATAGAACGACTTGTATAATACATTCGAATTAAACGTTCTCTATCTTCTTCCCAGGACATCCAAATATTTCGCCGTCGTCGATATAGCACCATTATAAATGAAATAAAGGTTAATAGATAAATTATGGTAGAAATTGGTTAACCACGGATACGTTTAAACGTATCATCGTCAGGGTAGCACTGATATAAATTACATTTATGCGTGAACTCGCAATGTCGCGAGGAATCTGTTGTAGAGGGGGAAAAAGAAAAACGCACGACTCCCGTAACGTTGCCGGCTTTTCCCACAGTTAATAAAGCTATTAACTTTATCTCGGGGACCGAAACTCATCCGGATAGGTACCCGGCCGCACCGGCTGAATATAATTCACGTTGTCGTCTTATCCGACGGACATCTACGGGCCAGTGCGAACTATGGGCTTTTAGGTCGACAGGGACTGTTTGGCCCCGTGGTCGCGTGGCATTTTACCTATGGCCACGCACACAGACCTCGCTTTAACATTGTCAGGCCCGCCGCTAGATCCCCGTACTACGACGAGTGCTACGGTTTAAATGCTATCTGATGAGCCGTCCACCCCAATAAGCCTCTGTCTTTGTGGAACGTAGCTGGATAATACCGAGCAAGTACTTCTTGTCAGGTAGACGAAACGCCAGGAACATGACTCGCCTTGCTAGGAGAAACTGGACCTACGAAATAGATTGTCGAGTCGTCGAGACTCGTTCTTCGAGAGACATGATTTCTTTTCTGGTTTATCAAGCGCTGCAACGCATTTTCACTTGACGCTTCTCTTTTCCTTTTGACAACACTTGAAATTCAACTGCAAAATGTTTGTTGGAGAAGTAGAATTTTTTACTATTTAAATTTCGATATTTATAACTAGAACGTTTAAAAATTGAGATTTGAATATCCGAAGATCGAGTTATTGTGAAACCTTAAGTTCGCTTATTTGAAATTTGGATTCTTATAAATTCAAATTTTAATTCTTCAACGTTTAAATTTGATGATCTATAATTTCACATCCCTAAAATTTAAGTTGATTTCTCCAGTATTGTAAATCTCTTTACGTTTCTCCAACTTTCACTATGCCCAAACCTCTTTCACTTACTCGGACATTTGCTTCCAATTTGTACGTTACTACCTAATTGGCGAGTATCGATGGAAAATCTCGTAGCTCATGTCCAAAAGGTTTCTCCTTGTGGCAATGGAACGAGGCTCAAGGTTTCTCTAACAACCCAATAAACCTTATACTAGCGTATACAAACTAAAGGCTGAACAATCCATGTTCGATCCTCGTCACCTGGTAGCTTTGTTATTTGACAAGACTTTCCACGAAAGGGCGTAGAAAGGATAACGCATGCTTCTACTCTTTAACCACTTCTCCACCGAAGCTTATCCGTGGTACAATGGTGGCTGAGTGAAAAAGGCTGTCCTCACGGCCGGCTAGCGGTAATAATATTTAAGAAGGACACATTTTCACGGCTGAACTTGTAAATGACCGGATTACCGGATTCAGAACGAGTGCCGTTTCCTACTTCTCGCCATTGCTCCAACGGAACTCGATAATCGTCAAAGGCGACCGCTTCCGACGCCTTTAAGCAGCTTGGAAACGCTCGATTTTCGAAGAGATCCAAGGAAGGATCCTTTCCAAGGAATCCAAGGAATTGCGAGACAAGATCCCTTATAAAGTGGTCGTTGAAAGATATTTTAATTTGGAGGCTTAATAACTGTTTTCAGTTATGTTTAATTTGGTGGAATTTAATTTTAATATTTTTGCATAAATGTAATGCTGAAACGTTAGCGCGACAAAATTCCTAAAGATTACGAACGTTCGTCCTTTATTCAGTTATTGTAAGTGAATAAATAGGTCGATTTAGGAAGGGGTAAGACATCGAATCACTGAAGCATCGCGAACGCGTCTACCAGTTTCGGTACTTAGCACGGCCACTTCTCGCCGTTGTTCCAAATATTACACGTAAGCCGGTCATTATCGTTCGAGCATTAAAGCAGTATCACGTTGTTGCCGCCTAGTAAATATATGCAGCGATCACAACACGATATCATTACCGAAAACGTCTCACAGGGCCAGAAAGGGTATGTCAAGAAGCTTCACGTCTGTTGACAATCATCCTCTCCTCTTCTCTCTCTTTTAAACTCTTTCCTTTTTTGCACAACACAGCTCTTCCTTTATACAACGACGGAAGCAAGCCGCATAATACATCTTTACGCTTTCCTGGCGTGGCGAGCGCTGCTCTTTCCGACGTATCCGGTGCACAAACTATTTCCCCATCGCTCCTCCCGTTGCCGAATATAATTATATCAGAGCCGCTGACTAAGCTTGTCTAGATAAAAGAGATTCGTCGGTTACAGCGTTAAAGAAAAGGGACGCTCTTATACGGTTCGAAAGCAGTGCGACGCTAGTGCGAAAGTGGTCGATGGGCTTGCGTTCCTCTCTCCTCTCCACTCCTCTTTTCCCCTTTTCTGGAGTCGCTTCTCCCGGCGAACCGGCCGGCGAAAAATTTCTTCTTTTACGAATTAATGGAATAGTTTGTTTGGCTTTAACCAGACGATCTTATCGGGACCGGTAGACCATTTTTTTTCTGCTTGAGATCACACGTGAAGCGCGGCTGGTTGGTCGGCAGGCAGCGGCGCGGTTGCGCGATCTGCGCCGTGGTATATTCCGGCGCGCTGGCGACTGCGCATGCGCGCTAGATCCACGCCGATCTTCACGCAGGAGAAGAGCGCGCGGGGACGACCGGTCGATCGAGACCGGGAGGAAGTGGAGAACCGTTAAAATGTAAACGGAAGGAGCAAGAGAGCGGCCAAGAGATAGGCCGCTCGCCATGAAATAATTAAGCCGACAGTTTGACATTATTAAGTAATAAATTCGCGGATCGTATTCGCACTCTGAGAATGTCGACGACCACCTGTAATTTGATTCGGAACGAGACTGTTTGCGAAATAATTTCGAATAGAGAGTTCATTATAATTGGGGGTGAGTTTAACCCTTTTATGCACGATTCAGTTACAATGTTTCGTGCTAAAATAGCAAACTACAATATTTTATGCTAATACGTATAATCTCGCAGTAGATGTATCACACCTATTCTCATTATGTGTTTAACTACGTTTTATTATGAAGGAATTTATTCGTTTTCGACGAATAAACTGAAGAATTTATGCGTTAACGAGTGAATGGAGGTCATTCGTTGATAGTTTGTCTCATATGAATACGAAGTGTTTTCAAATCACTAGCGGATTTCCTTAGATCTTATCGTTTGGTAAGCATCTTTCTCTCTTCGATGATGACTTCATTTACAATGCAACGCGTCACGACCTTTTAACACGTTTTTACCACGTTTTAGCACCTTCGTAGCGCCTGCAGGCAATCGAATAACTTTAGTGACTTAAGTATAGTGTGAACGGAGACGTGTCAACTTGACAAGTGTAACATTAGCTGGTTAGTTTAACAAATGAGGGTTCAAAGGATAAGCGGTACAAACGAGGAGATCTTACATCTTTAAGAGTTAAACAAAGTCACTTTAAAATTTGTACCATTGGTAGAACATGTAGTTACATAAATAATATTAAAGAATACAATAGATCCTCTTTACCCCGAACCACCAACTTGGTATAACAATCAAACAGACATGAAAAAAACATTTGATTGTTCTAAGCAGCTAATTTTCATCATACCTTCAAAGTTTATAGTAAGAGGAGAAGATAATATATATAACTTCCTTGTAATTAACCGATAAAGCGTATTTACCCCATCTGAATCGTTTCCCTGCGCATGTCATTCATTCCGCAACGTAATAACAACAACGACGATTCACAATGGCGATGAGAGGAAAAATTCCTCGAAGGCGCGCGCGTAAATCATCGCCTTGGTTCGCGGCGGATCCCATCGTGCCCGCTTGGGGGGCTGGCTAATCTGACCCTGATGAATCCATAACGCGCAAAAGGTTCGCGATTTAGAAGCCGCGTACGCTCATCAACCGGCGATCGTCTGAACTTGATGATGATCATCGATTCGCCGCGAAGATACCGGCGCATACATAATCGCGGCATTATTTCGTCGTTCTCAGGACGGAACGCCGCGAGTCCCGAGTTCCTCGTTCCCAGCTACCGATGTGCCAACTGTATTAATTAAAAAATCTGGGATCTCGTTAAGTTCCCGTGGCACCGATCCGGTAAACCATGTCGAACCTGCGTTTCCTCGAATCCTAATAATTGAAGCGCACACGGGCATATCGTTACGCGAGCCTGTTGCATTAAAAAATCGTTCATCTCGCTGTCGCGAGCGAACGTTTCTGTTTCCTGTTTCAACTGCTTTTGAATTAAACGAGAACCATTATTTCCAGCGAGAAAACGTTAGACGAATTCCTACACTCGGCGTAATGTAATTGTGATTTCTTTTGTTCTTTGAAGCTTGGGCAATTTATTCCCGCGGCGATTAATCTGCCATTATCCGAGGAATTCGTAAAGAGGCTACTTTATGTTCGACGTCGTTACTCGAGATGATTGCTCGTGGCGATTAATTTTCTTCTACTTTGAAATGGTAGTGTTTATTATTAATATCAAAATTATGAAAATGTTCAATATTAATAATTTGTAATCTCTCATAGATAATTCATAAGCTTGCGGTAATGCATTTTTGGAAATTCGATTTATTTTTTGTAAAACATATGGATGAAAGTTGATATTTCTTCTTACACCATAATATATTCTTTCCTATACTTTTTTTCCTGATGATGTCTTAACTGAATTATCGTTGATTTTGATCTTTCTTTCGAAGAACGGGTAGAAAGTATATATAAAGCACATTGATCGATAGCCGATATTTACGGAGCGTCGAATTTTGATTTCGAAACGCTTGATAGACTTAGCGTTCGATACGGTTTTCGTACGTTGAAGTTCATAATTATTCATCTATGGCACAGGTTCCGGTCACTGAGCGGAGATGTTTATCCTATATGACTGGCAACCACCTGCCAAAACCGATATGCAATTAATGCTAAATGTTCAAGCAGCATGCGATCTTTACATACGGCCCATCCCTCTCGGAGAGAACAGGCGCCGCGTCACCTTCTACAGCTTGTCCGTTTGTCCTGCTTTTGCGGCAACGTTTTGTTATAATAATGTTGCGCATGTAAGATCGTGAATAGATACAAACGAATACAACAGCGAAAAAGGTAAAAACCAAATGTATTGTTATATATGATGTCCCTTTCGCCATACTGATTATCATTAGCTAAGTGAACATGAAAGTACCGCAACGAGATGGAAGATTCTTAAAATAATTAAAAAATATGATAATGCATTTTTTTCTGAAACAACACACGCCCCCAGCTCGATTCCCATGAACCTCCCTAAATATGTGGCATAGTTTATATTCCTTTACAACCGAGTAATACATTTTCGCCATTGGAATACTTCGAGAACGATAAGTTTCGTCGAACGTGTATTTCGCACAACATACTAACAGTAGCGCTTTTTCTCTTGGGGTCACGCGATCTTGTCATCGATCTATGTTTAATAAACAAGGGAGGAAAAGGCGAGCGTATCGCCTCAGGCGTATATCGATAAGCTCGGTACACATTACACGACACAGATATCCGTTAAAAACATAATTCTCCCTCCTCGGATAAAAATTAAAAAGGGTAAAAGTGGAAGAAAAAGTAGCGAAAGGAAGAGACAAGGAGTAACAGGAATCGAAGAGTGCGGGATATCGTAAGCTGCCGTATTTTACATATATTTTTGACGCATGGGACGCTTCGATCAAATGAAGCATACCCATTAAAGTGAAATTGCCCATACAAAGTGGCCATCAAGCCAGAGCCTCCTATTAAGGAGACTTCGTCGATGGCTCGTTGACCGAGCTCCGAGCACGATGTTGCTTAGCGTAGCGCATCGCGAAGCACCTGCCGCGCCGTGACGCGCCACGCCTGCCTCGTACATGCTACGTACACGCGTATTACGTAGCCATGCAATTTCCTAAAGTCACGGGATTCTACATCGGGAAGCAGATGCGAACACTTCGTAACCGGCCGCCGATGTCCCTGTGATCATTGGCGATCGATTTAGGAGCAGACCGTTGCGCACCTTGGCGATCGACAGCCACTTCTTGAATCTGATTTCGGCCCCTACTTTTGTGAAAACAAAACGCTATTTCACGATGAGAACACGCTACGCTGGATCTACTGCTTAACTCGTGTAGGATTATATGAACTATTCAGAACACGCATCGATCAATCCGATAAATTCAAAATCATAGTAAAATGACGATGTTGGAATACGATAGGTTTTACTTGAAATTTACTTAAGAATTTACCATCAGCTGTCACATTTTTTTTTACGATGAATGAACCTATGAAAGTAAAAATTTGTTTCTTCAGAATTGATCATTAATCGTCTATTTACGTAATGAAATTAAGAAATTAATGAAAAGTAGAGTTGATCAGTTTGATCAGTGGCTCGCGTTAGACAATGAATTTAAATTTATGAATGCGGGTAGGGTAGAATGAAAACGAAGGTAACAACAAATATTAAAGATTTTAGAGTATTTCTTTGTCTTCCTGAAAATAGAACATGGTAAGGATATTGTAAGTAATACCGAATCAGCTCGATTAAAGGAATTAATTCAGTGACGATGATGGAAGCTGCTATTTTCCGTCGAAAAGACAGTCGTGACGGTGTCTGGGTCTCGTACTGTACGAGGTGAGCTCACGCATACGACAATGGGGCATATCTTTCGGATCTTGCATTGATCACACGGCTGTGACCTCTGTAAATGTTCAACTCGGTAGAGAAAGTAACGCGTAAGAGTCGTGTTTACGCATGTACGTTTATCAGATCAATTGCACTGAGGCCAGGTCTACTAGTGGAAAAAATGGTCAGCCAAAGGAATGATTCGTTCTCCGGTTTAGACGATGCGCGCATACGATGTATTAATTAAGATGTGATTAGGCCAGTCCATGCCCTTGCCGCTGTACCGTCTAAATGCCAGAAAAGGAATAGTAATTGCGCGGAAAACAAGTCTACATAATGATCATGAACAAGTCTTGGACTTTTTCTCCTCTCGTTTTCTCCCCTTTTCTTTATACTGTTGTCCGTTTAGCTCAACGCGATGCAAAACAATTGAAATTCAAAACGCGTGACCGTGACGCGTAAACACATCGTTTGTAATTGTAGTCAATTTACTTCCTTGTCAACAGTCAATAACAGGAAAGTATATAAATGCACGACTTATGTATGAACCCATCCTATGTCACAATCCAAATCACACTTTTTATTTTATATTACTCAGCAATTTCCATAAGCTGTCTTATTTTTTCTTCATTGGTTCAGAATTTATCGTTGCGATTGATTTCACGCAGAAAACAACGATGTTTGTAATTCTTTGTTATGAAACATCATAGCAGCTAATGTTCCTGAATGGTCGAACCGATGCTCTGCACATTCGCGAGCATAGGATCGTATCACATACCATATACAGAAAGATACGTCGAAGAAATGGCAAGGAATAGGAAATAGAGAAATAAGATAAAAGGAAAGATAGTCGGCATGGGATCAACGAGAGCGTTGCGAATGCTGACGAGGATCGGTGGCTCTCAAAACGGATATCGGGGCTGAAATAGTTGGAAGCCGCGCGTCGCCGTGAAATTTATGTGCCTAAAGTTGGTAGCGTGTTGCTGGGCATAGTTTTCGAGAGATTACTTCCAAACGTGCATCAACCTTTTGCTGGAGCGTGTAATTAAACTATCTACAATGCGCGATGTTGCTTCATGTACTAAACAGACGTAACGTTTTCACATACGGAAGATGGATTTTCTTGTCGAAATGCGATTATCGCGCCACGACCTCGTTCTTAGCGTAACATCATAATTTTCTTCTTTTTTTTTTTTCGTCCCATACATCTTGATCCCTTTTCTGTCCTTCTTATCTATTTCAGTCGTTTCGCTTTTCTCGAGCTTTCCTCGTTCGAACGAAACAAGACGTGCTTACGCTTGCATAAAACAACCGGGCGTGCACTTCTGTCCGCGGCGTTGTATTATCTAGGCGCGAATCGGAAGCGGAGGTGACGGCGAAGGAGATGTACAAAACGACGCTTGAATCTGTCCCGGGGAGGAAGAAATGCTATCCCGAGCTTTACGCTCGAGTCATTTTACTGTATTTGACACCAGTATTGACACCAGGAATTGTTTTGCAGGTGTATAACATGCGATAAAGGTTCGTCTCGGATAGATGATCGTGCGTGCAACCGAGAACAATATCTCTTCTTCGTCTTACATTCATATACATCGTCATATACTGTATGTAATATTACATTCCTTATCTTAATTAGTTGTAGTCAGTAGCATAATTTATTTTTATACTTCAAGAAACTCTATGATATTTGAATCTATATCGCGTCCATTCATTGAATATCGCGTATGTGCATAAAGCAGATACGTAAAATGAATGACAGACTGTATCAGGATTACTACCAACGTGTAAAACTTGTCAAAAATCTCAGATCAGTTGTCTTGTACGATAAAATACCACGTAATAATAAATTTGGTGAATCGACAGTTACAAGCTGTGGATTATAAATTTTTTCTTATGCAAACATTATGTCGATCGAGACAATTTTTATTACATTAATTAATCTTTTTATAATCATTAAAGAGTCATATTTTCTGACAAACAAAAGAGTTAATAAACATTCTAAATATAGACTAACAAGGCTTCCCTAGAAACGGTTAATTTTGCTATCAAACTACCGTAACGACTCAAGAATCCCCGTTACCAATTTCCCTTTCAACAGGCCAGGAACCAAATGGCCACCGACCGATCGTCGATGTTTGCAATGCGTATCGTTAACGCGTTATGCACCCGTTTCGCCGTGGCGAGTTCCACGCAAGCTCGCTGAAGCCGTTTATTATCGGCACGGATCGCGGATCGTCGGTCTCGTCGACTGGAGAGCAGAACGCAGGAACCGCTAATGGAATCATTGGAGCGGAGACTGGAGATCGGTGGAATTAGGAGCAAAATGCATCGAGAACGCACGATTCGCAGTCCTAGGATTTGAATTCTTCCTCGCACCGCTCATAATCTCGCGTATTTATATTGATCGCCACGAATAAAATTCTTACGTTATGTCCTGGCATTCCCACGTGTGCACGCGCGATCACTTGTTCCGAGAGGAGACGGAGGAAAAGAGAGAAAGAGAAGGCGAGAGGTGATTTTTGTCATTGCTCGCTCGCAACGAGTTTCTTCCTTCCTTTTTCTTACGGAGAAATGGGGACACAGAGTTTTTTGTTGATTCTTACGGTGCTTCGTATTTGTGAACAACAATTATGGATTGAAAGAAATGATTCTACTTCTTTCAGTTATATAGGTCTTCTTATTATTTATTATTATTTATTATACTATATAGAAAGTATCTACTAATAGGTATATGATATAACAATTTCATTAGAATATGCAGTTTAAAATCCATAAACTATAGTAAAGCTTTATACCTTATAGACGTTTCAAGATTTTTTAGCGGAAGTAAATTTTGAAGAACTTTCCAATAAAATCTTCGTCTTAAATAAAGAACTAGAAAGTCAAGTTAAATTATCAAATTAATACTAGCTCTAATGCTTCTTTTCGTTTCAGAATTCCTATGTTGCACATAAAAATACAACTTCATCCTCATTATCATCGACAAATTATTCCATTTATTACTGCTATCACAAAACTGACTCCCCATTCAATTCTACTGGAAGAAACCGGAGTAAAATCGTCTCGACGCGAGGGAATTCCCACAAGAGGGCAAAGCCATCGAAAGGCAAGGGTTAAAAGCGGAGTCGTCGAGTCGCGGAGTTCTCACCCCGTGAAGAAGGCGCGTCCTTGCGTTTACCACGGTCAGCCGGAGGACTGGTGCGTGTCCCAGGGCAATTCACCGACGAGATTCGCGATTCGCTCAGGGATTTAATGTGGAAGGAAGCGGGCATAGTAGTATCTGCGGTCTGTGATACACCGACGCGCCTCCCGACGATGGTTTCCCCCCTCGATAGAAAATCATATGCGTTTGTATATGTGTGTACCCTCTCTCGGTCTCGTTCATGTTTCTGGGAGCGAGCGTACGTGTTCGAGTGTACGTTCTGCTTTCTGCCTACCCGCGCTACGTATCGGGTGATCTGTATGCGTATAATAATTCACAGCGATATGCACATGGTTGCGCGTGGGAAAACGTTATACGCATGTGTCGAATCGTGGATTGCTCCTCTTCACCCGTGCGGACTCGCGATCTTTCATGTTCGACTATGTACGTTTATCGACTGTGGGATGTTTTGTTCGGGGAAGTATTCTTGTGGAAATCGAGTTTTTTTACGTAGAAAAATTCGTATATATTTCTGAAGGTGTATCTCTTTCTTCGCATAGGTGTAATTTGTTTGGATCGATGGACTGATTGATTGTTTCCTGAAGCAATTTGAAGAAGTTTGACCGTTGTTACAGTTTAACGCGATCGTTAAGTTTGTAAAGTAAATTGCAGTTTGTTTGGAGTTTTTTAAGTGGAAGAATTCTTATACTTCGAGAAGCAATTCTTCTTCTTCTGTGTAGATCGAAGAGATGAAGATGTCTATAGTTTGTTGAACTAGTTGGACATATTTTGAAGCAGTTTGATGTCATTGCGAGACGTAGTATAAAGATATAAGATATAAAGACGTGGCAGTAAAAGGTGATTTTCAATGTGTAAATATTAAGATTGGATAGACTTTTACTTCGAATAGATAAATCGAGCCCAAAAGCGACAACAGTGAGGAATATTTTCAGCAGCAAGAAATATCTTTAGTAGTAAGCCAGAGGCCGAAAACGTAGAAAAGGGAGCACGACGTTGGCGATGGCTAATTGTGAACAGGGGAAAACAAGAGAAGGCAAGCGCGCATGAAACTCGCTCGTTTCGCCGACAAATAAACGTACATTAGCTGTTATCGCAGCGACGTCCAGCACATAAGCAATAACAATTAGGAGGTATCGCTAATTTTATGCGCGAGCCATCGCTCATGTCCGCGATGAGTAATAAATACGCGCGGGTAGTTGAGTCGCCGTTACAAGAACTAGTCCGTGCTTTCTCATTAAACCACAGCCGCGAAACTGTGTCCCTTATGGCTATCTTGCATGTTCCTGGACGCGCAGAAACCCTAACGAGGACTTTGTTCTTCCTGAAATGTGTTGTTCAACACCGTTCACCGTCACGGGGGTTACACTGCGAACGACATCGTATCTTTCGCGGTCAGGCCACTGTCGGAAATATCCAACCTGTGTATATGCGTCTAGGATTAATTTCTTTTCCTCCTTTCCTTTATCTTTTAATTAGAAAATGGAACTAGATCGAGCACAGGTGGAAGTTTCATTTAATTTCATTGTAATAGATTCCAATAAATGTGTTTTTCAAGGAGTTAAAGAAATATTCAAATATTCCCTGTACAACGTTGGTTAGGGCAGATTATTTATCGAATTTGTGTTTCGTTTTTGTTTGCCGAGTTTCTGCAGACATGTAGAGTTGAATTAAAATTTGTCTATAAAAGATAAGAGATACGATAGTTTAATCTATCGATTGGTAAATGGTAATTAACTGTTGGCGATCAGGGACAAAGTTGTATTATTATACAAAATGAGTTGAGTCATTACAGTCTTTAACCTTGTTTGTTTTTAGTTAGTATATCTATGTATAATCTGCGATATTCTTATTTGTGTAACATTGGGACAAATAATTTTTAATTTGTATTTAAGTTAGACGGATAATACTTAGCTCTTTATGTGTTCATTAAAATGGTCAGAAGCTAAATATAACGACTCAAAATCAATGTTTTCCGTATGATAACATTAAATGACGTTGGTTTTACCGACAACTTTGGCGAGTTTCAATTCACTGAATAACTCCACGCAATGACTTCTTTTCCTTGCGTCATTTAATTAGATGCAACGGTTCATAGCTCACGCGTGAAATTTAACGATACCGAAAATTACCGCATCGAATGCGAAAGACGGACGGAATCCAAGTAACTAAGCCCTGCCGACAAAGGTTTGCAAATGCAGTTCCATGGAATTTTTCCGCTCGTATTCCACGTTGCATTAACCACGCTTTCGATCGTATCGATGAACATAGGTTTGCCGCGTTTGCTGGAAAAACTCGAACGTTAGAAACGGTGATTTTCATTTTCGCGGAGCTGTAAAAGCGCCGGAAATTATTTTAGGAAGAGAAAAGAGAACGACAATGTGTCTCGATTCGATTCGTTCAACGAGACCCTTGATCGTCGTCGTTCAACGTCTCCACGATCCTCGTAATCGTTTCCGACATGTTCCGCCATTTATCTCCAATGGTGGCACCATTTGCAAAACGAAAGTTAATCGCTTGTTTCCAGCAAAAGAAGAAAAAAGGAGAAGACGAATTAACCACGCTCTGCCATGGGTAAGTTAGCATGAACAGATACACGATATAACTCAGTCCAGAAAGCAATTACCTTGCATAAGCAGGCAAATCGTGTTATTTCATCGCACTCGTTCCCGTCTTTTGTTGTTTTACGCGAAAGTCGAGCTGGCGATCTTCCTCTGTTTAATTCATCCATTTTTCCACGATTTTTCCTCTCTCGTGTTAGGTGTTAATAGCATGATTAAGGCTTCCAACGTTCTTGACACGTAGCTAGATAAAACTCGCGCACGAGATAGGATAATACTCTATGTATTATCATTTTGAAAGAAAGATAAGGGGAAAAATTTGCTATAACGTTTCCTAGATATTATACACAGAACAAAATGAATGATCTATCGAAATGTATCGATAATAACGTTGTATTTAACCTTGTCATCTTTTTGCATTTGAAGGGAACGATTTATTCAAACGTAGCTGTATTAAAAGGTTAACAACATATGTCCACGATTCATGCAACTGGGATTCGATCGTGGCAACATGGAGGAACAAAGGTGGAAGACGGTAATTTCATTCCTCGAAGGAGAACGGGAAGCAGGTCCGCGGCGATTACCACTGGGGATACCGTGTTCCTGTCATCGACGGATCGAGATCTGTTATCTGATGTTGATTACGCTTGCGCGCGCACCTGTGTACACAAACACGGGCTCACATCACGCCACACGTTAGTGCACAATGCATAATAACAAGGAGGCATCGTATCTCAGCTCGACTGTAACAAATATACTTTAACGCGTACATAGGTATACGTGTTACGATGCATTCGACCGGCTATATTACGCATAAATACCGCGTACCAAGTTCCGGCCTAAGGGAAGCTCTCCTGTAAGGAATCAACCACGCGATCCCTGGCATCTCTGATTGATAATTAAACGCATGATATCCGACCGCCGTTTTATCGAGTTTACTATTCGCGTCTTCCTCGAGAATTCATCGTTCGGGATAATTAGTTGTTAAAATAGCATTTCGAGCACAGAGCTCGAAGCTGAAATTCCGATTCAAGTTGTAAAAGCGTTGGAACTCTCCAAGTTCTAATTTAATCGGTTAAATCGTTATTTACACTCATGTACGTAAAGAAGATTTGGTAATTTTTAACATAAACTTTTATAAAACGGGTGTAAATTTCGTTCGAAAAATTCAGCTGTGAAGATTGAATATCAGAGCTTTGAAGATTCAAGTTTTATGCGCGCGCTATCATACTTACATGACCTGGGTGTTTATCGCAACATGGTTTATCAAGATTTCAATGGGAGCAGAGGGGTGCGTGGAGGGGATAAAGTGAATGAAACATCGATGCAATTGAGTGGGAAGGGAAAATTCTGGTCTTCAGCGATTGGAGAACGCATGAATGAAAGTCGGTAATAGGAACGTCGATGGGAGATCTCGTAGGTGTGAAATAGAGTAGAGTAATGTTTTAAGCAGAGAAAGAAGAATAAGGATTTGGGTTACAGTTCAAGTAACTTGACTTGTACGAAGATAAACTTGAAATCGTTTCACTTGACACTAAGTTTCTACATATTCGTAGTAGCCAATGAAATCATTTACATCCGACCAATATAAGAAAAATAGCAAAACTAAATAACGTTATATTGTGTTATCTACGGACTTAAATTCAAAGAACTTGGTTAGTCTGAACGAGGCTTTAGATTTCAGTTGAAAATTTCGTGAAGACCACACCGTAGGATTAGAACGGAGGAAGAGTGACGCAATCCGTTAGGATTCACGAGCGCAGCCTAGCCTAATTAATATTTGCAGTTAAATCTGCGATCTAGATCTGAACGAACCGCTAGCTATCCAGCCAGCCAGGGTGTACCGGCTCCCTGATTCCGTTGTCCGACGTCAGGCTCTTTTCCTCGTCGGAGCATCCGAAGAGATAGCGTTCGTGTGAGTGTTCACTGACCTGACGAGAACCGGGCTGCTCACGATTACGAAACAATGTGCCGCGTAAATCTTCCGGAAGAGCATGCCAGCAAGCCGGAAGCGGCTGGGAAAAGTCTTAAATAATCTGGATCTGATTTCAACTCGACTCCTTTGACCCCGTCCTTTTTCACGGATCGAGGGACAATTTCGTCGTTGATCGATCCATTTCCAGACTAGCGTAATTATCTCGTTCACTGCGATATCAGTGGCCCTCATTTTTCGTCGCGTTAAGATAGTTTGTGTATGTAGGTCGCTCTCAAGCCTTTAGATATAATATCTACTTGTAATAGAATGTTGAAAACGGATGATGTTAAGTACCATTAATGTTAGCGTTTTTATAGGCCTGCTTATCAAAGCTTTTCTGCATGCATAATAAACTTATCGATATATCGTGCTGTGATGTTACGCGCGTCCGTAGTTGTTCGTACGGATTTACAACGTCGTAAAAAGATCCAAAACGAGTTACTTAAGACCTGTCGTTCTAACGAATCGTGGTAAATGGTGCCAAAACTACTTTATGCCTCTCATGCCGGCTACCCGAAAACTATATCCTCTTTTATAAAATACATTTCTATGACACTTTTAAACGTACTAAATCTCTAATGACAGTTATAGAATTCGTTTCTCAATGCTATGCTCGGATGACATCCGCTATACTCGAGTGACTCATTGTCAAAAGGCCATCCGGCTAAATCCGTTTTTTTCTAGTGGGGATTTTTATAATATAAAACAATTAAGTTGATAGTTCGTTTATTGTATATATAAACAATTGTCAGCACAAATGGTTTGAAACTGAATAATCAATCTCGTTGGAATTCGACAGTTTAGCTTCTCTACATCTAATTTAGTTTACCAGAGCTTTCAAGCTTGCCCTAAAAACAGTCGTCAGTTGGAATCATAAATGGGTTCGAGTACGTTCGTTTCGGTAGCAGTAAACAAATTATTCCGGTGTTCGCGTAGTAAAACGCGTTGTAACGATGATGCCGGAACATCAACCCTTATCAGAGGGCCTCGTTACAGGAGGCGATGGCGTGGCGGCATACAAGGACATCGTCCTCGGAACGACGGGGCTCTCGTAGCCGGCATCCAGGTCGATTTGTTGAAAATAGTCGTGTGCGCACGATACGTGCCGCGTTATATATTGCCGGTGGTATGTCGCATAGCCAGGATTGGAGCTCGCCGGTTACAAGCGGCATCGCGCTGTACCCGCTGCGCTAGCAGCACGTCAGTGTGCCGCCACGAAATACGGCACACTCATGCAGCGCTTCTCAAACTTTCGTTTTTGCCATGATATTCGTATCTAATTCGATATCGACGACTCGATCACTGTAGACGTTTATGGAAATTCATATTTTTCATAGATTCGTTCAGGGAAATAAAATCTCAATGGAGACTCGTCTCTTCTTCTAATTATTGTAACAGAGACTGTACTTTGTATATTTTGTATATTCTTGCACATTATGTGTCTATTCTATATATTTTTGTATCTTTTAACTTCCCATAAATTCATAAATATTCGCACTCCACTAACGACTAACAGAAACATCGAATACAATACGATCCTTGTTGCAAGATTAGAACTACAATTATAAGATGGTAACAATCCGAATTTCGATCTTCATCCCTTAGAAACAGAAACCAATCGTAACGTCAAATTCGATAAGACTTTTCAACAAGGAACAACCAAAGCTCGTGTTTTATTCGCTTACCAAAATCTCATACTCGTTGCCTAAATTTGAGTGCTATATCCGCTACTATCGTTTCCATCGTAATCATAATCACTGTGACAGTTTGAAGAGCATATTCCCTATCCATCTAAAAGGATCGGAAAGCAATGGAAGGGCCAGGTTTGAGTATCACTGGACGATTGGGACCGCATTCCCGGCTGGAAACCGCAGCAACGTTTGAAGACTGCATTTGGAGCGGCCACGTAATGCAAAGAGATAACCTATATGAAGAGCTGTCGGCCCGGCTGGCGGCAGTTATGCCGAATAAAATCGCTGATTTGTTGAACTGCCACCGATTCCGATTCTCTTGCGCGGCATGATGACCAACATTCCGTGGCGCGTTTATAGGCCTTCCACCGTCGATCACCGATCGCTCGAGCATCGGCCAAGCCGATTCCCGACGGTCCTTAAAGGACGGCGAAAGTTTCGCACCGGCGACGGGAAAACGTGCGGCTGCACTTTATAGGATACTTAATAAGGGGCCTTATCGGCCGGCGGTGAAGTTAGATACACAGGGAACGAGGTATCCACGTCGATATTGGTCGAGATATATCGTGTATTAGCCTGGCTGTTTAACCTCTCTCGAGTGCTGTCTTCGACTGTTACGCGACGAACGTTCGCGGAATACCGATCCGAATAGAAAGTGCTGAAGTAACCATGGCTTCTCTTTATTTCTTCAGGAGTTTTTTTATTTTTCTTTCGTCATCAACCAAAGAGTCCTTACTGTCGGCGTTTTATCGCCGTGTCATTGATCGTCAATCGTCGTGTCAGCTTCTTCGTATGTACGCACTTGTGGTGATAAAGAGCAAGGCAGTGTATAGTAACGTGACCTAACGCGATCCTTCTTACTTATCTGCATGTTTTGTATCTTTTTCTTTCCTTTTCTTCCTTATGGCTGTTAATTTTGCCGTTTGATCGTTTTAAACTTCCACGCGTACTTGGCGGTGACAGGCAACAAGGAATCATCGCATTGTGACTCGATCTAAGAGGGGAGATCCATTTAGGGGCAAACGAACGGTGTCGGTCGCTACGGATCGTAAAACTATCGTGTCGTAAAAAGACATTTTAGGATGGAATTTTGATGGAGAGATCAACGTGGCACCGGGTGGAATGACACATGCCACGGATTTATTATTTCTCGACATTCGATACTAAGAATACTATCTCCTTTTGGACAATTCAGGTATAACGAAACAAACTTTACTAATTGTGTCGAGAAAGTTATTTTTTTCAATTTCTATCCTTATCTCAATTGCAATCTATCTTATCAGGGATCTTCTTCAAATTTCTCATTAATCAACGCTTCGATAACTGATCGTTTCGTTAATCGATATTCCAATAATCGAGATGCTACCATATGTGTAATCACTTTACTGGCTATTATCAAATCACCCAGTCGCATACGTCTTATTCTAATGGAAAATAGAAAATAGAAAACCTGAGGTTGATAGAAGCAGAGGGCGACTCGAGGATTTTATAACGGTTCGACTGACGTACAGTCGTTCCTCATCGCGATAGTCCCGTGGAACTAGCCGGAGCTGCGACACGAGTGAAAAAGCTGGGTCGCGTGTGCTTTCATAGAAATAAGAAAAACGGGAAGGCAACAGATTCTCGGAGGATCGTAGATGAACGACGACGATAAAGGGGGGAAACGAACCGCGCGACGCGTTACGACCATAGATTATCGTAATCGAGAAACGTTACGCTACGTTGTGCAACAAACAACTGAGGAGAGAAGGTGTTTCTCGGTGAAACTACGAAACAACGTTTATTCGTCGGGATCGCTGGCTTCGTTCGCGCGTGATACAGTCAGAATCAGATATACGATCCCATAAAATGACGCAAATGAACGTATAACGTAGCAGCGGGTAATTTATGCGACAAAATCCGTCGCGTTGGATTTTGCTCTGCTCGTAGCATTCGGAAATGAAACTTTATGTCGACGCTTGGAATATACGCATTGAAAGCCTGTTGACGTTAAGTTGAAACTGTTTCGTGGATACTTCGCCTCTATAAAATCTACTCTTTTTGGGCCGTTCCCCGTTCATGTTAAATACTTTGGGAATATTAAATATTTCTAAAAGAAGCTGAAACAAATATAAGTATGAGAAGTTGCAAGATCTCAGTATGGTATTCTATATATCAAAGTATAAATACTCTATTTATGTTCTACTTTGCTTACTTGATAATTTCGATATCCCCAATATTCGATGGATAAAAAATAATGAATGCTGATAAAGTAGAAAAATAATTAAAGTTAGGCGAAAAATAAGCGGAAAACGTGTGTAACGATATGTATATCCTAGACTCTTTAATTACAATGTTCCAGGGTTAAGACTTTCTCCCATCGTTATCGATTAAATTAATACATACACGAAACCTAATTAGTCACTAAAATTCCACTGTCTCACGGAACACCTTCCTCACGCCCATTGCTAAAAAGAAACACCTTTCACACATTATAGAAGCGAAACAACTTCTCGTAAAACCTCCCCATCTCAGACACAAGCGAGCGTTATACAATTCTCGGTCCACGCGATTTATTCGTGGCGATGATCACAAAGCTCCCATCGTTACATCTAGAACGATTTTTTACTGCCCTAACAAGAATTGCTATTCGAAAAGAATCGAGAAAATATTCGTAAGTATGTGAACGATCTTTACGAGGTGGATCAATTGATCTTACATTTACTTCGAGGAAATGCATACAGTTCCTTTTGGAAGATACGAATCCACAAGTCCTTCAGGTTGAAGGGGAATGAAAAATGCTTGAGGACACGTAGCGCGGCATTGTGTCGCCAGTAACGTGAAACCTTACGAAGCTTATGCTCGCGAGCATAACACGGAGAGTCCTTCGCGTGTAACGCATGGCACGAGTCTCGGGAACGAGCGTGATAAACATGTCAGCGTGACTGGACCCCCTGTAGAGGGCCAGAGAAGAGAACCAAGCGAGTTTGATGCCCCGTTTTACCTGTTCCCTCGAGCTACCCCGCGGACCAGGCGATATCGGACTTACTTTCCAGAGAATTTTCGCTCTCTTCTTAACCGGACTGTTTGCCGAATCCTTTTTTACACCTGTCCGCTCGCTCGTTCACACAGGCTTCGTTCTCACGGTAGATACGCGTGTAGTTATTTTGAATGGTCGTTAGACGATTTGTTTCTTTTGTTTTTGGCTTTTACTGAGAGATATCGAGTCTTTGGAGTTTTTGATAATTTTCTCTAGATTTTTATCGTAAAAGTGGGAGTTTTGGATGGATAATGACTGACAAGAATCGTGCGAACGATGACGCTCAGGTACCGTTAGTGAGTGAATACAGTGTATAGGTTGTGATCTTTAGAATTTTGAAAAACTTTTTAGAAATTTTTATTGAGGAGTGAGAATTCACATGGTAGAACCCCTTCTTTAATATCCCTTTCTTTATGAATATTTGATGATACATTCTTGAGATAATCGTGTGCGTCATAGTGTTTTGACTTCGGTATTTGTCATGGAAGAGTTAATTGTTGTGAAAAGGAGGGCTGACTGGTCGAAGGACGACAGATGGTAACCGTGTCAGTTGTTGCGCCATATTCGCCAAAAATCACCGAATCATTTCCGGCGTCGAAGCGGCTAAAATATCCGACACTCGTCTCGCCTATCATTCTTTCCCAAGTTAACGACTTTAATCGGTCGTTGAAGAGCAGTCAGGCGCCTGGACCTCTCGTAAATTGCAGCTCAGCCGCATTGCGACGGTAACATTTGATCAAGAGCAATTTCAATTGCGCTGGATGAAGTAGTTTCGTCGGCTGAATGCATTTGGTATCAGTCATCAATAATGTAACTGATTTGGAAATACTGTCAATGTTAATAATAATTCATATATAATACAATTATTTACAAAAATCACGTATGATATTTCTACAAATTTTCTATAGTTCATCCAAATATTTTTGTGTGCCACTATATCTTTTATACGAGGCATCGAAAAATAATAAAAATAGTAAAATTATATAACAATAGTATATAGAGGCTACCATGATTTAAATAGTAGAATTTCATAACACGATGACGCTCGATTCATTCTAGCTACCATTTTCTCTCTTTCTCTCCGGTTTTAAGCGCCACGTCGCAAGATAGATGCTTCCGGGAAACTGAGTAGAGTCAGAATTCAGTCAAAGCACGACTATCTGTATGGTCCAGATGTTCGAGAGTCTTTCAGTCAATGGCCCGTAAACCGGGAGACGACGGAGATAAGCCTTAACAGTGATTCGCTTCCGAGATAACCACTGCTCGCTTCTAATCCCTCGTGAATACCGAGTTAATATTGCTATCTTCATGGATCCATCGTAAATTCTGCAAATGAAAGGGCTCGAATTATTATTGCGTCTTAGCGACATTGTAATAATTGCATTCTTTAATATATAGTGGCCATTTCCATGATTTAATATATAGTGGCTCGCGGAAATATATAATTTTGCAAAAATCTTTTATATTTCACGTACAATACATCATTTTAACGACTATATTACGCGTGTTATAGGAGACATTTAAAAATTTCATTAGCTTTATTGACCCATTATAGCTCTTCGATGTAAGAGTTTAAATAATAATTATCGCGATTCAACATGACTGCGCTTGCAAATTCCTTTCTAATATCACGAATCTCAAAATATATATGGAATTTTGTTCGATTATCTCTCCTTTCTGCTCTGTTTCGCGAATCTTAACATTTGTTGAATATTAATCGTTACGTTGAAACGTCCGGACGAACGTAGAAATTCTAATGAAAAATGATATTTGCATCGTATGAAAAAGCGTAACGACCGATCTCATTAAATATTGTTTTTGTTATTACGAAGTTGTTTCTCAGCCCCTGGACGCACCTCGGCTGCGGATCGGCCATTTTTCAACGGGAGAACTCATTTCGTGCTTATGCACGTGAAATGGAATTAAAACCGTAACAGATCGTAGAATATTAATTGTAAAATATCACGTATACGTATATATTGTCAGTTTATGCGTGATATCGTGGCAGAATTTGAAGTAAATTTAATTAAATTCTAGTTGCCGTGGTAATAACACGTTTTCAACGAAAATGTCATCGATCGACTAGCCTTTCACGCTGCAAAGAGAAAAGGGAAAACCGTTTTTTACCTGAAAGAACGAATCGTTAGATTGGTACATTTTGCGGCTTGTAGAAGCTGCCAAGTCGAAAGGCAAAGGATAATTTGATGTTTACTCGGTCATTGTCTCCATTACCGTGATTCGAGTAGGGCTTGTCGAACAAGGCGTCATGGCCTAAGAAAATATTTAGACGGCGCCTGACTCGACCACGATTCGGCCTACTAATTTCTGCCGTGAAAAAGAAAGGTGCCAAGTGGATGACGATGCAGTCCCGATTCACGGAAAAATTCTCCGTTTCCCACCTGTTTTTCTAAGATCTCGAGGTAAATTGCGACAAGGCATCGTCTTTGTTGATCTTCAAAAGCTCACTTTGCAGTTTCCATTTACTTTGTCGCCTTGGTGTAGTGGTACTTCAGTTGTCTGTATTCGTCACGGAATCACAGGAATTAGACGGAAACTAATTTTTAAAGAAATTTCGTTTATAAAATTTGTCAAGAATCGAGTGTATCTGGAACGATAAAGAGAGAAAATGGTTGTTCAGGAATCGTTGTACGAGAATAACGTTGATTAAGGATCAGAATAAGAATATTGACTCTATTTCCCAAAAAGAAATTTCCTTTACAAAATTGGTCATAAGTGTGTCCAGAATAAAATGAGAAAACGAACACGATGTCGCCGCGATAACCTCGGATTTTTTACCACTTTTCAAGGATCCGAATCCACGCCGGTCCATCGTGCTTTCTCCACGCTTAATTTACTGGATCGTAAACTTCGCGGAGCGAAGAAACGCGGTGTACGTACACGAGGAGCATGGCTTCCCTCGTTCGGAGATTTTTCGAAAGGCAAAAAAGTAACCCAATGCCTATCACACTGACACAATTTTCTCATCGTTCAGAGGCACACCGGCACCACGCACACGACATCGCGACGCGTGAGTTATTTACTGCGCGTAAATGAAGATATATCGTAGGGAAATCCTTTTTAACGACCGTCTTTCTTCTGGCTGTTTTGACTCCCCTGAAAACCATTAAACACCGTACGCGCGCGATGGTTCCACGAGGATGCGGTACACAAGGTCCACGTGGATGAAATTGTCAGTGGCGATTTAAATCCGATAGCTGGATGACTCAATTTTACAATCGAGACTCGATTAGTGACCAAGTTTGCATGAGGCGCCATTGATGATGGATGTCACCATCTCGCAACTTTAATAATTAAGTAAAAAAGAAAGGAATCTGAAAACAAAGTTGTTTATCGACAAATAAAAAGTTTAAACGTGAACAATGTTTAAGCTATATCCTTTTTACAAAGAAATAAAAGGAAAGTAAAAATAAAACAGAGTTATAGCTTATCATTTAATTCTTTATGATTTGCATTATACCATTCACATCTTTTATTGGTACAATTTTATTCTAGATACTTCGAGACTGTTCAAATAATTTGTACGCTAAGAGTAAACATTTTTTAGGGCAACATTTGTATATAAAAATCTAGCAACTGTATAATAATTAATATCAGGTCCCAATCATATTTGTTTCATGGCAACATTTTTATGAAGTATATAGTACTTTAAACTATTCTCAATATACAAAGGATTAACATCGCGAAACTTCATTCATTGTTGAAAGAAAGGGAACAAGAAAGAGAAGAAAATGAGAAGTGTAAAACATTCAATTATCCTGTTACAAATCAACGAGCACTTGTCACACGGGACGCGTTCCCCGATGTAATAAAAGCAACGGCGCGAAACAACACGGTCTAAAACGACCACGAGGAATCACGGCCACCACTCTGGTCAGAAGCGTTCCAAGATCGAGTTCCAATCGTCCCCGTATCAATGGTACAAAACCACGTTGAGAGGGAGAGACGTGACTCCCGCTTCCCTCTCGATCGATCATATCGAGTCGGTCGACAACGAAGAATTTCCGTGGTATCACCGGCTGGCCGACTGTTAGCGAAGATCTCCAAGGGGCCGCCGAAAGGAGAGATGATCAGGACAAGCCGTCGTCGCAGCTGTGCTCGCGATGCAGTCGCATAATTTATAGCATCGGCTGGCCCGTGATGCCACAGAGAAACGCGCGTATACACGAAAAACACACAGCCATGATCACGTATATAAACGACGTATACAGAGTGTTTTAAAAAGTTGGGGTCTTTGAAGGAACAACGCTGATCAAAATAAATAAAAGAGTCTTAACAAACACGGATACAAATATCATTAGCTTCGGAGTTATAGGACGTTTCCACAAGTGAAGCATTATTAGATCGTTCCATACGACAAAACATTAATTGCACGTAGTTGTTTTCAAAATCTCGTAGTAATTTTTTCTTGAAATGATTTTCAAATCCTTTGGTATACTTTTTCAACGATTATCGTAATTTCTTCATTTACAGATCTCATTAAAATAATTATGCATTAAGTAATTGCTTAGTTGATATAGGAAATATCCTGTCCCCTCCTCAGATTCTAAATTTATGTTTCCTAAACTCCTCATTACTATGTTTGATCTAACGAATTACTCGATAAGGATACAGGTAGCTCACAGGTGAAAATTATAATCTTATAACTCCGAACCTAGCGATATTTGTACCCACGTTTATTAAGACTCTTTTGCTGATTTGTACGAACTAAATGCTACCAGTTGATGCCACTAAATGCTCCCTCAAGTTTGAGTCCAACTTTTTGAAATAACCTGTATGAACACGCACGTGTTTCACGGAGGGAGAGAGAAGAGAGAACGTGGTGTTCCTCTGTGTGTGCCGATGAGACACGAAGAAACAGAGAGACGAGAAAGAGAATGGACGAGAAAACGGAGAGGGGGAGGGAAAGGGGAGAGAGAGAGGAACATTAAGATACCGACACTAGCTGGCAGCAGTGATGGGGGAAAGGCGCGGCCTTTCGAAGAGAGGGACACGAGGGACAAGCATTCTTTATGTGTCTTATCGGCCTTATCAAACGGCCGGTAGTGATGTGACTCTGGCCTACTCCCTCCCTCGCCGTGCTTCCAGGCATATTCCTTTCCCCTTTCGCCCCGTTGCTCGTTCCGTCGACCGTGTTATTTACGAGCATCACCGACGAGAAGGGCACGGGGGGTCTGGTCCAGCCGGGAAACCATCGTTTTCTTTTTTCTTCTTCTCAGGTCTAGCTAGATCGGTTCGAACAACTTGATCATCTTCCTGAGTCTTTTGATTAATCTATCGACTTCAATTTTTATATACGATATATCGTGGATATTAAAATTGCCGTATAGCTTAGAGGGTTGATAAGAATCGTTTCACATCACGTAATAGAAATTTAGTACTTGATAAAATTCTATAAGTGCTTGTCTCGGATCGATATTGACAGAAAGAAGAGGTTTTCACTGCTACAACACTAGAAACCAACAATTTACCAAACAATGGCTACTTTATTGAAATTCAATCTCCTTTAGACGCTCGTTTCGCGGTTCATGGGCCATCAAGACGAGCACGGGTCTCGCTGTTCGTCGTCCGAAAAAGGCACCTCCGCTTCATTCCTCCCGTAGAAACACGATCCATAAATCAACGGGGAGAGAGTGCGTATCGGTGTCCGGACAACGCGGTTTATTCGCCGCGGGTCTAGATTATTTATCACTTTTGCATCGATGCAGCCCTCTCTGGCACGTCACCGTTAATGCAACCGTCCATACGTTTACATTGTCGAGAGTGTGGCAAAAGCGTCGTCACTCCTACGTGACGTTGTATGTATGTACCTATACTATCAGGAGAAGAGAAGAAGAAAAGACGAGAAGAGTCGCGACCTAACCCTCTTCACTCTCGAGGGGCTGTAGCCGAAGCTGGCATCTGATTGATATACGGACTGTTAAGTGTTTGCAATAACCGACGTTTATATCCACCTCTAATACATCCAGCCATAAATAACCGGCCACTTCGAAGCCTGCACGCGGCACGAACCCGCGACCATCTCCGTCCAGGAGGCTGAAAAGGGAACGAGCTGATTCGCGAGCTGCCTCGAGGTGAGACGTTGACCAGAAGTCCGCTTTTTGGAGGTATGACGGTGTTTGAGATGTCGATAACCTGTCCTGAATTTCGACTGCTAACTGCGAGTTTCGATACATAATTTTTGATTTTTCCTTAGAAATCCGCCATTATCGCCAAAAAGAAGAATTCTCTTCAGTAAGATTACGAATATCGCTAGTATTATCAAAATCATCGTCATAAATCTTCTACAAGATAAGAACATACCCGATACATCAGTTTTCCATTTCAATATCCACGAACTTCTATTAAGCCAAGAAGAAGAACTCTGTCGAGGAAGATACTGATCGAAATCATCGCCATAAATCTTCCACCAAACAAGAAGAAACTTCAAACAACTATTCTTCGTTTCAATATCCGCAAACAACCATTATATCCAAATACCAAAATGACCAAATAATTTAGAACAAGCAAATGGTAAACTAGCTGACAAATCAGGAGCAATACAGTAAGCACATTTTGGTTACTTTGTGTGAAACCAGCCGCTTATCCATTACACGCTTGGTATGCCGTCACGCCCTTTTGTGCCCTTCGTGCCATTTAATCCATCTCTAAGAGATCCTCTGCGGAGGGAACACCTGCAATTTTACGATCCAGGTGTCGTCCACGGCTTAAACTCTTCGAAATTTGCTAAATCCTGCCCCTTAAGCGCCCTCATCGACGCGTCGAATACGTCGTTTTGTCGCCGAAACAGCATTCCTCCGACATGGTTCGACACAATGCCGCGTCATTAGCAACTAATAGACGGCGTTAAATAGGATTTAGGGAAAAGGAACGACCATCCAAATATTTTTTCCTTACAATTTGTCATCTGTAACTTGTATCGTTTATTCGTGATTCTTCAGTTGCCCTTAAACGTTCCGAGAATGGAGGCAAATTGGGAATTTGCCCTTTAAATTCTCAGTATTATTTGATGGAAAATTTTCAGCTATATTCTAAATAAACCAAGTATAAATTCTCTGTTCCTTTAAAGGTCAAGTTTGCAGAGTGCGATTTATTTAATTTTTTTTTATATTTATAACAATATTAAGGTTTTGCAAATTGGTGGAAAATAGGGGAATGTTTAGAAAATATGGGCAAATTTTAGGTATATTCTAAACGAAGTATGAACACTGTGTTCCTTGCAATTTCGAAAATCACCATTCCCAAGTACCAGCCCGAAATCGTCATCGGATTTTCCTAGAGCATTTTGACGTTTTATCAATCACGAGCTGCCAGAGCTGTCACTTTCATTAGGCCGCAAGTTGCACGGCTTTTTCTGGCTTGATGGATGAATTCTGGAAGTCTGTAACACGAGACCGTGGCTCGGGGGGTGGGAATACCGCGCGTCACTCCGCGCATGGGGGCTGATCGCGTTGTTTATGAGATTTTTATGGAGACGACACGCTCTACACGCACATATGTATGAAAAAACGTGCACCCTCCCGCGATAAACCGGATAATAAAATGTCGAGCAATCAGCAACCCCCGATTTTTTTCATCCTCCCCCTCTTTCTCTTTTTCTCTCGGGTATTCGTAATTAGAGAATCGCGAATTTTCTTTCTCTCCCCTCGAGAAAGATCCTCGATGATCGATCATTTTTCCTACAAACCTGTTGAATTCGTTCCAATCATATACGTGTTTTAGTATACCACAGTTAGATAGTTAGGTTGTTAATCGTTAGCCTTATCAGAGGTTTAGCTCGTTTTCTTAATTTATAGCTGCAAGAAATTAAGGGGGCGATAAAATGATTCCCAAGGATTAATTGTATAATAGCTTTTCGCGAATTGATCAATCGTATTAGATACACGCGATAGTATTTCATGTTTTAATTGAGAATTCTCGTACGTTTATGTACCGCTTTGATAGCATCGTGTCTGATACTCTTGGAGACCATTTGTAATTAGGAGCAATATTTATGACGTCTATTAAGAAACATGACTAGTCGAACATTTAAGATAGTATCTTATATTAAACGATTAAAGATTTATTAACATAGCTATTTTCTAATGGATGACAATTGTTTCTTTATATGGTACATCGAACGATTATTTCAAGAAGTATTGATTGAAAAATAATGTATTGCTCCTAACGTTGCCATTTTTATTATTTTCACATGATAATGATCCCTCATATTTCTATTCTCTCGTATGGCAAATTGCTATTCGTTTTTCTTTTTTTTTTTTTTTGGGAAGAAGTAAGAGAAATGGCGTAATCAGGGTAATGGCTAGTATGCTTTAGAAGCGGTTCCCACAATAAAAGGCACACGTGAGCTCGTTGTGGGGTATGGGACGTAGCTTTTTTTACGGGGTATCCCTTACACGTCGGATCGACTCTCGTCAACGTCTCGTATTGCTTAGCACGGAGGATTAAACCGTCAAGCTGTTGAACGCGCGACTTCGAACAGACATGCTTCGTCAAATTTTCGACGTTACGTCCCCTTCATTTCGTAAAAAGAGTTCGGGATTAGTATGATTAAACTCTCATACGAAGGATAATACAGGGATATACCGTCAATTAGCAGGATTAAATATTTTGTTTTGATAGTTTATCCGATGTTTCAACAAGAATGTTACAATTATTTAAAAAATCTATTTATCTAACCAAGTTACGATGCCTACAAGAAAATCGTAGAATGACCTTACAGTTGCAAATTAAAAAATCTATAATCTATGATCAACCGATTACAAATAGCTATCTATCAAACTCCACTCCTACTATATATCGATGCAACAAGAATTCACAGGAATCAACTAAACACAATTAGGACCAACAAAAAATTCTAGAACAGTTCTAGAGAACCAA
This sequence comes from Bombus huntii, assembly GCF_024542735.1. NCBI lineage: Eukaryota > Metazoa > Arthropoda > Insecta > Hymenoptera > Apidae > Bombus > Bombus huntii. The sequence goes on from NC_066240.1 coordinate 9,226,699, forward strand.
ATTCAAAACTCGTGATCGATGAATAAAAAAGCGATCGATCCCAAATGACTATTCTCCAGAGAGGCGGCATCTACAAAGACTGACAGGATCAGCCAAATACAATGAAAGACTAACAAAAAAATACAACGACAGTTCTAAAGATTGAAATTTAAAAATGCCCATTTACCCACCAAATCCAAAGATTCAAGAAGGGAAATCTTTATAGCCCTCGAAAGCACGATTAATAAGGTAAAAAAGAAATCAATTCCAAATCACTATTCTCCAAAGTCCACTTCAACGAGGACTCGCAGGAAGCAGTCAAATAATCCCCCGTGCCGAATTTCAAAGCCTATAGGTACTCTCTCTCTCTCTCTCTCTCTCTCTCTCTTTCTATCTGACTATATAGCATCGCGCAAGTGGAGACTCGAAAAATCTGACGTGTCCCGAATCTCGCTTAATTAATAGCCTTATAGGAGCGTGAGGGGCGCCGTGTTGCCCGAAGGACCCTCTGCGCGTTGCTCGCAGGACTGGTCTGCAAATGGGGGCACGTGCAGGCCACGTGTCGGTAAGAGGATATCCGTCCGTGCTACCCTAAGCGACCGCCTTCAAGGGAAAAAGACGGAACGAGGGGGCACTGGCTTCGTTCGTTCGCTGGTCTCAGGTGCTCTCTGCCTCCTTCTTCGTCTTCGGTTTGCGGCGTTCCTCTTCTTCAACGTGCGCGCACCGTGTAATCCCGGACAGGGGGAGAATGGGCCGAAAATAAAAGAAGAGAGCCACTCGTGTTGCCGCCGCTTCGATGCTCTCGCGCATGTACGCGGGACCGACGATCCTCCGTCGAGTCCGATTTTTAGAGCTTGATTGATTTTTTGAGATGTCCTGGCGATGCTTGGTTGATGATGGCTACGATGATTATAATAGAGTATTCGAGAGATTATAGCTGCGAATGGGTCGTTAGAACGAATTGTATTGCGGTTGATGTCCTGTTTCCAGCTTTCGAGTGATTGCAATTAAAGGTAGTTGGTAATTTGGAAAAATTCGAGTGTTATTAATTAAATTTGTTCATAGTGTATTATAAGAGTAACACCGACAAATACAGAGTGTCGCAGGGTTTAACAGCTAAATTTTTTCAGTATATTCTACAGGCATAATCTAGGAAAAAATTTGATTCAAAGTTAATAGAAAGTTTTATTAAAAAGTTACGATAAAAATACAGCAGAGAACAATGAATGGTTCAGAAACTTCAAATCGATAATCATCGATATTTAGAACGCTAAACTCCAACATCGTAAATTTACCAATGATTCCTCTGTTTGTTTATCTACACAGATTGAGCCTAACTCGCAAACTTCGACACTCCACGCACGCCTATAACTATTCAAATTTCGTGTCCAGCGACTCAATATACCCAACCGACAACTGGAAAACCTCCAGGGAACAAAGGATACTTTCTACTTTTCAAAGAGAGACTGACCACTTTGGGGAACCGACGAAAAATCCTGTAATCCCTGCGGTGTCCATTGATCAGCACGCGTTTCCTATCCACCTCTATGCTCATAGAACGACGTGGATTTCCGCCAAGGCACAATGATGGCGAAACATTTTTCAGCAGGCCCAGAAGAGACCGACGAACTAAGAAATAGGCCCTTCTTTCATTGTAACGTGGTTGTCGAACGTGCATGTGTAACCAGTCCGGTTTTGGTCATTCATCGTTCTCTGGTGACTCTGTGCTAGGCTTGGACGCGTGCTTGTGGGCGAGACACGATCCACGACAATGCGCACAATGAGCACGGGGTGGACCGTTTAGGGCTGCATCCCCTCGAGCTTTGTGAAAAACGACCGCCCCCGATCGGAATTGCCGCATTTCTCGGGCCTTGCTCTCCTTTATGATCTCTCTATCCTGGTGCACCCCGGGTCACCCTCTCTTGTGTCATTTCCTTGTCGCCGACTGAGTCTCGTGCTGAGATCAGACGGTCTCGTTAGCGCGATTTAACTCTCGTTTTCTGACCATTTGATCTCTGTTTGGCTTTCGTCTACAAACTGAAGTACATAAATGGATCTATAAGGTTATTAGGTAGTTGCAAGTTGTATTTGTAGAAATTGTAATTTGGCTTTGTGAAATTGGAAATGTTGTCAGTTTGTCGTGAAACACACAGAGAGGCCTGGTGTGTCTAATTTTTCGTAAGTAATTGTCTTCTTTCATTTCGTACGTCAATTAAATCGTTTATACGGAAGCCTGATCTTTTTGGTATTATGTATAATGCGTAAAAGGAGGGATTTTCTATACTACTTTTCGTTGATTTATGTATTAAAAATTTATTTCAATAAAAGCAATACTAACGACATACAACAATATGTACAACGTTCGGTGTACGCAAAGTTAAACATTCGAAATATTCTCCAGTAGAAATAAAAATTTGGTGGAAAGAAATTCAAGGATGAAATTCTAATTGTCTACGAACAACTGATTTGTGACTCTTTTATTCAGACACCAATTATTAATTTTTTTTGGACCACCGATATCCATCACGCAATCTCGCGTCTATTTCCTATTTCGTCTCTCCCGTCATTTCCTCTTAGAATTCGAAACAAGAATGCGAAAAGCGCGTCAGCGAACGACACAATGCTATTCGCTCTTGCGAGCGCGCTTAGAATTGGAAAAAAGACTGAGGGTCTGAAGGGGCTTGGTTTCAGCTCAGCCGCGGTCTTTGACTCTACTCGGTATATGCATATACCCAGAAGAAAATGTCGACGCGGCAGAAGAGGAAGCGGAAGGGTTGCGCGGCGTCGTCCGCCAGCTGGAAACGCGGATTCCGGGTCAAAGAGTGGAAAGCTTTCCTATTTCGTTCGCGTGCCAACGTTGCACGTTGTTTTCACTGAAAAATCCACTTTCACGAACGCGAGTTGAAGGAAACGCTTGGGCTGTTCGTTTCGAGCACTGCCTTTTCTTTCTCTTTTTTCATTTCTTTCTTGATCCCTCTTGCTTGCTTTTATTCTACGCGGGCTGTTCGCCGTTTCTTCAACGGCGGCCTCCCCGAGCACACGAACCTCTGTCCATGGAAACAGAAGTCGCGAAACGGATTTTCACGGCGAGAGATCGCGTTGCGCCTCGCTCGTTTCCCACCGATTATGCTACTCACGAGCTTTCGTGCTCGTTGAATATTTCGACGTGAATCACCGTCGAAACAGTTTCCTCTAACTCAGAGAACGAAAACAGACGTCACCACAAGCAAAAGTTGGTCAAGGTTCGCCGTTCGTCTTTGATTCTCTTCTGTTTCTACCTGCCGTTGCAACGAACAATGAAACGCTTGTATAATGCTGCACTGTTTTCGCTACTTTGCCTTTGAGACGCTTTTCTATGAAAGAGAACTGAATCATGCGACATTTGCAAGGTTCCTTTTTATATTCTTTGGATATAGAAGCTTAATCCTGCGAATAGTGCCCCTGTACGAGTGAGTAACATTATGTTAAATTCATGTTTCAATATTTATCAAAATCTTTTGTCCGGAAGATGATCATTATACATACATACGTATGTAACAACCCAACAATGCTACAATTCTAATTATAAATCTGTATGTGAATACATAAATTTATAATGGACGTTATATGTTATGAATATTCTAAATTTGTATACCAACGACAGAATTAAAAGGAATAACAAAGATTGAAGACCACGAAATATAGCGATCATTATTAAGATTTACCAGCCCCAACCTTCGTCATCCCTTCTTTTTCTAAACAAGTCGTTACAACGTTCATTGCAGAATATCAATAACACCATTACGTCTTAACATGAGCCACCATGGTGATCGGTCAATTTATTCGCAAGAGTAACAAATAAACCAGTAGGGGATTTCCCGGGACGCGTTCTAACACTCCATAGAGACGTGGTATTGTGAACCTATCAATGAACGAACACAAATTTTAACAGTTCATCCGGTTACGTTGATCCCGAAGGTATAAGCGGTTTCACGGTACGACCCCCGAAATGCAAGGTTTTCTTGAGCTTCTATAGGGCTTTCATGGGTCTCGTCGAGTCCCACTCATGGGGGGTTCTCAACGGGCGGGGCCCCATTCTCCGCGGGGCGCCGCTCTTTATTGTACCGTCACTGCGTGTTTAGTACTCACGCGTCAAGTTAACAGCACCCCACCCCTTCTCACCTTTCTTTCTTTTCTTTTGTCTCTTTCGTTTCTATATTTTTTCGACGATCTCTTTCCCTGTATTCCGCGTTTCAACTACCGCGGCTACTCTATTGCGATTAAGAATTTCTCAGAGCCTTCCAATAATCGCCAACTGTTTCTTTATACTGTTAAGTATGGTCTGGGGTTTGTATGTTTTTGTTATATGTTACTTGGACTGACTGAGAAAGAGCCTGAGAAGGTTAAAAGGATTTTTACAAGATTTTTGTTATAGGGGTAGTTTAGAAGAGGGTTGGTTTCGGTTAATCAGTCTAGTTCTTTGATATTGAGATTATGCGAGATTCTTGAAAGAGAAACAGATCGATGCTTTTAGTTCTAAGACACTTCTACATTTGATTATCCTTTACCTATAATTTAATGACTAGTGCTTAATTACTTAAGAATAACCGTAAATTACACAATAAATTTTAAAAGGTAGTACATGCAGTTTATTAGTGTCGCCTGTTTTTCAATCTGTGAAATTGAGTTGGTGAAAGCTAGGAATAGAAACGTGAATTTTCACGATTCACTGCTTTGCAAGACTTGATGGGTTGTTTAAAGAACACTTTTGTCTTAAGCTGAATGCTGACCACTCGTTTTTGTGAAAAGCGTCTCGTTAGTTGGTTCTATTAAAATTTAACAGACACGATTCTTCTGTAATTAAAGCTTAGAATTGATCGTTACAGTACAGATTCGTTTTACTACTTAACTAGCATATTGACATATCTATCATAACATGCAATCCTATAAATTCTGGCATATTTCAATTTCTCATTAGCGCGTTTACATCTTTATTCATAAGTAACGATAGAAATCAGAAGCAGTTAAATCTAACGAATAAGATAGATGTGGCAATAAATTATATTTTAATTCGTTGATTTTTGCTATGAAAAGAATATTTTTATAAAGGAGTGTTTTATTTTGGTGAAAGATTAATCTTAGTCCTCTGTGTCGTAGTTGTTCACATGAATAACGAAAATCGTTCATAAACTGCCACTGGATTAAGTTATAAATTGATCGTTTCGATTATGTTGATAGTTCTAGTGTTAAATGAACGATCCTAATAGCACGGTCATTCTCACACAATTATGGAACAGTCAGACGACACGCCGGACGAACGGACCATCGGCGACGTATTCGCGAATTCCATCACTCGACGACGTTATCTGCGGCAACAGCAGCGGTTTCCGTCTACGTTGCAGACGAAACCGGTTCCTTTTTATGACGGAATATCGGACGGACGGTCGTCGTTCGGTTTCAGCTGGTCGCTCGTCCTGTCTCTTCTCTCTTTCTCTCTCTTTCTTTTCTCCTATCTGACCACGTCTGTGTTAGCCTGTTCCATCGCTGAAACCTGTCGTTTTTTCAGAGAGACGCAACACCGCGAACAGGAGGAAGGAGGCGTTGAGCTCGAGCCGAAGGAAATACGATGAAAACCAAACGGTTTTTCTTGTATTTTTCGTTTGAGGTTGACCCTCTCTGAAGAATCCGGGTTAAGAGTCTTGTAACATGAATCGATAATGTTGCGTCGAACGGAGGATGCGGTGGAAATTAGGCGAAATATATTACTAGAAGGTTTAAGTTTCATATTAGTGAAGGAAACTTCAAATAGTTTCATATTTGGCTACACACATATACCGGGTCGGTAGTTCTCGTATTAAGGAGACAACAATAAAAATGTTTCTTCTGTAATTATACTGTCACGTAGATACACGTACTTCCGGTTCGTGGTCAAAGGTGAGGTCTGTAACACTCGTATAGTCACAAAACTTTCACACTTCTAGTTTTTTCCGCTTTCTACTAAGACATTATGCTTAATCTATGTAAAAGATCACGAAGAATACTACTAAATTCACTTTTTTTTTGAAACACCAAATATGAGTCATACATAGCTTAAAAAAGATGATACTCTCACTATGAAAAGTTTTATTTGAAGTAACTATTTATTTGAATGCACTTGCTGTTTTGTTTCTTATCCTAAAGCTTTCTGTTAAAAGTTACAAACTTGAAAATACGATAGTTGCTTACGATAACGTCATTTAAAATCTAAACAGAATAATTGAATCGATGAGTCATATATGTCAGTGAAAGTGTTAGACACTAAAAGGGTTGACGTATCAAATGAAAAAACAAAGGACACAATGTATCTACCGTGGACACCAGTTCGACACAAGACGATTGTTGCGTAGCGACAGGAAAATCCCGATCAAAAAGTTCCAGGTGACGAATATAATGACGAACAATACTATGTAGAAAAAGCATCGACGCGGGGCAAAAAGACGAAGGCCGCCAGTGTCCCGTCGAATCGACTTTCCAAAGAGCGAAATAAAAAAAGAGAACCGAGACCTTCTGAAGATTGCGGAAAGCCGGATGCAACCGGTCGCTCGATTTGACTTGTGAATTCCTCTCGAATTTTTCGATGGAATCGCGCTGTACGTTTTTCAAAACGCGCCCTTTTGTGGCGACGCATTCGTGATGAAAAAATTGTAGTTAAACGACAATCGCGGTTAAAGGCGTCGCGTGAGGAGAGGCAACGTGTAAATTGGTTGTTCATGCAAATGCCAGATGGTTGAGCGGATCGTTGGGAGAACAATTACGACATCTTTTTTCGTCTCGAAATATACTCAAAACGAGGGTAATGGCCCAGTGTGGACAGCCAACTTTCAATTTTGACATGAAAACGAGGTGTCTAGGGTTTTCAGGTGTTTAAAGTACTTCTAGCGCTTTGATCTTGGCCACTTCCGCTCGGATAATGGATTCCTTGACAGCAGAAACTTACTTTTTACATCTTACTTTGATTCAATACAGCAGCGGAATAAGTTATTAGAAACCAGTAAATTAGCGAAATATTTACACGAAGTTATCATTCTTCACGATCCAACATTATTATCTCTTTCACGGGAACAATCATTCGATCGACAACGAACGTTCACCATTTCCATTCCTACATCCCCGATACATTCATTTCCGCGGTGACATAACAAAACGGCAAAGAACTCAGCCGTCCGAGGCACCAATTTAAAGCGTCTATTCTACGAAACCACATATACGTAGAAGGCTACGCCACTGTGTACCGCAGCGGAGCCGCTGTTCTCTCGTGCAGACGGTTCTCTGGAGCAGGAGCGCGGCGTGGAGCAAAGTAGTCGTGGTGCTCGAGACAAGGTCTGACCAGACAGAATTGCAGAACAGACAAGGAAAGACAGTATCGGGTTTCGTGTAGGGGTGTGGCCTGTCGTTCCACTGCCGACCTGGGAGGGGGTGCCAGTGGGCGGTTCTTCGTGGAACCGTGTCCGCCCCACCTTGTGACGCGGTGGTTTTCACGGTTCCACCGCGATGCGGCGCTGCCTCTGGCTGGAACCAGTTGCAGCTGTGCCGGTTCCCTCACTCCGCATCGCGGCTTCGGCTCGGTAGACGGGTCTGTATTTACCGTGGCGCAGCGTGCTCGCGCGAATCTCGTTTTCTGGCGTCGTTCCTCTCGACGTGTCGTCGCCGTGGCCGTGGTCGTGGTCGTTGGATCTCGTCGTTCCTTTGTACCACACGGGGCACATGCGCCATGAAACGTGTCTGACGCGTGTCCGGTCGTCCACTCGAAGGAGCACGAACTGAGATCGATCACCAAACTGTCGATGCTCCAAGGACACCAGGACGGTGGTAGTATTCGAGTGCAGGTGCGCGGACTAGCCGGGTGTTATTTCGTCGCGCGTTTCTCCGACTACCCTAGTGCTTGTGAACCATTTGGTTCGATATGGAACCAGGAATTCCGCGACAAGGTTCTAGGACTGCGTCCCGTCGCCCCAACTCGTCGCGTCGATAAACGACTGTCCGTTGCGTCCATAGTGATTGTGTATCAGTGAGGGGTGTACTTTCTTCTCTGGGGTAACGTGACTGTCTGCTCGGTGTTTCCGTACTGTTACACCGTGTCTTCGCTTTTAATAGAGCAGAATTAGCTGCTGGATTCTCGGAGTGATTCTTTTTCAGCGAAATGTGCCCGCGAGGGCGCGCGTTACCCACTCACCAGACAACGATTATCAGTTCTCTCCTGGACTTTTCTTTCATATTCGATATATACAAATATTGATACAAGTCCGGGGAAAGGAGCAGCGCGGAGGTGCCAGTGACGTTTTTGAGTGCGGAAAAAATTGCCGAACCAAGGAAAGTAGAGGGTGAAGCGAGCTTGACGGTGGCGGAGAAAGAAGAAGAGGAGGCAAAAGAAGGGAACCTGCGCAGCGGACGCCATCTCCGCGTTATCGGCAAGCGGATCCCCCGGGACTCCCCCCCAAGCAGCTTCGGCGTCGCGCACCCTCGGCGGGAACTACCCCGCGACAGCAGCCACCCTGATGGGAGTGTATGAGGAGCGCGCCCCTCCTACCACCGGCATGCACTGGGTGAGTGTCATCCCTCTATTCCCTCGGTTCTTTGCTTATTGGCCGTGTACGCACCACGAAACCGTCGAGAGGGGCTCCCGGTCCTTTGTCACGCAGGCCTCGATGATCTGTGGATGATGATCCTTACCTCGACCCTTTGATCTCCACCGAGTTTGCAACTCTTGCAACTTGACACTTGCACCTGGAGCAGAGCTTTTTTTAAAATGTTACAAGAGGGGTGAGGGTCGCAATTTGGTTCTGTGGTTACTTTCGAGCGACCTACATTCCCAAATTATTACATTTTCGGGAGTTGTAACAGACATTTTTCCATAATTCTTATTAGGTTTATCAGGTTTCTGTTAAGTAGGTTTCTTTCGACTGGCTGAAATTCTGGAATTACAGTCGTATTTTCTGCGAGTTGGAATGGGTGCTTTTAAATAGTCGTATTCCACAAACTTGAAAATTCTAGATTTCTGTCAACGTGCCTCGATACGACGATCTTTTTCTTCAAAATATCATAGTCTACTTGCTAAGTATCTGTCAACTCCAGTATGACAGATTTTTTTACGAAAAACACATTAATCCACGTCCTAGGATCGCTCGAAACGTCCAATCTCCAAGATTCTAAATTCTCGGGCTCGACAAACTAATTAAAACCTCTCGTTGCGAGGGATAAGGGAGCCGCTCGATGGCGGCTGTCGGTGTCCGGTTGTAGCTGTTAATGGAAACAAATCCTAGCTGGATAATTCGATCCAACGATTTTATTGCCGGCGATTCCGTAATTGGAATATTGCTGGGCGAACGAGTCGCCGACGAGCCCCGACGCTTATCGGCGACGCAACGGTTGATATATTCGCCGGCCGTGGCGCGGAACGGGTTTCAGGGATTCGCGACGACGTTGTAGATCGCCGCCGACAGAAAAAACCCCGTCTCGACGACAGACCTGCGTGCGTACATGAACCACGGGTTTGACGGATCGCCACGAAGCTTGTGAATTTTTCGGGTGTCACCGGTGTAATGGATCGCGACACGCGAACCCGAGTCGCGCCCCCGATTTGTTAATTGATTCCCCTGGCTGAAAGGGGTTGGAGATTTCGATCGGTTAAAAGGTATACATTTTTCTTTCTCCTTGTCATTGTTCGAGAAGGGTTGATATTGCGTGAACTCTTTAGACAGAGATTTTTCTTTGGTTCATTGCTGAAAGCGATTACTATTTTTAGTAGATCGAAGCGAAATGTTAAACACTGATATCGTTTCTTTATACTTTTTATACGATATTATTTAATCCTGTTGTGTTCTTTGGGTTATTCTCGTTTTATTATTTTTTCTTATTTTCCGTGGATTTTCATTGAATTTTTTCATAAAAGGAGATTCTTACGTTCGTTTACGTTCATTTCGTCTCGTTTGACGTAGTTATTCCTTGGTTGGCCATGCTTTTCGAGAAAATCCTGTACGTATACTCGTGTTTTAGCAACGCAAGTTAATTTTCGAAAGAGAAATCGAAATTCCTCTGCTTCGTGATATTTACTACGAACATTTCGCGAAACCGTTTTGGTCATGAAGGAAATCATGTCGGATTAAACGGCGGAACGTGGATGCTCGTGATTTTTAGCGGCGACGTTCGTTTTCCATTGCACGATGGTTCGAACGGTGTCGAGCAATGTACGATCAGCGAAACCGGCGTTCATCTTCAAGGAATGTTAATTCCGTTTTAAACGACTGTTGAATGGCTGTGCCGTTAACGGGTACACCTTGTAAACAAACGTAATTGATTGTTCGGTGTCACCACGATGGCCGCTAATTGAACCGATGCATTAACTCGTGGCTACGCCGACGAAACGAGCTGGATGTAAAACGCATGCCATCGCTTACCAATCCTTCTCTTTTCCCTTTATTTTCGCTGATTCCACCGAAATTGAGTGTTAATCGATATAAACCGTTTCAAACGAGAGTTCGATCGACTTTCATTATTTTCTTTCTCTTTCGTTCGATTAACTTGTGTTCGCGGAAACTTTTCTCAGAATTAATTTCTGATCTTTTTAAGTTACTTTGTTGTATCGTTTCAATATATATACATATTTGGAAATATTTTAGTAATACAAGTAAGAAAGTAATACATATCGTAGAAATTGAATATAAATTATTTTTAGTGTAGATCGATAATGTAGTCGAGGAAAAAGATTGACTTCCATTTTTTATCAAATTATATTAACGCTGTATTATACGTTATATTAAGATTTATTTGCTTTTTTGTTTGTCTAGTGATAAACATTATGTTAATTATATATACCTTATGTTAATTTTATATTCTTACTTTGTTCAGACTCCGTATAAATACTCGGAAATTCTTATTACATCAAAATGCGAATTTTTTTAATTATACGTATCGTTCCTCCTTTTCACGCCCCTATATCTACTTACAAAAAGCTACTATAAAAATCCACCAAAAATTCCATGAGAATTTTCTCAAACAAAACTATCTCTCCATTGTTCACGGAATTATTCACGACGAAGTATATTTCATTATCTTCCTGATCATTCCTGTAAACCATATTTCATGGCGTCGTGTGCTGTTTTTTTTTTTTTTTTTAAAGAACATACAAGTTTTCAAATCATGAGATACGTCATTCACAATTATTCTGTAATTTTTATTCATTTAATTTGACGGCTATTCTTCGAAATTTTTACAACGAAAACCATTGAAAGGAACACGACGTAAATAATTTGTTTACCAAAGAATCAGCGGTTGATTAAAGCGTATCGTATAAGAGGCGCCGTGCGTTAAATGTCCCAGTCTCCTTATAGCGTCGCGATTATTTTATCGCACGAAACGCAAAACGGGGCGCGGGAATGGCGCGCCGTTTTCGTGCCGGCGACGAGTAGCCAGCGCAATTGAATCACACAAGAGTCAAACTGATCGTCTCAACCGAGGTTAATCGTTTAGCTTTTGCCGAGTTGACGCGTTTATCGTACATCGATTACATATTTTTGCGTATTTATGAAAAATTTAATCGTATATTCCATTACCTGTCAAAATAAAACATTGTTACGGAAAACAGAGTCGATCAGTTTGGCTTTCAACCGGCTTAATTTTCTCTGTTTCTTCGTTGCGCAACCCGAGATTTTCCTACGCTCCTTTGTGACCGCGTGCACGATCGAATAATTCATCTCGCGACAGGGGCCGCGACTGCGGCGAAAATAAATAACAATTTCCGCGACAACTGCGTGAATTACGAGTTCGGGTCTGCGACGGATTTTTCAGACGTTTCGTATGCTTCACGGGAGTTATTCGTCGGGTTGAGCAGACATTCTTGCCACTGGAACAATGTTGACTTCGTGGTTAGAGGTGGTTTTAAGACAGAGTTGCATTATAACGTGATTGAATGATAGTTGAGCCGAAACTTGCAAGTTACAGAACGTTTTCTTTCATACCACGATTAATGTTACGCTCTTTGGTAATCTTTGACACAAATTTTCCTACTATTAAAATATTTCTTAAATTCAAGGAGAACACGAAAGAATCGTTAATATGTCAAAGTTTCTTTTGAAACATTTAAAAGTCCTTGTATGTTGTTGAAATGTAGGTGGTGATATAAGAATCTAAAATCTGAAGCAATGTTAAGATAATTAAGATCGGAGGAATTAAAGGGGGAGCTTAATACTTTCGAATATTTCGAAGATTGCAGATTTTAAGAGTGAAATTTACATCTTCTTCCCTATCGAACTCAGTTTCTCGATGTTACCCTTCCACCTATATATTTCCTCCTACTGGCGTAATTCGACAGGAATCTTCTTCCAAAAGCTCAGAAGATATTAACGTTAATTTATTCTACGTCTGCTCTGAAATTTTCTGAAAGTAACCTGCGCTTAAACTGTTCCACATTCTCTTTCTCGGCTTCGATGCCTTTCGAACCCACTCAGACCTTCTTAAATTATTCCAAACCTTCGTTCAAATCATCGAGACAACTATGTACGTATATAATCATTAAACTATTGTTCGAAGAATGATGTTCAAAGCAAAATAATCATTATGATATGCACATTGTGATATGACATAAATAGTCATTACGATAATATGATTAGTATTGTTATCAAAATATGAATATACATAAACATCCGTGGCGTACAAGTGGTGATTCAACAAACAAGCTTTCATCGATTCTGACCTGTAGTCGGTCGATTGAAATTCATTCGTTGAAACTGATATTGGTGGAACGCATCTAATCAGCGTCACACGGATTTGGCGTCGTTTAGTCTCTGGACGTTTTCGATCTTTTTCTATGCATGCAGCCGGACGCGTGCGTCAGCATGGAGCCGGCCGAAGAGAGTGTGATTATTGTAACTTCGATGAGATAAGCGCGACGTGGCACGAACGTGTCTGTCCGTGATAGTGGTCCGTTTGTGTCGAGCGTAATTTATTGGCCGGGCCTGTTGAGATATATCCGCCACGAAGCGGCGGCGGTCATCGCGGGACGAACGTTTAATAAATCCGCGCCGTGCTCCATCTTTTGTCATTTATTTAGGTACGGACTGGAGGCGATATGCTCTTGCCTATCGTGGCTCGCGAAACTGTCCTCCAGAGTGACACGTTCGTCTCTTGGCAAAAATTTGTCAGTTCTTCCGCGTTTCTTTAACTTTTCGGCGAAATTTGAGGAAACGGAATTGCTCGTAATTCTGTTTCGTGATTGTGCTTTAAACACGAACACTTAATACTTTCCAAATATTTTGTTTAGAATTGATTATATAGAAAAACGTTATAAAGGAATATGAGTTTTTTAGTGAAATTTAGTGGAACGGAATTCCCCTTCTTCTTTTTGATTCTTATTTATACGTAAGAAATGTAACGAAATGAATTTCCTATCACACGTTAGAAGATAAAGATTTTTATTCGTCATGCGTTTGAATTTCGGTGAATCATCGAATAAGGGATCACCAAGTAAAAGAACGAATAAATAGACATTTATGAAGTAGAGCTTGGTTCTAGGTGGCTAATTTATTGCACAGGAACTTGTTAATATCCTAACAGCCTGTTCACTGGCGGTTCTCGGAATAAAAAACACGTTGGGTAGAATAGATCTTTTAATCGCGATTCCTAAATTAATTCGTTCCACTATGCTCTTTCCGTCGTAAGAACGTATGATTTATATTCGACGAACAGGAAATTCGTTTCCCACTGGCAGTTTTACAGCTTCTAGGAAAATTTCTCTTTGTTTTCACTTTTTGTCTATCGTCAAACGTTCCGATTTTCACTCTTGCTGACAACTCGGAAACATAGTTGTCTCATTGATTGTTCCATTTTCTTTAAATACTCGACGAGACCCTTTCAAAATTCCCGAATACATCAAAGTCACGAATAGTCGCAAGAAGATTGAATCTGTCCGTTTGTGTTTCTTCGAATGCATCATCTGTCGGTCGGACGTTTCGCAAAATTTTCAAACGGTCCTCGTTGCGGCACGTCGAAACGTTTACTCATGCTTTCAGCGGGCCGATCACGGTTTTGCACGTGATTAATAGCGGTCGAATCGGGCGTCGCGTCGTTGGCAGACGAAGACGCGATCTGAATTTTCCCGGAACGCGAAGTGGCCACAGAGGGAGGGAAAGCGGTATCTCGGGGTCGGGTCGCGATTCTTGGCCTGCTCGGCGTGCCGCCGTTCTGTGTCCCCGGTATCTCGTCTCGTTTTAGTATTTAAATAACTGTTTTCTCATCTCTTACTTCAAGTACTCTTACACCTCTTTGCTTTGCCAGGCAGTTGCGAGATTCATTTTCTTTCACATCCCTTTTTTTTTCTTAGAATAATATAAAAAGAAAAATTGTCTATGTGAATAAAGCTTCGTTTGGTTAATTGTAAATAACATTGAAAATATACAGAGATTATACGATTGACGAAGAATTTTAGTATACTTTTATTTATACAGTAGCGTTCTCTCTTTTGTTTTGTCTCAGTGGAAACGATACAAAAAAAAAACAATTTTCATCTGGTCAATTTTGCGTAGTAGCACCAATGAAATACAAAGATTAAGACTTTCTAAAAGATAGGAGTTAATTGTCTTTATTTTCTACCCATGCGTAAATGATGTGAAAAAAGAAACTTCTTTGATTGTTAGTAGTTATTAATCACGTTCATTTGGATTGACATCGAGCAAGGAAGAAATCTAGCGGAACTTTTGTTCTAAATACACACGTCGCAGGAAACATAAGATCATTGTAGACGTAACATTGAAACGAGCGATGAAATTATGCGAGCGTCGTTAAATCAAAATCTTCTCCGCAAACATCGTACCAGAAGAAGAAAACAAAACTGAACACGTAGTATGATAATACGATATTTCTACGCAGTTGAGATCACCGATTTCCTGGAACAATCGTCCAAATTCATAATTTCTCAATTATCGTTACGTATTCTTTGCCTCACTGCAAACGAGTCGCTTCCCTCGGATCTCGATAGTCCTGGCGATTGTGCAATGACGCACCGGATGTGACGCAAGGACGATAATATTCGTCTCCATATTTTTCCATTTTTTCAATCTCTTTTTTTATTTCCACAGAATATCGTAGTATCGTTCGATCAAGTAGATTTCTCGCTCTCGATCTTTTATCACTTTGATTCGGTTTTGATTCTTCGTCATTTTTGTGATTAAGGAATCGTTTAATCGCGTGGAAAGCGTCGATAGCGAGAATTGGTCGGGAAAATTCGAGGTCGACAATATGCGATTTCGTTCGGTGTCGTGATTCATAAAATTTGCAAAGCGCAGGTTTCGCAATCACACGCAAAAACGCGATACGTTTAATATTCATGGCGAACAAGTCGTGCTAGAAATTCGTGAAAATTCGAGCGGATTGATAGTCGAACTCGTTTCATAATATGTACAGATTAAAAATAATTAGAAATGATAATTTCTTCTTGTTGAATGAAAACAGTGTTTCTGTACGATAACGTGGGAGGTCGAAGATTGAAGTTGGGTCGGTTAAGTTTCTCGAGCGGAAGAATTTACATGACATTTTATCGAACTTGAAATTAGAATTTTTTATATTTACATATACATGACACGCGACGTAATTGAAAGAAGCGAAACAATAATTTCAACATCGAGTCGAGAACAACCATCTCGATTTCACAAAAAAGTACGTATCTTATATCGAGTAAAAAACATTAGTTTTTTTGCGTCATTTTTAATATAATTAATCCTTACATTCGCAAGTAATCTGTCATCCATTACCAACAGTTTAATAACAAAATTAAAAATTCCACATGAAATTAAAAGTTAAAAGCAAAATAGGAATAAGAAAATAGAAAATAAACACTGAATAGTGGTAAAAGTACCATCGACCATTATGTACCATATTCGATCATTCACCTTCAAAATCCTGCTCTCATCAAATCCTCGTAAAATACACCGATACTGTTTAAGACCAGTCTCTGATCCAAAGGGGTTGAATCTATATTTAGAGCTCGACTGGTGGCTTCTTCCTTCGAAAACACCTTCCTTCTTTATTCCTTTTTCTCGTTTTTTGTTTCTCTCAGTTGGCTGTCGTCGTAGCAGCCGAATAACCGAGGTGGCACAGTAGCACACGAACAGCCACGATCCAATATTTTTGTCCGGTCGCGAGTAGCTCGAGGTCCGGCCGGTTGGTAGCCGGTCGCCGCGGAGAAGTGCAGATAGCGAGCAGTTTATCGGTTCTCTGCGGTGTTAAGCGTCGCCCACGCGTTTTAAGAGAAACCACAAGCTGCAGCCCGTCCGCCGAGTGGACGAGGCTGTTTATTGTTATCACTATCATGGCTGGCCAAGGGAAGCTGATACGCGGCCAACACGGGACGCGCGTGTTTATAGAATCGACAGAGCGAGAGAGAAATGGGACAAAGAGAGATGCCAGATTCAGACTGCGAGCGAATTTCCTGGTTTGATTTTTTTGTGGTCTCGCTTTTAGTATCGATGATAGGACATGCTGAGAATTCTTGGCATTGGAGCTTGAGGATTTCGGAAATTTGCAAGTTGAAAAAATTGAGAGGATATGTTACAAGATTTATAGTTGCGATATTGGTGACAGTTTTCTGAAGATGTTGGTAATCAGTAATTTATTGCTTTTAATACTATTTCTAGTAATTAATAATTTATTATGGTTTTTAATGTAATGTAAATATGGATAATAGGAGATAAAAATTGTGGACCTTAAAAATTTGAATCGTGGGTTGGAAGTATATACATTCCAGATTCGTCATTGAGTATCTCTTTTAGCACATTCGTGGCTGATAAATTTGTAGAAATAAAACTATTGTCCTTTCTACAGAGTCTAACATTGATACGTTAACTGTTCTATTTGATCATACCTTATATATACGCTAATGTATTGATAAAAGTAAATTGGTCTATTTATAACACTTATAATATTTCAAAATCAACAAGATCAAGGATCATGCTCTTTCTTCTACACGTCTTTACTCAGTTTTTACTCAGGCCAAATGCATTGTCCATGTTCGTCGTTCAAATCGTTTTTCCGTTATCCGTCGTTAATCGTTATCCGTTGCTCCTAAGCTTTTCGTAATGACTCGCAAGAGTGATAAAGAAATGGTTAATTTCGCGTTTCTTTTTGTCCCGAAAAATGATTAAGCACCGGAGCCGTCATGGAGGCGACGCAGCGAGAGATCGTCCCCAATAAATTTTACCAGCTCTCCTATTCCTGCCGTATTCGGACCGTATGGTCCTTGGAACTTTTCCCGCGCGAAACCGACTCGTTTCTCATCCTCCTTATAGAACGACTGCAGACTCCATTCGATTTGAGATCCATTTTCCCATGGTTAAGTCTCCAGTCTCCAGTTAACTTCTCCGTCTGGAAACAGGCCGCTCGGCGTTTTCCAAACGAGGGGGAACGATCGTAGAAAAATTCTCGGCTCGAGTCGTGTCTGATTCATACTGATGACTTCTCGTAAATCATACGAGATCGTGTCGCGCTACAAAAAGAATCACGCTCCAATTACCCCATTCCTTGTTCGCGAACAGACGGAGGAAACAGCCTCTGGGAAGAAAGTGTTTGGGAAGAAAGATTTTATAGGTTCCACGAGAACGTGGTTGTTCAATAAAAATTTCCAACTCGACCTCGTATTTTCTATCTAATGGACCAGCGTATCTCTGCTTTGATAACTCGTTAACGGCTCGACGCAAGTTACCCCGACGCGAAACAGATGAATCATCGATTACTTATCAATTTGAAAGTCACGGCGCGAACTTAATACATCGTGTTATCTTGGTGTGCACGCGGTCCACGCGTCTGTTTGCCCTAGAAAAATTAATGAAACAGAAGGGAAAAGAAAAAAGATACGGAAAGAGGAAAAGTAAAGTAACAGACGAAAGAAAAAAATACAAAAGTAGATGTACATGGCGACCAATGTAATCGACAGTCGATATCTCGGCAGTAGTTCGGAGAGGCTGTCGCACAATCGAACGACCGTCGAGCGGCATTTCTGGCGGCATTCTACTGGCTTTTCGTGCCGGCATCCCGACGGATTCCGCGCTCGTTATTTACTTCACGTTTCGTGAAAATGAAAAAGGCGGAGTCTTGTGCAAGTTAGAGCTACGGTGAAAGTCTGTTTTACAGTCCGAGCACCCGGCCGCCTGTGGCAGGTCCACTCTCGAGATGGATAAGGATCTCGCGAAGCCGAGTGAAGATCGATCGACCGGTCGTGCCGTTTCGTGGGAAATTTATAGGATGCCCGTATCGATCTCTCGTCTGTTCGCGCGAGCTACTCGCCGGTTGTCGCGTTCGCTCTTACGAAATCGACCATCGGGCAAATTCTGGAAATGGAACTCGTTCAGCTTCTATAACCAACCGGAATGCATTTGGCGTCGTTGAAATTTTCCAATACGAAATTTTTCAGTGAAGCATCGCTGATTGATCTCACGGCGAAAGGAGGAAAATGAAGTTATTGATCTGATATTTAGGATAACCGTGAAATTTCATGAAAGCAGAGTTTTGCGATTGGAATTGGAAAATCTTTGGTACGTGGTTTATAGTGATAACCGATAATAATGGAATTCATTGGTTGATAGAAATTTTCCAATGAAATACGGACGATTGACCTTTTCCATGGTGAAGGCAACGAAGCGAGGATGCTCCTTTTGCATTTAGAATAATCAATGGAGTTTCTGAGAACAGAGTCTAGGATTGGGATTAGTAGACTGGCAAAGGACTAAATCTACGATACATCACAATCTGCAGTGTTAATTCTCAATTAACTCTCATGAATGGTTGCTATTAGTGTTAATCATATACTATATATCCATTCTTTGTTCCTATTCTTTATATCACACTGTGTCGAGTTCACACAATCGTTAACATACTTCATAAATCTTGCGATTGTACACTGCTTTGAAGAATGAGAGCGTTGTTCTTCCTGTTCACCTACTCTTCCTGTAATCCTCAATATATAATCAATCCTTTCTTATTGTCGAAACTGACGAAAGATCCGTATATTATTTATAATTCTAACTGTTGCAACGGTGGAAACGGTTCGAAATTTAGGTTAGGTTACGATCCGAGAAGATATTCTAGTATGATCGCATACCAAAACGGGATTCGGCGAAAATGTTCGTGAGAAACGCGTGTTCAGATGGAAAAACAGAGATTTCCAGCCGCATTCTCTCGAGGAAATATCTCTATTTGCATTCGTTGTTGGCGCTTGTTTCGCCGCGATGCCCGATACGAGGGGAAGGTTGGGAAATCTCATTGAGGCACGTCAAAAGAAAAGCGGCGACCTATGTTGATACCAAAGAACATCTTCGCTCGCGGCTCGAGGAGTGCGACCTGGCACAATGGAGTGTTAAGAAATGCGCCTACATTGTTAAAAAAGCTGTGCATTGTTCGAGCGGAGGTTAATAATGACATTAAGCGTGGAACAGTGTATGAAAACCTGGTTGATTTCTTGCATGATGCGCCGGTGTTATCGGCGAACGTAACAAACGTTGTTGAACCAATAAAGGCAAGACTGAAGGTCTTGATGATCCGTTGTTATGGATGTAACATTTAAAAGAACGTTTCATTGTGATTGCCTGATATACATATACATGTAACAGATGTACAGGATGTCTTTATATGTGTATCTATGAATATGGTAGAAATATTTGAATCCATTAAATTTCAACATGTTAGTTTTTAATATAATAATAAATAATGGGGAAAAGAACGATTCTTTGTGAAAAAATATATTGAAAGTAGAGGTTTCTTTTCCGAGAAACGTAGTTTTCTATTTGTATGTCGATCAGAATATAAATCGATATTTCAATGTATGTACATACGTGTTTTAATTAAATACTGAATGAAAGAAACTGCATTTACAAGCTGACATTGAGTAGACACGATGCTATCAATGACAGGAAGTACATGACGACATTGTCCACTTTTATAAATAAAAAACAGGAATAGGCGCGGTAGCCCGTTAAATTAAAACTTACAATTATTGAGAAATTCTTAGTAATCTTTACAAATCTTTATAAATAAGTAAAATTAAGACCTTTGTCAAATCAATAACTTTGTGTAAGAAATAATAGAAAAGATAGAGGAAGAAAGAAGTATATTAGTTAAATCTATCAAGGGAATTAATAAAAAAGAGCAAAATTATAATTAACTTCATCTTCTTCCACGATATTCGGATAACGTTTGCGGTGAGCGACTCGAATCGTTTTGCTAGAAACCAGCATATTCCCTCGGAGAATCGAGTTCACCACCGCGGGGTGTCGTTGTTACTGTTAGCGGCAAGAAAGTCGCCCAATCAAAGTTCCAATCGAAGCTTAATCAATGATCTTCGAAGGAAACGAGCCACGACTCGCGATAGGTTGCACGCCAGAAGCACCAGAGAGACACGTCGAAATGCGCGTTCCACGGATTCTTTCCGCGACCCGGTTTATTACATAAGAAACAACGGCCGCCGCGTAATCGTTACGTTGCACAGTGAAAATCCGCCGTAACAAACGAACCTGGTAATTTCTATTAGTTTTCCCTCGTCGTGAAACACGCGGCGCCGCGCATGCGCGCTTTATCCGATCGATCTCTTTTGTGCCATTTCTAGGACCATTATCGTTCGATGAATCAGTTAATGGAAAAAAAGAAATAGAACAGAAAAAGATAGAAGTCGCTAGCCAACTTAGAGAATCAGAATCTATGTCGCAACTGGAACGCGAATTTAATAAGAAGATCGTCGTAGAGATATCTTTTTTCCTTTAGTATTATCCACAGATTGCTAAATCATGTTTATTTAATGAAAAAGAAAAAATATACTTGTTTATTGAAGATTTTGCTTTCGTTGAAATACACTTCGTTTACTTTTATCTAGGTAAATTAAAAAGTCGATTAACCTATTAGGGACAAGTGTTACGTTGCATTTGCAATTGTTTTTCAATTAATTTACATTATTGAACGTTGTGTCATACAGTGGTTACGAAAGGGAATTTCAAGGATTCGTCTGATATATTTTTCAACTTTAAGTTCCAACAGAAGTTTTCATAATTTACCTGAGAGAAGATTTAAAGCAACGTTTCCTCTTAATAACTTAATGCTCAGAGTAAAGATTTTCGACAAAAGAAAAATTCCTTGACGCATGACTATTATCCATCGAAGGTACTAACTGCAAGTGCCATCAACTTTAGCATCGATCGTTGGAATACGAGCTTAAATTCGTCACAGTGGGGCATCACCGCTCAGAGTAGCGATCTTTACGACGTTCTATGCGCACAAGTTAACCGCCCTTCGGGCTCGATCGCAAACGTGCCGCTTCAACGGAGATGCAGTAAATACCGGTATCTGGTGTCGTAAAGTGCGGCATTGGTTTTCCACCCGAGAGAGAGCCTAAGGAAGCGTAGGGTCTCTATGACCTGAGTGAGAAGGAAATGGGGAAGAAAGGGTTCCCGGGTAAAGAAGAAGGGAAGGAGAAGTTGAAAGGTATTAGAAAGAGCGAGAAAGAGGGGTAGAGGAAAAAAGGGAGGCGGAAAGAGAGAGGGACAAGAAGGAGAGGACCAGGGCAGCTCGCCACGTAATTTATGTCTGGAGCGCACCGCGGTACGCCGCAACCGCGTTGACAGTTGAAACACGGCGGCGACTCGGATTGGTCGGCTCCGGGCGCCTTATAGGGTCGCGCGCATGCGCACACCGCCTTACGACATCCATCAGAGGCGACCGGCTACTGCCGTCAGCATGCCACTCTTTATCTTTCTCCTTTTCTCTAGACCCCTTGCCCTTTGCCGATGTCAACCGAGCCGTAATCCGCTGTCACTTTGGATACTGTCCCCGTCGCCGTCTTGCTCTTCGTGCCTGTTAGGTTGTTGTCCTATTTCGCCTATTCCAGTTGTCGGTCCGACAACGACGACCAGGAGTACCTATCCTACGCGGTTGCGACGTCTTCCGACCATGTCCTTTACGGTGCCTCCTCTTTGACTTCGGTGGAAAGTGTCTTCTCCATCTTCGGCTCTGCCTCAGATCGGTTACTTTTACCGGCGAGCTTTTTTCCTCCCTTCGTCGTTGCGAATTATATAGGTTTTTGAGCTGAGACTGGTCTACGACGCGTCCACGTTGACGCGGCGTTTTTCGACGTCCCTTGTCCCTTTGACTTAGAATCGATTCGATTCTATCCGAACTATTAATGAAAGGAAGCATCCTTTCGTTACTTTCACCCTATCTCTATCCTTCCTCTGTTCTTCTCTGGTTGGTGATTTCTCGCGATCGACTTTTTGTTTATGGTGACACTGTTTCTAACGACTTTTGTGAACACTGCACAATGTAGGTGTGAGAATTTCGCTCGAGCAAATCGACTATGCTTTGTTTCGACGCAATTGCGGTTAGATCGGAAGGATTAGGTTCTTTCCACTTGGTTTTTCGATGCGACTACTGAACCGTGAACGGTGAAATACCGTCGATGCTCGTTCGGGTGTCGCGTGAGACCGCGTTGCAAAATACAGCCGCGTAAAACAATCGTTTAACACCGCAACATTACAGTTCAATTAACGTATTAGGCTCCATTCGCGTGGAGAACTTTGCATTCCCGTTGTCATCGAGCCTTTTAGCCATTCCTATCGTACAATAAGATTAAAGCCATCGAACTAATGTTATTTTCCTGTCTTATGATCTTTTTAATTGCTACTTAAGCTAGCGTTAGTTAATCGCTGTTTTTACACCGTGTCAGCCGCGAAATATGGACATATTATTCGTAATTTGTAACTATGTAATTCTCTAGCAGTAAACTAAAGTTATACTCTGTTACAATCTGCTTTTGTTAAAAATATCGGATCGTAGAGAAATAAATAAAAAATACATTTTTCATTCTTTGGCCGTGAGCTCTCCATTTCCAATAGATAAAACAAATTTATGTTTAGCTCCTATATCTTTGATCGCGATCACAGGTATATAAATTTTGTATAAATATTCTTAATTCAGACATACGTAAATATTATAAGATATTGATTGTAAATTGTGAAAATTTCTAAAGTGTATGATTGTATGTTTGTTCCAGCAGCCGGCCAGCTCGCAGGAGCGTGGCAGCGGCTTGGCTGTGGGGCGTCAAGGGGGGCCCGGCAGTGCGGGGGGGCCCGGAGCAGTGGACCAGGCGAGGGACCTAAGTCCCTGCCTCCCTGCGTCTATGGGCGACGCTGCACGACCTACCACCTTACCGTGCAGTCCTCCTGCCGCCCACCATCACGGGCCCCATCATACACCCCTGCATCAGACCCACTGTGGAACAAACAACAACTGCTACGACGGACCTACCACCCCCTACGACTCTAGGGATTATGATTCTCCCGGAGGTACGTGTTTGTATTATCTTTAGCAATATTTAATTCTTTATCACATCGAAATATTTCGAGTATTTCCAACTTTCTTTCATATCGTACAATTTTAAAGTATTTAATGCGAAAATTAATTCGATCCATTTAGATTTACTTGTTTCTAACAAGCATCTTAAACTGAAATATTTTAATGTTTCACGACAATTTAAAAACAACCTCACGCGTGTTCGTATTGGCAACTTCGCGTGAATTGATCGAATAAGGAAAATTATTTTATTTGGTAATCGAATTTATATTGCACGTACCACGAACAAACCGGTAATTTTGTTTAAAGACACATCGGATTAATTTACACCCGTAATAACATTTAGCGATTCAAGTAAAAATTGTTTTCGATGATTCTTAATTTTCTTTCATTTTTAAATCGACAATCTTAATTTGTAAATTAAACGTCATAATTCATTATCCATTGAAACGCTTGTCAGGTGGCCAAGAATACAGGAATAGCAACAGTAATTTCGAGAACCCCAGCGACTTGACCATGCCTCCGCATACGACGCACCATCATCACCATCATCACCATTCGCATCTGCACCCGCAGACTCACTCGCAGGAGCAACAAACCACGGACCACTTGCACGCTATCCCAAAGCTGGAGCCACCACCCACTCCTCCCGCACAGTCTGAGGATGTTCCGGGGGTGGTTTGCGCCGGATGCGGTCTACGGATATCCGACAGGTTTTACTTGCAGGCGGTGGACAGGCGGTGGCACGCGGCCTGCCTTCAATGCTCTCACTGCCGTCAAGGACTCGATGGCGAAGTCACTTGCTTCAGCAGAGACGGAAACATTTACTGCAAGAAGGATTACTATCGGTGAGTCGATGCAGACATTTGTTACGGTGATTAACCCTCGACTGGTGGCCCGACGAGGAACGTTACGTAAGCGGTCGAGGTCGATTTGACGGAGTTTTCTTATAAGAGATTGTAATAGGCAGACTGTAGACATTTATGCAAATTCATATTTTTGTGAATAGCTCTTATCTTTTCGTTAATCATGTGTGATCATGTTGATCATACTTACCAGTCTTGGCTTGGGATTTCTTTAAGACCAATCTTTAAGATTTATCAATCAGATATTAATACGAGCTATGCGTTGTTCGTTGTCAGTGATTAAAAGCTTTAAATTGCTGACAATAACCGATTATAAAATAATATACAAAAAATTTTATATTATAAAGGCTCGTTTTAGAAATTGCTCGTTTAAAACTTTATGCTCGTAGATGGAAAACGAGTTTAAAAAAAAAACGCAATTAAAATAGGGATCTATATTAGTAAGCAGTTGGCTTTTTATCATGAAGATAAAGTCACTACCTCTCATTAAAGATTCGTAACGATCGCCAATGAGTATCGTCGAGGCGAGTCATAAAAGCGAAGTTTCGAACGTTTGTAGACCTTCCCGTTAACGAGTTTTCTAATGATTTTGTCTAGTGAAACGTCTTGGGATTGTACGCATTAAATAAATTAGGCACATGTCCTATATCGATCCATTCCTCTCATCCACCCATTCTAATAGCTTTGGCCATGGTTTACAACTATATTTATATCTGCACGAATCTTCATGCGGTCGACTGCTAATCTTCCCCGCTAAGCAATTAAAATGAAACCACAAAGTATAGTGTCTTTGGTTTTTATCGACAATGTTGCCCGAGGAAATCCGTAGTGGTCGACTTCCTATCGTTATAGTGAAACAACGATATTCGCGTAGCTATAGCCAAATTTTGTGTTCCACAGATCTCAGTCATTCGTAATTATTCGTTACAAGTAATATGAATGAAAGATTAGTAATGTATCGATATCTTAAATTCTACTCTTTATTCCTTCAAGATTAAAATCATTTTAATGAACATAATTAAGAAGCTCAAAGGCAGTTTTTATTGAAGAAAATATAAAATATAATGTATCACAGAAAATACACTTGTGTCATTGTTCCACTGACATTTAATTAATCAATTACACTCAATCACATAATTTCAATCAATACTTAAAATTTTTCTAACATATTAAATTTTCGATGTTGTCAAAAATTAAGTTCGCTCGATTCTCCTATATTTTTACGTTATATTTTCGTTTTGAATTTTTCTTCACGTCAATAGGGCATGTTATACGGTGCAAAGAAAATGCTAGGTCGCTCGTCACTAGAGCAAGTCAACCGCAAAGCGGTAATTTCTGTAATTTCAGAGACCATTCGAGGAGACCATCCGCGATTTCAGAGAGCGCGTGTGATTTCAAAGTAGGCGAACGCGTTTGCGCAACGAAGGCCTCGAATCTCCTCGGTCACGATGATAAGGGCTCGTTTTATCGACGTGCACGCGATTGACAGTGAATTACCATTGCACCGAGTAGCTAGCCATCGAGGCGAATCACGCATGGAATAACAAAAAATTATCGTTGCAGAGAGCGACTCGCGGAAAACAATAAGATACCATGCGTTTATATAAGTCGACTTGCTTTTCCTCTGAAATGCACGTTATTCCGAGAACGTGCATTCTCTTCCAAGAAAAACTTTGTATTTCGTGTTGAAATTTTACAAAAAACACGATCAGGCATCATCGATGTACAGTGGTTACGAAAAGTATCTGCATATCGTTGTACCTGTGGTAGCATTTGCATACTAATTAATTAGATTCAAGTATATTAAATTTCGTATCATATAATAGTACTTTCATACTATTATAAAAATTTCATATTATGGAAATTAAATCTAAAATCTCATAAGAAAACGTTTCGTTGGAAAATGAAGGTATGTGGAAATTATTTCTAGCCTCTTTTTAGTGTAGCTTTCTAATTTTTATATTCTGAATTTTTCTATTCTTGTATTTTATATTCCGATACGATAAAATCATATTAACCATAACATATAAGAATTGAAAAGTTTTTGATAGTTTTACAGCTATTTGACATTATGTGTTGACTACGTATTATTTAACGACTTGACATTACATTCATCCATTAATTTTTGGTTATGTAAAGTGAAGTGATTTGAAAGAAGATCGATTCCGTATAAAGCGATTTAGAATTTTATTAGAAACTATTAGAAGATGAAAGGATAAAATTTATTACTTTGGAAGTAAAAATGATAATTTCTATTCACGACAACGTTCATAGACTATTCATACACGACTATTCATAGAAAATTGATCCATTAAGCAATACACGAGCGTAAGAGCTTCACGTAGTATAAGGATAATAAAGTGCACAAGCGTATTCGTCTTACCTAATCTACCTAATACTCCGAAACAACGTTAGAACCAGGAAAAAAAGCTTATCGATGCGATCGTCCTCTTTTGCAGATGTGCGAGACCTTTCCCCAGATTTCTACTCAAGCGGTTCCTCAATTAGTCAACTTTCCCTATCGGGATTATAAACGATAAACGCAAATCCGTAATAAGTTACGCAATCCGTGGTGATTTCCGTATTGTTAGGGATACGACGACAAGCGTATCACCTTAAAAATTACGTGATTTTTATGAGAAACACAATGAAATTCTCATAATCATAAAGTCATAATAAGAAAGACGATTCTGATGGATAATTTCCAGAAACTTAGAATTTGTCCCTATTTATATATTATTTAACTATTTTAAAAGTTAATACTTCAATACCTAACACTCTGATTAACGAACTATTTTTTCTGCAATCTGTAATTTTCTAAATCTATGACAAGCATAAAAGATATTTTCATAGATAGCTATGAAAATAAGTAGATAAAATTGTAAGTTTTAGTTTATGCTATCGCTGTTGTTACTAATAAAATGGAGCATTTTAACAAAAATTACATTGTTTTATTAAATCGTTTCATTAAACTTGTTGAAAGCTTTCTATTATAGTTTGCAAATTATAGCGTAGAAAATTATTCTTTCAGTTCTTATCAGTAGTTGATTTCCGACGAAATTTTATAGAAACGGATTTAAAGATGTAGCGGCACTGATGCGCTGTGTACTTGTCAAATAAATTTTCGCAATACTTGGTCCATCTCTACCTAAAGTATCCTAGACCGTTATTCGTGTTGCGCCAAAAGCGAACTTGGCACAGCTCCGTAAGAATTCCCTCACGTTTAGCCGGCACTGGTGATTCCCATTCCGAGAAACAATTGCGCCCTCGACGTTCGCGCTCCAGTACACGGAAATCACCTGTCTTGCCATATTTCGTGCCCCGGTTTCAGACACTAATCCTTGTCTAGCAGGGAGTCAGAAGTCAATCGTTCCTCCTGGTGAACGATCTTTTAGAATGAAAATCGTTCGCGAGTCTTTTCGAATGCTTTCGGGTGAAACTTTCGCGCCGTGTTTGTGATTCGTTTGGAGAAACGATGTCAAGATTTTGTAGGGAGATAGAAGAGTAAAAAATGTTTTGCTTCGATCAAGAACTTCATATATTGTCAGATTCTTTATCGTAAAAGTTATGATTCGAAGTAATATTGGCAAATTCCGTCAAGGAATAGCGTCAAATTGTATTTCTGTTGTTCTTTCATCAATTTTATTCAATTTCATCCAATTTCAAAGAAAATTGAACCTATGATTTCCGGCTATTTAAATTTACCTAACTCGCTAAAGTTATTCTGAAGTATCCAATACAACTATTCAAATCAACAACCACTAAACTAGCTCCATATAACCACCAATTCAACCACGTATCAACAAATCCATAAATCTTCCTTTGCAACCCACATCAGAAATGAAAATATCAAAGTTGCCTACTCGTATCGCGATGCCTCATTCCACATGCTCCGATCGTTCTTGTTCGATCGACGAGCGAAATAATTTAAAGGTTCATGAGAGAATATCGTTGCGGGCACCATGGTTGAGAGGGACAGGGAACATCGTGTTGGGCCGTGGAGTAGGCCTCACACGGCGCGGATATTAGCGTACTCCCTCGCTCTGCTCGATTCGCACACACGGCTGTTCGCCGTACGTACGGACTGGCCAGTCCATCGACTAATGGTCACGACTCGACCATTTACCTCCGGCGAAGCGTCGATTCTTGATAAGTAAATCACCGTCGATCTACATTTCACGAGCGACGGACGATATACACGTGCACCGGGCTGCACGTCATCGCGGATGGTGCACCAGCGCCGTCAACCCCCGGATGTCCCTTCGATGCACTTGCCTTTCTCTATTTTTTCCTTTCATTCTCAGTCTCCTTGACTCTTGAATCGACCTTCGACCTTTCGTACTTTGTTTCCCACTCGAATTTTAATATTTCTTTTCTCTGTTATCGTTCGCTTTCTTAATTGAATGACGGATGAGAGTTGTTGGAGGAAGTTTAAGTAGGCTGCTTGGTATTCACGAATTTTTAAAGAGGCTTTTATCAGCGGTTGAATTGTATTCTAGGCTCTCCTATACAATGACTTACTAATTAATAAAATTAGCGGATAGGTAAATAAGTTGCCGTTTACAGATTCATGTTGCTCAATTTTATTATTTCACATCGAAGAAGACAATCGATGATTTATTTGTTTGATTACCAAATTTGTTACTGGTACGTAAGAAAACTTCGTAGCGTTGGTTTTCGAATGTTAATTTAAAATCAAATTTCAGCCACTGTCGGAGAAAAGTGGAATCGCGCTTGGTCGGATTGGTTAAATATTCTAAAACGTTCAAGCGTTCCATGAATATAGTAATTTTACAGTTATTCGTGATTCAACATATGGTCACGGAGATCGTAGATAGCCGTGATTCATTATTACATAAATCATTAAACGCGTGACAGAAGCTGAAGTCGCTCGACTCGAAGCCGCGTTGCAATTTCGGTAGCCAGACACCCAACAGAGGTTCCTTTTGCTCGTCTTCCGTCCTCCGCTTCGTCTGCACGCTTTCTGCTCGCTCGTGGACGCGGTGGTATGCCTCGAAAATCACGCCAGCCGATCTCAGAGGCCACGGTCGAGATCCCCCTGGATAAGGAGCTGGTTTTATCGCGCAAAGCAGGACGCGCGAGTGAAGACACCCTGTGACAGCGACGAGATTAGAACTCGCGAAGGGAGAATGTCGTTTAGACGTTCTTGCACACGCGTTTCGGCGATCCCTGTGCCGTGTGAGATTCTACAGATTAAAATTAACGGAATATTGCATTGGTCTAGTCGATTAATTTTTAGATTAAATTTGAGATTGAATGGAATCAATCAAAATTTGGGATTTTCACAATTGAGCAATTATGATGATCGTCGTGGATTGGTTAACGTTTGCCTTTTTATCGTTGTTGATTTACACAAATATTTCTTTCGCTGAATCAAATGGAAAGCACCTAAGATGATTTTTCTTAGATGAATAATTTACAAAAATGTGGGGAGCAACTTTGCTGGATAATCGGGATATTTGAGGTATAAAGATGAAATTAACAGAACTGAAAATCGTCGTAATAAATTTATAACATCGTCCTATTCGCACCAGCGTGATACCGCGACTGTCTGACTTCGTATTCCGCCGGCTCATACTACTGTGCTTGCTTCAAACAGGTATATGTGCATAAAACTAAACAAAATAGAGTTGAAAATGCCTCGAAAGATTCAGCAAGGCTAATAGTAATATGGTATCTTTAATATCTATATAAAATTTATGTTTTTTTTTAATCAATTATATCGAAGAATCTAAATAAAAGTGAAAATATCTCGATGAAAATATCACGGACGAAAATTCATCTTGTGCAATGATACTTTGATCAAAGTAGAAAATGGCATAGTGTCTAGTCAGGTTTTCGGGATTTCCGGCAGGAAAGTTGGACGCGTTTCCTATTGTCGCCCAGGTAGAGGAACTTTATTCGTGGCCGGATAGTGTGTCGGCGTTACGCGATATCTACTAGGAAAAGGAATAAATTTGTCGCTGCTGCGATGCGCGCTGCGATTCCTCGTGATTTACTCGTGCGGCACTCGTAAATTAAGCCTTGAAATTTGAGAACGTAGATTTCCCGTTGATGCGATTGTGTAAGACGAGCCCCCCCGGTTTTTTGCACGCGCGCGGATCACGTGGATTCGTCGTTCCGTGCCTGAGATGCAAATGCCGTGGTCGCCGATTACGCGAGTACTCGCGACTTGTTCTCTCTGTCTCTTTGTTTGAACCAGTGTGGGAGGATCGACGAACCTTCTGATAACGTTCGTTTACCAGATAGCGGGCTTTTTTTCAGTCGACGGGGCCTTTGAGATCAGCGACTCTTCCTCAGAACGAGTAAAGAAAACACGATGATGAAATACAAGGAAGACATGGAAACTTTCGGAGCGATATATATTTTACATTTGGGAATCGTAAGAATTTAGAAAAGAAGAATTACGATATTTCGTTACAAATGACAATGTGTTCCTCTAAATAATCTTCCATGTAACGTACCTATTCGATGTATCGAAACTGGTGTTCCAGATTATGTATTTCGATACTACTGTACGCAACTTCTATTCTTTAATTCGCAATTCAGTAATTTAAAATTCACATCAAGGCTAAAATTCTGATATAATCGCCATCTGCCTTTAGTCCATAACACATATAGCGAATTTGACTCGATATGACAATCCAGAGTCCACACCACACCCTCTAACGAAGCAACATACACCGAAACCGTCCAACAACTCGACTCGTTCTCAGTTAACCGTTTAAAAT
This sequence comes from Bombus huntii, assembly GCF_024542735.1. Lineage (NCBI taxonomy): Eukaryota > Metazoa > Arthropoda > Insecta > Hymenoptera > Apidae > Bombus > Bombus huntii. The sequence continues at coordinate 9,257,627 of NC_066240.1, forward strand.
TCAGAGAGCAAGTCGTCGAAACCAGTGACAACGGAGACCAAGAGTGTCGAAGCAGAAGGTGTGGCGGGGCCGTGTTCTCGCTGCAAGCGGCCCTTGCACGCGAGCGGACAACTTTGGACGCGTTTCCTCGTGGTGTGTCCTCGCGAACCGGTACACTGTACACGCGTGTACACGGTTGCATACACAGTTGCTTACCGCGTCATACAAGAGTGACAGCCAAGATGGAATAGCGCAGACATCCCGTCACGACACGGCTTTGGGCCCGAAACTCTTATCTCGGTGGCTCGCATGTGCGATCTGTGCCGTCGTTGCCGCATAGCCAGCGTGTCGTTGGCTGCTGGCTGTCGCCGCGACCGGTGTTATTAGGCGACGCGCGTTCGCGTGTCCGTCCAGTGAACTCGGTTTTACGCGCGTGACACCCTTTCGTAACTCCCGCGTCGCGGCTCTAGATCGGAAGGAATTATTTCCAGCAGCGGGCCCGAACTCGTTCGTCTAGCTCGCGGACCCAACGATCGATTGATCTAACGCGACCAACCGTACACGTGGCTATGAGGTTTGTAGGATCGAGTTACGCGGATGGACTCTTGGATGGATGGTCGATTTCTGGGTTTGAGGCGTTGACGTTAAACGAAGATGATGGCGAGAAGCGGAAGAATTACTTTAGGGAATTTAGGACAGTTTGGTGTATATTATTATAATATTGGGTAGCGTTCGAGTAGTGGCTGTGTACTATTTGCTTGTTAGGATAGGTTAGGTCATCTTTGGTAAGTTAAAGTAGATCTTAGGTTTCTTGGGAGTTTTAACACGTTAGATGCTTATGACATATGTGTTAAATAATGATTAAATAATGCTGTTGTATTGGAGAATGTGTTGGAGACGTTTGATGGAATGTTGAATAGTGTTCGGGTAGTGGATATTTGGATGTTAAGACAGCTTAGGATTTTCTAATATTTTGATATATATTAGATGATACTGAAGACGTAGATTCGTGTATTTCGGACGCAAACGAACTATGTAGCGAACATGTATGTTGGAATATGATATTTCAGGGATGAATAGCCATATTTTTAATAGCATCAAATACACAAACTCAATTTGCTTCTTGTGTAATATTTTTCCAGGCCAAATAACCGTATTTCGAATCGATGTAATCATTGGTACACAGTCTCGCTTTCTCAGTAATCTCTTCTTATCACACGCCTTCAGAAAGAACTCGGCCGAGCACGAGAAGTTACAAAGAGCGCGCCTTATCCAGTGGCTAACCAGATCTTGATATTTTGACATCGAACAGGATGCAATTAGCGAAAAAGAAAGACGAAGCGAAAGAGTAGCTACAATTTAGCGATGGATCGCCACAGGTGCTTTTCGAGTTATCCGGCTCATCCATTTCGATTTCGGACGAGAATGTCAAGCAGCTTTGAATGTTTTAACGAGCCACTTTCCAAGCGAAATATGAACGTCTGGCTGGCAGACGGTAGAACGTCGAAAGTGGCTGGTCACCTCGCGTGTTAGCTCGGCCCGGCCCGGTGGCTTCGTCGTAAAAATTGCTTGCGCGTAAAGAGATCGTTGCTCGCCGTGCTCTAAGAGCTTCCTGGATCGTTCAAGTTTTTTTCTTCTCTTCTTTCCTCCTCTTTTCCTCCGGAATCGCCTCTGTGTGTTCCTCGAGCTGAAATTACTTCGCGGTGCTAGCCCGTTGGTCTTCGGTCTCCGTCTTTGTCAGACGCGTTTGTTCGAGCTTTAGTATCGCCGTTAATATGAGCAGCGTCGGCAATCGAAGCGTGTCCAGCCCCCTGATCGCTGATAAATTGCTCTAATGCGACTAATGAACTACCCGCTACAAGAGTTAGCCGTGCGCACGTTCGCGGATGTTTTCGAGGCGAGCATGCTCGATGATGCCTCCTTCGCGCGCGCAAGTATTCAGTATTCACACACGGCCAAGTTCAATGCCGGCTGGTAATTAATTCGGGGCTCCGTCTCGCTTCGGGGACCGTTTGGAATTTCTTGCCCACACCGCGCCACGGCAAATTCGTCCGCGAACCATGCAGATTCGTTACGTGGGCGATGGAAGAAACCGGATGCCCGGATTAAGGGTGCAAAATGAATGGAACGAGGATCGTTTAGGTCTTTCTCGGAAATTCTTCGTGAATACTGGAACAAGGTCTTTGAAACTAAGGGGCTTTCTGAAAAGAAGGGCTTCTAAGTATGTGATAAATATATAGACGCTTTTTTTTTTAATGAAATAATTTTATAAAATATCATTTTACGAAATGTTCATTTATTTTGTAAATATAGAAAAATAGTGTTTTTTGAGGACTATTAGAATTTTAAATTGGAACCTTAGGTCGCATTGAAAAACTAGAACTAGATTTTCCTATGTAATTTACATACTTGACTCTCTTATCTTCTGAGCTCTTTTTTCAGAAAACTTTCCAATTCGTTTCTTTTTTTTTTTTTCTTTAATTGTGGATATTGACGTAGATGGAGGTCATAGGATAGTAATTTTGCGATGCCTGGTTTCTTGGCTAAATCCGATTAGGAAGTAAACTGCTGATTCAGCGACACAAATTAGTAGAAACTTGGAATATTTTAATCTATTCAATTCTGTTGATTTTCAATCATTCGATGATCAAAGCCATTGGTGAAACTCACTGTTCCATTCTCTTCCACTTTTGATGAATTTTTCTAAAATATAAAGCGTTGTTAGATAAGATGTCCGCACCGAGCTACTCATTATTTATCGAGTAAACCCGCAGCACTGCCACGTGGGACGCTGGACACGCATAATTTATCACCAACGTTTTTGCATACAGCGAAATGTATGAACTTCGACGAGCAACCACGCGAACGTGTTTCGTGAATTGGATGTTTTCGAGGTTCGTTGAAATTGCTCGACAATCATGGAACGTGATTTATAAAAACGCATGTTAATATTCACTCGAGAATTTTGAAATTTATAATAATTTGTTTCGGGAAGGTGAGGTCAAGTGGTTCATTAATTATAAACTCGCATGTTTACTGAAATACAATATTTGTGGTTTACCACGAAGAATTCGATGAACGTGTTTCGTAGATGAGTTAGTAAGTCACGTTCGATGACCGATTCGAAGATTTTTCTGTTATTAATAAACCAATATTTATATTACGATGTTCATTAAAATGTTTGATGCGTCGTTATATTTTCACGATGGAAGATACACGAACGCATAAAATTCACTTATTCCTTGTGCAACCAGAGATACGTTTGAACCGGTTCGCCGGAATATCCTGCGACCGCTTGGTAGCCGATGGCTCTGTTTCCTCAGGACTCGAACGACTTAATGTCGCTACCTCTTAGCCTTCATTTTATCTTCTTCGGATTCCGGTTACCTTCGAGTCTTACAAACCCTATAATTTCAATCTTCCGCTTAAAACGCCCCTGTTTCTATATTTTAATATTTCAATTTTCTGCTCTTCATATTGTTAATTTCCTGTATAAAAGAGTAGCATCTACAGAATCGTTAACTGCAAGACATTAAGCGGCATATATTTTCTTAAATGTCGGAGTGTCGTTATCTTACCTGATAAAATTACATTACATATTCATATTATTTCTATTTAATGCCAAACCACATAAGCAATATTTTATTCGAAAAAGAATATAAAACAAGACAAAAACTTCCTTTCTCTACGAATCTTCTATATACATCCAAGATCATCTAAAATTCGTGCAAAATCGTATATCTTTTAAACGACGTTATTCGAGATTGGCGCGGATAACGAGCGTGTAGGAGGACGTTCTTAATTACGTATGAAAAAGAAGGGATCGGAGGAAAGAAGAGAGAAGAGAGAGAACACTAAGGAAATGATCGTGGATCGGGCTTGGTGAGCTCGACTTCCTGGATTTTCTGGAGGCTGGCTCTCTGGCTGGTGGCAGCGGTCATGCATCGTGGCCACGACTTGCATGTACGTCAGGATTCACGTTCGCGCGATTCACCGGCGTTCAAAGCGCATCTCCTCGCGCGGCCCGTGCGTGTCTCGTTGCGCACGGGTATATTAGCGGCAAAGCGTGCGTGTTCATAAACCACGGGGTCGCGTGCGTACCACCACCTGCTGAATTTTGTCTTCACGATACTGTCCTCGCGTATATACTGTCTCTCTTCAGAGGACTAATTAGAGGACAGAAATTTCCTCGGCTTGCTTTTTCCTTTCTGGATCATTCAGCTTTTTTCTTCGTACAACCAGAAGATGATGGGAATGCGTTTGAAAAATGAATTTTGCGGCTCTTTCAATTTGTTCAAGGTTTAGATGTGAAGATCACTAGAAATCCTCTGAGGATGCTGGGATGGAAATTATGCATGTAATTTTGCTAAAACGATCGATAGTTCTTTGAAATAAGAATATTTGGCGTATCGTATGGCGGGTTGTATTGGAACGTAATGACTGGAATTTTATTATATAGCATTCATTTTTTGTAACATATATTGAAATATATCAATATACGTACGAATACGTACGACATGTACGAAAATTTAGGAAAACCTGTAAGTGAAGTTATTAGGAAATTATTAAAACCTTCTAGAATTACATATTAGATATCTCATTTGAAATCTTATATAGTTATAAAGAATTTATATATTTGACATTGCAATAACTTCATAAATTATATATAATTAAATGAAATTTAATTTCCATTATATACACACGTATAATACGTCTCACGATGGGCAAAGACAAGATCGCAGGGTATAGATTACGATACTAGGAAGACGGTGCGTGCAGCTCGACACCGAGCAACTATGTTTTACGATTTCCTCTCGATGAGACTACCGAAGTGGTCTGACTGCAATTAGCCCTTATCTGATCGCATTAAATTTTGATTAGGATCTCACATTTAACGTCTCAATCCTCCAATGATGCGCTCGCGTGAAGTCGCCGTTGAAATTTGGCTGTTGCACTCGAAAAAGCAACGATTATCCCTTTCTCCATTCCATCCACTCGTCTCACGTAACGTTGTATATTGTTAATAATCGCTTAGCCAATGTCGCTAAATTTCATTCCAAGAATAGAATAGAATGGAACATAATATCAGACACGCTCACAACGATTACGTTTTTGATCGAGTTTCCATTTGCGAAGACATAGATTCATGCACTGATTAATTAGATTTATTAATAACATGCATTCACATTTCAGATGTTTTTCCATCCACGATTTTTTCAGATCAATATTTCATCCAATTAATAGTTTATGAATCTTTCATTGAATTTTACAAACTTTTTTTTATAGAAAACAGGTGAAACGAGGATACTGGCGTTCTTTTCGATACTTCAGCTCCATCGAATGGGAGATAATATTTATACGTAATTTGTTTATGATATATGTACGTGTATGTTATGGCTCTTTTATGTTATCTAAATTATATGATATGAGTAAAAAAATCCAAGTTCATTGTTTAACGCTGAACGATTTAAAAATGCTTGAAAAGTGAAACATTGAGGCGTCAGGAATGAAATCGAGATGACCAAGGACCTCATATCGAGAACGCTCAAGCGATGGTCTGCCGTTGAAAAGCGACAAGAGTATTTCTCGTGGTTTCAACTGGTCGAAACGATCGCGGAGGATGTCCTTTCGGGCGCAGGAAGTGGTCGCCTTAAATCAACGGCTCGCAAAGGAAATAGCCAGTGGTAATTGAGCCATAACCCTCGGCCGGCGAACACACAAATATTTCAGCGCCGGGAGCTCGCTCATAATTTAGCCCTCATAATTAAGATGCGCCGCGCAGACTCCGGACCCGCTGGAACCCCCTGCTCGCGTCGTACGCGCGAGAATCCTTGCTCGAAAAAGAACGAGCACGAGGCCACAACCAGTCGTCCCGAAACATCCTCACGAAAACAGATACGACTCAGTCCGGAACGAATTCTTCCGAATCACTTTCACAAACCGACACGATACTTTGACAGGAATCGTTTATCTCTACGCGATGATGGTTTCTCATATGTATTACTTTGTTCTTCTTGCTTTGCAAATCCGAACTTTCATGGATATAACGAAAACGATACGTGGAACCTAAATAGGAATTTCCTTCATCTTCTAAATATTTTAAAGAGTATACTGTACTTTAGACCGTACTGTACTTTATATATTATATATGTATGTCTATCTTGTCTATTTAAATTTTTCCTAAAAGCACAGGCATTCGCAATCCATTCATCAATCACCTACTTCGATATATAATCATAAATAAATAAATAATTAAATAAATACCTCGTGTAAAATTGAGAAGCATTCATTGAATTCCAAACAAGAATATCGATTGCCTAGATATTTAATCTTCCAGTCTAAACACTCTCAACGCCCGAAGATTGCACTTACCCTCGTGAAATAACCGTAAACGCTATTCCTTGTGTCTCAGCGAACCGATCTAAACCACCGTAACACTCTTCCCGCCTAGTTACGTGTAGTATAGCAGAAACAAGCGGAAGAGGAACCTGGTTTCGCGAAGTGATGGCAAAAAGTGTTGCATTAATCAGGACGCAGGCTAGCACGTAGGGGGCGGCGTGGTGGCCGGAGCCACGGTGCAACGATAACGAGGCACGGGGACATAACTCGGTGCGTCCACCGTGTTACGATCTAAGAAAGGGGCCGAGAAATACTGCGACACCGGGACGGCTACCGATGATGCATGTCCCAGAAGTGGCCGAGAGAGGCTGTGCACGCGTATTATGTTACCCGGTGCGACGCACCACCACTCCGTACCGTACGTGCGTCCCGACACACCAGGTCGTGACTCTATCATATTTATGTCCCTGGTCGGCCGTTTTCTCCAGAGGGAACGTCGAAATTCCGGGGGAACGCGGTTTAGATGCGGGACCAGATAAGGGGAGGATCTTCGATGGACGTTCGGTTATCTCCGCCACGGTGTCTAATCAGTCCTCAGTATGTAGGAAAACGAACGGAGGAGAGCGATATTAGGGAGAGAAAGGAACAAGTCGCCGTTCCGATGTACTTTAAGGGCCGATTTCGAAGATACCCTCGCATTCCAACAGTGTAATAGCAGCTGGCCGACTCTACTCGCTGGGTTATCGCCCCGGTTGCCTCGTTAAGCGTCGCTTTTTTTTCTGGTAGCCGGGGGAAAGGATCGTCGCGCGATCGATTTTCAGCTACTTGAAGAGGAGAAGATCGTAGAACGATCGATGGGAGAGGATTGATGCTCCTGGAGGTCTTTGTACGACCTCTATTCATGCGTCCACCGTGTACACGGGTGCTGCTGGAACGAGTGCTTGTTGCCGATGGCTGGTTTAATGACAACGAAAAGAGTGACAGATTGAATGACGCTCATTAGAGGTATTATTCGCGCCTCTGATGGCGGAGGAGCAAGTATTCGCGGGATAGAACGGTGTGAAGAGTATGGTGACGATCGAACGTTGAGTCACGGTGGGAGTGTTAATCCTCTTGAATGATCTCTTAAGATTTACAGTGTAACTCTTCTCGTAAATATTAAAATACTTGACGGAATTGTATAAAATGATAATCGATTCGAATCAATCGTTATCGATCGTAAAGAATACACGAAAAGTTTGTAAAAGTTAGAATTATAGGAAAATAACAAATAGAATAAAATAAACTATGAAAGATAAAAGTATTTACCTGTTAGTTGGCATTTTATCTAGTAAACGAAACGGATCCAGATAACGATAACGATTCAATGATACGCAAAACGAAGTGAGCATACGTATGGTACAAATAGTTTATTCGTTCGTTCGGAGGTTGAAAAAAAGAGACCGCCAGGATATCTCGATGTCGTAGATCCTATGTGAGATACCACGACCAGCCCGTATTTGTCTCGCGACACCTGCACGTAGGACACTTCATGTATCAGCCGCAGGATGCGAACGGACGCAGCGAGAACACGAATGATAGCTCCTCCGAGCGGCGATATACCTTCTCGCCATTATCAGATTCGCCAGCAATGGCGCCCCGCTAAGAGTCACTTGTCCGTTTGCGTTACAACTACCGTCACATCGACTTTTTTCACCTGTTGGTGTTGGTCGCTATTAATTTTTAATAATCCTCGAACTGCGATGACGATCATTTTCCATGTCCCCTTTAAATTTGCCCGCGTAGTCTCGTAATATTCTTCAATAATACTTTTTCTCCTTTATTACAACATATCTCTTATCTTTTTACCAGATTATTTTTCATTTACTTTCAAATTTTTATTTGTTAAGATATCTATTGAAGATTAAAATTTAATTAATGCGTCGAGATATCAAAAGCACTCGTGATACTTGATAAATACAAAATTATATATAGTTACACTTGATAAATATCACAAAAAGGAGCAATAGTGGCAAAGGAAAATATTAATTGGATTCACTTGCAAGCTCTCGGTGTACAAATATGCCAAAAATGATTTTCAAGAATCCGACAGGAAATTTTCACCGAAAGGTTTAGATCAAAATTAATTAGCAATAAAAAGCCAGAAACAACATGTTGATGATTGTATTCATTATGCAAACATTTCGTCCCAGAAAGAGAACGACAAAACTTATGAAACAGCAGCACAATCTTATATTCTTTTTGTGAATCCTCCATCATCGTCACGAATTTCACTCAACATTTCATCAAGTATTCTCCGTTATCAAACTCTACCAACGTTACAGTGTGCAATTTCAGAGACAGTCGAAACGGTTGAAAGGGTCCCCTGTTCGATACCCTGAGGCGGCAGTCGAAGCTCAGTGGTCCTTAATTCGTACGCATGCCAGAGACGCGTTCGCGTGTGTAAACCTGGTTCTGCATATGCCTCGTATTCGTACGGAGTTTTTACGAGTGGCTCGGCTGTTGGTCATCGTTACTTCATAAGAGGATTCGGCGTAGCCCGGCAGGGGGTCCATCTTGGAGGGACCCGCAAGGTCACGATGAGTCGTGTGTCTACCACAGAATTGCGAGTGTCACCACATAAACCATCCCCGCAAAAGTATCGGGTTACTGCGATTCTCGACCCTCGACTACCCTCCTTCTTCTTCCTGTTCTCCGTGTGCCGTCTCCAGCGATCCTTGGACATGTGCAGATGAACGACTAGATAGATTGTCTCTCTGCGCTTGCTCGTCGAGGTGTTCTTCCACCAGTAACGATTCAGCGTTTCTGTTTTGGTATACGGAGAGTTTGTTGGTGGTTTAGAGGTTTGGGTAGGTTTCGAGGTTTTAAATGGAATTCTCGTCTCTTTAAAGGGAATCATGGGAGGAATGTTAGAAGTTTGAGTATTATGAGCTAAATTATTCAGATCAATGAGAATTTTGGTAGAAGTTTTGACAAATATTTTGTGTCTTTATTGTTATTATTGGGCTAGTAGAATTTTGGATATTAGATTATTGAAAGACTTCTATTATTTCTAATTTAGAATTCAGAGCCTAATCCAGCTTGGATAGGTTTCGGAGGTTTACATGGAATTCCTAATGATTGATAATTTTGGATCCAAGCACGATATTTCTCTTACGACTGATTTTATACAAAACAACTTCTAATCTCGATCTATGCTTAGACGATACCGTATGAATCTTAAATCATTCGACCTCATGTAAATACTAATCCAAGCAATACGAATAAAGAGATATCGAGGGACCAAGAAATGGAACCAAATTGCAGTGGAAGATTATATTTTGAGTGTCTTAGTGCCTGAAGATTCGATACAACTAGGAATGGTCGAATCAAGTTCGTCGTAAATTGCTGAGCGCATTGCTAGGCGCAGCGGAGGCGCGGCTGAGTTACAGCCGCGTAACATTGTAATCGTACGTATTTATTGCACCGGCGGAGATGAGCTACGTACCCTCTGGCTAGATACCCCACATATCACAGGACGCAGCGTGTCTTCCCGGCGAGTTTATATTTCCTCAGGCCCGCCTCTTTTTTCCCTTTTTCCTACGTTCTTCGTAGATCAATATTCAGATTAGACTGTTCGGGAGATAAGCACCGGTTCGCGAGGTAATCCCGTGATTATTACTATATATCGTGGGGAAGAAAGGGTTTTATGGCCGATGGTTAGGGCTTGGGCGAGTTACTATTTGAGAAAGAGGAGAAAAAATAATCCGAGTCCTTTTGGACTGAATTTTTTAATGGGATACGATTTTTCTGGGATTGGTACCTCATGGATAACCAGTGAATATTATTGTTTTCTTTGTGTATTTTCTTTTGAAATTTGTAAAATGTAAAATATTTCTGCTTTGAACTTGAAAATTATTATAATTTCAAGTTAAGTAGTGTATTTTTTATACAACGGTTATTTCGTTGACATTTTTCAGTCGTTAATCAGATTTTAGCAGTCTTAATTTGACAATTGTATTATTCATACTCTAATAATTCGTCACAATAACGTGTTATGATACTTCAATCATTTTATTGAAATGGATTGTCTATCGTGAATGCTTGCGAAGACTCGTGATTTCTTTCGTTTTATTCTGTGCAGTGATCTTGTTAATAGGTTAACATTGATACCATTCATCTCCCTACTTTCAGTTGCAAAAGAATCATCAATCTATAGTCAAACGTCCACACCAAAAACAAACGATAACCGGAAATCGGCTTCGAGGGCCACTAGATAAATCATTTCTCTAGCTTCCCTTTCGCAACCCGAACAAACACGACCGTGATCCAACGCGTGTCCATTCGATGATGGATGTCAGGACGTTAATCGAGGCTGCTTGCTTCAAAGACTAATCGTTCGGTCGGAAAATCAAGCGTAGCCCTCGCGCCAAACTGCGAAGCTAATAATTCCTAAAGCGAAAAGAAACCGGGGACATAAATTTTCCCCATCTGGCGAGTGGGTGCTCGTAAATGGATATCTCTGGCCATTTTCAGGCCGGATCAATTCGTAATCCGCTCTTGTTCCACTTGTACCCTTAGAGACCAATAGTCGTGTATCGAGTCGGTTCTCGCGTTCGATTCTCGTTCGTTAACCGAATAAAATGAAACGGTAGCCGCGAAAGGCTGCGAAACGACAATCCGGATACAAATTCTGCATCGATAAAGACTGTCCCCTTCTTCCTCGCTGTCTCTTTCGTCGTACTCGACACGATGATATTGTAATCATTTAGCTGCGCAATCAAACACAGTGATAATTATATAGATCGTGATACACAGTAAACGACAAAAGCAATATCGAATAAGATCTGTCAAATAAATATTTTGTCTTTACAGATAAATATAAATATACTTCAGATTATTTTAAGTCTGTCGACACGTATTAATCCGACCGTGTCGTTTCGATTACTTTTAACGTGATTGTTTTTCTATCGCTACAAATTCTTTTAAAACTTGAAATTGAAACATCGAAGTTGACACCTGAACTTGTTTTGTCCTCTCCACAGCAAAAGTGTTCCCGCTAATTTTTCAACAAACTCAATTCTTACCATTTACTTACCATTTACATAACTAAAATATCTAAAGATTTCCAGGTAATTCTGTATGGAAATGTTTCTTAAAAATATGATTGTTACTATTAAGAGAGGGCCAAGACTTTTGCACGGCACTGTATATTATATTACGCAACCATCGACGCAACTGCGCACCGTTTTCTCAACGATTGTTCCATGGCACCGTAGGTGCTTGATTAACGTTGCCAACGCGTTTTATCGATACATCAGCCGCGAAGTTTTCACGGTATGCGATTCCAGAGACGTTTCCCTTTTTGGTTTCTTTGTTGCCCGCTGGCTGCCCCCGTGGGGAGGCGATCGGAAGCAGCGATATCGTGGCGACTTGTTCGCTTTGCAACGTTATTGGCGTTGATATCGCCGGTATGACATGTTTATGTCTAATCCAGCCGGGGGATCTTCACCATCGCGACACGTTTGCCCTTGGGGATACTTCTTCCATGTTGGAAATTTTCGTTTCCAAGAGCTTGGTTCCGCTACGCAACCGATGCTAACTTTACCTGGATAGTCTACGTGTTTCCTGTAACCAGAAGGTCGACCAAGCTCTTTTATCTACCGAGAACATTGCGTGTTTCCTCGTTCTCACAATATCATGCTCTGGATTTCCATATGTACCTCTGCAACATTGTTCTTCGTATGCTTCTCGACTCAGGGAATCTCCAGTTACTAAGAGTCTCACTGATTCGATCTCAACACTCTTAGTTTTCCACGATTGAGAATTAGAATATGTATCTCTCGAGGTACTGTGATTTTGTTCTTAATTATTGGGTGTCGTTGGATGATGAATTATAAGTTTGTCTAAAAGACGCAATGAGAGTTACGTAATGAAGTGTTGTAACAGAGGTTGACTGAGATCATTTGGTGGAATTTGAACTGCAGATTCGTCGATAGTATCATTCTGTTATAATTACTGAAAGAAAGCGCGTGTGTATAATTTTAAAATATCAACTCTAGAAAATTTCATTCATTCAACTATCATTCTTTAGTCTATAACCCATTTATCAACGTTCCAACATTCGATGACCATTCATGATTTAATCTCCAACCTTTACCAATCACAAATCTCAATACGCATAATTCTTCTTCGACAAATCTGTAAAAAAAAAAAAAAAGCGAAATTTCATTTTAGAAAGTGCCTCGTCAGCGGAAGTTCGACAGTGTATATCATTTTATTATAGACGGCCTGCGAGCGGAAGTAACGGCTAGGTTTACTGAATGATTCGCTGAATAATCTTTTCGTAACAGCGGCTGGGCTTGTCTCGGCCCGCTGCATTTTCTTGTTGATTTTCTCGCGTCGTCTGCGCGCAGACTAACCAATGGTTGCGCGTTTTATTTTATGAATAATGTAGCTACGGGCTACCGGGCGGATACGCCGCGGATCTCCCCCGACGGCGGAGGACACGCACACGCGTGGGTCGCCGGCGGCGACGCGGCGCGGTGTTCGAGCATTAATCTGGATCACGGTATTCTTGCATTATCGTTCATCTTCCTTGATGGTTGGATACCGGACAGGCCTATCCCGACAAGATTTTCACCGCGTTCCTGTCACCGCGACTTTCATTGCCGCGCGTCTCGCTTCACTTGCTGCCACTCCGGTCTGTAACGATCTCTATTTGAGTAGAAATGAAGCGTAGAATGGTATATATGGAAAATGGTAAATGTATGGTGTGATGGGGAACTGGTTCTGCTATTCGAAGGGTGGTTTTGTTTTTATGTAAGGAGCCAGAGAGCTGTAGGATACAGTAAGATACGATATCTATTGGTACAAAATTTTAACAGAATAACCGCAATAGCTTTGGTTAAGTTATTTATCGTACGGGTACGTCGCGCATTCGATAAACAAATAAAAACCATTACGAAGAAATATCAGTTTGTAATATGAATATATTCGTCCTGTTTTCTCTATTTATACAAGGTGGTTGGTAACTGGTGGTACAAGCGGAAAGGGGGTGATTCTACGCGAAAAAAGAAGTCGAAAATATGCAATAAAAATTTTTCGTTCGAGGCTTTGTTTTCGAGAAAATCGACTTTGAATTTTCGCTCGGTACTGCACTTTATCACGTCTCGTTATAACGGATATCACTGTAAATCGTTGTCTCGATTGACGTTATTTTTTTAATTTTTAAAATTTAAAAATTTTTTAATTTTTATTCTATGTTTTCGACTTCTTTTTTCGCCCCCTTTCCGCTTGTACCATCAGTTACCAACCATCCTGTATAATAAATATAGAAACAAGGCGAACTTATGTTACTAAATTACCCAGTACTAAATTAGATACATTAATTAAAATTACAGTGTAAGAAATATCGAAGTAAGTTGCGTTTCGTACCTGGCGTGTCTCAAAATCTTCCTTTCTGCTACTTTTCTCTTTCAACAACCCAGTCACGTTTCCAATGAGGACGGTAGCCACGATCGTCGAATCTTGTCGATTAGATTCGCGGCCGTAGGAAGGACAGAAGCAGATCGTTTATCGGTGGATGCATTAATTACACCCGGGATTCCAGTCGAGGTGGACATGCCTTTATCGTGAAAATAATAATTTACAGCATCGTGAGGCCTGTCCTCTTAATCCCTGCGCGGCTTGTCAACGGCCTCCGCTTTAACATACGATGCTGCTGAACGAATAGAAGCGGGACTGGATCTTTTTGAATGTCCGCACGCGGCCTGACAAATGCCACGAGAACACGACACAATATCGAAGAAAACGTCTTCCACGATTCCGAAAAATTTTACACGAGAACATACTCTTTTCGAGAAGTCAACATTTCAATGATAACGTCACATTGATATTTGTTTAGAAATATTCTTGGCACATTTTATCCATTTCTTAAGTATTTTACGAGTCATTATTCTTATCGTATTTAGGTTTTTCAAACCAACGTAAAGCATATGGTAATAGTATAGGACATTATTTTGTCCTATATTTATTATTTATAATAGTATAGGACAATATTATTTTGTCTTTTGATATAGAAAGTTTCATGATAGTTAAAAAAGGAAAAATGCAGAAAAGTTGACATCGTATGAAAAGTAATCTGATTCTGATTGCGATGTGTAAAGTTGGACGTGAATTCTAGTAATACAATTTGGGGAAAATGATCACTCTTTCCATCTTCTACTTCCGATGACAGGTCATTGTTCATAGCGAAATTATTCTTTCGATAAAACGTCGATTACTTTCACGACTTACCATTTCGTTTTAACATTTCTGTAAGAGTCTTAACGATGTGGTTATGAGAATTCAGCAAGAGCGGCTGGCTAGAATTTGTGAATACATTACAAAGAAATTACTGGAATGTTTAATCGAGCGAAGGACTTTGAATTTCTTACAATTTTTGGATTGCAGGTTGCAGCTTGTGAAATCTTAACGATGTTTGGCTTGCACGCTTCTTCGTTTAATGGCGAATCTTCATTAGAGATATGTTAAGTGTTTCGTACAGTAGTTTGAAATGTTTCTACTCGTATCACAAGTGTAAGCGATGCAATTGCCTGTAGGCAAAATTTACATAATACAAAACGCTTAAAAAGTTTTAACATAACAACCAAGTACAGAAAAAACTGTTTAAGAGTAAAAATCTGGACAAGATCATAACTTTTACGAACTACTTCTTTAGAGAAATATTAAGATAATGGTTAATATAATCCAAATAAGCTACAATCCTATGAAAACTACTAAATCTCTATCAAAAGTTATTTGGCAAAGTAATCATAATCAAACCTTCAGAAACGTCTCTCCAACTGTACCAAACTCAACACGATCTCCTCCTTGTGCCTACCAACAATCGTACAAAGAGAAACAGGAACCAAAATGAAAAAAAAGAAAAAAGAGAAAATACCCAACATTGTATACTGTATAAAAAAATCACCCTCAGAAGCGTGCGAGAAGAACGAGAACCGCGGGGTGCAAAGGTCGAAGGATGAAGACGTGTGGAGTCTTACATCTTTCTCGAGACGGCACGTGAGAAATCGCGGCCTCTGCGGGGCTCGTGTCCTCGCGGGCATCTCTCGAGGGCCAAAGAAAGCGAACCGAAAAGAAAGCGGTCGCAACGAGGCTACGAACCAAAAGAAGCTGGACGAGGAGGGAAGAAAGAAAGAGAGAAAGAAAGAAAGAAAAGGAAATGGAAACGGAGGGAGAGAATATCCACGTGGTCGACGGATGCAACGAGTGTGCGAACGCGCGGCAAGTGGTCCCAGCGCCGCGCGAGTAGTTCGCGTATTATAAAAGATTTCCGACTCTTTGTGGCGGACTGGGTACGATCCGTTTAGGAGCCGGGCGAAAAAGCGAGGCTCTGGCCGCGCTTAGAATACCGCGGCAACTCGCATTGTATAATAATGTATCGCATATGGCGCATCTTGTAAAACTCTGCGGGCGTCCCCCCACCGTGCCTTGTGGAACCAGGATGAGCGTGGAAGGACGGATGGAAGCGCGTGAATGAGGTTATTCCCGGTCGTGGAGCTCGTTCATTCATCCATCGGCGGGACAGCCCTCGTGGGGAGGCTGAAGACAGTGTCGACCAACGGCAAGGAATAGCCAAAACCAACTCTACCCTACTTACCTTCACGGATTTTTCTCTTTGCTGTAAATACCTTGCGGGTTTCTGACGGTTTCGTGAGGTGTTTGGGCTTGAAGAGGATGTACGAGTCTTATGGAGGAAGACTGATGGATTAATGAAGTGGAAAGTTTGGGTTTCTGATCAGTTGGAGAGATTGATGGCAAGACAGAATCATTCGAGTTCGTAATAATTGAGTAATTGATAAATATTTACTTATAATACGCGTCATTTGCAATTTCCATCAATATATTATCGATGGAAATTTTCTATAAGTGCTGTAACAATTTCTATAATTTCTCTATGTCAAATCAAACTACTCCTCAACCCCTACGGAATACCATCAACATCAAACTACACCGCACTTCAAACTAAATTAATCCTCTTCCTCAATTTCACATTCAACTGAACAGGCTCCTCCAATCGAGTTAGAAAAATATTCGGTCCCCAAGCGAGTCCGACAAGTAGACTCGATTCAAAGTTCCATTCAAGCGTCGACGGGAGTTAGCGTCAAGCCGTGTCAACACCTCTTCACAGGGACACGGCCAAAACGACTTGAACGCCAGCGATGAAAGTAGCCAGTCATTCGGCACCCTGCCTTCAACGATGGGTGCCAAAGATTTCGACGAATAACGTTGCACAGTAGAACATAGTCTTCGAGTCGAAGGGATTTAACCTGGTCCCTGGTAAAACCTAAACCTAATCTAATGGATTAGGCGCGGCGAATCTACTAGTCGTCGAGGGTCTCTTGACTCGAGACACATTGTTATCGTTGTTCTGATCCTATTGACAGCCCCAATCCTGCTACACATATAGAATACAATGGCTGCGGTAGTCTGGTTTGCGCTCAGCAGGATAACTCCGCGTATTTTTGCCTAATCGGATCCATTCGAGCATGTTGGGTAACCAATTGGCCCTCTTTCGAGTTATACAATAACAGTTTCATCTTTGCTATTCTTCTTCTGAGGATTGTTGAAGGTGTTTGTTAGGGGAAAAAAAGCTTTTGTTATCGTTCGTTGCTTTTCTGCAAAATTTAGGTATGTAATAAAACAAATATGTTAGAACCTTTATTAACTCATTTAGAATTATACAGCGAGATAACGTGTAGAGGTTGCGTACATGCAACGTTATGACAATTAGATTACATTCTTCCTCCTTTTCCTTCTTTTTCTTTTTCGTTTTATTTTGAATGTAAATATCTGTTTCGGGAAAATTGAATATATAATATTAAGTAATTTGATTTGTTGTTCATTTATTGTTATTAATAGAATGTAATGTATATTAATTAAGAAGAAACTTTATTTGTTAAAATGCTTGGTAGAGTAAAGACAGTTTAAACAAGCTTTATGTAGATTTAATGCACTATACAGACCGTGTTAATGGAGATACTAGATGAATAGGTTTTTTAAATCTTGTTTGCATTTCATTGTGTTATCGAACAGGGTATGCATCGAACGTGTTCCCTTTTCGAGACGAGAATACCGAGCAAACCGAGTCGTTGTTCCATCGAGAAACAACGAAACTCGTTACGCGGAGTCTGGCTTGCTTTTCCGTTACGCGATATCTGATCGTTATTCCCCATTTTCTCGTTTTCCAATTGCTGAGATCGTTGCTCCGCAGTGCGTGCACGATTTCTCGTGGCCACATCCTCCTTTTGTTTTCCCGCATTTCCCTATTCATTCCATCAATATCGCGTCGATCTCAGAAAAATCATTGTCTGGCTACACGTGTTGACATGATTCCAGGGAGATCAAAAGAAAAACCGTCTTTTCTTTAAAATAGTCTCTACTTCAACCTCACGCTTTTACACAATTCACCTTTCTTTGAATCATAGCTTAAAACATATTGTAAGAAAATTTAGTAATCTGTAACGTTACCTAAATTTATTTGCATATACTCGATTTTCTCTGCGATATTTTTCAAAGCGATGCACTGTTCCCTTTATTCAGGTCCCAAGTAATAGAGAGGCGTTTCTCTTTATTTCAGATACAAATAAAAATATCTATACGATATACACGAACAATAATTTCAGCGACAGTTGTGTATAACATTACGACCAAGCCATTTTTCTCATTATCCTTCAAACATTCGTCTCGCCAAACACCTCAAAGACTAACCAATGACCCAGGTTCGAGAATCGTTCTACATACGTCTGAAACACCATGATTATGCCTACCATATATTTCTATATGGTGCGGAGCAACTTAACGGAGACTGGATCCGACGTGGCATCAGGGTTATAAGATCGGGCACGTCTCTATCTAGGTTCTTTAGTACGGCTGCGAGGCGACGTAATATATTTGGGAGGAGGTGGAGAGTGAGATAGGTGGTTAGGTAGGTAGCCGTGGTGGATGTCGGGTAGATAGTCGACCGGCTTCGGTAATGGAGACTGCAGGGTGCCGCTAATGCAGTAGCGATGTCACGGTGCCCGTTGCATCGGCATATTCCTTCCCTTTCCGCCCTTTTGCTTCACCGCGGTTTACCATACGTGTCCCTTCCCTACCTTCGCGATATCACTGAGTTTCTATGTGTCGCCTCTGTCTCTGTTCCACTTCGATCCACGTTCGTGCCACGGACACTTCTCTGGCGGTGGCTGTTTATCTGCTTGCTGGTTGCCTTTTTCCTTTCTTTCATTTTTTTCTCCTTTTTTTCTCTCTCGATTTAACGGAACCCTATCTGTGGGACACGGTGGATATCTCGGACGATGAGAAACATTCCCCATGCGGATGTGTTTGTATCGTTTAAAGTGAATGGAAAAATGGGCGCCGCCTGCATCCCGCAGTTACGATAATTTCTTGGTTATTTTTGTCATGGCCGCCGGTTCGATCTGTTTGTATGTATCCCGGTGTCGGCGGGCGTTGTACCAACGTCGCCCGATTTCTTGCCCTGTTAATTGGCCGGTTTAGTTCCAAAGATATGCCCCGCGGACCAAAAGCGGCGTAACTTTGCTAGAACGTTTAGTTACCCTGGCTTTTTAACCGGGCTGTGTGATCGTCTTGCAAATTGGGAGCTTAAAGATCGGGCTACTTTAGGCCAAGTTATTGCCCGTTGAAACATCATATTATTTTAGAGATATATTATATGTATGTAAAACAACATTTACGTCGTTATTATCATATATATTTAAAACTGTCACTTACGTTACAGGGATTATTCGATAATTACAAAAGAATTCTTTTAAACCATCCCAATATGTATATGAATGAGATATTTTATTGCACAGTCGTTCATATGGCGCTTTCAACAAGATACTTCAAATCTACCTCAATATGTTATCCATAGCTAATTAGAGCTAAAACAACACAATAAAAATAAGCAAATATATAGGGTATAATCACGATTTTGTCTTAATAAAAGAACACGTTGATATTGCTGAAAAATATGAACGTTTTTATGATAGTGATTGAAGAAAAAAGAAACGAACTTAAAATTACCTACATTTTAAGGAATGAAATGTCTCATTCATAAATTCAAGTATAAAAATCAATTAAAATACCTCACTTTTAAGTACCAGAAAATTAATCTTCCTTGTTTAATGATTATTCTCAAAAGAAAATACATTGTCTCCACATATATAACTTTAAATCTAAATTTTTTTCAGAATGTTTGGCAGTATGAAACGATGTGCCCGATGCCACGCAGCGATCCTGGCCTCGGAGCTGGTGATGCGAGCCAGAGACTTGGTGTTCCATGTCCGTTGCTTCTCATGTGCCGCCTGCGCGGTTCCGCTGACCAAGGGCGATCACTTCGGGATGAGGGATGGTGCAGTGCTCTGTCGATTGCATTACGAGATGGGCGCGGAGCTGCACCCGTCCCAGAGTCCTCCAGTTCCGGTTTATCCACCCGGTCCGCACTATCCCGGACAACCGTTCCCCTCGCCGGAATTCCTTCACCACCATCATCATCATCCCTCCCATCCGTCTCATCCGCATCACTCGATGCATCCTCAGCATCCCCACAGCCACGTAAGCCCGGTACCGCTTCAGCCTTCGACGCCATCCATACCCGACGCAGGCTCACCACCCAAGGTACCGTACTTCAATGGCGCCGCCGTCGTGCCGCCGCCAAGACAGAAGGGTAGGCCTAGGAAGAGGAAACCCAAGGATCTCGAAGCTATGACCGCCAACATAGGTGAGTGTCGTTACCCGTATCTGATCAAAAGTTTTGGAGGAAAACGAAGATGTGTTTGATGGAAGAAACGAACTACAAAGTAATTTGTTTTACCGTAAAGCCGTAGTTTTTTGAATCCTTAATTTCTAAGTCATAATTCTCGTATAGGTTCGTGTTTAAGCGCTACGCTTAATCTCCTATTAATTTTATGATTAATTTCTTTAAATTTTTGGCTAAACGATCTTTCGAGGTAATTCTAAATTAACTGATTCTTTATATTTTTAGCCTCCATGTAACACGTAGCAGCAAAATATATTTATACAGTGATAGCTATATTTCTCGATCACTTGTCACTTCCATCGAGTTATGTGACTTAGAAAGAAGAATTTGTGTCTGCGAATTATCTGGATCGTTTCTTCCATCGAGCATAATCCAGTGTTTTAGAATATTCGAAGGGAACTTGGTCGCATTGTTTTTCGTTATTCTCCCGAAGCGTATTATTTTGTTTTGTATCGCATGCTGTTGGACGATTTTGCGGGCATCCTAACAGCTGCAAAGTGATTCATCGCTTTCTCGGTTGCACCACGTACCAGATTTATAAAAAGCTTTGCACATTGTCCCTCGAGGAATGCAAAAGTTATTTTAGAGAAATTCTTCACGCGCGAATTAACATTCTGGCAGCGAATAGTATACGTATGTGTAGACACGTTTCAGAGATTCGATCGCAAATGAAGGTGAAACGTACCCGATAGAACAGATGCAAATTGGAATAGAAACACGTTGTACGAGCATTGTGCTGGAATGTATCACGCAATAATCATGGTTTGCAATTAGAAAGCACGAGACGTGTAACTCCGCAAAATTGCTGTACGATTTTTTGGACCGTGAAGTGGTCGAATGTTTGCTTAACAAGAAAATATCGCAAACCGCGTCAGTAGCTTTGAAAAACGAGGCGCCCAGTGTTGTTGAACTTCTCATCTTGAAAAATTAATAGCACGAAAACTGCGTGCCTATCGCAATTCAATTAAGCTGTGCTAAAACATTGTAATTCGTCAATGAGTCATTATTTTTGCTCCATTAAATTAACGTTTATTACTTTTAACGTTGTTATACCGAAACACACGCCAGAAAATTCTCTCTATCGTTGTGTTAACCTTTGAACCACTTTTATCTATACAAATTAGGCAATCTAACTTTATTAACAATCAATAACGCTAATCTTATTTATCAAAATTTGAGTCGTCCCTGATATAAGATCAATTAATATTCATATATTCTCTGTATTTAATTAATCTAAGATAAGAAAGAACGCGTTCCGTTTAACCGCAGCACAAAACGAGTTATTAATGATGAATATGGAAAGCTATAGCTCGATAAGACAATGACACAATTGCTGTATTACGAACAAGTAATGATATTTAAAAGATATATCTCGAGTTTTAATATTACCAACGATCTTCTTAATTATCAGAAGGTTGTCTCATATTATATTCGACTTAACTTAATGACTTTAATCAAATCAACGTGGAAGACTCCGCCTGCAATAAAGTAGATATCACATAAAATTACGAGCAACTCCTATTTCTTCATTCCAAACAATCAATGTTACCTAAGACTTAGAAGATACTTCATCTTAATTTCATCGACGTTCTTCTTAACTACGTAGCAATCCAAATTGTCCACATAACCGCTTCGAATCACCATATAGAGACTTCATGCCAACTCGCATTTAACCATTCCTCTGTATCCATGTTTTAAGAACAGTTCCAAAGTGTACCTAGATCAGGTCCGAGGATTTTCAATCGTCGGTGTCGGGGCACGATCGCGATCGCGTGCACGAAAATTCTTACACGAGCTGCAGGGTCCCGGATCGGTGGACGTTGGTACGAGGGCCTCGGCCACGCGGTCAGAGATCGCGCGGTACGCGCACGTAACACGACGAATCCCCGAGAGGTGTGTGCTCCGCCGGTGATTTACGGGCGCGCGTGGGCGCGTGGTGTTTGCCACCGAACCCTGATAAAATTTGTCGCCGCGACATAAATTCACGAATCCAATCCCAACAAAGCGTGTACGTGTCGCGCGTGGGCAGCGCGCCGCGGCAGCTTCCTTCTCCGCCTTCGAGAACTTAATTTCGATTGTTGACCGACCGTGGGAACAGAGGAGGGACCAGAGACGAGTCGCCTCGACGAACCACCGGCCGTGCGCCGTTCTCTACCCCGGGACCAGTTCCTCTGCTTTTCTTTTTGTTCCTTCATTTTCTTCCTCTTTCTTTCTTCTCTGGGTCCTTTTCTTTTGGCTGTTTCCTGTGAAAAAGATCTCGTGGTTCGTGTCCGCGAACGATGATGTCTCGACACGGGACCCACGGATGACTGGAAATTATTTGTTCTGTTTGCTGGTTGGATAGCCTCGCGCGAGAATTTATCGTTTGAAATAAAATAATTTGATAGGGGGGGGGGGGGGCCTTCGTCGATTGGACCTTTTTCGCTGGCAAGGTCGTCGGGCCTCTTCGACTAGAATTTCTTCCAGTTTTTCCTTTTATCTCGAGGTGTGCTTGGTTTTAGAACGTGTGGCGGTCGTTTGACAATGTTTCAGATCGAGAAGACGAGGTTGTGTTGAATTTTTTTGCGAGATATTTCCAACTCGTCTAACCTTGGAATTAATACAATTTCTAAGATATGCTAGCTCTTCCTACTTCAGCTATTTATACTTTTTACTACCTGATACGATTGATGGTCTGATACGATGATTTAAAAGATTGAATCTATTCAGTAACAAATTTGATCTTATCAGAAGTGATTGTTACAATAATGAAAATATGTTGTTCAACAATCTGAACTCCATTTTTTCATAAAATACATCATGAAGCATGATTGTATAGTATAGAGTCGTAAAATGCTTTAATAGTATAAAAATAGGATAGAGAATATCGATAATCTCTCACGGTTCCAAATAATCGTCTAACGCGGTAATTAGAGATTCTCATAAGATCTCCGTGAGATCTAGAAGTTCATCAACTGAGCGGCAGAAGTTCGCAGGATGCAGTTCAGATAGCGAACGGTAGCGAATGTACGGGTAAAGAGAAAAAAGGGAAAAAATATGTAAGAACGGTCGTTCATCGTGAACGAGTCAGCGGTTTCGTAGATTTCCACGCGATAGAAGATCGATCTCGATCTTATCGATCCGCCATCTGGCTGGACGGCTGTCGGAGCGTCGCTTTATTCTCTGGTGGACTGGCGAAGTCTCGGGGACAGGATAGATATACCGGAATGAGGTATCGTGCCTGCAAACTATTTGCTGCATAGAGTTGTAATTGGCCGTGTATCCACTGGTCTTTCGCATACGCTATCACCCTTCTTGTTTGCACTCGAGGAGCTAATGAGCTGTGATACACATCAAACAGCGCTAGAGTCGCGACCAGCCGCATTGCCGCTTCCGACGGTTCTTCGCATTGCCTCGAGAGCCCGCAATTGTTGCCACGATAACTTTATTTCCGATCGAGACGCGTGATCGTCGGTTACCAACGTCGCCCCCCTATCGCTTTTGATTTTCGATGAGATTTTTCGGTAGCGTGTTTGCTGTGAAGCAGTGAAATTGATAGGTTTGGATTGAATTTGGGAGGGAAAACATGTTCCAGTTTCCTTGAATTTCTTAATGGAAGGAAGTTTCATTCCATGCGTATTTATTTTTAACATTATATTATTTATAAGCATTGCAACTAATAACTTTTCACCTGATATTGAATGCACTAATAAAAAGATTCCATTCGTTCGATTTTATTGAT
The DNA here is from genome assembly GCF_024542735.1 of Bombus huntii. Lineage (NCBI taxonomy): Eukaryota > Metazoa > Arthropoda > Insecta > Hymenoptera > Apidae > Bombus > Bombus huntii. The sequence continues at coordinate 9,281,473 of NC_066240.1, forward strand.
TTCTAAAAACAATAGAACAAATGACAGAATCGGTTCAAAAGGATTGCCAAATACTGTACAGTATATCTAGAAAATCCACGACTGACAAACTTCCAAATAATCCAACCGAAAGAAAATATAACCGAGTAAACACAAATCTTTCCTATCAAACCTCCATATCATTAACCCTTTCATTTAAACAATTAGTCGGTAAACGATAAACGACGGTAAATAAAGTCGCGGCGATATTGACGTGCCGTGGTATCGGCGAGACGAACTGCGTGGAAGGCGAGACATAAATCCAAAGCCGGGTCCAACCCTTAGCGCGCGAAGAGAGGTTCGGTCCACCGCCGCCGGGAAAAGATCCCCCTAACTGATACAGGCGATACGGGCGGCTTCAAAAATAGCCCGCGACACCGGTGTTTAATTAAGACGCATAATCCGGATGTTGGGAATTTATGTTGCAGATTTGAACGCGGACTACATAGATATGCCCTTCGGTAGAGGAGGACCGGCGACTCCCGGCATACCTGGTGCCAATAGCAGAACAAAACGAATGAGAACGAGTTTCAAGCATCACCAGTTAAGGACGATGAAGAGTTACTTCGCGATCAATCACAATCCGGACGCGAAGGATCTCAAGCAACTTTCCCAGAAAACTGGCTTGCCAAAAAGGGTGTTACAGGTAAGCTTTCGATCTGGTGACGAAGCCATAGCCATAATCTTCGTTTCGTGCTACATTTACTCGAGTTTAATCGTGGAATCGAGTTTTGCGACGTTTGATGATTCGCGGGATATGTCATCGTTACTTGCACGTGTGTCCGGTTTTGTCTTGGGAAGATTTGTTATTGATTGACAGTGCTCTGGATGGAAGTTCGATGCACATTGATATTGTGGAATATATAATCGGTTTCTTGGTCTAAGAGTAGCTTTCTTCGGAGTTAATTAATTGGGACTATGCTCTTCCTGAAACGTATAGACGTATTGGCGAGACATTGGATACTTCTTAATTTCATAATACAATATGATTTTTAACGACTCGGGTTTAAAATTAGATTTTTGAAAATTAATATAATTTAGTTGCCCTTATATTATTCGTTATAATATATACCGCGTTTCTTATAGCAATTAATAATTATCAACTTCGTTATTTGAATTGAACCATAGAAAAACTTACCATAGGAAGATGATAGTAAGTGCTACTTTTAATTACCAATTCATCATGAGTTTGTACGTTTAATCAAACTCCATTTGTTCTTCGTTACTATAAATTGATCAAAATTATACGAAGATTGAATTCATTTGAACAAAAACAGTCCCCTTATAGAACATACAAAAATTCTTACGAACGACTGTACTTATGTATAAAGCACATCATCTTCTGTCAAATTCAATCTTCTGAATCGTCTACACATTGAACGTTCCATCGTATTTCCACGCTAGACAAAATATTTAGAGGCGTGGAATCGTCTTGATGCGCAATTAAAAGGAAATTTACAGGGTCGGTTCGCGGGAAAAGTATTCGCGTCGGGCGTGCACCGGCCTCCTCCAATTAGTGCACGCCGTCAATGACGCATGACGCCCTTCATAGGCCAGCTAAAACTGTCCCCGGGACCTTTTCGGCTACGTCGTTTCGGACAGATTGTATCGTTGCGTTCCCTCTTCGTGTTGTTCGATCCAGCCGCGGTGTCTTTGGAATTTATGCGACCGTGTTACGTTTATTTCGGCGGCACTTGAAAACGTGGAACACGCGGCGGTAGGTTAAAGATAGAAGAGATTGTTAGTACGCGAAAAGAGAAGGTCCCGGGGAAAATCGTCGCCCTACCGTTTCCCTGAGATCCTACGTTTCGATCTAGGCCAGACGGTGATTCATTTTTGCGTGAAAGATAAATAGGCTGATTGTTTTCTCAGTATCGATCATCCTCCTACTTTGGTGAAATGTCTGTAGCTTTCTCCATTTATCTTCGTTTGGACCTGCATAAGTTCATTAATCAAAAGGAGGTTGAACATATTTTTGAGCATTTAATACGCTCGACAATTTACTAGATTCTTGATAAATTCGTACTCTCTTCATTCTTGTAAAATAATTCCTCTCATACGTTGATGACGATTTTATTTAATTATCGATTAGTATCGTTGGATCATAGGCAAGCAGCGATTACATATTATATAAGAATTGAAAAGTGAAATAATCCAAATTCTATTATGATCCTAAAATGATTCACAGAACACAGCAGTATTAGGAGTCGAAAGTCGACTAAAAAACTTTCACTTTTCAATTCCCCCATTTCCAATACAAACTCTTCTTTCCCTTAATATTATTTTCTTAAAAAACGAAGCAGCGCGAGCAAAACGAAAAACGGAGTAAAAAAATCGTCGCGACGGAAAGACGTTGTTTCGAATAGATAACTATCGGTGTCCGTAGACGAGGAGGGAAGAGGCCGGGCCTACGGTTTCGAGAGGGTCGCGGAGGTTTCCAGAGGCGGGTAAAAAAGGTGCAGACAAAAATCGCGGTTGGAAGATGGATAGCCGGTGGTTCGATCGTTTTTCCTCTTTTTTCACCGTCTCTCCCTGCACCCCTTGTGCGTGGCGTTCGGTCGTCGCCACGCTTGCCAGGGACTCCTATAAAAATATTCACGTGGCGGGTGAACCGCGCGCGGTGGAGACGTACGCGCGCGCTTCTCCCAATTAGTGCGTGCTGCCGGCGGCGCGTTGAGGTAAAAGAACCGCATGGGCCGCGGTGATATTTCCGTCGACGAGCCTCTGTGGCCTTTCCCCGTAATTATGGCCCTCCGTCAATCCGCCGCTACTCAAAATCTCCGGCCGGGCAAGTTTTGTCGTAACGAGCGCCGCGCTCTGCCCTCGTTAACCCACTACTGTTAAATTACACGGGCCAGGAATCTATTTCGTGAATCGGGACGGGTGTAACGTGTGAACACACACGTCTCAGCGCGTTAAGACCAACCTCCGAAACTTCGGTCGATCGATCCGCCGAATCAAAGATCGTCGTGAACGAGCATTTGTCTGAGCGTAAATCGTTGCCACCGGGCCGATTAGACCCGACTGACTTCTGTACATTCGGACCTAAACGTGTGATTATGGGCGAAATCATTTCCGGTTATTTTGTGGTTACTTCGCAGTTTTTATGGCGAATTAATCGGATTCGTTTTCAGGTTAAGAGGCTCTTAAGAAGGATGGTTTATGGAGCTTGGTATTGTTCCAGGAAGATTTGAAGGGTTTATGGGTTTTGGTGGTATGGAGACATTTTTATTGCGATAGGATTTTGAAATAAGCTGGTTCTTTATTCGTAGAAAATTCGTATATCTCGACCCTTTTGAGTTATAACCGACAAATCGAATCGTCAAATGTCGGAGCCATAGATTGCACACGAATTGGACAATGAATTGATTTCCTTAATATTGATCTTTGCTTCATTTATGATCTTATTACTGCAACACGATGTAATTTATCACACGTCACGTTCCGTTGAAGATTATTTTCCTTCGTTACAAAGAAAGGAATCGATCGCCAAAACGTGAATGACATCGTCAATGCAGAAAGAGGTTGAAGATTAAAGAACTCCTTCCATCCCTTAAAATTAGCGCTCTTCGAAAACAATCAGAGAAATCAGCATGAAAGTTCAAACTACTTTTACATAGTCCATAAAATTTGCATTATAATCGCTTTCAATCTACGACAAAAACGATTTCCAGTTCCCCTTAGAAACATTCCTCTGCACGCGCCAAAACCATGTCCCACCCCACCATCCCCGATCTTCACCCAATAAAGTTAACCCGTTTCTGCGGAAGCGACTCCTTCTATTCTAGCGAAAGAACGAGATCCTCGAAATCCTTGTGCGGCTCTGTGCACCCGTGAAGCACAGCCTCTTCACGTGGATCCAGGCAGACATAGAGAAGCGCGCGGTGACTCGATGGCGCCGGCAACAACCGGCAGAAGATCTAGAGAAAGAGAAAAGGCTTGGGGGTCGCCGGGTTGGCCAGGGGAGGAGGCGCGAGAGCCGGCCTATTGTATTCGGTGCGGCGTAGGGTTCTTGGTCGCCATCTTGCTTGATATTGATCGCGAAACGCACGAATACTCGCTCATTCGCCGCGGCTGCGTTCGTCGCCGCTCTCCTCTCGTCTCTCTACGTACTTCGTTCTATGTATACATGTGCGAATACACGAGAACGCGCGTACCTAACCCACCGACACTTTCAAACTCCGTACAAACATACATACATATGTACAAACGTGCACACAACCTACACAGTGGTAACCACGTTATAGGTATGTATAATACAAACATGCGCGCGCGAGAGAGTTTGCGAGTTCGCCACAGGGAGAAACACTCGTACACGCTTCGACCACGAAGGGGAGACCCAGGTTGTGTCGGTTGGAAGTCTCTGCTGGTTTTCAGTTAGCGGGGGAGGAGACTCTCTTGAAAATGGCGACGCCGGATCCGTGTATCGAGGCCGTCTTTTATCTATCGGGAACAGAGGGTAGAGTGGCGAAAGGGAGAGGCTCGAGGCTGTGTATCGTGGCATTATATATTGTTGCATTGTATGGACGATGTAGCTATCCTAGCCAGGGCCTGGCCCGTTGACGTGCCACTGCGCGTGTGGTTGCATTTAAATTGCACGCTCTTTCTCCCTCTGTATTCCAAGTGCGCCCCCTCGATGAAGATATATTGGTGGCGCGCGAGCTTTTTGGTCCTCCTCGACCATTCTCTTCACTGCGACTGTTCTCCACCTCCTTTTGTCCCGCGTTTCTTTTCGTCGTCAGGTGCAACGAGACGTGGTAAAGGCACGGGAGAAATTGGGGTGTGCTTCTTTTTAAGCGATGTTCTTTCGAGGATGGTGAACTTACGCATCCAGAGGAAAATGGAGGAAAGGTGGTTTTAAAGTGTAGAGGGTCAAAAACACGCCTTCCAACTTTGCAATTTGCAAATCTAAATACATGCGGCAAATGGCGGAAGCAATCACTAATCCGGCGTTAATGTTCGATTTTTAAACAGACATATTCGATTAAATCCCCAAAAAGAAGCGTTTTCAGTCAGCTGAAATCTGAAAAGCTACGACTATACATGAAAAGAGGAATTCTTACATTTCAATGAATCTAAGAAAACTAATGTACAGAGAGTAAAAATATTTCCTAAGAACTGAAATCGTTGTTAAATTGATACTCCAAAACCAAACACTCCATGCTACAGTCTAATACACCTAAAATATGCGAGTTGCAAGCTCTCCATAATCTATTATATCATTTCATCGACTTTCTAACGAGGCTCGGAGCAAACACTCGAAAGTATCCGCGTACAAATATATCAACAACACTAGAAAAATTCACTCGAAAGCATAGAAGAATAGTAACATTCATCGGGTATCCGGTGCACGAGTCTCTCCGCGCACTCTCTCTTCGATCAGCATTCGCGGCTGAAGCATCGAATACGCGAAGGTACGCGATACGTATATACATTCAACGGTGTGGTTTCGATGTGTTCGCAGGTCTGGTTCCAGAACGCCCGCGCAAAATGGCGGCGCATGGTGCTGAAGCAGGAGGGGAAGTCGGACAAATGCGACGGCAGCGTGGACGGCGGTTCCCTTGGCGACCTTGAGCTTTATGGGAACAGCACCGGAAGCGGTGGACCGCCGATGAGTCCTCCATTCATGCTGGGCGGACCGCACAGTCCAGCGTCCTTGGCGTCCTTGGACTGCGCGTGATCTCCGAAATTCCATTTCCGGGACAGGCCAGCCGAACGATTCGTAAAACGCCCGTCGTTAACGTGGTCGAGAATTCGCGGGTTCGACGCCACGCAACGAAACGAGGAACTGTTTTATTCTATTACGTGAATCCACGACTTTCTTTGTCCTTAAGAACGCGCGAACAACGACACTGTGAATAATTTATTCGTCGAAACGAGTGGTATCTCGCGTTTTAAGGGTTCGGTAGGAAGTTGTGTAAAGAAAAAGAAGTTGTTTCGTTTTTTACGAATCATTTCTTACGAGATTTTCCCGTAACCACGTGGATCTATTGATCCAATACAATGTAGCTCGCTACGCCTACACGGAACACGGTAACAATGATAAGAAACGTGAGACGAGTGAAAGGGTGAAAATAAGATTTTCCTAGCAAGGATGTTCTCCATGTGGACCGAGCGGCATTCGATCTGGGGGAGAATGGAGGTTGTACAATAAAGAAGAATCGATTAGTTAAACGGTATAGAAGGTGTATTTATTGTAAGCGAGGCATAAGCGAAGAGAGCTTGATCTACTACAGTTTTCTGTCACATTATGGTGAATTTCGCGACACATGTGCACGAACGATTACACGGAAATACGTACACACGAAGGGTGCACGTTTCGATGGGACACGTCGATGTAGTACACCCGGTTCGGAAGCGTTTGTAATTAGTTGTCGATGTCTATTTATTGGTTATAAGCGTTTTGAGGTAAGCCTAGTTAAAGGTAACAAACCTTACCAGTGCTGTGTGAAAATCCAACGTTTCCATGGGGTTAGTAGAAGAAGGATGAACGTAATACTTTCCTATTGGTATTACGTGTTTAAATAAACGAATGCATTAAACGATTATATGTACGTACACAATAATATTTCGTAATCGTTATCGTTATGCGAATCAAGATGATGAAGGGTTGCGATTCAGGGATTCCGTATCGTTACGATTAACTTGATCCAACGCGTCTCGAACCATTGACTCATGTGTTGAAACGCGTGAACGAAGAGTTATCGAAATTGATAATTAAACAGAGAACTCCAGTGTGTTTCGTGTCGCGCGAAACGTTGGGTTTTAACGTCGAGTATATATAAATACGAATATATAAATATATAAATATATATATTATTTATAAATAAATTCGGGCGCGTCGAGCGTGAATTTAACGAGTGTGACTGTAATTATTGCTCAAGTAAAGAATGAGAAGAGGAAGGAATAAATCGAAGAAGAATGAGGAATAGAATGAATTGCCGCTCACGTCGCGCCCGATCGCGAATCCTTGGCGTAAATTTCACGATAATTGTTGTAAATAAAGGACGTTCCTCGAGTTTCTTAAGGCACCGCTATAGGTTGTAGGGATTCTAATTGCATTCGGTAGCGGTTCTGTTAGGCAAGGTAATAATGATGACGTCGATTATTATTATTATCACTCCTATTATTAATACCCTTGTAACGAATGGAACGATTGTCTAATTTTACAAGATGATTTTTTCATTGAATATATTTTGACAATATACTCGCTGCCTCTCTCGACTTTTTCTTTGTAAACCCTCTGCCACCGTTTCACATCCCTTGCCTTGTCTATCCTTAACATCGAATTCACAGTTTTTAATACGATTACGTATTAAAATACCAACTCTCAGATGTTTAGAGAAACAAAAAAACTAAAATATTAAATTGATTCCTTCGCAAAGAGATAAGAAAATATATCTCTGTGACTGACAAGATAGCTGACAAAAAATTTCTTTGCGTATCTCAAGAAAGGGCGAAAGGGTTAAATCTAAATACTTAGATCTAAAAGGGTTAAATCTAAAAAGATCTAAATACTTAGATAATAACTAAAGGAAATATTTATTTAAAAAAATTATTTATTTAGCCAGCAAATGTAAGGTCTAAGATCCTCTGTAAAAACAAAAATTTCGCTCGATGGAAAGTAACTTCTTCGTAAAATCTTATCTACAAAACTGATCTCTATAAAAGAAAAAACGAAGCATATTTAAAAAGTACACGATTTCACGAAACGTTCGTGCGGAATATATGCATATGCGCATATGGAGGGAAACGAGGGAAAAGTAGGAAACATTCAAATCAACGGCACAGGCGTTTTCTGCGCTTGAAATTTACTGGCGGGGCGAGGGCGAGGTTTTATAAGGCTGGCAACCGATTTAACGACCCTGTTACGCGTAACTAGAGGAGCAGTGCGCATCCCGTGAGTGGCGAACATTAAAATTAAAATTACACGTTGCACGTCAATCCGAATTACGCAAGGCTGATTCCGTGCAAATTATCTTCGACTCTTGTACGCGCGGGAAAAGAAATTTCTCGTTAACTTTGCCTGCGTCGAGGGCCGCCTCTTTTTACCATTTTTTTTCCACATCTTCAACGCCGCAATCTTTCTAATGGGGCTTAATAGCATCCGCGCTACTCGCTCGCGATATTCGAAACGATGATATGGTGCGGCCTGAACGTGCGCGTCGTCGTTTTGCTTGTTCCAATTTGATAACGAGGCGTGTCAAACGGCGTGTTCGTTTGAAATGGATGAATTCGTGAGATTCGTTGGTTTTTTGAAACGTTTTTAGCACTCTTCAAAGAAGCCTGAGAATAAAAGATTAACGTGCTACCATTTTGGGGATTTTTATTTGACTACAAGAAGCGTGGAGTAAAGTATTTGTTCGTAATGAATAATTTTTTACTCTGAATAATGCTTCTGTCGAGGGTGGAAGAAATTAATATCGAGGTCTATGTCAAAGGCTGGTAATTCTATATAATTTAACTTTCCAGTTGCTCATGACAATGACGACGATTGATTTTTGAAACGTTCTTAGGAAAAATTAGTGAATTCTGGAATCGATTCTGGAGCGAATTCGTGGATTAAGATCACGGAGACTCCGTTTTAGGATCTTGATTGTTCGTTGACTATGTTCTGCTATAAAGTTATATACATTATGTCAAATACATCAGATTATTCGCGAGAGATGATTACGAAACGATAAATCAGGCAGTGAAACGGAATAAAAACGAATCGAATTATATTAATTGAGTCATCCAGATCGTCGTTGTCTGATATTAGAAATGGCTACAGTCTACGCCATTGTTATTAAAATCTCTATAGGTACGTCAAACAAATCGATTCTATAAATAACAGACGTTCATGTACCTACTTAAGAAAATATTTCTACGTAGATTATGAATTAATAAAAATCTATAAAAATATTCACCGCCATAAATCAATGTTTAATTTCCCGAGAGTAGTAACGTTTAGATGTGGGTTTAGAGCTTAACAGCTTTGGCGTACATGCTTGATAGGTGTATAATTTAGTTTTTCGACACTGGGAGAATATTAACTGTTTGCGGTAGGAAGCTGCAACACAGAGAAGGATAACGGAAATGCAAAAAACTAACATGCAAGATAGGAAGGTGCATACAATATGCATTCAGTTGCATTATAGTTGCTGAGTAAGCGGCTGACGCACGGACCTGTGCGATTTCGAAAGGAGATTATTCATTGCACGTATTTCTGATTGGATAAAAATCGTGGACCAACGAGAAACAAAAGAATCGAAAGCAGAATTCAAATCAACGTCAACCGAAACTTGGAAATATTTTTGTGAAACTTTTTCAACAACTAATCCTTTAATTACTACGGTGAAAAGAAAATATCTCATTTGAAATTCATCGTCCACATGCATAATTAATGTTCAATTTCTTAAAAAAAGATTAAGTAACTTGTTTCTATGAATTTATTCATAGCAAAAAGATACAATTGGGCTGTTCCAGAATCCCAAAAGTACTAGTTAAGGATTAACGAAATTTCCCTCAAAGATATTCAAGATTCTCCATCAAACAGATCCAGTCCTGCCATATTCCAGAACCGCCTATCAAACATCAAAATTCCAGAAGAACATCAATTCCCCGTCCACCGAAAATACTCGTCAGTGGGGATGGGAAGGTTTCGAGAATATCCAAAAATACCGGAAAGCGAGTGCTCGTTTAACAAACGATCCACAGAGTCGAGGACACGTTGGACGTTTGCCCGGCGTGACGTGTACGAACGAAGAAGACAGGTCGGTGGAGGACGGGGGATCGGCTGCACGAAGAAGTCGTGATGCGTTTAACGAAGTAAATGAGACGTAGCCTAGGATCGACACCGGTGGAACACTGTCAATGGGCGTACAGTCGTTTCCTCGGTGTCGTTGGTTACCTGGCATCGATCATTCGCGTTATCGACATCTCGATCCTTCGAACCGGTCAGAGGACACGGTAGACGCCAGGCACGGACATCGGGCCGGAGGATCTAGGAATCTCTCGTTCGTCCCTCGATCATGCCTGATCGAACAGGAGAATGAACGGTCCCCGAATGCGAACGGAATGGCGCACGTTCGTCGTTGTTGCGTGTGTTTTCGTTTTATCGTCCGATGAAACCACCACGGTTCCACGAGCATTGTTTCCAACGTGAGAAGAAAATGTGAGAACCCTTGCTCCTCCTCGGGTGCCACGCCGCCTCTCCGCCTCCATTCGCTGCTTAACCTTGGCCCATCAATGGGTCGCGCTGCAACGAACGTCGGAGCCTTGTAATTCCGACGTCGGCCATTTCGATGGTTTTTAATTAATACAGCCGCGAGGATGGTTAAGTTGGGAACGTTCTGACGGTTACACGACTCGTTTCTGATGTTTGTCGCCGATGACGGTGGTGTACTGTATGTCTCGAAATAAGCGATCGTGCTGGGTGTTATAGTATGAAAAATAATTGTTGGAATAAGAGCGAACAGCCAAGAAGAGTATACATTCAAGACAGAAGTACATACTTGATACATACATACATACTTGAGAAGTACATACATTGATGGTTTTCTATTTCAAACATTTTGTCTCAAACTGCTTTATTGTGAGATCTACTCTTTGTTAGTTGTAGTTATTGTCTTGTGTGGCAGAAGAAGCAATGTTATAATAAACAATAATAATAAACAATCACAAACGCAATAATAATAAAACAGAAATAATAATAATAAACAATCTTTTATAACCTAGTATGTTGCACTTTCTTTGAACATACTTCACGGTTAGTGAAATATTCACTAATGTACAACAATGATGATTTTTGATTCGATCGAGGATTTCGTTTCGCTTTCCAATCAATCTGTTAAAAGTAGAAGTTAGAGCAGGTTTCCATTTGAAAAAAGGATGAAGATTGTTTTTACGATTTCGGAAAATATGAGTTCAACCCAGGAATTTATGGAAACGTTCAAGAAAAAACGTGTTATATCGATAGGGTGATAATGGGACAAAAATTAAATGACAGATATTTACGTTCTTCGTGCTGTCACATTTTCGTGATCGGTTCGAGTCGCTTGATTATCCCTGATTGGATTTAAATTTTTCTCGATGTGCCCTCGAAATAATATGCCAATGACTTGACCGATATATGAGTTTCTAAACGTATAGATCCACGATCGACGTGTCAGCAGAATTCATTAAAATAATGGAAGAAAAATATGAACAGTGCTTTATTAACTCCAATGTTCCCTGATTTAAACATACGTATATAAGATTATAACGCAAATTGTTTTCATCGATGCTTGGAATATTACATGCAATTTGATTGGGACAGTGAGAAGTAATTGAAACTAACAACTTGTGCATGTTTAGATCTAAATTATGTATAATTACAAATTAATAGACTATAATGAGTGTAAACATGTGAAATAACAAGTTCGATACGTGGAAAGATAACAAATTTGCATGTTATAAGTTGTTACACGAATTATCTGCTAATGTTTCAAACAGTTTTGACGTCGAACTTTTTTCTGCTCGATCATTCGACTTTGATCTTTCCGTGTGCGTCTAATTTATCAAAGATGAGTTAACCGAAGAGTTTTCTAAAGAAGAGGCTACACTATTATCTAACAGTGTTTTTATCGGATTCTGCAAATTCATTTTCATATTATCGAATTTTTGTACTCGTATGAAAACACAACTAAATAATACGAAGTTTGATATACTTTAGTTTAATTAATTAGCATCTACGTAAATGCTAATTAATACAATGACGCACCAATTTTTTTCACGGTAATCACAGTAATTATTATAAAGAAAAATCTAGGGAAATGAAAGATCTTGGAATAGCTCGACAGTTCAGTCTACATTGAAGGAAAGTACTCTTTTACCAGGCCGAGGTAACATCCACATCGAAACAGGGAAACCGCGACACCCGAAAGAGCCAGCCAACGTAAACTATCGACGATTCCCATTTCGAGGCGCGGTTGGACGAGTGTGCACGATGGGTTGAAGATCGGGAAGGAGCCTCTCGACGACGGCAATTCCAACTGTGGGTGCTCTCTCTATTTCCAGTTGCGCCGGTGCGAAACGTAACGAAACATGGAGAGTTTGCGAGCTCCACTGGAGCGTCGCTCCCAATTTATCGAGGCCGCATTTATTTTCACCGGAAACGAAAATATGAAGCGCGACAACGCGAGTGCTCCGCGCGTCGATTTTTACCCCTCCGTTCTCCTCCGCCGCCAACCCGCCCCCTTTTCGCCATCGTCTCGTCGTTTCTTCTTTTTGTATATAAACCTCGTCACGTTATTATTTCTCGCCGCTACCCGCTCATTAAACTCCTCTCCTTGATTTTTTTAGTGCCTACGCGGTTCTCCGGAGGCTCGTTGTCCACGCCCCGATGCATATCCCTTCCTCTCTGTCCTCTCCAACGTCTCTTGCTCTCGTTGAATCTCGACTGAACATATACACGAGACTTCGGGTCGGAACTCACTTGTCGTCGTCGTCTCACGTTTGTGTGCCGGCTCCTCTCCGAGAAACGCTTCCTCTGAACGCGGCCGAGCACCGCAACCCTTTGCCGAAGGACTTTTGACGCCCCGCGATACGCTTGAATACCGTTCGACAAGAGGATTCGGGAGGCGACGAAGGTTTTTTTCCCTCGCTTCTTCTTCTACTCTCCCGCTTTTTCTTCTCTTTTTCCTCGTTCGGTTCGTCACGCTCTCTTCGCCCCCGTTCGCTTCTTCCCTTCTGCGGTTCGTTCCCGTTTTCTTTTTTTATTTCTCTTTTCCATTTTTGCTCTCGCGACGAGAAGTCGCTTTGGAAGATCGTACGCCCCGGAAGCGAAGGAGTCGCGTCGAGATCAAGTCATTCGATGATACATATATAGAGACATATAGAAACTCCAAAGAATATACGTATGTAACAATTTTATCTGTATAAAATTTATAATGTATCTAAGAAAGAATTTCTGTGACAATTTTATTTAAACTTTGAGTGTAATTTAATTCTCAATTTTTTAAATTGCAATTCAATTTCAAGGTAATTAAAAATTCATCTATATTTGAAGTTAATTTTCAACTTGATATTTTACTTAAAATTATACCTCAAGATTTTTGTTTTGTCTAAAAGTTTTGTTTCCTCGTACACAAACGAGATTTCAATGGAATCGATGACATATTTATCACATTTACAATTTAGATCAAAGTGTTCGCAATGGTAAAAATAGCCGGCAAGTTACACAACTAATAAACCTGACGTCGTAGCTTGAACAATTTCCAAGAGTCTACCGTGGAATCTCTTCTGAGGACGCGAAACCATCCGTAGACTTCGCGTTAAAGTCTACTCAGGCACCGGGTTCTCTTTGCCACTGAGCACTTTCGACGGCCTGTATCACGCTCGGATACCATTCGACAAGCGGCGCCGCTCTTCGTGGCCAATAATTCAAACTTCAAGGCGCGGGCGTGAAGATCACCCTGACGGAATATCAAAAGCCACGCGGACCAGCGTTTCCCGTTTTCTCCTTGCCTCTTTCGTTCCTCCACGCTCAAAGAGGTCGTTCTTCGCCCTTCAGAGGAACCCGGCCGCACTAAGAATTTTCCGTGGAACTCGTTACTACGAAAACCGGAAGAACGTTTCGTGTTCTTTATACGTAGAAGTAGCGTTTTTTAATTTACGAAAATTTGTGAATTCCAAGTAGAAGTTAATGATATAATCAATGATGATTATTGGTATATAAAACGTGTAAGCGAAATTGAAACGTATTTTCATCTATATATTTCATAAAAATCATCGAGTTGTTCAAAAGTGCATTGTCGTAGATCAATAAAATTTCTATGACAAATTCAGAATTGGTGGTTCTAGTATCAAGAATCTTTCAAATAATCCACGTTTTACTGCAACTAAGGTTTCTATGAAAAATTATGAATTATGATTTAAACGCAAAGATACTTGCGTAAGTGTGAAAATATTAAGATGTACTGTAAAAGTTGGACGCGGTATACATCGAAATAAAGAATAATCTAGAAATCTAGATCATAAATCAATGAAAATTCGATTCGATGAAATAATAATTCTACAAATAATAGAATAATATTCTAATAATCATCTGAATAAAATGATAATTCCAGCAAAGCGAAAATAATAACGTCAAAGAACCAGACTGAAACAAAGTACCTACCGAAGCATCGAGCAACAATACAAAGCATCTGATCAAGCATCGTCTGATACTAACCCGGCTCTCGAAATCTCGAGTACACAACAACATCCTTGCTAGTCGCATTCATTACATCAACTGCGGTTGAACGCATGGCCAAAAATCGCCGACGACAGAGATCGTTCCTCGTCTCGGAAGTTCGCGCGAGGCGAAGCTCCGGCGAAAGCCTCCGTCTAATGGAAGCAAAAGAAACGCGACAAGAAAGAAAGGAGAAGAGAGAAGGCAGATGGTAGAATGTAGACGGAAGGCGAGAGAAAGGGTGGAAGTTTCCTGCACGGGTTGGCGCGGGTGACAAACAACTGCACGGATTCCACGGATCCACGCGGCGCGCAAAGTCCGCGCTAATTAGCGGTTCACGAGCGTGCCGAAAAAGAGACGACGCGCGACGAACGGTGTACTCTGAGAGGACAGAGGATAAGGAGGAGACTGGAAAGAAAGGAATAGAAAGTAAAATTCGAATAAGAAGACGTCCGTATGGCGCGTTGAGCGTACGGGCGGAGAGAAAAAAAAGAAGAAGCGGGGCAAGATGGCAGGCTGAGCGGGCTATTTGAATATATCGGCGGGGGACAGTGAGCGATGTTGCACCTGCCGTCGCGAGTCAGAGTAATAGCTGCGAGATGTCACGCCATGGTACATGTGCGAGCAAAATTCGTGGCTGCACACCATCGTGGATCTGTGTTCTTTTTGGTTCGACGAGCGGCGTCGGGGAACGCGCCGCGCCGGATGGACGATTAGTTGGATGAGTTGAGTCGCGACGTAGGGTGGATGGACCGGCAGGGATGTCTTCTTCAAAACGGGACTTGCATCGGTTTGAGTGATCTGTGGACGGTGGTTACGGTGACGGAAACACGTCGGAAAGTATTAAGGGCATTTCGAATTTCAATTTGTGGAATGAAGTTTCAATGGTTGTCAGTGTCGTTGCGAAGATTCGTATGGAGTGGTTCAGAGTTATCACATGGTTCGAAGTGAAAGTTACGTATATTAACCATCAGTTGGTATCACTGGATCATGGGTGGTCACATTTGTTAAGATTAGATGTGATTCAGATTATATAATTTTGGGACATTTTATTTTAATTTATCTTTTACATTTTATTGGATAACTGTTATTAATAGCCATTTTCGTGTAGCTTACAGATGTACCGATGTTTTGGATGTAGGGGGATGTACGCATCGTTGCCATACAAAGTTAGTAGGCGGAGTTTGGATGTTCTAGTGACACTTGTTCCATCCTCCGCGTATTTGTCAACTACGTAGCTATGCGAATATTTTTACAAACGAATGTAGTGAATCTTAGTATTTCTATCTAATTGATCCACTGTTTTCTGTTCAAAGGAAGCTTTTAGTGACATTTATTCCTGCGAATAGGGAAAAGAAAGCACATCTATTAGTAGAAGCTTTACTTCTACGCGCTGAAACATGTTGCTCCCAGTAAGAAGTGCAAGTACGTTTCCGGATATGGTATAATTGTAATTTACTTTAACAGAGTATTGCCTCGTTTGTATCGTACAGAAGATTTAAACGCATCGTTCCTTGAATTACTCCTCTGAGTGCATTTTTCTTTCCAAAATAAAATCACGACTAAATTTCTTCTACCTACTTCCTATATTCCACTTCTTATTAGCGGAAAAAATAAACAGCAATAAGGAAATTCAGATACTTAATCCAAGTGCCTAGAGCAACATACAAAGTAAACTATAAATTACTCGACAGATTGTGTTTGTAGCGTACAAAAAAGATGTAAGCCTTCCTTTCCACTTAAAAGTCGTATTTCCGAGTAAAAGTTTTCTTGTCCGCGTAAAAACACGAATAAAATTTCACTTACCGTTAAGGAAAAACAGATACAGAAGAGAAACTATAATATCGTTGACATTATCTATTCAACCAAAAAAAAAAAAAAAAAAAAAAAAAAAAAATCGAAAATAAAAGAACGAATAAAATTCTTACACCCTCGAACTTCCCAATAAAAAATTAAAGAATGTTAAGAAAACCAACATACCATTGATAAAATCGGTTCAACGAGAAAAGCGAAGAAAAATCGATGTCTATTAAAAGCTACTCGCCGACGTTTAACAACCACGTCTTGCATAAATCCGGGTGTCTCCTCGAAGGAGAGAGAAAGATAGAACCCCCTCTGAGTGCACCACTGTTTAAACGATATCTTATCGAGCCGCTTTGTACCGGTTTAATTAACGATTAATAATATTCGCTGGACGTTACGTAAATACAGCGTTTTACGAGTGGTCGCGGTCCTTGATAAGCCTGGGGCAATAGAAACGTATGAAAATCGAAATGGATTCGTCGAGAAACCGGTCGCTGGGATACCCGAGATACCGTAACAGGGATTATAACAGGAACACGAGCGGGGCGGTCGCTTCTCGTTCGCTTCTCCTTTATCACGGGCTGGAGTTCAGCACGCCTCTGCCAGTCAAATTAACGTGTTAATTGCGGCAAAGGGAGAAAATGAAGTGGCCGGCAACGCGCGGCGAAACCGCTTTTGAGACTGTTTACTTATGAATTATACCAACGGATATTCAATATCCCTGTTTGTTTGTCGTAGCAACGAAACTGTCATACTTAGATATCGAACGTTGCGATATTTTCAGATTTTAGTAACATTAATAAAGCAGTAAATTGTATATGATTTCAATAACCGAATTACATATTAGGGCAAGCTTGTCAAACTGCTACTTGAAGTATTTCGATGTTGGAAAGGACTGAATATTTAAATACACATTAGGGGTTCGTCGTTTTTAATGTTAAATATTTTGATATCAGTCAGGTAGTCTCGCACTAAAACGAATAAAGATATTCGTACATTCGTTTGGATATTATTGGACATTGGAATTTAGGTGAATCATAAACTGTAAAAATTGGGATTATATAATTTACAAGAGTGGGTATCGTTTGTAGGACACCTTGCACCGCTATTTCAGTAAAATGTAAAAAAGCTTCATTAAATATATATGATTTCTAAAAAATTGAAATTAAGGAGTGTGCTTTTCAGGGAGAGAAAATCTGTAGTTTAAATGCTTTTCCATTATTCGATAAAATTTGTCAGCGCAAAATTCGTACGTCAAACGTTTCAATTATCGTATGGACATGCAAGTAACAGTATTTAAAGTAACGGTATCCTGTCAAGTATCTGGTACGGAAACGGTCGAACGCGTTCGCCTTTCCGATCCGGGACCAGCGAAGATTGATGCATGCGACGCAATCGAGCGCCACCAACGCCGCGGCCATTTATCTTTAACGAGGCGGCTTATTAGCTAATTAATTGAAATGCATTATTGCGAGGATCTTGGCCGACTGTCGCCGGTAAGGCGAGACCGTTCTTTTCATTCGTTCGTGCGTGACCACGACAACGGTGACCTCCCGATAATTCCGACGACGTAACCGGTTAAATATTCCATCTCGTTTCACGATGTACGCGGGGAGGAATCGTGGGCGAGGAGAATGGCGGATGGCTGTTTTGTACCGGATGATTGATGGGTGGTAAAGTTGGGAAATAAACGGTGTCTTTAGTACCGGCGTTCCTTTCGATACTTTAACTCTTTCATATAGGGGATGATTCTCATACTTTGTTCGTAGTTATGGTCCTTTTATGCTATGCAAATTGTACGACTGAAGCATTATGTGTTCGAACTTTTTCAAAAGTTAAGGCTTCTTTTCTATCTTTAGTTCTATTCTTGGCTGTCAGAAACTTTATGTGTTTGGTATATTTATTTAAAAAATGTATCTAATATTGCGTGTGCGAGGCATCTAATACAGGAAACTAAATGTTCTTGCTTAACTCTTCCTTTGTCGGGTCACACTTTAACTTTAATTCGTGATGGACACTACTTCGTTAATTTAAATTTGAGACATACAATTTCTAATGGATAATACGATCAAACCAGTATCTGCTGTTCCAGTAGAACTTCTCGAATCATACGTGATGTATCGTTTGAGTAATTATCAATAGTGCTGTGTATCATAGCTAATATTCAGTGGAGAGTAAAACGATAACAAAACGACCGTGGAATTCTCTCTAACGAGAGCCATCGGAATCGTCGACTCGAGCTCTCCCTCGCATGTTCGCCCTCCAAACAACCACCTGCACGAACATCGAACAATCTCAGCAGCGAACGATACTCATCGATGAGACACGAATGCATCTAAATGCATGGCCACCTGCGATTGTCCTTCGATCGACAGTAGGGTAGAACACGACGTAGACGTGGACACAGGCTTTGAAGAGGGTGGATGAATCGACAGGGGAGCAGAATGTAAATTAATTGATAGCCAATCTGGTCCGCGACTCATAGCCTGTTAATTGGCAGCTTATAGATGAGCGAGGCTCGTTAGCGACGCGTAGTAACGCGGGTGCACGCGGATCGTATGCGTGCGCGGCCGCACGTGTTTTCGGATGTGTTATTTCAGTCGACCGGGTCCGGGCACACGATGCAACAAAGCGGGGATAACAACGGCGACACAGGTGCAACAACCAGAGGCTGTCACGCGTTGTACACACAAGCTGCTCGATCCTGGATGACAGTTCGGTGAACCGTGACCGCTTTAATGACATAATCCCACCCTCTCGTCTCGTCGCTCCTTTTCTATCGCGTATCGCCACCTTTTCCATTCGACGCGATTCTAGCGATGGTGATCGTAATGAAGAGATTATGAATCAGGTGATTTTCTTTCGACCAGTGACCAGTGGTGATTTCAGCGGAATGGCATAGTTGATGGATGTGGATGGCGAGGAATGTATAATTGGTGTACTACGTATGTATTGGGTTGCAACAGAAATTCATCTTGTACAATATATGTATTAGGTTATCCGAAAAGTTTCTTTCGTTTTATGAGGAAATAATAGACGCACAACGTTTTTTGTTTTATATTATTTTGCCGAATTACGTACGATCCATTTTGTTCTGTTGAGATAAACACCGCGACATTTCACGGACTTGGTTTCACGTTTCTATGAAGGTTGTAAAACACTGTTGTAAAAGACACGTTTGCGAAAGAAAGACAACGAAATATAAAAGCAATATTTATAATGTGTGTATAAGAAAAGGAGGAATTTATGTCGTAACTCAACATACATATATACAGGGTGGTTGGTAACTGGTGATACAAGCGGAAAGGGGTGATTCTACGGGAAAAAAGAAGTCGAAAATATAGAATAAAAATTTTTCGTTTGAAGCTTTGTTTTCGAGAAAATCGACTTTGAATTTTCGCTCGGTACGCGTGCGGTACGTTATAACGGATCTCACTGTAGATCGTTGTTTCGATGGGAAAATTAAAGAAAAAAAATAAAAAAAAAATTTTTATTCTATATTTTCTATATTTTTTCGCTTGTACCACCAGTTACCAACCACCCTGTATATGATAGAAATATGAAATTGGTGTAGGCACGGGGTAGTTACGGATTTTGTTACCTCTTTGCATTGTGTTCGATTCAGATGTAATTTGTGTTTATATCTGTACATTTATAAGTTTATGCTTTTGATAGGAGAAAATATTGTATAAAATCGTACATATTTCTTCACGCTTCAGTTGAAGTCAACCAATGCACCCTAAAAAAAGTATCGACAATCGTGAAGCACTGTCTGGCTTAGTGTCACAAAAATGAGTCGAGAGTTAAAAGAAAAATAATTTGATATTTGGTAATCATATAGAGAGTGTCGCATTATTACAGATCCGAATGGTGCTTGATAATCATTGAGCTGTATATATTCTTGGAGTTGTCAAACCCTTTGGCTTTCTTCATCTGCAACTATTTGATGACGAGTATATACCAATTGAATACATCTGATACAGAGAAAGACTTGTGAATCGTGTACAAATAATAACAAAGTAAGGATTTTTGTAGAAAAATGCAGAAGGAATGCAGGAAATAGAAGAAATTCTTGCTTTTTAAATCTTTTACTTCTTACGAAACAAATATATCGTAAAATAAAAGAAAATGTTGAAATATTTATTTTTTAATAAAATAAAAGAGATAAGAACGTTTGCAAGATGTCTATTCAATGCGAAAAGCCTTCATGATGTGTAAAATGATCCTGCGGCTCTAAAATATCCACTTTTGTAGAATAAGAAAATAAAAGATAAGATTTATAAAATAAAAAATAATTTTGCATCTCTGTTTGTTTAATATCTATTTCTCGCAAAATAAAACAATGGAAATCTTTGCTCAATGTCTCTACGAAGGGAAACTCTTAAGATTAGTTGTTTTATATAATCGAAATCTCTTCAACCGCCAATACACGTCGATCTCGTCAACTTGTAACGAAAAGATTTAGATTCCGTGTTCGGCAGAGTCACGCATATCGAGACTGTTTAATTTAAGAAACGAAGCGTGTCGAGGGTGTTCAGCTCGGCCGTAGCGCCGCGGAATCGGAGTGCAAATCCAATTGCTTTCTCGCTCGTTCGCCGGCTATCTTCTTCGTGTTCCGGCAATAAATTCAGCGGAATGGTAAACACAACGGACCGGCGAGTGCATCGAAACTCGAAACCTTAAATCACAGCGTAGATCTGTGCAAGGTTAAAAAAAATGGTTAGAGAACGAAGCAAGGGATTCTATAAAGGTAGAAAGAGAAGAAGAGCCGAACCCACCACGCTAGTGATCTTCTCCGCAGAGTGTTTGACTAAATAAACAAATACAGATTAGTTCTACGGGACCATGGGGACGTAAATCATCGCGAAACTCGTTACACACTGCATACATATACATATGAAAACGGTCAGCCGCGATTTGTTGCCCGAGAAACCGACCGAAGATCCTGAAAATCGAACAAAATAAACGAAATTATTACCTCTCCGGCTCGCGTTTATTGTTTCGTTCTGAACTGACAGTGTTAACCTTTTCCCTTTGGAGGTATCCTTTGACCTCGTTTCTTTTTTTCTTCGTTCGCGCGACGATTGTTTTCTTTCAGGGATAGAATTGTTGCGATAGATATAGGATTTGGTACTTTTGCATTTTGGAATTGAAAATGTTGTAATATCTTTTATCGTTTATAAGATATTCCACTTATTGATGATTAATTGTTGAGATAAATATGGGATTTGGTACTTTTGCATTTTGGAATCGAAAATGTAATATTTTTTATTGTTTATAAGATATTCCACTTATTGATGATTAATATACGTATACATATATTGTTCCTCGTATTAAACAGAGGACACAATTTTTTATACAATTTGAAATTGAAATTTGATATTTGAATTTGAAGATTCCCACAGGAAAATTTGTATGAAATCCGTCTCCTCATAATTATCTGATAATTATTTTATTTTATAAAACGACACCCAAAATTATATTCTTCAATTTTTTATATTCTCAACACCCTGTAACAAAATCTATATTATATTTCCCTCTCGTAACCCATTCAACCTTTTTAGCACCTAATATAAGACAGACACCCAAAAACATTAATTAGAAAGCTAAGCGATCCGAAGCAGTGAGTGAACAAGAATCAGTTTATCGTCCAGACTGAATGACGAGCGACCGAATCTGGCCCGGTGCTCTCGTTCCAGGAAGCCGACCGGATCATTAATTCTCGAGGTACATTAATTTCCCGTAAGCACGAGCAACGTCAGTGACGGCGAAGCTGGTGACCAGATGGCAACGGGTTTGTTGCTCATTAGGTCGTCACCGGACCTTCGCACTTCGCTGTTAGACGTGGTCGCGCCCACATCCGAAATCCGACGATCCCCGAAAACGCGACATGCTCCGCTACGTAAGGAGCCGCTCCATTGAGGAAGTTACAGGAATACTCGCGTTCCGGCGACCACCCAGTTTGAATAGGGAGACGATGTTCCGACTGATCGCGTTGGGAGTCTGATAATCAGGCTGAGAGGGCGGATAATATATGGTAGACCTTCATTTATCTTCTATTCACTTATTGGAACGAAATACTTCCAAATGACAGTAATGAGGAAATTTGGTGTTACAGCATTTGATGTCACTATAATAATGTTGCAAATAGTATTAGTAATGTATTCCGGTATCACTTATTTATCTTTAGTATATTGGTCATATGTGGTGTATTATTACATATTGCTTCTGAAAGATTGAGTTGCTACACAGGCTGTATGCTTGTCATTCGAGACACCATACACTTTCCTTGCAGGGAAAATACAATTGATTTGTGAAAGATTCCTGGAAACGTGTTTGTGGATATAATTAGAATATTAGGTTGTCCGAAAAGTTTCTTTCGTTTCATAAGATGATAATAGATGAACAACAATTTCTGTTTTGTATTATTTTATTGAATTAGGTATGATCCATTTCGTTATATTTCTATTATTATGTTCGTGCATAATTCGATAAACTAATATAAAACAAAAAACATTGTGCGTCTATTATTTCCTTATAAACCGAAAGAAACTTTTCGGACAACCTAATACATTCATAGAGTAAAGATACTAAACAGCTGCTGAAAGAGTAAAATCGTGATAACCTGCTACTTAATTTTTATACTTGTCGCTCTCATTTTAAGAAATAAACTTGATATGAAAAACTTTGGTATAAAATTGAAACAAGCATTGATACACGTTAAGAACGATTTTTTCATATTTCCTTCGAGAAATTTTTAATAATAAAAAAGCATGATTGTGTCAAAAAGGATCCAAGACTCGCAGAATTAAAGGATCTCTCCAAATATAATATATTAATAAAACAAAAAACATACAAAAAGAAACCAAAATAAACTTTAAACTATCATTTACGATCGATTCCCTCATTAAAAAACAAGTCAGATAATTCTGGAAACATTCGAAAAATTAGCTATTTATTATAGATATCGTCGAAGAATCGAGCCACCAACATTTCGAAAGACAGGCAAGCGTTCGATCACGGGGAAGGTTCCTCGTCATCGAGAGCCGTGGAGAGCACTGGAAACCGTCTATGGGGATCATTATGGCGCGACTCGGCCGATTCTTCTTCGTCTCGGTTTAATTAATTGGCCATAACTCAGGAAAATCGTAAATCTCCGATCTCGCGCATGCGGGCCCGCCGCGGAAGAATGGTCTCGTAGGTGGCGATTGTCTCGGGGCCCACGCTGCACGTCGTGTGGGTGTGCAGAAATGGCCCGGCACCTCTTCGCGTTCCTCAGGGGTACCAACGACTTTTGAAGCTCGACTTCGCGTTTGCCCTTGCCGGAATCTACGTCGATCGCATGATCTGTCGGTCATCCTGAACAAGAATTGACGTGAGGGTGCGTTTCGATTGTTCGTCTCCTGACAGGCTTCACGTACATTGCGAAACGTTGAAATTAGAAAGCTGACATTTAGACGCTATTATCCTCGACTAAATGTATTTTTTGTAAGAGTTCGTCAGGCAAGAAGTCAGGTCTTGTGCGCTATATTTAGCGTAAGGATTATGGTGGAAGGTTTGAGAAGTCTTTTTTTTTCATTGAATGTATGCTGCACAGGACGTATGACTTATGTTTGAGGTTTCGATTATAATTGGCTTAAGAGGCAAAACGTGTATTAGCAGTTTTGAGATAAAGGAAACGAAGAAGGATAACTTCGTGATGTAGGAAATTTAGTTAGACATTCGGAAGCCACATTCTCAACTTCTATTCCAAAATTGCAAAGTAAAAAAAATGGAAATGTTGGAAAAATTATTCAATAACACTCACTTGAGATTTACTATTACAAACAAATAATTAAATATTTCCTATATTAATCTCCGCGTTTTATATTCTTTTTTTTTTTTCAATATTTTTACCTCATTCGTCTCTCACGTCGTCAGATTATTTGAAAAATATCACAACTTTGTAAATCCCCTTGTCAAAAATAGTCAACGAGAGGCCATCCAATTACAAGTCCACGTCAAATTCTTTTTCGCGACTCTGCCACCCACTCGAAGCTCAGACACGATAAACGAGGGTCTCGTAGGAAGCACGGGGAGTGATAAGAAGCAGATCGAGTACGATAGTGCTTTGTGTCGCCGGAAAGCGACGGTAGATCATCGATCACGGGCCGGCGAATATGAATGGCCGTCGCGTACTACTCGGCATGGCGCTACTCTCCTACGGAGAAATTTGCAAGAAAGAGACGAGAGCGACGTCGCCAAGGGACCACACACAACCCGAGTATTCTCGATTCGACCAGACTCGCTGTGTTCCGGGTTTGAAGGAAGCCAAAAGGACTAAAACTTGTACAAATATAACTTTAGAACTCGTGTGTTTTCAGAAGGCCTTGGCTCTCGGTGTGCTATAATTTTGGTTGCGCGGACTACTGAAAATATTAATGATTTGGAATTTTTTATGTATTTTATGAAACACAGGCAATTTTCGAAATAATGACTTTTGGATTAAAATTTTCATCAGAGGAAGGAATTATAAATGTTCAATTATTAGAGTTAGGATTTACAGAATTTTTTTAATTATTCTTTCGGGGGGAGAAAATTTCAAACTTTTGCGTGAGTTACAGTTAGCCTTTTTATAGATCGTATGGCATATTGGTCGCTTCAGTAGGATATGATATACATCCAAAAGATTCGGTTTTAGGAACTGCGTGCTAATTGGATCGTGGAAGAGCCTGAAATTGTTATAATATAATTTATAAATTGATATAGATATTACGATACATGTGCAGTTCCTCGAAAGAGAATATGTTTCTTCACTAACGGAACATCCCGATATGTTTCACGTTTTAGTTAAATGACTAGATCAATCAGCAATTTTGCTCCCCAAATTGGAGTCATTCTAAAACCAATTAATTCTATACAAAGTTTCAAATAAAAAATACTTAATTCATTTAAAGAGACAGCCCATTTCAATTATAACCTTCTACACATTGAACCACTGTTCCACCTACCACGACTTCCTTCGCACATTAAACCATCCCTTTATTTTAAAAAGAGGACACCGCAAAGCACTTCGTTTCGTATAAGTAGTCTCTGATGTGTTCGACTATAATGCGCGAAATAAATCGGCAGGAATAGGGTCCCAACAAAGTTTCAGACGAGGCGCGAGCCCACATCGATGGCAAACCGATCTCACACAGGGAGGGCTTAGCCACGCCACGGGGTTCTTGCTACCCGCCAACGTTACAAACCTCTTTACAGATCGTTATTCGTCTGATCGGGGCCACACATAAATCGGGGCCCGGAATAAGTCCGAGGAGAAGATGCGAGGCCACGGATAGCGGGCGTGCGTGCCGTGACCGAGGAATATATCGCTCGGCTGCACCGGAAAACTTATTCCGATCGGCTTAGCCGAGGTCAAAGGGTGTCGTAAAATCGGCTTGGAACACCTGCTGTGCCCTCCTCGATCGGTGACCCCTCAGAGTGCCCTCTGTCCGTTCTACTGATTTTCACGATAGTTTTCGAACAGCTATGTATGCGAACAGCCATCGCGGATTTTGAATGAATTACGAGTGTTTCTTCTGTGGGGACTCGTGGCTAGCTGGGTATGATGTGGTTCTTTCGCTGTTTGTCAGGAGGGATCGTTGTTAGTCACGAAAGTACTTATTCATCATAGAAAATCAGATATACAATATTTTCTAAGGTAACCGCAATGAAAGTTTCTTTGCGTTAAAGAACAACTGCATGAAGTATCACGCGTATCATGCTAGAATACTTCTTTTCATTTACCAAATAGCACTCAAACTGAGAAAATGAACAAAATTAGACATGTCCCGTTCTTTCTGCGATCTTCGTACGAAATGCTTCTTATTCCATAGGAATTTAATTGTTCAATTGCGGAAGAAATGTCCCGTTACATTAAAGAAGAAATCGAACACCATTTCAATTAAACATATCGTCAGAATTGCGAATATTAAATTCAAATACTAAAACTTTCTTTGACAATTAATCGAATAGCGTATCTACTGCTACTAATAACACCACAAAGTTATTTCAATCGCATATAAAATAGTCATACTATCGATAGAAAAAAAAAAAAACGTTTTTATATAAGCTCTATCAACCGAACAGGAAGTAAATGAATTATACAAGTACTCCATAGAAGAGTAACACGCAGCCACGTAAAAAATCATTGGAGAAAAATGACAAAATTCTTCGAAACTTACTTATGATGGTGCAAGGGCAGCGAGGAAGCGAAAGAAGAGGACGGGGTCGACGGGTTGGTAGACGTAGGAAGAAAACGCAGTAAACGGCACGGAGGTATCCAGCATTTTATGAATAATGGTCGCAAGAAATGTTTCTCGGCGCAAGCCGAGTACGGTGGGTGTTTCTTCGTTTTTTATGTTTCGCTTTTACGATCCATTCGCTGCTGGCCAGGCCTATAGGCACCGTACGTCTGCCGAGTATCAAGCGAACCGACACGACATCGATCCGTATCCGGGTTCTAATGATTTCCTACGATGAAATATTTATTCTAATACCAACGATACGATGCATGCACTCTTTCATTAGCACGGTATCCTTCCTCGATCGATGCAGGTGACGTTTAAGCAATTACAATTTTAGGCGATGAGGTTGTTACTGGTATAGTAGGGTAGGGTGATGTGAATCATCTAGCCATAAACTTCAGTATCTTAAAATTTAATCTTGAATTTTGCACAGAATAATCAAACGTCTTGTGTATTATGAGACACCATTGGCCTTAATCTTGATAATAATAGTATACTAATATTCTCATGTATTTTCTTCCATTTTCTTGTATTATGCTATATTAAGTCTCTGCGAATCTATGTAACCGCACATATTTTTGTATGATTTTAATGTAAAGGAGGTTTCCCATTTATCTTAATACAGTGAATTAAATTAAATAGCGGAAAAATGAAAGGACGTCGTGTACTACAAGTCTAGCAATAGAGAGATTCGAATAACCCGATTTCAGCCAGCAGGGAGCCGTTAAATAAAGTAAAATAAACAATGAAATAACTTCCAGGATTAAAATAAACGCTTGAAGTGAAAGTAGCTAATGTATAAAAGTGCTAATGTATTAAACATTTCACCAATAGTTCACAATTAATATTCATAATTAACGTGAAAGTTTTATTACAAATAGAAGGCACGAACCTAAACAATTTAAAACAATCTAAGCAATCGACACAACAAAAAAGAAATCTAGATGCAAAAATGAATATTTTTCACCTTTAAAATAACTGTCGGATCAACGTCAAACATTCACACTGCCACAGGAACGAAGTAAGCCTAATCTATGAGAAATGGAAAGTAAGTCCCAGAACAAAGCGTGAAAGTAACGAAACCACAAACATCGATGGACCCATTCGTCAGAGTAAGTCGACTCTGAGCGAGATCCCGTTTCACAGGCGACAGTAACACCGAAACCCGCGTTCTTGCAGCTTTTTTCCACAGCTTGTCGTCTCGTCTGCCGACGACACGCCCGGCGTCTTGGCTTTGGTAACAATGAAAGTCGACGCCGCGCCGGTCGCGTTGCTCGTCGATCGAGGGAGCCGAAGGAGCTCCGAAACGGGTCGAAGGAGCACGTGTGCGATCGTTCCGCGCGTTGGCTGAGTAGGGTTTCACAGAGAGTCGATGATTTTTGCGGTCGGGACCTCAAAGGTCCCCGAAAAAGGGAGCCGCGTAGAACGGGATGAGCCCTGGCGCCACGTCGTTGCGTGGCTGACACGTGATCCGTCTGCAGGGGTGTGAACCACGTAAGCTCAAACACGAGGTCCCCCATCGGCCCTTTTTTTCCCTCTTTCGTCTACTTCGTCCTCTCTCGTTTTCTTATTCTTCTTTGCCACTGTTGGTCTCCATCGTCATCGCAGCGCTGCTAATGACGCGTGCAAGGAAGGAAGACCCGGTCATCCGTTGCGGAATTCGAGCTATTTTCAAAAGCACTTGTACCACTGGACGATCGACGCTGGTCTTGTAAATGGAACACCCCCGCAACCTGTGATTCTTGGAAGGTTTATGAGACTTACAGTGGCTCAGGAAACTATTCAAACATTTACCATAGACAATTTTTTAAAACATCATTAATACTATAACGAGACATGACTCGATTATATTGGTAAAATTTGAGATTAATCTGGAAATGTATGTGAAAGTTACATGATACTGATTGCAAACATGTACTTAGTACAGAATTAGTGTAGAGGATACACAGTGGTGATCTCACTAAATATTATGGCTTGCTAATATGTATAATGAATAACTGATCATTTAAATACTTTGATGATCTCTGTGAAATATTCACTTGCATGAAATATCCTATTTTAGCTATTTTTGTATTTTTAAGTATCTTTAGTGGATCGTTGATTTTATTGGATTTTGGGACATGAATATTGGCATTAGTTAGAATATAGAAAATAATGAGTGTCATGGTCGAGCAGGAAAGAAGGAGCAACTGGTGAGTCGATATAACTCGGCGGGTAGGAAACGATTATCACCCCCTAAGGGCTCGTTACTTCACCCCAGCATGCGAGAGAAGCATCGCGTAGCAAATCTCCGTGCGGCAGATTTGACAAGGTACCTTCCGTCGGACAATGCCGCCGTGATCCCTTTCGATATACAATTGATCTTCTATCAATGAACTGCATTCATCTTGTCGAGGAACAGATAATAATTCTTTCTCTGGTACACGATACCCCAGGTGTATCGAATACGAGGGATGCAAGTTCATAGATGTTTATTTCGCTATAATTCACCGTGTATTCGCGAAATGTGTCATGATGTCTACAATAACGAGTGGATACTTAGGAATTTTTGTAATCTTCGCTTTGAGAAAATTTAGGATCATTTCAGGAGAGAATCGACAGTATATATGTTCTGTACCCGATACTAGAAATACGAGAAACTTTCACGATAAGAAGATAATCATTTTTGAAATTATTCGTTCCGAATCTTCCGTTGTGTTATGCTATTAAAGGATTAAAATATTCAAATAAACGTACATGTACTCGCAAACTATAATCTCCAACTATTCTTTCAGCTTCGTTATTTCTACAATCATCGTTGATTCTCGCAAGAATCCACGTTAGAACAAAACCCTAGCACAAAGAGCGGAGCAAAGCAGGGAGGGTAAGAATCATGGATAAAAAAGAAACGAGGAGGTAGCGAAAGAAAACTGCGGAGACACCACGCGAGTGACCATAAATCCCGAGTGTCACGTGGCGTTGAGTTGCGGGTCTCTGAAGGAGCCATTACTTTCGTAGCATCCCCGAGGAGCTCGGCCCCGCGGAGAGAAAAGGGGGTGGGAAAAATGGCGCAATAAAATCGTGCCTCTGACGTGTACACAGCCATGTACACATAGAAGGTACCGGGTGTCCTACTACGTGTTGGTGCAGTATATACCGTGCCGGTAGTATGTACATAGCGTTTCTCTCGGCTCTGGAAGGAGCTACCGGTTGTAGAGAGGCGGTGAGTCAAGGGTAAGAGAGGAAGGAAGACAGAAAGTGGGAGGGTGAGACCGAAGGACGGAAAGAGAGGAGTAGGAATCGGGTTCGGGGGTTGGGGCGAACGGAGTTTCGCGTAACGAAGGTAATTTCATTCTTCGTAAGGAAGGTTAGCCTCTATGGAGCGAAGGGTGAGAACTGCTGGTGCCAAGGGGGCGGTAAGGGGTGTAGAAGCGGGGCAGAAATCTACACAGGAAAAAGGGGTGAGTGGATCTGAAGAGGTAGCGAGGCAGAGGGTGAAACGAGAAAGCGACAAGGCGAGAGAGTAGACCGGAACAGCAAAGAAGAGAGAGGTGGAGCGACGACGAGGGGCGATTGAAAGACAGCGGGGTTAAAAAGAGAGGGAGGACGGCGCGATGGGGTGGCAAGGAGGAGAAAAGAGGTTACTCGAAGGGGCGGGGTGCAGCGAGGGGTGCCAGGCTGGCAGGCTGTGTCGAGTTTCTACGGCTAAAAAGCGACTTTCAGAATAACAAACTGCGAGAAAAATGGAAGGGAAAAGCCTTGAGGGGGTGAGGGCGTACGCGGGGCCGGCAACTTCGGTCGTCGACGAGTCGCGAAGGTTTTGCGGGTGGCTTGGCTGGATTATCGGCCGTGGAAAGAATAGATATACGCCTTATTATGTCCCAGCGGGACACCTAACCGCAGGATTTCAAAGGATACGGCCTCTGCGCGCGCAGCGTGGCGCAGGGAAGCGCGTGAGAAACAAACGCCCGTGAATTAACATTTTAGAGGAGAGTTTGAAGAGAAAAAAGGAGGATGAGGTGAAAGAATGAGAATAGAGCTGATCCTTTGGGAGGGTTCGAAGGTGTTCGGAGTTGTAGATCCGATGTTTCAGCATGAGATATTCTATGGAGATTACCTAAGAAGACGAATACTCACCTATTACTTCTATTTAACACTAGAATGATCAAAATAGTAGATATTAGATTTGTCTTTTTTTACAATTACGAAAAATACGTAGATGCCTTCGTAAAATTGTTGTCGGCTGTTATTCATTGCTACACATAAAACAATTAAGTATTCCTATCATTGTAATTATAATATAACTTTAATTTTTTCATTATACTATTGTAATTATAATCATTCACAAATCAAATACAAAGGTACACATCACAGATTGGACATTCTATTCTCAAGGATGCATAAATAGTAGTATAAGTCAATCATTGAATAAAGATGGACTCGTACCGATTTTCAAGAATTCCACTCACTCTTTACCAAACGAAAATTTTCCTACCGAAAAAGTAATACGCTGAGCAATACTTTCAACTTCGGAGATACGCCTTGTCCGAAAAATCTCTCATTGTAAAACAAAACGAATCTTTTAAAAATCAACCGCACAGAAAATGTTCCTCGTTCGAACGTAATTACATCCCAATAGGTAATAAGTACGTCATTCATCTGCCTTTCGATCTCAAACGATACATAAATGAAAAAGAAGTGTAAAAAAAGGAGGCAGAGAAGCAGCGACTCGTCCTTATTCAGAGATCGTCGCGGTTCGTTTGCTGCGCGGTTTCAAAGCCGTACAAAAAAATCAGTCACCGTTATTCGCGAGGTTTATTTAACATAAATGGCGGAAGCGATCGCATTAGGTCCACGTGTTAACCGCTGCAAATCCACGCTCCCCAGGACCAGACGACGAGACGGGTCCAGGATTCAGGTATTACACTGGTTTTGTGTAGCGGGCTATTCACAAAAGGTGTACCGTCGGTTAACGCGGGCCGACGTGTGTTTATAAATAGGCGGTCGAATTCGCCAGAGGGGTCGTGAGAGCGTATTCCGTCATCCGTGACGATTTGCGCCCCGAATCGCTCGCAATTATTGCTCGGTCATCGAGCCGACAGCCGAGTATAAACACGTTGACGTTTCACGAAAACGATGAACTTCCAGTGATGAACGATTCCGATGGCTTTATGGATTTTTTTTTTTAGACGATGATTTTGAGAAAAATTGAAGCTTCGAGGATGGTGTTGATTAATGGAGGAATGATCCTTTATTGAAATTTTATATTACGGGATATGAAATATATTTTTATTATACTGTAGATTAATAAATATAAATAGAAATATATTAGATTATATTGTATGTTTTATATATTTTATTTCGATTGGATTATTAAATTAGATTACTCAAATGTATCTTAATGATTCTAATACAAATCGAAAAGTTCGATCTGATTAAGCTTTTCCTTGATACTGATGATTTCAAGATACTGGCAAATTGAAATAAACAGTGAAGATATTCAAGATATTATTTGATGGTGAAGAACGAAACGTTGAAAATACTTATAGGACTTGTTATTAATTTTCAGTCAATACGAAGTTATTTAAATCTCGTATAAAGTCTCAAAAGACATATTTCTTTCGCTGATTATGGTATATTTCTAAATATTAGTAAATTTTCTCATTTACGTCGTGAAACTATTTCGCAACAGTTCGGTTGAAGGATCGCGTGGTTTCCAGCGGCAACAGTATCTAAAGTGTTTGCACGATGCTCGAGGTAGCGGTGAAGCGAATCGTATGAGGGGTTGTTTATTCGATTGATCGCAAGGGGGGTGGCCAGTCAGCGGTAAACTAATGCACGCCGGTGATGTTCGTTGCCCGCGCTAATTGATTGATTACGCGGCCAAATATTATGCTCATTTTCGTAACGGTTGGCTTAGCTAGCCGTGCAAACATTTCACTGCAAAGCGTAAATCGCTAGCGACTTTGTGCAGCCGCTTTGCAGCTTCCGGTGTCAATCAAAAATCACCGTTTTTTAGACTACCAATAGCCATGGTTATTTTATTTTTCCTTATAAACGAGACGCGCTAATACGATTGCAAACAAGTAGCTCGTTCTGGTGAAGTCGATAACGAACCTTCGTTCTCTTTAGCTGGGATTTTTCGCAGGTTTTCCTAAAAATATATATGTTTATATTTATAATATTTAGTATATAGATATATGTAATGGAAGGAGAACAACAAACTTTTGTTTATACATTTTACAACAAACATTCAAATCCTCAAAAAAAATCCATCGTGGTAAATCTGCAGATCTAAAATTTCTATGGAAATGTACGAATCGATCATTTTACTCCACTGGTAATAATATTAAGTAGAATATGATCAAGGTGTTCAGACAAATCTCCTCTCACGAAGACTAATAATTTTCCCCATCACAAATTTCCCAAATATCCTCGAAACATGATAGTGTCCAGCAATCGCAAAGGAAGGCTTACATCGCGGTATTCATCGGCATAACTGTTCCCCTCGTGACTGCCTTTGGGTCGGTACGTCGCGTCCCAAATACTCGGTCCCAATTGAAGAGCGAAACGCGAACCAGGAAGTCAGTTCGATCCTCGAGCAAATCTTGGAAACAAGCGTTCCATCCTGGCGCAGATCGAAGTGGTTCTTCCGCAACCAGGAGACGCGGATGGTAGAATTGAAAATCCCGTTCACCGAGCCGCGCAATCGGTCACGAAGAAGAGGGTCTGGGCTGTTGAAGAGGACGCCAGCTCTGATTTTATCCCAGGGTAGCAGCCGTCGTCGTCGTCGACGACGTCGTAGTTCCACCCCAATTAGGGAGGAACTTCGCCGACGTTCCCTTCTCTCTTCTTCTCACCCTCTTTCCACCCTTCTCGCCCACGTTTCTCTCTCTCTCTTTCTCCTTCCCCTCTCACGGCATCCTCTGTCCCCGTGTTTCCCTGGATCCTTGTTCCTCCAACGAGACGTTTCTCTCTTTCCGTTTCGAGCGACCGTGACGTAGACGCTCTCGATTTCACCCAAAGCCGACGCTAACGAGCACATGGAAGTCACGTGGAAATACGACATGGATGTAGCCGGAGGGAAAACGGGGGCGAAACGGTTGTATGCCGCTCCTCGCCCGTTGTGAAAAAGTCGTGACGGTCACGTGGATCTGACAGGTGAGCGCCACCGACTTCCATTCCGAGCTTTGTACGTGTACACGTTTCCGGGCTAATAAAGCTCCTCCCAACTGACAATCGATTGCCTGTTTCTTTCTGGAAGATTCTACTTTCGATAGATGTTTCTTGAACTTGGCGCTCGGAGGATTGAGAGATTGAAATTGGCGAACGAAGAGAGTTACAAGATTTGATGATTCAGACGAGAATATTTGGTGACGTTTACAAAGATTTTTCAATTTATTTTCAGCAATCCCGAGTAGAATTATAAAGTGGGAAGCTGTTTAATCCTATCTTGATGTTTATAATAATTATGAATTATAAGCTACCGTAGCTAATATTTGTAAATAAACTTCAGAAAAGGAACAAAATTAGCAGTGGTTTAATTTTAATGAAGTTTCTAATGACTCAAGGATTCTTCTATTTTCTTCCACGATGTTCCAAGTAGATCTAAGTAGAATTATGGATCAGGCAACAGTGAGAAGTAACGTTTTCTGTTCCTATTACTATTTCTTACAGAGAAGCCTCAGAAAACGAACTGTATTAGTGATATAAAAATTTGGAGAAATTTATAATAATTCACAGATTCTGATTCTTAGTAGGACTATAAATTAGAAAGTAGCAGGCGGTAGTCGCACAATTTTCTTACTTCTATTGCCACTTCATACAAACAATTCGTAGGAAAGAAATATACTTACCAAAGCTTAGAAATTATTCCTGCCAGCGGAACAAATCCTTTCACGCGATTGAGCGTGAAACCGAGCCTTACAATAGACGATAATTGGCGAAGTCAAGGAGCACGACGCGCGACAGACGGCGCGGTAAAGTCACGCGGGTGAGAAAAAACAGGCAGGGTGGCCGGGTGACAATTGATTGCGGTATACATAAATTCCCTTGATGTCTTCATATGTTGGCGATCAGGAAGGGTTGGGGCACGATAAATTGCTAGGGGTGACGCTGCTGAATTCGAGATTCCACGAATCGATATAGAAATATAAACAAACCTTCTGTCGTGATCCTTCGTGAATTTCCTCGTTGAAAAAGTTTATCGATAACGTTCGTGATCCTGAGATACGAGATTTCTGGATTTGTTAGCGAACTTTTGAATTTACAGAATCGTCGAGTGTTCAGTGAAAATAACGATCGCTGGAAACGAGTTATTCAAAGCGTTCTTCAATTCAGGGAAGAGTCGACTTTTATCCCTAATTCGTCTTTAGAAGAAACGATTCTTTAATCGAAATTTCTTAATAATTATTTAAATCTGTACTGTTATCATATTAATTAAACCAACGTTTTCAAGAGTTAAGGAGAATCCGAAATAATTCTAAACCGAGAAAACGAACAACCCATCAATCCGTCTTTCGCGATACAAATTTCCGCCATCCTTCAAATCCATGGAATTCAGCCAAATCTGTCGAGAGTCCCCACGGAATCCGAGTGGAAATCTCGAAAACCCTTGACACCGTTTGCTGCTCACTTGGTCTCCCTACTCGACGCGGAACAGATTTCGACCGTTCGGGGCACGGGACTCGCAACCTTTATTTATCTATTACACAAGGCTCGACATCGAGATCAGGATGAGGATTAGAGCATACACGGGCATAATCGTGGACGGAGAACAGGGAGAAACGAGGATAGCCCCGATCGAGGGTAGCATATGTTAGGGGTTTTCTCGTGGCCCCTGCTTAGGGTTGCGGGTAGAGTGGGCTACCCCCCCAATTACCAGCTCCCCTCTGGCCTCTTCTTCGACTCTGTTGGGCGGAATCGACCCTCCTGAAAGTACTTCATTACGCAGACAGCCGTGTTGACTTGTATTGTGCTGGTGCTCCGAAACGAGAAGAGAGAAAGAAAAAAAGAAAGACACAGCCCCTTCAAATAATATCTGTGACGAATCGCTTGCGCCTCTGCACCCCAACTATAGCGCTCTGCTCCCTTCGACTTGTTTTTACGCCACTATCATTGCGGAGACCTGGAGTTCTCCTTGGAAGCACACTTTTTCTATACGCGTTTTCCCCGGAGAGATTCCATTCGCGAGCTACTTCTCTTTTTCCGTGCCGCTCGCCTGAAAGGTGTCGTTTCCTCCAGCTTGGAACGAGGACGATTCGGATACACGACAGGGAACACCTGCTGCGAAGCGTCATGTCGGGTCGTCGTTAACGACCAACGCCGACGGAGTGTTGATTTGAGGAATAACAAGACTTTTCGACGATGGAAGGCATCTTGGGAAGAACGGCAGCTGATATTTCTTGAAACGTAAATTTTATACTTCTCTGTGTTTATAAGGCCTATTTAATTCAATGTGACACAGAAGATCTTGTAATGATTATTGGGAAGATAAGATACTGTATTTTAGAAATATTTAAATGGTTTAAGAAGCTACTACGAGAAACTTTTGTAAAGTAAGCACACGTAGAAAAAATTTCAGTTAAATGCATAGACTAAAATGGCCGTTATTCCGGAAACTAAGATTTAAAAACTATCTTTTAAAAAATAAATCATCTATGCTTATGAACAAAGTATCGAGTACCCTAAGAATGTGAACGTAAGCTTCAGAGTTAAATAAATTTCGGCGATTTGACTCTTGCATTTCTCTTTGTCGCGTCGGCGAATTAAATTAAACGCGATTCACAAAGCGGAACACAACCGATGCAGTTTACGATTTCTCATTGATAAATCGGACCATGGGGAACGAGATCGACGAGCGATATACGCGTGCTACAAGCATGGAAAACAACTCTACGACTACTCGGGCGCGACTAAGTATTTGGCCAAACACATTTTAATCCGTACTGCAAACACGCTATGTAGAAGGGTGGCTTGTTTAAGAAGCGGACGCGAGTAATCGAGATAATCGTCGGAACGGGAGCAGTCGACCGATGCTGGCAAGGTGTCGACCACGTCGAGTTATAACGCTCGCGATACTTAACGCACAGGTTGCGATCAGGTGTGCTCGATAGTTAGCTGCTACGTGCACGGGTACGATCTAAGCGGTGGTTGCCGTGTTAATTATTGTCGATCACACTTCCTGCCAACAGAATCCAATCCGAGTTATGTGAATGATGTGTTCATTTAAACATTCGATAGTTGCCGAGAAGTTTAAGTGTTTAGATAATAATTAGATGAGATTGGTTTTAATGGAAATTGGGTGTTCAATTCGTTGCTGTCTTACATTGATTTAGATTTGTTACGTTATTTCATTAGATTCTTTCCAACATTAACGTATATAAAATTTCTTCTTTTACAAATTAATTTAATAAAAATATGTCAACGTTGACGGAGTAAATGTGCAAATTTCGTATCTCATATTAGACAGAGATATCACATATCAGTATCTCAAAGATGGAAGGAGAAAAATGACTACCTATATATATCTAGTTGATTTGTTTGCGTTAATCGAGATTATTTCATAATTCTTAAAAATTCTACAATCTTCCAAGAGAAGTTTATCGAAATATGAAAATATAAAACGGCATAGGTTTTGAAAGTAGCTTGCTAAGTATGACTCACGTACTTAATGCCACATACCACGCGTCTAATATTTAACCCACTTTATTTCACTATCAACTTGCAAAAAAGCTTCTATGCAAAATTCTTGGCGATCCTCGTGCGACGGATCCGTAACGAAAAATGGCGCAACTGTATCGTGCAGTGGGCCGTTTCGACAGCGGCAGGGTCCAGCGTGCAGGTGAGGAAGCGAAAGACGAGAGCAACCCCGCTGATTAATGATGCGCAATCAAAGTCAGCGTCAGAGGATCAGCAGCGGGTCATAAAGGCAGCGTTTAACATCGCGCAATGCCTCATCATTCCTTTGCTATAAATCAGTCTAAGCGGATCTCAGCTAGAGAGAGGAACGATTTCTTTTCCATCGGTACGCGGCTACCTTGCTCCACGTCCATCCTATGGCTTTCATACCGGCCGAACCTTTTTCGGATTACGTCACGCCCTTCTCACGTAGTTGAATAATAATATTGTTGTTATGGCCGCGTCGTCGCGTTCATGAACGGCTAATTAACGATTCCGTCGCCGTTGTGTCTCGAGGCGACCGATCGTTACCCGTCAATTGCCCAATTTCCACTCGTTATACCGTTTCAACGTTTATGCTCGCCGGTGTCGATATTCTGAAACCGTTGATAATGTAATGTAATTTATTACAGTGACAATCGCGTTAACGCTTACGGTGAAATAATGAGCTGGCACGAACGATAATAAATCGTCGAGTTATCATACAGAACTAGCGAGGGTCTATATGTTTGATGCATGGGATAGGTTTAACGAGGCTTTACGATTTTATGAATTCGTCAGTTGGTCGATTGAAATCGAAAGACAGACGTACGTATGTAGAGATGGACAGGTGGACAAAGGAATCGATAGACGGATATAGATGGAGTAGATAAATAGCATAGGGTATAAGGGGTTGCAGGCAGAGAGGATGGAGGATACGTTAATCGTTTGATCAAGCAGGAAAACTGTATTCCCCCTTTGATAAATCCAACCATTCTTTTGGAATAATTCCTAAAACAGAGTACAAAGGGACAAGAGTTACGGAAAGAATATACCGGATTCCTATGACATTCAAAGAAAGCTCGCTCCGTTTCTTTTCTTTGCTTGCGTTAAAGAGGAATCCTCCCTTTCATCATTCTTACTTTCGTAATTCTTTCATACACTTGAGATTTCGTATTCTCTTTTAAGAAACTTTGCTACAGGCACGTTAAACATTTTGATCAAAGAACCTCAACAACTTTAATTTTCCAATAGTAGCTCATACTTTCCTGGAATGTTTCAGATGGCTTTCATTCAGAGATACGGAAACCTTATTTCGAACCAAAAAACCTTTGCGACGAGAACACCTCAAAAATTTATTTATCAGAAAACTAACATTTGCATGTTTAATCTGGAACAGGAATAAATTTCCTTCGATATTAGGAAATAGCTGCATATACAATTCTTAATTATTTCGTCCCACCCCGCTGACTACTATTGTACCATCGAAACGAACAGAAGATGCACGTTGATTTTCTTCGTGTCAAGCTGCGTTCGTCCCGTTGCGCCTCCTTTGTAATTCCTTTCTCTTCTGGGTCCGACATCGACTGGTGAAAACAACTCACACCGTCTGTACGATCTGTTGTACGCACCACCTGCTGGTTCACGTTGCGCAATCGACCGCGATGAACTTCGTAGAACCGATTCGCCGCGATAATAACGGACAGCAGCGTGTGTTCAACTCGCGCGAGCTAGTCTCTTCTTCGCACCGCGTAATCACACAGCATTGAGGGGTACGCGATCGCACAATGGCGGCTGCCTCCGCGCCGGAAGAATCGTCGGCGTCCCGAAATGATTAATGTTACTGCGGCGGATCCGCTCACGTCTTAATTCCGCGACATAATGGCCTTAACGATTCCGTGCCACGAGTACACGGTATACCATGGTACACAGTGTTGGTTCCAGCAAGCTAAGGAAGCGGAGGCGTGTCGTTCGTTAGACACCTTTTGTCGATCAGGTCCAAGGGTTGCGCTGGATTTCGGCGCTGTTGCTTTGCTGTTCACCGACTACCGTTGCACTCTCTTGCTTCTTATTTTGCTCATGGCTCGGGCTTCGATTGTGCGTCTGCTTGGTCAAGATTCGGTCTCGAACAGCATGATTGCACGTTCGTTGAATTCATCCAATTTTATTCCAGCTGTTCCTTTTTAGGGATGGAATCAGTTGTTACATTGTGCGAGATTATCTTTAATTTCTTCAAGGTTTTGTACAACGTATCTAACAGAATTATAGGTACTCCACATTATACGACACATTCATTACATTCATACACGTTATATTCACTACATTCTCATTTCATCAAATTCAAATACTACGATGAGTAAATATTCTTGCAGAAGCAAATTCTTAAAATACCACGACAAAGGGACAGTTTTGCAAAGGAGGATGATTATTCTCTAAACCTAAAACGTATCTCCATGCAACACACAATTACATTCAGTTGATCTATTTCAATGCAGAGACGGAATGGTTGGAATCAACGATTCTCGAACAATCGTGCAATACCGACATTCTACTCGCGGCGTGGAAACTCAGCGTTTTCTCTGCAGTAAACGTTTCGAGGCAGTATATTCCACTCGTCAGCCATGTTCTCGCGCGTGACAGCGTCACGTACTCGTCCCTATAAGCGTCTAGTGACCGCTCTAAATACCGTGCAATTTCACAGGAGCGACAAAAGAACGGAAAAAGGGAACGAGCCTCTCCTGACGCGCGCAATTTCGAATGAATCAGCGCGGCTCTAAGGAAACTAGACCACTGAGAAATCACGATAATCACGATGCGTGGAGCGAACGCGAACGGCATCCGTGATCGATCGTCGGGGGCCAATATCCGGTGGTCGAGCAGCGATAGGACGACGCGACAAGCTCGATCGAATCGCGTACAGAGAGGTGGTGCTCCGTTTGAAAGGTAATCACATTGTTGGACGGTGAGAGGAACGCGACCCGATTTGCCGCTCCATGGACCCGATCAGCCTTTAACGAGGATTGTGTCGCGCGATGTCACTTTCGTCTTGCCTGGCTGTACGCTTTCGGTGCACGATGATTACTCACCGAATATGGACCATGGCGTTTCAGTGGCGTTTGTTGGTAATCGCCGACTGTCACGTTGAAAATAAAACGGAGCCTCCAGAGGCTGCAATAGGAGTTAGATCGGAGGTTAGGCTTCGGACTCCTTTGGGGAAGGAAGTTTCTTTATTGGATGTGGCGTGCGATTTTTAAGAATGGAAATCGTATAGAGCAAGTGATGTATAAGTAGGAGACGAAAGAATATAATTTCCTGATCCGATATATTGTTAATCCGTTTGGGTACAAATTTGTTAGCACATAACAGAAGGAATTAGTTAGCTTTCTTTTTGAAATAATTAATTTCTAAAATACGCTTAGGAATGAAAAGATAGCAGAGATATGAATCATTTCCGCAATTTTACTGATTCGCTAATTCTAAGCTGCCTTCTACCTTGAGTTCTATGCAACATGTAGTGATCGAATATCAAAGTCAACTTTGTACCCTTTGAAATTCTGTTTAAATTAAAAACATCATACCGTACGCTGAACTTACACTTAGATTTAGCACCATGAAGTATCTAATGATTGAATGAACCTGAGACTCGTATGTATAAAAATTAAACTGAAGTAGAGATTCCAACTGTTAAATCATCGCCTTAAAACCACTTAGACCCATTTCTAGGTTCCTTTCGACTCAAACCTAACCCACAATTACGACGAATAGAAATACAAAGGAACAAGATTTATCCTAGACAGTCTGAAAGATCGTGATCGCTGTTTGTCTTCTCTGTGTTCGATCAGAAAGCTGTTCACGGTGGTCGCAACAAAGAACAATGGCGCACGGTGGCCAGCATGGATAGTCCGTCATTGTACCGTGGCAGGGGGTTCGTTCCAGGTCCACCCAGGACGTTTTGACCCCGCAGCGAGATAAGAACGGTCGGCTTCCTTTGATTTCACCATGGAGAAAGGGGTACTCGATGTGGATCATTGGACAGAGGGGCCGAAGACGATCCGGCCGAGTTACAAATGGACCTTTCGATTCGGTCATTTACCGGCGCATGGACACTCACTTGCTGGCACTGAGATCGATTTAAATTGGCGATAGTTGGTTCTTCAAGTCGAGCCGAATCTTTCATATCTCTTGGATCTTCTTACGATATACTAAAGTAATAGTTTTACTATGACTCTTCATCGTTACAAGTATGTTCGATTTCACTGCAAAATAATGGATTTCGGTGAGAATTCATAGAAATGACAGGCGAATTTTGTGTTAACTTAAAATGAAGGAAGAAAAGAGTAATTATAATTTTGGAGTGTATTTATAAAGAAATAAATTGTTAGATTATTAAGTAATTATACTCTTGTATACCTATATGTTTTTCACCTTAAGTATAGGCATATAATTCAATAATTAACAATTAACAATTGTAATTAACAATTCGTCCAACGATTTTTAATCTTACTCTCCAAATACCCAGACGTATTCATAAAACATACTCTTCGAGCTTCAACTTAATCCAAGCACACATCGTCACGCGGCACAGCATCACCAAGGAACCGTTCAAAAAGAAAGGATCGCGATGTGGGGGGAATCCAGAAAAGCATTTATCCCATCACCGGGCAAACATAAATTATTACCCTACCCTCGTTCGACCGTGGCCAAAGAGTCGTCGCGTCCAACGAAAAGGAAGAAACGAGGCGAGACGAAAAGGCTCGACCTTCGATAAGACCCTCGCTTCAAATCTCCGCTCTCTGGAGCGGCCAAAAATCGGCAATCGGTGCTTCCGTACGTAGGATTCCACTCTCACGACGCGTTTTGCCTGGCTGGAATCGACGTAGTCATCGTACGGGTCCCGGCTGCGGCCACGGGAGTGACTAGCATATCCTGCGAGGATGTCAACGAGTACCGTACAGGTCCTCCTCCTCTTCTCTTCGTTTCTGTTGCGTCTCCGTGTTGGACGTCTCTCTCCACGATGATAAAA
Source organism: Bombus huntii (assembly GCF_024542735.1). Classification (NCBI taxonomy): domain Eukaryota; kingdom Metazoa; phylum Arthropoda; class Insecta; order Hymenoptera; family Apidae; genus Bombus; species Bombus huntii. The sequence continues at coordinate 9,323,417 of NC_066240.1, forward strand.
GAACGAATATCCACGCCGATGGCAGAAGCGTCATGAGTCATCTTCCAGTCATTCTTAAACTGCCTTTTAATATCTCCACTCGAATCCGTGGTGACACGAAAGGAGGTGAGAGGGCACACACGGCGATTGTGGCCGCGACTACCTGCTCGGTTGGCGCTTCGTGGCAACGACATGGTCCTCTCCATTGCCATGGGTTCCTGTTCGTGTGTGAAAGAAAAGGACGAAGCTGTGGTGGTTGGGGGGACAGGGCGGTCGGAGAAAAGTCGACGGTAACCGGGCAGTTTAACAGTCGGAGGCTCGAAGCTATTACTCGGCAAATTCCTTCCTCTGGCCGCAGGTTCCTAGCCGCGGACCGGCAATCGGTCACCAGTCATCGGTATGTCCTACCGTCCTGCCACCGTCGTGGCTACTCTGACGAAATCCTTCGTTGACATTCGGTATTCGACGATGCTATTCGTGTTATTAAAATTTTCAGACTCGATTCGTTAGAAGAAGATGTGGAAAGCTGATCGATTTGTGGTTGATGATCGATACTAATCAATCTTTAATAAAATTAATAAAAGCTTATATAGAAAATTGACAGTTAGATTATGGATGTTGATTCACGCTCTTGTGAATGCAAGTACAGCAATGGAACGCAAATAAAGATTTGCCTTATTCTCTAGATGTTGCAACGAATACTTTAGATATTTTGTTTTTGTATATCACAGTGTCGTAAATGCATAAAATTCTTGTAGTCTATAATTTCAAACACGGTAACCACCTTGACCCTTTCGATATTGAATATATATTCCAAGACAAAAGATACTCAGTGCTGAATAAATCTTACAAGCAATTGATTATACGCTACGCGAAATCCGTAAATTTACGGGTTCAGCACATCGAGCGCGCATTTTACAGAATGAAGGGATTGCCATTTATATTTTACACGCTTCTAATCGCCTCGGTAAATAAGTATCGAAGACTTCTCTATTCACTGGAATTCAATTTGAACTTCATTCAGAGTCCTAGGAACTTCACGTAGAAAGACCAGGAGTCTAGAAATCACGCGTTTCAAGATCGTGCAACGCGCATAGGTATACCACAGCGACACATTAGACGCGCACACGCGATGCACCGCACTGTAATTGAACGTATCGGCGTGTATCATTATCGGGCGACTGCTTTTTCCCCCTTCTCCGTTACCACGGCGCCCCGTCAATTATCAATCGCGTATTCTGGGAAACTGCATGGCGACCTGGAGGAACAGACCTACAGCCGGCAAAGCATTTTCGGGAAACAGGGCCACCATTTTGTTTCAGAAGCACGCAACGACGATTTTCGAGCGAGACACGGCTTGCTTCGGGGGCTCTGCACCGCTACGATAGATAAACAAACCAACATGAGACGTAGGATGGTTGATGCTTCGAGGATATTTTTTCGAGGCGAAATAAGTCACGTAGAGAAGCAGATTGTAACAATGTCGGCGGGATAACAATAGGGTGCGGCTGTGAAATTGACGACACTGAATTGCCATCATTGTCCAAGTCCTTTGTAGGCCTCTGGCTGGGCATTTTGTAATATGGGTCACGGTTTCTTTTGTCGTTTAAAAATGCCTCCTTCGCTTCTCGGATCGAGCGTTTCCGGAATTCGCGTGATTCGTGACTCGCGACATGGGTTTGTTAACATGATTAGTATAATATCGGCGGGATTTTGTCATGTCACCACAAATCTTGAAGCATTTAAATGCGTTTCAAATATCTTAGTATGATATTATTAAATCGTTCGATTAGTTCGTGTTATGTCGATTTTTGGGAATGATAAAAATCTCGTTCTTATACATCTTCCAAAAAATTCACGAAATAAGAATACATTTTGGATCCACATACATATGGATCCACTGGATACTTCCAAATACTTGGAGCATTTATTTGATAAAGAATAAATGAAAATTCGCGAACGTAACCCTGCGATAAGTTACTTCACTTTTTTGAGGTACATTTTTAATTCATTCACATGTAACCTAAGAATTAGACGGATTTCCACGTTACGGTCCGATCGACAGACGCTACTCTGGTAGCCGCGACAAGCTCGGAGCAACGTCGTAGCCGCCGCACGAAATCCCGATCAGAATTACCACCGGGAACATAAATAATCGCCTACGAGGCCCAACAGGTTATTTACCATGCCGATTCTTCTCTGGATCGTTTAACCGTGCCCGTTCCCGCGTCCCGCCATCAATATTAACCGTCGAACACTCGAAGCTAGTCCGTACATTCGTACCGTTTCTATACGACTATTCCCCGCGAACCAAAAGGGCTACACACGTATACCGGTACATTGCTATCGTGTGCACAGAGCAGAAACGGTGTGCACGTAGCCGCGTACACGCTCAACCCCTGTCAGCATCATCGCGAGCAGGAATATTTAGTGATAGTCGCCCGGAGCAAAAGCAACGGACGTTAACTAATACACGAAGCCGACTGTGGGACATAGTGACGTATGGGCCTCGGTAAATAAACTATTAATATTATGGTAACGTCACGCATTCCTATCCATATTGGCTGGCTCGCCCTGCTTGCTCGTTGGCGCCTCCAACCCTGCTGGCGAACCAGGAGGACAGAAGGAACGGGATTGGAACGAAGAAGGGGAAACGGCCGTGAGTCAAGAGGTAGAAGAAGATTTACAAGCCGAAGAACAAATACGTAAATTACGGGCCGGGGCTAATGGCCACGAGTACTGAACCGCCCGATCCAGTTAAACGCGCCGCACCGGCGAATGGGCAAATGCAGCCTGAGGAATCGAACACAGAAAAGAGTTCTTGACGAACGAACCTGATCGTGGTTACAGGTGTCTTCTACTCTACAATCGTTATGTTCGTTCGTTCGTTGATTCTGGCTATAGTCGCTTGCGAATCGCGGTCAGATTTCAATTTGCAACCGGTGATTCCCCTGGGTTCCGGTTTGGCTATGCATGGGTTAGACTCCACGGAGCAACATGCTTGGATCACGTCGATGCGCTAATTTATGGAATGAGTTCATTTGCAAAGGCTCAATGATCGTATTATCCTTTTGTGCGTTAAGGGATTCCGTGGCTTTTACGCATAAGAGGTGGTTGATTTTTAAGGATGGGAAAGATCATGTCTGTAATTTTTATAGTGATTTGATGGAAATCGAGTTTGCCAGAATGTATTTGTACAAAATGCAAATCCGCTACAGAATGTGCTTGTACGAAAGTATAGTTAGACAAGTACATTCGAGAATTAAATTTCCAATACTCAATAGTAACCGACACTAAATTCTGTCGTATGTTAAAAACCTTAACCCCGTAAACGCTTCTTTTTCGAGATCTTAGTGGGCAACTCGTGGCCAACATCGTCGTAAAAGTAGCACTGGGACGACTAAATAGGAATCGTCGGGGCAACGTGGAAGTTTCGAACGTGATGAGATGCGAGGCAATCAATGCGCCATCAACTCGCCTCGATTTACGGCTACATCGTCGCGAGGTCTATTCGGAGCCGGAGCTACGGAATCGTTTTCCTCTGTGGAGAGAGAGTGAGCCGGCTCAACACGTTCGCCAGCCAAGCCGGACCGATTCCACTTCGCCTGGCCGACGGCTATTCTCTTCGGCCGAGAATTATTTCAATTTACTATCCTACCCCGTGTCCCGGCGGCCCTCTTGGTCCCACTACATCTGGGTCCTCCTTTTTCCTCCTTTTTCATCCGTTTTCGGACCCGTCGAAAGGGAGAGACGCCCGTGATTTATGAAGATGCGTCTATTACCACAGCTCCGCGCGATACATCGTGCTGAATGCTTTATCGTCCGCCTTTCGATGCTTCGCTATCGCGACTGTCACTCCAGTCGCGCGCGACCAATCTCTTTTGAACGAGACTGAAGCGATACGCTGGAGTTTGGGATTCTGGTTGACTCTTTTCTGATCTTTGATTGCCAAGTAAAGTAGAAGCGCGTATTTCAGTTATTAGTAGACTGCGGATTTTTATGCAAATCAATATTTTTTTAAATACCAAATATAGTATTACAACAAACACTATATTTTGGATATTTTATATATTTTTTCATATTAGGTGTATTTCGTACAATTTTGTACTTTCCTTGTGAACGTATAAGAAATCCGCTGTAAAGATATATAAAAAGATATTTCTCTACATTCAGTGAGTTTGATTGACTTTCTCCGGCGCTGCTAAGCTGTTGGCTACTAAGCAAGATAACGTTACGTGCTTGAATCGTTAGTAGATTGTGAGTGTCTCAAAAATTTAAGCGCAACTTCGTTTTCTTTTTAACAAAACTCCACTTCCGTTCCTCATAATCAAACCATACAATTAAAACAACAACCTCTTCCAACACCTTCAATACTTCATAAATTACAGCAAAAAGAAAAAAACCGTACACTCGTTGACAAGAGGCGACGAGAATTCACTGAACCCAAAAAACAACCCCTGCTATGAAACAAAAGGTGTAACGATCAGGAAGATTCCAACTGGTCGGTAAGAGTTGTCGGTGCTTTCTCGCGGCGTGAAGACAGAGGATAAGGGTTGAACGAGAGACAAGGACCGCTTAGAAATTCGTAGCCACGCATTAGAGACGTACGGTCTGGTTCGAATAACTTGTAGCGGTGGCGCCTTGACGCATGAATAACTAACCTCTGGCCCTTCCACTCGCGGTGTGGGTGGCGTTGAGATTTTTTTACATGACTGCTCGACGGCATCGGGCCTGGAAACTGTGAGCCCAGTAGTAATTATTGCTCTGCCCCTCCTCTTCCTTCTACTCTTTTTTCCTTCCGCTGCCTCTCCTTCCTCGCGCCTCGCCACCCCCTTCACCGCCTCCCCCTTTCTGTCTTCCTGCTTCTTTTCTATTTTCTTTCCTTTCTTTTTATCTTCTTTCTTCTTTTCTTTCTTTCTTTTATGCGCCGCTATAGCGCCCTCTTTCTTCCCCTCGCGGGCTCGGGTCGTTTAATTAAAGGGCGAGAACTCGCTAGGGAAACGCGACTGCATCAGCCGCTGATTTCTCTCTTTCTCTTTTTTTCTTCTTCTACGTGAGAGAGCTGGAGAATCGATTTCTCGATGACACTGCGAACTGGATCTTTACGATTGATTTGTGATTTGGTCTGAGTTCATTGATCGTACTTTTAACCCAGATATACATTTTTCGCCATGTTTCTCGTAATAACGTTATATTTTCTTTATTTCGATTATATTATCGCCGTAGTCCTTCTTCTGCTAAACTGTCAAAGAGTTAAGCAAATTGCAACTCGAATAAGTACTGTTTTGAGAGTGCTTCAGGAGATCGATATGCGAGTATATTATCAATATTTCAGACTTCTCAACATTATTGTACGCGTATTAACAATATATTTATATTGATCGTCTGACAATCCCTTTACACGTACGATACCGTTGACAACAGAAATATTGACGATATAGAAGTATCGATCGTCCGAGGGCTTCTTTATAAATCATATTAATCATCGACAAATCAATTACACAATGATATAACAACCTTAGTACGCGTACAAGAATGGGAAACTATGAATTCGGAGAAAGAAAAAGAAAATACATACATATGATACATCGCGTGATCGATTGAACGAGGAAGCACGATTCTCACGAAATTTCCACGTGAAAAACGCTTCCCACGAACCTCGTTTCTCTTCCTCTCTACATCTCTGTCCCTCTCGAGGGGAACAGCTTTTTAATAAGCTGTCGTTTCTATCGGGAACACCTGACAAGCTCTCCCGAGGGCGGATGCTGGCGGATACTTAATTCACCGTGCACGTAGCCTTTGGAAAGTCTGCTGCATGGCTGCCGCTGTCAAATAAAAATGCTCGTCCCGAACCTGCGTTCGAGAAACGAGATGATTTATCGTATCGTCGAGACGCATCCGTAAGAAATCGACGAGAGGCCGCGACGAGAGTTCCGCAGAGTGGGGCCAGGGAAAAAAGACGACTCGCCGAACGAGATTATCGACGCTGCACTTCTCTGCGTTATTGGAAATCTGTCCAGGCCAACCGGCCAAGTATTTCGCTAAACTTTTATTTCTACGTGGAACGAATTATCCTCGGCGTTTAACTAGAAATCGTCCGGTTCTACGACGGACATATGTACGTCGATCCGCGTCGTTAAAGAATTTCAAATATCTATGACTCGAACCACGATCCTGGCTTATCCATTGGGGACATTTTTTTGTTCGTAGAATTATAATTGTATTTTACGGTATACGAGCGTTCTACGTTGGTAGAAAACAGAAGGGATTACGGAAAGATAAGCATTGTTATGCCACGCAACCCTTTTTCCCGCCACGCTTCCCAATTAGGTGGGAAATACGAGACGCTTCTGTTATGCGGTTTATCCGGTTTCCTGCAGCTCCTCCGGACTTTTCTGTCACATTGCCCTCCTCCTCGAAGGGTTTCTTTGTACGAGGTATCGATCGTTTGATATCCAGGGATGTAGGAATTTTGCCAATTCTTCCCTACGTGGTTTTTCCAACGTTTAAAAAATAGAAAAGATAATTTTGTCTCTCGATGTTACTACAAGGATCGCCAACTTGATCGTTCATTGTTTTATAAGAAAAACATATTATATAGAAAAAGACACGATGCAAGAGAAAAGGCGAACTTTACCTATATCCTTTACTAAAAGCTAAGATCTTCGAATTTATCATCTTGTTCATCAACCATTTACAAATTCCGCAAATTCTTAGCACCAGAAGAATAAACCAAAGCTTTCACTATCTTTCAAAGAGCATCGTATGCCCACGTTAGAAACGAATACTCGACAGAATCGTCGACAGCGTTGATATCCGCCAGCCAGGATTCGCCAGCCAGACGAGCCTAAATCGATGGAACGGAAAGGGAGAATTAAATAAGCAATAAATTGTATCGTAAAGTCTGGGGATACAGTAGCAAAAAATCGGTCGCGCACGCACGTCGTTAAGGCTTTATAACTCGGCTGAATGCATTTTAATTATTGGCCTCGACGAAACGGCCAACCCTCTTGGAAGCTTTACTGCGCGCACACACGGTTCCACGCGCGCCTGTAGTCCAACTTTAACTTGCTTTCGAAACGATCACGCTTCTCGCCAACCAACATGGATGCATCCACCCCTTTTTGCACGCTACTAGCTACCACTTTTCGTCCTCAATGCGTGTCGAGTCGAGTGATGGTCAAGCTTTGAAAAAAAAAAAAAAAAAGAAGGAAAGGATTTGCAGATGCGCGTTTCAATTTCGCGGATGAAACGAGCGGAAAAGGAAGCCGCTGGGTTTCTCTTTCTTCGTTCCTGCCTCTTTGTCGCTGCTCCATCGGTGAGTTATACGAATTTTTCAGTCGTTTCAACTTTCCAGCCACCTTTTCCCGTGGCGCTTTTGAAACTCGTCTCTACGCGGCATCAAACGGTGCAGCGAAACATGTTGCTTTCAACGCGGACACACGGCAAGTGCATTATTTCTGTTCGCCGCGTTTTGTTTTCTGATACTCCAGTCGACGATGAGTAAGAGCGATTGAGAAAAAACGCGAAATATGCTCCGTTCTATTTTTTAGTTTCTTCTGATCTTTTTTTATTAGGTTGACAATCGGTGAAAATTGACTTTTTGAAGCATTTGGAGTTGTAATCAGGTTACAAGAGGATCGCCTTTCAATGGAGAGTATTCGAGAAAACTTCGAATCCGTGTTACTGATTCGGATTTTTCAACGTTTTTTCGGTTCAAGACCGCGCCAAAAAAGGTATGTCTCCCGTTCCTCGTAGAAAAACGGTTTTGAACTCCAAATTTATAAAATTCTTATGAAAAATTCTAAATTGATCACTTTCTCCACTTATTTTATCAGATGATTCAAATATCAGAAAATTAAAACAGGAATCAAAGAAAAATCAGAAAACCCACGAAGTCGACTTATTTTATCTCTGCGCTCTTCAATTACAATAAAAATTTGATATTTGCCTGAATACACAAAATAAATTACTAACTAAACTATATAGTAATACAATAACTATTCAAACAGTAATTGAAATATTTATTAAATTGTTAGGACGATTATAGAATTTTTATAACTATTTTGAATTAAGCCAACCAGTACGATTATAGAATTTTTGTAACTATTTCGAATAAAACCAACCAGTATGATTTAATTTGATATACTCCCAAGAGTAATATAAAACGTGGAGTAGTAGAGAATCAGACAAAATAGGAATTTAACTCCGTCGAAAGAGGATCTGCAGGGAATGTAAATTCTGCCTGTGCAACAGACTCCTGTGAGTCTGGAATCCCGTGTAAGTATAACGGCGAGGACAACGCCACATATGGTTTCGTATGTGGCATGAATGGGTCGTGGCGCTAGCGAGCTTTTTGCGAACACGAAAGAAGCAGAGCTATTTATCAGTGGCCCCGCCTCGAGCATACTAAGCGGCCTTTTAATCAGCCCTGTGATTTTTCCCGTTCCATACAAAGGAAGGAAAAGGAAAAGCAGTCCTGAACCTGGTACGTCAACGGGGTCCGGGGCTAGAACGCAAGAAATCATCGTATTATCGTTTAAACGTCTTCATTGAAAATCCATTCGTTGAAGTTACTTTTGTGCATCGAATTACATGCATAGGCTTGTGTAGAAGCATTAAAAATATTACAACAAAGAAGAACAAAACGCAATGAAAGTTTAACTTTGCGATCAACAGGTTTCTGACAAACTGTAGATGAGAACGTAATTTGACGATGAAAGCATGTGTAACGACTGAAGTTTGGAGAATATTTCTCCAAGAAATATTAAGAAACTTAATAAACATAAAAGCAAGGTATCTCGACTCATCTCAAGAGAGACGCAATCTCTTACTTAAATTCCATCTAAAATTTATAAACCTTCTTAATCTTCCACTCATCATAGCAGAAATTAAAAATTATAGTTGATGATCTATAATCTGTGATTTAAAGATACGTACGCTTAAACAGAATCTCAGAATTCTAGAATAATTAACCCTAGTATGGATATCTGAATAACCTGCTACTTGTTGCTATTTCCTCCAAGCATTATTTCAATTTTTTAATTAAAATATTACAAAATCCTCGAATGCTGATTCTTTGCATATTTCGTCGAAATTCATGCAAGATTAGTATCTCACTTGTTGAATAAACGCAATACTCTTGTTATCTATATAGATAAAGAATTAAAGATGCATTATTTCTTTCTCAAAAATCTTTTAGCCAATAAAAAAAGAAAGAAAAAATTATTCAACGTATCAATTCGAATCAATCCTAGACGCTTCGACAATCTGTCTGACGTTAGCCAAACAGTGAACGTCACTAACGAATTGCGTTCGCGCAAAAACGCTAAAAATCTTCTATTGTTTCCCTGTTTCGTTGAGGAAAATGGAAATGCAGACAACAAAAGTGGCGTACTTTAATCTTGTTTGCGCTTATCTCCTTAGCTTGCCCCATCGCTAGGAGACTCGGAGGTTAGAACTCGAAAGGGTCGACATCCCGCGGCGACGCCATAACGACGATGATAAAGATGAAGTTGATACTCGCGGTTAGAGCAGGAATCAAGACGATGAACGCTAGGAACGCGGACTTTCCGGCGTTATGTATAACCGGGCAAGATCTTATCTGTTACAGCCCCGGCCACAGTCGGGACCTTGTGAGAAATTCGGTAAATCCTCGTGTATCTGTCGTGTGAAAATGCTGCAACCGAAACTTTCGAGCTTCTTTCATTAGTGAAGTTGTAATCCGAATGCTACCTTGTAGAGTTTGGAATTTTTTACGGCATATTGATGTCCAGGTGATAACATTACTTTAACGTCGTAAATTTTGAGAAAATCATTCATGAATTTTATCTTAACATACGTCGCACCAGTCGAGTAAAAATATGTTTCTTCTATGTTACCGTGTAATTGTCAATTACTCCTATTTCCTGGCTACATCTGATAGCCATGATTTTTTAAATTACAAGAATAGGCCACACTACATTATGACGTAAGTGGATGATTTTAGAAATTCGTTTAATTCAATTGTAGACATGTTTGACAAATTTATTATCGCACGCTTTGACATATTTGAAAATCATATCCAGCAGCCAACATATCGATACTTAGCACATCATCCTCGAACGATCGACACTAAATCCAGACGATTTAGAGAAGGTTCGATTGAAAAGAATAAAAATTCAAGAAGCTGGAAAATATCTGTCGCTCGTATCTTTCGAAACAACTAAAAGTTCCACGTTCGATGTTTTATACGATGATTCCAGAGTTAAGAGGGACATTACTGGTCGGTCAGAGAATCATCTGGCAGCTCTTGGCCGATCGTGATAAGAAAAAAATCATCGAGCCGGTTCGGGGAGAAAATTCGAAGCTGACGCGGCCTGCCATGGCAATACAGAGACAGGGACATTACCATAAAGCCGAGAATTTTACGAGAATTATGTCCGACGTCCGAATCGCGGGTAGCGCCGCGGGATACCCCGTGGCGTTCCCTGTCGTTATCAAAATTCCGTCACAATGGCCACACATCAACTCCCAGCACGCCGCGTTTTCTCTGTGGTCTACGCCTCTCGCGCGCAGGACCCTTCTGTTGTCTCTCTATAGGGTGTACTGCCGTCGTCTTCAGGTTCCTCCTCCGATACGCTCGTCGAATCGCGATTAAGGTTTCCCTTTACTGGAGAAGAGCATTCGTGGACGATTGGAAATCGAATTAGTCTCTGTTTCGTTCTTTGGTTCTTTCACCGAAAATTTGTGAATTTAAAAATTGAAAGGAAATTTAAACTAACGTATAAGGTTGTTCAGAAAATTCTTAGACAAATTTAAGTAAAATTTGAGGAAGGTATATTTCGTCGAATAAAATATGGGAATATCGTTTCTTTGAAATAAGAGCAGAATTCTACCAAATTTGACCGAGGAAGAAGGAGAAAAGAGTTGGTTATTTGATAAAATTAATATTAAGCTACCCTCTTTCAATCTTACAAAAATTTCCTTTTCCTCCTCTTAGAAAATTTAAACCGCTCTGCATAACAAATATAAAAGGAACAATAAAAAGTAAAAAGAACAACAAAAAGATCGTGATACAAAAATATTAACGAGTGATTTTATGAAATATTTTATGCCTAAAGGTAAGTGGTGCGCTGGGAGAGATTTAAATACTGTAATAAATGTGTCCGTAATCGAAGATAAGTTTAAAACGAACGCACAAGGCAAGGAGAATTAATGAGGATAAACACGATGAATGTAGTACCTAGATATTTCACGCTGCGTTAATTATTTGTACAAATTTTTATTCGCCTTATAGAGATACTAAAAATGTATTTAAAGGCACGCAGAAGTATCGTGAAACTAAATCGCAAAATAACAGTATGTGCTGGTACCATAATATCGGGTTCAGTAAGAGAGAGGAAACGATTGGATCATTGGATAGGCGGAGGACTTCGTTTTAGGAATGAGAAACGGCGAAGTTCGGCTTGATTCATGGCTACACCTGACGGTGAAGTTCACAGTTTATTTCTGAAATGTTTCTCCGCTATTTCTGCGCTACGTTAACAGTCAGTTCACGCAATCAAGGAGGGATTCCATGGAAAGCCTCTGGATACAGCAAATTCCCTTACAGTAACCATCTCTATCTTTAGCGAAATAACAAATGGATTAGCCCAAAGAGGAATTTGTCCGCTAATGCAGTTCAAAAATAAGAGTACTATGAAGTATAATTACTATAAATTTACCACATTAACTGAATAAATTAGAGACATACTATTTTAAGAAAGCAGTAAAAAAATATTGTTTAAAAAGAAATCTATCTACTTTACATTGTACAGTAATGTCTTCTTTAGGCAAACATCAGGAAAGATAAGGTTCTATTATTAACGATAAAATAAAAAAAGAAATTTTGTTGCATTCGATTCTAAAGATTAACTGAACAAGGAAGAAAAAACGAGCCGAGTAATATCGAGAAAGTTATCGACACGAACAAACAAAATTAACTAAACGAACACAAACAGAATTCAATAAACCGAAAGTTCTGTACCACGTCAAATCTGATTTTCCAAATAGTAAAACACCGAAATTGAAAAACTCTTGAAGTGGCAGAACTGAACATGAATTGTTGTCGAAAAATGAAAAACGAAGCGAATTACTTCTTACTTTAAAATGTCAAATATTTCAATTCACAACGCGTCACCCGTTAGATGAAAGAAAGCTCTCGCTGGGAGCAAGCGTTCAGGTAGCAAAACCGGCGTGGCTGCTGCGTTTTGTCGTCCTTCGTGAGTCGTCCTCGTTCTCCTCCTCGTCATCGTCTTCCTCCGCCTCCCTGTTCCTCTTCCTTCCAGCCCCGTTGTCTTCCACAAAGTGAACCCGTCAGCGAATCGTACGTCGAATAACCATAAAGTCGTCGCTTTATGCTGGAATCGTATTCCCAGCGTTCCCGTGGACACTCGTCCGGGATTAAAGTCGTCGGTTCTTTAATCGTGCCGAAGGATATGACGCTCCGGAACCATTCTGCGGTCACGATTATGTACGAGGACCCAGCCAACCGATACACACAAAGGTAAAACCTTGGATTTGCGACCGCGAAACGGTCAAGCCATCGATGATGCGATGCACCAGTGATAAACGTGAATGGGATGAAGGCTGTTCGCCATTGGTAATGTGGAATGTTTCCCTGAAATAATATTTGAATATTTGAAGCATATGAAAATTGTTAGAAGAGCATAAATAAGGCTAGTCGTTATGCAAAATTTATGATAAACGTTCGTATCTATAAACAGTAGAATTTTGATTTTTACTAGGAATTAATAGAAAGAATATACGTTCGATTTAAATGCCAAATAGAGTATGACGTTGTGTCGAAGAATATCATAAAAGAAATTCCCAAATATTTGAGTTAATCAAACGAGTATCGGTGTTTTGGTACTAATTAGATATTTCTAAATATAATTTTCGTGACATTTGCCAAGTAATTAATTACAACATTGTTAGCATCAGTCACTTATCGCATTATCTTTGAGATTTTAGGTTTACTTGAACAACGAAGAATTGAAATGAATAGAAAGGTTGGTTGGTAATTAAATACACTGTTTAATATTATTATTATAAACTTATCAAGTCCTCTTACACTAGAAGAACAAATGAAGTTCATGAAAGTGTATCAGACGCCGGGAAACGTTGAATCATCAGAGCTGAAGCTTACGGTCCGCCTGTGACAGTAGATTCGTCGAGACGCGCGTAATTTCTCATTAGAATAAATTACGACAGATGCAAAACTGACGTTTAAAACAAATTGCATAAACTCTTTCGCGAAAGTTTAATAAAATCATTACGTAAACGGTTACTTTTTAATTGCACTTCAGCCCTTATCGCAAACCCTTGCAATTAAACCTTAATTGCAAGACAATCGCCAGGGAAGTAGCACCAATAGAGGAAGCCGCGGAACGATTTCCCCCTCGTCGCAAAAATAACACGAACCCCGATTGGAACAACCAAAAATACAAGCGACGATATTGTTTGGCTAGAGACATCAGAGGGAAGCCGCTTCTCGCGCTGGCTCGCGTCAACTTTCAGCCATACGACATTCTCGTTTGTCCTCTTTGACAACCCGCCGAATGGGGCAGCCGTCGACTTGTTTATCCAAGCCTTCTTCGTCGATTCCTGTCGTTGAGAAACGTTCGATCCATCCGTTTCACGCCGTTAACGACGGTTATCGCTCGGCTTACACCGGAGCCAGACCAGGTGAACTAAACAGCGGCCAGGAACGACGAGGGCCGATAGAGGATGTCGCTGATAGCTTCCGACACCGATGGAATTATTTATGCGAACGCTTTAATAAGATAATAATGCAAAAGAGGTGGAATGGTTGTAAGCAGTGTGTAAATACAAGCTTGAAATTGATCCACTTTGATTTGGGTTGGTATGAAGCTCCCGGAGAATGGGGTTTTTACAAAAGAATTTATATTTTTATGTAAAGAAAGACTAGAGCAGAAAGGTTACATTTAGATTGCTAATTGGGAATTACATACTGTATTACAAATTCTTTTCTTATCATTGAAACGTTTTCAAAATACTATTGTACGTACGTGTTCTCGAAACACTTTGTTACTTTAAATCAAGCCTGATACGGTATATCAAATTGTTTAACTTGGGCTTGCTGTATTTATACAATATAATTATGCGAAAGAAATAGTCAAATGATATAACCGAAGACTGAAAGTAATTTCTAACATGTACTGAAGTCTAAACGCCAAAGTGTATGAGCAGCCGTGAAAGTGTTAATAAACAATATAGCTTGCCGCAAAATCAACGAGTCACTATCAACTATTGGAAAGTTTCGTGGAGGAGGTATCGTATGGTTTGTAAATCACACCTGTAAGACAATTCTATTCTCCTTCTTCCAACTAGGACGAGCCAAAGAAACACGAATTACGTATGGCGGGGCGATAACAGAACGGCGTTCCCATTTCAGGGTAGTCGGTTACATTTTCGCGGGACGAGCTTACATAAATAACGAAGGCGCGGGTGCAGCAAGCCAGAAACACTGTTACAATCACAGTTCGCGGAATGGCTCGATTCCCCGCGAGTACCATAACTCACTTTATCATCGAGCCTCTTAATGAGTCTTCGCGTTTATTCTCTTTTCGTTTTTTCTCTTCCTCTCTCCCTCTCTCTCCCTCTCTCACCCTGTGCCTATTTCTCCCTACTCTTCCTCGCGTTCATCCAACATTTGCCAGCGGTTTTCGCGCGCAATATAATAGGATATGGGATCCACGAGCGAAGGAAGCCAGCCAACGCGAAGTGGTTATGGTCTATATCCTCTTTCACCCGTGGTGATCCTGGCCAACGATAAAGACGGAAGCTCAAATAAATCGCGCCGCCGCCGGATGCTAGACACCGAACGTACCGGCCGCGAAGAATAACGAGGATTTCATTCCTTCGGGGTTACCCCGCCTAACTGCTGGATCGCGTCGTTTCACTGTCATAAATATGGCGGAAAGCTGCCGGATGGAAAAAGAACTAGGAAGAACGCGTATTTATGGCCGATGGAAAACTTTACGTGTCACTTCGTTCGTATTTCTTCTTTGACTCTCTTCTATCTTTTTATTCGTCTTTGTCTCCATTTCTATGGAATAATGTTGTGGAACACTGGCATTTGGATGTGTTGAGTTCCGATTGAGTTTCATTCTCATCTTCGTCTTCGTCCCTTTTATTTTCTTCGCCGTTCAGTTCCTGTATTTCCACATTTGTTATTGGGGGAAAACGTTCGTTTGGGTGGGGCAGGGAGCGAGAAAGAAAGAGACAAAGAGAGAAAAAGAAAAAACGCAAGAGCGAGGGTTGGTCGATTTCCTTACACGGGGCAGTAGGAAATGCGTATCGTGTTGCCCTTGATAAATGGCCGCCAGTTAACGGCATAGAAACATTGTTATATCCCAGGGAAAAAACATCACGCCTCTTATGGAACTTTTATAATTTCATTTGCCGGTCTACTTCCGGTTTGACGACGGTTCCGCCGTTGTTACGACGCCACAGTGTTATCCAATGATTTTGCGTTTCTCTTCCCTTCCTGTGGAGGGGAGTAATTGGAGTGGACCTTTGCGATCAGATGCTCGATTTGATAGCGCTGTACATCGGTCGATGGGGGATTTATTCGTTTCTCCAGTCGCCACGATGGGATTGAAAATTTCATGATTATTTCCAATAAGTATTGTATATTTTAAATCGAGCAAGGTCCATTTCAAAATAGCAGATTTGGCCAGCTTAATTGATCGCGAGAGAGAAATATTAGATCATTAGATGCTTCAGCGAGTGGAATTTTCGCGGAATTAATTGTACACGTTCGATTTTGCAGCGTGATCATTAATCTACCGAAATTTCCTGGAATTTCTATCGTGAATAACGAGCGACGAAGAAATCAGGGCCAAATACTGCGCCGGTATTTTCGAAAATTTCAATAAAATAACTATTTATCAAGGTAGTAAGCTTGGAAGGATTTTGATGAAAATGCTTTACGCATAAATGTTTCAAACAAATTATTCGATGTTTCAAATAAATCGCTATTTTGACAATTAGAGATAAGGAGAGATACTTCTTTATTCATGGCAAACCTATAGATCCAAATAACGATATGAAATATTGGAAATATCATATATAATCGTATATCGTATATCATATATATCGTATAAGACAAGTTATTCGATATACATGTATTATACGTGCGATGTTAATGATTCCTGTAACCAGAGACAGCCACTATTTCGTCTCATTTTTCCGCTTATCGTTTAAATTTATTTTTCACGTGTACTCTTTTCTTCTCTCCCCTTGGAACGCCTCATTTTTGCTCCAACTCAACATGCTCACGAACTGTAACTCTGGTATCGGTCGAGAATAATCCATATTTATGCGATAGGAGAACGCGGCTCGTTCGAAGCGCGGATTTATGTATCTAGAATCTAGATATTCCATTTCTCTGATGTGCATGCGTGTTCTTTAAAACCTTCCTTAGATTCTCTGATGCATTGTTGCTTTTAATTTCAAATTTGCTGTGCTAGGATATGACTCGAGAATAATATATTTATCTACTTTTTCACTGTTGGTTACCTATCAAAATATTATTTTTTATTGCATTAATTTGGCTAGAATCCGTAAGAAGACCAATTAATGTACACAAAATGCAACATCTAATTTAAAGTTTAACCGAACAAATTCATTTTCTGAACATTTCCTGATTCTAGTATACAATGTGTCGGAATATTTGATTAACTTTTAATTGCTCAACATTTAGATAATTAAGATATCTACCGTGTCTACACAAAATCTAACATCTATTTCATACAAGTCGAATATTTTTTAGTGCTATTAACACTTAACAATTATATTACAAATCTATTCACCGATATCGCAAAGCATTAAATACAAATTAAAATTTTTCGATGTCTACATATATTGCAAATATGCGTCCGAATATTCGTAATTGACAATAGTTAACATAATACGTTAAGATCATAAAAAAAGACGGCGAAATATAGATCGAAATAATCCGGAGGAAGATCCGGCGCATCGATGCTGGATTCTTAAACGCGTCCAAGCAGGTGGGACGATGCTAACCGAGATATCGCCGGCGCGAACACGCAGCTCGCTCTCGCCACGAGGGGAACTATGCTTTTCTTATAGAGTGTGAGATGCATTTTTTCAGCTTCCATTTGCAGACAATCGACGCGGTAATCACGGGTTGGGCGCCGGAAGCCGAGAAGATATTCGCGCGCTCGCGATCAGATAACCCTCTACTGCCTTTGCCTGACCTGCCTTGCTTTCTTATTCCTCCTACCCGTCCTCCACCTCCTGTTTCGCCGTCATCCACTACCTTTTCCCTCCCTTCCTTCTCTGTCTATGTGGGTTCGTTGCCAAGCATTCGGCCTCCGTTTCGCCTGACAGGCCGGCCAGAACAATGAGACGAACTTAACAGGATTCGTAAAAGCGGGAGAAACCGAACGCGAAACGCTACGCGAATGATCGTTATCTTCGCCAGATCTGATTCACCGCCCACGCAAGCTTGCACGCGGGCTTGATCGTGTTTATGAAGTGGCTGGCCGTTGCCTGAATGGCGGACGGATTAATTAGATTTCGAACGCCGCCACGGTGAAAGCTTCCCGCGTTTCTGCCTCGACCCGTGTCGAGTTGAATGAAACTCGAGCTACTCCCAGCTCCAGGCTTCTTCTTGTGTCGGTCTTAACGGTGTGCGTTGTGGCACGCATCGAAACGCGCTTCCCTGCGTTCCTGGCTTCTCATTGTGACTTAAGGTTTGGCTCTATGTGAAGGAACACAGGCAAAATGCAGGATAAGTAGATTTTTATCGATTTCTCTTTTTAAGGAAAAAAGAAATATTTTAATATAAAATAATTTAATCTAAATATAAGAAGACTCTGATAAGTACAAAGATACTGTCGATGAAATTTTGTAGAAGTTAAAAGCATAGCTGTTAGGATAACAATATTTTAATATTATGGGAAATAATATTGTAAAATCGATGGAAGAATATTATTCGTACGTTGCTACATGGATGATGATCAGAAACACCACTATGATATCAGGATTCGATCTTCCACGAACTTTTAGACACTATCGTTAAGTCGTTCCGTTATTAACAATTCAATCTGAGCATCGAGAGAACCTCCCAGCGACGACCAGGCGGTACCAGCGTGATTGTCGAAGGTTGGTGACATTCACGGTGGCAATCGAGGGGCTGTGACGACGAGCATCGAGGCGGTGCGCTTCCTGGAGTTTCCGTGGCACTCCGATCGGCCGTTGTACGGCGAGTCCAGGGCCCGGAAGATCACCGGGTATACGTCTCCCGCGGGGAAACATACCATTTATCCACGTCAACCTCATTCACCAACACCGGCATGTCCCAGGCCGCAATCTACGATCCTTCCCCACGTGACGGTGCCGCACATAAATATACTTGATGCACGCGCACACGCACCGAGACCGTTTGCCCTCTTCCCTCCCGTGTCCTCGTTCCGAACACCACCACCACCAACGCCGCCGCCCCCTTTTTCCTTCTCTGTCTGCTCTTCTCAGCTCGTGTCCGCGCGTTCTGGCTGCAACGTCCTCGTTCAACGCGAGATGCAAGCCCGAGCAACGTAGCGAGCGCACGGTAACACGCGAGACCGCGTGGAACACACGTTCCGTGATCAGAGAGACCCAAAGGTGGACAGGTGTGCATGTACACCGTGAATATTGTAGGCTCTACAACGTAGAGAATGTCCGTGTGTAAAGGTATGGCTATTGTGCGTGTCTGGCCGTGTGCGAGCGTTAAGGTAGACACACGTGGAACAGGCGACCGCGGCAGATTCACACTGAAAAGAGTCGGCATCCTGCTGCTTGGGCGGCTCGCTGTGGATAGACGTCGCGATAAAACGCGGTTAACACGGAAATTAACCGTTATATCTTTGCACTTATTTACTCTTACACCAACCAGATAACGTAGCGAGCGAAACACCGTATTTTACATAATGCAATCGGCCCCCGAGCTTAGACGATGCACCGCTGCCTGAATCAAGGGCCCGAACCGAGCATCCCGGATCCGTTACCGATTTTACCGATTCTTTGCCTCTTCAAGCTCACCTTAAGATACCGTGAAGCATGAAACGTCTCAAGATATGCTGAATTTAGAGTAGACTGGTTATATTACTTGGATAGATTCTTTATTGTCATGTTGGAAAGAGTGGAAGATCAGATCTGCAAGATTTATCGGTTGTTCATTTTTGATAGTTATTGATAGGTGTAGAGATTACAAATTGCTGTAATGTATGACAGATAATATCAACCAAACATTTGCAGCCGTTTCTTTACTTGTACATGTACTGGATGTTCTACTAATTTCGGTAATTTTCTTTGTCTCGATGGATTTTTGACTACAGAATTTACCAAGATAAAAGAATCGCAAGTCGGAGAGAAAAATTATACTTTTTTACATTTCTGCTATAATTCCAAACTTTCGGCAGATAACATGTGTATGTAATGAATCGAAGAACAGCAGAGGTTCGATGTGGCTTTGCTTTTAATCATTTGCAATTTTCAAAAAACTGTAGTTAGATATTTAGATTGAAAAATCATTTAATTGTAGTTAGACGAAGAATAAAGTATTTTATTAAATATCTAGAAATTTCTTTGCTATTAATATTTTACTGTTATTATGTTTCTTCAAAGATACGTTTAATCTTCAAAGCTAACGGATGAAGTAAATCTTCGTTAATCTTAGATTACCTTGAAATTGGATGATACGATGTTGGGAAGTGGATAAGGATTGCTAATAACTCTGCAGTTACTTATGCACGACGTCGAGATACATGTATTTCGAGATTAGCATAAAGAAAGTGTTAACGAAGCCTTCAAATTACACTCGGGTTCAATTACGCTAATTAATTTCTCTTTCTCACGATTGATGGAACCAGTCGGGACACGAGTTTTGGAACGACTCAAATCTAGCTTGAAATATTGCCAATTTACAAAATTTAGAATACGTCTCTACCGCAATATCAGGATGTCGATCAAGGTCCCTTACTCGAGAATCTGTCATCACTTGAACCGCGCTATTTCCCTTGAATTTTCAGAAGCAAACTTAATTAAAGAAACAGATGACAATCTCAAAGCAAATATATCAAACTATTACTCCTCGACTCTTCACCAATATTTCCATTTGCTCCAACACAATCGTTATAATCTGTTTTAGAAAAATCGAGAGATTTTAATCAGTAAACGGTGTAAGTAGCGAAAACAAAAAAATGCTGAATGCAAACTTAATCGTTGTATGCGCTAATGTTAAAATAAAAGATAAGATAAAACTCGAATTATAAATATTACATTTAAAACGATATTTCTTATTTATTATAAAAATTCTTGCTTATAGCACTTCAACTTCGCGATTATCTTAAACACATTAAAAAATGACGAATTTAAAAAAGGAATAATCAGGGACTCGTTATGCCTCGTCAAACTACTTTGTCTATACTAACTGCAAGCTAAGACAATTTTTCACCCCTAAAGAACCCAAATTTCGATACTCGACCCAATTCGATGCTCTAGGACGCTCTAGGTCCGTTCGCTCGAACCCCGTGGCAATTTCCTTGGAATCCTCGTGGAGACGTAAGTAGAATCAGCCGTCGAAAACGGCCTCCAGCGGCATTCGCCAGATGACTCTCGTTCTCGGCACGGAGAATCCCCAGGTCCGTGGATGCTGGTGGGACCAGTTCCATCTCCACGCGGCTCGGTGGCTCGCCCGTTTCCCATCAGCACGGTGTCAGTCTGAATAGCACGTCGACCAATCGGACGACTGCTTTATCTTCGTACGTTCCTCCCATTGGCTGGAACCGGTCGGGTTTCTATCGAGCGGGCGTCAGAAGGCCGCGCCTAGCAGAGAGAGGTTGCTGCTTCGGATCTGGGGTTAGTGTACCTTCGTTTTCCCCTCCAGCAGATCGGACAAGGACACCAGAGTACGGGCAAGAGAGAATGAGAGAGAAGAGAGAGGGAAAGGGAGAGAAAGAGAAGAAGTGGTTGTAGAGGGGTGGAAGAGGAGATAGACCTAGTGCTCGTCTTCTTCTTCGTTAATATTGCTTTCAGCCTTCCCTCTGCTAGGCCGTTCCGAAAGTCCCTGATCGATATGACGTCGCATCCCCGGAGTCTTAGAGCGGGACAGACCTCGTGCACCCTTCCTTCGCGTCATGGGGGTTACTTCAAGCCGTCTTACGTTTCTCTCTGTGCTCGTAATCTCCAAAGATTGCGAGACGGAGAAGCTTCCGTTGATTGAGAGTACTCGGATCGGTGGGACTTTTCCTTTCCTTCTTTTTTTGCTCTCTTTCGTAGATGCTCATTGGAGGGAAACGGGGTTGCGACCTCTGTCGCGTCTTCTCGTTCGAGTGGATTGAATTTTCGAGTCGACTCGGGACATCTGGGATGAGGGTGGCTGCGATCGCGACTCGAGAGCGCCGTGTTTCCAAAGTAGGTTGATATCTCGTCTCGTTCTCCGGCGAACGAATTTTAGGGCGAATCTGATCGTTAACGATATTTATTCCATGTACCAATTCCGTACGAGGTTAACCTATGAATCTCGTTAAGTACGATCCACTCTCTTTCTCTTCGGCATAGACATACACGATATTAGTGGAGGATCGAAAGTGGCGTCGGTCAGCAATCAATCACAGTAGAAACAGCCGTCGATCAGACTCGTGTCGTTGGTTCTCTATTGTTCCGCCTTCCGTAAACGGACTGCGCGACGAATTCGAGGAAAGTCATGGAACGTAATTGCCGTGAAACGCGGCTCAAAAACTCGAAACGCGAGAAGAAGCTGTCGATCGGTGGTAACGGCGCATAAAATCGGCGAGGCTCGATTCGTGGGGACCGTGTACGATTGTGCCTCGGTTAACGAACTTAATGGGATATATGTGCTTGGCGAAGGAGAGAGAAGGGGAGGAAAGAGGGGAAGAGAAAAAGAGAGCATACGGCACTCTAGAGACACGATTCCGTCGCGCACGGTGAGCGATGAATTTCCGTCGTGTTCAGTCGAATACGCGTGCGGCCACCGGTTTCGTGGCCAAATATAGTCAGCCGTTTTCAGGCCAACGAATCCAGAACTGGCCGCCGAGGACAATACGTCTAACTGTCACCGTGATTCGATTACAATTAAACCGTGTAAGAGAAAATCTAGAGTTGACGAAACAGGTGCACGCGCTCACGTCTCGTGCAACATTACCCGTTCGCACTTTCCATTCGTTTCGTCCTATTTAGTGCAATTGTTTGACTTTCTTGCGATTCGAAGTTACGAAGTACGACTTTTTCTAATTCGATTTTATGAAGTATGAAGTTTCTATGAGATTGTTTCAAACAGAAACTTGAAGATCGTGGGCTGAGTGGAAAGAAGTGAAGAAGGGTTCGAGGATAAGCTCCGTCTTTCTTGCGTTGTCATTGTTCGTAACCTTCCCCAATCGTCGGATCTCATTTAGAATCGTTAACTGTCGTATTGTAATAAAATATCTGAAGTTTCTCACTCGAAGAAATTTCACAATTCTAATATCGATTATTTTCTCTCGCGGAAATAAGGTAATGACCATTTTCGTCAAAACTCAAAAAGCTTTAACATCGTGTTTCGACATTCGTCGCGATTAATCTCGCGAGGACGCGCGCGTGGCTGGTCGGTCGATTTAACATTCGGAAAATCCCTTGGCTTTAGCGGGATTATCGTACGAAATCCGCGTGTTGGGCAGCGCGTTTCTAAGCGGGTTCTGCGGCGGGCCGGCACGGCATTCATTATTCATGATTAGCGCCTCTAGCTCCCGTCGACGTCGTTTTCAAAGCGTTTACCGGTGCGTTCGCGTTTCACTCTCAATTAATTTGTAATCGTGCCAGGTGGGGGCGAGAGGTTAGGAGGAGCAGAGGGTGCAGGAGGAGGTGGGACCGCATTGAATGGGAAGAGCGTGGTTCCACTACTATCAAAGAGAAATGACATGACACGCGAATGGTTAGTCACGCGTCACTCACGCATACAGCTACAAATTGCGTATGCTCCGAACGGGCCAGCAGCAATGTTCCAGTTCGCCGCGGCCGGACGAAAAACGTGTTCCCGCGACGATTTTAATATCGCTGACCGTTTGTCACGCGGCCTGCGACGAGATACTCTGGAACGTACGCGCGCCGGTCTCGTGTGCCTGCCGGTCGCTCGCTCGCTCGCTCGCTCGAGTACTCCGCCGCCTCTCGTCGTTCGATGTTCTTCTCGTCACCGACTATTTGTTTTCTCATCCGTATTTTAAACTTGAACTTCGTTTTTCATTTATCTGTAGGAAATGGAATATCGATATCGTATTTACGGAATTAAATGGGATTCTTCTTTATTTGGCGGATCAAAATACTTTCAGAGGGAAGAAGATGGAATGTACTATTTATTAAAATTCTGGGATTTGAAGGTTCTTTTCACATACACGTAAATATATTTGAAAGGCTGAGAATACATTTCACGTAGAATTAAAGACATTCGAAAGGCAAAAGATGGTTTTAAAGATTTCCAATATCGTTTCCAGAATTGGATCAAGGAGACTAAATTCCTTGAAAGTCACTTTGATTCTCCAAAGTCTACAAAAACTCAGTTCGATTACTTTTGACTCAGAAGCTCACGTATTACACCTATCCGATACAGAAACTGCAATACCATCCTCCATTCTTTTTCCGCACTGGGATGTGCACAGTGAAACTCTTCCGAACCTACCGCTCCAAAACCCAATGCATCCATCCTTCTCAGCCACCCAAAGCAAAGCACCCAAGAACCTTCGACATCCCACAAACCCGATGACATAATTGACGCCCGCGAAGCGAGTTGTTCGAAGTGATTCTTGTCATCCGGCACGGAGGTCGACTAGATGCCGGCTACGTCGACGCGTCGTAGACGAGGACGCCATACACGGTCGGATGTAACGTAAACGAAGACAGAGGGAGATCGCGGGAACGCGCAAACGCCAGGCGTCCCGACGCCTCTACCCCGTCGGGGTAGCCACCGAAAACCCCACCCCGTGGCTGCGACATCGGTGCACGCGGGGGCCAGCCCCTCTATTCTGCCATGCCGACGTCCGCCCCTGGCCCTGGCTGGCCAGCCCCAGGATCGTACTATTACGCCGACGGGGAACAGCTTCCCTCGCGGCCAACTCGACTGCCGACCTTATCCGCGACGCGCACGATTTTCCCTCGCCGGGCAAAAAGAGGAGCGGCGTCTCTCGGTCGGACGGGAAAGTGGCGTTTTCCGGCTCGGTTCCGTCGCCGAAACGAAACGGCGAGACACGCGAGAACGTGGCTGCGACACGAGTCCCGACCCCTGGTGATGATCTGCGGGCAAAGGTGATAGAGCAAGTTCTCGAGTGCGAGAGGAGAGGATCGACGAGAGGAACGAGACTGAATACGGGGAAGCAGGTAGAGGAATTCAAGGGTTGAGGTGGTTGATGGTGGTTGAGCACCGGGGAAATTGGACGATTGAAGCAAGATCAGAAATATTGGATGTTGCATGGAATTATAGTGGTCCTTGTGAAGTTGTTCGTGGATTTGTTCGTGGAATCGTGTGGATGTTAGGATGGTTTCGTGGACGCGTTGGGTATAGGTAGTGACATCACGACGTGAGTGATGTCTTGGATGATGTGCGAAGTTTAAACGTATCATGTTTGATAAATGATTTTGGTAAATTTTTAAATGCTTTGGTACTAACGTAACAAGCTGGGCTTTTAGCGTCCTTTACTGACATAACAATTTAGTTTAGTTCTATCGCTAGAACCTAGGGAATTGTTCGATAGATTCTAATTTGATTTTCCATTTCCAATTCCATTTCTATGAATTCCGATGCGATTGCCATTTTTGAAGCAGGAAAATTAAATAATAAGTAATTAGTCGATTCGAAAGAATTGCATGACACCTATTTCACGCTATTCGACTTTCCAACGCAGCATTTTCAATCGTCCAACGCTCTGCCTCGACTTTCTCACCTCACGACTGCCGCGACCGCTTCCGACGGACCTCGAAAACGTCGACATTCGACTCTCGATCATCGACACTGAACCTGAAAAACCTTCCTACTCGTGATTCAAGGTCGACGCTGCCATTCAGATGGAAATAGCCAGGTTCGTGGAATAAATTCAGCGTTGTGGGAACGTTGGGACAGGAAGCGACGGCAGACAACGAGCAGACAGAGGAAGCGTCAAAGACGTCGGTAGCGTCGGTGAAATTCACCGTCGTGTTTACAGCTGGTTAAACTAACAATCATGTAAGTATGGATTCAAGATGAATTGGAGCATAGAAACAGAATTTCAAGCGAGGTTAGAACGAAGGCTGGTGTTGATTTAATGACTGAGATTGGCAGGATAATTGAGATGATCTTTATTGCAATTTAAGACCTTTGCATCTACTTGACGGTAATATAGGGATCATATTTAGATAATTGGTTTCACTGTGTGTTAAATTAGTGTTACTGTGTAGATGTACAATGATTGAACAAAACAGATGAGATTATGTCTTTAATATAAGAATATTGTTGTTAAGTACTTTTCATTCGTATTAAAGCTTTTTAACCCTTTTTAATATAGATCTTTTTTTTTGCTACAGGAAAAGATTTTTCTTTCATCAATTATTAATACTAGAAGCATATTTTCTTTAGTGAAACATATTCCTCTTTATAACGAAGATATAATGTATTGAAATTGGAACTACTTTAATGGAAAATAAATTCCAATGCCGTTCAGCGCTGATTAGTAACTTATTAAAGCATAACCTTGCGTATATGCATCATCAAACGAGAATTTTTCTAAGAATATATCTAGAAAGTGTACTTCATTCTACCTTATCATCAACCAAAATTACCCAACCTACTTCCTCAACACCCATAATATACATGTACGATCATCCTGCAATCAAATGAAACACCCGAACTCCACGACAAATAATAAAGCAAAATCCGAATCGGAATATGAAAATCAAAGAAGCAGAAACACAGTTAAAGGAAAGAACAAAAGAACAAGAGGAGCGCGAGTAGAACAGTTGTAAATCAAGGAGCACACGTTCGGTCTAATACGTCGGTGACAAGCGGCAGCAAAACGGCGTCACCTTGTGTAGGAACGAGGTGTACGGTGATTCCAGGCGACGTCACCTTCCATTTAACTTACGGAAATCACGTGCGGCCCGCGCTCGTAAAGGACGTTGAGTTATTGTGGCGATCCGCAAGCTTCTACTAATTAGCTCGCGGCCGATTCGAAACCGAGAGAGCCACTGCCCCGGGAGTCATTCATTAACGGGACAGCAGTCACGAATTGTTTTCATTCATCGGTTCTTGCGTGCGCCGCCGCCGAGAAGTGTCCTGAATGAATGCGGGGCCGCCTCTCCATCTTCCTCCTCCGCCTGCCTCCTCCTCCTCCTCCACCGCCGCCTCCAAGAGGAGGAGGAGGAGGCTCCGAGTCCTTCGGCCACGGTGCTCTTTCTCGTCATCGTGATGACGACGTGGAAAAAAGTTCCGGTTCGTGTCGCCTGTGAATTTTCACCCGCGTGAAATCGAGGACGAGTGGCTCGACCAGCCTCGAGTGTCAGCCCGCCAAATACAATTGCGGCGGCAGAAGCTACCAGAGGAAAATTCATGGGCCAGTGGCCGGTACGCGATTAAAGTGTAAACGTTTTTATTTATCGATGTTCCATTGTACCGCTGTTCATTTTATGACGGCTGAAAATTGTATGTGGAGATTGCGTGAAAATTGGAAATCGTTTTGAAGGTTGTTTTATGGATGGTGGGGAAACGAGGGTTGAAAATAGAATCTGTAACTAGTGGTAATTTCATACGAGTATATGATATCCTCAAATGTGAATTTTCTAAGCAATTTAATAATATTAACCAACAGTAGAGAATATGTATGTACATTGTTATGATATCGAAAGTGTTACCTGGAGAGCTCCTTAGATAACGCGTAATTTATATGAGGAGTAATGAAATCAAAGAAGAATTTTGTTATTAAACTGTTAAATGATCGTGATAATTAGGTCAGGTATCGACAGTATAAAAAATAATAGCATAACATTATTCGACAATAGTAGTAAAGCATTAGTACAAACTGATGAATCATTCATCTCAAGAAACTTTTCGATGCATACACACACACACACACACACACACACACAAGTATTATTATGTATAAGTATTATGTATAAGCATTACATATAATATAAAAATATTATTTAAAGTATTATATCAAGTATCATAAAAGTAAGAAAATTATATAAATAGATTCAGTCTACTTAAGATCAACCTTAAGAACAAAGATCAAGAATTTTACTTATCGATATACCTGAAATTGCAATAATTCCATGCTCCGAACTGAAGAAACAACTACACTTGTCCCAGAATGCGCCGGTGGTCGCGGCGATTCTCCTCGAGATGCTGAAGGAAGTGGGCTGTGGGAGCAGCACACCCCCGCCAGGGGATGGTGCCATCAGCAATCGGCAGATCGGTACCGGTGAGAACAACAACACCGATGGTGGCCTCGGTTGCGGGGGTTGCGGCAGGGAGATAGCCGAACGATGGTACCTAAAGGCTGCGGATCGCGCGTGGCATTGCGGCTGCCTTCGTTGCTGCCATTGCCGTGTGCCTCTCGCCGCCGAGTTGACGTGCTTCGCCAGGGACGGCAACATCTACTGCAAAGAGGATTATTATAGGTTGGTAGAAGTAGTTGTAAGAGGATTAGGGTCGGGCGACGCTGAAGGGAATCTTAGAACGTGATCCGGTCCGCGAAACTGCGCGAAGCTACCCCCATCCTAGGGAATTTTATTTGTGGATTATACCACTCAGTTGTTTCAAGCATTGTCCAAGCTGGTTCTTTTATGACTGGCGTTTTCATTAGTTTAGTGGACAAAGTGGCTTGTATTTGTATCGAGTGCATTGAGTTTGAAATATTCTAATTTTGTAAGATATTGGAAATATTGGACACTATGATAGACATCCTTTAATGTGTAGATATTTGAATATCATACTTGTATTTAAATAAGTATGGTACGATAACAGTAAAGATTATCATATTTCAATCTCGATAAAAGGATAATCTCTCGATAAACAATCCCTTATTATTGCAAGTTCTTCAATTTTTTGATTATTAGATACGATTCAACTATCTACAAGATTAGCTTGAATTACCTACCTTCTATTTCCACCGATTTTGTATCATGTGGAATTGCTTTTGCCTTTAAAATTTATTAATCTCTTATTATTTGTAGAATTATTTCTTCAAAAATGAATGGAAATTAGTTTGTTGTATTCTTTCGTTAAATCGAAATAATAATTGAAAATGTTCTTCGTGTTCGATTCTCTCCTTTTTCGATATTTCACCATACGTTTTACGACACAAAGCGGATCCAACCATTCATCGTGGTATTTTACGTCGAATTACCGGGATGACGCGCGAAATTAATGCAAGATCCCCGAGCGTCGGTTGCCCGGGGCCGGCTTCCCGTTTCAGTATTTATTGGGGTATTCGCGAATTTGCATAGGAGCGTCCACCCCGCTCAAAACTTCGCCAGGACCACACAAAATGTCTACTAATGGCCAGCTCTAAACCGTGCTTGTCCTAGGTAGGCCTAACCTGGTCCTGAAATTCCGTTGTTGTGATACGTTCACCGTGATAAAAACACGCAGTCACGATTTCCAGCGAACAACCTCTTTCCGCCATCGAATGACACTTCGTTTTTCTTCGCGTGGGTACGCCACTGTGCAGTTTCGATCGATCAAACGCATGCTGAATTATTGGTTTTGGTCTTTTGAACGAGTACCGCACACACATACACATCCCTTCGTTTTCTACTTTCTAAATTCTGGCACAAGAATTCAGAAATTTATAAATTTGTTGATTTTATCTTTTAATTTTCATAGAAATTTTATTAATTTTATAGAAAGCTCCTCTATGGAAACCGTAACGTTTCTCATAAATTTAATAGAGTATTTTGGGGGATTCGAATAATTTTTTGTAAAATATATGGATAAAAGCTTGTTTCTCAATCTTAATAAAAGTCGAGGTCAATTTTGCGAAAATTATCTACGTGTCTTTAGTAATTGTAAGAAAATGAATTTGAAGTAATTCTTCATATAAATAAAGACGATTAGTAAATCCTATATTTGGTAATTTTTAGTAGCTCGTTAAGCAGATATATATATTTATTTTATTAGGTATATTATTTATATTTATTATATTTATATATATGATGTAATATTTTATTCTAAACTTAAATGCGCATTACCTTGCGCTCCGATTAATAATATAAAAATTTCAATAGCATGTTCCATTGTTCTGTAAGCACGCGTTTGAACGCAGAAGCTCGTCAGGGCGGTGCAGATTAAGATATTAAAATGCAAAGTCTCGATGAATGAAATTAATTACATTAAACGTGGTTATTGTGAAGATGGTAATTAGATGTTGGGAATCTGTTATTGTGTTTTTGCCTATGAAAACGGGTGTTCTCGTTGAATTTCCGAGTGCAGTTAACAGACGGCGACGGAGAAGCACGCGTTGCATAATTCCTGTAGTTCTGGAAAGCGTGAGAATCGTTTCTTCTCTTTTTCGTTTCGGGGTTTTCCCCTTCCTCATCCACTGTTCGTTCTTTCCTTTTGGCGTTAAGCGGATTGAAACTGTTAAATTGACGAGAGCTTCGACGAGAAACCAGCGTTAAATATTCAATCCCCTATGAATTATTCACTGCTAAAGTATTCTTGACCAACGAATAATATCAGTGGAACTTCTCCAATACTTCGTTCTATGCATGAATTAATTAACAAAGCTAAAGATTGCTCTTAGAAAAGAATAAAGAATTTACATGATTTCCCAATATGTATCTTTTTTTCAGCGATCTTAGAGGCGAGTGAGAAGTATCGTTGAGTGAACGAAAAAAAAATTCTGTGGAGAATCACAGAATCCAATGTTCTTTTCTATACTGTCTTATGTATGAATAAATTAATGAACAAAGCTACAAGTTGGAGGTTAGAAAAATAAAATATTTATTTCTATTAATTGATATTAAGGAAAATGGAGGGGGAAATATTGTGAAAAAAACGAAACATAAGAATCATAAGATTCAATGATATTTTCTATATTATTATCTTCAAGCATCGTTTCCTTGTTATTTTTGTAATGAGAGGAAAGGGTGATTATGTTACAAGCTTCCCCATTTCGGTCCTGTAATCATTGTCTAATCAGTGATACGTAGGCCGCACGAGCCCCGGTGAAACGGAATAATTAAAGGGAACAAAACGAGTTCAGGTTTGACGAGGAAGATTTTTCAACGAACACGTTGTTACAGCCAGAAAACTGAAACGTTTCTTTGCCGAGCTAAAGACAGTCGGAATAACGAATGCAACATTTCGCTGCGGCTTTGGCCGTAAGCTTCTCTTTACGAGGCTTTTTCCAGTGAAATATGATATTCCGCAAGCAAAACGACTCGTCAAAGAATCCATCCTCTTTCGGAGATGAGAATCGTATTTTTAAAGAACCTCTCTAGATATTAGAGTATTGGCAAATCAGTCATGATGTATACTATAAAAAAGATATGAAGTTATTTAACGTATTATGAATGGATGACGAAATATCTCGCGTTTCATATTTGTAATATTAGCATGAGAATAATGTCATTAGATAAATATTAATATTTAATTCTCAATAACGAGAAATTCTTAGCTAAATTTAAAAAGCAGTGTTAGCTCAAAACTATTGCAATTTAAAATAATTACAATCGATTATAACCGATAACCATTACATGCTAGACATATTTTATTCAAAGGAATACAACCTGATTTATAATCATACATCTAATCAGCAATGTCTCAAAATATCACACGTTGGAAGAAAAATACTCAAGCGAACTGTTAAAACGCAATTCCTCGTATAACCTGCTCACACCCATAAGCCACATCCTTTATCCTTGCCATCACAGCGATCCTCGAGTTTCAGAGATTCCAGACGAGGGTGGAACACGCCGTAGGCCGGTGTTCCTGCAGGCTGGAACTCCATGCTGCCGGTTCGTTAGAGAAGAATACAGCCGGCTCCCATGCAATATGCAACGATCCATATCCAGGCCAACCCCTTTGTCTCTATTTGGTTTTCGCGCTTCGAAAACTGTAACTTCGCCTCGATCGTCGACAACCGATATGAGAGCCTTGGCGAGGAAACCCCCACCTCCCTACTCTGTCTTCACTCCACCCTCTCTAACTCCCCTCTGGCCGCCTCCCTTCGCGGACGTTATGGTGTATTAGTGGAAGAAAAACGTAACCAGAGGGGGAACTGCATTGTTCTCCGATTTTGGTTCGAGCCGATAGTCACGAACAACGGGAGGTCACGTGCGCGCGCGAACGGGGAACATTGGCAAGGATCGATGAATTCGAGCGACGATCGGGATCGTTGATTTTGTAATTAGGGGATTCTACGAAGAACGCGTGATCGAGAGCTCGAGGCTGTTCGAAGGAACCCGGAACGACGCTCTTAGAAAGCCGGTTGCTACCGGTGAATCGAAACGGTTCCGTTGTATTAAGAGGGTTGATTGGTAGACAGATACCGATAGGATATAGTTGAGTCATTGTATTCATGGCTGGATATGGGATAGGTAAGGGGATCTTGCAGGATTTTCATCGCAGAGAAATATTCTTGTAGCTTCTACTCGTGTCTGTATGACAGCGTTTTTGTGGATTTATTAAAAATGAAATAGAAGTTTTTTCGAATAAATGTAGAGTTTAGTTAATATCCAATGGATAAATAGCCTACGTAGCTTGTACACTCTTGCACGCAGGAATTAGTTGAGTTTTCAGATGAAACGCAACTTTGGAAAATTTAATGTATACAAAATTTGCTTACAAAAATATTTGGCTTGTACAAATCTTCTGTCAGTAATGATAATCGTATCGTTGCAGTGTTATAAACTTCCAGAAAGTTTCGTATAACGTACATAATACAGACATATAATCGTAAACAATTTCTATGGTAAGTATACGGATATTTTCAGTGACACTGTGATTGAAATTTAAAAATAATGATGAATTATTTGTGTATTATTGCACAACAATTAATAGTATTGACGTGGCACATGTAACGCTTAAACTTATCGCAACAATATTCACGAGCAGACATTCTTGAGATAATATCGACTAGCGGCTGACCAGGCACGGGCATTACTCTACTTCGATGCGGATGAAAATGTAATCCACGTTAGAATTTCTCCGATCGAACAAAACGGAAAATGTTGCAATCGTAAATTGCATTAACTATACGTTATTGTACTGGAACTCGTTCAATTATAAAAATTTGTAGTCAGCGCGGCGTGCTCAATGGCCTGATTTATTTGTTTGTATATTTACAGTGGATTACATTCGTTGCCTACGAAAATGACGCGATATCGATAGCAACATCGAAGCCAGATACAGTAAGACACAGTACATGTTATACTTGGATGGTAGATCTTTTATTTTCAAAAACACTTTATCCCAACAAAATAACAAAATTAAACTTTGGTCGGAAACTTCTTGCAGCCACTGTAGTAGTTAACGGCAATCACGTTGTACTCCGTTTTCTCATTACTTTCTCTATGAAGCAGTATAAAACGAGGATGATACCCATTATTAGAAAGTGGATGTTGGTCGAATCGCATATTTTTATAAACTCAACTAAAGAAGCGTAACATAGGTAGAATTAATTCAACAGTATTTTTATATCACCACTATTTACCATACTTCACTTTGAATATTTTACATATATTCATATCTTACACGTATCCTGTATCCTTCTGCTCCTTCCAAAAAAAATTGTCTTCGAAGTCAGGTGGCACCGCCATGGCGGTGGCAAATATTTATTGCTTCGACTATTGTCAAATTAATAATGCTACCAAAAAAATATGCCGAGCGCGAAGGGTTAGGTTGTATACAAATTCATAAACGTCTGATCGTTATAATAATAATTATCTATAAAAGAATACGTCAATCGAAAAGATTTGTAATTTTAATCCGTAGGTTGTTCGCCGTTTCGAGATGTTCGCGATGTCGGGCGGGCATCTTCGCGACGGAGCTGGTGATGCGCGCGAGGGACTTGGTCTACCACGTGGCCTGTTTTACATGCGCCTCGTGCGGCACCCCGCTGAACAAGGGCGATCATTTCGGGCAGAGGGATGGCCTGGTCTACTGTAGGTGAGAAATACGAGCCCGAATTACCATCCTCCAAAGGCCGTCTCTTTGTTATCAACGAGTTTGATGACGAGAGTGACAGAAACACGAGGCGCGTCGACGTAGGACACTTATTATCGTTCGCTGCTCGCCTAATGACAGCCCTCCGGCGCGGGTGAATCCGGTTTTTTCTATTCTCAGAAACAGGATCGAAAGAGAGAAATAAACGGAGAGAGACAGAGAGTCGAGCTCGACGCGCGCTCTCGTAAAGAGAAAGACGTCGCGGTGCCGCTTGCCGCTCCGCGAGATCGATTCGACCGCCACTCTCGCCGGCTTATCAACGCTGCTCGTGCGTATTGCGTATCGATCCGCGTTCAGGATCCATCGGCAAGGATTTCACGCGAATAATCGTCAATAGGAAGCTGGAAGTCAGTAGGAGAAGTTTATTACAGGGCCTCTGATTGACAGAGTGATCTCTCAAGATGCTTATGTTTATGTCTAAGACTGTTTATGTCTAAGGAAAGAGATATCGAGTAGATGTAACGCGCAACGCGCAAACAGTGAGGCTGGAAGAGGAATTGGGAAATTTAGAAACGAGCTTTGTTGTTAAGAAGCTTAAAGTTCCATACAAAAAAGATTTTGACGCGAGAGTCAATAGCATGTACATTTTATTTACCTGAAAGTTGTTTTACTTTATGTCTGTAGAAAGCGCTAAATGGGGATGTATTTACATATTTCTCGTGCGAAGGGTAGGAATGAAAGAGCGGTTAAAAACTATAGAAGTAGATGATTTCCTCTGGTACGAAGTTTGAAAAATTTCGAAACGAAAGTTCCTCGTCGAAAAAACAAAAAAAAAGGCGTAAGTTTGAAAATCGCGCGATCTATTTAAACAAAATTAAGAATTAACGGAATGGAGGGTTGCAAAAGGATCTATGATAAAACGCTGGATTCGCCGATCCATCGATTCGATTGTGGGCGGGAAGCGGTCTTGCCGTTCGTCTATCTCCTCTCGCGAGCGTGATCGCGTTCGCGCGTTCATCGAACTCGGAGGATAACGCAGGGTCGCCACTGAAATACTCGACAGCAAGGTTCACGAATGACGAGCTGGTCGGTCCCAAGACCTCACTACGAGTTGCTGTGCTGCGCGGGGGATTACGGGAGCGCAGCCAGCAATATCGAGGACATCGGCTCGCCGGGAGTGTCGCCGCTTCCGGCTTATTACAGCGCCGCGGAGCAGAGCCCGATCACCTCATCCGGTACCGTGCAGAAAGGTCGCCCCAGAAAGAGGAAGTTGTCGGAAGTCACCGGATCCGAGTTACCTGTCACGATGAGGCTGGCCGCTGGAGCCCTTGGTGAGTCACATTTTACTTTTCTTTTCAATTTTTTATCATTTTCCGATTATTGTTTTTCTGTTATATATTTTCCTTTCGTCGAATTTTTGAAGATTGTTTAACTGACTCTCAATTGACGTTGTGTGGACCAAATCGACGATAAGAATATTTTTACAATGTAAGACCAGGCGTTAGGCGAGATTTTTAATGCAAAGTATTCTTGCGATTATAATTAAAGAAATACGGAGAATTTAAATACAGACTTGTTTTGTTCCTGTGTTCTGTGCTTATATTTTCGCATGTTACATGCAGCCTGTATATTATCACACATTAAGATTCCCTATAAATTCATAAATATTCGCAGTGTATTTGTTGTTTATTTATCACTGCACCGCATCAGCTGAACATTTATTCAATATATGAATTTATTTAACGACAGTAACATTTTCTCCTTAGATAAAAATGATTTAATTAAACGTAAGAATGGCAGAGGAATATTACTTGATCTGGAGAACGAGTTGCAAAAAACATACAGTTTCATCGTTGAGAAAGCAATGGGAAATTCCTGAGAAATATCGATCCCTGGGCTCGATCGGAAGGACGCGACGTCTGCGCCATCGTACCGCGGATCGATTAATCGCGCGGGCGACAGAGGGCAAAGAGAAATAGGCAAGGGACGAAGAAAAACGTCGGCCCCGGGGCCCTTTGTTCCTCCCGTCGTATAGTCGAAACAATAAAGAATTCACAAGAATCCAGTCTCGGCTGGGCTGGCGGCCTGAGGACGCAAATACGTGTAATTGGCAGTGGTGAAACAACGCGAGAACGTAAAAGAGGGATGGAAGGGGTTGCCAGAGGGATAATTGGGCCGGATGGTAAACGGGGGTGTGCTTTCAAACGTAGGTCTTAAAACCATGGGAACACGTGGTACTCTCGTTCGTGATCTCGTTTTCTTTCATCTCTCTTTTTCTCTCCGTTCAATATGTGTACGCGCGAAACTCTTTTCCTCTTTCTCTCTTTCGAAACCACCTAGTAGTACCAGCTTTCTGTTTCTCTGCTCTCCATCCCTCGAATCGAGCAAGTGAGTCGGGGGAGTTGCATTATTTGCCGAGCAATGAGTATAATGGCTGGTTCCTTCGGTGTGCAAACATTTGCCCGAGCTTTCGAGGATCGCGGACCGCGAATCGGCCGGAGATTGTTCTCGCTCGCCTCGTTAGGCGTTCTCTCATCGACATACAAGCGGAATTCTTCGACGGAATTTCCACCGGCTGTCTAATTGATCCATGATCCAAGTGTGCGAGTGCACGAGACACGACACGGCCGAAGCGCACTCTTTGTTTCGCGTGTCGGACATGTGCCAGCCGGTCGAACGGTTTTCCTTTTCGAGAACCAATCGAACAAACGGCCAGCCACTCGTTCGCCAATGTGTCCACGCATTTGGTCGTCGCGGCTGCTTCCAATTGGACTCGATGCTTAAATTGGCCTGCTCGATACGCCGGAAAACGTTTCGCTGGCCCCTTTACCGATGAGAACGAAGAAACGAAGAATCGAAAAAAAGGTGAAGAAGTAGACCGTTTGTGAAGATTTGTGGATGTTAAACGGCTGTTCTCATTTTATGTCATTCTGACATTTATTACGAGTAACGTAATAAATCCTTAAATTCGTATGCAGGCTGTTTCTGATAACAAGAAGCTAAGCATATCACAGCAATCTCGCTTGGTTTCAAAAATAAATTTCAAGTTTCAAACATTATTATACACAAGGTAATTAAAATTTATTGTCCATGAACAAATAGGTTCGAAGAAATACGAGTACGTGTTCGCCGCGTTTGATATTAAAAGTGCAATAAATTTTGACGACAAAGAAACAATTATTCTCTAAACCTTTCATTTTGAATTCTTCTCCGCTTTATTGTGCCATGCAAGGATTAATTCACCGAGACATTTACTACCCCCGGAAGCAAGATCGCACGGCGCGATCCCCCAAAAATCACCACCGCGGTAAATTCGTTTAATGCCCTCGTGGAACAGGCTCGTTTGTCGGTGCGACAACGTTTTCGTTCGCGATATCCCCGCGTCTCGTTTGTTTCACGATGTTTACGACGTTTCGAGGCCTCGCTCGCCATCGTCCCCGGTTATTTTATAATCGACGCGCGATCACAGAGAATCACTTTCGGGCTACCGGGGTCGGAATTTACGATCAACAGCCATAAAATCGGCCATGAAGAGTCCAGTTTGAGCGACGCGCAGCCTTGGACGGGGTGGGAACCGACCGACTGGTTCGCGTTTTATTGTCTTTATATATAATTGGGACACTTTTTGCCGGGCGATCCACCGGATCCCTCGAACTATTCCGTCTGGACGTCGGCAGGCGCGTTCGATGAATCGCTGGAATTGCGACCACGATAAGGCCGTCGTTTCTCCGCCACCGAAAATACCTTTGTCCACCGCGGTTACGGTTCTTGCGGCGCTGAAAAATTAGCTCCCTTCAGAGACTTCGTTTCTGTTTGTCCAACAGGCAGAGCGGTCATTTCGCGAAGTATATTTTCTACAGGATCCGTGCGTTTTTGTTGGAAGATTGTCCTTAAGAGGTTTATTTAAAGCGATTTAGTAATCGTTTTAGAGAAAGTTGAAGGAGTAAAGTTCGTGTTGTACGTAAACTGTGAACGTTTACCCATTTATGGGGAATTTAAGTGTACGGAATATACATAACACGCGAGAAAATATGAGATACCCACAGTTTCAATAGGACGATGTAATAGAAGATAAAAAAAGATAATAAACGGTATATCCAAGTTTCTTACAAAGAAATGTGTGTAATAATAATAACTG
Source organism: Bombus huntii (assembly GCF_024542735.1). Lineage (NCBI taxonomy): Eukaryota > Metazoa > Arthropoda > Insecta > Hymenoptera > Apidae > Bombus > Bombus huntii. The sequence goes on from NC_066240.1 coordinate 9,360,712, forward strand.
GCTCTCTTTTTTTACTAACAACATTGTTAATTTAATTTTTTATTTTTCATCTCAAATGACGTACAATATCTAATGATACAACACGGTTCAAATCGATTGTTATGATTCCTCCCGGATATCATCCTCCGATAATACCTTTTTCCATCAAAATAACCATAAAGGGACTCTCAGACGTCGCTGAAAATTTCCCCAAATACCGGAAGAAGAGTTAACACGGGCGTTGGTACGGCCGATTTCACCGTTCGTCGGGGGATTCGAACTCGAGGCACGCCGGTCGCGCGAACGGAGAAAAGGCTAGGCTCCGCGGACAGTGACAGATGGGTATCGGTGGCGAGATGCATCGATTGGCCGATCTGGCAGGAAAAGAATGCTGCCGTGGCCAATACGTGGCCGCAGCCAGCAGAATGGCCGGCGGAACACTATAATGCCGCCTGCGTGAGTTTCTTGCCGACTCGAAGACGGCCCTCGTCGTCGACCATCCGTGCCATCCGCGTGATTTCGGCCTCTAGCCCGGACCTGACAAATTGTAATCTCATTCTTGAACCACGAAAACCGTCCTCGACACCCCATATCCTCTATTCCCCTACCTCTAACTCCCGTTTACCCCTCGTCCTCCCGCCACGCAGGGAGACTCGGCTTGGGAACCAGGCCAGTTCGATGAAAAAACTTGCGTATTCCTTTTGCAGGGCCGTTCGCTCGAGTTTATTGATAGAGTTGGTTCTAGGGAAAGCGATCCGTTTGGGAATTGAACGGAGTCACCGAGAACCACAATTTTCTTTAACCTTTTTTGTGGATAATGGAACGAAAGATTGGAGGAAAACTGGGGTTTTTGGGCTGGATGTGATTCAACGTAACGAGTCAGAGTGTAGGATATTTCATTAAGTTTAGCGTGAAATTGTTGAGAAATAAGCGATGCTTCCATAGATTGCAATGATAGTTTGTTGCGTCATGTCATTTTTTGAAATGATGTTTGTTATTATCGTCCCATCTCTTCTCTGCAAATCATGTCAAGCATAGACATATCAAGTCAATTAAAAATAAACCCATCTAGATCAAAAACACAAAGAATCGTTACTTCATGTTCGTTCAACCCATAGAAAATTCACCAATAAGAAAGTATTTCATCAACATCAACCCTTAGCATGTCCTATTCCAGTTTCTTGCAATACTCCAGTAAACTACCTCTATATCTTCCTAGCGAATCAAGCCTATTTCTCGAATAACACTAAAAAGCCATGCCATACGAAGAACGAAAGAAATTATTGCTTCATCAGCAACCAATACCGCATACTACCCTCAACAAAATCAACTTTATAATCAATCCATCGGCACTCAGTTACGGATTCTCAACCTCTCCCTAACAAGAAATTCCCCAAAGTATTATACAATCCCTATCGAATCACGACTTTTCCAAACACGATGCCAACTTATATAGAAACAAAAATCGATGTCGTTCACCCCGGCGAACAAAACAAATTCCACTGGCGGTGTGGCCGTCCGCGAGAGCGGTTCTTCTCTTTTCTGGATCGCGAGCCAGAACGCGGAGAACAGCTCGTCGCGTCCGTAGGGAATGGAAGTTCGGGACAATAAACAGTAATGGCGGATACGTGCTCGGGGATTTACTTCTGGTCGGGTGTTCCCCCCCGTCGCCCCATCCCCCTTGCGCGCGCTCGCCTGTCCACGAACGTCGCCTGGAACCCGTTCTTTCTCTCCGATTGAATTCAATGGTTACCCTCGTCGTCTTATTTATTGGATGCGTTCCTTCGCTCCGCCGGCGCGCAACAACTGCAACTTGCAACGGCACTGAACGGTTGCACACCGATGTCGTCCCTCTTTCGATGCTCTCGCGCTGCTTTTATCCACGGGCACGACGACGCTGCTGTTGCCCGAGCTGCAACAGCGCTTACGTGCGCGGAAATTCGTTTCGCGTGCACACAGATGTACCGCCGGCTTTCCGTGGACAGGGGTTGGAGGAAGAGAAGAGAACGAAGATCGATCGGTCGATCTTGTGGAAAGATTTAGATGGTTCGCGTACATGCTGACGCTGAAGAATCGGTGGCCAGAGTTTTGGCTAGCTTTGAGATAAGACGAGCGGGGGTTGGATTATAGATGGAACGAGTAAAGTTGGGATTTGGTCTTGAGCGATTGTTCTTGATATGTCCGGTTCGCTTTCTTCGTGGCAAAATGTCGTATATAGGGTCGATAAGATGGAGAACTTCGAAATAAACGATCTTTGAATAACATTAAATTGCATGTGAAATATCTTGTTGTATCATCAGGATTGAAAGAAATAACTAGATGGTCATCTTTAGATAATTCTGTTTAACAGCGTGTAATTTTTTTTCCTAATTGTAGGGCAAAATTCAGTCGAGATTTTCTCTGTTTTTAACGAATTATTTTAGTTTGAGGAAAATATAAAAGAATTATTTAAACAAGCCGAAGAAACGGGATTCCTTGTAATTCGTAAGAAAAATGATAGAGATATTATTTAAAAGAATTATTCTTGATATAACGTTATTTCTCGTTTCAATCTGATATATAAAGATTTAATTAGAAGGTTAAAAGTGCGTTTTGTAAAAAATCAAGAATTTCAAAAAGAGATGAAGATAAGATGAATCGTATCTAATTTGTTGATCTGTTTCTAAACTTTCTTCGTCAATAGTGATCAACCATCTTTTATCGTCCTGAAAAAAAATATGACCTTTTTTGAAGATCGCTGTTTGACGATTGTCGCCAAACAGAAGAACAAATCGTTCGATAGATAGGTCAGATAGTCGCCTAGTACCGATTGATGGATCACGAGCGTTCTGTAACGATCAGACTGGAATCTTCTCATTTAGCATCGGCCGTTCTGTGTCGTTCGATCGTCGTCTGCTTTTTTCTCCAGCTTTGCTGTCCAATCTTTTTACATCAAACATGACTGAACTTCTTTCGCGTATCCGATAAGCCGACAGGACTAAAAAATCTTTGTAACAGATGCTCGACACTCTTGAACTCTATACTCGTGTGTACGGCCATTTAGTTTCGTTTGATGATTTATTAGCGCAGTACACTCATCGGTCGTTAATTTTCTTGAAAAAGTTAAAATTCAACCATTGTTTATTTCGCATTAAATTTCTTCAATGCACCAAGCATTACATATGATACATAAACTTTTATCTTGACTCTATAGCTATTGCATAAATATAAAAAGAGATGGAAAAGTTAGAATTCAAGCGTCTTTTATCCCACGTTAGATCTCTTCTATACTATAAAAAATAATCTTCACATCGAATATGCTCTTTAGATCTTCATATTGGTATTTTAATCATCGCACGAATACAGAGAAAAACATTTGAACCGAGAGTGAGACTTTTTGTTGGTTTGTTAAGCTCTTAAATAGATCATGGCCAGTACTACTTTCATTTTATCTTATATTCTACTTTTGCTTATATTCTGCTTTTTCATATGCAGCAGTGAATCGAATAAATCAAGCTTTCGAAGAAATATCAAGGAATTTAATATTCCCTAAATTCCAAGCCGTCCAATTAAATATCCAACAGTATAAACCGGAGGAAGGGATTGAAATATCGAATAAAGGAAGGTAATTTGGTTGCAGAGCTGCTTCACCCAACCGAACTGTCCTCGTCCATGGAATCTTTGGCGGCGTACGAAGCGTCTGTCGGTTCTCCCGGGCCGGTGCATCAGAGCCAGCGAACGAAGCGGATGAGAACGAGCTTCAAGCACCATCAGTTGCGGACGATGAAGAATTATTTTGCTATAAATCAGAACCCCGACGCGAAGGACCTCAAGCAACTGGCGCAGAAGACGGGGCTCTCGAAGAGGGTGCTTCAGGTAGGAAATAAATTTCAGCCTTGGTTTCCTTCGTCTCGAATCCAATTTTAAATCGATGTCATGTTGAAACTCCTATGCGAAAAATAATTAGCGATATGATATCCTTTTTCGTTTTATTAGATGCATATAATTCTAGAGAGCATCGCTTATATATTTAATAAGATGTTAACAGGTTGAGCATCTTTTCGTAACGTATAATAGAAATGAGTTTGATAATTAATTTAAAAAGAGTATGCAATAATTTAATTTTTCTTCAATATTGCATTTTCTTCGTTAGGTATATTCATATACAGTTATTTTTAATTATATTTAAGTATATTCAAAAGAAATACAATATCATGGAGGAAAACTTGAGATAATCGGCACGGCACAACAAAGAAATTAGTACAGTAACTTTAATTGTATAATATATGCAATAATTGAATTTTTATTCGATATTATATATTCCCATCGCCTATATTCGCGTAGGATCATTCCTAATTTCAAAAAATCGACACATATTTTCCAAACTTAAATTACTATCATACAATATCCATTAGCTACTTCTATCATTTTTGTTACCATTCTTTTTCATCATACCACATTCAATAGAAAAACTGTCTAAGAATGTGCTCGAAGCGAAGGAATAACGAGTCCTGAGTAAGATTCTCGGTTCGTGCAGGTTTGGTTCCAAAATGCCCGCGCGAAATGGCGACGGAACATGATGAGGCAGGAGGGCAACACGACGACGAGCAACGTGGGGTGTCCAGGTACGCCTGTGCCGTCGAACACGGCCGGCTCGCCGAACGTAGGACCGGCAGCCAGCATCCTAGGGGACAGCAACAGCATGCCGTCGACCTCGATGGAGGAGCTCCACGCTCTTCATCACCTACATTCCGGCGTTTCCTCTCAGGTCTCGTTCTCCGATCTTTACTGACGACGGCTTGAGATGGAGGAAGACAGCTACAGCAGCCTTTCCAGCCATCTTGGATGAAGGATCGCCGCGTCTTTCTTTTGGGATCGATTTTCGCCGCGTTCAATTTCAGAGGAAAAACGTGCTCCTCCGGAATCGATTCGATTTTCATCTCCATTTCTGCTCGAAATTTTCGACGTTGATCGTTGACCAACGGACGAACCACATTCTGGTTCCATAAAGATGCATAGAAGGATGCATTTCTGTTAGCGTTTCACGCGATTCCTCCTCTGAATAGCGGACGAATCGAATTCTGGGCGATGAGATTTATCGCTGAACCTTTGACGAATTTCCTGGTGAGTAATAAATCCCAATGTTTTCCAGTTGGTAGGCTTAGATTTATTTGTATACTAAAGATACTGATCTGTTTAACGATCCCGATTAAACTTGTTTATTAGAAAGCCAACGTTTCTTAATTAATAAGCGACACGTGGTGAATGAAGACGTTTACAATCGCTAATGAGTTGCGAACAGTTTCTGCCTACGAGCTTGTCAAATCCCCGCAATTATCGCATTCGTTCAAGCAAAACCGACTATTAAACGCCTTTCAATGATTATACTTGAACAATCTGCAAACGTCAATTACACGTAACAAACGGTCGTTCATCGATCACCAACCTGAATTTACGTGGCGAGCCACGCGCTAAAAACGATCTATCGATTCATCAACTGCCCATAGATCGCTTCATAAACGAATCGAATCAAACAATTTTTGGATCTATCTAAAAACATACAATCGGTTCACCACTGCTCACCAAGAAATGGTCAGGGTTCGCGATAGAAGGCAGATAAAGTTACGCCAACAGCGTTTTAGCTGAAACGGATTATGTTTAAGTAATCAGTGATAATAATCATAGTTCCATGCACATCCGAATTACCAAAGGTACTAGGCGATAGTTTGTCTCGCTAGCGAAAGCGTGAATCGGATTTGGGTGCTGAAGGTTGAGGTACCATCGAAGGATTCGTCGAAATAGGGGGAAGAAACGGCCTTGTTCCACAGCGATAAAACTGTCCCATGGCGTTCTTTGAATCGAAAGGCTAAGGAGGGTTCCGACAGAATGGGCGTAGCTCTCCTCCAGCGTGTAATTATATTATACCGCAGGATTATTTCATTTGTTCCAACTGGTCCGGCTTTGAGTCTTTAAATGGCTATTTCGTGCAATTGATTCTTGGAGCGGTTTCACACTAACGATTTCTATTTTATTTAATTGTTATTTCGCCGCGCGGTATATCGGTGTAAAGAAACGGCGACATATCTGGCATTTCTTATCTTTAATTTGTTATTACTTTGCAGAATGCATTGATTAATTAAATCGTGAAAAAAAAATCTTGCTCATACAGCATCTTGCGTTTTAGTTTTGTGCTCGATGGTTTGAAAATGTGAAATGATCGTGACGGATCGATATAGCTCAAAATTGTATCGATATCTCGATAGTGTTCCTCTTCTGTGGCATCCTGATCCGACTTTGCGCGCTGCTTCACTCCTCCTTTTTAGCCAAAAACCGTGTCACGAAGACACTTTTTGATAACGGCGATTTACAGGCTAGAGAATCGCGAACGACAGGTGTGGTAAAACGGCGTTCCTCTCCTCGTGCCAAAAACGTACGTACATACGAGTAGCTAAGATACGAGTTCTTTTTGTACGGTGTCAAGCGAATCCAAGGTAATTGCAAGATTTTTCAAATAAAATTATTATTTTTCTTTTCCAATTAATCTCGAATAAGCGTGATATCTTCGTATTTTACAATTGATCGCTTATCATTGCGAAAAATGAAGAAGTTAAGAAAAGAAGGAAGGATCGTAGAAACGAAGGGATTCTTCATCTAGTCAAATGGATCTACGATCTTTGGATTCGATCGACACGAAATACACTCATTCGACCACTGACGACACGGTATGTATATTATAGATAATGAAAATTAGCGAACAGATCGCAAAGTCTTTAGCCAGGCGTAAGCAACATAGTAAAACGCTTGGGATTATCGAGTATCCTAAGTGCGATCATCAACGTGTAGCAAAGTGATGGACGTTGAGAACCGAGAAAGAAGAGAACCAGAGTAAAAAGAAAAAAAAGAGAGAAACGAATTATCGATGCGGACTTTCATCGCGTGACACACGCGTGCGTCACATTTTCGACATGACGTTAAAAAAGGACAGAAAAGAAAAAAAAGATAGAAACGAGGATTCCTATGATGAGAAGAAGAAATTTATTTGTAACAATCGAGAACTTATAATTTTTTATATATATACGTCGTAATTAGAAAATGATATTTATCGACTGCAAGCGACAAGACGTTTCGATGATAAATGATCGTTCTGATGGAATTCTAAATCCCGTGATTCCTTTTACCGAAATGAAAATTTCCTTCCTTGCCCCGCGGATAACATCTCGTCAATTATCGCGATGGACCGCCGACCACAGCGGTTTTTCTAACATCTTTCCACATTTTGCCACACAACACCCGTCGAGTCGGGAATAGTCTGCATAGTCGGCAAAGTGGCGGCAGTCGCATGTTAGGCATGTGTAGCATAGCGATGATTTAATGTACGTCAGCGTCTTAAAATCGAAACAAGAAAAATAAAACAGACACACACACACATACGCATATGGGTGAACCAATTATGTAAAACTGTATAGATGAAATTAATGTGCAGCATTCGAGTGCGACTATTATCGTATAATAAATAGTTACGTACATCTGGACTTTAAAAATGCTGTTGCTCATTTCCTGTTTTATATTATCCATAATTTCCTCCGCTTTCCTCAATTTATTATATTTTCTTTATCCCGTTGAGCTGATCGGAAAGTAATGTTAATTTTGTGAATGCGAAATCGATTATTGTTCCTACTTCTATTTTTAATTTCCTCTTTCAGCCTATTTGTCTTACATTTAAAGGATAGTAATTCAAAAACTCTCTATCTTCGCATAGACAAGAGTCAACGTTATTTTTCCACTAATTCAAGACAAAGTAAATAAAAGAAACCATCAGAAATTCGAGAAAGAAGAACCCGGGCGAAAAACGAAGTTACCAAAATCACCCCCAATCGGAGGAGCAAAGGATCCCACGAGTCTCGTTCCGTTCTTAATTGAATAGCAAATTAAGCCCCTATCCCTGGCCAAAAAGAGACGTCGAGGTCCGAAGCTGGAGACGCGGCCTCCAAAAAGTTACTCTTCGAACGTACGGATAATATCCAGACACGGTATCATGAAACGTGAATTTTATTCATCTTACGCTATGCATCTTCCGTGTCTCAGCCCTCGGCCAAAAGGATCCCGCTTAAATTCCCAGTCTTGATAATCATGTTCCTGCGTAATATCAATAACCACTTTGCGAGATATTCTCCATGACCCGTCTTCATATGGTTTGTCTGTCCGTATTTCCGCCACACGCGATCCGGTCGCGGCGAGATCTGGCCGTGGAGAACAAGTGCGAGTTCTAATTAGCATCAAATTAGGTATTTAAGGATTTCACGTTCGTGCGTGAACGAATTACGGAGAGGGGTAGAGTGTGTAAGTGGTGGGAGAAGGTTGAAAGCGGAGGAGAAAAGGGATTCGACGTTCAAAGAAGAAGAAGGAGATGAAGAAGAAGAAGAAGGTGAAGAAGGAGAAGCAGAAGAAGAAAAAGACGAGGAAGAGGAATGGTAGAATAGAAAGAGGAGGAAGAGGAGGAAGGTCGAGAGGCGGAAGAAAAAGAAGACGAAGGTCTCCTACTTAGGGGTTATACCAACATAGGGACCTCTCGTGTAAATTGTAGGCCCCAGAGTCGTATAAGTGCAGCGCGTTGTACGGCGTATACATATATTTCGTCGGCGCTCATATAAGTTAATTTTCAATCTATATGCGGGTTCTCGGATGGCGCGCGGCGACTCATCAACGAAATGAAGAAATTGAGACTCTCGTTAATATTTAATGAGCGCGAGGAGGATACAATGGCCAGACCCATCCGCGGGGACTTGGAAATATCACCTTCGCGAGCGAACGCAGAGCGCGCACGATGCCGCGTGTTTACGGGCGTGTTAACGCGACTAAGATCCTGAATGGACCAAGAATCTTTTTATTCAAACATGTAGAAATATGATTTTGCGGATAATATCGAAATTATTCCAAGTTATTTATGTACTTTTATTGGTTTCGTTCTTATTATTAAATTCGGAGCAATTTTTGAGTAAAATTCAAACGAGTTAAAGAATTCATCTCGTTGGTACCAAGAGAAATATGTTTCAATATGTTTGAACGCATGTAAGGCTTGTGTTCAAATGCATTTTCTATATGTCACTTAATTTATGATACCTATCTATATAATCTCCGTACACATTGTATCATAATATACATTTTCCGTATAATTTTCGTATCATTTAATCAGACACATTTACATACATATGACACAAAATTTTCATTTCGTTAAATATGCCAGATTCGTACATTTCTGCTATTAAAAGTGCTAGGTTCGAGCCTAAAGTGCTACGATATTAAGAAAAACTGCTTCGGTCTGTACAGCAAAAGTATAATTCTTCCAATTTCGTGGATGTTACAGAGAAACATTGTTTCAAGGATTTAACAAAATCGACCATTCCGTTCCAACCATTAACAGTGTTCGTTCTGTTTACCGTTCGAAAGATCAAACGATGATCGCACCTTTCAAAAGGATCCAATTTGTGGCCCTTTTGTTGGCTGGCCTATTTACAACTAATTTACGAGCCGGTCCATCGACAGGGGAGGCATATGTATAAACTTTTAACGAGAAGGGACACGTCGATGCAAGAAGCCTTGGAAACATCGGAGATACGTGCGCATCCATGAATTCCGTGTATTTTCTGGGTTGTCGAAAGGCAGTCGTCGTTGCTCGCTACCTTTTACAGCGGCGACAGCTGCGTCCAAAATCTGGTCGTCCCCTTTTATTGGCGATCGCGAATCGTGACCGTCTGCCTTGTGCCCTTTATCTCCCGCGACACGCTGTTCAAATACGGCCGCTCAATACGTTTCGATCTGTGCCTCTTTTTCGCTGATTAACCTGATTCTCTGGGCACGAGACGCGACAAAGTGCTTCTCTGTCGGATCGGGACCGAAAAGAAATGTCTCTGAATCGCCAACAGCGATGTTTCCGAATGTCGCCCATAAGCGTCTCAGATGTGTTCGATGTACATTTTCTGTACGTTTTAAACATCTTTCTGGCGATTCATTATTGAATTTATGGTAATTTTGATTATGTAATGTACTCTGACAAGATTAAAATAAATAAATTTCGATTTCAATAAAAATCAACATTAATTCTGTTGGAAGCACTTGCATGTTCTTAGTAATTTCTGAAACTTGTCATTTTGAGTTTTGGTTGAAGGAACACGCGAATGTATGGAATATATATAATATACAATGATATATAAAACACTCGCAATGAAATATTAGTTATAATATTTACTAAATGAAATCAATTTCTGTTCATAGCCATATTTGAACGCAACGAATACTCTAAACCATCTCTTTCAAGCTTCATTTCATTACAGTATTATAACGATTGCGTTAAAAGGAAAACCTTTTGTTGAAAGATTTAAGAATAATTTGTCCTTCTCACGCATCCTGTGTTCACCTGTTCCGTCTCATCGTATCTCTTTGGCTAAATGTTCTTACTTCTATTCATTAAACGTCCTATCAAGAGTAAAAAAGATTGCCGCTAATTAGGTCAGGCTCCCTTAATACTCTCGCATTATCTTCGCATAATTTTTCCGTATCGCGTAATTACACAGTATGTTACAACCACACGATTATCGGCAATCTGCACGAAACGGAAGCTCGCAAATTACTTCAACGAGATCGATTTACAACTCGTAATAACAAGACGGTTCGGCTCCTCGTTGCCGCAAGTGTCATACGCTCGCGAAATCGCTTGCACACCTTCCTCTTTTTATCGCGATCCCACGGCCCACCCGTTCGACCGCCTTTGAAAATCGGCCACCAATGCCACACGAGGAAAATTTATGTTTCCGTAAGCGTGGACTTGTTTGCAAGGTGATCGGACGGTAGGCGACGATGAGTCGCGAGAACAGCGGAGGGTCGTGCACGATTAATTTACAGATTGCGTAATCTGTTGGGCTCCAATGTTAATGAGTAACACGACATCACTGTGTTGTTGAAACGGTAATGCTGCGCATTTCTACTTTAATCTACGTAGAAAAGTATCGAAGTAAAATAATCCCAAAGTGGTTACTTCACGAGATATTTTAATTCTCCGGCCGCCGGCGATTTCCATATTTTTCTGTACAAAATCGCGGACGATTTTCATATCTTTCTGTACAAAATCACGAACGATGTTCGTATTTTCTGTACAAAATCACGGACAAAGTTTATATCCTGCATAGATTTATCATAAGGAGACTTTTAATGAGATATAAAACGTAAGTATACTTATTAACAGAGTAAGTAGCGGTGATTTCAACGTTGCCCGCGGTTGGACAGTTAAACGAATATCTTTATTGTAGAAGATGTTGAAACACTCATCCGTTACATTCTATCGTTACATTTCATATAATACTTTTTAAATACAATAAACGAACAAGCAACAGATTTAACGTAGATACAACTGAGAAAGTAATTCCAACTTTTTATACAACGTACGTACACAATTGTCACACATCTGGTGACAAGCGATATTTCGTCTCTACATATGCATTACCTGCTGCCTGTTCGGCAACGGTGCGAAAACGCGCGAGAAAGAATCGCTCGTCTGCATCGAGCCTTACAGGTGTTTACACGGTTGAGCCAACTTCATTTGTCCGTGGAAATCGGCCGACCTTTAACACCACGCTCTCACACGATTGAATAGAGCTGTGATATTCGTCTCTTTAACGCGGAGGAACGAGATGGAACGAGGTAACAGGTTGCCCGTGTTCACACATAAGTAGACACTGGCAGCTGGGTGTGTGTAAAGGTGTGACGGGGAGAAAGCAAGAGGGAATGGATCCCCGTGTCCCATGACCGATCGAATTTTACGTTAATTAGTTAAGCATCGTTAAGCTGCACGCGAGGGCGTCCGGGTGTCGCGAGTAACGAAGGAGCTGGTATAATGGAAATTCTCTATGCGTGTGGAATGAATCGTATTTCTGTATTGGCTATTGAAGAGTATTCGTGAAACGTCCTTTTGGCTTTGGTTGAAAAGATTATTTATTAGTTAGGGCTGCGTCAACTGATTATTGATATTCCTACCAGTTGTTGAAACTAACTGTATGGTGCGAGTCTCTGATGTTACATACACGTCAATTCGTAAGCTTTACAGTACTCTTGTTTTATTATACGAGATATATTGGACCAACTTCATGAATTGAAATATAGAGAAAAATGACGATCATTGATATTGTTTTTAAAGAATCTTTCTTCTACAACATATTGTATATTGATTATACACCCGAGCAATAAAATTGAGAACTGCATAAAAAGTGGAGACGAAAAGAAATTGGTCCAGAGAACAGAATAATCTGCTCATTTATACCTAATATACCGTACAGCGAACCAGAAACACTAAAGTCGCTCCCCTATGATTAATTCTCAATCACCCAGTTTCCTACACGTTCTTAGAACTTGGACCGATTTTTTCCACACCCTGTACGAAGAAACCACTAACCAAAACATCGAAGCAGACCTAGAAGAGGCACGGTCCTCCAATTAGTCCCTGCGCAACCTGTATTCCTCTACATTTCAATTGGCCGACGATCATCGAAATGATTCGGCAAAAGGTAAAAAGCGTGAGCACAAGTCCTCCATCGGGAGAAAGAGAGCAAACTGTCTGAAAATCGTCGCATTCTCGGATCGGTAGTCGAGTCGCAACAAGAACGAAAGGACGCCTGTCAAGGAACGGTACAGGCGAGGGATCGTTGGAAAAGATCGACCCGGGGAGATGTCTTGAAGCCTTCGGTAGCTGGTCGGTATCCGGTCGGTGTCGAAGCGGCTGACCAGCTTAAAAAGTGGACCAATTTTCAGTAATTTGTACGCGTTGGAGCCGCGAACGCGCACGTATCCGTTCGTGCTGGCAGCAAGATCGTGGTCTCCTCTTTCGATCCATTCGCGAATACCGTATACTCTCGGCGGAAGACGGTAGCGCACGTACGTACGTGCATGTATGTAAGTACATACGTCCATCTGGAAAGAAGGTGTAAAAGGCAAGATGAAGGACAACGCTTGAGAAGGGGCAGAATAACAGGAGAGTGGGACGGAGAATGGAGTTCCCCAAGAAGGGTGGCTAGCAGAAGGATATTTTCGAGGGAAGAGGAAGCCTTCCACGGTGTTCACGAGTTCGGTCGATAGTCTTTTGTTCTGTCAAACGTCGAAACGTGGACCGCGCCCGGTCCCTCCGGCGAGGGAGAACGAAACAGGAGAGGCGGGGAGCCGAGGTAAGGTAGAACAGAAGCCTCTCTTCCCCTGACTTCTTCCCTTGGTTTCCCTTCTCTCTTGGTCGTAGCTGGCTCTTTCACCCGAAGGACAAGGAGAACGTAGCAGTGGAGACAACGAGAGAGGGCCTCGAGAAGCGGAGTTTTTATTGGGGCGGCTGCTCTTGCAGCTAGGGTCCGGCAATCGTCTCTTGCCAACTCGATATATACACGACTGTCTCTTCTCTGTGGCGGGTAGAGAAGTTCGCGAACGTGTGGTGTATAAGTAGTACTTATACATACACAGGAACGTTTCACGACTACATACAAGGATGGATTACATTGGTTGGGCGCAAGAGAGGAGGCCGCGACTCGTTTTCTGACTGCAAGAAGGGCAGCCAGAGAGCCAGCTGCTACCGCCAGCATCTACCGCCATTGCATTGGATGTTACGCTTCCGCCGATAGCCGAGGGGACCCGTCGTCCACCTCGCGTCCTCTCCTCGCTCTCTGTATATCTCTCTGTGTTTCTTCTCTTTCGTTCTTTGCCCGTTCTTCTCCGTGTCCGCGAGTCGCGATAAGCTCCGCTGCCGATTCGATTGCCTTGCCTCCGCTTCGCCGCGCCTCGCTTCGCCGGAAGCTGCCCGGGACACAGCAGATGGCTGCCGACAGGGTGACAGAGGCACGCGTTACCAGTGTATATTGGCCCCGCAAGAAAACCAGTATTCCGGACTGTTCTTCGTTTGCCGATGTCGAGAGATGGACCTACCTGCTGCGGGAGCTTAACCTCCCCCTCCTCGAGTTTCAGCCGTTCCATCCGTTTTATCCTTTCCTCCCCTTCTTCCTTCCCCCATTCTATCATGGAAATGATAAAAACCAAACGGAGGGGCGGAGGCCACTGTGGAAGGCCTTCTTTGATATCGTCGCGCGACGCGTTCCCCACGTGGTCGTATGAGAAATTGCGTTTTAATTAGGAGGAACGAATTACAAAGGGGAAAGAGAAGGAACGCCCGTTGTTGACCAGGTAATTACGGCGAATCATACAAAACGCGACCGACGTTGAGCTTTCACCAGAAGGGCAAAAACATTCCGGGAGGAAGGATGGCGAAACACCTGCTGACGAAACGTTACGACCGTCTCACCGAAGGATAGATCGTCGATAAGATCTGTAATACAGAATATACAAGACAGGAAGCATCATCCGTGTTGCACCCATGTCCTAGCTAACCATAGAGCATGCGTTGAATCGGAATAAGTCAACGAAACTCGTTCGGTTGTTTCAGCTTGTCAGTGTATGTCGTGCACACGATACATAGAAAACTCGCAACTTTGTATTAAGTGTATCGTCAAACGTCGAAGACTCACATATATTTATGCGTCGAGTCAAAGCTACCATAGCAAATCTTAGGAAGACACGGGCAAAGGTAGGAGAAAAAATCTCAGACGATCGGAGTAGAGCATTTCCATAGATTCAGAGAATCGGGAGGGTGGTTGCGTAAGTTGCAGCAAATGAGTATCTCCAAAGTTGGCAGAAGCCGGTCGATTCTATGGGAAACTGACGTTCGGGTCTCCCGATATATTTCACGGTTGGCTACGATGTCAGGCTGCGAGTTTATGATAATGATAGCGAATCGCAAGCTCTGTTGGCGCTATTTTCAGGTGAAACCAGGAGTAGTAGACGAGCCAACGAAAACGGCACGGGACGAAGAGAGGAGATGAGAGAGGAGAGAACAGAGAACGGTAGGTCGGTTGTTCCCTTTTCTCCGTCGCGGTGAAGAGGAGCCGATGGGATGGCCGGAGCAACAGCAGATGCTGTTGCATATGGAGAACAGAAAAGGAACGAAAGATGGCCGCGGGTACCCCAGCATTGTCTACCAAAGACTCCGTTGTAAATAATGTCTCTCCATGGCGGCGAACCAGAAGGTTGGAGAGTTGGCAAACTATACAGCCTGGTTGGGCCCTGGCTCTCTTCCTCTATCTTCTTCTTCCACCTCCATCCCCCGCCCACCCTACCCTCCCTCGTTCCTCCCCCTTTCTCCCGGTTTCGGCTTCTTTTTCTCTCTTTCCAGAACCTGTCGCGCATAAACTGATTCGGTCCCGATGTCCCCTCGCACGGGACTCCCATTGGCCACCGCAGTCACGCCGTTTGCTTTGTTTCCTTTGTCGTCTCTGTCCCGATCCCCCTCGCCGTCTACGGCCGCCACTGTTTTCGACCACCCTCTCCATCAGTACGTCGCC
The DNA here is from genome assembly GCF_024542735.1 of Bombus huntii. NCBI lineage: Eukaryota > Metazoa > Arthropoda > Insecta > Hymenoptera > Apidae > Bombus > Bombus huntii. The sequence goes on from NC_066240.1 coordinate 9,376,089, forward strand.
GAAAATTTCGCAAAAGTTACTGGGCCATCGCCAGGGCGAGCCATGGTTTATCAGCCACGTAAATCGTGTGGCCAACACGCGATTGCACACGAGGGTGGACCACGAGACGATGAGTAACTTTTCTCTTCCCCCGAGTAACGAGTCATTCGTACGCTCTGTCGTCATTCTAATTTGCTGCGCTTTCGAGTCTCTGTTGGGCTTTCCAGCTTTCCAACTTTTGAAGTGTTCCTCGTCATTACCCGACTGTGAGCCAACCCCTCTTTTACCAGTCGAATGGCGACCACGATTTTTGTTAGACGCGGTTCGATAGAAGGATCGCAGAAACAACAACGTGGAACTGGACATTATGTACGACATATAGGAGATGTATGAAGTATAGAGTATTAAGGGAGAAAAGAAGGTTGAATGTCTCGTCAATGTCTTGTTTCGCTCAAGAATTGTTCTTGCCTCTTACTTTAAGATTTTTTCAATAACCATTTGAGCGAACATTAGATATTTCTTCAAGTAAAGAAAAGAAGGTACAATGTTTCGTAATAATAATAAATAATAATAATAAGTATAATGAACCGATGTCCCTAATATTGACCCCTCGTTCAATGGAGATATTTCCTGCTATGTACACAAGATACTGGAATAGTCCATATCACTTATATGTAGAAATATCCGATCTGAAATACAGATACAAAATTCAGAGCTGGTAACGAACTTCGTTACAAAATGTACTTCCACCGAACTGAAATTATAATATCCAATTCGAAATTGCAAGACTAAGGTTACAAACCTTAATGCTACAAACTACCCTTAAACCTTACCAGTCACGGAAACATTCTAATCCATAATATTGATTTCTCTATGAACGAACCCTAATATTAAGATCGCTAATTGCAATACGAAGAATACTTGCAGCTTTCTCCTCTATTATAAACTTGAAGGAAAGAGTGACCAGTTCGAGGAAACAAGATGGCCGGCGAGTTTCCAAAAACGCGATACACTTGGATTCACCCTGTACATGTGCACATAAGTCGGTATCGGGACGATCGAAGGGGGCGAGGTGGAGGAGGCGGCGGTATAAGAGGTGGAGGGAAGAAGGGGAGAAGGGGTTGGTTGGTGCAGCACAGTGCGAGTTCACGTTTCGCGGTCTTTTTTCTCGGATTATCCAAGCGGCGCATCGCTTATTCGTGTATCGACCTTTTTCGCCTTTTTGCCCTTTTTCTCCTGGGGGTGCAGGGAGGATTCTTTGTTTGCGACGGTTTCTCCAGGAAGAAGCGGAGAGCCGAGGGAGAAGATAGTGGCCATTGTGGCACGATCCGGACAAAGGTCGCTATAGCGACGGAATTCAAAGGAGCTGAAGAATGGCGGCCGATGCAAATTGAAGGTTTTTTCTCGTACGTGGCTACCGTGGCCACGGGCTTTTCACGGATAATAGATACAGCATCTAACGAAATTAGATTACATGTCAATGAAAACGTTAACCGAATCCTTGTAATAACATCTCTGATATCTCATTTATCCTTTTCTTCTTCGATACTGTATAACTGTCATTGCTCGTGAGGAAAGAAATTCTAGTCGAACATAGTTTTTCGTTTCTCTAGTAGTAAAGACTGGTAATATTATGAATAAATTACTTCGTACCAGTATGGTGTATAATGGTGTAATAACGCGGCAAAATAATATCTCATACAACTAGATGGAGATTTAGAAACTATAAGTACTTACGATGGCGAGCGTATAAGTAGGGGAAATGCTTACTCGTACATTCAACTAATTATATTATTTTCATTTTCTTCATAATATAGGACCTAAAAGTACATTTCATGTACTTTGAAGCATCATACAGAAAAGCTTTCAAATTTCTATTCCGCGCAATAATTATAAATTATATTATATCGAATTTGCCATAAAGATTATTCCTATCTATACGTATGTTTGCCGCTGAAATTACGTACTGTAATTTCACGTATTGTCGCAATGTAATTGATTGGAAAAAAAGCTTCATACAGCGAATACTCAATTTCAATTTTATCCCAACTAACTTCCTCTTCATCGAACTCCTAATTCGTTTTGTTAACCCATCACCATCTTCAGCGTTTAACACGCATCCCTCCATCTCAACAAGAGATCCGATAGAAGCTCCATCAAAGCGACACGATCATCTACTTCATCCAGGGCAGAGATCTTCGACTCGTCAAACGCACACCTACAAAATTAATCATTCGATCGATGAAGTAAGAAGGAGCAAGAGCCATCGATGGAGAGAACCGAGTATGCGAGCAAAGTCCCGCCTTCGCTGGCCGGTTATCAAGATCATTGATCCCGCACAAGGAGCGAAGCGCAGCTTTTTTGCAGATGGGTGCAGAGGTCGAAAAAACGATCGGCAAAAGGATTTTTCCAAGAAGTAGGTGCATTTTTTTCTTATCGGGGACCGTGGCACGCCGGCGAGAAATTTCGTGAATGGAATCTCGTCCTAGGAGGCACCATTTATTCCGGCAGTTAATTCACTATCGTGCCCTGTCGAACGCTCCCTGACAGTGGTCGAGAGATTTACTTCTGATCGGTTGATAACCCGCCAGTGGCCATGTCCGCTGTGTCTACAGTGTGTTTTTCAAGCAAACTTGTATCTGGACTCGAAGCTCGCCGGCCACGAGTGTGCCTCTAGGCCACTTGTGCGTCTCTCTCCCTCTTTTATTTTCTTTCCCTCTCTCCCATGCTTCCAGACGAGCTTGATAAATCTTTCTCATTTTTTAATCGGCCGTTTATTGCCGCGAGAAACGCGAAATAAATCACGGGGGTGTCATTAAACTATACGGCTACGTGACGCCGGATATCTTCCAGCTCATTCTCTGGCCGCCGCTCGAAAATCAGATATCCTCCGCTGCTAGAATTCCCGTCCTGCATAACGCGAAACTCTTACTCTCTTTTCCTTTTTTTCTTTTTTTCGGAGCAGACCGCTTGGAACCGATCGAGAACGTGAAAAGAAATCACGTCACGAAATATGCCACGAGAACATGAATGGCTCTTTCAAAGGAGATTCGGAGCAAAGTTCGCGTGCTTGGCGAACTTTCATTCATGCCGCTTTACGCTTCCTCGATGATCGGTTTGATCGAAATACGCATCGATGTCCAAACGCTTCTCGAATGTCACGGAGGTTTTGTTGCAGTTCATTTTGTTAAGCTTGTCTTTTCAAATAAATCCTGTATTTATAAACGTGATTTTACTGCGTTTATACATGCGCCTCTAAATATGTATTAATAATGTGCTAAAGAAGCACGCATGTGCATAACGTACTTTATATAATAAAATTGACAACTTAAATGACATTTATCGATAACGATCTTCTCCTATTTTTCTTAAACTTCAAAACGTTGTCTGACGATAAAAAAATACGACTTAGTCGAAAATAATTCAACGAACGCAGAAAGGTTGACAAAAATTTCGTTGATCTGTATATCAAAAATATCTTTAGTTCTAATAGTATCCTATCAACATAATGAAACAACATTCTGGAGAATAATACAGCGATAGCCTCTCACAGACATTTTAACCAGTTGCTGTTGAAACGAGCCATGTATGGCGGCAGGTCATCAACGAGCAGCTAGCTATTCATCGCTAATTTCATCTCGCCTTCATCGGCTCCTTTCGTGGCACGGTCGAAATTCGTTCAGAACTCGATGCTTCGAGCTCAGGCTTGGGCCTTTTTAACGCGCTATAACTCAATCAACCGATGAGCTACGGGCTACGCCCACGTATCGGCTCTCTTTTCCAACGACTTTCGAACTTTCCACGAAGGACGTGTCGGGCCTGGATCATTGAACCTCAGAAACAGGTCGTAAACGAGACCGAACAGAGTCGAACGTCGATTAACATTCAAATTGCTTGCGCTGGTCGCGGTTTGGGACAAAGTGGCGCGTCCCGTTCCAATCTTAATCGTTTTCGATTATTCCATCCTTTTTCTGATAATACGAAATAACGCTGGCTGGTCCGGAGGTCGGTGAATGCTGAGGAATTAATTTCGTTCGCAGGAGGATTCTATTACGCGCGGAGAACCAACTTGGAAGCCGACACACAGCTCGAGGAAGTAATTTATTGGCCGTGGATACCGTTCACTTCTGATTCGGGTTCAGTCTCTTAGATACGGGATATTAGATACCAAACTTAATTTAGTGGGGCTATGGGAAATCGAAGAAAAATTATTCTTTCATGGGCGTGCGTGCGTATTTGTAATTTCTTTTTAATTTTGTCATCACTGAAAAAAGAATTTTGATGTCTTCCATTAACTCATGGATAACTATTGCGAGAGAAAATTTATCTTCCGAGCTTAGAGGTACCTTGGTAGAATACTACGAAGTGCCACTATTATTAACGAAACGAATTAAAGTTTCAGAATATAGTTCCTGAATATATCACTTTGAAATAATTGAGATTAAAAATGTATGTCTTTCAGATTGCTTTGATTCTTGTACTTCACGGATTACTAAAAAGAAAATAAAATCACACATCTCCAATTTGTTTCTAATTAATTAGTACTTAATTTATCGTTTATCTTTTCGGCTTGTTCACTTTCCCAGTCTATTCACTTGCATTTTTAGCCTGGGCTTTTAGTATTTTGTTTGATTTTCTTTCTGTTTACATTTTTAGTTTGTCAATTCAATTCGTCTTCTACAAAAGAAAGTCAACACGACAATTATTACCTAGTTTGTCATTTACCTTTCCGTCTGTTTATTTACACTTCAACCTTTTCCATTTCCATTTCCATTGTGTTTGTTTATCGCTCTACTTTATCCTTCTACATCCATACATTTATTTACTTTCTCGTCCTCGTTATTTTCAATCCCACTTACCATCAACGACTGTACAACGAATATGCTGCATAATTAAAGAAATTATTCAAAATTCTAATCTCGCCACAAACCCGCAAAATACTTCGAACCCTGTCAAACACCGAGTTTCGACTCATCGCTCAAAGAAAGAACTATAAAAAGTGCTACGACCAACAGACCTGCTCGAGCGAACCTTTCGATTCGATCGTGCACGGAGCTCGCAAGAACGGCGAAAAAGAGGTAAAAGAGCCTGGTGGAGGAAGGGCGCGTAAAAAGATCGCGCGGTCTAATCGGCCGTGGGAAGCGAGACGGAGAAGGCTGTGTGCACGCGCGCTCGCGCGTCGCTCGTCGACGAGAGAGACAGGGGACGGGGTCGCCGATGGAGACTCTGTCGACTTTTTCCATCCGCGCCGAGAGGTTTCGCGCGAGGTCACAGAGTTTACGCCGTGGTCCGTGATATATACCCGTCGCTCGGGCTACGAGGCGGAGGGGGTGGCAACGTCGGAGCCCGAAGAAGGGCAAAAAGGGCGTGCAGTCCAGCTCGCACGCGGGCGTAGGTTTGTTTTAACAAGGCATTTAAAGCGTACTCGGTAAACATTCGACGAGAAATATTGGTTGTTTATGGCGCGGTGATTTATCACCTCGCGCGCCTCCGCCAGGCCCGCTAGCGAAACGGCCGGGTCGGACACGAACGGAGAAAGATGGTGGAGAGAACAGTGACGAGAGGAGAAGGAAGGATGGTAAAGAAGAAAAGGAAACGAGAAGAGGGGTAATGGGATGGGTCCGGTGGAAATAAGTTCAGCTATGGTTCATCTGGCGCGCGCGCGCGGAGGAGAGCAAGGGCAGACCCTTGGGGCAACAGCGGAGCTGAGGATACGTCGGGTTTTAGCGCCGCTTAGAAGGACGAAGCCAGGCCCCCGTCGGTGATGGCGCATTTACTTCGCGATAACCGCGAATAAATTCCACCATGGGTGTAATTATTGCGCTGGGATTAGCCGAGGTACCTTGCCCCGCGACCACTTATCCGTAGCTCGTTCCTCAGTGAAGAGTAAGTAATGTCTCGTCAGCGTCCAAGACCGTTGTTCCTTCGGGATAGGGTTCTGCGATCTGGCCGACGAAGCCTACCCGCTCGAGCTTGAATTATCGACGTTTTTTAATTGGACCCTTTGCGTGGGCGATGGAGAGAAATTGGCTCGCTCGCTCTCCGTCGACGTATTACGCGGGCCCTTTCACTTTTCCCGTGCGTTCACGCGCGAACGTCCACGCGACCAGCATGCGAAATTATTGCAGATAATTCGAGGCGTATAAGAGAAGATTCCGTGGGTGTGAATGGGTATATAACGGATCTGACAGGCATCTAGATAGCTTGGTGACAGGAACGTGTGTAATAAACGTATGATTTACTATCGCGGTCGATGCTAGTATAGTATAATATTTATACTTATAGCAGATTGGAAATTTGTATTCTAAGTACGACGCTGGCCTTTTTCTTCGTTTCACATTTTTAGCGTCCTACTTTCCGTGAAGTTTCGTTCCGTTCGATCTCGGTAAAATTTTGAAACGAAGAGAGACGTAAGAATAATACAGTGGCCGCGTCGTTGAAACGCAGCCAATCGCGAATATGTAGAATCTCGTGGTGTAAGGATGCTGCGCGTCGTATAAACAGGCTGGATAATGATGCGATTCTATATAGCCTTCCTTGACGAACGTCGACAAGCATGCTTCTTCGTGTATACGTATATTTATATGTAATCGGGCCTGGCCTCGATAATCCATTGCCTTTCCGCCGCTGATTGGCTCTTTACCATTGAATTGCAAGGGACGCCTGTGCTCCAGGTCCTTGCTGTGCTGCGTGCATTTAGCTTGTCACCGAATTCGCTGTGTCTTGAGAAGAAAGAAGAAAAGTGGAGAACCTCTAACTATCTATAGATTACTTCAATGAAACTTTAATCACGAATATTTAAAAATTCAATAGCTGGTACTGAAGAATTTCGGAGAAACAGTCCACATCCACTAACTTAATATCTTCATAAACAGAACGATGAAATTTACCGGTGTACAAGGCACGAAATCCCCTTTTTAATCGAAGAGTCAAATTAAGACTTTGGATTAGGAAATATAAGTATTTTTACAATTCGATGAAGAATCTGTAGCACCGTAGTTGTAGCAGTAGATAGATTGTATCTACTGGCGGATTTTCTTGAAAAAGGGACAAAAAAGTTAGAGTTCCTTAGGAATTCAACATCCACGCGAAAGTTCTCGAAAATTGAATTATAAAATTCCTCTCGCATACCCGTTCCACAATCGCGGCTATTAAAACGAATCTCTAAACGAGATCCGATAAAATCTATGGCACACATCCGCAGGGGACGCGTTCATTTCGAAGCACATTAATAGATCGACCACCTTTCTGCGGTCAGCTGTCGGTGCTTCCTATATTTCTGACTAGAAGATCCGCCCGTAAATCTTTCTAGTCCTCTCATTAACCGAAAACACCGAGCATTACCCGTGGCAAGGAACGTCCCTATTCGCGCCACCAAATTAGGGTCTTCGTTGGATCCGTGGAATCGTCGCTGAAATATTACAAAACGATCCTGGGGCCATAGTTGCCCTTTTCCACGAAGGGATACGAGGAAGCGCAGAAGAGGACACAGAGAAGTACGGTCGAGAAAAAAAATTCAAGGAGCTATTAAGAGGGAATCCCTCATAGCGCCGCTACCGTGGAAGATGATAATCTCGGTCGGCTACCGTAACCCGGACCGGACCCTCTGGCCCCGATGACGGGGTCCCGTGGTCGATAGATTTTACCTCATAGTCGCTGAAATTTCGCCGTAGGAGGTCCGCCAGCTTGACACTATTAAAACGATAGCCAAAGACAATGGCCGTTTCTGCCAGGAATCGCCGTGATCGTGGCCAAGAGTCCACGAATAGAGGGAGTGAACGAGGGGCCGCAGGATGTTTTCGAAATGAGGCGAACTCCTTTACCAGGGGCATTCTTAATCTTCATTAGTTCGTTTAGAATTTGCATACCAGAGACTCTCGCTCGTTTATCTGATCGTAGCCAGCGACAACAGTTGAAGGACCCGTGAGCTTCCTCCGTTGTCCTTGCCCCGTGTCGCGTATTTTTGCCCTGGCACGAGGTGTCCTTCGACGTTCTTCGTGTCAGCGGAAGGAACTGGCGGCTTGCGTTTACTAATCGTTTGAATATCTTTGGTGGTTTGCGTGGTGGAAGGAATGGGAAATATAATTTTTTATAGAAGAAGGTTAGGTTAAGTCGTTCTGGGGATGTTTAAAATTGGAACTCTAAAATTTACAGATACTGTAATTAGTGTCTTTCATCGTTAAAATTGGGTATTTAAATATTCCTTATTTAAAGAAGAGACTCAGACATATTCGACGTTAAATAGAAGTACTAAAATTCGGAATTTAACTGAGCATTCGATAATTTTAAAATGACGCGTGTCACTATTGGCATGCCTATTACCAATATAATAATATAATCAGAATATTTCTTTAAATATTCTCCACTTAAACCGATACATTTCATCTTATAAATAATAGAAGATTAATCTATCCATGTGACTTCTCCAACACTGGAGCACAACTTGAAAGTTTCTTAACTAAAAATATCTAAAACTTACAGATATCGTAACTAATGTACTTTCTATCGGTCAAATCAAATTTCTAAATGTTACCAATCAAAGTCAGTCCTCTGAATCTAAGAAAATAAAGGAAAATTCGTCAATTCCGACGTTAATTCCGAAGCGTACAAGGCCCGATCCTGTCGAACGTCCGCGAACGTGAAATCATTCTTTTAATCCATCAGAGAGCGACGTTCCCTCGGTGAAAGTTCTGCATACAGCACGGTCCCCGGTTATTAGGCCCACCCAATCAGTGCTTAATCGTGACCTAACCTCCAGCGCGGACCGCTTTGGGAAGCGCATCGAGCGAAGGGGGCCAAGAAGGTCAAGCTTAGCCCTGAGACGCTGAACCTCACCTTATCGCGCTCCCTCGTCCGGGTGGCCTACTCGGCCTTAATTGCGGGCCCATATCACGATCCAATATGGCCGCCCACCGCGAGTATTAGACCCTATGGCGAACGTCAATGTCCGCTTTATGTAAGAAATACGGTATATCGTGCATCGGCCGCACGCGCACTTCATCAAGGACAGCCAGCGCAACCAACGACGGACACAGAAATTATAGTTCTCCCTCGGCTGTCTCGGCTCGAACCGGTACACGTCTCGGAAAGTGGTCTAGAAACGTCTTCGGTGTGATTTTATACGAGAAAATGGAACGTACTGTGAGAATTTGAGCGTTGATGACGATCGAGAATCGAAGCTATCTTTATGCTGGAATATCGATAGCGAACGAGAAACGATTCACGATAACCCATGAAAGGTACAATACGATTGAGAAGAAGAGTGTGTGAACCGTGGAAGAATTGAAAGAATCATTTGAGATTCAATGAGAGAATTCAGAATTATTTGAAGAGCAATTGTCATCGTATTACTATTGAATATAATAGTAATTATTATTTTACTTTATATTTAATCAGCAAAATCTTCCCTGCAATCCAGCATTTCTACAGTACAGAGGCAGAGGACCCTTTCGTACACAATCAACACGTCGCGCAATCAATTTCAAGAGCTTGTCCTCGGCTCGAAATTTACTTCGAAGACACAAATCACTCGAGATTGTAGCCACGGTCTGGCGTTAATTTATCGGTGTTCCATACGATAGAAGATAGAAGTAATCTCGGAAGCGCGAGAAAAAACGCGACGGGGTTCAATGGGAACAGCAATTCCATTTGCAGTACATCATTCCCGGCTACCCACGATATAATGTAATCTACGCGAAGAGAAGATCGTATTCGAGATAAACGGTGAGCTCGATCCTTACCTCGGTCTCAGTTTCCGGGCAAAAATTCAATGACAACGATTCACGGCTTGTCCGGTCTCTGTTCATTCATTTTTCATATTCACCAATTCCCTCAAGGACATCTCCTGGTTGGAAAATCGGCATCCACAGACTTTGCTGTTCATTTATCATAAAACGTGACTCTTCTCTCCCTTCCGTCGCGCGTTCCTGGTAACACGCCTTTGAAAAATGATTCTTATCTGTTCGGTTTGTGGCCCCTCCGCAGTGCACATGGCTGTTCATTTTACCATTCGTTCTCTATCGACGATCAGGTAGCTGCGAGTGTCTCAATCTGCCTCTCTCTGATCTCCAAGAGAGGAGATCCCTCTCCCTGAAGGAGGAACAAAGAAGTATCCGAGCGCACGACGCCGATCGAAGCCATGGCGTACGCGTGACCCGTCACTTTTCCAGATCGGTAACGCCGATTTCTGACCAACACAAAGTTTCCACTTGTACGTTTCCTTTTCTTTCGTTCAGGTAGCCAACCATTAGTCTCGCATATTCTCGATGGCATGCCGATCTGGCATAACCGTTTCCCTCCGAGGGACGATATAACCGATGCCTCGTGAAAGCAATCCGCGTCTGTCAGCGTTCGATGTTCTTATCGGTGACGTGATTAATTATTTTCACGGTGGAACCGATGCTACTTGCTGACGTTCCCTTTTCCTGTTCGCTTCATCATCTACGGGACGTCCGGCTAGCCGAGCCTTCGATTTTCGTTCAGTCTGTTCAGAGTTACCACGTTCGTAATCTTCGTCGATGATCGTTGATTCGTTCTGATCACGGTTGCGTACAACCATCGCCTGTTCGATTCACCTTCATCGCTTTCGCGATTCGATCTCTTCCGATCTTCACGCGTACTCGATTCGCCGTGTCGAGTAACGAGATACAGTGACTTCCGTGGAATACGTTACGTATACGCTACGTTTCCCAACGTGGACGAGCGGAGTTCTCGCGCAAGATTGTAATATAAGTACATTGATGAGCGCAACACCTTGTTGCAATCGGGACACCGTAACGATCGAATGGTGTAGCGTGAAGCGATAATTACACGTAGTTGCACGCCGATCAACCAGCGTAATAAATCGAAGGCAGACGAGTATCCTTTGAAAAGTTAATTCGTGGGATTATGAGAGTATGAGAGTTAAATCGCGTTGAACGATGTCCAGGATAACGAGTTCGTGCGTCCTGTGACACAATCGTTATCGGTCCTTTCTCTGAACGGACGCACGCAGGAGTATTGGTCGAGTCAACAGGACGACCAACCAACAGTGACAGGCGTCACAGCAGTATCATTGTTTCACGCGGCGGTTGGTAACAGATATTTTCTCGTTATTTTTTACATTTCCTTTGGGAATTCTCGTAGTCTGTACGTCCTTGGAACATCGTCTACCATCGATTATCGATTACCATAGCCTTTACCATCGGAGCACCCGTTTCCTGATCATCTCCTCTCCGCTTATGTTCCTTTGACTCTCAGACCTTTCGTGACTGTTCGTTCTCAAGCGTAACCAGTTCGAAATTAGTATTCAAGGGTGCCACCGATGTTTCTCGGTGGAAGTGAAGTGTCCCCTTTTTCGCACGCTATAGCGAACCAACAGACCTCCTTATCAATGTCAGCGAGCCACGTAACACGGCGATCCAAAAGCGTAAGTACAGATACAATCATCGAGTGTCATCGGGATGTTAAAGTGGTTCTGTTGGACGTAATGAGGCCTAAGTGTTCCATCCGCGCGCGCACATAGTCTCGATCACCTGTGCCGTACCAAGTACGATATATTGGCTGCGTAATTTCGATGTAACAAATACCTGGTGTCATCGTTTTTTCCATCGTGTTCCATGATAAGCGGTCATCCTGTGTGAACATCCACCATGACCCGATCGTCACCACTACCACCACCACCACGACTACCACTACTACCACTGCTACCACCACCACCACCACCACTACCATCAGCGAGCAGCATCGTCGTCGCGTTGAACACGAAGCTCTCCAAGCTTTTCCCTTGACACGCGTGTGTACACCAAGGAATCGGTCACTACGGGAAAAGGTGGACGTGAGACGGGGAAAGGGGGGATGGCCCCGGTGCAGCTGCAATTTCGCGTGCTACACGCATGTCGAATAGCCAAGAGGGGCGATCAAGGCAAACGCACCCTGGAGGACTGGGCGACGAGAACAAACTAGCCTCCAAGCATTGGTGGCCGTTCCGTTCGCTTCTCGGCGGCCTCTCAGAGAGCCGAAGAGAAGTCGCCCGGTTATGGCTACGCCTGCTACGCCAGAAGAGGCGGTTAACGAGTCTAATTAGCGACGAAAACGAAAACGAGTTTGACCCTTTTTTCTCTCTTTCCCTCTCTCCGCCACGGCTTCGTCTTGTCTCTCTTCCTTAAACTCTCCCTACCCCAACCCCTCCTCGCTCTACTCTTTGCTCCCTTTCCTTCTTCGTTCACAGACTCCCAGGCTCTCCACTGATTCTTCTCTCTTTCCTTTTCTTATCCTTCCTTCTCTCTTTAACTCTTCCTCTCTTCCTTCCTTTCTCCGACGTTCCACTCTCTTTTACCCTCTGTCTTGTCTCCTCTCTTTCTCTCTCTCTCTCCATTTCTGCCTTCCTTCTACATCCATCTATCCCCCTTTCTCTGCTTTTTCAATCTCTTCACCCGTTTCCACCTTCCTCGGACGACGCGGACGGATCGCGAACCTTACGGAGCCCCGGCGCGGCGGCCCGTGTCGGCTTCCTTTTTTCCTCGAGCAAACGAAATCAGGTCAGTGGGACGCGCGAAGGGAGGTCGAGACTGACAGGAGAGACTTTAATTTGCGTGCTTGCGCTGATTACGCTTAGACCGCTCCGGCCGTCGAGAAATGCGACCTCCGCCGCGGCAAGCGCCATGCTCCGTACAGTGGCACGGAATCAGGTTTTCGACGAGCCTGAGAGATGCGCTCTTGTCGGAACGACTCCACTTGTTCGTGTCTGTTCTGCGAGCATCCTCGCCACTTCTAATTGCAAGTGCAGGTCTCGGTAATATAAATATGTCTTCTTGTGAGTCAATTGCGTTCGTTTCTAAATCCGTCGTCCACTATTTGTCTAAGTATAAGCACCAAGAAATTCACGTTTGGACAGTTAATTAAAATTTACGGAAATAATTTTTCAAAGAAGGAAGATAGTGGTGATGAAAAAATTTGTTGGAAGGTTTGATTTATCAAGGCGTGCGCTTGAACGAGAGGAGAGGGGAAGGTAGCGATTGACATCGCGAACGACGAAGGGCGAGAATAAGGAGAGCGGAAGAATATGAGAGTGGCCATTAATTAAAAGGAGTATAACGACCTTAAATATTCGTTTCGTGGGCGGTTTCCTAAGATATTTCGTTCGTCTGGTATTCGGGGACTAAACCAAATTCCTATTTTTCCCCTTTTCTTTCCCTCTTGTTTCTTAGAGAACTTTTAATTCGTCGAAAGAGTTATCGCGCTTGTGCCACGAAAATCGAGCCATGCGTCCGGCTATTCGTTTCTTCCCTGGTGATTCGTAAAACTTGATTGTCCGTGAATGAAATCCCATTCGAAGAAATGTTTCAAAAAAGGAAAGAGAATGATTCCATTCTGTTCGAATATAAATACTCTTCTTCTCGAACGATGTTCCAAGTTCTTAGAATTTCCGACTTAACTTTTACGCTGCGTAATCAATTTCTCCGACTATTTTCCAGCAGCACTAATTTTATAAGAAAAAGGGGAAATCTTTCAATCTTTAACTCTTCTTTTGCATATTTCGCGCTACTAATATGAGTTTTTCAACAACTACGCTGTTAAATTCTATACATCGGAAAATAAAAAAATCCGACGATGTTTCCTTGTTTCATTATTTTTCAAAATTCGTTTTGCAATCTCTAGAGATCGACGAGTATATAAAGATTCTGCAACAAGGACCGAATCTTCCACTTTCGACATTTTTAGTTACGTTAGACTGGATTAATTTTTACAAGGATTCTATAAATAAAATACCATAGAATACCAAATAGAATCTGATAGAATACACATCTGTGATAATGACAAAAATAGGGATGTCCGGAAGGGTGAAATCTTGTACCTGCGATGTTTCTAGTTACAAAGAGCGTGTCGCGAGAACGTTTCTCGGAACAGATTTGCTTCGATACACCCTCGCCGAGCACAGGCATCGAAGTCGTCTCGTTTTTAAGATAATCGCTGGAAAAGACAAAGTCGAACGCGCGGCATGCCGCGGCGACCGCCGCCGGTTCCTCTAATCGAGATCGTACCACCGTGGGCATTTTTTCGACTACCGCACGGCTTGATTGAGCTTCGGTGAAAAGCATTCAATTTATACGGGAGATATCTTGATCGAAAGGGCGAGCGAAGAATGTACCTTCATTAAGGTGGGTTCGACGAACACGGTTTCGCTTTCGCCTCGAAACGTCCAATAATAACATTTTTTCGTAGCGGCCCTAGACAGGCCGACCGCGAGTCGGAATACCTTTACCGAAAATTTGTTTAACGACGCCGACCCGTTTGAAATAGCGCGGTCGATCAATAAAGAGCTTCCACGGTGAACAATACTTCTGACCCCTGATAGCTTCTTAACGTTTCATCAACCACTTCTCAGCCTTGCCATTTTATGTCGTATTTATAAATTGAGTGTTTCGAAAGCCGAATTGATCCGCTACACATTTTGCAAATCTTTCAGTTTTATTACTCAAATACACGATTAATGTTCGATTAATGTTCGAAGAAAACAGGCGACGTGCTTCCAACGTCATCCCTTTTCTTTGCTTTCCAATTTCGAAATTGATCAATGAGAAAGCTTTCGAGCGGCTTAAATGACAAGGTAGGTGCTGTAAATTATTTAGAGAAGCTTTACGAGGTTGCAATGGTTGATGGTGATTATAGCGACGAAAAAAGAAGTCACGAATTTCCTACAAATCTTTCACACAATCATCCCTCAACTACGATACAGTGGCAATACAGTGGCTACAAGTTGTATTTGCACATCATTGCATTTATAGTAGCAATTTACGTATCGATTAATTAGATCCAAGTATACTAAATTCCGTATGATTTAGAAATACCGCGATACGATTTGAAAAATTTACTACTAGAAAAATGAAATGTACAGATCCTAATAAGAAACGAGTTTAATTAAAAGATGAGGGTAAATCATCGTAAACCAATATAATCATCCCTTAACTCGGTTGTTCCGACGAAAACAGAAGTTCCTTTTAAAGAAACACGGGATTAAATCGTCAACGATCCAAAGAAGGGTGAAATGCAACAAAATTCATCGAATCCAAATCAAAGAGCTTTCCCCACCCTGAGAAGTGAAACCGATACAGTCAGGTGTCCCGCAATCGGCTGGCGAGATCCGCGGAAGCGAAGAACAAAACGTGTGCGTCTGGTTCGCTTGGGTGCTCGAATACGATTCGACCGAATCGACGATCTTCCGGCAGAGTCACGAAGCTGTGGAATACTCGGAGAACTGATGCGGCCGGGGCCGATGCAAAGCGTTTCTCGACTGGCAGCGAGGGGCCTCGCAGAAACATTGTCGGCTCGGAGCTGTCGTCGCTGGAGGAGCGGTCCGTTAGTTCGAGAGGCCGTTGTGTCTGGCTAACAAGTCGACCCTCGTGGCCCCTCGAGGGTGGTCGGCCCCGGGAGGTCTCCCGATCACGCGCCTGGTATCGGCTACTCGGACACGCCCGCGGTCCGTCATCCCATCATCCACGCTCGAACCTGGACACGACATCGCGCGTCGTTGTGCACGAGCAGAGAGGATGATGTCCAGCCGCTGGACCGGAGAGCAGGTACACAGGACCGCGCGCGTCCTCCACCGCGGGAGATAGGATAATGTTCCACTATTTAGACGATGGGCGCTCACTTCGAAATGCCCGCAGCCACCCATGGAGAGCGCCAGCGTATCCCTTCGGATAGAATGGGCAGCTAGCTGAAGGATCGTTCGTACGCGCCTGCGACGGTTCAATTACTTCGCAGGTATCGTCGCGATTTAAGGCTGAGATCCATCAGTGTCCACTGTTCCCAAGTTCAGGATTGCGATATCGGAGACAAGATGCGGGTTTCGGCTAAAACTTGGGAGATCGAGATCGATCGACGATTTGATGCGGAATGTTGGGAAATTATGAAATCGTGAAATTCAGTTACGTATTTTGCATCGCGATATCGGACTGTATAATAACTAGAATAAGTGGAGAAGTATATTGACGTTAGAAAAGCGTACTCGACGCGTGACTGGTAAAAGGTGAGAAAGAGAGAGAAGAAGAGAGTCTAGGAACCACACCGTTGTCGAAGCGCCGACTTTCTAAAAGATTTCGAAAAGCTGACTTCTCCCACGCGTGCTCGAGCACCCCGTCGATATTCACCCTTCTATCGAGAGAACAGAAACGAAAAGAGGCGGACGAAGTAAAGAAGGAAGATGAAAAAAGAAAGGAATAAAGCGACGACGTTTTCCCACGTGACCCGGCGAAACGAAAGAGCCGGTTTTCTCTCTTGTGTCGAGTGGTCCGCCGATCGCGAGTGCTCATTGTTTCACGGTACAATAATGGGCCTGCGTTTCGCTCGCACAGCGAGGCCAGGACAAGTGTGCGAAAAGCCGAGAGGGCGCCGTTCCAAGCGAAAGAAAACGAAGGCGTGTGCGCTCGCGCTCGCGGGGAGCCCACGAGAGCGGAGGATCGCCACACAAAGAGTGCGCAAAACACACAAACAGCCGGATTGCAATAATGGATGCGTGTTGTACAAATACGATATCGGTTCGAGGGGGATGCAGGCCTAGCCACGTGACCCTTTCAAAAGGACTCGGAATATAACGAACACCCCCAATGGCGCAACCCCCACAAGGGGCACGCTCCGAGCTCGTGTCCTCTACCAGTTACCAGGGTTAACTTACAAGTCTATCGCTAATACGTGCTGGAATACGATTTTTCTTTTTCCCCGCTCCTTCTTTCATTCCCTGCCCGCAACATCACTTTTCTTTTTTACTTCTTTCTTTCGTGTTGTCGAATCGTTGCTAGTTACCATGATGGGCAATCATTTTGTGTTACGGCGACGTATAGATTTCCGATCGGTTCACACGATTCCTGTTCGCATGATTATGGATATTAATCCGCGAATAGTTCCTGCATCGTTTAGTACAATGTACGTATTTAATGTTAGATAATAATTGTATCGAACAAACTGTCAGAATTTATTCAGAGTGTGTATGTACAGTGTTGTTGTAAAAGTTAATTATTTTATACGGTAAGTGAACGAGATTTTTACGTTCATGTATAGCATAAATATAGGTATATAAATATGTAGCTCGCTTTAAAATTGAATAAACGGTAAATTTGTTGATGTATGACGCTTAATAGTGATCGATGACCAAAGCTTAATAAGCAATGAAAAAAACTCGATATTATTGATAAAATATATATGTCATGATGATATTACTCTTTGTATAAAAATTATAAAAAAAAAACTATGAATGCTTTTAATAATACTGCAATGTAAACTAGTAAATGCATCAAGAAGCATCTGAACGTCACTCAGATACTGCCCATAAGAAAATACAAAATTTACATAGCAGTGAACATGTTCACGTGTATACCACTTCAATTTTACTGCATATTTCTCATGAGCTCACAAGAATGCTGTCGCTCAAGCTACCTACACTTATAATTAGACTGTGAGTGTGTACGCAACTCCATAGCTTTAAAAACGAAACTAAGAGAATCGAACCTAAACACACCTTCTAAACACTTTACAATCGGTCGCATAAAGTAGGTAATATAATGTTTTCTCAGGAGACAAAAATATAATAAAATAATACACATTCTTAACTAAACTATTTAAATCTATATTGAGTGAAAATTTTATTCGAATAAAAATGTGGAACAAAATTTTATTCGTTACCAATGAATGAATATACTATCGAATAAAATTTATTCAGATAAAGTATGGTTCGCGCAAGAGTTTATCCGAATCGAAATGATATCGAATAACTTATTCGTATAAAAATAAGGAATCAATTCGAATAATGCTAAATGGTGGGCAGAATAGGCCAAGAGTTGGGAGGATCGTGGAAGAAACAGTTTGGTCAGTGTTACAAGCATGACTTTCATTCCGAGAAATACCGATCGCGCTGTTCTCGATAAATCACCGGGACAATTAGTGAAAATGTACGGCGCGATTTGCGGCAACACGTCGGAAGTCCGTACTTAGGATACCGAACGACGGGGATCGGAGGCCGTGTAAAGACACGTGTCGAAATAAACCGCGTGCCTATAATAGCTTCTGAATTGCGCGTGCACGCCCTTTGCTATTCCGACCGTCTGTTTCGTGCACGCCCCATAGAGAACCTAGTCGATGGGGGGCCGAAACTACGTGACGTTTTTATCCTAGCGTGCTATCCACCACGCATGTCACCGATACCCTAATTTCTAACATCATTAGAGGAAAAATTCATGCGCAGATCAAAATTCGACGACTGAATTATACCCTGTGTCGTTGCAAACGTAATTATTATACAGAGAATTTCAGCTTTTTCTCATCAAACTTTCTAGCCTGAGCATATCGACGTATAAACAGGCAATCGGATACTTGCAAAAATTTGACCGAATCGTTGTATTGTAACAATTTATTAGAAACAGAAATTAAACATTGATTTCTAATTTAATGCGGGAGAGGTGCTCGTAAATAATAGCTTCACTCGTTGATACAGATATTCTGAGACTATAATCGAATGAATACACTATATCTGTCGAACCCAATAGAGTTTCACGATTTTATAACATTTTAATGAAATCGATTCATCGGATAATCAATTATCGTTGAATTATTTACATGGCGAATTTATAGCTAAGAATAATATAAGGTAAGATGAAGTAAATATAAGGGTCTGTGGACAGATCGTCGCGAAACTCGTGGACTAATTTCGACAGACTGATCGATAGTCGTTGGTGTGACAATCGGGGAATAAGTTGAAGCACGTCATTGGACAGCATTTTTATTTACACACCGGTACGCAAATTGACGTGTGAAGTACACACTTGTATCCGACAGTTCAGCCTTCGAAGCCAGTGACGCGAAGCAGCGCGTAAAACAAACTCACTGTCGATTGTTCGAAGGAAATCACATATAAATATTACAAATCAGACACATTGCCTGTGGTAGTATTAAATACTTACTACTTGACTAAAGGCAGATATGTATTTGACGAATGTAAATATGCGAAAATATGCATCAACGTGCACAGATGCAAATATGTAGAAGCATGTATAGAAATGTAGTAATATGTCAAATGTCAAGAATAAACTATATATTAATACATTTAAACGATACAAATTTCTTTCATTCAAATTTTCTTTCATTATCCGTGCTGAAAAAATGGAATTTTTATAGATATTCAAAATTTACTTATAAGATTTATAGTTCCACGTTACATGATATCGATTTACCGTCATTTGTTTCAAATAAAGCTTTGTATAATACGATGCAGATGTTACAAAAGAACCACCTGTGTAATTTTTGCATGGAGATAGCGGATTGCACAAAAATTGTACAGGTTTGATTTAATTGAATTAATTCGGTCATCTGACTCAATAAATAGGAAAAATCATTTTCCAGAGTCAGCGTTAAATCCGACAAAGTCAGCACTCCCGGGGCATTGCAATCCTATAGATTTTCAATTACTGCAAACGTTTCGGTGAATGATTTTTTAAAACAACCACGAAAATTTACGACGAAAAGACGATGATAATTGAGATAAAAAGTTCCTAGCTGTTTACTAAATCGTTTTTAATGTGTTTCAAGTAAAGTTGAATTCGATGCGAAATTTAATATTCGATAAATGTGAACGACTAGAAATACTTTGAATGGACTCGGCATTCAATGTTTTCTTTATGTCCCATGTTTTGGGGTTTGCTTACAACCCCTTTGCTGTTTTCGTGTCACCTGCTACGTTACCGGTTCAGTGTAGAGAAAGACTACAACGCCAGTGAAACAGTAGAATATAGAGGGCGTAATAAAACCTCTGAGTGGTCGGTACAACAGAACATGTGATGGAAAGTCTCGTAAGGTACCAGATGCCAGCACCGATGATATACAGAATAGACGTGACATTCAATGCTGTTTTGTATCCCACGGCTATAGTCTATACTACAATTTAGTCAATGGTTTTTACCATTATACGTTAAGTTTATCATATGTTGGCAAGGAATAAATACAGAGCTTTACTGCAGATAAAAAGTAACTCCCTTGTTATTTAATATCGTAATAGTTATAATTTCAATATTTTATTTTTTTAATAACTTTGAATACATCTTAATCATTTTAAAAATCAAAGCTTTAAATATTTTTTCTAAAGAATTCATTTTATTCCTCGCCAATGATATTAATTTCGAAATTTAAGTAATGATTAAAGGAGATAATCAAGTTCATTTAAAGACATTCGCTATAAAGAATGTTCATTAAAATATAATTATTAATTATCATAATAGTTTAAAGCCTATTGTGTATTATTATAGTCACCTAAATTCTCTAAAAATTACTTTTTATCAACATTAAAGGAAATAGACATATCTTCGCTTATTACCAAAGGATAAATAATTAGTTAACTTTCATTAATGGATAAACACCTGTATGAAATATGCCAATCAAACAGATGATAAATCAAACAGCGTGAAGTATATGAAATACAAACAATCGAGTATATCGAAACGTAATGAGCCCCAGGAAAACTCGGTCGAATGTCTATCAGATTTGCATAAAGATTCTGAAAGCGAAACATTTGCCCCAAAATGCAAATCCTATGGTCGTGGTTAAAGTGGGAAATCGGAGGAAAAAAACGGTGGTTCGCGAAAGAACGGATTCACCAATCTATAATGAAGTAAAATTGGAAAATGTCGTTCTCACGAAACTTTTATCGATTTCATCTATTAAACTTTTTAACTGTTACAGTATTTCGTGTTCGATCTTTTTTGCAACTTAAACGAACTTTTAAGCACTAAAATTACGATAGCTGTATATCTGAAGGGTTATTTACGTCTCAAGTTTCATGGAAGTACGATTTTCGAAGTTGCTCTCGTTTGGGATCAACCAGGTGATATTTAGTTCCTTGAGTTTCTCGATTCATCTTAGTTCCCCGTTATCCTATTTTAATTTTTAATTTATTATATTGGAAAAGAGGCAGTGGCATAATAAATTTATCGACCTGAACAGATCATCAATATTATCACAAATGGGCAATGCTGACAAATCCAAAGGATGTTTCTGCGGGACCGAAAGGTTACGTCAAATGTAATATCGCGATTAATGTGAAAGGAGAGAAATTGAAAGTACATCCGGATACAGAGGGCGAGGACGACATCGAAGGGTAATTTTCACTCCAAAATACTTTAACACGTAATATCACTTATTAATTGTATGATATTAAGAATTTCCAAATTGAAGATCTTGAGACATTTTACGCCTTCAGAATCAAATTGAAAAGTAGCAAACTCCTTTATGACATTAACATGAAATCGATATTCTATCTGACGGGTGTCTTTAATCTAAATCCATTAAAATACGCTCTGATATCTGCATGAAATTTGTATTTAAACTTGAACATTATAGATCATAAAATTCACAAATTTTAAATATAAGTAGCATCATCCGATAGGATTTCATTTAATAAAAATTTCTTTATCTGTGAATCTATAAAACACAAAATATCAGCAAAGATGTTGGTTATATTTTTTTCTGTGGTTTCCAAATATTAAATGTTAGTCATATTTATTTCCTATATATCCATAAATCTAAGATATTGTACAACATTCATTCCCAATCTTCGAGCACTTCCCTATAAATTTATACGTTCCAACACCAACAATTTAACCCCTCACTATACATCTGCATACATACTCGTATTGCGTTCTATTGCATGTACGACAGAGAATAGAGACACATTCCAGTAGCCTTTTTAATGTAATAGGGTATTTGTGCGTGTTCCAAAATCGATTTGGGGTGGATTCGAATTCGGAGCACATTGGCTTGTCAGCCGATTAATGGAAAGCGAATAATTACAGGAACCTCTTGTTGCCTGTCGGTGGTGAATTTCTACCCTATAGGCAACGAGCGTGCTACATTTTTACGATTTATCGAGCTGACGGGTTACCAGATATGAGCAGCCTATGCGTAAAAAATGATTTCGAAAATATTAACCCGTTCGTGCAGATATCGTTCGCTGGAATGAAGGTAATTATTAATTGAAATCGCCATCGATAATTCAACTTTCCCTATTCATTAGTTTCAATCGTTTCAATTCTTACCTTTCTAATTACCAACTGCGTACGCATATGTTTTCAGCCGATTTACCATTTGACTTTGATCATAGAAATTCGAAATGTAAAATAGAACACTATGACGCTTATAGAATGACCCTTTTGTTTCATTTTGACAACGTTTTCAGGAAACGACGAGCGAAGCATGGCAAACCTACAGGCCGCGATTTAATGAAAAGATTACGTTCAGAGAAATGTTCCCATCACTGTGTCAACGTGTCAGGATTGCTATCAAGCATCGTGTTAATAGCTGTCGAACGTGTGTCGTGGCTTCTTATATTCTCAACATGAGCAAAATATCGAATTCTGGAGAGTATGGTAAATTCGTACGAGTATTATACATGCTATTGGAAATTCTTTTCTTCGAGTATCGAGAATCACGAGAAAAAGATTTCAAAGGATAATACAGCAGGAATACATATAACATCGAATCGAGATCGATAAATTAAACGACAGAATATCGTACGTAAACGAAATTCAAATAAGCAGTTGCCATCGAAACGTTGATTAACGTTTGTTTGTTACCTCTGTGTTTGTTCTGTTCTATTCGTACTTTAACTTCTTCCACCCTTTTTTTCGTGAACAGCTAACTCGCCTGCATTTAATATAACCAATGTCGTGTAACGTTAGTTCGATTCGATATAGTACGATATATTCTTTTTCTGTTTTAATTCACATTCGTTCTTCCATTACCAATACCATAACGATGTTATAAATTGAAAAATGGATTGAAATATACTATAGATCAAATTTTCGTTTAAATTTTTGAAACAAAGGATTATTAATATCACAAATTTTTTGTACATAGTCATAATATGTGACTATATACATTTTAATTGTGTAAGCAATAAAATGGGATTGTAATGAATATCATTCAATCTACAATATGATACGAAATTTTTCTTAATTTTTTTTTTAAGATCACACAAGACAAAATAACCTGATATATTGCTAGATGTTACTTTTATCAGGTTTCCTACCGACCTTTGGGCCATCGTTCCTACACTTTTATGGGTCCGGGACTACAGAAAGGAACAGCTGTTTTGGCAAGTGCTCGATAGCCCTTCCTTTTTATCGCGGTAGAGTTCTTCTCTCCTTAAAAACTGAAATGGATGACTCAGAAACAACAACGGCTGGAATCAGTGCTGAAAGAGAGCTCGCGGCTCCTATTATCGAGGTACATCTGCAGTGATCATTCTTTCTTTTGTACATTAATTTCTATTACTATCTGATTATTTTATAAGAGCAGAATTTCAAATCTCGAAAATTTTAAATCTTTTAATTAGGCGTCGACAAATCTCAAGTTTGCAATGCTCAATGTTATAGCATTAGATTTCAGTCCTTTTAACTATATACAATGAAAAATGGGAAGGAAGGGTTTAAATGTAAGATAATAAGGAGAAACGGACCGTCTCTGATCAGACACAATTCTACAACGAATTACATATTACATTACAGGATTATATATTATATACAACCTTCTGTGCTTATATAAAAGTATGCTTCCTTAGACAAAATTTGCGCTATAAATAGATTTTTCAGAATTGGAAATCAATAAATAAGATAAAACGACAGTTTGTGTGTTATTAATAAATATTAATTCATCGTCACGCTTCATTCAGCGTGTAGCAAGAGTGAGCGCTTAATAATTTATACAATAACCCGACGTAATAACATTTCATTGATTTAACTACCTGTTTACGTGATTCTACATTGGTATGATGGTTGCTTTTGTTATAGCGAATTCATGAACATTTTCTTGTAGGACGATATTTTATGATATTTGCAAGGAATAGTTTAACAACTTTACAATATCTTAAGTTCTTTGTATCTGTTAAATGTTTAAAGATTAGGTTAAAAATTCCAAACTGCTTGAAATACCTTTTCATCTTTTGTCTAAATTGACAACCACTAACTATCGGATCGTTTCTTTTTTCAAAGAGAAACTTGTGGAAGACGGAAGAATATTACCTGGTCACTGTGTTATACGATATAAGTATGATCGATCGGGGAAAATTTTGGACGAAATCGATAAGCTTCGAGGTTAGCCTCGGGAATGCCGGTAATAGACAATTTGCTCGCAGCCAATGCTTTGAGGACAATAACGATGGTATTGGATTCTTGTGTATACTTTCTTCAACCACTCTTTACGAATGATCGAAATATGGGACCCGCCACTCGAACTTCCATAACGAAACTACGTTTCCATTCTCCAATTACTTGTTAATACGAACGACAAGTTACGCTATGTACCGTTGCCCTATGTAAAATATGATCAATTTTCAACAGGAAACCAGATGCCAGACCGTAAACCGGAGTTCGAAAGCGAGACCCTGCCACGATTGACTGGAACATTGGATGGCAAATATAATTACGTGCCTCTTGGCTCGCGAAAACCCTGCCTCTACGTTAGATCTTGGTGGCCGAATCTCGATTGGCGAATGCACAACAGTAACAGCTTAGCTTTCATCGCCGATTTCCTAGTGAGCTTCGTTTGTTCTTCGATATTAAAAGGAAATTAAGCTGGATAAATCGTAAATGCTCTATTAAATTCGACTTATTCCTTCGATGTAGGTCAAGTTATCTACTTCCAAACTTTTCTAAACACCTGTCATTCTATCAACGAAACTTTAGCTAAAAACTTTCGCAACTTGGCCATTCGTTCGCATTAATTTCTCAATAAGTCAGTGTACGTGCTAAAATTACAAATCGCGATTAATATGAGAGCGTCGTAACGGCCAGCCGAAAAGTTCTTTCATTCGAAAGAAATATTTTATATATCCTGGAGTCGAGTTCTCACGATGGTAGCGGGAAACGAGCAAGTTTGTTTCCAAACTAGAACAGCGATACCAGAATAATTTTAATTTGCCACGACAGGAGCAAAAGTTGGAACAACTAGAGGACATGGTCGAGCTCCAACATCCAGACACTTACAAATTCTACAACGAGACGATTCGTACCATGAAGAGCCATTGCATACATTATTTGCATACATTAGACACGGGGCGATACGATGACGAAGGTGGCACCACGAAGCTCGATCGCCATCGCGTGAATCTATGCCATAAAGAGATCGAGAATATCCTAAAGAGGATCAAGATCAACGGCGAACTTCCTAGTAATCACTACACGAGAATCGCAATGGCACATGCGTATCAGTATCTGGCTAAAGTGAAAAAGCTACGGGAAGACGTGAGTTGTATTTCATGTTTCTCCGTCACGAACATTTTCTATTTCTGGAACAATTGGCAAATCGAATAACTATTTTTACTTCATTGACAACCGCTTATGTTCTTATGGAAATATCATCGAATTGTTTTCAATTCCATATTGTAGTTTCAAGTAATTATTTCAAATAACTCACAGTGGTTATGAATATCTTGGAGACGTATGAAGATGAAACTATCGCTCTAGATATGTTTAATCTACGAAAAGACGTCTCTTCGAAGTACCTAGGTAACCTAGTTACTAATGAAATGTGAATATTTTTATCGTCGATATAAAGATTAGGAAGAAATTAATCTTGATTCCGATTACATTTGTGATTCTGTAGACTATTAAGTTCCTACGACATTTTTTACTTTCCTATTTACTTGGAAAATTTTTTAAATTCTTTAACCTCCATTCGACATAAACGTTCCCCAGTCTACTTATAAATCTTACCAGGTCTATATGTATTCAATTTACATCTTCGCTGTAGAGAGACGGAAAGGAGAAGTTTTAAACACTTCAATGAGACGGTAAAAGCTTTACGCTGACTTTTTCCCTTTACCAGCTTGTTTCGGACAAACACAAGAAACTAATCCTCGGAGAACAAGGAACAAAGTTGCTTCTAAATTTGCATATCTTTTTTCCTCGTGATCTTGTGTCCCTCTTCTCGCGAAGAATTTTCCATGGAGAACGCAAGATAACGACGCGCTGCCCTTTCTACTCATAGACATTGCAAATCGTCATGAAATATTTAAATACGAGCGTCCTCCTTGTTCCGCGTACCTCCATGGAAAATTTATTTTACCGTGAGCAACGCAAGACTTCTTACAAATTTACCAGCCCCAGCATGGCCTACCTGACGTTTTCATTTGGATGATAGCCGGCTCGAAACGAGTGGCGTACGCACGATTTCCAGCCGAACGAATTATTTATTCAGAAGAAATGACCGAAAGGGGATCATTATGCGGTCAGAGGGTTGACGTATTTTTGGTACATCCACGGGATGAGGAAGGTGCCGATTACATGGCCTGCAAGCTTGAAATCTTCCTGTGGCTTGGAAACGCCGAGTATATAGGAGCTTGTTGGGCCTCGATTCCACCCGGTTACAAGGTGGACCATGAGAGAAACATTGATTCGTTTCCCAAATATTTGGAGTACACACGTTCCACGGTATGAAAATTTCTCGTTGGTGAGAATTTCAGAGCAAGGTCAAGTTTAGACGCGTCTCGTTTCGTAGCTTGAGCCAGGGGCTTTAATTAATCCCTGGCATTCAAGAAACGCCAGGCAAAAACGAGGGTATATTTTTCTTTGCCAAGAATACCTTCTTTTCCTTCCTTTCTAATTGCCATGTCACGCACTGGGTTACATTCATAATTTCCAATATTAACGACGGTTTATCTACTCTTCTCTTTGATAATTAACATTCCTTCGTTTTATTCCTTTTGTCGAGGGTTTTATTTGAGTCAAGGAAGCTTTTTGACGTTGATGTGATGAAATGCAATTTAGTATCGAATACTTTCATTACACTAGAGAAATTTAAACAATCGAAACGGCACGCATTCCTGACAACTACAACGCGAAATTGAAATTTTAATTTTCGCCGCAATGCATTCCCCGAGCGCACACACCTTTTACACGGAATTGAGTATGCGTTAAATTATTATCGCTTGACATCATAAATTCAACGCGTTTGTTCTTAAAAAGCTTTCTTCTCCTAACGAACGAGTTACTCTATGAATGCATTGTATCCAAATGTAATAAAACATTTCGAAATCATTAATTTACGTGACATAAATCTATAGAGAAATAATTTGAGCGTTCCGATAATATAAATGAATTGAGACAAACAATGTATTAAATGTTGTAGTATATCCGCTACGTTACAAAATATAGTATATTATCAAATACACTATGCATCACTGTGCATTCAACCTACAACAAAAGGTGCCAATATCATCAATCTTTCCATCGAGATTCACATCAACGAACAATCAAAATGTCCTGATCGAAGAATCCAGGCTTTAGTAGCTATTATTTTTTTCTTAATTTAAGCGTCACCTGAAATGAGATTCAACGACTCAAAAATCAAACTTGATGTTGATCCATCTTAAAGATCTAACTATTCTATAGACGCATTAATGTAATATCGTCGGAAATATCTCGAACGAAACGTTAAAATGAGTTTGTCATCGGTTGCGTTGCAGACATTTCAGTTGCGAGCTCACATATTCCAAGGTCGCTTTGATCCTGGCATGGATGCATCCGGTTTATTGGATCCGATCGTGCGTGTCACGTTTCACGGTTACACGGCCTCCACCAGAGTAAGTTTTGTGTCGATAATTCACCCACGCTTCCTGAGGTGACGCGCGAACTCGTCACGTTATTATTACCGCGGAGATTTCCGCGGTTCCATTCCTCGAAGGTTTCCCGTTATTTGTAAATGGATTTCCACGGAATTCGCTGGCAATCTGTTTCACGAGCAGCGATTTAGATTTCTTTCGATTTTCTATCTCAAACGTCCGTTTAAATATTTCAAGGATTGGCACTTTTCAAACTTCGAATCGTAAGAGGAAATTCCTCGGTTTCTGAAAAGGTACTTCAGGGGATTGAAAGTATTCGAAATTTTCCAGATTATTAAGCAGACACTGGATCCGTTCTGGGATCAAACTTTGATACTACCGCCGACAACTATTTATGGGACGAAAGAGTACATTAAATCAAATCCGCCTAAAGCGATTTTGCAAGTGTACGATGAGGATATATGCGTAAGTGAAATGCTTTTTTAAATTCATAGAAGTAAATTTCTAGGCTGTATTTCCCAATGGTACTGAGATAAAATTTGATAAGTGGCACAGGGAGAAGGGGATGGTCCGGAATATCAAATCTTGCAAAGTATATCTGATGTTTAATCATATGCGATCTTCGATATGGCAGTGATTTACAAATTGATAGAAGCTCTAAGTGGTTCACCCTGAAATCATGTCGAATCGAAATTTACAGGGCTTCAAGGAGTTCTGCGGGAGATGCACAACTATCCCATTAGTTAAGCTGGCGGAGGAAACTTACTCGCCGCCTAATTTCCCTCCGAAACTCGAGTGGTACAAATTTAAATCGCAAAGGGATTTCAGCGGCTCGGTGCTCGCTGCTTTCGAGCTCATAGAGGTAAGAGAGGTAATACTGATCGATATTCGACTCGTAAGAGAGACAGAGACAGAGAGAGAGAGAGAGAGAGAGAATCTTTGCCGCCTCCGCGCTAATGAACTTTTCTGTCATCTTACGCGCGGATTGATTACGAAATTAATATCCGTCTCCCACGCGCGCTATCCATTCTATTCATAAATGCAAACGTAGATCGGAATACAAAGGTTAAGTCACAAAAATGACGTGGTCGCATGAATATAAATGAAATTCGACGATTGATAGTTCTTCAGAATATTTAATTACGAACGATGAAATGAACTGGTACAAATCCTATTTTAAGAGTTGAACACGTACAAAATGTTAAACTTTATCATTTTTTCAATAAATATAATATTCAATAAATATAATATTGTGGTTGGCATGACAGTAGCAATAAACTTGTTAAATCACCTTTAGAGTTAAAGAACAGTTTAACGGTTTATTCTACGTTTAATAGCCCACGAAATATTAATGACACGAGTACAGCTATGTATTATTTCAGACGATGGACGACAAGTCTGTGGACAAAATTATAGACTCCTCAATGCAAGACGTCATTTACAACATACCGGAAGACATCAGGCCAAAAATGACGAGTTACAGGCTTGAAGTTATATTTTGGGGCGTACGAGACATGAAGAAGATTAATTGCATGCCGGTGTTAAACCCTCAGATTGTTATAGAGTGTGCCGCCGTTCAAGTCAAGTCAGAAGTGATGGAGAATGCCAAGAAATTCAGTAACTACAAGCAGACATATGTTGTCGTCGAACTGGTAACGTTTCAAACATTTTTCATTATCGTCGTACAAGTATTATTTTAACGTTAAGGAAATATCTAATTCGATTCAAATGTATCGACATACTCGTATGTGTATGTACAATGTACGCATTATATATACGTTAATATATGAAAATTCTCTAAGGACATGCCAGAGCTCGATATCTATTATCCCTGCATCACAATAAAAGCTTACGACTCACGAGGATTTGGATGCTTCAAATACGTCGGGATTTGCATAATACCCAGTGTTTACGTCTTTCTCGAGCAATTAATAACAGAGGAGGATTACGACGCGCGTATACACGGCACCAAATCGATTTTGAAATCTCCATGGACTAAAAGACAATCTGTCACGATTTGTAAGTTTCTTCTTACGAATCTAAAAATGCAAAATATTGTTGAAATAACGTTCGTTGAAATATAAAACGTGGAGCACGAGCGATTCCTTGCGTGAAATATCAACGTCCAATGACGTTGGTATGCCTCATCGTATACCATAGACCATATACCATAGATTCAGAGAAAATGTGCGCCAACTTCGGAGGCATTTCAGGTGGTTATTAAATATTTGATCGCGGTCGGTTTCAACGGAAGTTAATAATACCATGGAAAATGTGGTTCCACACCGCACGCAATAGAAAACTTTGTTAATTAAAGTTCTACGAAATGTTTATACGCTACGAACAAATGTTTTTTACCCCTCGAGGAACATGAGCTCGAGCATTATCCGGCTGGAAATTGAGATTAACTTGCTTCTAGTTATTAGTGAATTTCGTCCCTTATTCAAAATCTAGTTTATCAATCCATTCGAAGATACAGCTGTATCAGAGAAAAATCCTTAAAAATGAAATTCTTTTATTTATACGTGCGTCTAATATTCATCGATTGATATTATTTCTGAAATCTTACAAGTTCTCTACACGGTAGCAAATTTGATAATGAAATAAATAAAGTGTTCCAAGTGAATATTACAAAATACCAGTCGCTAAAGTATCGAAATAAAAATTGAAATAAAAGATACTACTGTACTAGGGTGTTGTATCCATGATAAACATAAACGTTATTTCCTATGGTGATGGCTCTTAAGGTTTACAAATCTCATTCTTAAAAACTCATTTCATATGATAATGCTATCCTTAAGCACCTTTGCCGATCGATTACGATCCATTGAAAGAAGACGAGAACAAGGAGTTGATACCGTACAAGAAGATGTACAAGAAGAAATCATGGATTAGGAAAATATTACGGTCCTTAAAGAAGATTTTCTCGCATGTGATACCAAGAAAAAAAAAGAAGAAGAAAATTGACTACAAGCCAGAAGAGGATCAGTCTCTCGACTGGTGGAGTAAATACTTCGCTTCCATGGAGGTAGGGCGAAAGAGGGTCGATCACGCGAGTAACTCGATGTATGTAAATTTCCACGGATCTCTGTTAAGCAAAACATGGCGTTTCCAGGAGGAAAGAAGCAGAGAGCTAGGCAGCTTGTCACCAGGTGATCAGAAGCTCGTGACGACGTTCAAGGTACCTACGCTTTAGCGCATTTTCACCAGCTCAGCTGTCTCATTGGACGGGAAACAGGTATACAACGGAGAACTGGAGATGCAACCGCAATTCGCCGGCTTTCAGGATCGTCTGAGATCGTTCGAACTATGGAAGGGGAAGAAAAGCGAGGATCCCGACTACGATACAGACAATTACGTTGGAAAGTTCAAGGTTTATCTCGAATCTAGCGGTTAAAATATCTCTGCAATCTGCATATACATAGTAAAGCAGGGTTACTCGAATCACTTATACCTCAATCTTAAAATTGAATCTTGAATTTTGCATAGAACAATCAAACTTGTACGTTACAGGATATCATTTAGTTTTAATGTAATAATGAAAATTGATCATGTAAATCTTACGTAAAAGTAACGATGTTTGACGTTCATTCAAAGAAATATGAACATTGCTATAACCTAATATTGGGATAAAATATCCATTTATAAAATATAATCCATTAATAAAATTATAACATCTACTGACAGGGACGCATTTGTGTATATCACTGGCCGCACCCGAACAACTTGCCCTGCAAAACGAAAAGCGGCAGAAACGCGGCTAATGGTCTGTATGGCGATTATCCACAATCGGATCCCATCAAATTTCTGGTCAGACTTTACGTCGTGAAAGGTGTGCGAGACACGACGTTTTATGACGTTTACATGGCGTGATAAACTAATGAGAATGAATCGATTTCACCCATAGGTATCGACTTGCAGCCTAGCGATCCCCTCAGCGGAAAATCTGACCCGTATCTGTGCGTCAAGCTTGGAAAAACGTTTATCAATGACAAAAAGAATTATATACCGAATCAGCTAAATCCCATTTTCGGACGGTACGATAGCACTTTAATTTCGTTAACTCCCTGTTGACCGTTGCATTTTCCACGTCGCATAATTCTTTTATCCACTTTCCACGGTAGATTACATGTGATTCGCTTTGATAGCGCTCGTTCAAAAGCCATTCACTTTTCTAATTTTCAGTCAAAGCAACATTATTGAATCTATCGCGATTAACATTATAGAATTCTATCTTTTCCTCTTTTTTGGGAGAAATATTAAAACATTGAATAAAGTACTAGATATTAAAATAATTTCGACTTGTCAATTCATTAATATTATTAAATAGTAAATTATTGTGTAAGAGAACTCTGATTATAATACTATATATATGTTTCGTTTTAAGACACCCAATAGAACAGAGAATGCGTAAGGGCGTTAATGTCGAATAATTTATAGGCTCTTCGAGATAGAAGCCACTTTCCCTCAAGATTACATGATGATCATACAAGTATGGGACTACGATGCAACTACGACTGACGATTTAGTAGGACAGACGAAGATCGACTTGGAGAATCGGTTCTATAGCAGACACCGAGCTACTTGCGGTATTTCCAAGACGTACAACGAGGGAGGGTACAATAAGTGGAGAGACCGCGAGAGACCGACGCAGATACTCGAGCAACTTTGCAAAAGGAACAATCTCCCATTGCCGGAGTACCGGAAGCATTACGTGAGAATTGGGCGAAAAAGATTTCCATTCGTCAACGAGCAAGCGGAAAACGGTACATTTTAAAAATTAATCGTTTCGATCGGGAGGGAACTGTGTCGTCAGAATGAATTTCACTTTATCGGTGATTGATGATTTCTATTCAGAGAGGCAAGAATGTATGGCACTGAACGTCCTTCATCAATGGCAAGATTTCCCTATTTGTGGCTGCGTCCTGGTGCCTGAACACGTCGAAAGACGCCCGCTTTTTAATGCCACCAGGCCCGGATTGGAGCAGGTTGTAAAAAAGACGAGTCTGTGCTTTTATCTACGGTAGAATTGTGACTAAGATTGAGTCGTTTAAGATAAAAAGCGAGTTTGGCTAAACTTTCGACAGCTGGCTGTCTTCTTCGAAGAAAAAGAATCATAAGACGTATACTTGGAGACTCGTCGTTAAAACTTATTATTTCTGATTTATTTTAATGAGAAATTTATGGTACTATATTTCATGGTTAGCATGATAGAAAAATATTTGACAGAAGAGACTGAGGTGCACTGTGAAAGAATTAATCTAGAATTGTCGGGAAGACGATATCGTCCGAATGTAACATTCAGAAATTAAACATTTTTTCAACTGCCTAAATACTCATTGAGCATTCTAAAAGCACGATTTGCATTCTCGAACGATGCTTCAGGGTAAATTGGAACTTTGGATCGACATGTTTCAATCTAACGAGCTTCCTCCGAAACCGGCAGTGAACATCAGTCCACCTGTACCAGAGGAATATGAAATCCGTGTGATCGTTTGGAACACCGAGGACGTGCCCCTCGTCGACAGCCAATTCCTTACCGGAGAAAAGTGTTCCGATATCTACGTGAAAGGGTGAATTTGAAAATTGCAGATAGCGGTGGCTATTTGAAGAATTTACTAGGAAATAGATGAGCTATTTTTGTATAAATCGCTATGATCAATTTTTCAGCTGGATTGTTTACGACGATTATCAAAGAACTGACATTCATTATAATTCCTTAACCGGAGAGGGCAATTTCAATTGGCGATTTATATTTCGCGTTATGTATTGCAAGGGTGAGCGTGTTATGATCGTACGCAAAAAGACATCCATCTTTGCTATAAGCGAAACCGAGGACAAACTGCCATGTAGATTACACCTGCAAGTTTGGGACAGCGATCATTTCTCTTCGGACGATTTTCTCGGTAAAACAAACGTTAGATTAATCATCGTGTTTATCCATTAATCTGCTGCAGACGAATTTTCAATATCGCTGATGCATATACAAGCAAACATTTGAACACTTATCGTGGAAAACCTGTCTCGTATAACACGCATAGTATATCTATAGTAGAGTCTATAAATATTCGAATGTCTCGTAAGATTTTATGTATGTGTATCAGAAGGTTTCAAAGGTTCTGACACAGTCGGTATGAATATTTTTATCTACTTTTAGGAGCATTAACGTTGGATTTAGCCAAGATGCCACGGGGAAGTCCAAATTCTAAAAACTGTACTTTAGAGCTACTCAATCCGAATCTACCAACGATCGATATGTTCAAAGTGACACGAATCAAAGCTTGGTGGCCATTGGAGCGTAGCGTGAACGCAGCCCAATACGTGCAGGCGGTGCGTATCATAAAAATCTAATGTTCATTAACATTCGAGGAAACAAACATTTACTTTACTCCATCGCAATTGTAACACTGTCTCCTTTTATAAATCAAGTCAATACCAAAGTCCTCATTAAAATGAAAGCTTTTAATCCCTTCTAAAATTATTCGCTGGGAATGTGTTCCTTCGATAACGAACATCGCGAATATGCCCATTTACCTCGACCATTCTTCTTCGTTTATTTTCTTATTTTGAAGTTTATTTAGAATTATTCGTAAAACATCGAAGTAGGCTGACGTAATATATCGATATAGGGTAAAATTGAACTGGAAATATCAATATTGCAAGCGAAGGAGGCTGACGAGCAACCTGCGGGCAAAGGAAGGGATCCACCTCAAAATCTTCCTGCACCAAAGTATGACGATACTTAATTGAGATATACATACGGAACTCCACGTCAGTCGATAAAAAAAAAGACACCTACAAGTAACGATGAAATATATCTTGTACCTTGCATGAAGGATGACCTACTTTGACAAAAATTTGAGCGAAATATGATTCGACGTTTATACAAGATTGATGTCGAGTTCTAATGAATTTCCAATAGTATTAGTTCTACTATATTTCCATGTCACTGTACCAGAGAATTTTTATTTATGCATTCATATAAATTTAATCCTTAAATGTATGGTCTTCCAGGATATACTGAAATATGTTAGAATTGTTAATTTATATCACACAAAACTATAGAAAAATTATTTCAAAAAATCATCTCCCGTACCGTTTCTTTGCAAAAATTTTTTTGCCAAATGACTACATAGTCATTTATTCATATACGTCAATATTCTAATCCTATCAATATGAATATATTCGAATATATTATTAAATGATAACACTATGCATTCAAAGATTACGTGCATATTCATAACAGTATAAAAATAACCGTAAAAATTAGAGAAATATTTAATTATTAACAAGAAACTGACTAGACGTGGTCAATCATTTATCATCCGTATAAAATTAGTAACCTCGGTTACATCGAAATAAAACCATATCATGATGAACGTATCAAAGTTAATTTCATGTTCAACCGCAAATTAAATTAGCGTATATATCGCTCGCTATCAAACTTAAATAGATTAATTTTCGATTTTGCCATCAATCTGTATAACTGCAAGTAGCTGGGTAATCAGATTATTTTGTTAAGTCGGTAGAGTTAATTTGGGCTCGACCAGCACCGGCAATGTATTTCCGAGCAATCTTTAGAAGATCAAGTTATCCACTTAAATCGCGGTTTGTCTACTCCACCCGGAGCATAAAGAAACGTCTAAAGATAACATTAAACCAAGCTCCATTATACGATTCGTAATACGAGCGTTGATCGTTTGTTCTATACGAAGTCTATAATCCGTAACTATACATCCACGCAACATTAAACATCTTTAATTCTTCTCTTTCTCTGTTCTTCCTATCATGTACACGGCTATTCGATGAAATTGCAAACTTAATGAGATTTTAAAGTTCGTTCTATTTTACAAGATACATATGTAGTTCGCGGATATTTAAATCTTACTTTTCAACTGATTATCTACTTCTTTTCGACATAAAATCGTGAAATTCATCAAAGAAGATATACATAAACACGTTCAGATCACTAAACATTGCGCTAACAAAATGAACAGTGAAATGCAAACATTTGTTTGTTAGCTATTCCAACAAAACGATCGACATTCAATGGCGAGTGTAATTAAACCTGATCACATTTCGTCGACATTAAAGCGCCATTATATAATTATATGAGCAATGGTAATGACGACGGCCATCAACGGAGGCCGACGTATTTGTTAATTCCATTAGGAATGTTCGCAATCATACTTCACCATGAATCAATCATACAGGAAAACATCTTATTTCCCTTAATTTACAGCCGACCGGATACTTCGTTCTCCTGGTTCCGGAACCCATGGAAAGCATTTCGTTACGTTGTCTGCCGGTACTATAAATGGAGGATAATAGGCTTCTTCATGTGTGTGTTGGTAGTATTGTTGGCAGGCTGTGGAATTTACGCTTTCCCTGGTTATTTTGTGAAGCGCCTCCTTGGTGCTTGAATCGGTTAACGAGGAAAGAAAACGATGGAATCGGGAACCATTGCAGTTGCTCGGTCGTAAATCATGAATTGTGTCGTAGCATGAAACATCGATTCTGACTACTTCATGATAACACGTTCGTTATTTCGGCACCGTTAATTGTTGGATAACACGATGGGCTCAGTTGTTCGACGAGCATTTTATTAATTAACAACCTGCTATTTATTGTAAAATTCGAATCAATGGATTATTATACTTCCTCAAGTTTCCAAGCAGTAAAGTTCAATGATAGTTACATAAATATTAGTAATTATACGTCATAGGTTTCTAACTGTATGAATGTAGTTTACGAATATAATAAAAAAGATATTATTTAACTTTTGCCTTTAATTCGATTGTATTCTTACTGTACTCTTTTCCTAAAGCTTTTCAGACAAAAAGAAATCTGGCGTACAACTATTCGCGAGTTGATCAAATTATAAGAAAGCTTGTCGCGAGTTGATCAAATTATAAGAAAGCTTGTCGCGAGTTTATCACCGACGTGACCCCGGTTATCTTCTCTCGGCGCGATATCTGGTTTCTGGACTAAAAATTAGACGGTCCGAAACGGATCGATAGTGTGAAACACGCGACGAATAAAAATGCAGAAATCAAGACGAAATTCGCTTTGACTGTTGATTTCTTCGTGATTCGAGGTACTTTTTACGGATCATTTGCGCGTTGGAAATGCGGTTTCAGTCTGTACGGTTCGATAGACGAGCTGGCAGGTGAAAAAGAGGTAACGTGACGTAACTAGAAGATCAATAACTCAACCGTTTTGTTCGAAAGTTTATTGAACTCGACTTTTCTTAATGGCCGCTGCTCGCTTCAACCACCGACGAATCGTGTCTGTGTCGCTTTTACGACATAGACGAGCAACGCGTAGGGTTCCTTTGTATTTTCCATCTCTTTCATTCTCGTCGTGATAAACCTCTTTACGACTGAACTCAAGGGGACGCCTCTAAGTAATCTAATCTTCTTTTCCGTCGCGACTCGAACTGCAATTCGCGATTTTCCGATGAACGTGACTAACGTGGCACCCTCATGAAAAGATAAATTCAGCTGCGTTCCTATTGGATTTATACGGACGTGTCTCTCGTTTAGCTTCCAAACTAAAGTATTATAAATGGTTCCGGTATCGTACAAATGAAATAACGATGAAGTTTTTTATTCTGTTCCTTAAAGGAAAACGAACACAGAATCTAAAACTTTCTGAGAAATTGTAAAGGGTAAAAGTTTCTTATATTGCGGCGATACTTTAATGCGAACTTTGAATGAACTCTTCTGCGATAGATAGCGGATAATAGAAATAGAGTAGGAAGTTACATCGACTTTCATATTGACAAAGACATTGTACTTCTTTATAAAGTGTGTATACGAATTTCATACCATATATACTTTCTTTCTGAGAGAAATTTTTATCTTCAATGCAGCTAGTTATTGATATTGAGACTCTTTCAAACCTTGCGACGCGTCCTGTAAACTTTCGTCATGACATACAAGCATATTCCAAACTCCTACTATTTTTGTTCGACATATTCGACGAATCCATCAAGTATGACTGACGCACGGATGCGCGAAATGGATTTGCCATATGTCCATAGGAAATGTTTCTCCTCGTCGATGAATATTTTTTGCCCAAACTAAAATATAGAAAAATAAACAGATATAATTATAGTTTTCATTATTAACATGCGATAACACTGTACGATGATAATCACGCAACAATTTCAACACAGAAATCGCTATCGATTTGATCCAATAACTCATTAACACTCTATTTGAAAGTTCTTATAATGAAATTATCATAAAATTTTCAAATGATGAAAACCATTGCGCGATTGCAGCAGGAGTGTATTAAATCGAAAACACGAGGCAAAGTACTTGGAATAAACACGACGGCGAATCAATGACCGCGGCAGGCGAAAGGGGTGAACACACGCGAACCTGCATGCGGTCCCGCTGGCGAATCCATAGTTCACGACCGCATTCGCATTGCATGCGGCCGGTCGAAAAAGCGGGTCTCTGGGAAACCGTTAAACGGACTCGAAACAGGCGAGTTTCGCGAGCTGAATGGCCTCGTGCGGCGCGGCGGCAGAGTTTGTTAGCTAAGTTTTCGACCTGAGCGAACGTGAATTCACTTATTACAGGCCAGCAAAGTCACGCGAATGCATATGCACGAGCCAGGAGTACATGCACTGAACTGCGCGCCGCCGCGTCGACTAAATTCGGTCTTAATGCATCGCGTGCCCTATCCGACTAAGTATCTTTCGATTGCGGGCCAATGACCCGACCCTATGAAAAGTTACCGTCATTTTCGCGATAATGTTGAGATTTCACCTGCGACCCTGTCGCGATCTTCTACCGACTTACGGATTTATGATGGAATTGTTACAATGGAAGCAAGCAATCGTTGATATCTCACCCGAGATTTCTGCAATTTTCTGATACTCATCATTTTCTTCGATCCTGACCTCTCTACGTGTTCCATGTATATTGGGGGTAAGATTCTTTAACTTTGGTAAGTTTTAGAATTTATTTTTTGAAACGTATTTCATGATATAACAGGTGCAACGCAAAGATGCGCCTCGGTTAAATTAAATCCTCGAAAGATCCCGAGAGTCATAAATAAGACGCTGAGGTAGTTACGTCCTTTCTAACGAAGTATCTTCCACGCAGTTGCACCGCACAAACTAAAAGGCGAGAAAATAGTTGTGACGACTATTTCGTTAGTAGGAAAAAAAGAGGTGAGGCGGAAGATTGTGTTCATGGAAACAGGAGACTTGGTAGTTTCCCAGTAGTTGGTTAATGGTTAGGGAAAAATTTATTCGCTGCATGCGATGAAGGAAGAATAGGTTTCGCGTTTTCAGAATACCGGAGAAAAATAACGCGGCTATGTTAATAGTTTTGCGATAATAAGAATTGCGCGGGAAGAAGCGAAATATTCTGAGCATGTTTGGCAATGTCAGTACTACTGGTTTTCTCGCGTGAAAACCGCACCCGACGCGAAACTAGTTATTAGGCACGCGTAATACGCGTCGAAACGAAGCTCCGTGTAATTTCTTCGATCGCGGAATTTCGCAATGAAGCAGAGGCGAGGCGATCGTTGGCCGGTGGCCAATTATCGGATCCCTATTACACCGCGACCATTAATATCGCAATCGTAGACACACGTTCGTGGCTCGAAAATTTAACGCCGTGAGTTCCTGGAAGGGAGGCGACGGAATAAATTTCGTTACATTATTTAATGACCATAAATCGTCCCTTCTTCCGTGCTACTTCACGTAAACGAGGACTTCTGCGCCGCCATCGTGCGCGCCACTCTTTGCATTTACTTTCCAGCACCTGCCTCATGCTACACGCTAAATAACTATGCAGATCGAGTAAAAACCGTAATAAATATTTCTCCTAACATCGTTCGTTGATAGACGTACCGTGCATAATAGCAGATGATGATGCTGTTTATGAAACCTATATGCTAAAAAATGTATTTCGCATGTTTTCTTGAAAATCTAATTTTACAGTCATATTTTTCAACTTTACCAACGATAATATAATTCATATTACCAGGATATAAGTACACTTTCGATTTTGTGTCGTCATGACAACGGATTATGTTTACTTCGAACAATCGACTTAGGAAACGTGGAATTGCTCGTTACAGGCACATTGCGACACAACCTGCAAAGTCTGTGATATTCCACTAAGCAAGAATCTTTCTATGCAAAATCTAACATCCGGCGTCGTGACGAGACTGCATCTTGAAAAAGTTTCTTCGTCGCGAGACAAATTTCTTAGCACTCGTACGTGCGAGCCACTCTGTTGTCACGAAAGAGGTGTCGTGCATACATGGTCTGTAAATAAGGTCACACTAAAGTTTAGGCGAAGTTCTATGAACGACACGCTTGAGGATTGTGTATCGCGATATCGGCAAATCTAAGAGATTTAATAAGGAGCAAATTTCCTAATCAATAACACGATTTTCGTGTACAAAACATGCTAAATATGCTAATTAATCTGATAATATGATTTATTTTATTTCTGTAATAAGATATTAAAATAAGGAGTCTTTTTTCAGCAAATTAGACGTAAGCACAACATATGAACGTCAAAAAAGTTGATTTTAACATATACTGCAATTTAGCCTTGCCTTATTGTAGTTATTTTATGGCCGTTGCATGATCGCTTTACAGTCACGATTATATTCTTAGGATTTTTTTTTTATGTTACTACTTCAGTCAATATCTATCAACATATTCAAACATTTTACTAATTATGGTGCATTAATATGCAAACGTAAGATAATAAAAAGTGTAATACTTTGTTCTTCATGAAGATGGTAATTGTAAAAAGTCTTTAATTATTACTGAAAAAATTTCTGAGATAATAAAAATCTTGAGTGTATCTATAATTGTGCGTTTATGTGTTCGTATTCAAAGAAACGGTAACTTATAATTTGTTTACAGGCGGTTTCATCGATAGTGCTTTGAGTGCTTTTTACGAGAGCTCTTTGACAAGAATGTTGATGTTTCAATGAAACTCGACACGATTCGGAAGGTAAAAGCTTCCTTCGAGACGACGCTTTACTCTTAATTATATCCGACGACATCTCGCAGTTACGCGCCCGGGTTCATTTTTACAACAGGATAGATGCAGCCACCGTAAACTATTAGTTTCAATTTCACAGAGAACTGTCCTGCAAGTATAATTTTATACTTTCATCTTATCGTTTGAAGTGACTGTTGGATATACTTATTCCCATTTCTTAACAAAGTATTTAAAACGTGATCATTTTATTAGTAATTTCTAAAAAGTTACGTATTTTTGCTTTCTTTTTATTAACTTATCCTTACTAGATTTAGTCTTCACGATTATTATGCATAAATGTTTAAAACTAACAAAAAATTTATTTGTATAATACTTACCGATTATTTTGAGAAGTTTTAGTTTCTCTTTTATTATCCTCACAACATTTGTTACATATGATTATTATTCACAAATGTTCAAGTCGCTAGCAGAAACTATTTATCTTATAACATGCTAGAGCGTAGCATCAATCAAATTAAACCACGAGAAGATTGGCGAGAATTTCAATTATTGTTACAATAACATGCAATATAATAGACAATATAAGTCGAGGTACGTTACCAATTGCATGGTATTTGAAATTTGTAGAAATGCATAATCCGAGTTTGTGTTGCTCCGGAGTCCTGGAGAACCTTATTTCCCTCAAGCGTCGTCTTCAAAGTACATATGCGTCGCGGTCTATCGGGAAATCTTCGATTATCGAGAGGAACCTATTTCACAATGCAATATTATTTATGGGAGTAATTCAAAACAATGACGTAAAAATATTTCACCGAACATTTCAAATTTTATGAATTTTCGATAACACTGAAACGCATGAATCTTATTAGTATTTCTAACGTTAATTAAACATTTCTAATGAATGTTAATATTTGATAACATCACGCACTTCGAAATATATCAACTCACTTTTATTAAAAGAGGACGATAAAGAAATGCAAGCTTACATATTCTATCCAAATACTTAGACAGCACTCGCATAATGTTAGGTTTGCAAATTATCGATAATAATCGCTGAGTTGTAACGGGCCATTTGCACATATATCGAATTTTATACACTCTCGAAAATGGCACTTCTACGATAATTCGACTTTACAACAAATATTTCATATTCAATAGCATATACTTAATCTATTTGTCCTCCTTATCGTAATAGTTATTCCCACAACACAGTCATATTATTATATCTAACACAGAACATTGCTCGTCTCTCAATTCAAACGTTTCATAATTCAAAACAAATATCTAACTGGACACAGTGCCACCATGTTCTTCACAAAACGCGCGAATTCAAAACTCGATAGTATAAACAGCATACGCATATACGTAAACAGTTCGAATGAAAGGTTAGTTTGTAACGTATCAAGAATATAAAGCAGTACCTGTATACATATATTCAGGTGATTCTTCTGCGTTGCCGGGCATATCGCAGTTATTCGTC
This sequence comes from Bombus huntii, assembly GCF_024542735.1. NCBI lineage: Eukaryota > Metazoa > Arthropoda > Insecta > Hymenoptera > Apidae > Bombus > Bombus huntii. The sequence continues at coordinate 9,418,114 of NC_066240.1, forward strand.
TCTTTTGACTGAACTATCCCTTTTTACCGTGAAGTAAAACAAATACATATATGCGGTAGCATCGAGAAGAGATCGTAGCACGTCGCGTCGTTCACCCCTGACACGACCACGTGACCCGAATGGCGTCGACAGCGAGTGCGACGGCCCTGAATGCCGAGCGAGACGGTGGTGCACGAAACGTGCCGATGCCGGCCGACTACGCACGAGGGCGTCGCGAAGGCAACCACGTTTTCTACCCTCGGTTTCAGTCTGTCGTGGTGTGTCCTGTCGGCCGGCTGGTGCGGTAGTACACGCGCCCTTCTCTCGTTCTCTCCCTCCTCCGTTCGTCACTCTTTCTCTGATCGGTGTTTTCTATCGGTTATATACACTCGCGTGATTTTAATCTGCGCGCGCCAAATTGTCGTTGCTCCCGTGCAACGTTCGCGGCGAGGAGGGAGGTTATTCGATGGAGGCACGGGGTCCAGTGGGAAGCCGGCGAACAGTGTTGTGAGTTCATTTTCATGTGAGCGCGAAGCGTTTACGGTTTCGGCTCGATTTTACCGCGTGCTCCAATCGACGACCGGATTGACATCGAGAGGACCGTCCAACGGCGCGGATTTCATCGTCTCGTGACCACTGCAACGGACATGCATCCGGAGAAACGCCGTACCGCGGACCGATAAACGTGGCTGGCAGTTGACTCGATGCAGAGGGACGCTAAGGTAAGAGTTCAATGTACGACAACGGCACCGTTGGCACGCGAGAAACTTCGCCTCGGAAAAATAAACCTCGTCGGATAAGGTTCGAAATGTATTTCGTTCGCTATGATCGGTTGGTACACCTTACCCGCCTATTCTGTCAACCGTTCCCCCTCCCCCTTCACGCGAATCGTCTCGCGCACACTTCGACCGTCGATCCTTCGTGTTTTATACGCGGACGCCGCCTCGTGACACGGTCGCAGCGCGTTACTTTCAACGAAGATTAATTTCCGCGGTATACCACGAGTGTGTTTCTAGATGTCCCCGTTGCTACGCAATTTCGATGCGTTCAATGACACGACGTCACGTTCCTATTGTTTTAATTGGCTAAACTGATCGATTGAAACTTTTATAGCTATATATGTATACGATTCTTTCGTTAGGCGACGAGAGCAAATATGTCTTATTTGGAATGTCTTGTTTTCAATTAAGTTTCGGGGTTATCTTTAGATTCGTTGAAATTATGAAAACATGTAGCTATTAGTAGTGTAACGATCGTCGACGTCGTGTAATATCGTTTGTATACATTTACGAGGCGAGCCGTAAATATAAACAGAAGTTGAGAATTTCAAAATACACTTGGATCATTTATTTAATCTTTTCACGCTACACGTCTATCGTAAATTATTTGACAGATATATGTGCATTGCAAGTATAGGCGTATATGCAGCTTCTTAATTCGATTTGTAAACAGTTTCATTTAGCTACAGACGGAAATGATAAGAAACACGTAGTAGAAACAAAATGCGATATCTATTACGATAATCTGCTTGAATGTTATATACGATAATATTTGTTTTCACGTGACATTGTGTTTGGTTTATGTATGTTTCAACTTTCATATAGGCAATCAAAATGCAACGATTATCCAATATAAGTTTCAAGCTTTAATATTTAATATTTAAATCTTTTTTAATTCTTTTCAATGTATGATCTTTCTATTAGAAAACATAAAATTCTTAAAATAAATATAGAGATAACAAAATAAAATTAAAATAAAAATGAGTAACCAGACTTCAATTTGAAATTTAATACTGTCGTTGTAAGCTGGACACCAGACTAGAAATGTATGTTCGTTGAATAAATTAAACCATTCTTTATACATGATCACTTTGAATATAATCACATCCAGTGGTTAATTTCAGTGGTTAGTTAAATATCATCAAATTGGGAGTAATTTATCATGACTATGTTAACGCATTTTCGGATTAACGCGTTTTAACAGCAGCCCTTTATAGTAAAAATTAAATTTAATATTCCCATATGCCAGTAAAATATGTACTTAAGTAGAACAAACTGAACCATCCTGTATACGTGAGCATATCCAATGTAAACACGTGTGTTGTAGTTAATTAGGAATCATTAAATTGAGGACGATTTATCGTAGCTATCTAGTTTCCGGGTTGATATGCTTTAACAGGCCCGAAAAAAGGGTGGTGTTTATTAATTGGAGCCACGAATAGATAAAGAATGTGTGTGCTACGTATTTAACGAGACGCTGCGTGTCTTTCTTCGTGCTGGCGTTGAAAAGGGCAAAAATAGCGCTGGAGGCGTGTAATTTATTTGCCTGTATGTACATAACGATACGGCAAAGAAAACACAAAGAAAAAACGATGAAAGGGAAGAGCGTAGTCAATGTATCATTGAACAGAGTAAAGAAGAAATTAAAATTTCGCCGTAGGAACTTCTCATTCTATGTAACTTTCTGTGAAATACGCGGAAAGTGTGAGATCGTTCTTTATTTTCGTGCGAAGATTTCATGATCATTTTTTATGTAAAAAGTATAAAGGTAAATAAAACTCGTGTTTCATTTTGTTTTCTTTATGTGGTAAGGTGAGAGGCTCGAAAAACATTGTTATTATATAGCGCGAACAGACGGGGTGTAAAACAGTGCGGGGATGGATTGTAATAATACAGGGGGATAGATTAAACGGTTCTAGAAGTGGTTTGGTGGAAGTAACACGCGGGCATTACTGGGCAGAGAAGAAACGATATAATGGAAGACGAAACGTAATTCAGCACGAAGTAACTTTTATGGGATCGTAACGGGCCGAAGAAGAAGATATATTGATAAGTGAAACGAATGAACTTTTTATTCGTCGGATTACGGACCCCTGAAGAAGGGACGTGATAACGATAAAGCGAATGGAATACATTCCTTCAAGAGGTAGTAAGATGTAGTAGGTTGTAGCAGGGTGCGCTATTCTCTCTAACACCCTAAGAAAACTTATTCTTGGGGTGGAAGATATATCTCTGTATGAAGAGGCAAGTTGTTGAATAACAAAACGGAGAGAGAATTTGTCAAACGGTGAATTATGATTCGTAACAATGGAGTAATAACGTCCAATTCGAATATAATCGTCATACTTTGCGGTTAGTACAAAGGAGAACTTAAAACGTATCTAAATGAAGTTACTCTCGTTGTGGTATTTTGCATAAAGCACGAGTAGGCAAGCTTTGAACGAAATTTTCGCACAAATTGTTTTTCAAGGGTTGGTCCGCGCCTGCATAAAGCAGTCTAATTAAGTACACTGATAAAATTTAGCGAAGGATGGTCGGGAGATAATGAAGTTGCTTCTGTATCGTGGAAATTTGAAAATCTCATTTGTACCAGCAAAGAACGTTCGAACCTTCGTTGTCCGTTTCATTCACTGTTCTTCCTTGTAACTTGCTTTTTCATCGCCACCCGTTTTACAAAAGGTCTGTCTCCTAAGCATTGATCAAACTTTCAAAAGTTCTGTTCATCCGTTTCTCAAGTTTGTGCATAGGAGGTCGCTCGTATCGGGGACTGCAGAGAGATCCGTAGGTTAATATGTTCTTTCACGACAAGGCTCGTGTTGAAACAATAAATGCACGAAACGCCGCAATAACAAACTATCCTTGATGGGGAAATTTAAATATTCAATTTAAAAGAAGTTAATCTCCTTGCAAGAATATTTCCTCGTGGCTCGACTTCGATCACATTCTTGTCCACTTCGTCGACTGCTTCTATTTTTGCACTGAAATATCGTTATTACTCATCCACTCCTCTTCTTTTTTTCTACAAGCTCGTATTGGGAGTTCTCAAAATTGAGGCATAAGCGCTCTGTAAACATGCTTCGATGTTTTCATGTTTTGAACGCGGTCGCTGGCGGAACGATGATGCCGTTAACACGTTCTCCTCGAATGTTGAAAGCACTGTTTATATTCGGTAAAGGAAACAAAAGCACATTGTAACTGCGCACGTTAACAGTAATACAGCTGTGATATTCTACTCGTTCTGATATATCGCTTATTCCAAAAATATGATATTACAAGATAAATTTAAAAAATGCACACCCGCAGCAGATTGCTCGATATTAAATTGGTAAATATAGATAGCTAAACAAAAATAAATTAAATACACCGTTCAAAGGAATGAAGGAGGTAGGGCGAATATTAGCTTACCGATGCTTTGGATCTCTTGTTGCGGAATATCATGGACTTGGTGTGATTTATCAATAAATCCACTACTAGTGTGAAAAAACTGTATTTTGTAATTTATTGCGCGATCCGTGAGAGCCGAAGAATTTATCACAGACCGAGCTGGAAAATTTAAAGTACTTTTAAAAACTGTCATATATATGTCATACGAATAAAGAAAGGTATGTTGCTATTTAGATGATCAAAACTTAATGGACAACATATAATGATTACGTCGTACGATTGAAGTATAGGTACATTTAATATAATGTAGATAGAAGACATTTCTTCTTACTCCGAAGAAATATTTATTGGGACGGAAGAAAAATTGAGCCAGGAAAGATAAAGGATTGTTACCCCACGCATTTTGTGTTTCGGAAACGATGCTACGATTTGTCACGTGAAACGATCTTGAGTCTGCTGTGTGGTGTTCTTCATGCAACACAACAGACAAGAATTTATCGAATTCGAATCCAATGATTGACGAGGAACTCGCGTGTTGGAACTATGATCTCTTCTTATCTTGCGAGAAATGGTACGGTACAAAGTAAACGGAGACATAAGTAATCTATACGAAAACGAAGATTGTTTATTGCATGGTATATAAAATGTAAATCATCAATATAATTCTGGATTGACGGAAGAAAATTTTATACGGATGTAATCGAGTTTCTGATTGAAGAGCACACGGTGGAACAAAAAGCTGATGATAAGAAATACCTAATACATGCAAACACATGTATATATTTAAATTGAGTAGAGTTAAATTTATGAACGCGGCGACACATTTTCAGAAGAACAATTTCACGTAGATCCCATGGGAGACGTGTAATCTTAGCAAAGATGATAGAAGCGAGAGCCCCGCTTTGGTCGTTCAAAGAGACACGAAGTAAAACAAGAATGTTACTTTTAATCATGTAATGTTGTTGATGTGTTACTGAATCATATATTTCTTCATCGATTAACAATTTATTCAGAGGAGAATGAGATACATATTGGAGTGGCAAATGAAATAGGTATCTATTAAATAATCATAGGTTATGAAATAAGTAAGTAAGTAAGGTTGAAATATAAATGTAAAAAATCCAGTGGTTTTGCGAAACTTCAACTAGAAAAAAAATTGGTAAAAAATATATAGAAATGACAGCCCACACTAGATTAAAGGTCTGATTTTTTAATTCCAAATTTAAAGTTGAAATTTAAAAGGCAAAGTGATGATTTTATTACTTGGAAATCGCCGATAGAAAAAGAATGGGTCAATCGGATTGGTGGACTGAGATTCCAACTCGAATCTTTCGCAAGTCTGTCCAGTGTTCTAATAATTGAGTTCTCTAAGCCACCGATCAATTCCTTTTTGTTACCTTTGATATTAAAGAATTGATCCTTCTGAGGTCATTCCGGGTGATGTTCAAAATTTAATGTTAAAAAGATTACATGGAACGAGTTGCAGATAACAAGTTATGTCATCTTCTCCTATAATTAATTGGGAGATCACGGAAAATGATAGCGGGACATATAAGTGACAAATACTTCAACGAGAACCGTAAATTTGAAGTATGCGAGTTTTATACGTCAAATAGAGTTTGCGAGTGGTGATATTTTTTCGTGACGCGAAAGGGGAGAGATCGTGGCATGGAAACGCACATAAACGTGACAAGGTATAGATTCAAATTTAACCAAAAAGGACCAAAAATACTTCCCCCGGGGCAAACTACGTTTTACATAACGAGAATCGAACGTTCCTTGTTTACCTATATCTGTTTCAAAACATACGCCTGGTCGAACCAAATATTTTTAGTATCTGATATTTATGCATATTCACTAGCACTTTACATAATAATTTACACTTTTTATTGAAAAGATGCATTTCGTTATTTAATATTTCATTCTACGATGTTTCAAATTCGCGGTTAATTCGCTTCCCAGATTTGGATTTAGAATGAAATTGACAGATTTTATTCTAGAAATCCTTTTATAGAAATTATTAAATGGTTATATTTTAAAATTTGTCGATGAAGACGAATCTTGAATGAAAGAGCGAAGGATGAGAGGGAAAAAAAGAACAGAAAGAAAGGGAAGGATGGAGAAAATGAGGGCGTATAATGTCTGCTTGAGGTAAAATTTTTATATCCTACCACAGCACTACTTAACTCTAAATGTTGTTTTACTATAATTCATTAAAGACCTCTACCATAGCTTTTACCATAAATATTCTTACTTCGCTTGAATTCTTTACAAATTTCTAACCATATATTTCCATAATTCTTAAAATTAAAATAATATCATCGAAAACGTTATATTAGAAAAATTCGAAAGGATTACTGCAACGGAGTAAGCGATATTTGCTATTCGATTTTCCAGAAGGAACCCGATAAGACCGAGCGCACTTTTACCTGCTTTTGTGTAAATGGGAGAGGGAAGATTTATAGAAATCCGTCGTTAGAGTTAACTTATTTATCGGACAAGAAATGCAATGAAAATCGTGACAGAGATACCACCATATTAGAGAATAAATTCGAATTTCACAGATTTAACGGTTTACAGAAGCTCACACGGAAAAGCTTCCACTTTCCAAATAAGATAAATAAGATTAGAAAGACACGAAACGGAAAGTTGGTAACGAAATGGACCGTGAGCACCAATAGCACCGGAGACCATTGGATAACTCGGTCCCTGGATCGAAAACTAAAATCAAAATATCGTCTTTTCGTCGAGAGAAGAATAGAGCTCGAATCCCATGGTATTTGATTGTTCACGGGAGGACTGACCCGAGGCGGAAGAAGTGGTATATTTCAGAGACTGGCGTCGTGTCAGCTCGATTGCACCGTCGATTTTTGGCGTGAGATGGAAAATTGAAAAACCCCTGGCCCGCTTCGAACCATGCCATCCATTCAACCAATCGACTTTCAATCCTCTCTTCTTATCTTACAGATAAGAGAAGGAAAGAAGAAAAGAAGAGAAGAGAGCAACGCTTTTGTGAAGCGTTTTCTCCCTTCTCTCGAAACAAATTGAATTTTGCTAGAGTCCAAGAGAATGAGAAAAAATGGAAAAAGGGTTGCGGAGAGCGTGTGCTAGAGTGAAATAGAGTCACGATTTATTTTTACCTCGGACGCAGCACCGGAAGGTACTGTTTTTTTACTCGATGTAGAAGGTCTCGGGTATCGCTGAGAGCTTTCCAAGTACAGGAAAGAAACCAGAGGGAAAGGGAAAGGAAGACAGATCCTCGAAGAGATAGAAAGGAAAACTAGAGGCGCCGTGACTCCGGAAGAAAGTTCAAAGTGCACCTCCTCGTCTTATCCTCGAGAAGCGTTACGCCGCTTTACCGCATCTAGGCTGTGCCCGTTGTTTGGTACGGAGCTTCTAAAAGTTACGTATGACGAGAGGTTGCCCCTTTGAGCTCGTCAAGCTTCGTGCTCGTGAAAATTACAAGCTGCATCGTAACGAGCACGATCTTCAAATACGGCTATGAAACTGCCTTTGATGTACGGGAACGTATGTACCGATGAATGCGCTATCTTTCTTTTCGAATTGGCGTCTCACTTTGGATTCTGCAAATCGGGACGACGTAGTTTCGTGTATTGTTCGGAAAGTTTTAATTATGTTCTTCAAAGAGACGCGTGCTTCTTTCGTTTCAGTTATCGATCATTGGTTTTTTAAGTGTATTTTGTTTCCTAAGTTACATTTAATTTTAGTTAGTATAGATTTTTATTTGACGTAAAATGGATCGAATTCTATTATCCTGTCAAGAAGTAAGAAAGAAAAAAGTAATTGGTCCTAATCATAATCGAGTTAGGGTCAAGCATTGTGAACAAGATTTCACAATTATCTGATTATGAGAAGATCTTGAGAGAGTTCTAACGAGGTACAAAATGATCAAATGCTTGCCGACCTGTAATTTTGTTACTTCCGGAGACTCGTTTGCGGTAGTTGAAGAGCTCTTCGACAAGAACGAGCTTTTTAAGTAATAAGTGACTTAATATATTTTGTCGATGTTGATTGTTTGTAATTTTTTATTATACACGAGGAAAGTGGAATTTTCAATGCTAAAAGGGAGCATTAATTATTTCGAACATCCAATTATCATTTAGTCAGTTCAGTTTACTATTGTATCATTCGTTAATGTTAATTTAATTCAACGTAATAACGTAATATACGGAGATATGTTATATTAGCAATATCGAAATTAAATTTGCTTTTGTTGATATTCGATTAAATCTTAGTAATTAATGCTTATTTTACCAAAGGATGGTATGAAGCTTAACGCGTCGAATCTCATCACGTTATTGTATTTGTATTTGTTTTTAACGCTAGAGCTTTACAGAACCGTACCCACCTCGAACGGAATACCGAAGAATCTTAATGAACTTGTGACGCGTTAATCGCGCGAATTGAAATTTACGACTGCAAACACGGTGGATGATTAATCGCGAGTATTATCATAGACGGTTCGCTGTGAAATATTAACGTAACACGACGTAGGCTTTACATTATGCTAACTGGAGCTTTACCTTCTAAAATATTCCCTGTAGTATCCATATCGGGATATCTGTATCGTGAATCGTTTGTTTTGTCACGTATTTCGAATCATATTCTACAGATTATTTGTTATGTTATCCTCTGCCCATGGTATTCCCAAATAAACCTAAAACCTAGAAAACCTAAATAAAAACCTAAAAAAACCGGATGGCGAACAAACTTATTACATAACCTAATATCTATCAATCTTTCTAAAATTACGTTTTCGTTACAAAGCAAAATTCCTGTGATTTTTTACTATATCATAGTTCATTTTTTTTTCTTAGAAAATTGATTAAACTTTTGCGATTTTCAAAGACCCTATTGGATCTTTCGAATGAGCTTCAAAGAAAGAAACGTAATCGAAGATTGAATCGGAGGCAAAAAGAACGCTTTAAGCGAAACTGGATGACAATAAAATCACGGAGAAAGTTAGAAATTAAATCTCCGACCGAGTTCACGTAGTTGCACATTTTTATGTATATTTGAATGTATGAAGTAAAGCGGTCATAAAGTTTTGCATATTAATCTTTAGGATTCTTATTTTTCGTATGTCTCCCTAAAATAGGCAGATCCTCTTCTACAGTTCACGTATACGGAAATAAGCAAAAACGTTGGAAACAGGCAGCATAATGTGCTCCTAGTTTAAAGCGGAACATGTAAATCAAGTGGAGCTTTCGTGCGGTGAGGACGATGTTCGTTGTAACGAATTTAATTTAATAAGTTTCTTTGGTCATGAAGTAAACGTGTAAATAAGTCGTGCGAGAATGGCTGGTTATTTGAATTATGTATAAACCTTTTGCTTCCTCTTTTGTTTCCGTGATACTGTATGCGCTCTGAAAGAAATGTGACTTAATATTTTATAATTAAAACACATGCAGAGAATAATTTATCATTATATTCAAAGTTTGAAGCAATTAGTAGGTAAGTTCGTTGAATATTGAAGTAACTTGCAAAACCTTTAATCTCCGCGTTTTTCCGTTCAATTTTCTGTAGTGTAGCCACCCTGCTTCGTTTTGCAAGAGAAGAAAATCAAGAACACTTTAGAAAATACATCCGACTTACGACAGCGGAAGAAAATATAAAACGAGGAAAAGCATTACTCTCGCTTGTGTTAGAATGAGTATTTCACGGGCCGTTATGTTCGTTTACCGTTTTCATCTCGTAAATTATTTCTTGGCATCGATCGCTCTAATGGTCACGCTACACTGAAACCTATTAATTTGCAAATTAGATGCAAAATGAATTATTGATCGAGATTCCGTAGCTACGCTGGAAAGGAGATCGCCGTTGATGCGTTTCGCCCGCAACTTGTTAATTTGGTATGTGTAAAGCATGGATTTTCGAAAATCGCCAAGTTTATTATTATCGATGAATCATATATTACGAAACTATAAGTCAATAATTGCTTCAAGAGAAAATCTGTTTCATGTTGGTATTGGATCATTCGATGAAGAGAACATTATGGTTCTCGTTTCAAGTTGAAGACAAAATTTTAAAATTCATGTTATTTTAAGATATAACCGTCCTTGGTATAGATAACTACTCTTTAATCGTGGCTAATTTGTTTTAAAATATCTATCAGGTATACGTATATCTCGTAATCTTTATTTATGCAAATGTTATGCATATAGTATCCTCGCAACACTGTATCTCTTTCAGAAAATGTATTTGAAACAGAATGTAGGTTATATATCTCATAGTCAGTGCAAAAATTGCATTCGATTAGTTTGTCTGTGCGAAATCCACATAATATCCTGATATGTCATCGATGTATGAATTAATTATTAATACAACGTGGAATATATAAATTTATAATTAGCGAGAAACAGATACTAGCGCTGTTTATTTCGTTACCAATCATTAGCGTGTTCTGGTATTACGAACTTTTCTATCGCGATAGAATGTATTTTGAGAAGTGGCTATTTTTAAGAATAATACTTGCTTGAAAATTCATAATACGCGATGAAACCTAGTAAAAGATAATAGTCTAGCGGAGCGTGTAAAACAGAACGAATATACCATAAAAGGGCATAATATTAAAAACATAACTGCCAGAGTGGCTCTTTTATTCATTACTTTCCTTCCTTAAATCGCTATGGATCTGATGTTACTCTTCAAATCACCTCGTTTTTCCACAACTTTTCTTCTTTTCAAAGCCTCTGAAACACCTGGCATGTTCCATGCCTAGCAACATACGTTGTTCTTTCCTCGCGCCATTCATCCTTCTTTTATATGCGAGATTCCATGGTATACATCGAGCTCATAGACTTTCTTAGTATTTAATAGTAATGATAAAAATAAGCAGGAATTTCCCCGAAGGTATTTAAAAATGTCCATTTAGGAATGTTTGACTCTCGGAGCTATCGATAAATTTGCATTTTAGAGCATCGAGATTCCAGGGAGACGAAAGAGGCGGGGACACCGTAGAACCATTGAGACATTTGGAGCATTAACAGGGCGGCATATAATCATACTCAGCCTAAAACCATCCTATAACGGTTTAACGATCCTATCCTGCCGCAATCTTTTTCTCGAATACGCGTTCGTATACATTTGCATAGTTACGCCTTGAAATATCGAAATCGCCTTTCACCGAAACTGACGTTTCCGTTCGACGCAACACGTAGACAAGGGCCACGTGACACATCGATTTACGAAACAAGCGATTTACCTTTGTCCGACTCTGCCCTTACAAGGGATTATGCTTTCAATATCGATAGTTCATCGATGGCTGCGTTAGAATATCAAGAAACGTAGAATGGAACAAGATCGTGTAATAAGTTCGTCGATATTTCTTTAAAAGAGAGTGAAAGATTTTTATTTCTATATTATAAGATCTATTTTATCACAGATTTATACACTGTTTTGTCCTATTATCCTTATTGTTATTAATTATTCAGTAAATAAATTTTTAAAGTTGGGAAGATTGCACGGATTGTCGTGCGTTGAAACAGTATTGATGTTTTCGAGGTTGCATCGATAATGGTGTGGTTAGTAGCTCTTAGTTAATTCTACTTAGCAAGTAGAGTAGTTTAATGGTTCGTTGTTTGGAAGCATATCATGCGAGCTAAGTCAATGTTCACTTTAATATTCCGCGATATTGCGCTGTTAATAAATGCACAGCGTCAAAATTTGAATTAGATATAAACAACAACAATTTTTATTTAATTAAAATAATTACAAAAAATGCTCAGATACAATAAACCATAAAATGTTCAAAATTCAAGATCGTGCTTGGTTAACTGTCCTTCGAATTTCCCATTTTACGCTTTAGTTTTTGTTTTCAAAACGCTTCGATCTTCTATTATACATGAAACTTGCACAGCACAGTCTTTATAAAATTAAATAGACATTCTCAGGACGAGTTTAGGCACAATTTATACTTCCAACTAAGAAAGCCTTGCAATCGTTGTTGCAATTTATGTTATGGTCCACCTATGAGGTTTCACGACGTTAGGTGAGCACATAACGTATGGATTCGAGCGGCATTAAAATGGCAAATGAAACGCAGAAATATGCAAGAGGGTGAGAACAGATCGAAATAGCATGTTGTAATCGCGGGAGGAGAACGGCTCGCGACTGCAAAGGATTAAAGCAGAGAAAATATTGGCGAGCAGCGCACCAGTTCAACACTCGAGATGTTGCATCGAGAGTCGAGAAAATTATAAATAAACGAACGCTCGTACGGTCGCGGCAGGGGAGGCCTTGGAAGTATAAAAACGGATAAATCGATGTGCAAAAATTGTTCCACGTCGATTTGAAAAGCCATGGCCATGAGATCGTTTGGGTTCAAGATCAATCTCACTTTCGATATTGGTCGCGATCGTTGCACAAATCGACGTCGCGATGCCAGTTTCCGCTGCTTTTACGATCGATGCACTAAACGCATCTGCGAGATGATTTGCAAACGAGCTCGTAAAATTTATCGTTATCCTACTTTTTTTGTGACGTTATAGGGAACGTACGAGGGAACTGCGCTCGTTTTCCGATCGTATAAATTATAATTTTGCAGCTTTTCCGAATTATTATTACCCTCTTGCGATTGCATCATGTGAATGATAGGGAAATACACGTGTGTCGCACGCGCATTCTCCTGCAACACGTGCAAGTTCGAGTTACCGATCTATTGATTTGGAAAATTGTAGCGATTTGAGAATAGTCGATTTTATATATTTACTATTTAGAGTGAAGTTTATAATGTAGTCGTAGGAACCTGTTTGTATTTCTCTCTCTTTATTGACACGTGTCCTACCCTCTTTCAATTAAAGCGCAGTGAAATTGATATTATTGATAATGTTTGAACATTTTCATTTATTTGTAATATGGTTTATTATTCCGTGAAAATTCTTCAAAATAGATAGCAGTGAGAATTAATAATAGATAATTGTGCGGTGATGTGGAGTAGAAGATATTCCACCGTATTTGGAAATGAATTCATCGCCTTTAATTATTATTTCACGTTGCTGTCAACGCTTTACTGCAGTGGCGCGTGTTTTAATAGCGTATCTGCTTTCGTGTTCGCAATTTAACCGCATTTCCTCTAAAAAGGAGAACCGTGTAACGTTCTTTGGTCTTGTTTTACGTAATTCGACGATATTTTCATCGAGACCGAAAAACATTTGTCCTTCCGAAGGGAAACTTTGTTCTTTCGTATTTTACATGTAGTTGGTTTGCTGGATGAGCGAGGCGTCTAAAATTACATTAATAAAAAAAAAAGAACATTTCATATATTACAACCTAACAATTTAGTAATTTTCTATTTCAAAATTTCTACTTTAAACCAAATTTCAGGAGAATTTAATTTTCTTATTTGTCACTCTTTCAACAAACAGACGATATCCTTTTTCATTTATATCCTCGCCAGAAACATAAAATATTTGGGAACAGCAATGCATTAGACAAAAAATGTGAAAAGTTGCTCTATAAGAGGTCGATGTTTCTTACCCTTTCTCACGAGATATTCCGACATCTCCTCGCGGAATTCTGCTATTTGCTGTCAATCAGAATCACTCAAGTGTCAGATGAGTACACTTTGATCCTGACAGGAATACCTTTTCATGGTATTTCGTACGTCTATTATCGACATTTTCACAACGATTCTCCCTCGGAAAAGAACGTCTTTCTGGTCGTGAAGAAACGTTTTGAGAGAGAGTCTCAAGCATGCTTCTTCGCATTCCTTCTGACGAACGACCTTATTACCGGGCCTTAATAAGCCCTGTCAGCGAGGTCACGTTCACGTGCACACAGGGCCGAGATTTAAGATGTGAACCTTGGAATTTATGTGCAAACGATGCGGCCTGGTGTTGAATTATTGGCGCGTTGCCTTCGACAGCTTTTGAGAGACCGAGAAATATGCACGGGCTCCAAGAAATCGTGGAATCGCCAGTTTTGATAGGTCTCCAGGTTAGATTAGAAAGCAAAGATAAAGATAATGCAGTGGAGAAATAAAGGCTAAGATGTTGATGAAACTGTAGACTATGAGGACAGATGGAAAAATTACTAGAATTACCGCCAGGGGTTGCTTTATTTCTTACTGTCATTGCCATTCCGGAAACTTTCCAGTCTGTCTTCGTATTTCATCTCTTCAACGATTTTACTCAAGACTCTGTCGTTTCTTATTCGTACCGTACTGTTAAAGATCTCACGCATAATATAAATACTTGCCACGTGCCACCAAATTCCCACATAACACTATATATACATCTCAGTTTACTCTTGCATTCTTCGAATTTTTCCTTACTTATTCACATAACTTTTCATTCCAACATTATTTAGCGGTTGACACAAATCTCCGCGCAGTTTCTTAATATTTTTTCGCTGTGCTCACAAAAGGTATAAATTTTCATAAACATCTACAGTCCACTGAGAAGTATCATTGAGAAAACAATATTTGCGGAATTTATTGGGTATATTTAAATGAGATCGTATATGCAACTGTATTTAATCGATGTTTTCAAAATATCAGCGTATATATAAAGCTTGTACTACTGGTAAGAATGGAATAACATTCTTTAGAACGGCGAATCTTGAGTAAATAAATCTCGATTCCGTGCAGCATCGTTTTAGGAAAGAGTTTCGAAACGAACGAAAGGGGACAAACAACGCAATTGAAAGGATTTCGCGATATTAGATATTTCGTGAACTTCGATGGTTTCGCTAGAATTTTATTTACCCTCTAGGGGGATGACAGCACTTTGAACGACAAAATATCAAACGAGTACGAGAGCCGCTCAATAGCGAAACACAACGAGCATAAACTACGGATTTTTCTGCGCTTTCTGTGCCGCAGCGCGAGAAAAGAAAACGCTCATCTTTAGAAATATGTAGTTTTTTCACTTTTTTACGTTCCCTTTTTTTTCGATTATGTAACATAATGAGGATTTGTTTGTGTATATCGTTCGCACGCGTGGCAGAGTTCTCTGGTCCATTCCTTCAAATATTTTCAAGTTCAAAGGGAAACCTTGGCAGCGAAACCGATTCGTAGATTTAAATTAAAGCGTACCGCGACAAGAATGTACCCGCGTTAAGATTCTGAATGACGTGTAATTATTTTATCACGAGCTGCTTCATTTTATTCCGCCTTAAATAAAATATCTAATGACTCATCAGAAATGTAATGAAATGTATATCTTGCTTAATGTGAACATTTCTATAGCATATTTTATTTCATATTATATTATACATTATGTTATTTTATATCATATCTTTGACTTTATACTGGAAAAATTTAATCTAGTTCGTCACGAAATTCGTGCTTATAGACGCAATCGGGTCCATATAAAACGTTTAAATTCTGGAACATAATGCAACATATGATTATGAAACATGCAATTTCACTGAGAGAATTTCCTTTCTCTCGTAGAAATTTATTAAATGATCACCGACTACTCCACTGAGATTCGAGTAGAAGTTTGAAATTTCAATCTTTATTGGGTAATCGGAATCTCGCCAGATTAAAACATCGTAAAACAGATGATCTGATAAAAAAAAAAAAGAAAAAAATAGTTAGAGGTCACGCGCATATGTAGGTCGACATTCGAAAGAAAAAGCGCGGCTATTTGTTTGCGTCTTGTTGCAAGTTGAACAGATTCTTTAGAAATAACTCTTAACGAACGCGCTAGTTAAGAATTCCCAAGGTTTGTGTAACGCGAGGTTTGTACGAAAATGGTATGGAAGTTAATTTGAACCGACAACGGTTGAAGGAACTACATTCCAAAAAGTTGCACGAATGCAATTTCTCTTTGCTAAACTTCTCTAAGCGTGAGATCATTCAAACGTTAGACTTCACCGGGGTCTATTAACCGCTACGGAATTTCCGCTTCGCTCTTAAGAGGCGACCTCTTAATGTGTCTTAAACGACTAGTATACCTTTGTTCGCAAAGATGCCACGTGATGAAGTGGTCCGCCTGGCTTCCTAAGTGCTTCATCTTTGAATGTGAGAGATATTTCTTAGTAATGACAAATGGATAATGATTCTTTCAAAAATCATTGAAGCTTCTCGAAGCCATGTGACAATCATGGTTCTCTCTGCTCTATTATATATATATATATATATATATATATATATATATATATATATATATATATATATAATATATATTGCTCTAGTTACTAAATAATCGAATCGTGTTCAGTAAAAAAATTATACTTTGCATGGAAAATATTATTGACTTATGACTTTCAATCATCGAGTGATATGAACTGCTGCCATATTAACACTTTCACAAAGGATATAACCTAACAAACACGAAGATGGTACCCCGCTGGGGGTAGCCACCCACATGTTATATTATTATACCACTAAGCTATAATATTTTACCAAATGTCCCACTGGACAAATTGTAAAATTTAAATAAATAAATAAATAAATAAAAAATATTAACACTTTACTGACCACTAGCGGTTCAACAGCATATGCACGTCCGACCGACAGCTCAGGCGCAGATTCTCCCTGGCGCCGGCTCTGTTTTGGTTTAGACTCTCCAATACCATTCTTTTTGTTCATCGCGAACGGTACGTTTTTCAAATAGGTATAAAACTGTGGGGGCTTACAAAGCAACGCAATTGACGTAACCGAGCAAGTACCTTAGTATCTCAGTACTGAATAACAAATTGCCACTGAAATAATGAGAAAGATTATCGGCGACGAAAAGCCGATTAGTAGGCTATCGGCCGATAAACGTCGGCGACAAAAAACCAATTAATCGGCTATCGGTCGGTAAAGTGTTAAAAATACTCTGTGGACCAACTATGGGAAAATAACTGTGGAAAAGTGTAAAACAAATTTGTTTGTCGGGAAAATTAATATATCCGCGCAGAAAACCAGTAATATATTTTCTGGTTAACAAACTGTACAGGTTTATATCAATTTGTAGCTGAGTTGTTTGGAGCGGAATACCATTCTGGCTGTTAAATAGACGAATTATGTCCCGTAAGAAGATTATACCTTCATTGTGAGGTTAGGTGGAGGTTTGGGCGAGGTTTGGGCGGTAATTGCTGACTTCGGACGCCTCACTCATTAAATAATATATATTTGAACTAGATTTGTCGTTTATAATTCACGTGTGTGCTCTCTTTCAAACGAATATTATCAACTTGTTTTCCCAGAATCATACCGAATATGAACATTGATACGGCAATTAATAGTTTCGATTAAATAGATTTCCTAATATTGCACAGATTCAGATAGATATTATATCATAAGAGGTAGACACAGATAAAATTAGAGACAAAGTCGAAATAAGGTTAATATTCAAGGATCTGGAGACTGTTCGACCAGCCACTGACGCTCAAAATCCTAATTCTAAAGTTGCTGTCAATCAATGAAAGTTATTTACTTCGTGATGGACCGTTTCCAACTTGTCTATATCCGCCCGGTTCGTACAACAATACATGACATTTGCGGTCTTCCATTCTGCAAACGCGAGAAAAGTTTTCAAGTTTATCGGGCATAGCATTCTTTCACTCGCTTAATTACGAAACGAAGTTTGTTTTATCGAAACAAAGTTCATCAACGACTTTGACGCGATCCAGAGAAAATTCGAATATCCAGGTTACTAAAGTAACAAACTCGATTTACTCGGACGGAGAGTAATAGGTTTATAAGAGTAATTAAATTGAGTCCCATTGTCTGATATTGCAGATTCGATCAACGTCGGATAAGATTTATTGGGAAGAATCTTGTCGACTAGTCGACTTGGAAGAAATGTATCGCGCAACTTGTCTGTCTCCATTTAGAGATCATGCCCTCTGGTTATCGCGAATCTTATGCGGCTGGTTTATTTCTGGACTTAGCTCTGCATGTCTGAGGAAATTCCAATATACTTTGACAGAGCGCAACAGCTTGCTGAATATCTAACTGTGGTAAATAAACTGGACGATGTGTGTTAGTATCTGAAACTTTAGTGAAAGCAGAGCGTAGTCACTTGTAGTTACAGTAGTCCTCGTGGTACAGCGTGCTCTTAAATTAAAGCGTTAAATAGCGATACCAATTGGCACATTGATTGTCACGATGATATTGCGGCATCGAATTCTATGTTAAAGCAGACAGCACGCGCAATGATTCTAGAATCTAACAAAGCGAGGATAACAAAGAAAAAAAAAAGATAGAAATGGAAAAGCAATATAAACATCAAAAAGGAATTTTATCAAAAGAAAATACAATACAAAGACCAAAGGAAAAAATGACAACTATAAAAAAATGGCCCAAGGGCATCACAAGAAAATGTATGATAAAGCACAAGGAAGAAAGAAAAATACGGAACATAAAGAAGAGTGAAGTGAAGTGTAGCTTCTATAAATGAAAATATGATAGATAGAAAATCCCAGATCCTAGAAAATCTTGTAACGGGTGGAAAATTGTCGATATAAAAAATTGACATGATATACAATACGTGAACAACGAGCACCAGCGCTTACATATGTAACATTGGAATCGATGCGTTCACTGTCTCGCAAAATTTCTATTTCTGTCTGGCCACTGAATGCTATTTATAGAGCTTCATTTCAAACGACTCAAATTTCGACGACTGTGTTTGAAATAAGCGTTCCAACAACGCGAGATTTCCAAAACTTTCGAGTAGATAGAGCGAACGAGAAACGCCCGACAGCCCAAACACATTTAAATGATAAACGTGTCGACGATTAGGAAACACCAAACTATTCACTCGGTCGAATCATTGGTATTCAAATTATGTGGAATTTCCTTGAACGCAGATCCTTTATGTTACAAACCGCTTTACATTCGCTCTTCGGGTAAAGCTTATTATTGCTGAGATGAGTGGCAGGTCCTACAGAATTGTGTAGAAACACGCAGACGAAACGCAAGTTTAACGTCAAAATCTAGACGTGTCGTAGCTTGTAAACTAGCTACCTACCTTAGACTCTTAAAATATTTAAGCCAATGGTAGATAAAACGAAGAATCGTGGTAACGACCAAGCTTACATACTCCGATATCGGCGACACAGCCACGCTTCCGACCTGTTTACGTGTGGTGGCAATAATCAATATATTTCCTTTGGACTTTTTGCTGTTACCTCTTCGTTCGATAGCCTCATTCGGCATAAACGCGATAGCTGCGCGAATCGTAAAAAATAGATTTGCAGAATTTTGATTGCTTGTGAAGCTAACATTTTCGATTTTTTAACACGGTTAATTTATGAAAGATTAGTTTGTTTAAACAAAAGTTTCTAGTCAGATACAACAAGTCTAGATACATCGATCGAATTTTGTGCATCTGATTTGTTAAAAAAAAGTTCAAATCGATATCGTATGATCGTATATTCATATTTATACGAATCATGAAAAACGGTTTTGCAGGATTTAAATTATTTATCAAGCTAACACGTTCGATTCATAGAAGAATAAAGCGTTAGTATTTCATAGACAATCATAAAAGTCTATAAACACTCATTAAATTTTGCTTATCTGACTTATCAAAAGAACGCGAGATATCAACATAATATTATCTATATTAAGTCTATCTTTTGTGTGATTTTCGAGATAGCAAATGTATATAAATTTTGTGTATTCTTTATCTCTGCTTAATAAGCATAATAATCTTCCATTCTTTTTTTTTTTTTAGTATATGCCAATATTCAATCAATATATAATACATAATATGCACACATAAAAAGCTACTACACCTAACGTATTTACGATAACATTTCAAATTTAAGAGACGTATGTTTAGAGACTTTTATGACGGACTATGGTTGTCTCGGAATTCTAAAATTTATTTACGACCTCTTAAAATAATATCAAAGTAATATGTCTACAAATGTTAAATTCGTGTTTTACTTTGTCCATATAATTTCCCACGACGTTTCACGAGACGAAGTTCATGTCTTCAAAATTTACGTTTCACAGTCACGATCGATTTTTGCCAACGACTGTGGTATTCAACCGTGAGTTCTTTGCTTGCCAAATCGTCGAACCATCCGTCGTTATATCCGAGGAGCTGTTGCTCTTTCGACGTTCGGTCCCTCGTCCAAGTTTGGGTCGCAGATAAATTCGACGAATATCGTTCAGTCGATATTTATGGTGCACTTGTCGGATTCCGTTTGGGTCGCGTGAGAAATATGCATTCAAGTTCGAAAATACATCATGCTAAGCGTAGGACGTATCATAAACGTAAAATTTTACGTGCAATAAGGCCCTCGTTTATAGTTTCAGAGTTGATCGGACCAAAATCGACGGGGTTGTCGAACAAGAACTTTCTATCGAGTATGAACTTATAGCCCCGAATAAATATTGTTCGACTTATTTTTATGAATTTTTCAGATACATGGCAAAGAACTTTGGAAGTCAAGTTTCACCGTTGCTTCGTTCCAGAGATAGAATAGCGAAGTTGCTTTCGAAAGCAACTTGTACCTTTGCGAGATAAATTATCTTTGAAATATGAAAATTCTCATCAGTCTTTGAAGTTGTAGTTTCATGACAAATTTAATATTTCATCTAGGAAAAGCAACTATTTTATCTCATACCAAAACTAATGTAGCCATAGGTACTATTATATATTGTATATGGTAAGCATGTGAATTGATAGGTCGGCCGGAATCGAGAGTAGCAATTTGATTTTAAAACGTAGAGATTTTATTTCATGAAAATTATTAAAATTACAAAACTACCCAAGTTATGTTTAAGTTTAAGTTTCTAGTTTTTCAGCTTTCCGGATATGTTTTTAAGCTCCGATTACAAATTTTCAATGTCTGATAGGAAATTCATTGCATCGCTAGTTGCTAATAAAACAGCAGTGTTATTTTGTAATTCGACCAGGTTTTCTATCGAGTCTCGAGCACGTACTAAACTTTTCCCCGATGCATGCTTTAAAGCAGTTATTTCACGCATACACCCTTCAGTAACCAAGATGAGAATCGTGTTTACAGAATTACACGGAAACTATGGGATGAGGGAGAGGATAAACGCGTTAAAGCTGCGTCGACGACGACGCGGACGCAGACGCGGCTCGTCTGTTCGCGTTGTTTAACGTGTGACGAGGAAAACTCGATTTCTCTCCCCTGTTGTATCGTTCTTGCTCGATGTCGCGAAATTATATCGATGCAAACGGCTGCGCCACGATGTAAAGCGAGCCGAGGCGGTTCTCCGACGACAAGTTAAATTGAAAATGAAATTAAAGCGACGGATCGAGGCTGGATAGAATTGTTGAAAATAATGTAGTCCAGGTAGTTACTAGGACGAATAACCACGGAAATTCTCGTCACAAACTTGAGATTTCCTGATTTCAGAACGATTTAAGTCGTATCTGAGAATCAAATTCCCGTAATGGGAACAGGAAGATTGCCAGGAAGCTTTTAAAGTCGAACCAGATGATTAGTGGATCCGTTTGTTTCCTCAATTCGATCACGAATCGATTTTCAATTATCGCGTATTTCATAACTTCTTGGTTTTTAAATAATATTATCTTGTGTAATGGGATTCGAATTCCTCTTTTCCGATATATAATTTGTACTTAACTCTCCGCCGACAATATAGTTTTTCACTCAGGCAGTGGACATTATGTCTCTGGTCTGATTTCTTATTCAGATCAAAAGAATGTGAAAAAATTCTGAGGTATTAGTCGTAGTCCCTAATTCATTATACAAGTCATACTTTGGCCCAATTTTTAAAACTTTCTTGCAATAAAAATAAAAATTTGACTACTATTTTCTTTCAAAAAAATATAAAGAAATTTATCAGTGTTTATGTGGTTTATTTATTATTAAAAAATATGAGACACACGTCGAGGAAGAAAGGCTCCGTATCTCATACTTACTAATGTATAAGAAACGTAGGAGTCATACGGGACACTGAAGAGGTCGCCATGAGATTACTATATGTACGAAAATAAAAAAGTTACGGATATAAGAAAATTCGCTTACTTCCTGAAAGACTGACGTAGACGACAATATGGATCGCTGAAGGCACAGTGTTCATTTTACCCTCGTACTATTCAAAACTAAATTGAACGAAGTAAACAGTATTTGGGCCGTTAAAGCGTTATAAGTGTTATTTTTGTAGGTAAAGGCTTTTTAGTTGCTGGAATCAGAATCTATCACCTTCGTCTCGGAGAAATTAAACAATGAAAATTTTGTCTGGAGCTCGACGACCCATATTGCCGGCGGAGGGTTAAATGTATAAATAAACGTATGATATACTACATAGGTATATGCAGAATGCGCTTATATGAAATTCAGTTTAATGTTGATGCGATTCTAGAATATTTATATTTCAATCTTGCTCCCATTTTAGAAAACGAAAACAATTTTTAATGTTTTCTATGAAATATGCCGTAACAAGATATGATGGAAGAAATTTTAACATCGTTTCCTTGTGAATATATTTTTTCCTGATTAACAAACAACCGTAAAACCATTTTTAATGTTTTCTATGAAATATATCATAACAAGGTATCATGGAAGAAATTTTAACATGGTTTCCTTGTGAGTATATTTTTTCCTGATTAACGAAACGATGATTGATAATACGTTGAGAAAATTAGCCTGAATCGAACATTTTATCTAGTTACGTGGATCGCTCTAACGACCTTGAAGTTAGGTTTATGAGCGACTCGTAGAAGGAGGAGCAGCAGCAGAACGTGACTTCGTTATATGAAGAACCAATGAACCGTGTCGACAGTGTTACATAGGAAAAACGAGAGCAAATTGGTGATCTGTGCGTTGATCTAGCCACCCCTACTATTATTCATCGAAACAGGTCGGATGTAAAATCCGTGCTGATCGCCTCTGCAAAAATTCTATTCGAGATGCAGAGTTTAATCCTTGAAAAGTCAAGCGACAAAAAATAAAGGAGCGAGGAAAGCTATCTTTTCGTTTGAAAACTCTAAGCTCGAAAGTACACTAAAATTGTATTTTTCTCTGTTAATTTTCCTGTGCAAAATTTTCGTTAAAGAAAAATCAACATACAAATAGGACACAGCTGCATTATATTGGGTCGCCTGAGAAGTTTGTTCCGATTTTTAAGGAATTTGGTTGACACGAAAGATCTTATTGAAAAGTTTTTCGTCGAAAAACCTGAGAGGTGCTGGAAGAATGGAATATTGAAGTTGCGTGAAAGACGGGGAAAAATTGTGGAACACAATGGCACTTATATAATTCCATAAATGCGTATCGAATCAAAATGTATATCGGAACGAACTTTCCGGGCGACTCAATATTTATAAATCACGGAATTTGCTTAGCTGACTTTTTACATGTAAATTTGCAATCGATCTCTGACGCAATCGTTAAGCGCGTACTTGGTTACCTGTTCATTAGCAAACCGATAAACGAGGCATATCGATTACAAGCAGCATAAAAATCCGTGTAACGCGATCAACCATCGTGATGGCGGCTTCGTACATGTTATTATCGTGCCTTGTATTCCTAGCTGATGTCGTGTCAATTCGAATTGTTCGACTCATGACATTCGTATCGTTCCACGTTCCGGACGCTAATTGTGTTCTGCTCGACTCAACGTTATATCCCTTTATCCCTTCTCGCATGGTAATCCAGGCTTTCTAATGTTATTGATACTCATTCTTCTTTCGTTTCGTTTGTCTTGTGCAATCTTACAAATTCTGCATATTTGGTCTCGAAATATTTTCGTTCTTCCAACATTCGAGCGTTGCTTGTTTTTGATAAGATGTATCTTGAAATGTATTATTGCTGTCTTTTAATAGATAATTTTTATTCGTACTCTGTTGATACCATAAAAAAAACGACAAAAAGATAGCAAGCGCTGTTACTAATGACAAATTCATCATTGATTTGTACACTTTCGTAAAATTCAAATGTTTTTACCACGATTCTAGTTATGAACGGTCTTTTGTTACTACACAATACTACACAATAGTATACCTTCGTACCATCACTTATACATAGCTATTTTTTATTTTGCTATTTTCACATGTTTTTTTAGAGTTTACATTTACTCCGCTCCCTGACATTTTCCTTTTTTTCTGCTACTTTCCACCCTGTCTATGTTCGAACCGGATCTCAGCCACCCTTCGATACTCCAAAACTTTTCTCTCGCCACTTTTCCGACATTTTCGTCCTCTCCTCGAGCTTGTGTATTCGTCGCTATTTGTCTTCCTCTCAGCCTCTGACTCGCTGTCCATCCATCGATGCCCCTTCTCCCTTCGTCTTTGTGTTTTCCCGTCTCTCATCCGACCTGAGCTTTACCGCCTCTAACCCCATTTGTTATCAGCCCTCGTTAATCTCGGCTCCTCTTAGCAACGTCAATCCCGCGGCGCGTAGCTTCGGAATGTCGATAGATTTATCGCGACATCGATTGCACGGAATCGTGTGGAACTTGTCGTTGTTGCGTGCTTTATTAAGCTTCTTCGAAGAAAATTCGTGTCGTGATACCTTGTTCGTCGATATTCCAACGGAATTTTGAGCGGTCGTTCGCGCTAACAAAGCGCGACGTCGTTTCACTCAGCAACTCTTCTTCGTATCTATTCATCTTCTATCGAGAGACCACATTCGAGATAAGACGATTTAAAGCCGATGCTCGTGAGTTAAATCACGTTTACGAAGGAGATGGAACAGCTTTGGGAAAAATTTGAAGCTGTAAATTCAATGATTGAGAAATTTTCTGTCATCGTGGAAATTGATGATGGCACACAACATAAAGTCTAGACTTACGGAACATTATCGTTTGTCTCCCGTTTAAGTGGAAAATGAGAGACAATATTTGCGAACCATTAGTAGATATACACTCCGATTCGTAAGTATTAGGGCACATGTTAGTTTTATACGAAACTCAACAATTAATACAAATTTTCAAAGAAACAATTAATAAAATGGAATTGTGTATTTTGATAGTTGGTGAAAATGAAAAATTTGCAATCGAAAATAAAAATATGGTATCGAATTAATTACTTAAAACAGCCGATAATGCGCAGTTTTGTAAAATTAAGGACGACACGAAAACGTATAAATTCGCTAGGGGTAAAATTTTGCATTGAACCCGGTCACTTGGCTTTGCATAACGAAATGAGCACACAATGAATTCTTTATTGAATCGTTATCTGTCTTTATGTCATTTTAGGATGACTATTTCGATGGACGATACCATGAATATTTTATCCACCGAATCGTATTTTAGAAACATCGATTTTACGGATTAATCATGTAAATTAGTGCCAACTATGGCATGCAGGGAAAGAAAAGCGCAAACGAACATTTCGTTTTCCTGTTGTTTCAAGCGAAACAAAATTACTCTATAAATCATAATTACCGACTTACTTGTGTATGTGAACAAACAATTCCGCTGCTGCCAGGCGGTGTTTCTGTTATTCATCGTCGTAATGCAAATTACGATAACTGGTGTTAATTATGAAAGCCAATTTTGCCATTATCGCGTGTCGATGTTTCTTCGTGATAAGTCTCTTTGTTATCTAGTATATACTCTCTTTCATCGGCTACTTTCGCTTTCACAAATTATTTCGGACTACTAAATATAATTTGACCTTTCCACACAAACACAACTTTTTTAAATTTTTTACGGCGTTTAATTTATACGGCAGAAAAGAGGCAACGAAGTTTTTTTATTAGCCTGACATTGGCTTATTCTTGTACTAAGCGTAATGTAATTTAATCATTCTTAGCTCATTGTACCTTAATCAATTGTTTAACAAGTACGACAAACATATTGACTTGTCTTCGATAAAATTGTGACTGTTTTACAAAATCATTTAATAAGATACCGTATATTAACACTTAGTAGAAAGATCATTTTCCTCACATGCTAATAGAAATCCGGAAAATCATATTTCCATATAATGGACAATAAGATTGGCACAAGATGGTCACCAAAGCCCTTTACAAAGCCGGAAAACCAGCAGCCCGGAGCGTTCGACGAAAATGGTCACTAGAATAGTTCTCCAAATTCGAATCTGTGCCTTCGAGATCCGGCGTCGTGTGTTTGCCTCGTCACTGCAAACATTCCACCGTGTAAATCGTCAAACTCTTTCCTTTTCCTTCTCTTTCTCTTCTCCTCTCACCTCTTTTATTATTCATTACGCGTCGTCGCGCCCGTATCTTTCAACAACGAAAAAAAAAAAAGAATAAAAAGGGGAGCAAAAAAAAGGAATGAAGAGCGTCGGTGGCCGAAAGAATTACCGTTCATTCTATCGATTGACTCTTTTATCTGGTTTATCGCGCATTACCGGCGCGTCCTTGCGCGATATTATGCGAACAAAACGATTACCGAGTCGGCTTGTACTTATGTCGAGCCATGCTCGACGTAATTGTCTGCCACTAGAAATAGGAAAGTGAAGTTGTTCGTGCTTTCACGCGTTTTCGTCGCAAGATGAAATATGCATCAGGCAAATTATCCGCCAGTGAAACACATGGAACGAATGGCCACATGTCAACGTTTTCATTTCTTCGTTGTTGATGGATTGTGACGGATGATGATCTTCATCTTGATATCAAGTTCTTGAGAGTGGATTATGGTATGACGGTTCGCTGTTGATTCGAAAGGGATGCTTGAATGAAGTCATTGAATAGTTTTGTATGGAAAAATAAAGTTAGAATGATCATCGTAGAAAGTATGTTAAATCACAGTTACTCGCAGCGCATATAATACATAGAGATTGTTTTGTAGTATATAATTATGGTCGAACGTGTCAGTGTTGGTTAATCTGTTCAATGATGGATAAAAGGTGTGGTAGTAAATAAGTTTTGAGAAGACAATTGCTAACGAGCTATATTTCCACCTGTTCAGTTTAATTTCTCATTTAGTAGATATAATAAGACAGATATTTTTAATACAAGATGTTAAACTTTGGGAAGTTAGTAACTATTTTAGAGCTACTTAACACGATGGTTTATCTTTGCTATTTACTGTCTAATTAGTTTGTATTTATCAGACGATTAATCTAATATAGTATAATTTTACTTGAAAGTAGTTCCATCTTTCTATTTCGACTTATTTATTAACACTAACCTTACCAAATCCGATCAAATGATATTTCAATGTTTCATTTAAAATTGTACATTCATTACTATTTCTTTTGCTCATCTAACTTTATGTAAATTCTTATATTATCCGATTAATCAATTTCTTAATTTTTGTTAATATAAAAATTATATTTTACTGTCTTAGTAAGGTTAGTGTTAATATACGTATCTTTTCTTTCAATAAAATGTTAATATTCGCCTAGCATTCTGTAACACAAAATTTACGACGAAACTTTCAGTTTTATACTTTCGATCTTTGCAGTATCCAATCTTTGATTCCTTTTATACAATTTTTCACAAACATTCTTCATGTTTCCAATATAAGTCACTTTATAAAATAAACCACTTTTCATTCCAGAACTTGGGTCTCAGTAACACCATCACATCAATTGTTGGCCAAATTTTAATGAAGATAGTAACGATATCATCTAACGTATGCGCGTTTAACATGAAGGCTGTACTATCGGTACTAATACGGCACGTGGTCTAATTAGCGAAAGTGGTTTCATTAAAGGAACGACTTCAGGCGGCTCTTGTTTTTGTTTCTTTCAATTACATCTCGTTCCACGATTCGTTCTATTTATTCCAATTTGTAATTCGTTCATTTTCCTCGCAAACGAGATCATCGTAGATTTTCCACGGTCAGTTCGATCAAAAAGTCACGTTTCCGATCGAATAATTTGCAACGTGATTCGTGAAACATCACTGAACTACATGATTTAGCCTAAATACGGACGAGCGACGTTCGTATTTCCCGTGTGGTATCGTTGCGATCATATGTCTCTCTTTGTTTTCACATGTGTCAGATTTCCAATTTCTACACCGAAATAGTTTGAAAGGGATATACCAATTAACGCAACCAAATTATTCGAGAGACACGTAGAAACAAATGAAAGGAAATTTTATTCGAGATTATACGAATATTATAGAATGTATAAGCTGTTTCGTTTATCTTGGATTCCTTAACTTTAAATTTGTATGTTTCAACCTCGATTTCATTTCAATGAATTATAGGCTTATAATGTTTTAAGAAGATCTTGATACAATATGTTTTACGAAATTAAAGTTAAAGTATCTTTTATACCAATCGTTTTAAGGCTCAAGTATCTCACTACTATTTTATTAACGAAAGCACGTTTGAACAAGTCTTCGATAGCTTATACTTGAATTTACGAGGGGCATGGATATTTTTTCTTTTTTTTTTTTTAAATAACAGTAAGGCATCGTCGCATGATGAAGATATTGGACACAATAAAATTAGCTCGAAGGCGAAGAACAATTTTAGCATGGAACGAGCATACGCTGATCTACGATTAATTTTCTAATTTTAATTATTTACGCGCAAAAATGATTTTCCTGGAATTTTGAAGTTCCTCATACGAATATTTTTTAGAAGATAGTTTCGTTGGCTGTTCCGTAGCAGATACAATGAAAACTAGTTTAAAGAGGGAAGTAACAAGCTATACACTTCTCCGCCCTTCTACCGGTCGATTACATAAATTAATACACTGATCAGTTGACGCTGTTTTTACCTTCGACGTTTTATGCGAGTTGGAGTTGTCACTAATCGATACTTCCGCAACAATGCCACGGTTCGACTTTTGAACTTCGTGACTTTGAGATTTACAGTAGAACAGACTCTTCTCTGCTTATAATAATCAAACCCAGTTTCTCGGTTTTAATTTCAGACACTAGCGCTTACCTGAACATGCTCTGCATAAGAAAAGAAAAGATAGTATTTAGACTTGAATCGAATTCACATTCTTATAAACATAATTCAAGAAATAGAACACGGATAGAGATTCCTTATATTTATCCTTACAGTATCCTCAAGCCAGCAACTTCCTTTGCATATTTTGTACATTTTTCCTTTTAATTTCTTTAAAATGTATAAACTTCAGCAGTCTAATAATATTGTATTAACTAGTATTAATAGAATAAATTTTTAATTTCCGAGCACAAAGTAGAATAGATAATCCAACCACGACTGTAGGATAATCCCAATTCCCCGCTAGAAAAACCGACATATTCAGCTGGCGGTAATTTCGCGTGAAATCTGGCCAGATCTGTAGAGGAAGCTTTATCTTCCGGATGAATTTACGAGAAAATGTCCACTGGTTTAAAATTTCGTCGCCGGACGTCCGGCATTGTTCGCGACTCTCGCCGCTGGTTAACTCGTCATTGAACGTTTCGCGCAATTTGCCTCGCTGATAGTCGAGACTCGGCACATTTCACATCGCCGAGTTTGTAAGCTCCGCTTCCGCATTCACGACGTAAGAAGCGTAGGCGTGATGCCGCGAGTTTGGTGATTTCAACGCGACATTTGTTTCCGTCTTGCGTCGTTTGCCATTTTGGCCAGCGGATGTTTTGCAATTCAGTTTTGTTCACGTTTGACTCTTTCTGTTTTGCTCTGACCATATCTTTTGCTCGATTTCACCGTCTAAGTTTAGTAGACGGGTATTTGACTCTTTAACCTCTTACATTAATAATCGATTCCATTTTTTAATCTCAATAAATTCATCCTTAAGGAGGGTCAGTAGAAAAAATTGCTGAAAGAGAGCGGTTGAGATTAATAGCAAAAATTAGTGAAAATTTTTGGGTTAAATGTAGGACTGCCTTTAGGTATAGAATATACAATTTAGTCTGAGCAAGACTAGAGAACGGTCGACAGGTAGATATTGTGGTATATCAGTGTCAAAAGCAGAAGTTAGAAACTCTGGGTCTTTAGTCTGTTGGTCGAGGTCTGAAATTCGACGAAGTTTTACCTATTTGTCCTCTTTATTGAATAGATTTAATCGTTGATCTAAATTACGTAATGTAGGCAAATTGTTATGAGTAGAATTATGAAAATTTAAGCATCGAAGAAGAATTTTCCTCCGTATGTTTTCGGCATCCTATGAAATTGACTAGTGGAAAAAGTGCTCGATCAACGTCGAACTACGTATAATTGGGTCAACCGAGGCAATGATTCTGAATTATTTATTCCGTTCAGAAAGTATAAGTCTCTTAGATGACGCGAAGCACTCGAGAAATTGCTTCATTGTCGATTAATCATCGATCGACGATCGATCGATGTTTGCATAAACGAAAACGCGTACTATACAAATAAAAAAAAGCTCAGTTATGCCAATTGATCGCTGCAGTCGAAATATCTTGACTCGGCTTGCGGAATTCCACGACGTTCGAGGGCATGTTTTTCTATTCAACTTGTCGATCGTTTGTCTGTTTGCGAACTCAGGGAAAGCTGATTTACGACCGTTGAGATATTCATGCAAGTACCTGGTATCGTATGACATTGGGAATCAATAAAATACGTAGTTCACCGAGATACGGCATTGTTTAAAACTGGACTAATACCTGCAGATTTATAATTGGAATTATCGTTAACTTTGGTATAGGTATCTATTTGGACTGTGCAAATATAAAATATCGAAGAATTCAGAATAAGTGATTTAGAAGTTAGTTATGTATTTCTTTATCGTCGAGTTTTTTTTTTGCAATTTACAGGGTCGAAAATTTGATTTGCTTTGAGTCTATTTATTTCATTTAGCTTTTAGATTAAATTGATACAAAACTAATCTACATATTTTTCCCCCTTTTTCTTTTTTTTTTTTTTTTGTGAAACGAATTTCTTTAGTGAAATAATTTTTATTTCATCAGAATACAAAAAAAAGAATTAGCAGTATTGGGATTTTATGATCAAATTTTGACGCGCACACTACAATTGGATTTGACTATTAAGCAGCCATAAATCAATATCACGAACAAGCTGCCGCTCAAGATACCGCGAAATACAAACGACAGGCTTGACGCACTGTCATTTCTATCTGTTGCCCTATTCAATAACCGGTAAAAGATAATTCACTATTGACAAATCCGACATAAACAAATCGTTTATTCAGAAGTTTCGAATGAAACAGTCCAATCATCAGGTATTAGCTCTTTCGAGCTTATATTGAACGCAAAAGGAAGATAGACGCCAATGACGTGCAACATTGTTAGCCTTCGTGGTCGATAAAAATGAAATCTAAAAAGTGATTAGCAAACATCGTTGGGTAAACCATATGTTCACCGATTACGTTACACACATTTCTATCATTCCTACGATCTTATTTATTTTTTGCTAAATATATTAAATATTTTCTAATTTCTATATGCACATACATTTCTTACATGTTATACATTTTCAGATTGATTTGAAATTTTACCAATATTACGATTATTACAGTTCCAATGAACTTTCGAAATGTTTTATATAACACACATAACATGTACATAAATGTCAAGTAAAACTGCTTTTATATGGCCGCTCTTATAAGAAAGTGTATATTTTATTGTTTCCACTAATTATGCAGAACGTTAATATTTGCCAGAACGTTAGGAATTATAGCTATAGTGTTGTCCCTTTCTCTTCCATCTTTCCATTACATTTATCTTCCACTTTTGTTCTCCATTTTTCTTTCTTCGTTTGCATAATTTATAAAAAAGGAGATTTCCTCGGCTTATCGTCGAAAGGGTAGGGAAGTTCGTTCGCTCTTGAGACGAGAGAACAAAATTATAGCGCCGAAGCGTTTAGGATCGATATCAGATCACGTGTTTGCTTCCGAGAAGAGATCAATTGGACCCAATTAAAAAAGAAGCTTCGATTAGCGATGTGCACTCGTCAGAGAACGACTTCCTCGGTTGACCTACATGAAGCGTCGTCCGATTAAAGTAGGGAATCACTTTTGCCGTAGCAGTTGGGGGAAACGTCGCTTATTAGCGCGGCAAGAGGCCCAAGAGAGAAGAGAGGAAAGATGGGAAAGAGAGAAAGCTGTTACATCTTTTCCCAGATTAACGCAACCCAATATTGTCGAACGAACTTTCCCCAAAAGTACAGTTTGCGCGGTTAACTGAG
The DNA here is from genome assembly GCF_024542735.1 of Bombus huntii. Classification (NCBI taxonomy): domain Eukaryota; kingdom Metazoa; phylum Arthropoda; class Insecta; order Hymenoptera; family Apidae; genus Bombus; species Bombus huntii. The sequence continues at coordinate 9,450,175 of NC_066240.1, forward strand.
GTGATTTCGATGTTTTGCTCTCGTAATGACGGTTTTCAACGAGACACGCGGATTTCCCTGTTTATCAGACAGTTCCAGCTCCCCTTTAAACGTTCGCTTTTGTCTTCCACCATCGGTTTCACTTTGTCTCTACGGTCGGTCACTCCCTGTTTTCGCGTTTGTGTCAGCGCTGTTTAAGCTTCTTTCGTCTCGCGAGGTGTCCGTTTGAAGGCCGAACAACTTGATTCGATGGCTTCCCCTTTGCATCGACGAGGGTTACGCTCTGATATACATATTTCCCTTTCGTCCCAGTTCCCTTTTAGATTCTTTACTTTGATTCACGATCGCTTCTGCCTTTCATTTTGCTTACTTTTGTTACACGTTCGTAGGTTTTTAATTCAACGTGACTGTTCCGACCTGGATTCTTTCACATTTTCTCGCTATAAATTACTCGCGAGGGATACTTACGTTTCGAACGCAACGTACAACAAGGACTTGGATAAGTTCGTGGAAATTTACGAATGAAAGAAATCTTGAGCGAATATCCGGTGAAATTTTGCTTCTTGGGAGTTGATGCATCGAGGAATTACATTCCTGGGTAGATTTTCCTTCCTACGAGTTCCGCACCGTGTTTCTTAATATAATCACATCCTACTTTATGCACTTTGTGCACCTTTCCTACGCGCACGTTCCTATGATAAGTTCGTAGTTTGTGTACGTTAAGTTATTTCAGAAAATTAGAGCAGTCAACACTATCATTTCGAAATAACTAATTAACGTATTAGTAAAATCGTTAAATTATAATTAAATAGTTTTTTTCAGTCACCACAAAAATTTTGTACGGCTGTAGAGAATTTGAATAATTTTCATACAGGTAAATTTATATGAGAAATTTTACGTAATTTTTGATATAGGAAACTTCCTATAGAAAGATACAATTATTCCGTTACAGATATCCCATGCCGCCAATTATCGATACCTGGCTCGTGAGTTTTGTATTTAAGGGAAATTTCAACTTGTGGATTGGTACGATTAGAAATGGAAAACAGTTTTTCCACGAATACTTTCAATGTCGTATTTCTATTAATACACGAAGTACTGAATGTGGGTGTTTCAAATAGATTAGGATTATGTAAATTCTGTAATATTTCTTCCCTAATTTCGTAAATTGTTCTTGGCATCATAGGAAAATCTCTGCAACAGATGGAATTCGGAAAATAGGATCGTGATCGAGGCGTATTTTCCGAAATATATATTGGATCGCGTGTATAGAAAGTAGATTGACCGAGGCTCAAGTTATTTATTCCTGCACAAATTATACATTTATATGTATATATGTACTATTACCTCGTCACGAAGTTGCACGTACTGGTTTTATCGACTTTCTGTTCACTTTGTTGCAAGATAGAAACGTCTAGTGTCCATTGTCGATGTTTTGTTCCTTCAAATGATCACTGCAATATAAAAAGGTGCAGTACGATATGAGCTTTTGATGAAATCATATGTTGTTGAGTAAGTATCATTAGGATTCTCTTGTAGAATAATTTAGGTATTAAGAGCGTTAGTGAATCCACAAGTTACGAGTTTACTGGTTACAGGCTTTTCATAATTTTAAAATTTTCTACTAAATAAGATAATCAGTTGACTTGTCAGTTGTAAAACTTATTTTAGCTTAATTTTCAAATCTAGTTATGCTTGGTATAGTTGTAAAAAATATATTGAAATTTTGAACACAATTCCTATTCGAATAATAGTATTTTTCACGTTATTTGCAAATGAGATTATAGTATGTTACAGTGTGTTTTTCTCTCGAGCAATTACTTCGATGGAAGTTAGGTATTTTTAAAACATGATTTATGATATTAGATTGAATAGCGATTTGAATATTTCAACAACGGTCAATAATTGATCGACGTTCGATAGGCAATTTGTGTAATACATTCTTAATAATAACGGTGATTGATGATACACATGCGTTGTATGTTTATATATTAGCCGAATCATATTTTTCTACATTTTCTACAAATTTCCTCTAAAAATTCACGATGAAGTATCAATATGTAACATTTCATATTTAAACAATTGAAAAGCTTTGCAAGTATTGAAAGAATATTTATTCTTGTTTCAATATTATTTGAAGAACTTGGCAGTAAAAGGTCAGAAGTTATTCGATACAGAAACTCTCTCCATATATTATAGTTTTATTAAAATAGGAACAGAACGATAGCACAAATCAATCAAGCGCTTCATAAAAAATCAATTGTTTTTCCAAATCCTTCAATTTAAAAAACTGGAACGTACAATTTTCTATGTGTATGAATAAACTCGCCCCTCGATTTTTAAAAATAGTTCTTGGTAAATGCTATGCACTTTTTGATAACATTCAAATATCATTTCTATGTTCAATAAATTTCCAAAAAAGTACGTTAATCTCTCGAGCTTGCCCTTACTGATTTCCTATTTTAGTGATAAACTTCGTCATTAAAACAAAGCTTTAAAGAAAGATGATTTAAACAGTCAAAATTGATAAACTCACCAAACTATGTAATTATCAAATTAGAATGAAAAGCTTTAGAGTTAGACGCATCCAATTTCTTTCCAACCAAATCCACGATATCTTCCATAATGTACTGTATCTTCTTCTTTAATTATTCTCTGGTTACCGGAATTGGATACCGACGTTCTTAATTCGTAGTTTCGTGACGCGATATGTGAAACATTCAGGGGCAGGACGGATTGCCGTGTGGTTTTCCTTTTCAATGACCTCGTGTTCTCTTCTTACCTCGGTCCGTGTTATAAAAAATTTCGTTGCCCCGTACCGGCCCGGGCAAACGAGAATATAAATATTTCAGTCGACCTGGTGAAATTCCACGGTTGCAAGGCCCGCCGGTCGCCGTGAAAATGCGCTTCCGGCTGGCTTCTTAACGCGAATTTTCCTTGCGTTGGCTTAGCAAACCAACATCGGTCGCGACGCCTCAAAGCCTCGTGCCTCGTGTACAAAACACGTGTAAGAGAAACCGCGAGGTGGCAGAAAGAGACGTGGAAATCGTAAAGGGTGGCTCGTTTCTTCTTATTCTCGCCACACGAAACGCCTTTGTTCTTGCTCGCCGCTCCACGAAGGAGATTCTGTTGGAGTTAGGAATAAAAGTTCCTTGTCAATTCGTTATGCTAGTCGTTTCGTGGGAACTTTCTATGCAGTTTTCCGTTCCTTTCTACCCTCTTTCCTTTTTGACGCAGTTCTACTACGGCAGTGTTTGTCCTTCTACTATACTGGAAGGGCAGCAAACAAACGAGGGTTGCTTACAATTATTTTCACGGTTCTACAGTTTCGCTGTGGCAAGTTTCTTGAGGGTAACGCGTGTTTTGATCGGCTAACGACTGTTGTTTTGTTTTATAAATGCGACAGTGATTAAATCGTTACTCCTTTTACGAGTATAATTAGCTCAACTCGCTGTAGAGACGTTACTAGAACGATTTTTTATCTAGATTGATTTTTTATGCAAATCATTCCGCGCGACTTGTACCGCGGCTTTTGCTCTGTTGTGGAATAAACGGTATGCGAAGTCAGAGATACATCGAATCACGCGTTTTTTTATTTTCACTGTGTGCACCGTGTCATAGATAAAGTGTGTGAGTGAGAGAGAAAGAGAGAGAAAGAAAGAGAGAGATGAAGGCTTGCGAACTGTTCCTGGTAGCGTTCTATTTTCTCCGCTGCTTCAACGAATCTATTGGAAAATGTATTTTCAGAAACCTTTGCGTGAATGATTTTGAATCAAGGTGCGATGAAAGGTTTAGTGGCTTTTATTACATTGTACAATAAACAGGGACGATCAAACTAACGCGAATAGAATAATATTTTATATGAGTAATCGAATGTCTCTATGAAAAGGCATTATTTTGAGATACTCTCTCTGAAATTTTCTGTATGGCTGCAATGATTCATTTCTACCTTTTGGTTTTGCAATTGTGACATTGAAATGGTATACGTATACACTGTGAATGTCTATGTAAATTCATATTTTACTGCGCACAGTTAAAAAGTAGGTAGGTATCTAAGTTTGTCTTATTTTTTAAATATTACGATAAGTATCTGCTTCGTTTTTAACGTTTTCTATATTTTTGCATTTAAATTCCCCATAAATATATGAACATCTGTCTGATAACGTAAATTTCAATGATCGGAACGTTAAGTACAATAAACAGAGAACGTATTATGTATGTTTGTTAATTTCGATACTTATATTTACTTTATGTTACATTTATGCTGTAGTCGTAATTTTATTACGATTATTATAATTTTATCGTCCGTGATTTTAATGCCGAGAGCATTCAATTTTAGAGAAACTGCATTTCCATCCTACATTTTAAGATTCCATTGAAACGCATGCAGATTTCTCGTATAAATCACGTCCCAATTTTGAGAACTATCAATCGCAATGAGCGAACATCGATCCGCTAGGCGAAACACGTAAGTTACCAATTGAATTCGCATGCTTCGATGGCTGTTCTTTTCAATGGCTGGGATCTCCATGAAATTTTCAACTAGGTAATTTTCATCGATTTATCAATACATAACCGCCTAGTGTGTATTCTGGTGAAATTAATCGTTCAACGAATATTCTATGCCGCTTCCTTTGTTGATTATCGGACCACCTGCTTACTACAATAAATTCTTCTCGCGAAAATTTATTGTACTAATGCTATTGAGAAAATGGCACAGTGCATCGATCATAGTAGGTTCTTTAGCGAATGATTAATTTATTTCATGTTTTATTCAAACATGAACTAAAGCGGAAATTGCGTTATTGGCGTTAACGTGGAAAATTTTAATAAATATTGAGAGCAGCGAACTTAATTTAACGTTTTTGATAGTAACGAGACAATATGTTTCGAGATAACTCATATTATGTCCATACTGTGTATTTTCATAGCTCTAGATTTCTCATAAATGCATAAACATCTACATACAATCTAATAATCGTGATTTTATTTCTATAAAGACTGTCCGATTTTAGTAAAGAATTATGTTCGAGAATAATAATCTTTAAACTCATTCTTTCAGTTCGTGATGTTCGTCATGCTATTTATATTACTTTAAGTTTTAGCAGGCAATATAAATAACATGACGAGTATCACGAAAGGAAAAAATGGGTCAGTAAATTGTATCGCGTTATCCACGCAAAACAGATTGGTCTAGTTTTTTCTGACTGATGGTCGATCGCCACATTAAACTGTGGACATTTGTTTAGTGGGACAAGAAAAATTTCGTAATGAAAACTTTGAATTAACTTGCCGTCAGCTCGAAGCGTTTCGTCAAAGGAAACTAGATAGCTGGTTCTCATTTTTCCTTGTGCAATTATGACGATACGAAACGGTGTCCATCGAAGCTCGCGTGTTATCGTCAAAAGTAAAAGGTCTCTGCTACGAGAAAGGATTATAATTACATAGTGGATCGTGGTTACTTTGACGTTCGTACGAGCATCGAAGGATTCGAGTTCGGAAAGTTTAATTTACCCGACGTACTCTTTGAATTTTGCAATATTCGACAAAGTTCTGAATATCTTGTATTTCCATGAGTAAATTAACTAGTTCGTTCATTGTTAAAACCAAGAAATTTTTACAAAAACAATCATGAAGCTATCTGAACAATCATGAACAAATAGCAAGAAATTATCAAGAGAAATAATCCGTTACTCAGTAAAATAATCTATTATTTAATGAAATTATAATCTTCCGTTACATTGCTTATTCGTCGTATTGAACAACGTAATATTTCATTATTTCTCATCGTTAGACTTTTTAATGCAAATTTATATTTTTGAGAATATAATAAAAAAAAAAAGAAAATAGAATCTCTAGGAAATTGTTTTACCTATCACATATCACAGAAAGCACTATATTCTGAATATTTTATATATTTTTCTATGAACATTCTGTGTAATTTTACATCTTCAAAAATTTCCTACGAATGCATAAAAATCCGTAGTCTACTTATTTCGATAACCAATCATCCGAAAAATGAACTCGTAATTACTTCCCAATCATTATCAACAATCGCTCAAATATCCATTTCGGGGTTGACAGTAATTATTAGTCGGTGTCATTTTTCGCTTTTACTCGATCGACTCGTGTTTGACCATTCTAAACACCGATCATCGTTCCCTTTCGTTCCTCGTCCACCCTTGGAGAAGCTTTTTCCCGATTGACCGGCAAACAGAACGGTAGAGGGAGTGGTTTGATTGGATTTAGTTCTTGGCGATTGAACCGACTTGCATTAATCCCGTAGAATTCAATCCGACAAACCGGAGCAACTTCTTGAAAAGACTTATTGCCCGGTCCGTTCGAAAGGCGATCCCTCTATTTATTCGCAGACAGATCAAATACGCGCTCGTGTACACGTGCGAAGTGGCTTGGCGTGACACGGAATGCTCGACCTCTGTTAACGTAAAAAGGCGATTTGGATAAATGGTTTCAACAAGGAGGAGGCATTTCAGCGTCTCGTGATCTGATCTAACGTTTCGCTCTCCACCGACTTTATACTCCGTGCGTTTCTCTGTAGTTTTATCGATGTTCTTTGTAAGGAATAACCGTGGAACTGGATAAGCAAAGTATGTTTGCTTGTAGATAAACGAGAGATTGCGCTATTACCTAGCTGGGAACATGGAATTACTCCACAAAAATGAGATTAATCTTTGAGATTGTATGGTTGAATGTAGCGTTAATTCTACTTATAAGTTGAATTAGAAGGTACATTCTGTTTCATGGGAAAATTGATCGAAAATCTGAACTATAAGGAATAATTATAAAAATTGGTTATTATATATAAGAAAAGAAAAGCTTACTTTATATTCGGTCTAAGAGAAAGGTCTATTTAACAAAGTGATTTGTATAAAAGAAACTCAGATAATTTATTCACGACCTGGGTTGCTATATATTTTTCCCTGACGTTAATTCGACGACGAAGGCATAGCGAATAAATCAGCCTGTAGACATTTAAGGCAATCATAGATTTGAATTGTCGCCGTAAAAAATAAAAAAGAAACGCGACTACAGGCCTGCATTAAACATTTGGCATTATTCCATGGTCCTCTTGTAGCTTCCACGCCTTCCCATCTTCAATAATAATGCCCGAGGCACGATTCGACGCTTTCTTTGAATCGAAGCTCTTCCTCGTTCAAAGACGATTTTCACCTCATTCTGTTCGTAACACAAATGTTCACACAAATGTTTTCTTCAGTGTAGCAGAAGAATAGAGATGTCAATGATCGAAGAAAAGGGAAGCAAAGACAACCGATTTAATGGACGACTAGGTAACGGAACTTTGGCGTCACTTTGGATCGCTATATAGGGTGTTCCCTAGTAACCATGGTATAATCAACAAGGTGCTGTTTTCTACGTGAAAACATACAAAGAGAAAATAAAATAAAACTTTTTCATGCTGCGCTTCGTTTCCGATAAAATTGAATTTAATTTACGATTTGCCCAGAAACGAAATACCATACGAAAAAATGTTACTTTATATTTTCGATTTTTTTTTTCATTTTCAATTATACCATAACTGCTGGGGCACCCTGTATATCTGTTCACCAGCTGTCCGATACGTTTGAAAGCTGGTTCGAAATCGTTAATTTGAATACGATTGGATAGTGGTATGCGCGCGTTTTACCGTAAAAACGATCGTCTGGAAATGGTAACGGCGAAATAGAGCACGATGTTACGTATGTAAATGTATCTTTCAGGGACAGGAAACTTGTTTTTCGCTTAATGGACACGTTCAAAAAGGGATACAAATTCAAGTAAAAAGCGAAATTATTAATCTTTTAACAATCACAGAGCTTCAAACTGCGAGATAGTTGCACCTTTCTTCCACTTTACCGTTCTGTGTAATCTTTCTCCTGTTGAGCAGTATCCCACTGTTCTTAAATTATATATCGAGAGGTGATTGTTTTATTGTGTTGGGAAAAGAAAAAGTGAAAATTACGTGTTTCAGAGGATATCGTGACTTTATCTGAAATTATTGTGGTTCTGTGGTTATCGAATAACGTAAGATTGCATTACCGTGTTTCTTCGTTATCGGTGAAGATGCGGGGAAAATCTATTCCAAAGGTGGAAACAAATGGTAACTTTTCTTTATTTTTACATTTGAGTAATATTCCGCTATTCTTGAATTTTAATCGCAAACGATAGTTTCATCGTGTCAAAGGAAAAAGGAAAAAAAATGACGTGACATTTCTCCATATTAAGTGACGAATCTATTCCGAAAATGGAAAGAGGACGTGAGAATTCCAACCACGTGGAAGGGAAATGCAATTGTAAGTTCGGTTAAAACGTTTATACGTAAGTTAGCATGTTTCCGAGCTGGGATGGAAACTTTCCAGAAAATTTCATCGTGATGTTGAATATCAATTCTAAATTCAAGGTGGTCGACGAAAAGGCGACCGGAAGCTTGGACGATGAAGCTATATGTACTGCATTGCCGTGACAGGTAAACCGCTAAAATGCTACGAAGAAGGAAAACTTTGTCGACGTTCAAACTGTGAAACGATCGTCAATTTTCTCGCTCGTGAGCCAAACGAGCGACTTGTAACCGAATAAACTTCAAACGGAAGTCACATATTTTACCTCGTCAAAAACTTATGCTACACTTTTTATCGTTCTTAACTTAAACTTTTATATTTCTTTTTTCTTATCAACCTTTTGATAAAAATTACGCTGGGACATACATAACTTGACTGCGAACTTTTATATCCCAACTTCGCTCTCGTTTTAGGAAATAAGAACACTTCTAACGTTGTAAGAAAGTTTTAGCATAAAGCCGAGATAAAAATCACGTACATATGAACGGGCTTTTAAAAAAAGTAGGTAGTGAATAAGCGTTTTTGTTAAATGAGGCTGCATTTATTTGGAGAAAGAATGGTATAAATATTTTTCTATAATAATAGTGATAACTAATGTCCCTTTTGGTATTTGTAACATTTTATAAATTTGTCGATTTCATTATACAGTATATTAATTCACATTCGATTCTCAAGAATCAAACGACTTGCTTCCGTCAGTTCCTATTTTTAATTTTATTATTTTATTAAATCCACAAAGCATAAATTTTAATGTAACTTTAAAAACGTTTATATTTTTCATTCTTCTTCACTTTTCAATTTGTGGCGTTGATCAGTGTGGTTGCTGAACGATTCATATAGACTTTCCTTTACAACGTTATTTTCTTTACACACAGTTTTTTCAAATGGAATATTTCCACGCTTGTACTTTCCTTCCGAGTCCCTCACACATTCACGTTATACTGTCACACCTTTTTCCCAACTCAATCAATTTTTCAACGATGGAAAAACACGAATCGATTGGAAATAATCTAAAGAACGTAAATACACGAAACATAGACATAACGTAACGTAAAACGTAAACATAAAAGAATGTAAACATAAAAAAATATACAAAATCCAATGCCCTCGCAAAAAATTAATAATTTTGAACAAAATTTCGCATAGGTATTATTTGAGCACAATATATCGAACAATAAATACATTGGTCTATCTGAATCGAGACCTGGCTTCAATACGAAACGTTCGAAAGTTTTCCATACAAGTTCGAAACATTTCTGCCGCCCTATTTATCACTTTAGGCTATGTAACAGGCATCCCACGCAATTCAAGGCACATAAAGCGAGGGTTGAAATTGTAAGTCACGTCGACGCTTCGATGTTCGAAGGATTATCTCGTTTTAATAGCACCCACGAGGGTCACACCAACCTATATACATATGTGTACTCAATCGATATTTAAAATTGTCCGAAAAAGTTGAAAAATATGGTCAATCATATGGAAAAAGAAATAGGAGGGAAATAAAAGGACTTTCACCCAAAAGGCTCGAGGGTGAAAACCTCGTGGGAAGAAATGTAAAGTAGCATACTGGCCAGGGACAGAGAATTCCGGCGACGAGATGTCGCAACAAGAATTAGAGTCCTGGACGCTTAAAACGTCCCCGGGCGATACCACGTTTCAACGTTGGAAACTCAACCATCGCAAACAAAGGAGCAATAAAAAGTAAGGAAAAAAAATAAAAGAAATAAAAATAGTGAAAGGAGGAAAGGAGACAAAAAAAAACGATGAGAGACAAAAACTGTAAACCCAGAAGACAGACAGAGAAGGAGGAGCTTGACCAATGGCTTGGTAATTCAGATTTCACCGAGCGACCTAGATTCACCCTCGAGACGTTCTTTGATCCATCCAAACCTCGATGAACGTCAACCATACCCTCTTGGGGTATATCGATGAGTCAACGAGATTTACCAGTGGTGCTAAACCGATGAGCGTCTTCGTGAAAAAATGTATGCAATCTCGGCTATACGAACAAGGTTATCGAGCTTTGACCAGCGGACCATCGTTGTTCGTTCAACACAGCTGAGTGCAAACTCGAAATTCGCTTGGTCCCAAGCGAAAGAGAAAATGCAGCGGATGATAAGTTTCGTTCAGAAGCGAACGCGCGTGGTCGTGCTTGAGGGGTCAAGCCATTAATAAAAATTACGCGGGTGAGATATTTGTCTCAAAGTGAATTTTCACGGTATTTATGGGCGAACAGTTCGTTTATGATACACGTCGGTTTTTCGTACAGATGCCACGGACTCGTCGTCAAACCTGCTGGACATTTCACGAGGGATGAAACCACCCCGACTCGTGCTACCCGAGTTAACCTTTCGAGCGTCGACTCGCTCGAGAACGAACTCTCCCATCGAGAAGCTTGTTTTGCATATTCTAATTTTAAGATTGAGGAACTGGTTCCCAGGGATATTCTTGCTAAGGATGATGGAAGTTAAAAATGATATAGTATAACTTCATGGTAATTGGAAGTTTGCCATATATTACTGTAATAATAGAAAATTATCCAATTCGTCGAAATAACAAATTTTAAACTGTTTGTTTTTGCAGATGATTTTGACAAATATAATGTTGACTTTAATTAAAAGAGAATTATGATTCTATATATGGTGGCTGTTGGAAATTTCCGGTCAGAGCGTAATGCTATTTTAGTTTAAATTTTATGTATCAACAAAATTTTTGGTAAAAATTTGTACGATGTAGCATTTCATAAAAGTACATGTTACATTTGCGCGACGAATGTTTATTCTGAAAAAGCTGTTTAAAAACTTCCATTTAGGAAGAGTATTTTATCTCGGCGATGTAAAATTACACTTTAGCTGTTATCTCAATAAAGTGAAAAAGAGAAATATTAAAGAAAATAAGGGCACGAGGTGGAACTTGACTTTCGTTTATCAGGAAAAGTCTTTCCTATCGTGTTAGTAGATTCGAAACGAGAGAAAACGATACCGGTGCAACGCGTGTCGCACTCAGCCGCAGTTCCATTGGTAACAGCTACTCTTCTGCTGTGATACGTGTAGCGATTCAACGATGGTAATGCTATTACAGCGCATAAAAGCGCCACGCAGCCGAGAGATTGTCTATTTTTATACGCAAGCCCAGGATCCGGATGATAAAACATTCTCAGAAATTTCATCCCTATCCCTATTTATAAGCCCAAGAGAAACGTTCAGGATCGTAAAATCAAATGTTCGCGAAAGCCTCCGCTAACCAATGGATATTGCATCGCGAACAGATACATGACGTAAACACTGTTACTTTATGGTGTCTTTCTACTTGACGAGTTGCCAGTGTAAGCGACTCTCAAGCTTAAACGATCCTTTAGAGAATTCGCTCCGCGTTCAATTGTAAATTATCGCTTTCAATTCCATTTTGAAGCATTTTGAAGCATCTTTAGAAGCATACGAATAATAGGTCTAACAACAAGTCATAAAGTTAAAGAAGAATGAAGTTGATCTTGAATGACGATTATAAAGCAAAGGAATTTGCATGCTTGTAGCGCTTATGGGATGATAATTTCGGAGTCGAACCGCTTCTAAATCATCTTTCGTAGGATCCCAGGGTTTTCTCGTTTTGTTTGCCAACTCTACGCAACTGCATCTATTGGCACTTCGAATTTAATTGACCCTGCGCCGCGCTGTTCAGAGTGAAACTTCGCCACTGAAAAACGTTCGAATACCTTTACGGCTATTAATAGACGAGTCATTCCGATAAAATATTTTGTGAAAGCAACCGGTGTTTTAATAGCAACAAATATATTAATATATAGCAAATCTATCTTCCGTTTTTAATTTCAGAGACTATAGATGATCCTTCGCACACATATAATCACATCTAATAATTACTATTTTTCGCAAAAATGCGGGAAGAAATTTTTTCCAAATTCCTTGAAAAAAGAATGTTCATTTCTTCAATTTCACAATGAAAAATGACAAAGTTCAAGAACCACGATCATTTACGTAGTAGAATGAATAAACCAATTGGATCGTCAGCGACGATGCTCGATAAACTTTGAAAAATAACGAGATCAACGAGGTTGAACGCGAGCCAAAACGAACGAGAAAACACTTGATGAAACAATGTTGAGAAATTCGGAAGAATGAATGGACCGGTCGATGGAACACGGTCGTATAATGCCATTCGCGGTTTATAAATATTCGAAGAATGAAAACAATGGTTGAATGGCATCGTTGTTGTAGATGACTACAGCATTATCTGAAAAAAAATATAACGAAATAGTACTACACTCCATATTAATTTTTATTTTACTCTTGTCAGGATAAGAACCTTTGAATACGAAGAAAAATGAAGACAGAAAATTGATTCTCGATATTATATTTTACAATTTCCAAAATTTATTCATAAATGCTGTAAAGCTGATTCATGAGAAAGATATAACGTTTTAGAAGAATAAATAAAAATATAAATAGAATATATGTAAATACAAAAGAGAATGAAGCAGATTTGTATTTATCATTATTTTCCGGTTCCCAGAATTTATTCTTACGTTTTATAAAATTAACATCATACTAAAAAATGCAGTAGCTTAAAAATAATAATACAATAAAAATATAAAAATAGAATGGAAATATACAAAAAGCGAAGGTAGATAGAAAATTTGTTCCTATTATTATTTCTCAGCTGTTAGAGTTCATTTCTAAACTCTACAAAATTGCCTGGTAAGAAATACGATAGTTAAGATACTTTACGCTTAGTTCAGAAAAAATAAGGGTAATTTTGTCTCGTCACAAACGATTCCAACTTCCTCCACGAGGTTGCAAAGAAACGTATCCCAAAACTTAACATCTTTCGAATGTCTCGTTTCAACGTGAAGGATGGAGGTTTTTAGAGAAAATGGACAAGCAAGCCGAAGCGATAACTTGTTGGAACATAACCAAAGGCTTGGAGGTTGGCTGTCGCGAAAATCGTTTCGTCACGTTTAGTTCCGCGGAACGTTTGCTAGTACGTAAACGCGCCACGTGTCATTACACGATGTCAGTTGACTTACGTCACTTCACTCCGATTGTTATTTAAAGACTTCGCCACGGTACGTTCCCGAAATAACGGTGTATAAGTGACGTCGTCCGAAGAGAACAGAGATCCCCGTGATCTAGAGTTAACGAATTCGATCATCGATAGCTGTTGATGAAAAGCACGAGGACAACAAGACTCGTGTTCACGGATGTTCGCATCGCTTCTTGAAAATGCTTATCTCGATATTTCAAATAAATTTCCTTCAAGCGCTTGTTTTCGTGATTTTGTTGTTGGTAAACGCTCGTTTTGATGTTTCAAACAAATTGACTTCAAACGCTTGGGATAAGAAGGATAGAGACAAGAATGTAATTCAGCTGTGTGTTTGCCTTATTGTACTATATGTAGCATTGCAAACGGTCCTCGAGTTGTCCAATTAATTTTACGTCGTGTATAATGAGATTTCCTAGTGTTTCGGCTAGAGGATGTATTTCATCTTCCAAAGACGTCTGTAGGTTTGCTCGATTTGCATTAAATGCAACGTGCACGTTCGTCGTCAGCACAATGTCTCTTACAGTAAAACGTAAATGAAAATTTGCAGATACATTACAGGTCAACCGACCATAGAATTGTATAAAATTATGAAAAGAAGGATTCTAAGGATTGTAAAATTAGAAAATTGAAATTCCTATATTTCAAATGTCGAATTGAGATATTATTCCCCGCTTATATTATCATTATTATTATTGTTATTATTATTCACGAGTGTATATGATGTTTTATTTCGATATGCAGTTATGAAATAAAATATCAACGACCGATGTTATAAAAATTTCTGTCGATTCAACACGAATTGATTCTCTAATCGACACACCATCCTCTTCCACGTTCAGCGATATAGCACAAACGATGAACAAAATTGCGCATATCTTTGGGATGGAATTTTTTATTTTCACAGATGCAAATTTGAAACGGAGTCATATAGCGTAAATTTTGGATAAAATCATTTCGAAATTACACGTGATGGCCTTGTGACATGGTCAGCAGTGTTTCCAGATTTCATGCAGGTAGATTGCCTTAGTGGAACGCGTTGAAAGGAGAAGCTGAGCTTGTTAGCGGACAAATTAAGCATGCATTTCGTAATCCTGACACAGTATCGTGTTGTGCAGCTCTTTGAAACCTAATAGTATCGTGACAGGAATCCAAAAGCGAATCACCACTCCAGATAACTCGCCCCCGAATGCTTGGAACTATTTGCTCGACATTTAAAACAGCACGCTTTAAATTCTATAGAAAAAAAAGAGATAGGAGTGTACTTAACCTTGCTTTACCCTTGACGCCTTTATTCACCGATGTTCCCCGGTGAAATTCTAATGACCCTCTCGACCCGTTTCGACCCCCGTACACTTGATTTTTTTCAATCCAATATCCACTATCACCCCAGAAACTCAATATCCATTTCTAGATTAAAGTTACCTATATACCTTGGGAACAGCAAGCGAACTTAAAAACGATCTCGGTATACACCTGAGAGTGCATTAATTGCTTTCATTATTCGCTACTTAAGTGCTTAATATCTCTCCTTTCGAATATAATACTCTGCTGAACGAGATAATTTGTTTCTGTGACTGATACTCGATGTTATTTTTATCTGTTAAAAAGACGAGTTAGAAAATCCTACTGTATTTATATATGGAAAAATTAAATTCGGATTATTTGTAATTGATTTGTCTACATTAGCTTTTAATTCCGTGGTTGTTGGATATTCTGGTTATCACGCGTTTAATTCATTGGTAATCTGCATGCATCGATTGCACGTGATACATATGTGATTATCAGCGACAATAATGAACACCGAAAATACTTTGGAGTTTAGATTTTGATACAGTACATTGCAGAAAAGAGAAAATTTTCGAAACTTGTTTACTGTCGTAGAAATTCTCATTTATAGTTCTGTTAATCTGGAATGATCGATTCGAAAATATTAAAAAAGCTCGACAAAGTTGTTCTACCGCAAATTCAGTAAAGTGATTTTTCAATAAACACATTTCCATCTGTCATACTGTCTTTAATATTTCAAATAATTTATTTATATCTTTTCTCTCTTTCTCTCTCCGCGTATCATTCCAAATCGTCATATATATATACTATACATATGTACTATATATTTTTTATGAATACTTAAACAAATACACTCTAAACACATATATGTATACAGGGAAAAGGCTACAAACGAGTAGCATCACGAGGGGAATATTTAATGATTCGTGTGTTGTTTTATATGATACACGCACTATTTTCATAGTAAGTTCGAATACTTTCATGAGTCGCTGTATGTACGTATATGGAAGCTTTAATACAGACCTTGAAGACCTTCGTATTGGCGTGAACACAACCGTGACTAAAATTCAAATTATGCAAAGAGTTCAGACTTAAACGAAGAACGCCGCATGTCGGTATTTTAATTCACGACATTTTCAGTAATAGCGCCGGGACGGTACGTTTAAAGCGAGCTGCCAGATTAGAGACTGGACTTTAAAGCGGAACAACCACGATGCGCGTTTTCATTCGATGAAGTCTCAAACGAACAGTCTCGCCGTGTAAACGCACAATGAGATTATAGAAGCAAAAGAAGCTGCCAACTAATCTAGTTCGATTATTTCCAATTGTCCATCCGGCCTATTGTACGTTACCTGCTAACCAGTTCGTCAAAGATTACACTCGTTATAGATGGCTCGAGCATGTAGAAACGATTCAATTGGCCGACAATCGACAACAAACGGCTGCGATATCGATTCGAACGGCGACGATGCGATGGCGATGGTTGTGAGAAAGCTACTGGTGAATATCGACGCCGGGGAAAACACTATTGTTTATCTCAGCTGTTTTGTTTGCGTTGGAATAATACACTTTCGGGACTGACCAGTGTTTCAGATGTGTACTTCTGAAAGCAATGCCAATCGTTGCGAGGAAGTTTGCGATGGGAGAGAAATGTTGTTGGAAGGGTATTGAACGTTTGACGTGCATGCATTGGTTGGAACGTGGATCTGTCGATTTAGTTTAATTGGAGGTAGTTCAGTTTATCGTGTTCTAATCGTAGGAGGTATAAACCATGCGTATGAACTTTGCAAGGTGCTTGCGATTTCACGTTAGGTCGAACGAAAGCGTTGATGATTAATTGTTGGGTATTTAGTTCTTCGTGTCACACTTAACTTTTAAGTTACATGGTGATATGCGATGATTTCTTAGAAATCAGACTAATTAATTCTATTTCTTATAGCTTGAAAAAATTGATATTCGGTTCGAAGGAAACAACTTATTGATCATTCGCAAGAAAATGATATCGAGGATGGTAAATTTAAAAAACAGTACCTTTTGTACCTTTCGATTTATGGACCTGGCCAATATGAAATTTCCGAAGTAGGAAACCCAAACCAGGTAAGTGCATTGACGTCGCCACAAAAAGATTTTAAGGGTTCGTTGGAACTCTGAGAAAAGTGGCTATTTTGCAGGCGACTCGGTACTCGAGAAACTTCGACTCGCCAGCCAGTAGTGGCGTGTCGAAGGTTGAAGAGCGACGATCGCAGAGTCGTTTAAAGCCATTAACCCGAAGTCGAAGACTTCCTTCCACTATCGACCCCGACGTTGGAAAAGGGTCTGAAACAAGTTCGTGGAAACATTTCAAATCCAACGAAGAAAGTTGTACGTGCTTTTTTAATCTACGAGCGTTTATTATGTTGTAAGTCACGCAGACGTCCTGTTGAACTTTCGCTTCTAGTACCTCGTTTATCTTACTTTCTATTCTTTTCAAACTCTTCCTTGACACACTGGACGAAAAGAAATGAAATTCCGCAACGCCCTGTGGTTACCCCGATCGATTATCAACAGAGGCAACGTGCTGCAAACACTTTATCGATCAGTAAACCGCGCGGAAATAGTTTCCGTCCGTTTCTTCCTACCGTAAGAGACAATCGAAACAGAACAAAATTGTTCGAGCAGAAGGGCGGTCGAGCGAATAAGTAAAGGAGCTGATCACGTGATTTCAGTTCTCCTGTAGTTTGGTAACACGAAGTGAACCTCAAGTACCAATAGAATGTTAAAATCTATACGCACTAAAGCTTCCATATCGAGACGAACGAAATGGTAAAATAAAGAAAGAGAAAATACACGGACGTGAGGATATAGTTCTTGAATTTTCTTATGCCGTTTCATGTTCCTTGACGATTATGTCGTGTGAATATTTTTTAAGCATTACGAGTAGAATATGCACTATTCCTTCGTTAAAAAGTTAATAGATCGCCCGATATTTACGTATTAGGAGATTTAGGGAGATATCCTTGGCAGGACAATCGAATAAGAAAAATACTCCCCATGTTTCACGTAGTAAATCCGGGATAATGAAAGATCCGGCTTTTTATCCAGGTTCAGCAATTCGATCAGTAGATACTTTTCCCAAAATCCTAGTACGATCCTCAAATCTCGGTAAAGACATGAAATTTCTCTCTTTCTCTCTCTCTCTTCTGGCACCAATTTAAGATCCTCTTCAATAATTTGAAACGAAGATATTCGTCTAAGTATTTACTTACAGTATGTTCTATGAATCTACGATAAATAAATAGAACCAGCGTTGCCATTATCGTTATCGTATTCTGCACTTAACAATATGATTATGAAATTGAAACTTGTTGTCGAACCACGTCGAAATTGCTAGCCCGCAGAGAGGAATTCCTGGCTGGTCTCGACGGGAGTGGCACTCGTGTCTCGACCTTCTTTCGTCGTGGTCTCCTACTTGCACGATCTCTTCGCCTGTTCCTAGCTTTTTCCACTTGCCCTTTTTCGCTCTCGACAGGGAGGCTGGCTACAGTCTTCTCGAGAAGTGCGGGTACACATTGTAACCGCTCGTGAGACGAGTGGCCACAGTCTGGCTAGGTTCGTAGCAGGTTTAGAAATCATGTCGGAGACCTCGTCTGAGAAATCGTTGTCTGCAAGGAGAATGAAAAGGAATATTTTAATGAGAATCATGAAAGACGCCCGATAATTAATAATTCTTTAATGCTCTTTAAGAAAATGAGGTCTTTGGAACTAATTGAAGCGGGTGATTTGATCCAATTTGAAAGAAGAAAAAGATAAAGGTAAGTTGGCATTGGAAAGTGTGATATAGAAAATGAATTGGCGATTTAAGAAAGCTTTGAAATAATTTTAAATCTACTAAATGTTTTGGTACCATTGATTTTAACTGTTGTTGAGACTGAAACATAATTATACATATAACTATCTATTTATTTACGTCACATATTTTAATTTTATAATCATTTATATTATAATCACATATTACAATCATTAATTATATATATATGTAATAATTTAAAAATAAGAAAATGAATATTTTTAATGAATAACCGCGTTACACAAAATATTAATGTTTCGAGAACACATGTAACTTTTCATATTGATGAAGTACTCCCACGGCTATATTTTGCAATCCCGAACATTGCATACGTACGTCATCAAGCAGGGATGGAGGTTGTAAGTTATATTCAGTACAACACGCATATACGAACAGGAAGCATTACACAAATTGAAAACAGCACGGCATTCGAAAATCGTTGCCCCTTGGTACTTCCATTTGTAACAAGCCTTTCACATTTTTCCGCCCAATAATCTTAAAAGAGCCGTCGTACCGAACGCGAGAGATAAAATAAGTAAAACACATATCTGGCCACGAGACGTTTCCATCTCCGTTACAAAAGATGCTTCCGGTGTGCAACGCGTTACGGATGATCGATTCGAGGATCGATTCGACTCGATTGGATATCTCGTCTCGATGAAAGCGGCCGAAGGACAAAGAGAAAATCGTGATCCTCTAGAGTTTCTCTTGTGTATAGTATCAGGCAAAGAAGTTTGAAAAACGATAATGAACGCTTCTTCGAAGGAAACTTTGCTGGCTCGGGATTCATTGCTTGAAAAATAACGATATCGTTTGATGTCATATGACTGGATGGTTTTCGTGTTGATAGAATAATACGATAGGATAATACGATAGAAAATGATGTCTCCTGATGTCTTCCAGATCAACATTATGATGTTTTACTTATGCTAAAATTAAAACTATACCTGAGCAGCTTTCTAGGAAAAACCTGAAATTTTAGTTTTAACTTTTTAACGTTAGCTACGCTTGAATTGGTAATTATAACAAAGTGGTCCTTAAATAAATTACGATTACAATTATAATACGTTAGTTTTTTCGAGTTACAGCTTCTCCAGAAATAAATAAACGGAACTACAGACCATAATAGTAGGAGTTGAGAGGAAAACATGACAGACATACATTAGCCCATAAAAATTGAATCATAAGACGAATTTCCACATAAGACCATGTCTGACTATAACCTGAATCATATTGCTTCAATACGCTGCAAGGAAGTAGCTATAACCGTGAGGACCTTAACTTCCGTGCATTCTACACGATTCTACTTGGTCCGACCATAAATTTCATCTTCCATTTGCTCGTTCCTCGAAACTTGTATTGTCACGGTTCAGAAGCTACGTAGCATTTTTGTATCAGGGGAGGTTAAAACAAAAAAATGCATTTCCTATATTAGATTTTGCACGTGTATCGGGAGAATTCGTAACGGGTTTCGTGACCAAAATCCACTTATTTCAGCTTCTGGTGCTGCAAATTCGAATCCTAGGAGAATTAACGTTATGATTAGAGTGGAAACTATTACACTTTCGGTTATCGTCGAATATTACCGTTCTGCTACACGAACAGAATAGGTTTCCTTTTCGTTCTTTGTTCTTGTATTGTCCTCTAACAGAAAATAGGAAAATGTAAAGGGAAATGGAGAAAGAAAGAGACTATTCGCTTCGTTTAAAAAAGTTTTGTTAATAAAGGCTCTTGTAGAGCATTAGAAACGATAGAACGAAGCGCAAAGAAGACGGAAGCTACGTAATAGGAGAATGCCACGTTTAATTAAAGTCTCTTGGCTCAAAGAGACGATAGGAGGAGAATCGAAATGGAAGAAAAAAGTATAATACCCGTAGTATAGAGGATAATTAAAATCGCGAACCACTGTGTGTGACCAGTAATTAAAAGAACTAGCGTCTGTTTTTCCAAGAGAACTCGATTTCTTCGACGAAATCTACGCAAAACATTTCGGAACACGAGTAAGTCGTGTACGCACTAATGACCGGCTACGTCAGGAGGATAAGCAAGAAATTTCCGGAATTCATGAATAATAACGACACCCTGGATGCAGCTTGGTCGAAATTCAACGTGAGACAAGCACGAGGACAGGGACATACGGTGTTCGTCAGTGTGTTACCGATTAATTGGAAGCACGTCGAGCTGGAGTCGAGCCGTCGAAAACGATCGAACACCAGAGCCAGGTCATTCGGTTCAACGTTGCATTATGCACGGTCGTTCCTCGCCAGACGATCCTCGATTACGCTTGACGGACGTTAATTCGATTAAGATCGTTCGCCGGATGTATTTTCGGCGACACCAGCGACGCTCGCCATCGACGTTCTGATTATTCAATGGAATCCCAAACGAGACTGTCCTTAATAGGAATGGACAGTGATGAAATGGTAGTCTACTCGGTTTTAAATTATTTACTCTTAGAAATAGGAAAATTGAACTGACAGGATGGGTCTAATATTAACCTTTTCGTTTGGTATTTTTAGAATGACAAGCCTTAAAGTCTTAAAAATCTACGAACATATCGAAATACACTGTCTCCGACTGCTGGTAAATATGGATACAGCAAATAATCGTATAAATTTTATAGAATGCAAGTGCAAGCCTAAAGAGAAATTTATTAAGATTATGAAAGTGCGTTTCTGAAACCCCTAAGACAATTTTATTATTCTTAATTCGTCGTCTCATTTTAAGATGTAAGATGCTTCTTCTAAGATGTAAGACTTTCGTGTCTTCTATCAAGACAATTCAGAAATGCGAATAAACTCTGCTGTCTTAAAACACAATTTATCAGTCGCAAATGTCTCTAATTGTTTCGTTCCGCGATCTTAACTCTCCACAAAAAAAGCAAGAACGAATAATCAGGTGTGGCTGCGCTCCAGCAAAGGTGATTAACAGGCACAATTAGAAAAGGGAAATTTACAGGACCATTTCAGTGAATTATACGCGCTGCTGAACTGCCGGCTGAGATCGTTCCTCCACCATTGCTATAAGCATCGATTAAACCAGGAAATTTGTAACAAAGTGGCTAGGACGTCACGTTCGTTCACCATTTTTCAACTTTTCGCAATTTCTTAGCCAACTTATCGATAACGAAGAATCGATGAACCTTTACGAGAGTCGCTGAGTTACAGTGCAATCGGTTTTGGAGATTGAGGACACCGACAAGGCTATGTGGTCGACTCTTCAAAGAAAGCACTAGTGAGAACAGGCTTTGTTCTCTTTCTTATATATCAGTTAATTAAGTTAATGAATATTGATTATAGACACAGGCCAAACCGAGGTCTGTGGACGAGTGCTAGTTTATCTTGATAGCTAGCTATCAATCGTTTCGTGCTTTCGAGATTCCACTTAATTTGAAATTCCCGTATCCGCGACAAGTTTCTAAGCTCGTATTACGTCGGATTAGCAGAAAGCTCAAGTTCCTTTCCCTCCGTATTTTGTTGCTTAACTAAGCGGCTAAAGGTTAATTAAAGTAGACAGTTGCGAGAAGTGACCATGTCGCAAGTTTGTTCTCGCGTGGTAGCATTTGCTCGTCCCGCTATGAGTTTGAATTGCTCGCTTCTGTTAACTGCCTACGTGCTTCTTTTCGTATACTATATTCACACGACGGAAGCATTCTGAAAATGTTGACGGCGCTGCTTGTTGCTGCGAGAATTTGTGTTTGTTGATTTGATTCATGGTAAATAAGATTTAAGTTCCATTTGAATCTAATAATACCATTGTATAATCTAATTTACCATTAATTCATAAAAATAGAGCGAACGTATTCATCGTTCGTAGACGTAACCATCTTAGCGACAAGTATCCTAATTTGTCAGTGATTTGTGGTATAAGATCGTATTAATCAAGCCGCTCTTGATACAGATGCCCCTTAATCAGATCAAATTCCAGCAGTCTATATATGCTCGCCAAGTTCGGACATTGCAGATTCCATGTGGTTATAGTGTCGCACAAAAATCATAATTTGCTCGTTACGCTCGTATTCTTCATTTCTATTGCTAGCTGTATTGTTATAGTTTGTTACCCTAATTATTTTGAATAAAATTCTGTTCGTTTGTTATGCCCATTGTTACGAATGAATTAAATTTCCAGATAATTCCGATATCGGATGCAGTTGAAACTTTTTACCTGCATTTAAACCATCGTCGAATATTCAATCGTATATACAGATTCCAATCGTAATTACTTCATTTTTTATATACGCGCAACGCTCGTAAATTGAAACCCCAACAAACTGGGGGACGTTTCTCTGCATAAAATGCTCGTTCACTCCGTTGAAAATTCATGTCGAGGCGAGCTTAAACTCGCGGCAGTTTTCCACGTTTCCACACGCACGATCGTGCAACGCGGTTCCGGCGATCGATCATAACCGTTGGAAAATGAAAGAGAGACAGAACGAGGAGAGAGACAATGGCCACGTGGAAGTGAGGTGCGAAAAAAAGGAACACCTTTGGGAGAGGCGTGCATATAGCCAAGGTATTCATGGCCTATGCAACTTCTACAATACTTCGAGAAAGCGGAAACTTTTGTTAAAACGTGACCTCGTCGTGAGTTGTCCGCCTGTTTCGACGTCCCTATATTTAATCTCGTACTTAACTTTTCGCCTATACCTATAATGCGTTTCAATTTTTTGCCATACGCAAACGAACTTTTGCATATACTTTTTAAACTGTAATATAACACTGTATACTTGTAACTCGCATGACTATGTAATCCGGTGTAATTAGAAGTTACTGTGGAACCTTCAAGTTAATAGGCAGTCTTAATAGGCATACTTAGTACCTAATTCAAGAAAAGATGTTCAATTCTATGTATTTTGCGCAAACTTCAATAAAATCAGATTTATGAATCTTAAATTTTGTTCACGACCACATCACGATATTTTCAACACGCTTAGTTCTGTTGTATTTTTCCTTTTAGTTGCCATAACACCTAGCAATGAGATCTTTCTATAAAGATATAAATACCAAGAAACAAGGTGATATCTTATAGTCAATTATTATTGTTATCATTCATTTCATCTGTCATTTTCGCCTCAGCGTACTAATTATTGTTCTGAGTCACTATGAACGTGCCTCTATAGAGGAAAGTAAGCATTGTATATTTCGTAGATATTTGCTCGATTTGCTCAATGAAAATTATTCAATCATTTAACAATAGAAACATTATTTCCTTTAGAATTTACTATTCCTCTATCAAATTATCCACGTAGAAATCTACACAAAGAATACATATAAAAATAATACACACAAAACGTATATAAGAAATATGCAATTAAGATAACAAGGATTATGTCGTGATAAGAATTTTATTCCAATCTGCTGCAAATAACAGGCATCTCATTTCATCAACGAAAACTAAAAATAGTTCACATAGTCGGCTACTCCCATTGCCAATGCCCATTGCCATTTATCTCTGGACACAGGCTCTTGAACCTTGGAAAGCGGTGGTTTACCATGCGGAAAGGTTATCGTTACCAAGCGGATATACAACGAACCAATGATTCTTGACTCATCATCGACGCTGCCCATCGAGCCGCTCTGTTTCGTCGTTCGACTCTCTTTCGAGTGGCCTCGCATCTCTGTTCGAGATCCACTCGACACGACGCGGTTGTATGCATACCCGTGCGTTCAAGACACGTTTCGAGGGATCATCGGTGAACGCAAGTGCAATATGTATTACGTAAACTAGAAATGGCAGCATATCGATCGCAGTCCGCGCTATTAGATAGGCCTGTATAAGCATTTCGCGTGTTTCATCAGCGACATTCCGTGCCCCGTGAGGAATACGCATTTATTCGTTCTAGGAATAGGAAGGTTTCGCAGGCAGAAGGATACGTTGAACAATACTCTGGAGCACGGCAGTCAATAGTCGTATTAGCTCTGCTGCGTTCTTTGTATCGTTTTAAATCCGATTATGTTTCTTATTGGTAACAAATTTGTTAAAGGAAGATTTGAAAGAATCGTTGTAGATGCGCATAATTCACTGTCTTAGGTGTATGCAAATGGCTTTCTTGAAGTATCAACCATCATCTTGTTTAGTAAAACAAGAGTTAGATTAGGACATATACATGCGAAGATTACGATAGTGTTAAAAAGGGTTAGGGAAAAAGCAAATGTGTGATCGTGGAATTTTAAATTATATATATGTCAATTGTTGCTAGTTATATGATTTTGTTTTTTATTAGTAACAAATTTGTTAAAGGAAGATTTGAAAGAATCGTTGTAGATGCGCATAATTCACTGTCTTAGGTGTATGCAAATGGCTTTCTTGAAGTATCAACCATCATCTTGTTTAGTAAAACAAGAGTTAGATTAGGACATATACATGCGAAGATTACGATAGTGTTAAAAAGGGTTAGGGAAAAAGCAAATGTGTGATCGTGGAATTTTAAATTATATATATACCAATTGTTGCTAGTTATATGATTTTGTTCAAGAATGATATTTGTATGAAAATATAACAACTGTGCTTTTCTACTTACTTCAAAGTACAACAGATATACAGGGTGGTTGGTAACTGGTGGTACAAACGGAAAGAGGGTGATTCTACGCGAAAAAAGAAGTTGAAAATATAGAATAAAAATTTTTCGTTTGAGGCTTTGTTTTCGAGAAAATCGACTTTGAATTTTCGCTCGGTACGCGTGCGGTACGTTATAACGGATCTCACTGTAGATCGTTGTCTCGATGGAAAATTTAAAAAAAAAAATTTTTTTTTATTCTATATTTTCGACCACTTTTTTCGCGTAGAATCACCCCCTTTCCGCTTGTACCACCAGTTACCAACCACCCTGTATTTTTCAATTGTTTATTATAGCGAAGAAAATAGAAATAAAACTAGCGGTAAAACTACACTTAGAAGAAGAGAAACTGTGAAACAGGTATACACAGATGCTTATCGCAACAAAACGAGAATCGCTGAACGCTACTAAATACGGGATAGAGGCAGCTTAGAAAACGCAAGCAAGAAGTGAAGATTTTAATTTCACCTCTGATATTGCCACGATTAGCAGAAATTTCAGGTTAAACCTGGCATGCGAAAATATTTGCTCGTCAACCTATCTTATTAGAGAGTTTGCTTTGGTAGAACGTACGATAGGAATGAGAACGGGGTGAAACGCGGTGGATAGATTGAAAAATATTGGAAGTGCGCTTCGATTTCAGCCGTTTCGTTGTTTGTGACAAATGCACGTGCGATCGCGTGTAGTGATTGGAATTTACGTTTGCCTGTAATTCGGTACCGCTATGTCTGTCCAAGTTTCTGGCCCAGAAACTCGAGAACATTCTATTTTATTATCTGTTCCAAAATTGAAAATCGTTGTTAGATCTACAGTGGCCCATGAAGGTATTCCAACGGTTACGTAAAGAGAATTTTTATATGTATATTGTATGTGTCATAAAAGAGATTTTGAAATTTTGTTGTGACGTTCGTAAGCGATTATAAATTCGGCTCGTAAATCAAACTTGATCTCTGCTCGTCTATTACGAACTATGTATAAACTTCTGCTGCTAGCAGATTCAGTAGGTACTTTAGTGTTCAAAGTTTTGATATTTACGTATCTGGAACTCGTATCTCGAGAGTGCTTCGTCCCTTGTATAAATTCATCCGTGTGTAAGCTCTAGCAGGGGAACGATGTCAATTAATTTGAACTTGCTAATTGACGATTTGTTTTTATTACAAATATGATAAGGGGGAAATGATAATGCGGTATCCTAACTTTTTTACTCACGTAACGTTTATCCTCGGAAGCTCATGAATTTTATCACTTCAATTTCGAATACCTAATTTTAAGTAAATATGTCTTTCATTGTTTAATATCTACTAAGTATTGCTCACAGCTCCATATTGTTTATTTAGAGCAGAAATAAATTTGTATATTTTATTGTTCGATACTTTATGTGACCGTTTTCTGGTTCTTTCACCAAAATACCCATGGGATTAGGTAAAAGGGCTGTAAATAGTTAGTTTTATCCTTCTTGTAACTTGACCTACTTCGAGGAGTAAACTGTTGTAACATCTTAGTAAACCTGTCCAAGCCAATACTACTTTCAACGAACCATTCCTGGAGATATTTGCAAGACTCTATCTCTAAAATTAAATAAATTCTCAAACGTAGTAACCTTCCATCCTTTAGATCAAGTAAAATTTTGTCCCTTTTAAACGTTTAATAAATAGAAAATATACATAGCTGCTGTACTGGTCATGGACGATCTTTAACATCTCTTTTTCACTCCGCCACTTAAAATTACAAATACACGCACGAAGCAAATCGAGTTTCCACGCTGCAAGAGGTGAAAGAGAATTCGAAACGTTGCACTAAAATATTGATCTGGCGGTCGCTCGAGTTCGCGAGGATTTATTCGTTAGATCCAAAGACGCGCGAATTTCTAAGCTGCATAACTATTTGGTTTCACCACAAACTTTAATTAGAACCGTTCTAATTAATCCGTGGTGATCTCCTCGAAGAACAATCGACAAGCACTGACGGCCAAATATTTCGAGCCATTCTGCCGGAAATGTCACTCGTCGCAGCTTAGAGCTCGTTAAACGCTCGGTCTGCCGCTTGTCACTCGCGTCACCGACTCATCGAATGTACAAACACGGACAACCGCGGCAAATTGCTACGTAACAACCCAACGAAACCTTAACCGGTACGCTTATGCATTTCCGGTTGCGGTGAACACGTGCTACTAGCATCTTCGACGAAATGTTTCCTCCATCTTCTTAGAATTTTCCCATTTGAAGCCTCGTTTGGAGTAAATTCGAATTCAAATACGTTTAGTTAAGAACTTGCCTGATACACGCGTACTTGATAAATTTTCAAATTTCATTAGACGCTACGAGACATGAGCACGAAATAGAAGTCACAATTGAAAATGTAATTTAAAATATATTTGAACACTCGATTCATTGTACTATGAATGAATAATAATTATTTGTATTATACAATATATTGTAAATAATTAATTGTACTAAACACTATTTGGTAAGACCAGCCTTACCACTAATTATACGTACGTTTAGGATAACTATTCGTATCGCATACTAATTTCTCACGAAGTGTATGTTTGCAACGAATATTTTGTAATTTCTATATACATTGTCATTTCAAATTTTACCAATATAATGACAACAGTCGTGCCCACTTACAGCGCTGACGAAAGAGTAAGTTTTTAGTTGTGCCCACGTATTGAGAAATGAGAAATAATTTTGAGGATAATTGCCACATCTCTAAAATGTGTGAATATCTAGATATGATATCCTCGTCTTTATTCAACGTAGATCTTTCTTCAGTAGATTCTCAAGCTGGTAACGCCGGCCATGAGAATATGGGCTACACGTACCAACATATTAATACTGACAGGCTACGTTTAAACTTTCCATGCACCGATACACGTGAGCTGAAAATTTGCAATTTAATTCCGAGCTAATTTAAATTCAAAACGAACCGCGTAATCTCGAGCTCTCGCAAGAATTCCTCGACGAAAGTTTGGTCGAATATAAATCTGTCAGGTGAATCGTTTAACCAAGGGATTCGCTAGTTGTTCAGATTCGTTGGCGCAACGAATATTCAATGGTTCGTCAACCGTCTACTGCAAAACGTAACATTCTCTGTAGATGGATTGATTCGATTTCGTTCGGAAGCAGAAGGTCACGCGGTATAATCGAGTTTCCTGAACGTATAGATTCCGCCGGTTACATAGTTTACGGTCTTGCGCATACTCCGATCGAATCTGAATAAACTATATGCTCATAATATCTTTCCGATGTTACATTTATAGACAAGCGTTTAATCCATTGAAGGGTATCGATTTGTCTGAAACCATGAGATTTGATCTAAATCTGTACTTTGTCATAAGTTCTGTACGTTGCTGCTACTTCGTTCGATCGTAGTACAAAATACTGTGAGTTGTATAGGATACATAGCGATATAATATACGTTATATACATACAATAATTATATATACGTGTGATGCTTGAGATGATCATTCATCTACTAATTTTTTATTGAGTATATGTGTGTAATAAATATCTTGTAATTTCTATATACATTTCTAGATGGGTTTGAAACTTTATCAATTAATTATAATCATTGTGTCTCATTACGATACTAATAAAAAATTTCGAAACGTTTTATATAATACATACAGTATGGACATAAAATTTTTCTATGATGAACATTCAAATATTTTCACGAGCCAGTGTATGTTATCGCAACAAATATAAATTTTAACAGTTTCTACTTTTTGGAGTGTTCGTACTATACAATGAAGGAGTTAATGTTCGATATATTCTTTCTTCTTCTATCTATATTTTTCTTCCAATCATCTTCTCACCAATCATCAATTCGCGATCCAAGCGAGTAACGTTGCAGTGCTATCTAATCACAAGGACTGTTTGATGCATTGCTTCAGATAGCAATAGCGAGCGAAACTTTCTGACGAAAACGACACCTATGGCAACACGGCGATTGCACGAAACACGCTATCGGCTGAAATTCCACCGCCTTTCCAGCCAATTCTTCATCTGAGGCTACTTTACGGTCGTGCCCACTGTTATCTACCCTTCTTCTACTGCAGTCACCCCCTGGCGTGCTCGTTCTTCCCCTTTATTGGCAGCCGTGCGGCGCTGAGAGGATTTACTTTCGAAACTCGGAGATTTTCTCACCCTGCACGCTGATTTTCCCGTTTCTTGGCTTGTGAATGCCAAGTCTGACGTGTCCCTATGTTCCCCAGCGACCGGAAGTGATTCTAGCAAGTCGACAGAATTAAGTTCTCCGAGGGTGGAATCGACTGGGAAAATGGCTGTTAGAATATTTTAGAAAATCCAATAAACTCGTTCGGTTTGTACTTGATCCCCAACCAATTCTACGGTTATTGAAATCGTTTAAAGGAATAAGTTGCATATTTGTGCGGAACTGTTTGAACAGATCGAATAAAATGGCTGGGACTCGTCCAGAGAAACTGGAATCTTGTCGATTGCTTTGTATTTCTTTGTACGGATACGAAGAGGATTCAGTGTTTCTTATTCATCAGGATTTTAGCTTTTATTGTTTGTTTTCAGAGCTTGTAAACGTTTAGATTGTCACTTTTTTTCAATTATACTTATATATTTAGAGTACGTCTTCTCATGCATTTCATTCATATTTTTACGAGTGTAATTTCAAATCATCAGGTAAATTTTTCTAGTTTGTATTAATTTTACATTGCTTAAAAGGTATTTTTACTTTAATTTCGTCGAATTTACCGTACGAAAGGTAAGGAGAATAAACACAAAAATATCGCTTTGCGTCTTTATCTAATAACTTTCCCGTTTAGCCCACGTGCTGTATCAGTCTTGTTGTAACGCGTGAACTCGTACAGGTAGTCTTCATCGTCAGCATACAAAGTTCCTGCGAAGTTTGCTCGAGCCTGATAAGCTCGTCTTAATGTGTCTCAAGAACATCAGCCTCTCCTCGATTCTCATCCCTAACTTAATATGTATCACTGGTCGAGATACGGCACATATGTCGAGTTATCGAAGCTTTATTCACCAGAGACGCAATACGTCTTTCCAATGATACCCAATTAGAAGCCTTAACGAGCTGAAACTCACTGAAACGTGCTCATTAGTGTTTGCATGATACGCCTGTGTACATCGATGTCAAATTTTTGCGAATTGGGGTCAAGGAATTTTCGAATTTTTGACGTTTCAAAACCCACTTTACTATTTGTTGACTGTTGTCAGATCGAATGTTTATTCATACGTTTTTCCGATAAAAAAAGGGAGAAAATAAAAAATTTCATTCAGGATGCAACCTATAACCATTCACTGCACACGACGCAGATTCCAATTCACGTGTACTTTTAGATTACATGTATGATACCAACTTGACTCGAGACACATAAAACTAAAAATACAACTAAAAGTCAAAATTGTGGAGAGGTGTTATAATAATTCATATGCGAGTATATAATGTAGAGCTTTGTAATTTGGAGTCAGATGTTGTATGAAAATTACGCATTTGTTAGCAAACAGCACCGTAGTAGATAGAAATCAGATCCGCAGTTTATGTATTCAGAGAGAATTCTTGTATGATAATTCTAAGAGCAAATTTTATACATTGCTCTTGAGAAGACTACTAATAATATGAATCTAAATTTTTTTTAATTCCTTTCATTAGTTATTAAACAGTGTAGAATTTTTTAAGCTCTTCGCGGTTATAAATATATAATTTAAGATACCAATAAAACCTCCAAAGTAGATTCTACAGAACATCAAAAATGTCAAAATACTTTGCTAATAGATCGCTACGTAAGATTCTCTAAACCTAACTATAAATAAACATGGGGCCATACAAACATCAAAAAAGGTTCGTCAAAGGGAATTTCGATGAGTAGGAAGTGATGATGGACAACGTTGATAAATCAGTTGCGATGAAGAAAGCCGCAGATCAACGTCTCTCGAAGATCCTCGAAACGAAGGTCGTCTTTTAGACTTTCGTCGCGACTCTAATTAATGGGCAGAGGCGAGGCAGGCGAACGACGGCTTCAAACACGACATCCAAGTGCGCCGTTGTTCCTGTCCTTCGCGTTTACATGTCCTAATTCCATAATGCCGCGCAGAAGGACCATCCAAGAATACTTAGGCTTCAAGGCGAATTAAAGCGACCTGTTTCAGCGATTAATTTGTCACTCATCCGGCTCATAGGTCGTGAAACGCTCGACAAACGAAGCTACGAAGATTTGTTGGGACGATGCTGAATTCTCTTTGCAAAAACAAAGGAAAATTTGAGCAATGTGCAAGGAACGTAACAGCAGAGTCGACGAAATGGGGGAAGAACGTCTGAAATGAGGCGGCTGCGTGCCGGGCGCATTCATTTCCTTCTAGCAAATCGTGTGGAGGCTTCTTCTTGAGTTACGAGGTGATTTAAATTTATTACGTTCTGACGATTGCTCGTGAAGTCGAGCGCATAAAGAATGATGAAGCAAGAATTAATTGGAGGGTGAGATATTTCAAGTTTGTGGTTTGATTGGTTAATGAAATTATTGTCGAAAATGTTACGTTTCGAGATAGATAATTAGAGATAGCTTAAGAATATTTGACTCAAAAAAGTAGCTCGGCTACTAGCAATAATTAACGCTAAAATAAGTACGATATACCATTTCTTCACTTATCGGAATTTTTTCTTGACTGTGTATAAAGCAATATCGAACGCCAGCTATTCACAGTCTTAATCAAAGAACTCGAAACCTTTGATCTTCGAACAGTACAAACTCGTTCTATTGAAAATGTGGAGGGGTCAAATTAACCACTGGATGAATAAGCAGCCGAGTAGTTCGTCAAAGGCAACGTGGATACGGTGGCATTCCGCGAGCCATTTATCGAAATCCTGTTCGCAATTCGACAGAAAGGCTCGCGGCTAAACCCCGAACACTTGCGTAAATATACAGAAACCTATTTTCGTGAGGATGTCGTCTACTGGAAGGGAAACTAGAGAGAGAGAGAGAGAGAGAGAGAGAGAGAGAGAGAGGCAAACAAGCGACACGTTTTCGACGTGATGTCTCGTGCACATGGAATGCACGTTCCATTCCGTTTCTAATGCGTACGGCTTCGTCATGACAATATTATAAACAGTGGGACGTTCTCACGCGGAACTGTTTCCACAGGGCTATACACTTCGAAGCCGTGCTCGACGATAAAAGGCGAAGAAATTGTCGTCGGTGAATGCGGGGCTTCTTGCATTCATTTTTGCTAAGACGTCGCATCGTATAGTGCAACGATAACAGAAGCACGGAAAAAACATAATGGTTTCGTAGGTGGAATTTCTTTTCTCTCTTCTCTCTTCTCTCTTTTCTCTTTTACCTTGTTTTCTTCTTTCCCTCTCTTTTCTATAACGCGATTATTTTGGAGAAATGTGCTTCCTGTGAAGATAGCATGGGGACGTCGATGAAAATCTAGAATCTTAGTTAGTAATTCAGGAATTTATATCTCAGTTGCGAAAAAATATGGAAACTTAATATTTCGCGAAAAAATCATGCAAATCCCTGAATGTACTGATGTGAATTTATAACGTTTCTATGAAGGATTATGAATTTTTCGTTTCGACCACACTTGTGGATTTCGTCCTGAATTCTTATATCTTTTTTAATACAGGATTTTTATTTACACAAATTTGCTTATTTAATAAAAACCTGTTATTTTGTATATTTTTGATGGTCCTAGCGTTAAGGCGTTAAAAGACAGGTATGAAGATTCCATGTGACTCTTCTTTTCGGCAGCGAATATTTCATACAAAAGCAATTTTCGAGATGCACACGCGGCGCGTAATAATAGGCTTGTTGTTATGTAGGAAATTGCGTGTTATGCAAATTTTTCATGAAAACGAGAATTTAAGGTGACGAAGTTTCTCCACGGAAGTTGAAAAGGTTTGGTGAAAAATTCAACGAATAGTCTCCATTAAAGCTCCAATTATATCTTTGTTCAATATGCAAAATCATTCACGTTGAATTTAAATAAAATTCAAACGTCTTTCAACAGAAACGATCGACCAATCTTATCCTGGCTTATCATGGTGGATTTTTTAAAAAGTTTCAATTAGCTACAAAGCGAAATAAATACATTGCTTCGCTATCGCGAAAACTCGTTTTAAAGTTGTGGAAAAACCAGCTTCCTATTCGTACAGCTTCTATGCTTTCGTTGAAACAATGTTCCTTGCTTTCAGTCTCGATCTCATACTTCTTCGTGTGTAATGCGCAGGTTTAGCGAGGAAGAAGTTCGAGTAGCTATCCTGTCGTTCAACGTGTCT
The DNA here is from genome assembly GCF_024542735.1 of Bombus huntii. Classification (NCBI taxonomy): domain Eukaryota; kingdom Metazoa; phylum Arthropoda; class Insecta; order Hymenoptera; family Apidae; genus Bombus; species Bombus huntii. The sequence goes on from NC_066240.1 coordinate 9,483,506, forward strand.
ACATCCTCCAGCTTTAAAGGGATCCATGCAGTTTTATAAAAGAACGCGCTTACATTTCCGTATATATCTGCGTGTACGTGCTCATACGAGTTAGATGAGAGTTCATATTTGGTTGAAAGTTAGTCGAGTGCAAACTATGTGACTGAGAAGTTGAAAACTGTCCTATAGTCACGTCATACAAAAAGAAAAGAGGTTGAGTTCTATTTTGCGTAAGTATTACGTTCTCGTAACTATACGTGCTATCTTGTGTTTTTCAATTATTTCAATGTTCCTTCGTGTTCTTCGTGTTTCTTTAAACTTGCAAACGTTGCTGCTTCCGCGGTTGTATCGTCGTTCGTTGCTTTTATTAGATTTTAATTTATTATCCAAGAGGAAGGGGATCGTTACTTTAAAAATATCAACGTCGAGAACGGATCTCGCATCGTTTCGAAAACGTTTACTCGTCCGTCTTCGTCGCGTCTGCTTTCTCATCAAGAACGAAAATAGCTTCCTTCACCGGCGAAATGGAAATGCGTCGACTTGCCACGCGTCTGTCGGTGCACCGTGCAGCTGCATGTTTTCAGCGGTTCTTTTATTTTCCTTTTTTTATCGGGACGATCTTCCGTATAAATTTTTCGAAAAATATACTTGCACGGAATATCTTCCTTTCTTCCTTGTAACAGCGTAGCTGCAGAACATCAAAACGAGTGAAAAGTTCGAAGGTGAAACGATTCTTGACATTTGCGAACATGATGAAACGATTCCTGACATTTCAGTGATCGCAAACCCTTTTAATTATTAGCCTGGATGCAATGTACGCGAGTATGGCCGATCTAGATCGGCACTAAATAAAACGCCCCTCCGGCCAAATATGTGAACGTATTCAGGTTCACCGGGGATTTCACCGACCAGAGCGATGCTATCATGCAGGTTTGAAACGGTGATGCATTTTCAGAGCGCTCGATAAAACGTAGGAAACGAACGAGCCGAATGTAAAACTTCGATTACCAGGATAATGCCAGGAAGTTTTGATATTCAAATTTGGGATAGATTTAGGAAACATGGGGGAGTCAATCATGATTTACTGCAAAAACCAAAGAAAAGGAAATGTTTATTTATTTGTGTGATTGATAAAAAGAATGCTAGTGCTACGAATATATAATTATTTTTGAAGGTGAAATACCATACACCAGTGAAATAGTACGGTGGTAGCAGTTAATGTAAATTAATTATGTCGCAAAAACAAAGGCGAACAAAGGATACATAGTAAATTCTTGACGTACGTCCGGTTCTATTGTACGATGGAATTATACATGGTGTTATTAGCGAAATTTTAGTTGTTACCGCCTAATTGTCAGAGATAATAGATTTTCTTGTGTAACAACATCTTTGCTAATACAGTCAAAGTGAAATTCTACATGTGAATTTTGTTACAAGCTAGCTGATTGTCTTATTCAATATAAAATCGTAGAAGCTATTTATACAAGTCTGTAACTTATAATTTGTAATTTTTCGATTCATTAATATTAAATATTAATCGGTAAATTACGATGTAAGAAGATTTTGATATTAGAAGTAGTCCTGTAAGTATCCATCGCAGACTCTACAAGCGCCACTCGTCGATGTGAAAGAATTCGTTAGAAAGGAGAAAAATGTAATTTTCGTTAGTATTCACGGCAAAGAGGAAATAAAAAGAGGTCAAAGATCGTTCAAGTCCCATTTTCCTCGATTCTATCACGTTCGAATTTGCGTGCGGTCAGCAATCGGCATCCGTACAAATTTCACCAGCCTCGCATCTCTCGTCAGCCATTGCGAAATGGCTCGGAGTTTTTCAGACTGGCAAACGAAAAAGACCGACTAGCTGCTCTGTTCATCCATTATTCCTCATTTACGTCCGCGAATTGAAGGTAAGGGCGAATTTCATTTCCATGATTCACCCGGTGCACGATATACGTTGACGATCACATTTACTCTATCCTCATCGAGCCCGCCTCTTTCCTGCCTGTGGTATTTTGTATTTCAACTATGAAGCCAAGAATGATAGACAAGCAAGTATATTTGGAAATTACTCTACTATATTCTAAGATTGAAATGTCTTACGAATATATAGCGTTTTCATTGTTTCTGGCCATATTGTAGGAACGTAATCAACAAGTAAAAATAAGAATATTATAAATTATATAAAGTTTTGTTGGTAACATTTTAGTATAAATTTATATAAAGAACCCAAAGTTATATGTTGTTAATAATATATTCTTCTTGCACAACAAAAACAAATATATTAAAAAAACAAGTGAATTTGAATAAGTAAATGTTTCAGATCACAAGTCAGCTAATTATTGCGTTGCATATAAAAAGAAAAGTATAAGAAAAACAGTGCGGCTGTGATTGGAAATTTTTAGCTGGTAGTACGTAGGCAAATATTGAACGCAGCTTGAAATACGAGCGTAGCAACAGATTCTGTATTATAGGATACTAGAGATTGATCGTGTTTACTTTACCTATAATGCAACTAATCGCGATCGTGCAAAATAAGATCGCTTCGAATGCTTACATTCTCACTTCTGAATATGAAATGCTGATACAAGCTTGATATCGATGTACATAGTATGAAATTTATTATACCTACAAATTTATTGAGGATTTTACTGAATATTAGCAATTGCGTCATTAATCCTTTGCATTACTTCTCCATGCGGAGGTAGCATCGATTGTATCGTGTTATCATGAAAATGGAAATAAAATATACACAGTTAATATTTAGTATTTTCATTTCAAGGAACGTTTAATATTTGTTCGTAATTTGGTTGAAATAAAACTAAACGTCATATGACATTTTTTGTAGACTGCATTTTGGAATTTCCGAGAAGATTGAAAATACTTCGGATGTCTATTAGTAATAAAGTTTTTCCTATAACATTTTTTGCAGATTATATCTTGCAACCTAATAAAATACGAAAATTGAAAACGCTGGATATAAATAATAGAATTTTCGAAACGTGACTTGTTCGGCATCGTAATTCTGTTGGTCTGGTTTCTTTGGAGTTTGGAATTTAAATTGCCATATTTAAGGAGAAATCTCGTGGAAAATCGCGCTGAGCCTCGGTCAGGCTTGTGTATTTTAGCGGATACGTGAGGAAACTGCACGACGAAGGCATGACAGGCGGTAAATCTGCAAACGAGTAAACGAGGGAACGAAAACGATAAGTTTCGTGACGAGGCGGCAATCTGGTGGAGTCAAGGACCGTACGTTTGAAGCCAACGACACGTTCAATCGGTTGTCGATATTCGAAAGTTTAGAGCGTGTCTCTACACACGGGCATGTTAGAAGTCAATATTCACGCGTGCATCGGAAACTCAGTAACATTGATTCTTGGATTTCGTGGAATTGCCGGGATTCGAGGAACATCGGGTTCCGTTAGATTTGCAGACGGAAGTTGAACGAAGAAAAGTTCGCTTTTAACGGACAGCAAATCGATTGAAAGAAAGAAGAACGGGCAATTGAATCAGCTCCATTATGTATGTGGTGCATGCAATATATGAATTCATCACGTAATTTCACTATTTTATCATCGATGAATCTTTCAAATCCTCAAAAACACATCGTCGTAAAAATTACTATGAAAAATTGTTATACGAGTCGATCGTTAACACTAGAAATATTAAACCAATCAAAACGACTGGTATCAAACCTTTTGTATTCGCAATTACTACACACACATATCCCCATTCATCTTCGTTATATCGCTTTAAAAATCCAGCAGCATATAGTCTAATTAAGTGTGCGTAACATATGTACACGTTATGTACACGTTATCGGTCGGTAGTTGTAGTATTAGAATCGTATTTCATGCTTTTCCGAAATACTAGTTATTTTATCGTGAAAGTAACATTCCATGTTTATGTTACAGGAAATGGCCACGTGACGCGACAGAAAAGAACCTGGCCGCAAGATGAACACAAACGGCAATGTCGGCTCTCAGGAGGGTGGGAACGGTACCGATTACGGCTCGAGCGAGGAGACGGCAGCCCTGCTTAGCAGGGCGCCACCCCCGCCGGTCGTTGTTGCCGCGGCGTCTCAGGGCAAGCCGGTGCTCACGCGACAGGATCGAGCAACCTTTCTGGTTGCCTCGCCACAGTTGTCCGTCTCGGGGCTCGGCGGCTCCGAGGAGAGCGGCACCACCGAGGATCCGGCTACGAGATCGGTACCGGACATCGAGCTGCACTGTAGGCTAGACGGCGAGACTCAGTCACAACTACAGCCGCCACAGCCTCAACCGCAAGTGCAGCAAACGATCATGCCTACCGGTTACAGGACCAGGCAATCTTCCCACCAACACAGGTGTCGCTGCGATCGTAGGGACTCGTTGGCTCCTTCGTCGGCGCTGCATCTGGCCAGAAGTGTGTCTAGGTAAGTCGTGTTCTTTAGCATTTACACTGGATCACCATTTAACTGAACCTGTCAAGAGATACAGTGGCTATAGAAAGTATTTGCAAAGGTTGCTTTCTAATGAAATTTTTTTTTATCAAGTTTTACGTTTCACTTTTATACAATTCTTGTAGACGCATGAAGGTACTACCAAACCATACAAGATTTAATATACTTGGATCCAATTAATTAGTACGTTGATTTCCTGGGATACAATGGTGGATACAATGGCATTTTGTAGCCACAGTAAGCTCATTATACTCGTTTGTGAAAATATTCGAGCAGTTATCATACAAGGTAATTGTTGATTATAACATAATTCTGTATGATTGCGCAGAGGTAATAAGCGCTATGCTGTTTCTGTTGATTATATCGGTTGATATATAATATATATAATTTATATTATACAGGGTGGTTGGTAACTGGTAGTACAAGCGGAAAGGGGGTGATTCTACGCGAAAAAAGAAGTCGAAAATATAGAACAAAATGTTTTTTTAATTCTTTTTTTTTAATTTTTTTAAAAATCTACAGTGAGGTCCGTTATAACGAGACGTGATAAAGTGCACGCGTACCGAGCGAAAATTCAAAGTCGATTTTCTCGAAAACAAAACCTCAAACGAAAAATTTTTATTGTATATTTTCGACTTCTTTTTTCGCGTAGAATCACCCCCTTTCCGTTTGTACCACCAGTTACCAACCACCCTGTATATAAATTTTTAATAAGTAATATTTTAACCAATATAACATTTTCGGTGTTTGGATAATCGAAGCACGTAAGCCAAATTGTTCGCTCCCCTATGTATTAACCATGATTAATTTCACACATTTTAGAACGATTCGCTTCTAATTAGTCACACGTTCCAGCCCTCATCCGTTACGTCGCGTGCATCACCGAATCGACGATTACCACGTGAATCCCCAATTTAACGTAATTACGAAACAGCGGGAATATTCGGGATATCGTCGCAAGAAAGTTTCAGTTTATATAACTAAGGAAGTTTAGAAGTTCCGCTTACAACCCGACGCACGTTGAAGAAGGGTTGCAATGGAACTGAAGATAATCCCTGGAACGTTATGGTCTGTAACATTTTAGAACTTAACGCTTCTGATCATCTAGGTTACGAAATGAAACCTATTCTGTACCGTTTATCAGATCTCTCCACGACATTTCAGTTTCTAAGTTTCCCTTCGTACACCACTGAATTCATACGATTCATAACAAAGATCGGTATCAATGAGAGACGGTGCTATTTTGTTAGAAAATTTAGTTGTATGGCAGATCGTCCTCTTTTGTGTTCAACAGGGCAGTTGAACGCCATACTTCCAAAAAGGGTTTCGCTCACGTAGGTTTCCGGTGCAAAGTGTTAAGCTCCGACCTCGTTTCGAAATCCTCCGTGATCTAGCAGCCCCTATTTCCGACATGGTTTGCCATTTCCTATTTCCAAATTTGTGCCAACCCCTATTTCCTTATATGTACTTCGTAAGGCAATACCACGCCAGTGCTGCAATACAGGAAGGAACTATATTTCAGGATATTGTGCGTGTAACCGGAGATATTACACGAGCTATATCGGGTATTCTAGGAAATTTACGCTCGTAACTAACGGAGTCAGATTGTTTTTGTATAAACTGTAACTGTGATATACCGTATGCAGAAATTCTCGTATAACTTGGAGCTCGAATAGCGATTTTATAGACGGCAAAGGAAAATTCGACGAACGAACTAAGTCATCTGCTGTGTTGAAGAAATGAAGCGACATATACAAAGATAGGATATGTTTCAACAAAGAAATCGTGATATTCGTAAGATCGACAAATCGAGTGACGAACAAATTCTTCTTAGTTGAATAAGTTAATTAACACATTCCGTCTATTTTTCCAACGAACTTCGACACTGATTCTTTGATATGATTTAGATTTGAAACAATGGAAGAGATTCGATTCCTCCTCAACCTAATTGTCCCACTTATAATTACAAGATTTCTCATCAAATTAACTATGTGTTTTATTTATCCGATATATCAACTGTGATAGCATTTGGGTCTCAACTGTGACTAACGTTTCCCACACAATAGAAAGGATGCATAAAGCGTAGCTAAGATAGTAAAGTAACAGTCTGACCTAAGTGGTCAGTCTATTCGAAGAGGAGAGCGAGCTAACACCGTTTAATCACCAGATGATTTACGATCGGTGATAATCCTGCTCGTTGGCTGAGTCGTTCCAAGCCGATGTATCAGAACGGAGTCGTCGATGTACACGAAATACCTCGTGCTCTATTTCGAGGCAGATTCCTGTGATATACTCGTATCCTACGTAGGCCATCCTACGTATTCGATCGGCTCAAACTCTATTTACAGCGTCGTATCTTTCGAATCCCTCTCATTCGTTCGCTCGTATTATTTTCCGCTTCTCTGTCAGAAAACTGCAATGTTTCCTTTTATCTTCGAACGATAAGAAAACATTCGAACGCGCAGAGTTCGGGGAAACGATCAACCATACAGCATCGATACGACGCCATTTCGTTGATTTCTTGTACGGCCACACGAAATGTTTCTTTGAGGATTTCTCGAGCGTAAAATTTGTCAGCAGCTCTTACATCTTTGTGATATAACGTGAGATAAAGTACGTGATATATTTGGAAAGGAAGAAATTGTAAAAGGATTTTGAGAGGAATCTCTAGGAAGAAGCGTATCCTATTATAGAAATTTTAGTGATTTCCGTATTTGATTTGAAATACAACCGGATCAATGTAAGCTTCCGCCTAAAGATAGTAACGCTGTTATTATATTTGTCTCGAAATTGAGAGACGCCGGAAAGCATTAAGTTGGAAAATAATTCGGCAAATGGTATTCTTCTGTACGAACTATCTTTATCATTTTCATGTCTAAAATCACATGTTATAACTACCGCTAATTTTTTAACACTCTGTATAAGATGCCACAATATTATAAATTTCATTAAAAAATGTACGTAATTCGAAGTTTATAATTCACGCAAAATATTACGGTTCGAATGTAAATTAAAGATGTCCCAATAACTTTTGTGTAAGATATAAACAAAACCCAGATTCTTGAAATGTCATCACAGATATATTCGCGTTTACCGAAACAACAATTCCCTGGCAGGCGTTTAAGAAGATGGCCAATTGGAGGAATTTATCTGTTTCACCCCTGAGGAAAGTGCGAAAATTGGCCCTCTTATGCTAGGCCAGCAATCAGGCTGAAATCGTGGGCAAGATGAAAGCAGCCTAACCTTGGTAAAATGTTTCGTCAGTATTTTCTCATTCTCCACGATTAGCACTCACGCGGAAAACAGTCCACCATTTCTTTCCGTCTGCGACTAGAACATCTTGCGGACCAAACGACCTCGCGCGAACTTCCACCTCTGAAACCTTTCTTACGAGGTCAAAGATCGAATCCTGAGAGGTCAGAAGCCTGGATTCTTAGGAACAACGAACTTCTCCTATTTTAAGAGTCCAGAGAATAGGATTGCATTTTTGGACTATCGAAAATCGTCACCGTCTCTTCAACGATGCTGTTATTCTTTGTATATCTATTAAAATTCCATGCTGTTTGCGTTGTTGAAAGGATATAAAAAAGAGATTGATCCCTGTTTTCGAAGGGGAATTCTAAATACGATATCGCTATTCTGTCCTGATAGTCTGTATCCTGATGGGAACTGTTGCGGGTGGGAGCTAGGAGCGGAATCAATTTTGACTGGGAAATGGATTCGTTTTCGAGACGAGAAATTGTAGAATAACTTCCTTCGGCGAGGAAGTTGCGAACGCTGTCTCTTTTTGACGGACGTTTCAAATTCAAAGTACAGGAGATTATTCAGAAACTAGAAGGTTAAACTCGTTCGGATCACAATTTTTTTCGTTTTGATGGTTTTCATACAAAGGTAAACTGAAACAAAATAAATGTTCTGTCGGTATCGAGGCGACAGGAACTTGCAGCAGAGGAACTTTGAGAAACAGCTTGACATTTCTTTAAAATGTGAAACTTCTTGCTGAAACATTTTGGCAACGGTTTGACAAGTACTTTTTATATTCGTAACAAGTCACATTCTTCTTTTCTCGTACTTCAAAAGCAACATATTTTCGACACACAACCTCGAATTTCTCGAGAAATCCAATACTATGAAAGGACATTAGCTGTCACTAATCTATTGTCTGGCAGTCTATTATGTATAATACTAATTGTCTTGTCCTCATCCATCTACCTGCTGACGCGGCTGTATTCGGTCTAAATTAAGAGCTTCGTAAAGTACATACTTTTCCAAAGGAATGAAACTTTGCACATGGCACATGAAACATGACACAACGGACGTCGATAAATTAATCCCATTTAATGGAGTCTCTAGATATTCAGGTGGTACACGGGCATTATTCCCAGCGATGCACGAAGTTGTAGGAAGGAATGGCATGCTAAAGATTTATGGGAAGGGTGTCTGGAAAGGGATCAGTCGAAACGCGGAAGACTAGGACGGGCATGGAATTTTCATTGAGATAACATATGGGCTCGAATATAATATCTAAATGGAGCTGGGCGAAGGCTTTGGAATAGCGTTGGTTGGGCAGCGGATATACCTGGCTCTTCGTGGATCTCGTGAAATTCTTCGAACGATACTTTTCCTTAGACCGCCGAGACGTTGAAATAAATTGCTTCACACCTTTGTGTTTGTTGTATGATATTTTTAAAATGTCTAGAAGAGATGAAAAGACACACGTTTAGCTCGAAAACTACATAAAATGGCAAGTGTAGTAACACGGGACTTACGGGGCGACAATGTACTGAATTTTAAAATCATTTCCCTGTAAGAAGCAGGAAATGCCAGTTATATTCTTCTGTTGTCGTTTCCAATTTGAATCGTGTGATTTCACTTAATCGACGTTACTTCACGAGGAAAATTGGAATTAACGGGCGTCATAATGACAGGTTATTAGGTTCGAAGAATACAGAAGCAACGAAACCTCAGGCTTTCTCTCTAATTAGGGCTACTGTTAACGATATTTCAAGATGACGGTTTCTCTTAGCGTCGACAACGTTCGAACTAGAGAACACTCACAATCAGCTCACAAAGACGGTGGGATAGAGAGGGCTCCTCTGTCTTCACAATGCTCGAGAGCACATTCTGCGGGCAAAATCGAATTAGTTACTCCCGTCGAGAATCACCTTGGCTCCCTTTTCTTCGCTTTTATTACCTCGGCTCTTGTTATTACATGGCGCTTGTACAGTTTTGTTCCTTGTCAGAAAGAAATTAGGGTAACTTGATATGTTTTTAATTGCATATAAAAAGACTCTTCAGGTGAAATTGTCACACTAACGTCGTACATTTAAAAACCACGAGTAGTCTCCTTCTAAATTAGATTCTAGAAGGTTATTCTCTATGCAGATACAAACGAACGTCCATACTATAACATGGGAGAATTAATTCTAATTACCACACTGCTACTGATTAGATAACTCTGGCGACACAGTATCCGTGTTTGCTAATTTTCTTAGTGTATTAGTACTACTACTTACGAGATAATATTTACAGAGTGTACAGAGGTAAATATTACATTCAATTAATTTGAAGCTATTCGGTTTGCTCGATATCTCGCGAAACATCCAACTTTTTGTATTATCCGCTGAGAATAAACGATCCTCACAACGTTCGCGAGTACCAACTAGTTAAAATATATGAAATTTGATCTTTATCAAAATTGGGGGATTATTGATCGAATGGACCGTTTTACCGATCGTGGATGGTGTTGAATGATTCGTACGTACACTCGCGTTTATGTGTATCTATCGGAATATATATCGTCCTACTATCTTCAAAATTTTTAAATTTCACCGCACGCCATAATATTAAAATATAGGAAGCGTCACGATATTACTTGCCTTGTTAGTTGTGCCTTTGCTCTTTGGAAATTCGACAACTCAAAGACAATATTTAAGATGCTTATAACTTTGTACTTAACAGGTTGTTTTCATTTTTGACTATGTCATGTTAAAGTAATATTTCAATACTTTATATTACCATGAGATAACATTAAAAATTAACAGAATGAAAAAATTAAGAAGAAAATAACAAAAATGAACTGATTATGTTTTTTTCCTCTAATCTTCGTATTCATATCGATCTTGTCGAGGATTTTTAAACGCTCGTGTTTTACTTCGGTAAGCAATTCAGCTTTTAATAATAACAATTAATCCGTCTGTATCATAAATCATGTAATCGAACTCCTTAACAGAATATAGTGCAATAATCGCGTATAAGTTCTCGATATAAACGTGGTATTGTGTCGATCCCAATGCTTCGCCGATACTGGACTACTGCGTGTTCTGCGTCTCTGTACCATTGCTCAAATTTGCACACATACGTACATACATGTATATAATATATTGTATATATGTGTATAATATATACCAAGCATTGCAAGCAATAGTTCTATTGACATTTGCGTGTTTACCAATTGCATAAGATAATTAACACCCAATACCAATTGACAACGTCGTCTCCTGTTCATCGAATGAAATTTCATTAATGCTCTTGTGTTTGAACGATCGACGTGTTTGCGATAATATTATAACGTTCCCAGGATGATTATACCGCAATATTATACTGGAATTCGTAATCAAACCGAAAGCAGTTTTATTGGTGCGTAAAAAGAACAAGTTATGGTGATTTTAAATGAGAGCTGATAATGAAATACGTGTGTGCCTTTTATTTTAGTACAGAAAACTTTAGATTTGATTTCAAGTGATCTATATATTCCTTGATATCTCTTGTTTGAATCATTTTTGGAGGTATTATTATTACTTTTTTTTATCCAAGTATCTTAGTTGTTCGTATAGCATAAATATTTTGTTATATTTTACAAAAATGTACACAATGCACATAGTATGTAAAAATGTGAAAAATATTCGAATTCAAATACCAGATACAATATTTGCTAGGCGAAACAATACTCTACCTAAATTTCATTTCTCTGGTTATGCTTGTGAAAATTTAAATCTGCATACGCATTTGTATTCTAGTTATATCATTGGTTTCGGAGCTTAACACGAAACATAAATTAATTTTGAAGCTCCATAAAGGTGTGATTCTAGTAGTGAACGCGTAAATATTTCGCTACTGGCAAATAAAATTTTAATTTTGCTAAAAGGACACCGAATTAATTTACATACATAATAGAATAAATCTAATTTAACGAGCAGGTTAAATAAATTTTGAGATTTCGATTCGTGCGTTAAAGTGTCCGATTTATTATAATGGATAGAAACTGAGAGAGCTATCTGAGGAGAATTTTACAAAGAAATCATGTTTCTACCACTTTACCTTCATATTTCCCTGGGTAATATTAATAACGTTTCGTTTTCTTTCACCGAGATATTCATCATCTTTTCTTCTCAATTTTCTCATTTCTGTGCCACCGTTAATAGAGAACTGTACCAAGAAATTCTCACAAAATTAGTAGTATTAGCTCATAAAGAACAAGATTGATCCACCGTGTCTTCGCTATTCCATTGTCCACGATCTACAGCCCAAATAGAGTAAACTTCCAAACCCAACTTCAAACTTACAAACTCGATAATCCGTTGCTATCGGATTCCCAACAAATAGCTAACAATATCCATTTTTAATTAAGAGGAATCCAAACAAAACTTTCGAAAGTCTGTTAACTGTTGCGACATCTCGTTTAATTCGCAATGCAACTTCTTTATAGACATAGCAGTTCTGTGGATAAAATATTTCGTGAATCTCTCCATTACGATGCGAGATACCTTGATATATAGGTAGACTGTATTTATTTTATACAGCAAAGTACAGTATCATACCAATATATACCAAACTATAATATCTTCGAGTAATCATAAATGCGAATTTCACAGCTGGAGTTATCATAATTAATACTGTTACACTTAGTATTGTCGTAGATAACATTGCCGCGTTCAAAACTATTTAAGGCTTACGAGTATAAACCTTAGCCAAGAGGAAAATGTTCTCAACGTTTTCATAAGATTGCAGCTAGCTTCAACAGAGAACGAGATAGCAGTGCGTTCTTCCTGATAAAGCTGGCTTCAATCTTAGCAGAATGTTGGGAACTTTTTTTATTTGGATGTGCCTTATATCCGGAAGCCTCGGTATCGTACGTAACAGTATTGTCTATATCAGTGCTAAGTGTACCAGTGTTGTGATAATCCGAGTCATGGAAGCCTCAAGACTCTAATCATAAAATAAAGCCGTCAATAAGCGATTTCTATGTCTCGAACTCAATTCGAATCTGAATATCTAACATGAATGTTAGCCGCGTTTCGCGAAATTTCCGTTTCATCTATCGACGATAGTCTCCTTATTTATAGAGTTAAATTCACTCTGTCAGTAACACCGATCTACCTGCATTTCAGAGAAAGCGTGAAAAGCGGGCATCACTGTTGCCCTTGCCAGGCGCCGCCACCTCCGGTTCTAGTCACAACGTCGCCGAGTGCACGCATAATACGGCAAAGCTCGCAACCGGAAGCGTCCGCGTGTTGCTGTTCCGGATGTTGTTGCCCCCTACACACCGGCACGACACCGAGTGCTGCCTCCTTGCGGCAGTTGCGCGAACCTGGCGATGGAATTGCCGGCATCGCAGCGGACTCGTTGCGGATCAATGGCGGTATTCGACAATTCCGTCAGGTAAGCACCCCAACCTCCAGTCTACGGATCAAACAAAAAGGTTCTGCAGTGCACCCACCTGCCATCATCCACCTACTTGCACGTAGACGCGCGCTCGCGCATACCACCCAAATGTGTTCACACATTGGCCGTCTCCTTGGATTGCTCGACACCCGTACCCCATTCACTTTTGTGTACGTTTATCATGCTTTCGCGTCGCGAGAGGGAAAACCTGGATGCCCATTTCTCTTGGGGATTGTTTTAAAGCAGAAAGTATTGTTGTCAGGATTTTCGCTTGGATCTGGCGAATCTGGATTATAGTCTTGGGTTTGGTTGTGAGAAAGGATGTGGATTTTGAAGATAGATTCGTGGAGGGTGGTTTTTAATACTCAAAATTATGAGGATCTTTCTTTTGTAATTTCCTGTTTTGGTAATATCGAAACATGATTATATATTGTTTATTATTCTTACGTCTTCTATGTATTTTATTCTTCTGTATATTATTCTTATATCTTAGTATTATTTTCGTTGTATTATTTTAATTATGATTATTCGTCTAGGAGCATTATATCAGTAAAAGTATAACTCGAAAGATCTGATTTTAAGAAACATAAATACGTATATTAATAGAAAATATAAGGAAAAGAGATTAAAATCTGTTTTTAACGGATATTTGTTAGTTTCATAATCTGAAAATTAAATAGATGGCATATCGAGCTCTTACGTTTTAAGATTTTGCCATGAGACACTCAGCATATCTCTCTGCATTATAATATCTTATGTACTTTGCATATGCAATACAAAAGGGAACGTCATAACGTTTCTTTTTATGGTAACCTTACCTATGAGAACATAAAGTAAAATTCTCCACGTGGCATCCAGGTTCCTCTCTAGACGATCGTCCGTGATGTCGCGCGTCTTACGTGCGGCATATGTAAGAGGAGGAAAGCGAGAAACGTTCTGTTGTTAGGCGTCGCTGTGTCGTTGTCTATGCTGCTTGTATCGTTGATGATTCGTCCGATCGGTGTACCAAGGCATATCCAGAGCACGTGTCGTATTTGCGTATGCCACTCAGCTCCGCGTGCACCTACTTTGGTTGTCGCTCTTGTTTTCTTCGCGTGTCTCGATATTTCCTATTTTATGATCCTCAGGGAATCTTGGCTCCTGCTTCGCACACGTGATTAGCTACTCAAAGTATATACGTTTTCCTTGCCAGTATTTTCTTAACTCTTGCGTTTGAGCCTTCCCCACCCCCGCCCACCCTTAGACTTGTCGACGCTACAAGAAAGAATCACGAGAATTAATTGATTATTCTTTGAGATAGCACTAGGATCGATCTTTTAGAATTGATAGTATTGTATGGTATTTATTTATTTGGGCTAGGAGTTTAGAAAAATTCGTAGGGAAACTAGTAATTTTGTCGATAATTTATTTACTCGTCGTTTTTAAGTATTCATGAAATTTTAAGAAGGAAATGTAAATATTGTAATAGGTTTGTACAAAAGGTAATTGCTTCATCTTATTTAATTTATGACTGACAGAGCCTGGGTCATTGTTATCACGAGCGCAAAATGTTTTATTCTTTAATGATAAAGCAAAGAACCAAACGAAAAGGGCTTTTAGACTTGATATGATAATATGATTTATTTGAAACGAAAAATTTGCTAAGTTAAAAATAAAATATTCCAAACAAGTTAAAAAATTTAAACAAAGCTGATCGTAAAATTATGCTCTCGAAAAACTACTCAGAAAGCTATTATCGAAATACCACAGACTTCTTGAAATATTTTTCAAACAAGAGCCACAGAATTATTTACGAATACATTCATCCGAAAGATAGAATACATTGCGTTTAAATTTTCTTCCCTGAGAAATCCTCTTTATCGGTGAAACGGCCGTGCTGCCATCTAACAGAGGGTTGAAACATCTAATGTAGAACACCCCTAAGCAACAAAAGCTCGATACCGACGGACATGGAAGGAAAGGTGAGAGCCGACACGCGATAAGAAGCTTATCGGGGTGGCTAATGAAACGCCTGGTAACATTCCACGTCGTAGATGGCACCGTGTACAAGGAATGGCACTCGCTTCCAAAAGGATAAACACCATGGAAACACACACATGAAAGTTCGCAAAGAAGCTCTGTGAATTCGGTAGAAAACTGCCCGTGTGATCGATCGGCCGGGAATACGTAGGACAGTTGATAGGATATCCGGTGTATTATTAATGTCAATACGTTTTGAAGTAATCGATGAAATGCATAAATACACAAGGACATCATATTTTGTAATTCGATACGAGGACATTTTTACGACACGATATATTTATTTATTCCATTGATATAAAAAAGATTTATTGTGGCAATGGTAGAATTTTTATCGAATTCTGTTAAATCAAGAGTATTTGAATTAAAACAGTAGATGTGTGTGCAAAGAGTTTAATCTAGAATTTGATGTTAGAGATACATATATAATGGGAGCGTTTAAATTCAGTGCTTGAGATTATGGTGTAAATCGAAATGATGTATGGCCACAGAAAATTAACTAAATTACTATACCTGAATATGTTTATATCTGCATGGGAAATTACAAATAATTATTAAAATTTTTCAGGCCTGTCATTATTATTATTAGATAATAATTCAAATATTATCTTCTTCCATTTTCATTGATAAAAATATTCGATATAAAATAAATCATAATAAATAAATAAATCATTTAAGAGGCGTGTCTAAACTCTCAATATATACACTCAATATATACATCAGTTGAAAGCTTGAAGTTACATATGGAAGTGTTTCATAACATTTAAGAATTTCAAAAAGTAGGCTCAGAATATTTTTGCGTCTCGATACTTTTTAATCAAAATCTATCAAAATAGAAAAAATTACTATATCGAAGTATATACCACTACATCGAAATAAAATATCTGCTGGTGTAAATAAAATAGCGCGTTTAGTATTAAATCCTCATGTAGCCAAATAGGAAACCTACGACGTGGCAAAAACGTCATCTCTGTATCTACATTCGCGGAAAGACGTACAATTCTGAAGAGCAGGCAATTTGCTTATTGCCGAGAGTCTCATTTTTGACGAGCACGAAACGAATCTCCCGTCGTCATTAAATGAGATCCAGTGCGCAAAAACTAAAAAAAAAAACCGAAAAGGGGAAAGAAGCGAGGAGAGGAAGAGAGCAGCGGGCAAGTGAGATCTCGACATTGTTAGTTTAATTATCTCTCTTCGATGTAACGAAACGTTTCGTATCGTGCGGACACTTAGGGCAACCGGGTATAGTAGAAGCAGAAGAGCGGGCTTTGTATGCGATTTTGGCCGGAAGCCAGCGGATTATAATCATGCTTCTGCATGTCGTGCGCCAAGGTTCGCGACGTACAACCGTGACACGAGAGATAATTGAGACCCTTTTTTCCTGTCATGACTAACTCTTCGCATTTTCTATTTTTTTCTTCTTTCTCTCTCTCTCTCTCTCTCTCTCTCTCTCTCACTCTCTCTCTCTCTCTCCTGTCACTTTTTCATTTTGTTGCTTTCTACATTTTTTTGATTGACGGTCGAAAAGGATTTTTCAAGAACAGTACGTTCGAGTTAATGAATCTGGACGAAGTACAGTTCGTTTTATTTTCGGGGAAAAATTGGCTGGATCTGTGGCGTGCATATAGAAGCGAAGCGTCCAGTTGATTGGGGATGAACAAGATTTATGGCATTTCAGAGCCGCATAGCATCCTATATTTGGCGCCCTTTCCTTGTAGAGGGTCGCGCTTATCGCGCTGGTACTTAGTTTTCATTTTTGTAGCCCGCGGAATTTGCTGACGCGATCGCGTCTGAATTATGGCTGATTTATTCTACTGCGCACGATGATTTTCCGTCGATCCTTAACTGTAATCGCATTTTCTTGTAAAATAGAATGTTAGATACATGTTAACCATCGTTAATACTTCAATAACAATCTACACGTTTATAAAAACATTTATTAAATTACATAACGATATTGATTAATTTGATGAAATGCGATACTTCTACGTTTAGATACTGTAAAAATGAAAACTTCCAACAAATTGCCATTTTTTGTAGAAAATATCTCCGAACTCTGAAAGCACGTGACATATTCGAGCATTTGTTAGTAACGTATATTCACCAGAAATATGTCTAATGCTGTTATTATGTTCTTCTCATACGTAACAAAGTTATATTGTACATCAGTATGAAATCGTCAAAGTTTCGATGGAAGGGCAAAATCTGTGGAGTTTCATATCGCGCGGTGATAATGACAGCGGTAAAGTTGTAAATCTGAACTGTACACGTGTTTCTTGTCGGTCCAACTGCGTCCTGGGAAATGAAGCGGATGGAGTCTGGGACTTTAAAAGCAAGGACAGCAGTTTTTACGTTTTTATCGCGTGCAGACGATCTTAAGCACGCCTTGCTTCAGGGACTTCTTTTTCGTGTTCGCTCAAAATCTATCGGGATGCACTTAAGATGATTCCTGGCATCTCTAGTACAAATAAATTTTATCCATTTCGGAGAATGCGACAATAAGAAAGAAAAGGCTACGAATGTTCCAGTTACATTTAGAAAAATATTTCACGTAAGAGATCTTCATCGAACTGCGCACGTTTCCAAATTTTGTCACGCTCTTCTTTTAAAATATCAAGGATGCTGTCATGAATATTTTAAAACATTAAGAAAGTTTCGCAACACGAAAGTTTGGTAAAAATGCCACGGCATAGCCAAATCTTTTGACGAAGTCATACGACCAACTCCAATTTTTCACCCTCGTAAGTTGCTACTTTGATTTCCTGTACACCCTACCATAACGACCACTACTTACACACCTCGAGATACACTTCGTTAGTAATTCACGAGTTTTCAAGGAACTCGAACTTTGGAAAACTTTTGTAAAAACACATTTGCATCCCTTATTCTTGAACTATGGTAATTGTGTTAACATCTCGATGTTTTCTACTTGTCCAACATTCGAATTTATATATTACACGTTACTTGTTAAGAATTTTTGTATTTTTATTACTATAAGTGTACCCTTTAATTTGGTTAATCAAATATCACATACTGTATAATACACCCCTTTTATACATTTACAAGTAACCATTATTTAAGCAAGAAGATTTGAAAATAATAATATTTAATTTTATAATTAATTAACAATAATAGCAATATTTAAAAAGCTACTCGTTTCATTAGCACCAGAAAATAACACAAAAATTACAGGTACAGCATTTGCTTAAATTGACAAATTACATTCTTTCTGCAAAAATGGGTACATTTAAACAATTCCAATTGCATCAGACTCAAACGAATTTCCAATTGGATTAGATTCAACGACCGACCGGAAGAAATTGCTTGACGATTTGCTCACGCTTTCCACGGTAAATTTTCCTGAGTAACGCGACCGACTATATAACAAAAGTTCGTGGAGGCAACTTCAATCAATTGCCGAGTCCTAATCGTGCACTTTGATCCATGGATCAAATAATCCGACTATTGTTGGGCTTGATGCCTCACTGAAGATACCGTGCTCCTTTCTCTGCTCTATTTCTGCAGATAATGATTATCAGAGAGATGAACGCGATGCGATTTGCACGTGCAGAATATGTGTACGCCGACGTACTCATATGCATGCAAAACAGTTTGGCAATCGAAATTCGCTGTGCCATTCTTCGGGAAAGTCGTCTATTAAACCTAATAATATGGCATCAAAACGATTTAACTTGAATTGATTTAGGAATTTAAATGCTCGATAATAACAGTTGGAACTTGGAGAATTAGACCGTGAAAGACGGAATAATTACACTTAAACGAATATACAAAACCTTACCTAAGCAATATCTACTAATTGGTTTCGACAATATGAAACCAGATGTACGAAACATACAAAAGAAACGCTAAAAAATCCCTGTCTCATCATATCGTAAACCGTGGCAATGAAAATCAAACACTGTCATTTTCATAAAAATTTTCCAGATTACTTTTAATAAAAGTGCAAAGAGGAAATGGAATCCAAGAGGGAAAGAATCTAATGCAAATTTTTTTCGTGACTATGTTCCCTCTCTTCGCAGAATGGAGGGAAACTGCAGCACATTTTAGTTTCTAGGTAACTGGTTTCTGTTCAAGCAGTTTACGTGATTGGAATGCGTCGCTGTACAAAGGCACAAAATTTTCGACGTGTTCCCATTCGTGTAATTTGATAACAGAAAACCTGTGTTTCGTTCGTAATGGTTCGTAACTGAGAATAGTTTTTGTCACGCGTTTCGCAGGCCACGCCGTTTGGGGCGGCGGTTCTAGGACGTATGGGGGGCATGGAAAGAGTCGGATTAAAATGAACACGAGGACTCACTACCTCCGAACCACTTTATCACGGATTTAGTCTTTGATCGATATCTTCTTGTTACTTGCGCGATAGAAGTTTGTCTTTTTGTGCTCTTGTATCTCCATCGTCACGAAGACGAGTGAAATTCTCTGATACTTTCAATATCCTAAAATTTTTCTCTCGTTACTAGATAGATACTTATGCTGAGAAAATTATTATCTAAAAATCTTGTTAGTTGTCTTCAAAATCTTAGTTTTAGAATTTTTATTTCCCTTGTTTCAGTTTGAAGCATAGCTTGGTATAATGATAATCGTCAAGAGTATTATTCTTTCAGTTGTGTTTACAAAAATATAAATTTGTATAAATATCTGTGGTTTTATTATACGTATAATATGAATAATTAACAATAACCGAGACGTAACACGTAAATTTCTGTTTATAAGGAGAGAATTAGAAGCCCGAAAGTCAACAAAAATCACGCTCGTTATATTTTTCCACCGTATTGTTTTGACATGAGTTCAAGCGAACTGTTTGATGAAACTTTCTTCGAAGAAAGTTCAAGTTCTTCGATAGTTACCAAACATCGACGAAAACGTTATCAGACTATAATTTACAGTTCTATAAGAAGGAAACAATATTAATTACATTAAAATCGATGTATTTGGCAATCGAACAAAATCAATGATTCTATTCGTAATTGCATTAACAGCGAGAAGAAGAGAACTCTCAGAATTCGCGGAGACTAATTGTCACGAAGCACTTGGTCGCCTATAAATTCGTCGATTGCAACTGAATTACTATTCAGTCCAGTGAAATCAAAATATAATACGACATGTCTCGCGATGGCAGTGTCAATAATACGTTCGGCCGTGTAGCATCTCGCTTACGTGGACGACCGAGGAAATAATGAACTAGAATTGGCAATTTGCAGAGTCTCTTCGTCGAAGGTCGATATCAATTTCCCTTTCTTCTATTGAAAGCCTCTCATTAAAAGGGATCGGATGAAAACCGTTCGTGAATCAGTCGCCTACGTTCCTCTCCTTCTTCCTCTCTCTCTCCTCCATACCTTTTTTTTTTTTTTTTACTTTTCCATTACGCGTAGTGAGAGGAAAAAAAGGGATCAAATAGGTCACTCTCGGCATTTAATCGTCGACAGGAAACACTTTAATGAAAGGAACGATCACTTTCACCTTCGTTGTTATAAAAACGAAGTGGAGGAGTTCGGAATGTTTTTGTTGAGCGTTTCCTTTTTATTGTCTCCTTTGATAGAGGTTTTGATTGCCAATGAATGGTATGCGACGTGTCACGGTTCTTTTATTGAAAGCAAGCTTGAGGTTTCAGTTGATCAGGCCTGTTTTCTCGATTCTCTGTGTTTCTATGCTTTTCCTCTCGGAAAGAGTTTTAGATGTTTAGTCGCTTTCGCAAGCATTGTTTAGAACGTTAGCTTCCCTCAGTCTAGTGGTTATGATTAATATATGTTTGAAATAGCGGAAAAAGGACAAGAAAGTTTGTTTCGTTCTCTTGTTATTAATTACAAGCTAGTAATATATTTGTTATTAAAATATATTAAAAACGAATAGTACTAGTTCTTGATAAAGCTGAGAACGCGATATTAATTATTGTCGTGCTTTACTTTCAGCTTTCATGTAGCGTGTTTAGTATATTTTATTACGAATATATCACCGTTTAGTTTCCAAGGGTGACTTATTATAAGGATATTATTAGGTTGTATTAGCTTTTAGAGGACAAAAGTTACGAATTAATAACGAGAGTAAATAAATAGTACTACCTAATCTTTCGGTAAAGATTATCGCGAAGAACAGATATTTTGTTTACTATGGAAAAACATTAAGGCGCTTCACGAGCAGATGACGAGCGTCCTCGTACAAATTTCATTGCGGAAATCATCGACAAACATCCCGGTACCACAGAACTTCCGGTTTCTCGTCGGTATATTGCACTTTCGGAAACAGACGAGCAGTTTCAGTTTCAAATATTTAGGATGCAGCGCCGTCAGACGACCCGGTTCCAATAGACGCGGTGGAACATTCTCTTGTGTCTGGAAACTATGGTACGAAAAGTTTGCCATGCATTTGCTAGATATAGCAAACACGTTGTACCATCGTATATTTATGTCTGTCCAGGCATAATACGTTTGAGCTTTCTAACTTGTAGAAATGTTTCAATTTTAATATTAAATTCCCTCAAGGGTTAAGACATATCAATAAGTCGGAAATCTTATTAGCGAAAGATTTATAAATTAAATCAAACACGATTAAATCACTTAGCTTCATTGAAATGTACTGTACATCTTCCTATTTCAAGTCTCGTTGTCAAAAATGGTCAACTGTAATTTCGGAAAATTGTATAATTTCGATATTAGAGTGTACGATTAAGATTTCATTCGTTAGAGACTGAATAATTAATCTTGATGAATTCGTAATTGTACGACATTAGCGTGTGAAAAAGGTTAGACCAAAGATACAAAATCTAATAAACATGTACACCGAAGCAATAAAGTCAACAATGTTATACAAGCCACCCCAATTCTCGCCCAAGGAAATGGTCTTACTCGAAGGGAAGCAACCCTCGGATGGGGTTCTATGTTCGTAAAGACTACTTTTCGACTAGTCCTTAGTCATAAAGGCAATGTCACAGGCCGTTAACCTCGATTATCCTCGTAACCTCGATTATTCGGGGTTATAGGCAAAAAAGGTCAACTAATCGCGCCTGGAATATCGTTGGAACATCCTCGATCGGTCGCGATTCGTCTGAGTGCCAACCACGAAAGAAAAAGTTAAATCGTTGCAGCAGCATTGATTCGGTAACTTATGCGCTGTAAGTAGTTCACTGACACGAACTCTCTTAGACGATCGCCTTAGATTCTTTCGATCCTCATCTTGAGGTCTCCACTTACCAGAAGCTGCGATATTTATCTTTGAGTGCAGCGAGACATAATCGATTCTTGGGCAGGAAATTCTGAGTAGGCAGTAGATTCGATTTATCTTTCACTCTTTAATATTTGTAAATTTTTCAGAGCAGTTTTTTATTCTGTCATACTAATTAGTCATTTTCTCGTAATTAATAGGTTGCTTAATACTTGGTGTTGGTTAATCCTTTTGTGGCTATCCAGAAAGTTTAAAAATTTCAAAGAGCTTCATACAAGACACATAACATATAAAAGGTTTCTACGAGTTTTCGAATATTTTCTTAAGCTGGTACATACAAATAACAAGATACATAAAAGAATCGTACAGCTTGGATTAAAAATACAGATACTGCGGTTGGCACGCTGCTCTTCCAAAGATCTATTTCTCGTGATTCGAAACTTTCGCCACTCGTCAGTCTATCAACTCGTCTTTAATTAACGAAACCAAACGGGTTGGCACAAATATCTTCCAGAAGTCCATTCCTCGCGAAACTTTCCCACCCCTCCATACGGAAACACCTCGATTCGATTACAACGTGCTGCCAGATCGAAGCAACCGCAAAGCCAATCTTTCACCCGATCAAGTCAACTCGATAATGGAGATCGGCGTCTAAAGTGACTCCAATACATTTGAATAGATTTCTCCGTAGAGCGGTAGCGTTCGAAGCAGTTCCACGGAGTCGCTGTCGTAACAGCCACTCCCAGCGAAGTCTGCAGTTTTGCGGATTTCAGCGAAGTAGCCGCGCTATTGGAGACCCGGATTCCCACGGCATCAGCGTAATCTTCGACCGAACTTCGTCGAACCTAATATTTTCCGCAAGTTTACGCGGTCCGGCCTTCTCCTTGCGTAATCACGTTTCCCGTTAACGGTGTAATTTACAGTCAACCGCCCAGCCATAATCTTGTGTCTCGCAAGGTACACGCTAAACTAGTTCCTCAGAAGTTCGATAATTATCTCGCTACAACGAGCCTCTCGATACAGTAGCGTCGCGTTAACTGGTCGAGATTTCATTTTTCCAATTGCCTTCGTAATTATGGACGAGATATTCCGCGACACGATATCGTTCGTGCAACGTTATGTTTTACGATTCGAGATCCGTATCATTAGGACTGTTAAGATATGAGATATTTCGTCTAAATATATCGAGCAAGAAATTACTTTGTGAGATATTTCATATTTTTGAGTTATTCTATAGAAATAATAAACAGAAATTGTATTTGCAAAATACTCGAGGCGAAATTAATTTCTGAGATATTTCATCTGGAGATAAATAAAACATTTAACTATGACCAGTTAACGATGGGCTATTGTGTAACAAGCTTCTCCATGAATCTTCCACCATGGCAACATCATTTATTCGTCGTAGGATGAATGCAATAATTCATCGATCGAACACATTCGGTAAATCCCTAGCTGGCAAATAGTCGGAGCTTCGTAGTACGAATCGGTCATTAAGCTATCCGGAGACGTGGCTTCCAATCGGCTTAGCTTTCGGATCGAGTTTCGGCGCCGACAGGCTAACAACAAGCGGATGAGATTAGAGGAAACTCCTCAAATCCGTTTCCCTATGATCGGCCAATGAAATTTCACCAACGATACAAAATGTCCACGCGCGACACAGTAGCCCCCCTTCAGCAGCATCGTGCAACATCTGATGTATTCTCTCTGGTTCGATGACCATCGAATTCTCTTCCATCCAGCTGCTCCTCTTTCTCTCTGTAGTAGATCTATATGCGTTGTTCGCAAGTCATCGCCCACGTGAACGTAAAGTAGATAGCGAACGTAGTTGGCAGACCTTTAAGTAGAACGCGGTAAGAATAACATCATCAATTTTCCAGTGCACCATCTGCTCGCATCATCCATTAGCGTTCTTTTGCATCGCTAAGCCCCGATTTTGGAACGGGTCACCCGTGGCGCTTGCACGCCCGGAAAAATAACTGCGATCCTGACGAGCTTCTCATTCGATTGTTCGCCAGTGTCCCCCACCAACGTCGCCAGCAGCACCCAACCCCACCACCCATAGAGAGTACACCACCCCCATTCGCAGAGAGATCTGGTCCGGTAGAACTAGTTTCAAAACCGAAGTTCCTTTAGTCTAGCGACAGTAGCGACCGAGTCTAGCGAAAAAAAAGTAGTGGTCAGCCTTCGTAGATGACGTAGAGGATCATTAAGTTTTTTCATACGCTTTTGTACTCGAGTTACATCGTTTCCACTAGCTGCTGCTCGCCCACCTATATCGAAACCTACCTTGCCAACCATTGATCGTGTACAAAGAGTGAAGAAAGACAGGCCTAGAGAAGGATTGACGAGGGACGAGATGTAGAATCGAGATCAACGCGTTCCAAGATTGTACACTGTACACGTGTCTGCTTTTGTCTTTATGATCGTTTCTCCCACTCTGTCTCTGTCTCTGTCTCTGGCTTTCATACGATGCACCGGGTGATATTCAACCATCAGCCGTTCTGGTACACCGCTCGTCGTGCGGGAATAAAGGAGCGAATGAATTGCCGAGTTCCGGCTGCGAAACTTTATGAACCGAAGTATTTCTTCCGTTCTTCCTCCATAAACAGTTTCCACGAAAGTTTCACGGTTTACAAGCGTTGAACGTCGTAACTTTTGTTGGACCCATCTTGTAATTCTGGGAATGTCCGGAATGAAGTACTTCGCGTGATGAAGCTTGTTTCGACGATCTGTATACGTATTCTTCTCGCACGACAGACCGTTTACCAGTGGCTTGTCGTCAAGCTGAATGAATCGCCCTGTACAAGGATGATTTAAAAGGAGAAATCGATGCTTAGTCGATGATCAGTCGATCACTGTAAGATAAACAGGTTCTAACAAACGTGTCTCTAATTTCAAGTAATCATGTTGGCGAGTGTGTTTAGAATCTGTAAAAAATATTTGCAAATTTAATTATTATTTATTAAATTTATTTATTGAACATTTTTATGTATACGTAAAAGATATGTTTCTTGAAAATATAGAAGAACTTCTGTCTTTGTAGTTATTTTAAATTAAAGACACTTTTGGAAGAACGCTCTGTCTGTCTGACCAAAGCATAGATCATTCTCCTTAAGTCGTCTCGTATCAAAACACTTTGTCTCTTCTCGTGTGAACCATATAGAGCATAGCCTTGTCTATTGTCACTCGTCAACCACTGCACCTGTTTGCCACTCTCTCTACTGTGTCTAAGTATGCTATAAGAGTGCTGTCAGTGTGGAATAACAACGTGTTAAAAACACGCCCAGTTCCCCTGGTGGTGCAAATCGTCGTCGACGACAATGCCGACGACGCCTCCGCCACCCATCGCTGCGGTACCCGGCCCCGGTTCCGGTTCAGGCTCTGGTTCCGGTTCACAGGGTGCTCAGGGCGTCGTACTCTGTCCACGTACGCTGTCGCAGGTCCGACGTTCACGGCTACGAAGGGCCCTCACCGAGGCGACCGCCGAGACCGTCAACTACGTCAAGACGGTGGGCACGATACTTCCGACTAAGCCGTAATGCCTGATCTATCTTAACCACCCGTATTATACACGATTATTTGCAATGTTGATTAGTTACAATTTTGCATCGTACACACGCACGGATCGAGAGTCGAGTCGATTTCGTTCTTTTGGAATGTTAGCTTTTACTTCACTTTTACTTCAATAGTACGTTGCTGACACTAAGATGGGTTAAATAGAAATTTTGAAAAATTGTTAGGGTTTAATACGAGCGCTACTGGCAATTGAAATATAGAATTTGCGTCAAAGGAGTTCAGTAAAATTTATGTACAACGTGTTTAGGTTAAGTAATACGTTCAAATTTGATGGTGATTGTTGGTAATCAATAAGAGATTGGAAGTACATATAAAGACGAAGCTACTCGATTCCAAAAGAACTCGGTTACCGAAGTTAAAAACTATAACGCGTTTAATTTTCTCGGGATTTCTCTGCTCGAATGTTAAAAGACGTCGAAGAGCGGCACGTTACGACCTTCCATTTTCGACGATAGGAGCAAAAGTTGGATTTGTCTCGGGGATAAAAGGATCGTATCTGAACAATTCGATTCAGCGTCGTTAGCATCCTCGCGAGGGGAATCGTATTCCGGTATGTGAAATCGTTCCGATCTAACCTAACCTCGACGCTCGAGGATACGCGCGATATTAATGCAGCATGCATTTTATTGTGCGTACGTGCGATTATGTGTCCGAGCACCGTAGTTAGCGTCACTGACCTATAGAACATGCCTCTCACCCACTATTCACCGTCACGCTATGAAGTATTGCAACCAATTTACGAACCTAGACCTTAGATCTATCTCTCAGCCCGCCATGACCTGCATTCTTCGAACCTGATGGCCGATATATCGGAAGAAACGCCAACGAAGAATCCGAAGTGCCGTTTCGTTCCCCTTTATTAAACTTTCGTCGGAAATGAACGAAAGATAAGACGGTTTAATAAGGAACTACATTTTTCCCCGTTGTATAATTAAAATTTATTGAAACGTTTTCGAGAAATCAAGAGTTTCTTTCAATTAATCGAGATCGTAGCTATATAAATTCACTAGCGCGCATTTATGAAATAACTTTTATGTACTCGTCGCTGAGGTTACATTATGTACCAACTTCCGCCAGCATAGTTTGCAAACTCTGACTGTGCATCGATCGGAGTCGAGGATGTCTGCTGTTTCCTTGAAACAATATTAGTACATGATTAATATACATCTACTTTTAACGAAGTAATCGAAACATGGAATATTATTCTTTTTTTTTTTTTTTCGAAAAGCACGATATGAATTTTACCGATTTTTTAATAATTTTCATAACAGGCGAACCAGATTTTTTGAAAGAATTAGAAAATTAGATGTTTTTTAGTGTTAGTAGTATATTATTTAACGAAACTAATCTCGAAGTTAATCAATAAGAGAGAAACGAAAAAGAGAAGGAAAAAAATAAGGAAAGCGGACGAGGTTGCGAAGTGATGGTAGAGAAGAAATAAAAGAAGGAAAAGGAAAGGAAAGGAAAGGAAAACAAATCTCTACGGAATTAAACAAGCAATTAAACCATTAGTTACCATCTCGAAACCGTCTTATCTTTACTTCCCTACGAATCTCTTGCTTCTTGAACTTGCGTAGTACTCAGACTGCTATTTGCCGCCCACGATGTACCAGCATGCCCTCTCTTTCTCCCTTTTGCCTAAAAGAAATCACAGAATCGCGTATCTTGAATACAGTAGCACGAACAACGAAGTTTAATATCGTGCTTGGTGAAATACGTTTTCTTTATGCACTTCCCTTTTTCCGAGCATTCTTTATCGAACTAACTTAGCCCGCCGCATATGCCAGATTTACGGTCGTGAATTTCTACTCCGTATACGGGCAGAGACATGTTATAAAGCTTCGAGGCATATAACGGAAAATTAGCATCTCGCGTCTCACACAAAAGTTAAGCCTGATTTCCCTGCCTCTTTCATCTTAGATGCCCTAGAATTGTTAGTGATAGATTCGCCTAGAAAATTAATTAGGAGATGTTACTTAAATTTTATTTTAATCTTAAGAAAACAACAGAAATTATTTTTCTAAGGGCCTTCTAAATCCCATTTAGCCCAAAACCAAGGTATAAAGAAACCTACGTTGTGGATAACCTGTACAGTTATAAAACATAAAAATATTATTTTCAATTCAATCGAAATCTTTCAATTTCGAACGAAAAAATGGCCTGTCAGCACGAATTCATCCATCTACTATCGACAACGATCAAAATTCAGATGGACATTATTGCTTCGCGAACGACGACAATTTGGCTCGTTTGCTACGCGCTTTTCACCGGTTCACCGGTCGGAAACAGTGGCATGAACAAATGGCGCGCTTACGCTGTTGGAAACGGTCGAAACGCGCCTCTGGTAAATTACAACGCGCCTCTCTGAGCGCGAACGATTCCGGAAGGCCCGTTTCGATGTTAGTTTCGCTCGATGAGCGGACAGCCTTCCAGCGTTAAATTTATCTTGGAAAATTTATCCACGCCTCGACTCGCCTTTTGCAG
The DNA here is from genome assembly GCF_024542735.1 of Bombus huntii. NCBI lineage: Eukaryota > Metazoa > Arthropoda > Insecta > Hymenoptera > Apidae > Bombus > Bombus huntii. Next base: position 9,511,848 of record NC_066240.1, read on the forward strand.
CTTCTGCGTGCAGATTAATTCCCGTGAGGGTTATGTTCATCGATTCTGGCAGGAAATTTGGAAATTTTGCCTGATCTCGATCAAGAAAATATTTGAATTTAAAATAATAATTGTTAGCTAGAGATAAAAAATTTAAGAATGTTATTAATATTACATTTTTTCATACTTTCCTCAAATTTGAGAAATATTCTAACAATAAGATAATAACTAATAATAATAATAATAATTTCTAATAATAAAAGAAATTGTGTAAGGGATGAAAATAATCCAAAGGATGCTTTCCCACGTTTCACGACTATTTCCCAAGATGTAGAAAATTGAAATATTTTAAATATTCTATTTTGTGCATTTAATATTCAACGTTTGAACAATCTATATTTAAATTGCGTGTTCGAGACAATTCGCATTCCATAAATTCTCAAGTATTTCAGTATCAATTTCTACAGCCAACTTAATTATACGTAACCCGAAGTTTGCGAAGCGTATCGAGATCAGCCGAAAGAGCTTTCACGATATTATCATACGAAGTAAAATGAAATTACTAATCGTGGCAGACTCCTGCCAGCTGTGTACCAGTGACACAATCTGCATCGTGATATCGTTACGATACGAGCCGAATACCGCGATCCACGTTGTTATTAAGCGAGTTCTGCTACTGGCATTTAAACGATGTCTTGGATAATTGAACAGGTTGTGAACGTGCTTCTACGATTGGAAGTCTATAGGAAATTCGACGAAACACTGCTGTATCCACAATATTAATAGCCGAGCATGAACAGAACAATCGTTTTATTTATTAAACTCCGAACGTACAATTATTAGATTGAAACATATAAACGAGTTTTACGAGTCACGCCTCACTGAATGGTAACAAATGTGCATTTAGATGCGTGAAAGTTGAAAAACTAAATGTGATTTATGAGATATTTTACGAAGCAATAAAAATATTTGTTTAAAAAGAAGTTTAGAAAGTTGCTACAACGAAATTCTTTATGCAGTCCTATCTATGTAAATGTTTTTTTCAAAAAGAACAATAGTAAAATAAAATCTATAAGAAAATATAGCTATGTCTCGCGAAAGTATTTGGACAGTTGTCATCATAGGTGAAAAGAATGATTTTAGTTTAGTAATTTCGATACTTATGCAAAATGATCAATGTAATTTCTTTCAAAGCGAACATTTATAACAAAATAAAGTCTCTAAGGATATAAAGCAATAGAAATTGCCAGCATAAATTCTGTTCAAACAGAGCAATTATAGTAAAAAGTAAAAGTCCTGACCTACTATATCGACAGATATACATAAATCAACGTAAACACAATTAACTGCCTTCTGCGTGCACACCAACATTTTCAGGGGCGGGAAATCACTTCGATGGATCGATGAATAAACGCGATGTAATTGCACGTGACGGTAGCGGTGTACAGAGCAAGTGTACAAGTCGTAGAGGGTCAAATTATGTCGTAGACATTAAATCTTCGTAACTGATTGATTCGTCGTATTAATTCGCATGTTTCCGCGTAATGATTGTAATTAATATTCACCCTCTCCCTCTCCCTACGTTCTGCTACGTTACCAGCAGTTTCTATCGGATCTCGTTCATGGATCGTTACGATTTTGCCTACTAACGACAGCACAGCCGTTAAACAGCGCCGCTTCTGGTCGTAAAATAAATCGCCAAGATCGCGTAATACGACGCATGAATGAGATAAGGGAATTATGATTGCCCTCTGGCAGAATGCCGTTCTAAAAACGCGTTTATCTACCAATTAACACTTGGACCAATACACAGGCCAGGAGCGTTGTAAGGTTTAATGGTGCGGTTAATTTTGACTGATTATCGCGCCACGAAATAGTGTTTCTCGTGTCGATATTACGCAATCTGTAGGTAAACGTCGGAAAAACGCGTGTGGGTTGTAGGCTGGTTTCAGGTTTTATTGGATGTTGTACGTATGTTGCAGCACTCTATTGTGCGGAAGATATGGAACATGGATGGCGAAACGAGACCGATAGATAAAAATCTGATTTAAAATCTATGACGTGTGCATAAGGGAAATTTGAATATGTAAAGGTATTTCAAAATTAGACTGATTATTCCTAGCGAAGGATGTAATATTTAGTTGATTACATTCTGTTAAGAATATAAAGGAGAAATTCGATATACAGATATATGCAATTGCGATCGATATGTGCAAATATTATTTTGTAATATTACATCGATTATGCTTTGATTGATTTGCTTACGAATGCGAAGAAATAATTTTTCTAACGAGATCGTATGTAGTTGATGATATGAGATAAAGATTGCGCAAATCAACGATGATCAATAAAAAAATTCCTATTAAATCCGTAGCATCTCATTAACAGAAATTGGTGGAAATACTTATAACTGGAGGTGTAATGCTAACCTAATTATATTTCCATTAATTTTGCTACGAACATGGAATAATTTGGTTATCCAGATCGGGCTTGATATAAGGGGAATTATGTAGAATATGTAAAATATGGTACATGAGAGAATTATAAAGCAAAGCTGATGGTTGTAGATAAAAACCTCTGTGAAACCCGCGACATTTATTTGAGAGAAATTGGAATGCGTGTACAGATTACAAAGCTCGACTGATTCGTAGCGAGAGATGTAATATCCAGTCAATTATATTTTGATTTATACGGTCTCGGGTGTAAACCAACACTTCACCTTTGCAGAGAGATAACAATTTACATACATTTTGTTAGTTTGAAATATTCAAAAGATAATTTATGCGAACTCTAATTTAAAACAGAAGAAGAGAATACGAAATGTTATTTAACTGAATAATCGGTATCCAGTATAATATTAATTTTTTCTATCATGTAGTAATGACCGCGTTTCACTAATAAATTAATTAAACAGCGCAGAATATGTACGAATAGAACGATGATCATCGATAGGATCATGAAATCGCCATTTAAACTACTCGCGAGCGCCATCCAATCGTAATTAATTGATTCGTTAATCGCTGTCTAGATAAGCAAACGTAATGAATTCCGCTGTTGATTAATCGCGATCGTGGAAATACGAAATTTCCAACAGGCTATACCTGCTAGCTTAATCACGCTATATGAACTATAGGACAGTTGCAAAATAAATGGTCGTATGACTTTTTCTCTTTCTTTTCTTTTTCAATGTCCGCTAATAAACCATGGAACGAGCCTCGTATTTTACTAAAAAATTTGTGGGAACGATTTACGATCCGTTGATTTATTCTATCCTCGCGGTTTTTATTTGGTTTAACGATTTATTTTCTTTCGAAACAAGTGTTTCTATCACGTATCGCCGGCCTGGCTGTTTTATTAGTGTTACGTTAAACGTTTAAATCTACGCGGTTTGTGAAATTACGAGCTCACGTAAAGTGCAGATTCACACGGTTGTGAAAGACGAACCGGGAATCACGACGAATGTTGAAATTCACATGACTGAAATTTAGATGACACAACTGCAGCTGTTAATCGCGCGATTCGCGGCCGAGCTGTAACTCCCAAGTAAGTTTATGCGGAACGTTCTACGACAATCTTCTAACTATCTCGTAACCTAAGGTTCTGTTAACAGGTGAAACGATGATCGCGACTGATGTACTCTTTTCACGCAATATTAATTAATGATATTAAAGTGTTCGCAAGGCTCTTTACTATACATATTTACTACTATTACCAGTAATTCGCGTTTCTACATTGAAATCGATCACTCTGTGTACATAATTAGATTACAAATTTCTTCCACAACACAACAGTTTCGTTCAGATTTATGATATTTGAGATTATTAAAGTATTAGTTGTTTAAATATTTGGAAAATTCTTTCACAAGGGAAAGATATTACAGGAAGAAAGAGACATACAAACGAACCTATCATACAACTAAATATAAATTCGAAACTCTCAGCGATGCTGCAGAGCAAATCTTTGAATACTTAGAAGGGCAAAGATTACTAGGAATAATTACATCGACAAATCATGCAAGTCAAAGTTTACATTCGGAATTTATACTGCGAAAATTCACGATTCGCCATAATCTTCTACTTACTCAGCAACCGCGTTACTAGCCAAATTCGGGCTAAAGCCTGCCATGAATCACGAGTACGATAAAAATCTTCGATCTATTCGCAGATTCGCGAGTTTCTGTGGTTCTATCCATTCGTGTAATGCCGATCAAGAGCGTAAATCCGATGACTCTTTAGCAAACTGTATCTAGCGATTCACGTTCGATCTTCGCAAAGTCCTTTAGTTCTCATCGCTTGAATGACCATGAATCACGACTAGAGTATCGAATATACATAGTACTACGTATTTTGTAGTAGATACTGTATTTAGGCGCTAGCGTTCCAAATTACTTCTCGATGGTATCAACGTAGCGGGTATATTATCGAAATTGCGCGAAGCATGATTACCGCGCTTATTCAATAACTTCTATCATTTTTATATTTATAGATTAGATTATATATATAGATTATAATAAGACTTATAGAATAAGAGACATTTAATTTGTACATAAAAGAGTATTATTGGCACAAATATCATAAAACTTATACGAAGTAGTAATTACTTTTTTTTCTTAGAATTAAATAATACATTTCGTTTTAAGTAACCTGACCAGTCTCAAACACGAATTCATATTCAGTGAGCTACATTGGAAAATTATCCATAATATGTATAAATATATACATATACATACTTATAACATAATTTTCTAATCAATAACATATCTACGTTAATACATATTTCTACTATATTAAGTCGTATAAGAAAAAAATGATTTTATTAAAATGTTAAAAAATTCAGTGAAATCTAATAGAAGATGCACAAGACGTTAAGATTATTTTTTCATTATCGCGTGAACAACAGTTCCTTTTGACGTTTAATTTTATTTGACATACATTTGGAGAGTGCCTTGGGGTGGGTTCGCGCGAGGAGGAAGTCTGAAAGTACGGAAGAAAGATGAAACGAAGAGTTACGAGGAGGTGAATATAAAGCAATTTCCACCTTGGCTGAAAAATCCGGTGCTTTATGGTGGTTTAGGGAAGGAATAAAGGACTTTTCAGACACATCCGCAAGCGGATCGAAGTGACAAGAAGTAAAGCTTACGTCGTGGCAATTTAATAAGATTGCTATTCGAAAACGATGCTGGAAATCCACGAATATACATTGGATGAGTCGACGTTTCAATCGGTGTGTTTAAGAAAAAATGTCAACGTGTTCGAATGATAAAAAGACAAGATAAATAGACTGATAGTCGAAGCATTTATGTGTATGTACCTGTGTGTGATACCTGTGTCTTTATCGATTGATAGTTGATCTTGATGAGACAGGAAAAAGGTGTGGGCGTGAAACGATGTACTACATTTCTTAAAAGAGGATTTCGTTCTAGAAGGAATCGATTTGAAGCATGCACGACAGACGACTGCACTTGACTGGCAATAAGTCTCGGCTTGGCGAATTCCATGTACATTCCCATCCACCGTGTCAAGGGAACATCGCTTGTACCTTATCTTTTTTTCATTCCTGCAATTTAGCAACCACGAAATATTTTATTAGCCACGATATATTCATGAAGAATCTGGTTCTTCGAATTACATCATCTTTTATGAAACAGCCTTAGACAACGTTGTTACGTCCGCCACCGTAAAATAATGGACGCGAAAAGATATGAAAAATTTAATGCAACTAAAAGCAAAGGAAGAGTTTCATTTTTAAAGATGTTGGCAAACCATTAGCTGGATCGGCTAATGTTATTTACATGTAATACTATCAGTTAGTTATTCATTACATATCAAAAAATAAATATATAATTATCTAAAAAAAAAATCAAATCATATCAGATTCAGAATGTGTCATTGCACCATAACTATCAATCCTCCAATGTAACTTTATTTGGCACGACGATTCACTGCTCGATTTTTCTCGTGCCTTCTCTCCTTATACGCTCTGTTATCCCGTCTTGGTCTCTCAGTCTCTTGCCCGCAAACGATCTTCATTTTTTTTCGTTGCGTCGCTGCAGTTCCCCGCCGCGATTATTATCTCGGAGAACGATGCCGCGACGACAAAAGATTTGTTGAAACGATCTCTCGAGGCATCGCCCTGGCGGAACTCGAAGACTTTATCGAGGACAAAGCGACCACCACGACTTCGAGTAGCCTATCCACAGAATAAATTCCTCTCCTTTCCCGTCGCTTTTTGGCCAGACGATCCTCCATTTCGGCGTTGAATTAATTGCCTCTTCGCTATCTTACTGTTTCGCGAATTATTTCCTGATTGATCTTCCGAAAGAATTTGTTACAGCGTTCCTTTCTTCGTTTATCTACGAAAAAATTTTCCACAAAATATACTAAGACTCGTATATTAATTAGAAGGATGAAGAAACACGTGATGGATTAAATTGACCATGGTATAACAACAAAGATAGTTTTTAATCATTTTAAACGTCAGACAGGAAGACAGAGTAGCAACACGATGAAATCTGACTTGAAATTTTAATACGCCCCTTCCAAAGTATCATAGCCGGGCTTTGTAGTTAAAATCAAAGCGCCCGACGAAAACGAACCTCGAGAAACAACCACGAGCTATTGACATTTACAATTAAAGCATATAATAGATTTAGGAAAACTAATTTCACGAGTAAATGTCCGTAAACTCAAATTCTTGTTCAAACTTCGAAGTATTTATATTTCTGAAAATTCGTTGTACTTTGTAACTTTCTAGCCTCTAGTCAGTCATAGATACATCTGCTCTATCAACTCATTAAAAATCGATTTTCCATTAAGGCAACTCCACATTTCCAATTTATTTGTTTCAGTCAATTTACATTGTTGACTTCCCTGTTGGAATGCGTAGAAAAAGTTTGTAGGAAAAGTAATAAATTATGAATTGCATTATTGATCTTGCTGTTAAATGTAAGATTAGATATAATAGAATATACTTTTGACGATAAGTGTATACTGTATATTCTGTTTATGATGCGAATGGGTTTATTAAATTTCATGCAACTTCGAAATGTAAACGGCAGAAGAAGACAATTACAAGTGACAGCGTGTCGTCGTTAAATGATGATGTTGGAGAAATTGTTAGCCAGTTCGTATAACCGATAGAAAGCCATGCCATGCGTGCGCGGTTGCAGCGCGTTATTATTGTTCGGTTGCTCGTGTCGTTGTTTCACTGATAGCACGAAGGTGCCTGAGTCTGACGCATCACCTGATATACTACTGGCTGACCGGAAAGCGTCGTATCTACTGCACTAGGCCGCGACACGGCAGCGTGTTGCACAGCGCGCGTCGATCACAGCTCATGATCTAATCGTCACTGACTTATTTTACCATAACGTATCAATGAATGTATTTTATATTTGATACTTTGTTTATGTTAAACCGAAGTTTTAAAAGATAAATTGGAATATTAAGCTACAGATTCAATTATATATGATCAAATAATAATAAATTAAATTAAATACATCAATAGATGATACAAATTATACAAAGTAATATATTAATTATGATAAATTCAAAATTACGAAGCGGAATAGATAATACAAATTTCTGAAATGGAGTTTCAACGCGTAAATCAAAAATTGAAGTTATAAATTGATTTGCTCTTCAAGTTTCGAGGGTAAAACAAAAGTCCGAAGTGAAATAAATAACAAAAGATCATACTGCTTTAGTAGGTAGCTTGTACAGCTGTTTTTGATACAGATTAATTGCTATTTTCATTTGCTTAATAGCACCCATTGGGGCAACAATCAATAGGAATATTTGCCGAATAACGGCTAGTATTACAACAACAATGGCTAGTATTAGGTACGACCATTTCACAAATATTGTTTCAAGTAACCATTACAAACAAATATTGAAATGTCCATTGATTTGATTGATCTTTCGAATCTTGTGTTTTTAACATATTCGTTGCTACTGATGCATATGTTGCATTAATCCTTATTGCATATTTGTAAGTTCGCATTTTGTATACATTTGTAAGTTTACGCTACATTTTGACAGACATATTTAAAAGAAGAAACAAAGCAATGGACAATATTATTTAAGAATATTTCTTGATTGAAATATTTCTTGATTTCTTTGCTTAAAAAATGAGAAATATTTTGGTAGTAGAGAATTGAAAGAATATTTAAACTCGTTGTTGAAATTAGACCTAATCGCATCTCTGGAGACATTTATATCGCAGAATGGTACGAAATTAAAAATTGACGTGTTGGTCGCTGAACGATCAGGTTAAAATACACGTAACGAGTTGCTGTTTGGTCAGCGAATAGTACGGTTATGGAGAGAGGACAGAGGAGCACGAATGCAGCGCCATGACTGCATCACGTTCCATTACATGCACGCTTGGAAATACTGGCCTAACTGTATGTATGCGGCATTCCGAGGCGTACGTGACACTTGTAGTTAAAATACAGCAGGGCGTACTAATCGAATAAATTTTCTGTGTTTGCTGGACGAAGCATGTCCGGCTTTCCTATTTAATAGCGAATTTAACATTCTTACTTTACGATCGATGAGTACGGGCCAATAGAATGATGTTCACGATGCATATTTTAGATTTTTGAATAGGATCGTACTTTGTGAGCTATAGGAATTCTTGCTCGTTTTATACCACAACTGAATAACGCGAAACGAACATAAAAATCGTTTAAAATTTACAAAGAAAGAAAAAAATGTAGACAAAAAGAAGTATCAGAAATAAATTATTATTTGCTGCAGAAACTATAAAGGGCTTTGTGTTAAATATATTATCTTCTTAAATTTACCTTGAAAGTCGCGATTATTTATGCCACCTTTTTCCGATGAATAAATTCATGGAAATAATTCATTTATTTTTTGAAAAGTTGAACATTGATCACTGATCAATTGATGAGCATCGATCAGTAATAAAGTTTAAAAAGTTTACAGAAAGTGAAATTGATTTATTTAGCATCTTCGACTTTGACTCAATTTACTGTTTCGTCTTGAGGATGTTCGTCTTTTTCAGGAATCTCTGCGGACACCTTGTCACTGTCTGACTAAACATTGATTTACCTACTGACCATTGTAACTTCTTTCACTGATATTGAAAATTACATTTATATCCGTAACCTATCGCATTAAGGCGCAATGAAAATCTATGGCCATCGGTACATATACCTTAATATACAATGTACACTTACCAATCGCGTTCTATAATATCCATCAATGTCAAACAACTGACCAACGACGATACAAGTCGCGTTGTCAAAAAATCTCCGTTTAGTTTGAATCATAAGAATTCTAAAGTTTACTGTTCACTGTGATGTTTTTTAAACAATCCCTAGTGGTACTTGCAACCAAAAATTCTACTTAGTCAAAAAGAGAAACATACTTCTTCATTTGTTCAATAAAAGGATTTTGGAACGATACATATTGACGTGTAGAGTTGAAACTTGCTCGGTAAGATTATTGTTGAAAAATTAATATATCTTGTAAACACTTTATAGCATGAACACAACAGGTTTTATTCATATTATTATCGAAGACAATAAAAATAGCATAGCAAGTGAAGAAAGTTTCTTTAGTTTTCAACATTCTTACCATTCAATTATATATTCTTCAAGAATTGTAATTCTTCAATTAATCAATAAAACTCGATATCTGCTGTGAAGTATCTTCTAATTCCTGAATAGGCATGACCTTGTATGCCAAAAATCTTCCATTCTAACTATAGCAGTCGAGGTTAAAGCGTAAAAACGATCCATCGTGAATTATTAAATGGATGCTTCTTAAAATCGTGTTCAGTGTTTCCTCAACTCTGCGGAGGTCGGGGTTGATTTGTCAGATGTGTGTGAAACCTTTACATATATATATATTTTAGTAAGCGCTTTGTTTAACAGAGTTTAACATGTTTAACAGAGCTAGAGTTTAACAGAGAATATCGTATGAGCCTGAAAACAAATTTATGTCGTGTATATTTTTGTATTTTTTTGTATCGTACCTATCATTACTTGCATAATTGTTTCATTAATTACTTATTGTCTGTATAATTATTTGTATTATATTTATTAGTATTATTTAGTTTATTAGCTGTTTTTATTTAATCGTACTAAATAGTATCTATTTTAACAAAATTAAATATTTTCATATATTTGCACAATGTTTTACGTGGAACACGAAACTGCAGCATAGATTACAATCATTAGGTAATCTAGGTAATTTCTCTTAGATAACCCACGACCTATGTCGGAAGTTCTAGGTTAACAGGGTTAAATACCAACAAGAGGCAAAATGACCGATGAGAATTCAGCAAAATTGCTAATATATCCCACGTAAAAAATTCAGTAAACGATAGAATAAACGAACATAATCGAAATGTGACCATGACGCTGGAAATTATTCGGGATGATTGATTTTGATCTAATAATACGTTCGCGAAAATCTCCAATCGCATACGAAAACGCTGGATGATTACAATCGGAGAATCCAACGTTTCCTTGATCTTAATACAACACTTGGAATCTATATTCATCTGTATAGCCGATAATGAAAGTCCGTCTATCGATCTCTGAGCTGGAAAAGTCCTGCTTCTGGTTATGTACATGGCAATGTTTTAGCGCTTTAATTATTGCTAGTATCAGTTTCATGAAAGTTGTATATTTTTAAGTAGTTACTTTTCTAATAAATATATTGTAGTATCTCATCCCTCATCCATGATACTACAATATTTTTAAATCTTTTATGACAGTAAATTTTATTCAAAAATAGGTTATGGATGTGTTTACGAAAATTCATATTTTCACAGATATCTGTCGATTGAGAAGTAAAACTCGAATGAAAGTATATTTTAATTTCTAAATGTGATAACGTGTACATACTTTGCTTTTGATACTTTATATATTTTTACATTTCTTCTACATTTTTACATGTTTATACTTCTCATTAATATATGAATATCTGCAATCAATTCATAAAATTTTACGTTTATCTAATATCAAAGATAACATTTCGCCGCACGTTGAAGTATTTCTGTTCGGGTATCGAGTTACGAATTCTAATACCTTTTAGTTAAGCCTTCACGATAAAGCTCAATCACGTGATGCGATAAATTACCACAAACTTCTGAAAACTTTTACAACTTTTCGTCGTCATAGATAACATTAATCTTTTCAAAATGAAAGAGTGAACTTTCTTCGTGATAAAAATAAGATATTTTTATCAATAAAGAAGAAATAGAACACGTTGGCGTGGAAAGGTCAAATTATATCAGGCCTAACTTTTGTATTTACTTTTTCCCGTTTAACCATAATTCGAACGAAAATTTTCCGCCAAGAGGAATGCGATTCGTTGCCATGACGATATGTGTTAAACACTTAGCTGGGATGAAAGTTTCGAAACGTCTTCACGTGGCGTTATAATTTCCGACAATCTACTCGATTTGTCGAGCTGTATGGAACGAGTTCGGCAAAGTTACTCCATTAAAAAGTTTCCTCATTGTATGACCGACGAAGGTCGCAGCATCGCCTGGATGGCTCGCGGTTCTCAAGGAAACCAATTTCTTTTCCGTTGACTAAGTGATCTTATTGAGACGCGACAACTTATCGCTCGCTGCTGCGTTTCCGCGATAAAAGTTACCTCATTTCCGTAATTAATATTTGCATCCACGTTGAAAGCCTCTTCGAATCGATGCAGCCTGTCGTGGAAAAATATTTCAGTGTAGTTCGTGCGAGGTAAGTGGAGCTTGTATCAAAAGATTTCTGACTTGCTTCGATGGTTTGTCGGCTTTTAAAATTTCACCGATATCCATAACTATACCTCTGGATGAAAACAGGTAATAAATAATTCAAGTTCTTCCTCGCTTCTACCTGATTTACTTCTTCGATGCTGCTCTGAGAGATATTTTATTTAAACACACTCTTCGATTTTACAATATCTTTCATATTGTAATTCCGAACGAAACATCACAGGAAAGAGTGCTCTTTGTTAACGGGTTTCGTTGTATTTGGAATATTGGATCGATTACATGTACTTGCTTCTATCAATTGTTGTAAATGAAACTCGGTTTTCCGCTCGCAATTTCATATTTTTATCCACGCAATTAAAGGGGTGAAAATGTAAGCACAGAGATTTTATTTTATACAGTAAGTATTGTAACGACTACCTATTGTACTGTTGTAACGTTATATACAGTGTGTTCGAAAATCAGTAAGACAAGAAACATTCTACAAATTAAAATAAAAGTAGAATTAAAAATAATAAAACTTTGCTTTTAACGTTACATGGTGTGATATACACGTGTAAAAATTACCGTGAAACATCTTATCTTATACTGTAACAAATTTTCTGCTGTTAGATAAGACTGTAACATTAATTCCTCACGTATAAAAGAGAATTAAAAATGGTTTAATCAAACACTATAATTGCTAAAATTTTTTACACGAACTAGTCTTCCTCTCGAAGAATAAGCCAACCAGCGAAATTTTATTATCCTTAATATTCAGTTTTTAATTAAAAGAATATTTATTTTGCATATTATACGGACTCTTCAAATTTTCCGTAAATGCATAACCATCCACTATTTACTCGCGGGTAACAAGCTTCTATAGTTCAACACCTATAGTTAGCATCATAATTAATTTGACAAATTAAAAGGTAAAGTCTGTATAAAATACCATGCATTAAATCTATTAGACTCGATATTAGAAATCCTCGACACTCTTTGACAAAATATTACCAATCGTTTCATCCGACGCCTCTGAAGTGTGATATACATGAAAACCAAAAGAAAGAAATAAACTAAGATACATTAGGGCATTCTATCGTGACCCAGTGCGAGATATCTGTAGGAAGACGACGTGATGGTCATTAATTCTTTCAACGTGTGCTTCCGCCGGTGCGGCGGCACCGGTGTGCAGAGCAAATGTAACAGCGCGGAATCGTTACATTGATGGGCGCTGTCACGCAACGGCCGATGATATATTGCACGAATGCATCATCGTTTCGTGTTGGAGATCCGCGTGCGTCTATCGACTGCTGTGTCGGGCCGATCGATCGGTAACCGATGAACCACGCTGGTAAACCGAGCTCGCGCGCCGTCAAGAAAATAATTCGTCCCTCGACGCCGCGATCGAACTTACCCTCAAATCGGTTTCTTTTCCGCTATCAGAATCCCAACTTCGTTGTTCCCAACATACCCTGTTTTGCTGTCCCCTTTTCTTTTTCCGGAAGTTTCGTGGCGCAGGGAATTCAAGTTGAGCTTCTGTTTGCTCTTTTGGTTTTTTATACCTTTTCTTTTCTCCTCGCCTTGTTTGAATTTCGCGTGTTTGATAAACATACAGTGGCTTGTGAAGGTATTCAAGTACCTTAACAGAGAAATGTTTCATAAATGTATTATGTGTGTCGTAAAAAACCCTTTGAAAATTCATTGGAACTGTAATGAGACACGATAACCTGTTCGTTTATTATAGAAGGTCAAACAACTTGGCTAATATTGATGAGATAGTATAGAAACTTGAAAGAATATTTCGAACGATAAATTGATTTCAATCGTGGAATCCGATTTTACTTAATATAAAATAAGCGTAATATTCATAGCATAGAGACGAGTTCACGTAGCATAAACATAAAGTTAGCTGGTTAAGATCCAAAAACAACAGGGATCATATGCTTGATAAACCACAAACAAAAAACTAGCACAAAAAATTAAAACTACAACGAAAATTCGTGTCAACCACTTTAAGCTCTTACTTCATTCGATTAAAAAAATATACGCGTCGCTTGCCAGTAGAGGCAGTGTGTTTTATGAGGGGACTAAAGAGCTCCCTTCATGGGGAGATTTAATTACGCGTTTCGCCGTGCACGCAAAACGACAAGCATTAATTTTCGGTTGCGTTTTGCCAGTGGAGAGGCAGAGTCGCAGAGCTCGATTCGATATGAATCAATAATTCATGAACAAACCAATGTATCGGTGTTATTCGAAGGTGCATTCATATAAGCTGAACTGTAGTTGGTCCGGAATCCATATCGGGACGAGAGTCCATGGAGTATCCGTATTCGGTGTCGCGCTCATCGATTTGCATAAGGCGCAGAAGACGGGTAGCGAATCGATAACGAATGGAAGACAGATGAAGATATTTTGTAGGAGCATCTTGTAAGACATCTTTCAGACGGTGTCATCTTTGCTTGTTGACTCGAATAAAGGAACGATTTTTTTAGTTTTTTAGATAAACGCAGAGTATTTTTAATATTTAATATAAAGGAGGAGAATGCGTTGAATGTTACCATGGAAACTACTTGCATTAAATATTGCGGTACTTTCATCAATAAAAGACTAATAGCATCAAATTAAACCCCCTTCTGAATTGTACGGCTTTTATTTGAAGCTGTTAGTAATTTTATATGAAGTGACTCATTGAAGGGAAAAATATTTGAGTTACGTGAGAAAGGATAATACGTTGGAACTTTAAGAAGGTTGAAAACTTTCGAAGCATTCAACTAATACATTCTACGTGTGCCTTTTTTAAATATAGAAAAGGATACTTACACCGTATATTATTGATATTTCATAAGTATTTCAAAGTTTGGCAACCTAAGACCAACTATAAAGTATCTATTAGATAAAGCTGATAATAGAATTTCACTCACGATAAGTTTTTGCGAGTGAACTTTGGTAAATGAGATCGTGTCATCCGATCAATATGGTGTGTGATCGATATGCTTTGATTTAACGTTCTACGTTTCAACCGATGAATTTGTCGTAACGGCATTCCTATTAGTCACAGATAAATTAATTTTAACAGACCAATTGCAATTACGTGACAAATCCATATTCCTTGCGATTGTTCTATTTGTATACATGTGAGCCATCTGATATACATTGTGACGGAATTCAAATGGCGAGTTTATCAATACATAGTTTCCTGCGAAACTTCGACAGGTTATTGTTGCTCGCAAACATTCGCGTTAGAACAGTAATTTTCTTTAAAAAGATATTCCTATTTGGAGATTGGACTTTTAAAGAAAAAATGATTAGATAATTAGAAATAGATCGCAGGTGTTTTGTTTAAAACAAAGCAACGAATGAATTATACATTGACCCCTATGTAAGTAACAAATTTATAAAAAGTTAATAAAAAATCCTTCACAATTTCCAAAACTGGAATGTCTCCTTAAGCTCAAAATAGAAACAAGGTGCGATGCGGTAGAACGATTATATTTCGAGGTCGAAAGAGGGTTCGTCACGTCGAAAAGCTGAGGAAGTTTTATGGCACCACGAAGAGCGATTCAGCAACGGTGTTTCCTTTTTTTTTTTTTTTTCTATCCCGCCTTCTCTCAAGCTTGGTAGTAGGATTAAAAGGGGAGAGAATGGATCTGCTTTCGACTTTCCACCCCCTTCGGTCCTTCAGCTATCGTACCGTTTGCCAGCCACCGATCGGAACGCTTTTTTGCACGCAATCCACGAGAGAAACGAGAAACTTTATGGAGTGAAGTTCCGCGTTTCAGTGCTGCAGACATCCGTCTCCTCCTTCTCCGTACGTTTCTTGTACAGTCCATCTTTCATCGTATTTTCTGTCGATACGTTCCCTGTGCTTTTGCTGAGTGATCGAGCTTCTGTTAGTCGCGGATCGTTACTGCGAATAATTCTTGTCTTTTCCGAACGCGTTTTACAAATCGTCGTCTATCGTAATGTTCGTTTTTCATCTTGGAGTTACATTTTTTTTTCCTGTTGATGTTTGAGATTTTCGCGAAATGAACGAATGAGATCGTTTAATTTTTTTTTAATTGTTTGATTTTTATCGAGTAAGGTACTTCAATTAAGTAAAGTCTATAAGTTTCTCAAGTAATAATCAGTTGATCCCACATGTTTTGATATATGCCAAATAATATTGCAACTGTAGTTGTACAAACTATACGTATGAAGCAGTAGTAACATTAGCCATTGTCACACATTCATAATATAATAATAAAATTATTATTAATATACGATTAGTGATTGATTCGGAGACAATAAAGTTAGTTGCCAGCTTTGTTCGCTCGAAATCCTGGTATTTTCACGTCCGATGGCACCAACGTGTTGTCGAGTGCAGGCCAAATGCTAGTGTCCACACCAGGTTGGTGTCACGAGCAGGTCGATCCATTAGGTGAAGTTTACGAACTTGAAACTTTTTACAAAGAAAGCGCTGGTTACTTGTTAAAGTTACCAGTAAATTTATTCGAACCACAAAGCGTTAATGCGACTGACTCCTACTCGTTCATTTATTTCTTCTTGTTCCCCAATTTTTCCACTCGCACGTAATACCGTCGTTCAAGAACATTTCCGGTGTATGTACAAGCCAAGTTTTTATGCAAAAATGTTCGAGTGGCTGGGAAGAAGATGAACCGAACGAATTGACAAGGAACGAGAAACAAATTTGCGAATCTTGCTATAGGCAACGATCTCGTCAGAAGATAAATAAGTGAATTAACGGAGAAACAGCGGGTCAACGAGCGTCTCAATTGGGTACAATCGAGTTTTGGGTTTGTTACAACACGTCACGTAGCGGTAACGAACAAAACGCATTTAAACGGCGAACGAGGTTATCGAGAAACAGTGTAACTGCAATTCTCTAGCAAAACTCCCCATTGAGCAGCGATGAATACGGCCCCGACCGGCGTTTGTTACAAGTTTCGGTCAGATATTTCGTACTTCCGCCGGATTACAACGAGAATCAATGCGATACCCGTGCGGGATACGCCTGCTGATAATGGCGTATCGCGTTTCGATATTCATCGGAACTGTTCTCCAACCTTATTTCGTTTCTTCGATTCGACACTGTTTTAAAATTCTAGCTACAGAATAGTCTCGTTCAGATGCGACTGCCTCAGATTGTACGTTGCTGTCCGATAGGTTTAAAAGCGTAAAGACAATCCCTCTTCTCGTGTTTTCAAAGCTTGTTTTCTCTTTGAGAGAGCAATTTATAAAATGGAACAAATAGGTGTTACATTGAAAACGCATTACAGGAATAGTGTAACTAATTTTACAGAAAATCTAAAGATATTTAGAAGTATTTTAAAATCCTCCAATGTCTTGTAGACAGTATTTAAGGTCATTACGACCTTCTTCGAGATTATTTAACTCTCCGAGTCGATATCCAGGTATTCGATGATCATTGAAGATCATTCACGATCACGCGAGACGTGAAAACTCATCTGAAGGCCATATAATATTCAAGGCCAATTAACACTAGAATTACGACACCAATCAAAATGACTGGTTTTACAATTTCATTTTAATATTCCTATTCATGTTATATTTTTTCCGCAATGATGTAATGTCTTTCGCAATGATAACTAAAAGAATAATATAATGAATTTTATTTTGTTTTTTATGTATTCAAACTGAAATTATTTTGTATCAAGACTACTTATACAATACCGGTAAAAATGACTGATACTTGTCAAAGTGTAAAAGGGTCCTGCAGTCTGTTTATCGGGCCCCAATTAACCAATTTCCATCGTTTTATACAACTTCCCACACGTTTTTTAAATTTTTACAATGTATCATTCGATATGATGATATCAGTTATCAGGAAAATTCTGGATCGATCGCTAAATGTTAACACTAGAAATACTACACCAGTAAAAATGACTCGTTCTACAATTTTATGGATGTATCAACCCTCATTTAGGTATCATGGCCCCAGATGGATTGATAATACCAAAAATGTACTACATAACATGGAATTCCTTCTGTAAGAAAGTAATAAATCAATAAATACAAAAATATTCTATTATTGCATATTTTTTAAAGACCAGTCATTTTGACTGGTTTTGGTAAAAATAGCTTCGTCTTAACTATCGGTGGTTTTAGTGTTAAAGGACTCTCAATCTTGTTTGGAAGATATTTAAAGTTATTTTAGAATCACTTGAAAATAACAAAGGAATAATGAAGAATAATGATAATAGTAAAATATAGACCGTGATAAGGGCGCCGAAATTTGTTCTAATTATAAAACAAACAGAATAACGCCTCCTCCGCTTGTACAAACTAATTATCAAAGTAATAGGCACTTTTATAATTCAAATTGCACATTATCTCGGACTAGTTCACTCGCATCGCCGGATGGAGGAATTCGTACGGGCGGGTTCTCACTCTGACAAATTTGATTATTCCTCACTTCGTGCCACTCTTACCACACCGGTTTCCCCGAAAATCTCTTCGCTATGGCCACGCGTTCAACGTTAACACGTCGAGATGTTAATCTCGCCGACAAAGACATTTCAACCATTTCCCAACCACGACAGAAAGTCACACGGATTCGAATCACGACAGACGGGCGTATTAAACCCATGGGGTCGGTTTGTAAGCGAGGAAACCGGCATAAATCCGAGACTGGATATGCTTGAAATTTGAAGATTGGCAGTCATAACCATCTACCGGGACAAATTTCTCCGTAAAATTGAAAAACTGTGGAAATTCGTGCGCGCCGCACTTGCTTCATTCAATTAACTCTCGTCGAGTTTAGGAGCATCAAGTCAGATTGAGATGACTGATTGAACTATAAGCTACGCATAAACAATATAACTACTGTTATTTTATTAAATTTCGATATTAAGTGATTCTTTACAAATACGATACTGTATGACGATACTGTAGAATTGTTGATATATGATCGAGCGAATGTTTAATATAAAGCAATGTTCCTCAACCTTTTTAACTTGTGTAACTTTTAACCTGTGATCTCTCCCTTTGTATGTAAGAATAATTAATAAATTTATTTGTATTTAATATGACAATATAACCATATTGGAATAATTAACATACATGGAGCCATATATATATATAGATTTGATTACACTTGGTAAGAGTATGTACCGTACAAAGCGATTCTAGCGATCTCTAACTATTCTATTCTATATCTTCTAGTGATATCTACCGAGTAGTTAATTAATTCCAAGATAGTAATGCCAATCACTAACTGACGATAACGTCATGCCGGTATGTGTGTGATTTGTCATGAAAGACCGATATCTCCGTATCTCTATTTCTGATAAGAGTTAGTTATGTAATATATATATGCGGGCATGTGCACACTATGTAACATGTTAAATGCAAACGAGATTATACGATATGTCGCCTAAGATCAATGACCATATTTATGTGTTGCCTATTGAAGAGAGTCTTTAAGAATGCGGTTTGATCGAGAAGTGGTAGAATTATGTGAGAATAGTCATCATTGTTATCATCTTAGTTATCGTTGTTATTATTTTATTTCTAGTTTATTCTTAAACGTGGTTTTCTTAATTTTTGTACATTTTACGAGTGGAAACCTACTTGTAATTATTATGTTATATTACTTATAACGTCATTGATGCGATGTTTTACAGCCCACATTTGAGATTCTTGGTGCAAGTCAAGTTCTCTCGAATGTTCGCTTCTCCATGTGCTTATTTCGTAACGTCTTTAACAGGATGCAGAATATTCAAAGAATTTACGCCGTGATACGGCTCCCTTTATGATAAACTTCCTTTACAGTGCGCTACAAGATGTTGGTAACACCCTAGGAAGAAAGAATATTGCTCTTGTTGAGATTGTTAATGTTTGACGTAGCTCCTTGGAAATTTATGAAATTACTTTTTCGTATTTATCCGCGAAATAGGAGGGCAATGTGAAATTTTCGGCTTGCTTAACGAAGAGCGAGGGTTATTCTTTCATCTGGTCGAAGAAGACAAGAGAACAGTAGCTGCCGTGAGAATTGGTATTTACGAGATTAAGTGGACAGAATTAGATGTCGTATAAAAGCGACAGTATCCAAGCTTTTAGAGAATAGCGTTCTAGAGAAATATAAATCATTCTTGTACTATCGTAAATATATTATTGTCTTTGGGTTGGAAAAGTTGCGTTTAAGGTCTAAGATTACTTTTAAACCACACATTACAATTTGAGGTAATAACTTAATTTAATGTATCATATCTTTTTTGCAACTTTTTATTTACTTTCTTTTCTATGTTATACTTTATCACTTAATATAAAGAATTCTAAATATTGAATTCGATAAACCATTCCGTAAGAAGTACGATAAAATTCGTGCATTAGGATTTTGTATGAGGAAAGCAGAAAGTTTCGGGCATTTCCTAGGTTTCTGCTCGACGACTATTTCACAATGGTTCCACCGATGCCTAAATTCCTTTTGCGTCTGACAGTCGGACAGCTATTTATGACATAACCGGTTACGTTCTCCATGAGAACTTGCTTAAGTTTCCTCGAGACATTATTAAAGTTTCGGACATTCTCAAAGGAATATCCTTACCATTATCCAATCTCTGCAATGTTTCAGTGACGCATAGCCTGCTACTATGAAATTGCAATTAAAATTCAGGGAATAGAAGTTCGACGTATTGTCCTCTGTCTGACATTGTGTGAAATATTTTTATACTCTGACATCTTCAAGATTCTCCCATTGTTTCCTTTTAATTAAGAATAACACTAATTGGCCGAGGACTCGCCATTACGACTAACTAAGTTCAGAATGCATTTGTTAGCCTGTAGGTCAAGTGATGTGCATTCTTGAAAAAGAAGTGTACGAATTTGCCACGTGCAACTGCAAACATTGATCCAAATATCGATACGATTTAATCAACGTTCCCCTACGAAGGTAAATGTTCCGAATTAAAAATTGATTTCCATTACATTTTCAGCAGAGGAAATACAGTAGTGATCTAATAGAAGGTTGGATCGAAATTCAATCTGAAACTGTATCGAAGTTAGCAGAAATAAAAGAAACTTTCTCCTTGAAAATTGCATGAAAAATGCGAATGGAAAGTTTTTATATCGTTGGGCGATTCAGCACGCGCGATTTAATTCTCTTTGAATCCGAATTCGTGCATTCCCTAAAACAATCTCTCGACGCAGCTCGAAACGTTAAAACTGTGGGATACGTATCGCAACTAGCAACTCCGCGGCTTCCCAAGTAGGTAATTCTATCGGCTCGCATAATTTTGCAGTTTAGGATATCCGACAAAATTAATTTCACCTAAAATCCCGGCTGATCTCTTTTCTTTTCTCGACGCGGTGAACAGACTGCGTTTTATTCCCCCAGAGCGTTGTAACCGGACAAGTGTTTTAACACAAGTGCGCGTATAATTCGCTGTTACACGACGTTATCGCACCGTTCTACCTCCAAACTTCGGGAAATTATGGATTCTCCAAACACCTGCTGCATGCCAATTAGACTACAGAAAAAATTTCGTTTCGTTTTCTTGTCGAATTGAATTGAAAATCATTTGATTTTGTTTGAAACTATTCAAGAAATATACAAAATTCCGTAAAATATAAGTATTTGGTTTTTTACCATCCACGAAATAATCGAAGAATCAAGTAATTAAGATTAAAGATTAACGATTTATACTCCTTTTTATAAATAAAGTCTATAGTCGGGATTGTGGCAGGGAGAAAAGTTGAAAAAACAGAGAGACGATTCTCTCGAATTTTTCCGTGGTCGGAATCGATTATTAAGGCATGTCACGAGAGCAAATAGGCAATTATCTTAGCGAAACGTAGCCGCACAAAATGTCGTGGCTTGTTCGTCAGAGGCTGAAAGCACGGAAACACGACACTTTCCAATTTGTTTCACGAAATTGTAGCGCCACGGCCGCCAAATGTTCAAACGAGCCTTGACCCTCGATCACGTGTATTGCGTTAGCCATACACGCCGGTCATCCTGCTTGTACCTGGAGCTGATAAAAATACTGATAGCATTTTTATGTTGTATGACGTTTTTAAAATTTTACACGACTCTCTTTCTCTCTTTTCAAACAAGTTTTTTTTTTTATTCCATTTAATAAACACACAACATTTCACACTTCATTTTCTATACTCGTTCAGATTCGTCGAGAAAAAATTCGTAATTAACTTAAAAGAATGATTTTACATAACAAATTTTAAAAAATCTCTGATACAATTCTATTCTAATATTTCTTACTTTAAAAAATTCCTAATTATTCTTATTATATAATCAACCATATAGATGAAGTAGTAGGAAAAGTATTATAATTTTGTGTCCATCAGTTTGTATCATTAATCTATATTAATCTGATTCGGTATAGTCACCGAATAATCCTAATATACTCTACTTTAATCCGATTAAATTCCATTATAACTTATGAAAATGAAAGTGATCGTTTTAATTAATTCGCGAATCTTTTGACGTTTTGTGAACAAAAGGACTATCATAAACATTATTTTCTGCGTTACTACCCGATTCTAGGAATTGAAATATTTCACGTCACGTAACAGCTGATTTACATCGACGTTTCGCGGTTGCGATAGGCAAGTTGACAAACCTGTCAGTCCCTGTGCCCATTAACATCGTTTCTCCGACTGTCTGTCGTACATCCAGCTTCAATTACAATTTATCCCCGTCACGAAACGCTATCACCAGCTATAGCACATTGTCGCTGAGTTTTCTTATCAATCGGAGAACGACTACCGCTTATCGTTAACCTCGACAGCCGACCACGACATTCAAAGTTTCCGCGGAGATTTACAGATCGACCACAACCAACGAAATTTCTTCTGTTCCCTTTCGATGGGTCGTTTCGTAACCATTCTCGAGCAATTTCTTCGAATATCGAGGAGATGCGATGCGTTTCGCTTGCCATGCAGCGACTAACCGCTCTCGATCCAATATTTGCGTGAGAAAACGGTGAATCGTCGATAAAGGAAGTAAAGACGAAAGGGTGAATTGAGATAGCGAATCTGTGAAGAGCGAAAAGGGAGCAACTGTCGATGTTTATGGAGATGTAAGTGAAATTTGAGCTTCTCGAGGAAAACAAGAAGAATTATTGGAAGTAGACTGCGGATGTTTCTGTAAATTTATATTTCTATGAATAGAACTATAGAAATGGAATTTACATAGAGATTCTTTTCGCTCTTCAAACATTGTATATAAAGAATATTTTATTTCGAATATCTTAGTTGTTTTTACAAGTTATGTGCGCTTCGTACATTTCTGCATAAAGTTTAAATTTCCCATAAATGTATCGATATTCGCAGCTTAATTATTTTGTGATGGATTTTCTTTCCTTTTCGTTGCAAGTATTCTAATAGAATGGACTCGCGAATCGGAAAGAAACCAGGCTTGTCAAGTGAAAATTTTCAATACTTTAGATGAAGATGCATTCTGGAGGTCAGAAGAGAAAACACGGTGGAGATATGTAGTATCATAAAAAATAATGTATGTTTTGATATATATCGCCGAATGAAAATTACCTGATTCTACAGAAACTTTCATCAAAGCTATTTTTCACCAGAAAGCACTTATTAAAGGAGTATTACATAATATTGAGAAAATCTGGTAATGTCGTGTCTCAAAGCAAAGACCAACTTCATAATTTTATTGAATACTGTTCTTTTGCTGTATTTTTGAGCATAACATTTGCAGTAATCGTAGTATGATGAATATTTTATGCAATATCACACATAATATAACATTATAAATTTTTTTTTTTTAATGATCAGAATCTATGAAACAAAAGTTACATATGCTAAAATATCTTTTTCTCTCTTGGAATAAAATCAATACGGGCCCAAGAGCAGAATCTTTTCTTTTAAGGATTCATTATGTGTAATCCAGTTCTTTTTACGAAAAGATAAATTGGTATCATTTGAATTTCGTAAACGAGATGCGAACAGAGGTGTCTTTGAGGATCAATGGAAAGTACCGATTTAATGAAATTATTAAAAAATGAGGATCGTTTTGGCGACCAATTAATTTTTATTTCTTCAGTTAATTGCCAATGTCGAATTTTTCTGCAAAAAGTGGAGAGGTGAGTTTCGAAATGCTAAAGGGTCGATTATTATATCGATAACGCGATTAATGTTTTACGCGAGTCAGGAAAAGTGGGGATGAAAACGTTAAAGCGATGCAATATAAAAATAGTAATTACGTTTCGACCTTTTTTTACCTTCTTTCTCCTACAGTTACACCGTACAACATTTTCGAATTGCATGTGCAATCTTTGTGCGATAAAATTTTCCGATTCTGTTGAACGCATCTGCTCGTTCCTAAAAGATTCTATTTCCACGAATTACATTACAAAATTTCTAAATACATCGACACTGCAGAATAATACTAGATCTTTGATTATCTAAACTAATCTCTAAGTATTGTATAGTATAATTATAAAAATAATCGAAGCATTGAAATTTAATAAAATATCATACTTTATATATTGGCAATATTTTCTAATAATTGGATAACAATTAATTTTAGAAATAACAGGAATATTTGAAATGTCTAAATCTGTAAATAAAGATGTTTGAACTATCTTTATTACGGAGAAAATCGTCCTCTGGAATATTGCAAACGTTGATCCTCTCTACGATGAAGCATCATATGGTCAACATATGAGAGGTGGATTAGTCGATGGTCGTATTTTGTGCGATGAAAAAGGACATGATAAACGGTAGGGGTGAATAAACGAGAGCTTAGAATTTGTTGCGTGGAAAGTGGATACTGGGACCACGAATCAGCAATCCATCGTCAGGGATACTGTGGACGTTGCGCAAATACGTTACATTCATATAACCCATGAATTTCCTTTTGAAGAAACATAGTTCTGTGTATAGGACGAGAATTCTTGTTAAAACGAAACGAATAACTGGAATGTACAACGCAAATGAACGATTCGTTGACACGAATATTCTGATATAAAATCCTTCGAAACTCTTAACAGAATTTTATTCTTCTTCTATAAAATGAATGACATAGAAATTATTTCGTGTTAGTTGGATTTTAAAGTAGATATTGTTAAAGGGAGGAATAAATGAGAGAAAATAGCGTTGAGATTGAACCTGAAACAAGGTAGTTGACCTTAAAAAATGTAACGTGTATTTTTTGATAACGGAATGATTTATGGTGGTTGATAAATCGGCCAGCCAGGGACGAAGAAAGGGCAATCCCGCGGTGAAAGCTGTGATTCCAACCGGCGATCGCGAAATCTTTTTTCCGGTTTGCTCGCGTGACGTTACCTTAACCGTGAATTACCATTTCACGCGCGAGCCACGACAAGTCGGACTGGAAGATCGATGGAGGGGCAGTGGTAATCCGAAACTTCGCCAAGAACTCGAAATCTCTGACGGTTCGTTGCGTGACTATCTACCGCCCATAAATTGTCATTGTTTAACACCTTTTCCCCTCGTTTGATTAGCTGTCGAGATGCCGAAAAGCTCGCGTTATTCCACTATTTAAGTTCCTTTATTTCGGTCAACTAAAATACGATTTTTTTTTTTTTTTAGAAATGTACTATACATGTAGAATATAAGTAAACGCACGGATTAAATTCTTGTAGAATATAGGCAACTAGTAGAATTTAATTAAAAGTCTTCTCGTAAAAAAATCATCAGACAGTTAAAAATGTAAAATACTTTCCTCGTTATATTAAATATTTAAAACTTGAAACGCTTCAGTTGAGGTTTATTTCAGGTTTTGTATCAGCAACGAGACATCCCACGGTAGCAACTTTTTGTGACTGTAAACCGTAATTACAACTTCTTCGTAAATTCTTTTACTACTTCTCCCACAAGTACCCTTATGATAGTTCTACTCTTCAATAAAAATGAAGCGCCATCAGGATTCATGTACAATCGACTCCAACAAACAAACTGGATTAACACGCTTAGAATTCACCGCAAAGCGAACTGCAAATTGAAACATTTCCCCGATCGTGCACATCCTATTTACTATTTCCCGACTGTAATCTGCCCGACTTACCAATTTCCTTTTTCCTCCTCTCCCCTCCCCGAGGAGAAGATTCGCTGTAATCATCGAAATAACAGAGACGCCAGACGCATTCGTCTTCCCCATCATCGTCTTCCACTTTCTAATTTCATTCCGGCTGTAATTTCGTTGCAGCTTCCACTATTCTCGTCACTTATTTCCGCTCACGATCCTTCCACACACGTGTATACACACACTCGTACGCGTGCGCGAGCAAGAAAAGGGATTGGTCACGGCGAAAACGTCGACAGAGCAAACATCGTCTCTCTATCGTAAAATTTTCGCCGAGAATAGGTGGCTATTACGATCATTGACGAAGCACCGGGATATCTATCTTCGACGCTGTTGTAAAATATCGCCGATGAAGTCCGCCTCGAACTCTTTTATCATTGCCGAGACGCTCCTTTTACTCGAGAACGTGGTACACGTTCCGCCAGAAAATTGAGTCGAGTTCCACTATCGGAAGAAACTTCGTGACATCGGATCAGCGCACGTTACATCGTCGATTGTGTCGATGTCATTTATTTCCAACTTCTTCGAAATCGCTGCTTTGTGGCGAGCACTGTGCTTACCGACGCCCAGCAGCCACGTCGTCGCGAGCTTCATCCCGGATTTCCTGGCAAAAGAATTTACCACTGACAATCTCTATGCAACGCAAGATATCGAGCTAGTCTCTCAGTTTTCGAGAGTTCGCGGTATCTTCGAAATAATTTTTAGTTGGGAAAAATTGAAAGAATAAAGAAATAGAGCGAATGGTATCTTTACGAGATGTAGTTACAGTTTTTAAAAATTAATTTCACCGTGTCGTATAATCTGTCATGTACAAGTACAATTACAACGATTTTAAATTACCATGTCAATTTTGTAATTAAACACTACATTTACATCGTTTCATATTAAAAATAGATAAGTTGTTAAACGTATAGCTTCGAAACGGTTGTGTAAATTGTGAATTAAATCTTGTAGTGAAATTCTTCAACCGGCAAAAATGCAAAAAGACAAAAATGTGAAATCCACTTGGAAGCACCGTGTCGCCGAGTATCGTACGATTCCGTTTAAAAAGTGATTGATCGATCGGTTACATAAAACACGCCTCGTTGTCGGAACGAAATCAATTCGACATCGTCGATGCGTTGCCTTAGCAAATTTCCATGATCCTCGATTGCCAACAATCTCTTGTAATATCGATCAGCTCTTACGACACAGACCCGCGTTATACCGATCGAATATACGATCTGTGTATCGTACCGATAAGTACAGTTACAGTTAACTTTTAGCGATCTTCGATACGCAAACTGCGAAATTGAGATACGTAATGGACATACAATCGAAGCGGTGTGCCGCAATTGTATCCAAGCAATCTTCGTGCTTGCAAGCTGAATCTTGTGTTTCGGAAGGCATTTTCGACGGTAAAGAACCCTCGAAGCAAAACCATCGAAAGGGATGGAGAACACGATAAGGAACGAGGAAGTTTAAACCCTAAGTATAGTTGGTGGAAGAGATATAGCGTGGTCGTGAAATCGATCAGATGCTAAAATTGATATATTTGGGAGGTTGAAACATGTGATTTGAACCATTTTTGACCACGTAAGAAAATATAATCTGTTTCAGACCCGCATGATACCATATTCTTGTTATCATCTTGTGATAAATAGATTTATAGAAATAAATTCTTTGCTTTTTGCGACCTGGAAATACTAATTATACAATATATCTATATAATGAAACTGAGAATTTTATATTTATACTACTTTCTTGCGATAAAGAAATTTATAAAAAGTGAAAACAGATGTTTTTTTTATAATTTTCCTAGTCTTTCGCCTGTTACAAGTAACAATAATCAAATATTTTAATGTGAATAATAATCACGCACCTGTACAATGAAATCAAGAAATTTATAAAAAGCGAAGTCGATCACGCCGACTTCTGGGAAGTTCATATAAGGAAAACGAACGACGACGATATTTTAGACGTTTGAAGTTGTCACAGATATTTTGACGCTATCGATCGGCAAATATAATTACCAAGCGTTTTAATACGTCTCTTAGTCTGTGTGTCGTTAGGCAGGATTGGTCGAGAGTTAAATGAGAGGGTGGAAGCTAACTGCTAGCAGAATGAAATAAAGAAAGTATCCTGATTAGAATGTTGATTCCAGCGACGATCGATGCTCCGTTTTTGTCAGTGGATTCCTTCGTGCCTCGGTTACGAGATCCAAGGAAAAGTTTTCAGCCAGGAGAATTTTCGTTTGTTAATTTATGGTACTCGCGTTGAATCGAATGGAAGATGAGATGCAAAGAAAGTAGAAAGAGTGACATCGATAAGTCCTCTCTTGAGAGGTTCAGAGGGATAAATGCCTGTCAGAGAGAACGTTGAATACAGCGACATCGTAATTCGATCTTGCCTGTATGCATTGCAAAATTTTGTAAGAAATTTGATTTATACAGCAAGAGGTATCATGAGATAATTAATTCGATGTAGCATGGATGGTCGCTACACAAAGCAAGAAGCCGGAGAATGCTACGAGTTGAAGAAATTGAAACGAATAGTTACAGTCGATTAAAAAATTCTTTCAACAGGATTTAATATGCACACAGACACGTTTACAAGTACGAGAATATTTGCTGATCTTATACAGAATGACGCAGTTAGAACTTTGTATTTACACAAGATAATAAGAATGTAAAATACACGGCAGTAAATTATGGAAATTTGTTAAGCCTTAAAGGAAAATAACGAATTAAAAATTATATATTACGTTGGCTTTCTGTATACAATTTTTTTATCTAGATCTGGCTTGAGGATAAATAGCCTAAAATTTAAATTCGACATTATCTGCAATCTGCGATCTGCAATCGATTACAACATCCGATCGATTGACGACATATAAAACGCAATAATAGAAAAATAGAATATCAAATATAAATATAATCTAAGATCTAATAATACACGTATAACATTAACTTCACTTTCTATTGATTTTCCAATCATCGTGAATTATTTCCTAATAATTTGTCGGTATTAGCTTATTTTTCTATAGACGTCCTAAAATTATTAATACGAGTGGACTCATAACACAAGAGTAAAGAAAATACATTTCTCAGGAAAGTACATAAAATCCGCCCTCGTCGAATGAATCTCAAAATCCGAAGAGGATAAACACGAGTAGGAGATGGTAGTGTAGCAACTTTCTCAATCTCCATCAAGCATAATCCATCGTCGAGCCCTGTGGAAGAACATCGTGCAAATTTACACCGGTTATACACAAATTCGGCGGTTTCCCTGAAGATCCCCAATCGACATACAATCCCAATCATCTGCAGTCCCCTGAAGCACAGAAACAGCCCTCTGTATTTTCCAGGAAAGAGAGCAGCCAAAGGAAGCAGAACCGAAGGGGATCGTCTCATTAACGAAGTCAGAGTTTCCTCTCCCGTTCTTAATTCCAATATAATCGAGATACCCTGCGGCAGCAAACGTCAACTACGGCTGTAACGTCGAACTGGCACCACACCCTCTCTTCATTTCCTCTGGTTCGACGCGCTGGCTGCGAAAAGCATGAGCGTCGTGCGACATTCGAGCCAGACGACGCGACGGAGCTAAAAGAAAGCGTGGGCAATTTCAGCGGCATTTATTAGTCTATTAAAGTGGCGGTATTCAAGCTTTCACTAGCCACTTAAAGCGATAACCAAAATTAGCCGGCACGCAGATCTGTTTACACGCGGACACTGCCTGAAGAGTCGACGTGGAGGGAAAAAGAGAAAAGGAGAAAGGAGACGGAAAACATACGATGAAAGGAGTAAGAAAAAGCGAGTGAAACGTGGAACGATGCTAGACGAGACAAAGTACAGAAACATAGCGAAAGATGGTAAGGGATAGAGAAAGGGTGACGGAAGGAGAAAGAGGGTGGGGGTAAAAGCGTGTGCGTGGTATACAGAGGGCAGGAACACAAAGAGGGGTAAAGTCGACGAGGCCGCGCAAGGGGCAAAGCGGTTCACGGGGGTGGGTGTGCGAGGATGGTTGGCTCGGTAGGCGGTGGTGAGGATCGGGAGTGGAAGGGAAAGGAGGAATAAATGGGGACCGACGCAGTCCTGTCGGGAGCGTCACAGCGGGCAGACGCTCACCACCGACGCTTCTCTCGCTCGCCTCGCCTCGCCTCGCTCATTCTCTCTCCCTCCCTCCCCCTTCGCTGTCTTAACCACCATCTCGTCATCTCCATCCAGCAACAGCCGAGTCGCGAGACGGACCATCAGCCTCACCCTATCGGTTGCTCGGATACGCGTGTGGCCTCTGTATTTGCCTGCCGAAGGCGCAATCCCCTTGCTCCGTTGTCTCGGTTTTTGCCGCCTCGTGTACGCGGCCGTGTATTGCCTTTGTTTTTTTTTCTTTTTTAATTATACATTTGTCTGTCTCTCTTTTTCTCTCTATCCTTTCTCTTTTTCTCTGTTTCATATTTCTGTTCCTCCTTTCCAATTACGTTTCCTTGGAATCTATTCTCGCCGTTGAAATCCACCTTTAAAATCCTGTCGTTTTATTACGTTTCTCGTCATTGCGATTCTTACCTAAGTTGCCGTAATTCCGAACGAACCAGCCGAAAATGCGCTCTCGAAACCGCTTTCGGTGGCCGCGTGATTCTCCACGGAGATTATCAGTGAACTTGTGATACCACGGACCAACAGTGTTTGAGAAAAGAGAAGATACCAACCGCTGCCTAATGAAGAGACGATCGCCGCGAATCCTAGAACACTGGCTATCGACCGGTGATCAAGGCGAAGAGCAACTCGTATTCCCCCGTTGTGTTGTTCCCTCCGTCTCATCCACGACGCCGCTCGAACTGTCACGAATCAGACGTGCGGTTGTCCCATGGTGAATTTCCA
This sequence comes from Bombus huntii, assembly GCF_024542735.1. Taxonomy (NCBI): domain Eukaryota; kingdom Metazoa; phylum Arthropoda; class Insecta; order Hymenoptera; family Apidae; genus Bombus; species Bombus huntii. Next base: position 9,542,457 of record NC_066240.1, read on the forward strand.
TTTACCTCGACGAGCCGAGTGTACCCGCGATCCAGATATCGTCGATCACTGCCCTGGTGTACGAGGTAGATATAAAGGATCAGTGATCGATCAGTGGGAGAGTTTCGACAGATGGGTTCGAGGGAAGGAATAGTGGAAAGGTCTCGTAATACTTCGGGGAGTGTATACAGTTCCAAGCACGCGGAACTCGCTCCCCTTAAAACGTGACAACCGTGATCGAGTTTGGGGTAACAGTGTGACGATGTTCGATTCGACGCGTGTCGGACGCGACCTCGATGAACATTTCTCGATATGCCTGTCGTGTATTCGATGTGACACGGCAGGATGATCTCGACGTGACGTTAGGAGACAGAAATTATGATTTCACGCTCGTTTGGAATTGCTTATTGCGATCGCGGACAAAGAAATTCCAAAGGTAATAATGGAATTCGTTATGGAATAGAGTTCGAAGTAGAAGGAAGTGATGATTTTACGCTCGTTATCGAGATTGTAGAAAATGGCTTAAAAGCGCTCGTTACCTTCCGTTATAATAAGATGAAAGTTGCAAAGAGACGAACAAAGATCCTTCGCGTCCGATGATGCTGAATATTGAACGGAATTTTCCGCTTGCTCTCGTGGAGCATCAATTAATGAAATTCGAGGTTTTCGAGTTATTTTAGGGATGAATTGCCACGGGTCACGGTGAAGCTTTGCGATGATTAACAATTCAAACTTAACGGGCTATCTATTGGTGAGTGCAAACGATTTCAGTCGACAATTAAAAGCGCAACTGGAGAAATCGTTGGTCAGGGGTTGTATCAATTATTTCGCAAGGATATCAGTTTTCGATTCGTTTCGATTGAGACCTTGAAATGACACGCTGTCCGTCTGCGGAAATAAACCGGTCGAAAGAAGCTTTATTCTTAGAAGTGACGAGGAAAGTTAAGATCAGTTCCATTCTATTGAATAATTTGTACGGTTTCCCCACAATGAAATCGATGAATAAGTAATAGTCTTCAATTAGGTGGCATTTCATTGCCACCAGGAGTCGTTGAATAATACCAGCGATGAATAATGCTGTTCTTCGATTATTCATGTTTCCCATCCCTTCGAGAATTTTGTTCAACGTTTAATTGTCAATAAATAATTCGATCAATCTCGGCGTAGATTCCCGTTTTCTTTTAATTCAACGTTAATTCGTTGTCTTTCCATATTCTACTCTTAGATGATAAAACTCAGTTACTTATCATTTATTCGTTAATGGTTGAGGCTTGAAGTTATTTTTACTGAACAAAGCGTTCTAATGTACCTTGATATCTTATTTTAATTTAACTATAAAACAGTAGAAGAACCGTAAAAGAGTTGTTAAATGTATCACAGATAATATTCGATATATTAAACTTCTATCAAACATGTTGCTGATATACTTCGTGTGTTTCCATGAATATCTGCATATTTTATTTACATAAATATCATATGCTTTTTATATATTTAAAAACACCCGCAGTCTATTTAACAATTTAAAATTTAGAGTGCTCAATTTCCTTCCAAAAAGTATCTGCAAATTATTAAATAATCCTACATTTAACTAGTTTGATTCAAACGTAATAAGGCTATATTTACGAACGTTCTTCTAAAAGCAATTATTTTAGAAAGCAGTACACGGATGGAAATGTTTTCCCCGCTCCTTCGAGCAATATCGAATGTTTCGATGCTGTACAGCGTTTAAATAGTCGATCACAACTTTCTGAATATTTTCAATTCTATGAAAATAACGATCTTTAAGATGATTTTTAACCTTCGGGAATAAAAGGTTTGTGACACTATTATCATTTTTTTCGACTGTTAACAATTCGTTGACTGATAGTGAAGCGACAACTATTAATGAAATAATCAAATAATGAAATGTGGGTGTGTTCTTATGATGCAGCATTTTCATGACACGCGATCATTTATTTGGATCCTTTTGTACAATAATTTATCAGATAACAGTATTAGTAAATTGGAATGACCTTTCATGATTTTATAATTTTGTATCAAATAGAATACTGACATAACTTGTAATTTCATTTGTTTTTATTACCAAACTTGTTACTGTTAAGTAGATGATACAACTTTATTATTATTCAGCTTATTAATACTGGTAACTTGCAGCTTACGATTTGCAAAACTTCACTAATGATATTATTTCCTGCAAAGCGGCATAATTGCTATGATGTATTTTATATTATTCTTTATCAAGGAAACCAGTTCAGATCAGTTCAGAACGTAACTTGAATATATATCCCAATAAAATATGCAGATCATAATAATTCGTTTGTAACTTGTCTTGATTACCAATCTGAGTTACAAAGAAAGGAGTTTCGTACATTTTGGATCGGACCACGTACATACCAATTATCCACAAACGTTGGCTTCATCCTGCTGTCATAAGCAGTTCGTATAACACGCTGACAATAAGACCGGTTTCAGGCGAGGATACGCACATGATATACACTGAACATACACTTACAGCGTACTCCAATGCAAACGTTCACACGACGATTCTCGTGAGACGCAACATCACGATACTCATCTCGTGTATCTTGACAACGATACATTTCGTATGAAGGTGACAGACAAAACATTAAAACAAACGGCGACATTCGCACGGTACGCTCGCGATACACGTACCGCGATACGCGTATCTCTGTATGAAACCGGCGTAATACGCGTAGAAAACGACGCAGGGGTCATTTACCAGGCAACCAATCGCGATATTATTACGACGTGCTCGAAATTCCTATAAAAATGGAAGCAGTGCGGGCCGCTGTTCGCCGACATGGTTCAATTGATTTAAAGCGCAATCAAGGTCGGCCGGCCGTTTAAATTCAGCCTCTGGACGACATCCGCCACTCTAAATAAAGGCCTCGAATCGCGATTTACGGTAAATCAAGACGAGCCGCGTCATTGCATTACATAACTTAATTGCAGAACTGTAGCTGGCTTTCGGCGAAATTGCACACCGTCTACGTGCGTCTCTCTGACCGTGTATCAAACAGTGTCCATATTCACAAGCACTGCATGTACGTGTGTGTGTGTTTATCCAACGTCGCAACTGGAACGGGTTTTAGTAAAATTACCGTCATTGCTAATGGACCACGGGACGACGTTGGTTTCCTTTTCCTCGACATATCGATGTATCGAGGCTACATTAACTTTAATGAATCTATGTAAGAGTAACGATTTAAGTTCCTTGTATCTTTGATCGCGTGTCGAGTGGCGATTTGCAATTTTCAAACGTTCTTCCATTCTTTTCTGCCTTCGTTTAACTCCCATAATGGAAAGTGGTCGAGCGGGATCGGGATTGAGTCGAGATTGAATCGTTGATCGCTTTGCCAAGCGGATTAATGTATTTCATTAAGGAGAGCGGCCACGGAAATTTGTCCAGGCCACGATATAATTGCTTACGTAGATCATACGCGCCTCTGGTTTAGGAGTGGTTTATGCTGGATTTCTCTTTGGTAATTGAATTATCTTGATCATGTAAACTACGTTTCCTTAACCATCCTTACGTTTTCGTACATGGAATGCCAACATTCTGGCTTTTTTTGAACGTTTAAACGCGAGTTAAATTAAAACCACGGTGATTATATTCAGGATTTTCTCTGCATATTTCTTTCTCCTGTTTGGGACATCGTACGAAATGAGCATTTCTATAGTTTATGTCCTACAAGAGTAAGTAATGTAATTAACTCTGCCGTGAATTTTTATGTCTCAATCTCGCTATCATTTTAATAAAAAAAAGTGAATATTTCATAAAATTAGCCTATGTATACGATAAGGAATCCTGGATATTTCGATTGCTGAAAAAAAATCTAGGGTACAATAGGCAAATATTATTTTTATTATTTTCCATTTTTAGATCTTGAAGTTTCTCTTTAGTAGCTTTCATGTTCTTTTAACGGTACACGGAATTATTTCGAGTTATGCTACTTTTGAGATATAGTCGTATCACGGCACTTTGTTCGACTTCCTAATACGCTAATGATTAACATTCACATAACTTAGTAGTTGATTATCGTAAAATTAATAGAAAACAGGTGGATTGAAGATAATGTACATAATAAAAAATTAGATATTCCAATATTGTAATGAAGTTTAAGTAGATTAACATCTACCGCGAAATTACAAAAGTACACATTCTAATCAGTGTGACCTAATTTCTTAAAGACAGTCCCAGGATGTCTGGCACCCTCCATTAGTCGCGATGTTTCTATTAGAACAGTGGTTTTTCTTTCATTACTTAACTAGATTACTAGGAAGAAATATGGCTACTAGGCTTTTACCCAGAGTTGGAATTCTTAATCGGCTTTTAAACCGTACAGAGAGGGTGTAAGGCAAACGATTTCGTCTTAACTAAGAAAATTCAAAAAACCAGATCCGAAAGCAGACTCTCGTTAGTTTAATAAGCGTCTTCGAACTTCACTGGGACGATCAGTCTTCAAAACTTGATCTTTATTTTTCAAATTTGCATTTTTCGTGATATAAATCATAATACAATAAAAATCATACGTTTTCTTGTTTAATCCACATATGATGGAAATACTAAAATTAATATTTATTAGGAAATTAACCATTATTAAACATAATGTTTAAAGAAACGTGTAGTTTTAAGTGATAGTGCGTGTTACGATGGCAAAGTTACCAAAATTAATACTTATTTACAAAAGCACTTAACAAACAATTAAATTTCTTCAGTATAGAAGAAGTCCAATTCCCAATACAGTTTAGGAATAATAATCCAGCATAGCGGTACAAAAGAAATATCGACACGTTCTAAAAATAATATAGGTTGCTGGTACGACAATGATCCCTAAAGATCCGCAGGAAGAGCTAAAAGGGACACAAGAATTCTTTCCTCCCTTCGTTCCTTTGGGATAAAAACGAGTGACCGTATCTCGGAGAATCCCGTTGGCATCTTTTTCCTCGCAGGCTTTAACGTTTCACCAAATGAAACATTTGCTTCCAGATCTTATGTCGAACCCTTCTATCGATTCCTAACGTATTTATTATAAAAAGATGTATTATTTTGATTCGTAAAAACGAATGTAATAATACAAGGACACATGTTATCGTGCTTCCTAGTTATCTGAAGTTCTTCCGTAGAGAAGTATAGTTTGAACAACATTGATGAAAAATAATTGACAAAATAACTGATAAAAGAAATCGTTTCCCATAATTCAGAAAACGAGGCCTTCAACGAGACAATTTCACTCTACATTCTTTACTTATTTTCGTACGTAGAGTAGTTTCTAGCTAATCGTCGTATACATATATACTTGACAAGCTTTTAACCGTTTGTGTCCCAGGGGTTTTTGAAACAACAGGGTCGAAAAATCCGAAACAGCGCGATAGCGCTTGTTTCAATCGATTGCGAAAAAAAAAACAAGCGGCGTAATAGTGCTCGTCGTATTTGTTATTTTTATGAAATACATCTATATTATTATATATTCGTACTATTAGTTTCTATATATTTCAAATTTTGTTCAATAAAAATTATTGAGAAGATGACAATGAAATACAAAATACCGTCAGTCGTCCATAGCGTTCAAATGTACTGGGACTTTTCGACACAAGTCTAAACAGCGCGATCGCGCTGCTTGGAACTCAAACAATTAAACTCGATTTTCTCAAAAAACGAAGCGTCATATGAATCAATTTTATTCTATATGCCCGATTTCTATTTTCACGTGGAATCACCTTGTATCAAGTTGTACCGCCAGTTACCGGTTACTCTGCATAACGTGGCCGAGGAACAATTTAATTTAACCATCGGAAGGTAACGAAGTAGGCAAGCAGTAGACTATAGGTAGAAAAAATTCTCTCACATCGTTGTATATACAGAGAAAGGGAAAGTGCACCGTCGTTGAACTCTGACTTTTCCAACGAGTGCTTTTGTTTTGTTTCGTTGTTCGGCCATCAGCTGGGAAGTTCATGCTTCTTAAATACCACGACGAATACGCTCAAAGAATGGCAGACCGGCTACACTAAGTATTCGTAATTCCCAGTTCCCCTTCTACTCAGGGTTAAAAGCTTTTTTTAACGGTTCTTACACACCGCCACGCGAAATCGATAAACTCGTTATTGTCGCTTTATTTCCGAAGCCGGGATTACAGGCGCAGGTCTTGCTGCCGTAGAAGAGAAAAGAGGAAGGTGAAAAGCGTGGTAGAACGGATTATGGATATCGCTTCGTCGACGCAAAACGAATTTACGAGCGGCTCGTCTGCAGCGAAGCGATATCGGCGAGAATAGAGAAAGTTAGAGTGTAAAAAATTCGTATGGAGAATCAAAAATTCAGAGAGATACTTTTTGCAAGCAATCGTGATCGGTATTAGTTGCTAGCGATAGATACTATGTAGCATGGTTTTTGAACGACGAGCGAAAAATTAATCATGCCAGGTGTCATCCATTATTCCGCGCCGTGATCTCGTCACGGTGATGAAATATTGTTTGCGGTGAAAAAAACGCCTGGGACAATTTAATCGGGCGACTACTTCTGCGCACAAAGAAACAATAAAGAGAGAATGAAAGAGATATATACCGTGCAAACACGTTGATCGATAGGCGATCGACGGAGAAAAAGTTCGTCACTCTGTCTTTCCTCTCCTTTTTCTACTTTCCTTCCCTTCGTTGACATGTTCTCGGCGTGATTTATTGCTGGACGTACGGTGTTTGTTGGTGTAGGTACATATTTGATTGATTGACTTCGAAGATGTCGTTTTCCTAATTATGACTAAACCGTGGATGTTTATATACGTTCAGATTTTGATAAACGTAACTGATGAAATGAAAGGAAAAAAGAAATGCATTTCACTTGCTAATTATTATGATAATTGCTTTTTGAATGTTTCTGTATATCACGTACAATCTACATTTTTAATGCATAGACATCACCGAAATTGTAGATATACAGGTAGACATACGAAATTTAATAACAGTACCTTTACATCGAACAGATTGAAATTACAAATAATCAATATTCCAGATAAATATAAATAAAACAAGAAATATCAGACATTTTTAACCACAATACGTAGCAAAAATTCTAGCCAACTCGTTTCGTTACAGTTTACGACGAAGCAAAACCAAGCTCTTAGCTCTGGCACTCGTAAATTTTTTTTAAATCGCAGCTAAAATTTTAAGATCCTCGCTCCAACTTGTATTTACTTTTATTGCCCCTCGTCGCGTACAATCTTCAAGTTCCTTCAAACATCTGCATTTCTCCGCTTCATTAAACAAAAACGAACATTCGCGAAGGAAAGTGTACTCAGACGGACAAGGAGATCAACGACAATAATTACACGTATTGTTTCAAAATTTTATTACACTATTTATCGCATCGCATTTGTACGAAATTGTTCCTTTTTCAAATTGAGCCATGTCAGAAGTTGCTCGTACGCCACGAGATCTTTTATTATTTTCCGAGTGAAAAAGTGACAAAAATGTCAGTTCGAGGGTTTTTGATTGAGTTACATTTGGAAGCGAACGCACGAAGTGGCGCTTGTCATCGAAAGATAATTTCTCGGGCGTACAAATAACAATTTCAACGGTGTAAATTTTTCATCGTCTGTCGAACGCCCGACCACACATGTTAAAAGCGATTCATGTTAATCCGTGGGATCTTCTGAACCGGCCAGTTACATGCACGTATATGCGATAGAAAACGCGCGTTCGAAACAGACACGAAACAGAGGAAGAAACGATGAAAGGCAATTTTTGTTCAAATCACGCAATTTTCCGTTTCACCATTACTACGATAAAAAATATCGGAGACAAAACTGTTTTTATGTATCGAGAGGAAACAGCATGGACATCGCGAAACGCAAATCGCTTCAGTTTTTATCGATCTATCGCAACCTCTTCATTTTCGTTAAAAAAACCATACTTTTGTAAACTTCTTTATAATTTCATATATGTAATTAGTAGATAAATATTTTTCTTACTTTTCATACTGTCACATCTTTTTCTATAAATTGTTTCATTGTAAAATAATGAGATTTACCAGTGTGCGAAATTTCATCTATCATATTAGGAATAGTTCGAAAATCTTGTACTTCCCTTGTTCATATTTAATTCAAATTAAGATATTTAAAAATAAAACGAAGACAGGAAAAAATTAAGAAAATTAAAATGTCTACCAGACACGATAATTTTCCCACTGGCAAAAAATGTCAACCAGTTGTAGCCACGGACTTCCTTTTGTCTCGGTTTCGTTTTCAAAGGGTTGTCGCGCTTTTTTCCCAAGTTCTTCGCTTATTTTGCACCGTTTCCGTACAGCATTCTACATGGCTAAAAAACAACAGACCCCGACTATTCCACCGTTGCAAGTGTTCCACCAAAGACGCAATGTAAGCTCTTTAAACGGACTTCGAAATTAGTTAATTAACTCCATTAAACATTCCCGCGTTTTTCTTTCTTTCGTTGTTATTTTTTAAATGCGTGCCAGGGCTAGGAACACTAGCTAGGTTATCAGATTTTATCATTCTAACTTCTAAGTATTCAATTAACTAATTGCTCGGCCACTCAGTCGGATTATTTTCAAACCTAAACACACAATCATCTCTATAAAATCGTATTCTGTAACAATCGAAAGAAACAAAATAAAATTCGAAATGACCTGTAGTATCTTATTGATAGCGATATGAAATTCTTTATGACTTCACGTACAAAATAATGTTGGTAGTGTACTGTCTAGGAGAGTGACTTACTTAAAGATTTTAAGGATAATGTTAGGAATTCAAAATAATACTTTTTTAACCCTTTTCTTTAGTAATAAACAATATTTTATTAAACACCATCAAAATTCAAGGATTATTATACAAGAATTATAAGAAATGAATTATTAAAATTGGATCATAAAAGAAAAAGATTCGTACATTATAAATTACAATATAAATTGTTCAGTAATTAATAACTCCCTACTTCTTATTATCTCGATCCATTAAAGAGTAACCAGAGAAATTAACACGCGGAACAAAGCATTATTGAAACTAATCATTATTTTAACAAAACAATCTCATCTTATTAGTAATTTCCACTTTATCTTTATTTTTAATAAAGCAGTAAGCTTACTACTAAGCATTAGGGGTGGTTTAAACAGTTCACTTTAAACAAGACAAGACAAACGATGCTTAAAGTACGGTTCCTTAAACAGGGCCGATAATCCTCTGAAACTTGCCAGCGACAATCGTGCGTCAAACATCGTCAAGTTCTAAACACGGTATTCCAAAGGTGCTTAAGAGCAGCGTCGTCCCTCGATGCGCAACGGTCATGTCTTCGAGAAACTTCTGTCCCTATCCCTCGAACCCCTAGAGAGCTCGCGAAATTTCCTGAAAATTTCGTCAAAGGAGGAAATAACTCGACCAGTTAACTCGTCGTAGCCTGCAGCCGTGCGTTCACGAGGGAATCACCAGTGACATTTCAGAGGGCGAACCATCCCGAAGACCGAGAAAACGAAGACGAGGAAAAGGACGGTGCCACTCTGGGTTTCCCGCCGTCTCGTCAGGTGTGTGAAATCTCTGCGAGCGATCGCGAGGCGCGGACGCGCGCGTTATATCGTGCGGGTCGATAAAATTCTAAAATATTAACGAGTATCGGCGCGGTCGCGGGACACGTTCCACGCGAATCGAACAGTGGAATCGTGTGCACGGCTGGCATTGAGAGCCAGCGCGATAACGGAGAAGAAAAGAAGGAGAGGTGAACGCGGAGAACGGATCGATATCGCCCGGTGTCGAGAACGATTCGCGACGCCGGACCGCAGTTAGGGAGCCGGATGAAAGTTGAAGCAGGACGAGACGATCGAAAAGTACCACCATTGAGGAGGTAAAGAATCGCGTACTTCGAGCGGAAATCGAAGATTGCCGCTCTTCATCAACCGCGACAACCACCAAGTGATTCCAGCCCATTGGCCTAACATTACTGTGGAGTTGTAAAGAGGCGATAGATACATGATGAATAACGTGGTGAATATTCGCGCGCTTTTAAAGGGGACGTGAATAATCCGTGGTTCGTCTAAGATTCAAGAGGATAACGAAAGTTCCTCTGAGATTCGATGAACCAGCCGTCTTTCCAGCGTTCGTAATCGACGTGTCCCGTTCGATCGAGCGATGAACGGTGAAAACACAGGCTTAAACATGAGTGAAACAGTGAATCCTGCTGACAAACGATTACAGGCCGCGATGCAACCAACGGAACGCGGTACGTTTAGTGAAGTGCATCCTGGCAAACAAACAGAGTTACCGCGTTACAGTGCCAGCGACATCCCGGCCTCGGCGGACCTGACTTGAGGAGCCAGGCGAACAAACGTAGATGTCACTGAGAAGGTCAGTATTAGGAAAGTCGAAGAATTTTTGATGAGAGGTTGCATGGATAATTATCCGTTTTATAGACAATGGGAATCGTGTTCTTTAGCAATTAAAGTCACACGCATGGACGATTTAAAAATATGTTTGTATTTCTGGAACGTACTGTTATACAGAGAAGATTATGTCTTATTAAGACTCGATTCAATTCTAATTGTAAATTAATATTTAACTAGCGCTAAAAATGTTTCCAACTTATTTATTTATTTAACAAATCTACTTCACAGATTGAAAATGCGGATTCTAGAATGTAGAACGATGTTCACCGCGTTTTTTTTCACATTTAGATGCAGGTTTACCCTCACAAATATAGAAGATCGCTACAAATGTAAATGTTCCCGCGTGCAGCTTGCACGTTTCGTTTATTAGTCGCAATTTGTCCTTTTTCCCTCAACGTTTACTGGAAGAATGTAGGTCAGAGAGGAAGAAAGTCCTAGAGAACAGACGCCAAGGGCTTGATTTGTGGCCTCTGTTTGTCGCCAGATTTTGAAACTGGGTGACGAAGGGAAGAATCTTGAAGATTCTGGAAACTGTATGGTACTTGTTCTTGCAACTTGATGTTTAGTTTGAATTACGAACCAAAAAGCGAAGATCGCTTCGGTTTCACGGAGTTACATTATCCTCGTCCGTTCGTATCTTATACGGATATTAATCTCGTAGAATGAAATGAACTTTATTTGTACCTTTCGTTGGTTTTCAGAAGTCGAAACGTAGGTGGATAGAATGGGGCAGATAAATAAACAAGACGAAGAGAATAAATTCGTAATTGACAATGTTGTTTTCACTTCTGAGAATAGCTGACGCCTGCTTTGTCTTCATACCGAGATTTATTTTCCACGTAGGCGTTTTATGTCGGATAATAGTACTTATGTAATAAGAATCTATGTAACAGGCAAATACGAAGGACTGGTAGAATCTGTCTGCACTCGATGTTATGAAAGATCCCATAAGTCAAATTTAGAGCTAATTTATTTCAAATTCTATTACTTCTATTTAGATTAGAAAATTGTACAGCAGTTAACATATTGAAACTCTGGTAAAGTATTTACACAATTCCTTCTGTGTACGTATTCGTCGGATCGTTACATCTACGAATGTAAACCGCTAAACGAATTAATTATGCCTCTAGGAATCTAAATCAATTATACAGATCTTGAGTTAAATAACCAGACCAGCAGAGTTAATACTAACAGTTATTCAATTCTGGAATCCCTGCCTATCACTTCACAAAATCTGTAAAAAAGAAATTCTTGGTTTCTTCCATATCATTAATCTTCTATTGTTTCAAACTTTCTATTCATTCTCCATTAACGACTCGACGTAACACCGGGATGATGTTGATTACCGCGTGGCAAATATTTGTCCGCCCTTCGTGCTTAGCTTCTTAAGAATTCTGTGAAGGGAACGAATAATGAAACACATTCCAGAATTCGTCGAGTGAAAAATTAGAAAATGAAACGCGTCGGAAAATAAATGTTATGGAATTACATTGAAGGTCTCTGAAGGTAGGGATCGGGGTTCGGGTAATTAAATATTGGGGCGAATACTGAGCAATTAACGAGATCTTTTTATACCAATTCGAAGGAGTAAGTAAAAAGTTGAAATAATTAACCTGGTGATAGTGTGATGAATTATGACATGTCTCAACGTTCCTAAAACTTCTATCTTCATTTTAAATGTACTTTCAACATCCTTAACGGATGTTTATTTTTGTAAAGTTAAAGTTATAGAAGCAAATTTAGTTGATGATGAAATGTATTTGGAAAGAATGAATAATAATGTTATTATGAAGTTTAAATTCTTTTATCGATGAAATTAAATTATTTATGAAACTTTATTCTTTCTTATTAGTAGTATAAGTAGCTTTATGTTTATTCTCATAGAAAACTTTCTGTTAAGTATTATTTAAAAGAAGCCACTTTCACGATCTCATATTATATCAAAAAGTTATACCCAAGAGTTTATTAAATTTTCCAAAAGATTGATTGGGATTTATGTGTAATAGCTATTGAGATCATGTTGCATTTATTTCAACACCTGGTTGTTGAATAAGAAACAAAAAGCCAGACACCAATATTCGTCGTTCGTATTTAGTTCAATGGAAGGGAACAATTCTTAAAGAGATATTCGCGTGACGCCAGGGGGAAATTGCAGCGAATCCCGGTTCCCCCGAGTTTTCATCTATTTACGAAACTCAAAAAGGATTTCATTAAAAAGGATCCAGTGTCCATGGGAGAAAGAAGCGACATTCGAAATTGCCAGTGCCTGTACATTTCTCCGTTTTCTCTGGGACGCTGTTTACCAAACTTTTCCACTTTCCATTCCAGCTGTCCCGCGTTTTCTCTAAAAAAAAAACTCGATGATTCCGAAACTCTTAGTTTCGGTGCACTCAGTAATTTTTCAAACTTCCTTATTAGGGAAATCTGACGAAGATAAAAATGAATAAATCTCAGAGGCAAAAATTTATGTAGAATGGTACGAAAGTTTAGGAATAAGAATAATGCAAATTTTCGTTGAAAACAGTTCGACGAGATTCGGGAGTCGAGCTACTCTATAAGAAATTTCGGTTTCCAGGAAGATCATTTTAAATTCCGCTGAGTACACGTGCACTCTAAATATCGATTTTGCAACGTGAACGGACTAACTGGCTCTTCTTATTTCTTTCGATAAGTAACTCCGATCATTAATTCGTTAATATCCATACATCGCTATCGCAAATCGACCAAAGTGTATCCAAATACTTCCAAACTTTAATATACAACTTCGCGAATCATCATCTATGCACGTTGACTAAACCTAGAGAATTCTCAATGAAATAACGAATCGAATGAAAACCAATTATCATTCATCAAAAAAATCATATGAATTAAATGAAACAAATCGCAAAAATATAACTAGCTTAGTTATTAATATAATAATTTTGGTTAGTAATAATTGAAAATCAACATTGCTACTATAACACAAATCACGTCTGACCAATACTATCCTTCCCGATTTATCAACTACATCCACTACACCTACAAATCCATCAGTAAAATAACAAATCGAACGAAGACCGATTATCATTCAGCTATCAAAAAAAAATTACTCCCGCATCAATCAAATCGATTGAGTTATTTGGCGCGTTCGTCATATCTCTTTCTTTCTCTACTTTTGCTCGTTGGTCCAAGTGACAATCAAGCAGATCATTCGGAATTTTCTCCACGTTCCGCTCAACTGCGGCCGAGAGTAGACGAATTGGCTCGCAAGCAGAACGAAGAGCAATCGTTCGCGGTGCCAAAGGTTTTTGGTAATTTGCGTCGGCGTCCTACGAATGCGGCGTCCTAAGATCCCAAGTCTAGGCACGTCCGTAGCCTCGGTTAGGCTTCGCGAAACGAAGGAAGTTTCGCGCGAGCCAGTCGAGCGCAAGGCAACTGGGACGTTTTATCATTTCGCTGCGACACCGGTGCTCAAGATGCGAAAGAGGTCGCGGAAACAATGACCGCGCTTATCAGCCAGCATCTCGCTGACGATAGTTAGGGAGAAGTTCGGTAGCTTCCTTTTCCCTCTTTCTTTCCTCTCTGCGACCCTTCGCTGTAGGGAAAAGTCTCATCATCATCAAAAATTGTAATAAAGACGATCGGAGATTTCCGGATAGTCGATTCATGGCGAAAAGGATAGGGAATTGATTGACGATGGAATTCGATTTGACATGGAGGTGAGTTATATTTTGTATAAGAAAAAATTATTTGTTCGGCGAGGTCTTCGTTGATACACTCCTCATTCAGAAGTATTGGGACATTTATAAAATTCGAAAGCTTAAGTAGATTCGGAAAATTATTATTAAAATATTAAGAACAGCTATTTCATTTGAAACGTTAGACTATGAACGACTGATGTATTCAATATTATAACAACTTTATTAATTTGATGGAATAAAATAAATTCTCTGCTTGCCTATGTATATCTGTTGCTTCTTTTAATCACTATCTTCATCAATTTTATTGCTCATATTATGATTTTATTTCAGTTATTTGGCTTCATGTATGCTGTAGACCACTTATAAAACTTTTTAATTTTTGGAATGTTCTACCTGATTCATCTGCGATTCTCTTTATAGAATTTAGATTAAAGAAACTGTCAACGCATGCTTGCGTATAAAATTCTGATCTATTAATTATTTCTTTGATACTGGTGTCCTAATACTTATTTACAGTTATCCTATGTATTTATTTAGTATACGTCGAACCATAGTGATTTCATTAGTCTTCAGATTCTCATTTTATCGCGAGCCAAAGTTTAAGGAGATAAAGGCTCTTGGAATCCCTGGATATTTCCACGACGTTAATATTGAGAATTTTCTCGTGTCTATATCGTACTCAAAGGTAATACTTCATCGAGCACTTCGAAGAATTAGAAAGGGGCTGTCCCAAAACTTTCTTATGAGAAAACTTTCGACCGTGCAGTTGAGGCACGTAGGAGATCGCGTCACTCTCCTAGATGTTTGTCGACAACAATTAATACTCTTAAAAATTGGAAATCACATACAAATGAAAAGATTCTCAGCTCTAGTACGACATACAAACGTAAAAATATCTATCGGAGAAGGGGAAGATTTATAAAATCGCTACAAAGTAATTGTATCTCAGTAAACTAACACAAACAAATAAATAAATATTATCTGAATAAGAAATAATAACTATTGCCTTCAGTCATTAATTTTCTCCTACTTTGTCCTAAAAACTTATCTGTAAATATCAACGTATCTGCCTGCTTTCAACTTGTTAATCTGGATAACGTCAAAGTAGCTTCGGGATTGCTCGGTCAACTCGAGAAACTATCCCCTTGAAACGGCAGAGAACGAGCAAAACGAAGAGTGAGGGACGTAGAAAGTGCAATTAAGAGTGTGATCCTCTAGCCGGCGAGCAAGAGTCCGTGGTAAATCGAGGACATCTATGGAGCATAATTCGCCGGCGAACACGTGATGAGAGCCACTTGTCGGTGCAGCAACGACTGCAGACATCGTTGGCCGTGATAGAGGCAACGAGCTGAAGAGAGAAGATAAAAAAAAAGGCGCGCACAGGCTCACGTTTATCTTCTTATTTACTTTTTTCCCGGGGCCGATTTGCTTTCGAGGCTAACGGATTTCATTCGTATGCAGATTAGAGGCCCCGTGCTGGTACTCGCACAATATCCGCGCACAATGGCTATGCCGGGACTGGTCTTTGCCGATTGTGCGGCACGCCACCTCGTCTGGAAAAAGTTGGCGCCGGAAAAACGGCCACAAATGGTAATTCCTATTCCCATGCTGGTGTGTGCACACGCGAGAGAAGAGATTCGCATCCCCTGAAGCCAGAAAGCTCTGGGACAAGCCGCGGATTATTTCGCGCGCGTGCAACACTACCTTCTTTTCAGTGTGCGCGTCACCGTAATGCGTAATGTGTTGAGCAGAGTCTGCTATTGACAAGGAAAGGAAGGGAGTGAGGTAATTTTCAAGAAGATTTTTGGTGCTGGTGGTACATTGAGAGTGATACAGGAATTGTGAGCTGCAGACATAGTGGCGGACAAGAGAAAGTTTAAAATTTGTGCTAGATATTAGTATATTAATAGTAACTTTGTTATACTAAACATTTTTCACCATGTTGATAACACATATATTATATCTATCTATAATTTGGTTGTTCTTGTCAATTATAGTTCTGTCTTCTAAAATCGTGGCATTCTTTTGTACTGCTCATCCTTTAAACTTTCTTTTCTCTGTCTTTGCAGTGGCTCACGAAGATATTTAGACATTTAACATACAGCTCGTGTTTAAATATATCTACATCAGGAGACTTGTAAAAAATTTAGATTAGATTAAAAAATGGGAAATCATTGAGTGATTATAAACAATCTTTAAGAATCATTATTTTGAAACAGCAGACTATAAAGGTCACATATATTGAGCATTGTAAGAATAATCCTATCAATTTCATACAACAGAGGATAATTTCTTCTTTATAAAATCATACTATGACACGAACAAAAAAAAAATCATTTCTAACACAAATGATTTGTTCTATTTACATACGGAGTTTCAGAATTTGTTTAATTCCGGCGATCTTGAACTACTCTCTTCATTTACATCTCTTTCCTACTATTTAAACGTTCTTCATTTACATATCCCTGGTGCAAACACACTTGAATCGCTCAACAAAAATTCACCAGTCACTTGTACGATATGATATATTGGAGTTGAAATAAACAATAACTCATTAAAATAAGAGCGTTGCGGGTGAAATTGACAATGAAATATCTCCGTTTGTTTCGGCCCCGCTTGTACTTCTTAAAAATAATAATTTATACGAATGCATATTTCGGTTTTAATTTAATGAATCCATACTCACGCAGTGGGTGTAATTAAGGATTGTTAATATGTACAAATTCTCTTTGTAAGCAGTTACTCATTTTATAAGACCTAATTGTCAAGGTTGAATTTAATAGAGGCGTAACGTGTTTTTTTAACACGATTTTATCCAGCTCTTTTGTCGTTGGTATTAAGGAGCGATGAGTGTACGAATGGGTCTTCCTGTTTAATGAGAAGAAATGGTTGGAAGTTAATGGTAAGAAAGAAAAAATTAAGGAGTTAATAAGGAGAGAAAGTTCGCGTTAATCATAACGAAATAGCTCTCCTCTGCACGCAATTCTTTGTTTTTCTTCTTCGCTATGTAATAGAAACTGATACTTTTTCATGTGCAATGATATATCGCCATTATTCAAAGCGATATTAAAAATTAGAAATGATGACTGTCATTGTAACGCTGGAATCCGAATAATCTATGCTTCGCAAAATATTTATCAATGCAGTATTGTAAACTATATTATTAACTTTGCTGAATGATAAAAATAATGCTATGTAAAGAAGGAATAAACGAGATGATTCTATGTAGTTTCTATAATAATCTTTCTGTGCACAGTTTAGAAATAATGTTCAGACATTTTTCATTTTAATCATCGTAGGAGAAATAATAGAATAATTTTTAGTAATTTTGTAATTTCTTTAAGAGTCTTCTCGTCACAGTCATTGATTGCTAATATTGAAAAATTAGAATTGAAAGTTCCGGTGTAAGTTATTAATTTCTAAAAAGCACTTCGATCTTCCATAAAAAAGAAATTAAAGAACAAAGTCTAGAACAGTAGTTAGGAACAAAAATATTTCTATTTTTATTCTCGCAACTTCTCTTAGAAAAGTTTCCCCTTACTCGTGTCGTTAAGGTTCAGTTCTCACTGCAAGTTTCTTGCTTCCCGCTCGTTACACCACTCACGGGTGGGGCTATGAAATTTAATTAATGTAGAAACGACAGAGCACGCTTTGGAAAGTGTTATCTCGAAACAGGAAAACGAGGAGCGAACTCAGAATATGCCTGATAAAGTTTACTCCCGACGAAAGAGAGATTGCTCGTCTTATCAAGACTACTGTTGCAAACAATCGACTGGCACAGTCACAAGATTACTATACTAATTAAATTTCTTCCTTTGTAGCCGAGTTACGCGTACAAGGATTACCGGCGCTCTTTTCTGCAGGAAGCAACTCGCGAAACTTCGAATCGAACCCCTTCGATGCTCCTCCCTTTAATTTCACAACGAACAAGGCAGTTTCACTTCGCTTTCGAAACAGGAACTTTCTTCGTGCCTTTATATATAATTATTTTTCCTGGTTATTTGATCTTATTTCTAGCTTTCTTAAGTTTGATTAATTATAATCCCCTGAACTATTTCTTTTACCTTTAATTATTTCGTATTTTATTTAAGAAATGGAAAGTTGGAAAAGTGTATAAAAACTGTATAAAAGTGTATATAAACTGAAAAGGATTGAAGACGAAGTTTCGTATATACGTATATTGTCTTCTTGCTTGTATCATTAGTTACTGAATATTCTGTAAAAACATATAAATTATATTTGTTAACCTCTGGCATCTTCTCAAGACAAGAAAACAAAGGTTTGTAAAGAAAAATTTCATTTTATATTTTGTTTGATATATACCACCAGTTATTAGACGTCCTATGGGAACCTATAATTATATACTTACCTTACGCTCTCCATATTATATTTAACGAGATTCTGCTCACAAGCAGACGAGGCAGAAATACCAGTAAAAGTTTCAAGTTGCAAAATTCAGTCCCATATTTTAACGAAATCCGCGCTAGGGAATAATTCCTGGAACTTTATTTTCTGTAACTTTATCCAGAAACCAGCGTAGAAAAAAATAACGCCATCAAATGGATAAATTTCGAAGTTAAAATTCTTGAAGCTTTTTATTACGAACGATGTTACAATTATAACAACAAATGGACAAAGACAACCGAATCCATCGAAGGTGAATCCATGTTCGAGTTCTACGAGGTTCAGTTTCTCACTCTACTTACTTTGAAAGTCGCAGAAGACAAAAGCCAGTCAAAAATCTACTCCAAGGGCTTAGCAGGAAAAGTAGTAGCCACTCCTTTACAAAGACACCCTTTGTATTTTACCACAGTCTTCTTTCTTGGACCCTTGTCCTCTATTTGAACGACAAACACTCCGTCTGTGGGATCTGACGAGAGGTCCGCGCTAGTTCTAATGAAACTTCATACGTTGACATAGAATTGGAAAAACCATTTTCATGCGTGTTGGACATAAAAATCACATTTTATATGGTGGTATATAAAATAACGATATGATAAAGAATTAGTAATTATGTTCTTCGCGCAATGAAATTGAGGATATAAAATTGAGATAAGAAAATGAATAAATAACAGCAGTGAAAAATATTCGAATTTCTATGAAATAACACATTCTGTTCAATTACATTAAGTGTCATGATATTTATGACTGGCAGTTTGCACATACAGTTTGCTAGTAGATTCTTCCAGTGAAGATTCCTAATAAACCCATGCCTTAAGCACGAGAACAGCAGATGTTAGATCAAAGTATCTCTGTCGTATCTATACGAGTGAGATCATCAGGCGAGAGCCTGTGAGAATTCTATATTAACGTGGTTTCATGTGATGTCATACGTAGGATATCCGTCATACTTGGTAAGATGAATGTGCGAATGTACGTACGTAAAGTACCCTTAATCAAGTAATTTCTCTTAGGGAGTGTTCTATAGCTTTATCGAATGTTCCGTCATTCCTATCATAGCTATTTGCTATGTTCTCAAAAACTTCTCTACAAATATTCTTTAATTAAGTAAAAGATGGTACCTGTTCAGAAATTTCTTTTGAAAACACTCGTGTTTGCTTTTTCAGTTTATGAAGTATAGTCCATAACTTGTTTCAGTGAAAATAGAGTGTTAAAGCGAAAAATCGAATGCTCGATGTTTGATCATTTTGACGACCGCGGGGAACTCCAAGCAACAGCCTGACGAATCCCTCGGGCTATCTTGAGTTTAATTGGCCGCGGCTAGTTATTAAGACGATTTCCTGGTTTCGCGGATTACCTCGCCCCTGCAGCGCTGAATAAACTTAATTAACCAGCAGGCGGTTTGCTTGCCTGTTCGAGAAGAACTGTCTGATCAAATAATCTTTTCCAAGAACGGGATGGAAAAATCTCAAGGAAGGAACCGTCGATCTCGATGTATTTGTAGGTTTGATAATATCTATCGTGAGGTATTTACAATTTTGCTAGAACTTTCTCATTCTTACACCTATGGTGTAAGTAAACCATACACTACAGAGAATTTTTCAATTCTTAAACTGAACTTTTTAGATTTTTGTAAATCTGAAAGTAATAGAATTAGTTACCTTTATTTCAAAACAATGTGTAAAATTGTGAAGAAATTACGTATGAGTAACATTGTGTTTGAGAGGACAACATTTCATGACGCAAGATTGGTTGATCAAAACGAATCTGTACTACTTACAATTATATTTTAAATCCTGCAGGAAATCTATTATAAGAGAAAGCTATACAGGAAACTTGTCTAATATCGCTGATGTAATAGTAATTACTATCAATGTATAATCATAATCATTAATTAAATCTTTAACAAAATAGTTGTTCACGTGGTAATTAACGATTAACGATAAGTGGAAATTTAATAAGCAGTATTAGTTGCTCAAGTTTATACTTGCACTAGCCTCATTAACCTGTCTACAACGAATAGAAAATATAGTTATAGAAAGTACGATTAAACTACGAAGCGAAGAAACAATTTTCTTGAAACAATAAGCAATAAACAGAATAATTTTCTCCGAATCAATCGTAATAAAGTATGACAATTCTGCTCTTACTAAAGTAGTTACTTGTTAAGTAATAAGTTATCAAGACTTTAGAGAGAGAATGAAGTTTACAGCAGCAGTTGAAGTGGCGCGATAAATCCAGTTACAGTAAAGCTGCATTTACTTAGAAAGCGAAAGCACTAAGATTGCGAAACGATCGTTGTGCTGAGCTATTGACGTCCGTTGTGTAATTTAAGAATGGGACAGTAGAAGGGTCGAGGAAATTGAATAAATTCGACAAGGATTGAGATAACCGGAGAAACATTCCCAGTCGGAGTTTCCGGTTGGAATTTCAATGGCGCCCGATACCGATCAGGCGAAAGTATTTCATGGAAATGGAGAGCAATGAGGAGTAAACGAAATATCGATAGGACAAACGCGATAGACGGTAAAATCTGTCTGGGTATTGTATCCAATTTTCTTTGCTGTTCGAATTCAAAGGAACGAGTTACGATATCCATCGCCTCCATCTCTTTTAATTGAGTTTTTAATTGACGGGCTTTTTTTCTATTTTTTGAACACGAATGATCGTATGTGCATCATAAATAATACACACAAATATATCTACGTATAACGTATTTAGTGGAAAATTGAATCGATGCCATTTGGTAGAGAAAAATAGAAAAACTTGGTCAACAATTTTTCAATTTTAGAGAATGAATATTTACAATCTTTTTATCTATCAATGACTAATTGTTCGATAAAGCAGCTTAGATTTTACCGATAAAGCGGATAAAAAATTGCTTTTCTACTAAATGAAAAAGTGAGGTAAGAAGTAAATGTTTTCTCTACTTTCGTCTTCATTTTTCATTTCGTCTTATTTGCAAGTATGTCGCCGTATTCTGTCCCGGTAGGGAAGAAGCTCCGGAATAAATTATTCAGCCGAGATTCTTATCGGCGACCACTTAAGAACGCATTATGCGACGTCATACCCAGTCAGGCCGAGGAAAAACGGACCATTAGAAGCGTGAATCACGCGAAATATCAAGCCTGGAGAACCACACTTCTATTCATCACTGCCTTTACCTTGCAATCGGTGGTGTAACAATAACGTTTCCGTGTTGCTCGTTCGTCCACCTCGAACGCTCGGCTCCACCGAATATTTTCTCCTCTTGAAGCGACATAAGGCAATAACAGAACGGAACAAAAGCGAGTAAATACGCACGGACGAGTTCGGAAAATAAAAAGAAGTTATGCTGAAAATCAGCAGCACGTCCTCGATGAACGTACGTTAATTCTTTTTTCGTTTTATTCTTTCATTTTATTCTTTCCCTTTTGTTTTTGTCAACAAAAGTGTGGAGGATGGTTGGTCGAGTTGTTGTTTAAATGACGAAATTACCAGATATTGAAACCGTCAAATGTATTCAAAAATAATTAATAAATATAGAGTCAACCGTAGGTTGCTCGCTAAGGGTTGTTAAAATAATGTTCGCTAAAACGCTCGGTACTAACTGATTCGCTAAAGATCTCTCGAGACTCAGAGTGAGTAACTGGTCGCCTTACGATCGTGTTCGTTTATTTATACTGGTCGGGGGAGTACCAGAAAATTTAAATTCGTCTTAGCTTGCACGTAGCGGCAACATTGTTTTGCCCGGAGTTTATTTATTATTACATTATGTATGTCCTAACGATGTTGATACTCCGAGGCAAAACAACATGATTCAAATTGTTCTCTAACTCATATCCCGCTACAACAGTAAAATTTACGTATGGGAGATCGATCTCATAGATTAAGTTCTTGTTGATTTGTCAAGTAAAGTACGAACATTGAGAGCGAGGTCGTGAAGCGATAGCCTTTGAACTGGCGCGTTCTAATCGACTTCTGGCTCGTTTTCTCGTTTTAAACTTCTTATTGAGGAATGGTGAGAAACGGTAAACGAAACGTTTAATCAACTCTCATTGATAAAAATATAAAGGTACAGAATACACCATAAACGCAGAAATGTATAAGATAATCAGGGTACAATACGCGTTATAATATTCGGTGAGTAAAACAAATTTCAAGTTACAGTAGCTGATGAATGTATTAGAACATTTGTAAAAGTCATCAGATAATGAGGATTGAATATCGTGATTGAAACAAATCCGAAAATATATTTACGTAGAAGCTACGAGGCTATTTAGTGCAGGAGATTTCGCAGAGATCACAACAATATTTATACAGCAAATTATACGTAATATTAATAAGCCTCGATATTCAATGGGATTTTTATTTTGACACTTATTACAAAATAATTATTGCTTGTAACAAGTGAAGTATCACTTCCAAAAGAAAGAAGAATAATGCATTAAATAAAAAGTAATAAATTGAACAAAAAGTACCTACTTACCCTAAAATAAGCAAAGAACTGAGAGTTTTTGGACCAGAGCATTCAAGTTCTAAAGCGTCTTACAATCACGACCAAAAGAAATATACAAAACGTGGGAGTAATTCGCGGTTGCGAGCTGGTATTCCGCGAGAACCGCAACTTAGTCCACGAAGAAAACAAAAACGAAACGCGAATCGTAAGAGTGCGATAGCTGGAAAAGCTGGCTCGATGATTGCATCGTACTGTTCTCGGTTCGTAAGCAATATCTCGCGTCTCCGTGCCGGTGACCTAAATTCTCGTAACGGCAGACAGGAAAAAGAAGAAAGGATGGAAGATGGACAAAATGTTATACGGTTCGACGAACCGACCAATCTGGCGACTGTAGGCGTTATTAAATTGTCATTGTTTTTTCACGATAACTCGAATTCAATGTCGACGGATTTTTCTTAGCTTTTTCCGAATCCTGGTTCAACTACAAAGTCGAATATTTTTGTGCTTCAGAGTGATCGTATTTTAGATTTTTATAAAATTAGAACAAAAGTTCTAAAGCCTCTTTCACGATGTTGGTCTTATGTTTGCGTCACTATGTAATGAGAAAGAGAAACAGAAGAAATATAAAAAGAGAAATGGAAATGAAAGGGAGAAAAAGCTGCTTTTTGTCCTGAATCTGAAACTAGACTTTATAAGTAAGCTTTCCTAAGGTCCATGGATTAGGCGCGGTAATAATGAAGGTCAGATGGTATACCTGTATGAAAGGAGTACTTTCGAGAATTTTATGTTGCCACTATAGTCAAATGTTAATCTTTTTTAGAAAATTATGTATCGTTTTAAAGTGAATATTAAAATCAAGGAGACTAAGAACGATCCATACTACTTACAGCAAGAGGCTAACTGCTGCAGTAAAGTAAATTTATTATGAAAGAGAACCATAGAGAATGTTTCATATAATATTACTGGTATAATAATAATTATTATAAAATGTAATTATAACGGTTAGTGAAGTTCCTAGCTAAATAATGTTTTACCGAGAAAAATAATTATTCAGGAAATGAGATTTCTTGTGAGAATCGGAATTACGGCGAAATATAAATAACATATAATTATTCGTATAATATCAGCATTCTTTCGTATAATATTTCGGATAAATTCCCAATCATATCTTACGCGTTCGATATAAATATTATTTATACATTTTAAAAAATTGCATTTATGAGCGGATTGAATACGAGAAAAAAATTTAATCTTTCATTAATTTATTATATCACTAATTGTACAATAATTAAATACATTTCACACTTCGATATTATTCGCGTTATACCTTACGTTTTGAGGAATATACTTTTGCAAACAAAGCATTCTATTTGGTAGGAAAATATTTTGGATAATTGAGAGTAATTCAAACACCACGCAATTAATTGAGCGTAACAAAATAAAAATACAGGCAGAAAATAACGAATCTTCCAATTACGAAATATATCATCGGTCAATTTCTCGATTACAAACGAATCGAACTCAAATTTCGGTGTAATCAAATTTAGTCGTTCCTCGAGTTTAGTGATAAGTCATTTTCAGCATCAGCTGTTCGATTACTTCAAGATAATAATTAAAAAGTAATAGCCCTTCCCGGTCGAATAAAGACTATAAATTTAATAAGCGGTAGAGGAGACAATATTCTGAAGCTTCGCTCTAAAAGGCTGTCAAAATTCAATGAACGGGAATGTTCGCGGTGTTAAAATGCAAAGAGGCCATCGGGTTATGGAATATATACATAAAATTAGATGGAGATCTCTTAATCCGCGAGAAGATATTCCGAACGTGAATCCCCGCCAGATCCTTTCGTTTATTGATGTCGACCAAACTTAAGAATTGAGCCAAAATTTCAATCGAAAGCTTCGAACGCGAAATCTTCAGGAATTTCTTATTTTTTGTTATTAACGCAGTTCTAACCTCAGTAAGGAAATTATCCTGCAATTTTTTGCAATTTCTAACAAAATTAAAATTTTTCCCTGTACGAAGAAAACGAATATTTATTTGATAATATTTTTATCAATATTATGCTTTTTCGAATGATGTTATTAATCTTACACGCCATTAACATTTCACAATGTTAAATTTTAAATAATGGTAAATATTGAATTCGATATTAATTGTTTGGAAATATTAGACTCTACTTATTCGAATCTGATTATTATTATCAAAGTCTTTTGCAATCGATGATAGATGAAACCATATATCAAGATTTGTTTGACTTATTATCTGTAAAATATGTTAAAATTTTTATTATTTTAATGATAAATTATGTATTATCTTTCAAATGTTATGAAATGTATTCCATATTTAATATTTTGTATGTATTCCATATTAATCATTTTAATAACAAGTTCTGCTGTAGAAAATCCTAAAGCTGAATTTTTAAAGCAAAGAGGATATAAAACCAATTAAATATTCAATTATTGTAGAATCAATGCACCTTGCTTCTAATTATTTATTCCAGCAGAACGAAACTTGACAGATGGCGTTATTAGTATTCTAATTAACGATAATTTAAAACAATAAATGTCGAACGTCAACAAGAGAGTAGCCTGTGGCACTGTATTCGGAAAATTCGACCCAAGAATCGCGATAATTCAAACGGAAAACGACTCGAGTATATCGTGCTGAGAGAAATTTCAACACTGCAATTGTCGAGCACGTATGCTTCAAAACTGTCAAGAATATTTTCCTTCGAACTTAAAAAGTCACGTCGATTGCGAAGAATTTCTTGAACGATCGGTCATCTATCATTTACATATTTCTACTTTTCTAGCCATTATTTTACTGTGGTCGCGTCAATGTGTTCGTAAAACGTCACGTTCTGCTTCCATTAGCCAGATTATCCTGTCTGAGGGTGGCAAGTCGATGGTCGAAAGGTAGAGCAAAGGAGAGAATCATCGATGCTTGTGTCTATGGGTTCACGGCTTGGAACGCTGGTGTTTCTACACCTTGTTTTATGGCTTTTTTAGTAGCTACTAAGGTGACTGTTAACCGTTTGTTGCTGTAATATCGCTATAACTATAATACGCTGAATATAAATATAAGAAAGCAGAATTGAAATATGAATTTCATTAAATGAAAGATAAATATATTAAACACACTCTGCACATAAATACAATTCTACTGTAATGTTAGGAAATGTTAATGTAACTTAATTAATGTAATGTAATTCTAATACTACGTATTTTCAAAAAATATTATCACGTTGTATTTCATAAAATCATACAGTCACACATTTATACGTTCTTTATTTTTGAGATTAATGTTACTGAAAGAAAATTTAGAATGTCAAATAGTAATACATTCGGATAATATTTGATATTTAGAATTTTTTTCATTAATACAGAGATGGACGAATAGTATTGAAATGTTTCGACACAGGAAATATGATTAAATTAATTATAATTGTACATATATACAGTACACATTTAATACGTAATGTTTAATAATACATGGTTATGTACGTGTAATGAGAAAGTGTTTCGAAACTATCTTCGCATTTCAATTTAATTCTAGAAATGGGAATGGTAGCGATTATGAGCGACGAGGGGATTCCGACGAATTTATTGTTGATTCGCGTGGAATTCTAGACAATAGAAAGTGATAACCACCGTCTAAATCAGATTACTCTATATATGAAGCGTTGCAATTTGTCGAGGCTGTACTGCATATTAAACTGGTAGAAATTTGATTTCAGTATTCCTTAAAACCCTTTGATAAATTCAGCAGTCTTAGAAAATAACTTTTTAGAACAAAATATCTTCGTATGAGTATCCTCTTGGGCTTTCGATTTTTCCTGTGAATTCAAGTACGACTTCAGAAAATACAAAGAACAGTTATATTCTAGCCATAATAAAATCATCTTTAAAGAAGCTTTTAAATAAATATTCCATATTTCCATTATATGAAATCTTTTCATAAATATGTAACCTTCGCATCCAATGGCTGCCTATTTCATACAGAAAAACACAAAATATTTATCTCTTTCGTTTTTAATAAATCCATATGTGAATAAATTTTATGAACAAATGTTTCAGGTTATATGAATTTAATTTTACCAAAGGATGTTGCTCGTACAATAAATATTATTGTTATCGTTATTAAAAAATTATTCTTTTCTTTCAGGATATATTTCATTCAATTATTGCGTGATTTATTTTGAAATTTGCCTTCTTGTGAATATCACACACCTTTTACTATGCACACCAATAACATAACGCGATAAATTCTCTGCTGCAGTGGTCGCAACAGCGATACCATAAATTTCACTCAGCCCCTATTATCTTCTTCGTGTGATGTTAAAAAGACGGCGGAAAATCTACGAGTGGAAGCTCGAACAATCGTGGGATGCTAAATAACGAATTAGATTAACGGTTCCTCGAAACAGATCGAAAACGGGTTTCTCTGGAAACCTGGAATGCGTTTCCGATTTGACCGCGAAACCACGTTTGGTCCATAGTGAAGTGCGTAATTAACGAAACTCAACGAACCGCGAAACGATTAAGCGAACGAGACTAGGTTCTCGGATCGTGTGTCATGAACCAGTAGAATGAAACCACGTTTGTCGACGTTAATTTTAACTGTTTGTTATTTTTTATTGATTTTCATGACTGATAACTTGGTGTGGATGGAAAATATGATTAGTGACTCATTTGGTAAGATTTAAGTGTTAAAAACTAAATTATCGAATTTTAATTGAAATCTTCGATTAAGACGAAGAAACATTTTCGATTGATCTATTATAAGGTATTGTTATAAAATAATATCATTCGTATGAAGATAATGAAACCCATAATACAACAAATTAGTAATAAATCTTCTCATGAATTTTACTTTAGTTCCGTATATCTTTAATAATCTGAACTACATTCGTACTCGAAGGTATGCCATTATACACCTCAAACAAAACTGGATAAATAACACTGGATAAATAAAATTACATTAACACAACCCTCAAATATTTCCAACCATCAAACGATATTATCTGTACCTGATCGTCGCTACAGGATTTAAGAAAGCTTTAAACGTCGCTACGAAATTACTCGATGAGTTCTCGAGCAAATTGCAAGCCAATCCACGCAGTTCGAAAATCCATCATTAACAAAGTTCTGTGGATAACAAACCAAACCCCCAATAATTGTTACTGCCGAAGAACAGAAATGAAATGGAGAATAAGCCGAATTTAATACGACTGACGATTTGACGACATTTCGATATTCGCTACTGAAGTAACAACATTCCCCTGGACTTCGTCTTTTATTGCCTATGTACATCGAAAGTGGAACGGGAATTTCGGTCAGGGAAAGAAGTTGCGAATCTTCTCGACGAAAGTCGATAAATGACCAGCATATTTGTAGTCGCGATTGACTTAAATGTCGTTCTCGCGAAATTTACGACTTCCTTTTTGTTGGGACAAGCATTATACGTTTGGTGACTCTTAGAAGCACATAAAAGATGTTTAACTCGATCTGATAGGGTATGATGTATACCAATATTTTCAAAACCGATGTTTATTAGGGCCAAGGGGTTGATCAACTCGACTGGCCTCGAGCTAGTTATTGCACAATTGAGTGCCGCCTACATTCGAAGACTAGTCAATTTAACTTAATATCGGGGTCGTGATTGCTATAAGTTTCCTGATCGAGACTAACTCTAAATGTGACTCGGAATATCGACGATGATGTGAACTGGCTTATTTGGCTTGTTACTTGGTTGACTAATTTTTCTTCTGACTTTGACTACAAATTATAGTATCTTGTTCCTCTCGCCCTTTCCTCTTCCAGGTGTCATTCCCATGGTCGAAAATCCTCAAGGTTGCTAACTAGCTTATTTCTTTAAAACAACAACAAATCGGTACCTCCATCAGACCTCAATTCTCAAATCGATCGCGCAATCTTGTATGCCAAACATAGAAACGATTTAACGTTACATGATAGGCCATGAATGTCTCGTAAAAGTAACGAGGTAGGTAGGTAGCTATAAGGATATCCAAGGATGGAGGAAGAATATGAAACTCAACCAGCGAGAAAGTACGTTCGAATGACATTTCACTGTAGTCATTGTCTCCTATGTGACATGAAAGAGTTTGGGTTGCTTGAAGAAAGAAAACTGGCTCCATTGAGAGTCATAAGGCGTGAAGCTTGCAAGGGTCAACGATAAAATATAAGGAAGGTGCTTTCGAGGGCCGCTCGAGACTTTTACTCGTCGGCGTAATTTTAAATGAATCCTTCTCGACGAACAAAGCGGTAGTCTTTCTCTGAAAAAAAAAATAGGAAAGAAAATATGGACGAAGTTACGACGAGAGATCGTTGGTAAAAATAAAATGTTTGTTAGGAATTTTTATGTCGGGATACGAAGTACTGCTCGGTCGAGTTGCACTGGCGTGCCTTCCTTTTAGGAATTCTACAGTAAATGCTGTGCTGTTGTTCACGATCCTGTTACCAGACGGTATCTTTGGTTTGGATTAGATTTGGTCAGGTTAACCCTTGGCTAACCCTTCCACACTATTCTAAACAACTACGCCCTTGATACCAGATAGCTACGGTAACTCACGAAAATATTCGATCACTTGCGAAAACCTTTCATGAATCCCTAGTATACTTATTGTAGTCTGATTTCAGGATTTGCTTCAGGTTTGTATATACAAACTTCTGTAAAAATTGTATATCTAATTTGTTCCAGACATTTTCTATGACGTTCAGATTAGAGGATTGAGGGCACGTAATTCTTGACTCATAATATTTTGTTTATGTCTTACAAGTAGCTTAAAAAAAATTCTTTGATTACTTATTTCCTTGACATTTAGATCAGTTATTACATCTTGTACAAATCAGTATATACGATAATACTTGTGAACGTGGTATACGTGGTATACGCAGTCATGACGCTAGATTTCATAGCACGAATAGTTGCACGGACATTTTGCATCGATACACAACAAAGGCGGTTGCTGTGCGCTCGACTCAGCAATCTGAAAACGTCGATGTGGACGATCGGATCGATTCCCCTTCCGTACCCCGTATGGTCCCCGAACGCAGCAGCTTCCTTTATTCGCGTTTGAGTGCCCGCTATAGCTCTCCACTAGGATTCGATAACGGGGAGCTGCGATCGGGGAACCGCTCGATAAGCCCCGACAACCTCGAAATACTAATTACCGGACGCGACTTAAAATCAGCCGGCGGCCCTCGCGACTGATCTCGTTGCCACGTTCGGCCACGTTCCAGCTGAAATTTAATTAAGCCATTGCATTCCGGCGAATAATCGCCGATCGATCTGAACACCCATGGAATCGTTCCCCTTCTATACCTTGGCGATGTTTCGGAACGTGTACAGAGCGTAGTTATTTCGAATTACGTTTGTACAGTTACGTCTGATCGGTTTATTGGAACGATTAGGCGATTAATTGCAGTCCTATCGATCTACTCGTTGAAATATTTATGTTTTACGATTAAAACGAGTCACGTGAATTTTTCGTTGAAAGTTGGGATGTGTGCCGGTTGTTTGAGAAGTTCATAGGATGGAATGGAAAGAAAAGTTGTATTACCTTTTAAATGTTTTTATTTTTAATGTAATACAATTAGTACACTCGGTGTATTAATAGACAAAGGCTCCTATTCTTAATATTATTACGCTTACGAGTGAATGGAAGAGCTCGCCCGTAGCTGTTGCTTTGACCTGAATTTTCATTTAATGCAAATGTAATTTGCGGGTTCTATAGTACTAGAATGAGCTTGATAATCTAGAATGAGACAGAAGGACCAAAATAGCCAAAAGCCGTAACAGTGCTACAACTTACAACCCTTAATTGTTCAATTCAAATTCCATCTGAAATCACAATGTGGACGTTGTAATGCGGAACATCTTGAGAATATAAATTATACTCTTGGGAAATACTGTAATATTTTTTTTATGAAATTAGCTTCTTAGGGTGTTTCTCCGAGTAAAATCACTCGCAAAAATATAGCGCGCGAAGGGATGAGAGGATACATATCAACATATGGGAGAGAAAAAGTTTTTGGAGAAATTGAACGCACCCGTTCCATTACATGAACTCGTATGGCAGCGTTATATCTGTGCACATAATACTGTTAGCCCTCCTCATTTTTTAATATAAGATGTCTAAGACAGTTTTGCATCATGTATTAGCTTTGTGAAAAATTCATGAGACAATTTTCGCTGTAATAAATAAAAAGTCACCTTGACGAAGGCTTGATGTTGGGATTACGTGTTAAATATGGAAACTTCGAGGCTGAATATCTCGACCTCGGTACCACTAGGCTTCCTTAACTTAGCCACATGCACATTGTTTCCTTTTTAGCGGATAGTTAAAATTTGAAGAAATTGCAGAGAGACTCGTTTTTCCGTAGAAATACCTTAAGAAGAGAAAGCGAATATAAATATTTACTGCATCGAGACTTACGAGTGAATCGACCTAAATAAAGTGCATACAAAATTCATTTCACTTGAAAGTTGCATTGATTTACTGTGTTTACGAATGTTACATATCAATCGAAATTTTAATGTCACACAAAATCTTACATAAAGTCTAATCTAATATATCTATACTGTGCGAAAGAAACATGAAAATCATTCAGAGAATAATCTGAAATTCAATGTTCCTCAGAAACCGTTATCGCGAAAAATCATAGAAACAACCGGCAATCTAAAGTTGGTGAAACAGCGGGCTCGATTTTCTCTGGAAACTCATGAAAAAAGCTCGATATTTACTCGCATAACAGACCGACACATTGGCGAAACTTGGCGAACTAGAATGAAATCGCGTTTTCTTACGAAGTACATAAGTTCTCAAAATTCCAGAAAATCCTGGCCTGGAATTCCCACAATGCCTCTTTTCAAGTCACGGAACGTTAAATAGCGTAACAAACTTCAACTCCATCGAGACCATGTTTCATCCGGTGATCGATAAGGTCTGGGTTACACATCCGTCGAGCGAGCCTCGCACGATTTTCACGAAGTCGCCGGTCGAAAATCGTAGAAAATTGTGTTTTAAGGCGCGAACTTCCTCGGGAGGACAAGAGTTTAAGATTACCTTGGCCAATCAAGAGTTGGATTAAGGAAGATGTAGTCTCTCGGGGCGGTTTCCATGACTACCATCCCCATTTCTATATTCTCCTTTCTGTCCTTCCTCAATAACACGACCCATCTTACCTCCACCACTTCGTCTGGCACGAGGAAAGGTCATAGGGTCGGTCTGCCGCGAGATCGTTCGACTCGCGTCTTGTAATCGCGAAGTAGAATCATCCTAATCTCGATGGCTGACCGTGCGTCACTTTGCTGCCCATTTTCTCGATGGATTGGCTACTTTGCTAAACACTAGTACTCGTAGATTTCAAATAGAGAGAAAATGGAAGACACTTATTCCTTAAATGGATGTCTCTAGTTGATTCGGCAAGGCAATTCAATTAGCGTGAGAATAATCCTATACAGTATGGCGTTAGAGGAAGCCTTACAGTGTTTCCTTTGAATTTTGAAACTCCGTTTCGAATAACAATGACCCAAGAAGAAGATCAGAATTGTGCATCTTTGGACTATATTTTTGCACACCATGGCGATAAAACTGCATTTTGATCCAAAAAGAAAACGCGAATTCAGTCCACTCGTGGATCTTTGCATATCTTGACGATATATTTACATACATATGGCAAGGATATTCCTGGTGTAAAGAACATGTCAGAAGCGATAAGCGTGATAAATAATATACTTCAAAAGTAAATGTGTTTCTATGTGGTGTACACATACGAAAATACGTGGACCCTTACCATAGAAACCTTCTATACACATATCATGTGCGTTATATTTGAAATCAATGTAGAATGGTATATGAAAGATACAAAATATTTACTGCCAACTTATATTTCGTAAACAATTATATAAAATTATAGTACAGCATATAATCATCTTAAGAATATAATAATTGTTACAATAATAATTCCATTGAATATGAAGACGTATTCGTACGATGGGTAACTGACTGCTTAAATACTATCGTGATCTTCGCAAAACGTACGTACATATATTTGCGTCAAACATTCTGTAACTTCCATGTACGTCTCCAGATTTAGTTCCGAACTTTATCAATGAAATTTCTAAAAGTCTCGTATAACACACATAATATACCTATTCGTTAAATATGCATAGAAATGTTCCAATACTTCGGTGAACCAGTGCAATTTCCAAGATGCGACACGAAAGCAGTTGCAAAGAGCTCAAGTATCTCAGACGAGAAAACTCGAGGATTCAAGGAGTCGAGACGGTCGAATTTTGTATTTCTAACAACGATAAACGTCGGAAGGAAGGGGAATTCAATCTCGTGCTGTGCGCGTGATAAAATTGTCATATCGCCGGTGAGAAAAGAAACTTTTGAATTCCGCGACGGAAGTTCGAGAAACACGAGCAATTTGCTAAGGTATGCTTGATTTAATAACCGAAGGTAGCGCAACGGCTCTGGTTGCGCAAAACTATCTTAATTAGACCTATGAAATCCTGAGATTACTGGGCGATATGACTGCTGACTTCACGGTTTGCCCTTGTTACTCCAGAACAAATTCGAAGAGAACGACGGGATGCTAATGAAAGATACGTCGTCTTTGTGAGTAAAAATTACGAACTGGAATTAGGCCTATCAATTCACTCGAGAGCTTTCACGTTCGTAGCATAATCGTTTGATTTCAATGAGATGTTTCGAGAATAAAGTGTAGTTGATTTCATACGTTCTCTTATGTCAATATGTTAAACCTAGATTCCTCGATTAAAAACAAGCACCCTTATATACAAACCATTTTTCTAAATCTATTAATTTCGGAGATATTCCATGAAAAGTGTTTACAATTCTCAACTTTGGCGTTCGCCATTTCAGCGTGTCAATACGTGAAAAAATGAGCGACAACTATTTTTGCGAAAACTACAGCATACGTCAATTCCATTGAAATCGGAGATATACATTGCGAATGATCCCTTATTAATATAAACACAAATTGATATCGTAATTATGAAACGAAATTAATACCCGTTAGCCGCATGCATCATAAATTAACTAAAACTAAATTGTACTACGTTTTGAAGATTTTATCATGTTCCAAATCGTCGAGTATTCCGAGATTTATGAACGAAAGTGTAGGTATATCTCATCAGAAAGCTAAAGCTTTCATTTCTTAATTCTTCATAATCTTAGCATACCGTTATATTCCTGTCACGTTACAACGTGCATTATTTACGTCAATTGCCACCTCAAACAAGAGAGAAAGAGGAAAACGCGGTAAAAAGTGCAACCAGGAAATTTCCCATCGACGCGCGCTAAATTCAGCAGCGGTAATGTCCATTGCACAGATATATGTAACTTCCCGCTGAAAACGTCGACGTTTATGGCAGCAAAAATGATTCCGATCTATCATCACAGCAAACTTGACTGTTGTCGAGTACGAACGTAATTGAAACCGAGCGGAATTGAAAGAGACAGCTTGATGTTCTTGAGATTAAATGAAGTTGCATCACTGGCGGAAGGGTCGTTGCAGTTGCAGAGCTGCATCTACCGTTCATTAGCGAAAAAGGGGCACAGGGGATGATGGATGTAGGAAACAGAAGGAGGGGAGCATTTAAGCGCTTCTGCTGGTTGTACTGCGCTGCTTTCGGAATGAAAATTCATCACCGCGAATTAAGTTTTTAGCTCCGCAAGCCGTACGCATAACTTGGATTACCCGCCTGACATAAGTGTGCCATTGTGCACATTCAAAATCAAAATTGTTGCAGGATTTTTTATCCATTTATTCTTACGTTCCTATTTTTGCCCATAATTTTCTTCCTCCTTAACGTATCTCTTTTTAATTACGTCCTTAATGAATTTTCCTTCTCCACGTTTGCGAAATTTAATTCGTACGTGCAATGTTTTTCTTGATAACGCTGCAACATTTCACCAGCAGAACATCGTTTTTCATATCCTTCCTCGTGTGCTTTTTGTCTATATTTTTCCTTTGTTCTTGTATTGTTATCATTGTATATTACATTTCCCTTAACCAATCCAATAGTTCTTCCCTTCTTTTCTACACGTTCCTTACCTATGTATATATATTCTTCTATATCTCTTTATCTCCGTATCGTTCCGAGAATATATTTGTCTTTTATATGGAATATTATATTCTCTTTTTATTCCCGCTTAATCCACTGGATCGTACGTGGCGGTGCATTTTTCTTTTATTTCCTTCTAGCTTGCCATGTACGTATATACGCTTCATCCACGAAGATCCCTCTTTCTCTCTGGACAATACTACATACGTCTTCCCTTCAGCATCCACCACCAGAGACTCGAAATACATTTTTTATCCACTGTATCTTATAAACCTAGGCGAGCACATGCCACACCACTTACTTTCCTCCCATTACTCCAATATTTATACGTGTCTTACAGTAAACTTACCGGATCCGAAAATTTGCGAAAAATGAGTATATGAGAGAAAAAATTCAAATCATTTCGAACATGTTTCTTTTAAAAGTCTCTTGAAAGTCTTGATAATTTCTGAACAGCCGGAAAACTTGATAAGTTTGAAAATCTTGTAAGTTTCGATAGATTTTAAGAGTTTCGTAAATATTCATTACCTTACAAGCACATTTTCCATATGTATATTTTTGTCCAAGCACATTGTCCATTGACAAAACGTATTAATGACAGTTTGAAATGTTCGAGTATACTACAAATACATTTGCAATGGTCCACGAAGTATCTGGAAGCTTATCATTGAAAACTTTTACGTATATATTGTATATGTTATACGACAAATTTTCCTAAGAATCGTAGATGGAGTGCAGGGACTTTCAAGAGTTCCCAGCTTCAAAATCATATTCCAGATGATTTGAATCTCCAAATTCTTGAAAAACATCGAATTATTTCGGAGTTGAGTTCTGAACGTCTATCACAAGTCACAACTAAGACTCCAACTTTGTCAGTGAACCCTAAGGTTGTCAGAGACAAGCATCCTACTCGTTACGCCAAGGAAACATCGAAAGTGTCTGCTCTTCCTTCCTCTGATATACCTTCGGGTCACGTTTTCCAGTCACGTGTACTCTGCACGTAACTGTACTTCATATTTACCGTGCATCTGCTACTCATGCTTTTAAATCCCATTATTCTTCGTTCGCCATTTATTTTCACGAAATACAACCCATCTTTTTTTTTTTCGTCGTACATTTCCCGCGCCGCGTTTCTATATCACACGCCGTGCTTCGGTAGATGGTATTTCTATTTCCACCTCGCGTTTCTACTTCCGCTCGCGGCGCAGTATCAACCAAATTTTTCCGCCTTGAGGCGTCTGTACCTACCGTTGGCGACATTCTCGGCTCCCTTTCGCGATAGAAAACGAAAAAGTGATAAAAAAATCGATTCGGAAGAGGGTTGGACTAAAAGCTCGTACGATTAATAATAAAATGATATTGGTTAATGGAGATTGACAATAATGTTTCCAATATCTTACACGATTACACGTGATATAATGTTATTTACGATTTACCGTACGATGATTATACTCGTAGAGACACGATATATGTATTTCTGTTGATTTTCAGATTTTAAATGTCACGCATAACAAAGTTTCTATAAGCGTTCAAATATTTTCATAGGTTACTGTATATATACAGTGTATCGTATATGTGTGTATCGTGTATACAACTTTCGTGTATTCTTAACTATTTCCAAGAAACAATAAGAGTATGGATAGATTTTTATTTTGACCCGAAATTTTACGAATTGTAAATTGTTCACAAACAAATCCAACGTAGACGCGACATTAATATTACGAAGATTGTTTAATAAAATATTAAACTTCGACATTACACAACTAATAAATATTATTATCAATACCTTGGTACTATATACAATTAACGCTAACGTTTCAAAATATGTATCAGAAGATTCGTCAATCTCCAACCACAATACCAATTATCGTTTCAATGTTGATCGTACACGATCAGTAATGTTGTTAATATTTGTACGGCACGATCAATATCATTGATCAACAAGACATCTGTCGACTAACAACATTATCGATCGTGTTTGATCTTACGGATCAGCAGACATATGTGTAAAATGGAGAGTCACGTAATTTCGAAAGGATGAATACATCCCCGCTATGGTTTCCGTACGGTGTCACTCTTAACGTTCAAATATTCGTTGTTTCGCGCGCATCGGTATTCTTGGAGTATGGAAATGCAATTTAGCGCACGAGGCAGTCTTTGTTGGTCGATTTCGTTGTCTGGAACGGGGACGCGCGTTTCGGCCTACGTTATTGTTCCACGAAAGCGCCTTTGTGCGCACTGTCACGCGCTATTAAAAGCGCAACGATAACTTTCTCGACGCGCGGAATTTTCGTTCGTGTTTCGTCGTACCGTATGTCGGTCGGTGACAAAGGGACGGCTAAACGTCGCTGAATGTCTGGTACGTACGCTTTGTCGTTTCATGATACAGACAATGGTTACGGAGACGGATGAAAAAGTCCAAGAAGAAGTTGGTTTTTTTTGATTTCTTTTTTCAAGACGAGAACTGGATCTAGGGAAAAATTTTGCGAATATGTTGGAGCAGACGGGTTTATGAGATTAATTCGCGCGGACGGGTCATGAGACGGAAATGGAGAGGAATGCATTTCACGTCGAAGCTTGACTACTTTTTCTACATTGCTTCCGTAATATGACCTCCTTTGTAATTCGTTTTATGGAGGAAATAGGTTGAATTAATTCAAACGTTGCGCGGTCTAATTGCTAATTCTGTAACGCGACACTGTTCTAGTTTTATATAATTTACTATATTATAACATCTGTTGTACGCTTCGTATAATTAGAATTCTGTTGCGCGTGTGGCTCGGTAATTAAGGCAAAGAAAGATTAAAGGACAGAGAGAAGGTTAGAATTTTCTACTGGGGTCAATGTAAACTAAACTCACTTCACTGTTTGAATAGACACACCTCATGTGTAAATAAAAGTAAGTGGGATAATTTATATTATTTATACCTTGTTATATTCGTTCTATCAACTATATTTTCGAGGCTTGTGTTTTCCAACGTTCATCCCTCTGGCAGTAGGGGTAGAATACTCTTCATATACAGAGCCATTATGTTACGTTATTATGTAGAAAATCTTGTTCAATTTTTCATAGGTTGAAAGTGCACTCTAGGAATAAAGCTATTTCCCGTTCGAAGTCGCTGCTTTCCGTTCTGAATACCACTTACCATTTACCAGCATGTACTAAACACGATCGATCTCCGCCAATCGAGATTCCAAGGTTCACGCGGGACGACGCCGATCGTCGTCGATGTCTCCTTGACCGGATTTTCACGCGAGCCGAATCGTGCTACGCTCGTAAACGTAGCCTGTCGTCGCTCCGAATTCCAAGCTTTCCACATTCTCTTCCGTTTACTTCTACCGTGTTTATTTCATCAAACGTTTCAACCATGAACATCGCTCTCTTAAACTTTAGCACCGCCGTCTTATTTCGCTTTTAAGTAAGAATTAACGTCCCGTATGAATCTACACGTAAAACGATTCACCATTATCTTCTTCTTGAACTTCTTGTTTCATACTCGTACTTCGTCCCCGCGTTCTTCCCGATTAGGTTTCATATTAAACGCAGAAGCGAGGAACAACGCCCGATTCGACAACTTGCACGATTTTTATGACCATTTAATATTTTACACTTAACGGGACAAATTTTGTTTGCCGTTATAAAAGAGCAATAGCAAGGAGTTTGCTCGAATGGAGAAATATTTTATTGGATAATAAAGACAAGGCGACAATCGAGGAACGACCAATGTTTTCTTCAAACTGATTACATTACGTCTCTTAGTTTAATTTTTGAATTATAAGTTAGATCAAGGAGATCCTTCTGAATTGATAGGAAACTTGTCTATATTAATGCAAGCTGTGCTATTTAAATCTTAAAAAATCTGCGTAGTAGTATATATGGAAAATAGTAAAAAGTATCATCCTCGTGTCTTAACGTTACAGTTTACGAATTTTATAGAAATAGAGTAAACGATACTTTTAATTATTCCACAGTTGGATATGAAAATAGTAGACGTTAGTGTAAACGAAGTATAATCTAATTTAAAGTAATAATCTAATTTCATTCTTCCGTGGGATTCGTCCTTTCGCGATCCTTTATATCTTCGTTAACGGTGGATCATTTTCCTTCGATGTTTCGAACGTTTCTTGCAACGAGGTTTACACTGCAATAAGCATTTTGCCACCATATGTCCGCACATTTCTTCCGAACCATCACTGTTTTACTTCTTCGCTCAGGCAAGTGGCATTAACCTAGAAAAGCTCCGTTTGGTTTGACGGTCTCGAAACACTGGTGCGCTGCCTTTCAACTAGACTCCCGTTTCAGAAGCACATTATTTCTGACATTAAGTCGACGTGTTGAACCCTTTTCTTCCAACGATTTTGCTCCATTTGTCAGTTGACTTCAAAGAATTGTCTTTTCTAATAATTTCAGACAAAGGCTTATTATTTTATTCCTTTATATGGTCTATTTTATATTCTCATCATATTACGTTACGGGATTATTTACAAGGTTAATGCTATACAATTTATGTAGAATTAAAGTAATGTTAAAAAACACCAACGAAAAAGTACACCAATAAAAGTCTTCAAATTAATTTGAATTTTAATTCAGAAATATGTTCGTGGAGCATTTCTTCCCTTCAATTAGGTATATTCTTCTAAACCTATAAATTTCCTATCGCATAAAAATCCTTGCAATGAGTTTCTAATTTCTATCAAACTCAACCTACGTAGTATTCTATATTCTACTCATGTTATCTTCTTCTATTCTAATTTTCATCACACAACAAAATCTATCCCACTATGTACACCAGTCCATACCATCGCTATCCTTGATGAGAAGATTGTTAATGACATAGCACAGGGGCAAGCCAATTACGTGCTATTCGCCATCGCTCGTCATTACACTACACATGTAATCTTATTGTGATAATACGCGTGCTTATCTTCAAGATTGTATCGGATTTATCAAAAGTAATCAATCAGACCCGCATTCCTTTGCCCGGTCATATTCTAATTTCTGCATAATACTGTACAGTACATAGACAATACAACAGAGATAAGCACGCCTATTCACCACAAGCGTTATATATGTAAACATGACAGAATGACAAATATGGTCAGCGATAGAGAGCGGTACTTCTCGTATCTCCGTGCTGTCTTCTAATCACCTCCATTTAATACCTCTTCCTTCAATCGTCTCACCTGAGGCAACCCTATTAAACAGACTGCGGATGTTTATGCAAATTCATATTTTTATGAATATAAAATGAGAAAAGTGGAATCTAAATAACTTAACTACTAAATATTACAAGAAATACCGTGCTTTAAACATTTTATATATTCTTGCATGTTCAACTTCAGGCCAGTAAATGCATAAAAACCTGTAGTCTATTAATAAACTTCCATCCCAACAATATCCTCTTCCACCATTTTTTCCCTTCTCAAGGAACACCATCGTTCCATCGCCATGATCCAAGCCGTAGGTAGAATCCAGCTAGCTATATTATTGTTGTTAACAGAGTGCCCCTGGTTGTTTCAGTTACGGAAGCCAGTGTCGACACTCTCGATCCCGGGGGCGATGAAGAACAGCGGTGGCGTGGCCGGTGGGGGCGGCGTGGGGGGCGCCGGGGGTGGCGCCGGGGGTGCTGGTTGCGGTAGCGGTGGCGCTACCGGAACCGGCGAGGACGCCGGTATCGCCCTGGTCGGCGTCCACTCGGAGTACCCACGGTACGTGGACGACCGCGTGCTAGCCGGCGGTGGCCAGGTGAAAGGACCATCGGGCAGCATAGGACCGGGCTCAAAGCACAAACCGAACGTTGGCTACCGGCTCGGCAGAAGGAAGGCCCTGTTCGAGAAGCGGAAACGCATCAGCGACTACGCGCTCGTCATGGGCATGTTCGGCATTATCGTGATGGTCATCGAGAACGAACTGTCCAGCGCCGGAGTCTACACCAAGGTGAGTCGATGATCATTCTTCGTTTGCTTTGGTTATTGGGGCTCTTCCTGTTGGGTTTGGTGCAGGATGAAAGGTCGTTAACGTTTGGCCAGCTGTATCGCATTGTGGTAGATGATATTTAATTATGTTGTAAGTTTTAACGATGATTAAATGGTTTACGGTTATCGAAATAGACAGATGATGCCTAATTTTCTTGTGAATTTTAACGAAGATTGAATGGTTTACGATTAACAAAGTTGATGGATGGTGCTTGATTTTCTTGCGACTTTTAATTATGTAATGCTGTTTGAATGGTGTGAAATTATCGATATTGATAAACGATGCCTGAGCTCCTTCCAAATTTCATCGAAGATTAAATGCACTACGGTTATCAAAACTGATAAACGACATCTGATTTTTTAGCGAATTTTAATAAGTATTAAGTAGTTCGTATGGAAATTGAGGCTTCTGGGTGGAAATTGTTTCATAAAGACATAGTTTCATCAAGTATCGAATCATCAATCGACGAGTACGTGTTCCCTAGAAGTTATTTTGCAACCTAACTTCGTTTTAAAAAATGTAATCTCAATTAACCTTATGGAAGAAACGAATATTAGATGCAACGATATTCTTAATCGAACTATGATCATTTGCATAAGAGCCTGTACTTTATCAGCACCACGGAAACTTTAAAAGCGTTCAATTTTCTCGAATGCTTGCTATAATCCTACTATAAAAAACAGAGTCTGCTACGAACAGACCGTTTCCATTTCTATACTCCAGATTTTCGCGAGTGCAAGAAGACGAGCTCAGGTATGGGTTTTCTTGCCAACTTCTTAATCGATTCAGCCGGCCAACTTCGCGATCAGTTTCTCTCGTTAGCTGAGCGTTCAAAGCTGACGCGTTCCTTATGTAAATCCGCTCGGAACTTTTCAAAGTCACGCTCTCGTTATGGAATTAACGACTACGGCCATTTAGCGTATAATAAGACGCGCTTACGACTCAATGGCTATATTTTGACGCGACTACTATCTTCATTCTTTAATTTTCCGGTATACGACTCAAATGCGTAATTCTTTGTTGCGAACATGCTTATTTCGTCGCGTCATACACTGTTCAATTGTTTGTTGTATCACATTGATATTCACATTTTGTATCTGCATATTTCACACTTATTTTTATTCGCTTCTTCTTATCTGCGTATTCTTTAATCCTTGATATTTTTCTTTATCCTACTATCGTACGAAGAACATATCAACGTATAAAGCACTGTATTGACATTGAAGCAATCTTATAACGTCACATTTTTGAAGTGACCTTCGTGCAATTTTTATATTTTGCTGCTATAATGCTTTAGCGTACGAAAAACATCTAGTGTAGGAAAAACATTTAGTAAATGACGAGAGATAAGCTGAGAAAGCTTTTATGTTTTCTCATTACACGATTGTTAAATGCGCGTGACGATGAATTTTAATCTTACCTCTGAGTAGCTTATGTCCCAAGGGATGTATTAAACGTGTCTACCAGTAACGTTTCTAGTTTCTAGAAATGCGATGATCACGTGTTTTCCTAGCGGAACGACATAAGTACCCGTTTCAAGTGCCAAATCGCTAACTCTGAAGATGTTACTCCATTAAAAACGTAAATTAAGAAACTTCTTTTTGTGCTAAGAATTAATTTCATCTTTTTTTTTTTAAGTAGGAAATCTCCTCCAATTAAATTTCGTATTATAATTCTATAGAAAGAATAGCTGATTGAATATTCCTAGAAATGAAAGCGAGTGATTGGTTCATTTTATGTCACCGACATTGCTTTCCTTGGCAACGATGTAGCTTTTTCTTTTAATGGTCTCTTTTAAATGGTTCGATTCGAAGCTCGTCATTTTCCCGCTAATTCAAAGTTGCTCGCGTCTCGTTCAATTAACCTGCATTTTGCCCATCAACGGGCCCGGCGATTCGATAAACTGAATGTCTGCCACTTTGAAAGTGTTGCCAAAGCCGTTTAAGTCACCGTTCCCGCAATTAAATAACAATCTGATATGTTAATTAAATGTTACGAGTGAGCGTCGATAGACAGTTGCAGAGAATCCCAGAGAATATTCCATTTATTTTGCTTTATTTCTTATTCTACTTCACATTAACCGTAAAAATATTTCCTCGATTGTTTCTTGTATCGTACCTAAACGCATCGAACAATTTTCCTTAACAAATCAATTAATTACGTAGAAATATCCTATTAAAATCATAATTTCATAGA
Source organism: Bombus huntii (assembly GCF_024542735.1). NCBI lineage: Eukaryota > Metazoa > Arthropoda > Insecta > Hymenoptera > Apidae > Bombus > Bombus huntii. The sequence continues at coordinate 9,585,653 of NC_066240.1, forward strand.
TTGTTTATAAATTTTGCCATAAATTTTCTCAAGTAAAAATAAATCTCAACCTTTAGAAACTTGCAATATCTTAGGATCTTACGATATAGCCCATTGAAATTGCAATTTCATTATTAGAAATCAATTTTTTATTATTAAAACATCCGTATGACATATTTTCCCAACGACCAATAAAAAAATTCATACAACTATCGAAGACTCCTTTTCCCATCCCAAACATTACAATCTTCCAAATAATCCTTTATTTCGTCTGTATATTCAAAAATGAGATATACCTGAAACGCAATAAATCAGCTGTTCACAGCAACTAAATAAATAGGATAGCGCGAGTCAATCCAATTTGGCATGAGTTATTGTGTTGTTTATTTTCCGAATTCTTTCGATCGCTCGAATCTTTCAGCCGGTTCAACGGAAACGTCAACGATGTCGCTGTTTTTCCAACCACCTACTCCATCCTCTCGCTAATCATCGGCCGTCGGATTGGTTAAATCTAGCGTGAGCAAAGGAACACGGTTGACGACTGAATTACGCTGTTGACCGTAGCAATCTCTCTGAACTGGCGCCAAGAAGCAACGAATAGATTAACAATATTGGTAATGGAGTGGGAAGCTTGACTACCAGTAGGAAGGAAATATTCTGCTCTGTGTGTGTGTGTGTCTATGTGTGTCTCAGCTAGCTTGAGAAAGAAGGCCAGGAGGGTGCATTCGATTGCTCCCTTTCTTTCTGGCCTCGAATATGCTGGCGGGATTCTGGGCCAAACCATACATTTTAGGGGAGCTCTGGTCGACCGGAATCCCTTATATACGGTGTTCTATAAACTATGAAGCGGATTGCTGATAGAAGCTTCTGATATTATAGAAGAAACGTTTAGAGTATAGTAATTTTGAATTGGTCGCAGGAATTGGATAAAGAAAAATGAAAATTAATTCTTTGTTTTACACATAGTAGAAGAATCTGAGAAATTTTTAATTTCTATTACGAAATGATATTTCACATATATAAAAAATGATAAATTTGTACATTCAGAATTTATATTTCTGCCATATATAAATTTATAAATTTTGATCGTGCAACATTGTTTCCATGTAAAATTGTATTGTTATAATTTTATTATTTTGCTGTATTCATAAAATCTCATAAATTTTCACGTCACGTTACGTTACGTTCGATTGAATGAGAATTTAGTAACCGACAGTATTCAATAGTTTAGTGAACAAATATTATGTGAAAGGTGTATTAATAATTCAGATCGATCTACGCGATAAAATTGATTTCGAGTAAACGAAGTCGGTAGACCTAAGACGGCTACATTCGATGTAAAGAACGTAAGGTATGTCAGCATTTACTTTTAGTACACCGATAACACACCCCGTATATGCGTTTCGCCTTTCAAGAAACTCACAGAGATATTTACGCTTGTTCGCCCTCGATTATCAGATTCGTCTGGAAACGTGCGTAACGCTTGGAAGAGCTCGAAAATTTACAGTAGCACATACGTGCATCGACTTGCAAATACCGCGGATCACTGGAAATCCCTCGAAGAGGAAATTTCGAAAATCGAACATCCGGCACGAACATTGAGTGTCTCATTTTTTATGCATTGCTCTTCTAGATACGATGGATTCGTGTGACTATATATGCACATCATATTACTGCGTGTTTCATAAAATCTAAAAATTTAGAAAGACGTTAGATTAAAATTTCTTTTACTTTATAATAATTTCTATTAAAAAATGTATCGGAGTAAAGACAATTATTACAGATGTTTGTAGTATTAATTTCAAATAAATAATGAAATTAGCAGCAAGTTTTACTAGTTCGATATTCATTTAAACTGTCATTGCTAAGATATAGTTTCTTAACGTGGAACAAAAATATGGAAGTGTCATTGTTGGCACGAGAAAGATAAGAAAAAGTGATGTAAGAAGATGTTTCACTTAGGAGAACCGCGAGTAAGATGAAACTGTAAAGAAATCCGTATTACCTTCAAACATTGAAATATCTACACTATCATCAAAAAACCATCGTTACTAGAAGTTAACGCCATAAATACATTTGAATTTTAACCAATGAATTCCAGTTAGTAAATGGCAATTCACGAGAAGACAAATAAATCGCTATACATCATCCTTTTTTCGAGAAGATCCCATGGGTTTGGCGTCCCGGAAATTCGATCATGCGTCGTTGCTCGCCGATGTTCTGCTCTGGTTACGGCTTTTTCCTTATTCGAACGTTGGTATCGTGATTGGTTGATTGTCTTCTACAAGTTTCTCGCGGCTGAGCACTGTCACAAAGAATAAATGGCGAGCACGTGGCAGAACCCGGAAATGAATATCTAGCCCTTGAAAAGCAGACGAGGAATTGCATTACATATTTCTCTTGTACCGTGGTATTGCGTTGAAATCGCGTGGAAAATTTGATTTTCGCGAGTTGTGAAATTACTGAGAGAAAGATCTGATTTATTATCAAATCTATTACAGACAAAGATATTTAATAATACGGATAATGTTACTGGTAATTTCTAGTAATTGGCAATTAATGGCTAATGACTTTAAAAACGGATCAAATGGAGAGTTGCTCGTATCGTATAATAATTTCCATGGAATCTGATATTGGTTCAAAGGTACAGATTTATATGATCAAATTCTGGAATTCGATACAAATGTTTCCTATACTATGAAGAGCTCGATAAACCGATACTTACTACGCTAATCGAAAATGTCGATATTCAAATGTTGCGATAATACCTCTTCTTCATCCAAGTGGAATTTATGGTTTCCCAAGGAATACATCGGGCCATTAAACGTACCAATCGCACTCGTACTCGATTCGTGTTAAAGAAGGTATTGATTTCACGGGAAATTGCTTCCATTTCTAAGAATACTAGAAAATTTATCATTTTATAAGTTTTTAAATTTTAAAAATTTCAATGATATTAGATAGATTTAATAATTGGCATTTATAGAGTAGACGTATAAGTTACGTATTCGTCAGAAAATTTTACGTAGAGAACCTAAAGTTTCACTTGGAAACCCACTTCTTCCCATTATATCGACATTCTTTAAACTAGTAGATTCTGTCCCTTAATTCGTTTAAGACTGTCATAATTATGACAGGTGACTAACGTTATTACGAAGCAGTTGAGTCGTTCTAAAAGAAGTCTTACAAGATCGAATAGATTATTTTATTTTAGCCTCGTCTGTCTCCAACTAGAGGAATACCATACTGCATTAGACAACGTAATTCAGTAAAACTAGACAACATACAGTCGATAAAGACGAGGCTATGGGCCAATGAAATTTATTAAAGTTGGTCGTTAGTGGTTTCGTCTATATATTCTTCTATATTATTTTTTAAAAAATTAAGAAATATCCTGAAATATCTCTGAAAAAATTAATCAACATAAAAAAATTAATTGAAAGCTTGCAAAAACTTCCTAATTCTACGTAATTATACCTTCGCAAACTGAAACGCGTCAAATCAACACAAGTCCCATCTCTTTCACCTCGCTGTGCGCGCAACATTAACTCTTTTTGCATCAACTCCTTTGCATTTGTCGACTATCATTAACGAAAAAACATAAGGACAGTAAGAAAAAGAATAAGACAAATGCGAAGAACGCTCCGAAAGGGCGAAAGTAGTTAGCTAGTTGCTGCAGAATAATCCAACAAAAGTGAGTCTCTCGTGTGTTTCTCGCGAGCAGTTCACGTGTGACAAACATGGAACAAAATGCTCACTAATTAACAAAGTCAAATGGCTTACACGTTTCATGAAACCTGAAAATTAATGCTTCATACTGTTTAAACTCTCCTGAAATCCCTACGTTAGGACGAATTTACACTTTTACGGTTTGTACATCATGGATAAGTTATTCACACTGAAAGATGTAAAGATTGCTTTCATTTGCGTTTTATCCAAAGTGAGATCAGTAAACTGTGGTTGTTTATCTATTTATGAAAAATTTAAATACAGGCTCAGAGAATTATTTGAACACTTGTAAACATCTTTAATAGTATATTTAACACTTGTTATACGTTAACTTACGTATTGAGAAATTTTTAGTGCAAAATTGTACGCTACGCGTATAATACGAAAATATGTACAAAATATCTAAAATAGAGTATTTATTATGATATTTGGTACATGGAATCTATTTAAATTCCATTTCCTTAATTTTGTTGGTAAAAATATAAAGAATCAGTATAAAAATAAAAAATCTAATTAATATATCTATCTATTAATATAATCTAATTAAAATGGCTATTCGTGTCGTATATTATCTTATTCAGAAATCCAAAATAATAATTATTTTTAACATTTTTTGGAAAAAAGTCATCGAGAAAGAAAATAATTTTTATCCAAATGAAAGCCAGTTATCAATAAATCTCAAAGAAAATACTCAAAAACTGAAACGATTAGAAAGTATTAACTTTTAATTGATCTGATTATGAATAACGATTATGAATGATTAAAATCTTCGTGTCTACGAGTAATCGTCGACGACGAAAATTTAATTTTGGTTACCAGTGACCAATATAAATGATCAGAATTTTTTTCGTCGTCATTTATAATTGTTATTCGTAATCAAAATTTTCTAATTAAAGATATTAACTTTTATACCACAACTTTTACAATTCGTCTTATAAAGGCTACGATATCTGATATTTTTACAACACCAAGTGTTTAAACTCGCTTCTATTCTCGTCACGGATACCAACTATTCCAATGAAAAGAATGAGCGAATCCGGAAGATTCGAATCCAATAAGTCACGTTGTAGAGTCAAGTATCGAATTATGTGAACGCCTGTGTAAACGTTTGCGATACGCAGTTGCGTCGGAATGTTTGGTTTTCCTATCACGAGCTGCTTAGAGACGGCGTCCTATTTCTTGACAAACCGACTAGGACGAAATGAAGCGGAGTCAATATTCGTCAACGATAAATCCTCGCCGGTTGTTTATACGGTCCGTCGAACAGCATAGTGCTTTATGTACCGGGTATTATGAATCCGCCAGGCGTAGGTGTGCATATCTAACGATGGAACGGAGTGCAACTCGCTGCTGGGAATATTATACCGATAGGAAATGCTATTAACGCAGTTTGTGCATATCGAAAACTATACAAGGATGTACGATTATATTGGAGTACATGGTACGTTAAAGTGGATCGAATATCGGTCGAGTCAATGGAATTTCCGAAATTATAGGGCTCTTCGATGTTCTTCCTTTAAAAAGGATGTTTAACGCATAACACATTTACATTATTGTGTGTAAGTATCCGAGCACTTCGTTGATTTATAGAAATTTTACTATCCACATTGAATTTTTGTATAAAAGTATAATTTGTTTCTGTGGTATAGAAACCATAATCCGTGACATAGAAAGCATAATCCGTGGCATAGACTCCATGCCGTCTGCAGTTATACGATATTATAAAACAAGAGATTGAAACGAACATGTGTAAATGTTTCATTTGTCGTTCAACTCATGAACACTCAGGCAACAATTTTCAAATATTATGCTAAAAAGTTCCCAATAAACTTAAAATATAATATATTTAAACTAAAATATTCCAATATTCTCGAAATCATCGTGAAATTCCTTGCCCGCCATCTGTCTACGGTATGTCCGCGTAGTTGCAGGAAATTCAGTTCCAGAGCGGAAAGTTACCGTAACACATATTATTATATGAGATACCGGAGATAACCGCGGTAGATTGGTGGCAGCCACATGCAGCACGTATCATTGGCCAGTCGCCAATGACCAACGGGGTGGAGGTAAATTTAAGTATCTAGTTCATGTTCGTTGGCGTGCATCCCCCTTGAAATATCCCCTCTGGCGCCAAGACCGCACTCACTGGCTCGCTCCACGTTTTTCTATTAATTTCTATCGTGTCTTACCGATTTTTTTATAAGGGGCCGTTGCAACCTTTACGACAACAAGACAACAATTCACCCTCGCGTCATTTGTCCCTGCGATAAAACTCGCTCCGTTGCTTGTTTGTCCCGCACGTCCGATCGTAATCTTCCTCCCTATCTGTAACTTCATACGGTTCCATCCTTTTTCTTGGTGCTTTCTCGAAAATGGTGAAAACGAATCCGATAAAATCGTTGACATTTTTGGTGTGGTTTGTGTGTTCCAGAATTTTACCATTTACTTTGTCATCTGGTTTACCGAACGATGACGTAATTACAAAGAAAACTAGTTTTAAAACCTTTCATTATGTATTTAACAAATGTAGCTTTAATTAAACAATTTATTTCATAAATTAATGTTTGTATCAAAAAGAACTGAAGACACATTGCCCTAAGATTTATTCGTGTGAAACCATGTGTTATTGGAATTTAATAAAATCTACTAAAATTATGTACATGTATTATATATTTATAAAATGCAATAAAATATTTTATTTAATTTCGTAAAATTTTAATTTATATCTTAATAATGCGGCCTGTGAAATTCTTGCCGCAATACCGTATACAAGGTGGTCCAGTCAATTAAAGGACATACAAATCTTTATTCAGCGGATAGTGTCTGTAACAGTTTCAAAGACGTGTTCCGTTTCCTGTGTCGCGGCATGTTTCCATAAAATCCAATCAAAATCGCAAAGCGTGACCCGCGAAGTAACAGAATGCATTAGCTTTGATCCTGAATTCTGAGCCGATCCTGTTGAATCTCTCACTATGTTAAGCGCGCGAGCAAACAGCCATAATATGCTAATACTAAAACTTGACCAAGGAATTATTCACGCGGACTCCTGTAATCGTCTTCTGCACGAACAAGTGTGTTAATTTCAACGATTAGAGCTGTTAGTTTTCCATAACTCGTACGACACGGCTCTTTGTGATTTACAAAATCGATGTTAGTGTTCTAAAGTTACAGGCAATATGGTATGTTCCACCATATATGGACATGGGAACTAAGCGTACGTCGCTATGCATATACCATGTGAATGCAGCGTCATGGACGTAGGTGTGCCGCATCCTGGCTAGGTCATTATAAACACTAATTGTGTACCTTACTGCTTATACATAGTATACGTATATACGTAGTGGATGAAAAGGATTATGATGGAAATAGGTTCGTATCCCAGTTTTGCATCTTTAGATTTCTATTAACAATTATTCAACATTAAGATCTATTTTTAAATGAAAAAGAATGTTTCTCGTTTATTGATATCTATGTCTTCTTCGTGATATCTTTATCACACTCTATGAATATAAGGGATCTCGGAAAAATTGTCGCATCTTATACTTCCGCTCGTTAAATAAGCTCTAAAAAGCTGAATAAAGTGTGAAGCTGATAAAGAAGACGAATCCATCAAACCCAAAGTTTTCAGGTCAGTTATTTTTATGGCTGATGCTCACCATTAGATCCGTGAAATTTTTTATGCCGATCTTTTATTGTTCTACCATCCTCCAATCTGCAAATTCGTCCTTTTCGCTTAATATCGTATTAAACTTAATATTTTAATATTTTTGCATATTATGTGCAATCTAAACATTTCTGCACTTTTAAATTTCTCATGAAATATTTATCGAAAATCGTTGGATTTCCAAGTGTATGTAATTTTAACATTGCAATATCTTCTGAAGGAAATTCATTTAAAAGCTTTACAAAGTTCATGTTTTTAATTGAGAGTTTACTCTTCGTTTTCTTACGGCTGATAATTAAACATTTCAACTATTCAATGTACAAAGAATTTTCGCTAGATAAAATCGCAAAAAGTCGATGATAAGTCGACACGGTGCACCGGGTTTGTTCTCTAATCCCTATCAGAAAGCCAGGGTAAAAGCACTCGAATTTTTTTTCGACACCATTTGTATCTCGCCACTGCCACCAACACCACGAAATATAGCGATCCTAATCCTCGCATAACATGCAAACCCTGTAGAGCAGATTGTCGCCGAGAAAAGGACTCGTGGCATCCTGAGAGCCTGTATCGGTCGTGGAAACCGAGATATCTGACGCAAGAACGGAATAAGAAGGTTGCTGGTTTCCTTCGTTACGAATCGTATCCAATACCAATAGAAAGATAGTTTTGTTTAAATATAATTGTCAGTACCCTAAATTTTAAAGCTATTTCCCTGTAAAAAAATAAACAATTCGACTTATCATATTTTCTGCACTATGCTTTTTAAAGAAAAGAAAATTTAGACACGTTGCATACTGAAACAGAGAACATTTTCACCACTCGACAAGAGAAGACAACAATTCAAAAAAAATATTTTCTACATTAATGTATCTTTTGCTCAAAAAAAAAAAAAAAAAGAAACTTCTGTACGAGGAATATAACAAACTTTATTTCGCGAATATTTCAGTCTTGTGACTCGAAGATCTCCAGAAATCAGTAACGAAGAGTTTGCAAACAGAACCGTCATTAGTACGTTCTGTGTTTTACGAAATCTCCAATTTAAGAGGTACGCGAGGGAAGAAAATGTGAAACTGTCACAAAGTTGTAAAACAGACCCCTCTTTTCCAGGGATTGTAAAACTGAGCTTACTATTTCAACTGAATCGTTGGTAATCTATTACAGTGATCGATATAACTGTAAATCACTAATTAAAAAAGACAAGCTTTTTTAAGATTAATTTTCGGCATTCTGTATCTAAGAAAGTAATTTCGTTGCTTGATGAAATAATCTCGGATCGCAATTTAAAAATTTTGATTGGATATTGAGTTAAATTAAACATTAATTCTTCCATCAACGACAATACCGAACAACTAATCATCAAGTTTCGAGTTGAATCTAAGCGACCGAATTTCATTTTCCTTGTGTGTGATTCGTTTCACGCGATAGGATAGTTTTAACGAAATCAGAATTATCTAAATTGAAAGAAATTTTATTCGTTGGATTTGTAATATTCATAAAAGTTTAGGATCCCTGGCGCTTTTTAAAGAACGAAAGAAGGGGCTGAAAGTCGTATCAACTACTCGGCTCGTCTATTTCTTATCCTCACGATCGCTCTTCCAGACGAGAGAAAACAAAACTTCAGAATTACAACCGGTCGTTTTTGCTCGTGTGAAACGACTTGCTCGAGGTTCGCCGAACTGCACGAAGATCGTTAACGTTTATTAATGAGGGTAATGAATAAACATAGGAACGAGGGTGTTCCCGAATTTCACGGCGCAAAAACGACCGCGTAACGCTTACGAAGGGAGTAGAAAATTTCGATGGAACGAGGTTCTCAGTTCATTCCGCGCGATAACAAGAAACTTCGATGGAACTTGATATTCCGACAAGAAGATTAATTTGCTTTTAATCCTTCTAACTAGTGGTCCCTTTTGTTCGCTCTGCCTGTTTGCACCTCGTTGGATGACAACTCAGAAAGCATGAACAAAGAAGTATTTATTGGGTTTGAAGCTATGTAACTTGCTTAAACTTCTAATCATCCCACGAACGATTGCGAAATACCTTAAAATGTTATCTTCTTTGTAGTGTCAAATATAAAATATAAACTATTTTCGTCAAAAGTGCTGGCTTTACTTAAAAGCAAATTTATTTCAATTGATTATTATGTTATAAAGATTAGTTCAAGTGAAACGCATTCTAGATTTGGCGAAACTTTTCCTTACCAAAACCGTTTTTAAATTAGATTTCTCCTGAATCTGTTTACGTAAGAACGTGAAATGTAAAATGCATTTTAATATTTTTATCAAAAATGCTCGTTTCATTCGAAAACAATTTTGTCGATGTCGATTGTCGATGTGTTGCTTTCATAAATTGGTTAAATTTATATGCCTCTTATGTTCGATGAAATTCGAACTAAATATGCGTGTAAAACACTGTAAAAGATCTAAGTTATGTTTAATCTATAAGGGAAACGGAAAAGGGCAGGAGAACGAAAAAAGCTGGTTGTTTGAGTTCAAATCCCTTTTTGTCAAATGTGTTATCACCCCTTGGCTCGAAGCACGATTTCGAAGCGAGCTTTGCGAAACGGTTCGACGCTTTTGTGTTCGTTTGCGATTACTTGGAGTTCTGTTTTGCAATTCAAAACGCGGCAGTCTGGAAGGGTTTGCAGGGCTATCGACAATTTACGATTTTGGACGTGGAGTCTGCCCCGTTTGGTATGGCACGAGGAGGAGGAAAAATAGCGGCACGAGGACTAGATAGGCTCCCGTGGTGAAAGTATATTGTCATTTGAGGAATTCAGAAAGCACCGAGCTTCGTTTCGCTTCCCATACAGTTCTGAGTCAAACCACTCGTAATTTAAAATACGATTTCCATCGATCATTTCGCGAATAGTATTTTCCTAGTAAGAATCGGTAGTGATTTATAAACAAGAATGTAAGAATTTTATGTAATATAATTGATATTCTTTTATATAGTCTTTCGATATAAATTTTGAAAATATAAAATAATTTCCCTATCCCTAACCCAAATCCTATCTGCTAATGTTATATTTGTTAATTATTAAAAAATCGTGTTAAACTCTTAATTTCTAAAACTGAACTTTTTTTTAGACAAAACTTCTAAATCGGTGGAATAAAATTCTCTCTATCTTAAATTAGTAAAGCTAGGTCTTTCTGAACTTAATCCTTTTTAACGTAAAAAGTTTCCCAAATCAAATTCTATGAAGCAAAAAAGTTCAGAATCTATCCTTCGACGTGTCACCCTATCACGATACTAAGTTTTCATGAGTTTCCACAAATCGCGGTACAACCTTCTCACAAATCGCCTATGTCTTCCTTTCGGGTAAACTGTGAAGCGTTAAAGCGATCTTCGAGGGAATCGGCCGGAAGCGCTTCCTTATCGCGCTCGCGGGTTTGACATGTTTTCCGGAGTGCCACTCATTTTAGAGGATTAAGTCTAGCAGCTGATAAAACTTTCTACGGTAATAAATTTCAGCTGAAACTCTAGGTTGGCTGCAGCATCAACGATACAGCTCATGCTACGATATTCGCTCGAAATGCACCGTCATTAGACCACTGGTTGATTTAACCATCTGTAATCTTTCCTCGTTTGCTGAGAAGAATAATCGTCCTACTTGTTCCATAACGTTGATTACGAGAATTCATTTTGAAATTAAACGAGTTCGTACAATTTTTGCACGTTATTTCACTGCTTGCTGGTCTTTAATGAATGAATGAGACATTAAAAAATTTCGTGAATTTCTACTAAAAACAAAAGAAATTCCCCAGCACACATAGGTCGTTGTACATTTTGTATAATAAAATTTCTAAAGGAATTGGTATTTAAAAACCATCAAAGGATTATACCATCGCAGCTCGCTGTTATAAAAATTGCAAGTGGACAAGAAATTAACCAAATGGAATTCAATTTCATTTGTTTCTCAATTTTTTTTGCGTAGCATTCCTTATTTCCTAGCAAACGAAATTCCTATCTGGAAATTCTTCGTACGTTTCGCCTGGTAATCTCGCAGCCTACGTTCACTCTTTCTACGACGTCAAAGAAAGCAAACGAGCAACTGGGCTTCGCTCTTTTTTCCTTCTGCGTGTTTTTGTTTTGCATATATATCCTTTGAAGTATACTCTTTCTCTTCCGCCCTTTGATGTTTCCGGAATTGTTCCATATATCGTAACTTTGAACAAATATCGAACCATTGCATTCCTTCCATAATGAATTAATCCTTCTGCTTTAACACAAAAACACGCAATAAATAATTTATATACATACTCCTCCCTGTCACAGAAAATCACCCTGGAACGTTTTGCTTAAACCCTTTGAATTTTGAATTACTTCATGATCGTTTATTTACCGCAATTTGTATTCTACATACTTGAGAATTATTCAAAAATGTATACGGTGGTATTGACAGATCGATCGAAATTATCATTAATCATCATTCGTATTATATCGTAAAATTTGTGTACAAAGCCTCTTATCTTTGCCAAAGAGAATTGACATGTTAGAGAAATTGAACTAGGTAGGGGAAGATAAAATATGATATGTCGCATTTGATTCGAATCGATGTCCCGTGGGAAATTATTTAAATATAACGAAGCCTCTCGCATTGGATGTACCCTCCCACGTCTTATCACGCCACAATATCATCCCCGTCACGAGGTATTTCCTTACAACAAACAACTAGCGAGCCGTTTCATTTGTCTTTCAGGATGTATACACATGTTTCCGATAATTAATTTCATGGCTGCTGCATACGAGCCTCAATTACATCTCTATCGCAGACCCTGTGAATATTTGCTGGATCAAAGAGAAGCTACTCTAACGCTGTTTCGAATTCCTGCTCGTTATTTCGTGTATTCAGGTTGTGTAATAACATTGCTACATGGGGCGAACACGATAAGTCACATTTTCTATCTCGTATAGGGAAACAGTTCCAAGATTTAGAAGTTGTCTTTATTGTATTCAATTTTACAACTAAATGTACATTTTTTTCATCCCTTTCAAAATTTCAAGAAATATTGTTTATCATTGGACTGCAGATTCTTATGTGTTCATGAAAAGTTTGAAGATGCAGAAATACGCAGAATGCACATAATGTGAAAAATATATAGTAATCTCTATACCATAACAATTTGCTGAAACAAATTTTAATTATACCTGTGAAAATATGAATTTGCATAAATATCCGCAATATATCAAATATCATGATATTATCTCTTTAATAGATTAATATTATAGGACAAAATACTATTAAAATATTATCATATCCCTATAAAACGACGTCATAGGATACAACTGATATGTGGTCGATATTAAACAATAGCAGCGTGTCCATTTCATGTTATTTCGCGAATCGTGTAGCGAGTATAAATCATCGATCGACAAAATCTCGAAATTTAGCGGCCTCTGCCCTTCCTGGCGAGGTATTACGTTTCCGGTGTAAAACTATTCGCAGCGTTTCCCTCCCGATCATATTTCATCCCATTCGTTTGCCACGACTCGAAAAGAGACTGCGAACGTGTAACCCTTCGCAGGCTTATTTTCCCCTAGCTATCATCCATACCAACGTTCTTGCATCGTGCGAGTTGCGAGAAATAATCTCGTCGAAATGTCAAAAATCGGTGACGCGCGAACCATTTTCTATCGCATTTTCCGAAATGATCACTCGATATCGTGAAGCACGATGTAATAATTATTGTGAAAGTTTGATACGGTGAAATGTACAGCCAGAAAGGTGCTCGTAAATGGTGGATTTTATCACGGTCGATTGCTCGCTTGGCGGGTGTACTGCAACATTCGAGATCGTCGTTTCTTGAAAAAAATTCAAAAGCAATGGAATATTAAAATGGTACTGAGATAGAAGCAACGCCATTGTTTCATATATTTTATAGAGGGTTTTATACGTTTTTGCATGTTTTATTCGTATTTGTGTTTCATTTTTATGTGTATTATAACGCAAGATTTTGAGGTTTATTGATAGAAATAATATATTAATAAAGGATTTAACGAAGCAGCTTTTCTAAAGAGAGAAGTATAGGTGAATTTTAAAAGGATATATGGTTTCTGTTGCGTCGATTAAAAAAAGCTTGTCTGGTTACACATCGTCTGGTTCTACTCGTGTTCGCATAGCTTCTCTCTGCAATATTTCGCTCCTCTTTTATATTATATTCAGCTGAATTATATTATAAATCAGTATGTAATTTCTGGTTCAGTTATTGGCCCGAAAGTGTAACCAGCGAAAAATTTATTCAAATTAACGACTATTTCGATGTAACACGGTTCGAAGTAATTGTGCGGACAGATTAAAAAGTGAGACGTCTCGTGTAAACTTCCATTAAAAAATATCTTCAAGGAAACACACTTTCCATCCAACAAATTTCTGAGCCAGAGAGAAAATTGTTTCTTAAACAATCCATCGGAAATTGATGCCGTAACTCCAACAAAATAAATGATCCACTTAGCTCCGTAAATTGGAAAATATGGAAAAGTAGTGTTACAAAAATTCTTCCTAAAACTTATCTCGAGATTTATGACTATTCGTTCTAGCTTTTTACGACAAGTTTTATAGAAGAGTCATTAATTTTCTTAGAAATCGCACGCTGACCGTGTAATTGATTAATAAGATTGAGAAATATATTAAAGGTGGAGCTTTCAAGAGGTTCGATTGTTTCGTAGCTTGGTCGAATGATTTACGAATTATTTCGTAATCTCAGCGAATAATCCATATTGTTATGCAGCTAAATGAAAAGCAGGCAGACCGATCGAATTAATTATCGCGCCGTTGTTTGTCAAGGCAGTCGCTTCTGATGAACCCTTAAATTAACGAGGAAGGATCGATTAATTATAGAGAGGAAGAGACTCGAGGCGAACGATGCAGCGTCGTGGCGAACAATCGAGATTCGAGGACGCTTGCAGACCGGTCCGGTATGTCCAGGCATAAGCGTATTCACGTTAATTTTCCAAGGGCGTAACCGAACCACACGGTTTCTCCTTTGGCTCACGGACGAAACCGACATGCGCACGAACGGATCATGTCGTCACCATAGAAACGTTGTGAATCTTAAGGCTTGCAGCCTGCAGCCTATTAAATGCGTTTATTTATAACTTTCATGATACGTGCAATCCGTTATCGGGCTTGGCCAATCCATTTCCCGTGAATTGCAAATTGCTGCGACTTATGTTACCTATCGGATGTTCCGGATGAAGGTGGAGAACCCGTTCGTGACCTGAAAATTCTGTAACTTTCCTGTAGTACTCAACTATGAAGAACAGCAATATAACTGAAAACCTTAAAATAAAGTTTCTTCGTATATTTGAATAATCGTAACATTGAAAGTAAATGTGAACTAATTGTAATTTACCCTTTCTGGATGTGAGTTTATAGTATTATTTCGTTCCACTAATAATAGCTCTATTAAACACTCAAAAGTGGAAAAACTTACGTTTGAAATTTTATTGCTTAAAGTGTGAATATCTATTGTGATAATATGTCAATTTCGATGTAGATTTAATTTCAAAATGTTTTGTATAAGATGTATAAAATAACAAGCATTCAGATAGTGTTCTATAAGTCACTACGTGTACCTATATGTATAATATAGCTACTGTGTTTATTTCTTCGCTTTTTCTTTAGTTCTTTTCGCGAATTTAATGAATATGGATATTTTATCTAAATACTTCAGGCTCTGTAATAGTTATTTCCTATAACAAAAATTTAGTTTCAGTAATATTGGCAAAGACAGGACAGCTTTTTCAGAGAGTTTATTCAGTTTTGATATATGATCGCATGATCGAGCCAATCTGGTAGTAACTCGCCTTTTCTCCTTTGGAAATCTTTCATTTACGATTGCTCTATACGTTTCCCTGTACATATGCAGCTTACGCATAAATTCTACGCAAGGACCATAAAAATCACGAATCATATAAATTACACGACTAGATGGAATTCCAATAACTCACTCTGCAAATAGCGCTAGCTCGAAATAAACAAGCTTACTGTAACATTCGGTCGAATTCATTGGACTCAAGAACAAATAAGGAATATACATCATTCTTCGAAGTTCGTTCGATTTAATCAGTGCTGCTTTTCCCTAATTCTCATTTATTTATTATTCTTCCTTCCACTTTCTCAGTTTCAGAAAAACGTTTATAGAACGTTTTATACTTTTCAATCATTTTATATCTTTCCTCGATCTGAGGGAACTTATCAGTGAAAAACACAATTGATCATAACCGATACAAACAAGAAACGATACAGCCATAATAAAAAAGAGCAATAACCAATACATCAAGATCCATTAAAATACTGAAAACCACGAGATTTCCGCCGCAATCCGACCTCGGAAAATCGGGCTGACTTCGAGATACGGTTTCACATTTCGCGTTAGAGTCACCGTAAAACGTGGCGGATTTCGCTATCAACGTTCCCTCCGCCGAATCACAACCGCCACTAGAATTCGATTTCGTCGATGGTATCGCATCGTACAATGGCCATGCCCGAAATCGATACGAGGCTACGCGTGTTTCCATGGAACTTTTCTCGAGGCGCAAAGTGTTAAGCATGCTCGAGACTTTAATCTAAAATTTAGGATGCCAAAGGAGCGTGTAAACGTCCGGGTTCGCGCTCTCTCGACGGGTTTGCTGTAAACAGACCGCCTAACGCAGTAAACTGTGTCGAAATTAGGAAAGTTTCCGGGCTAAAACACAGGCAGATTTTGGTAGAAGAGAAAATTGACCGCGTTCGAATGAGAACCTGTCGATGAAGCGTCACTCTGTTAGTCGCCTGAATCCGCGATGCGACATATTAGCCAACCGATTATTTGCTTTCGCTCTACTAAACGGAGTAAACTATAAAACGAACAGTGTAGTCAGTTTGTTTGATTGCGATAATGGTGGTAGTTTGCTGGAACAATAGCAGCACCCGTGTTTAATGACGAAACGGCGGGGTTGGATGTTGATAAATGAGTCGGCGATTTGCTGGAATAATTGTTTTGGGTCTTTGAAGGCTGTTGTGGATTTAGAAACATATTGGGTGTTTAACTTTAATTTTGGGTTAATTTTAGGTAAAATGTTTATTGTGAGCGGCTAAGAATGTTTGTGAATATGTATAGGAAGATTGGGGTGTATGAAGTGATACAGAGATCATTTTAATAATATCTTAGATATAATAATTTCCCTATTTAGAAGACAGTCGTAGAGTCGTTAAAATCAATGCAGAGTATTTATAGCAAACTATCAAATATATTATCTTTTGTTTCAATTATCCGTGACTGTAAAATTTTATTTACTCAAATCTATCTTAGTGATCTTAAGAATTTTTATCGTAAATTTTATGAGATCTGGGATATTATCATAGGGAGGCAAACGAAGATTTAAGAGATGTAATTACTAATGAAACGCTAGAATTAAAAACTCCAATATATCAATGGTAAAAAGAAGTCAAATTTTAAATTCAACGACCTCTAACCTTGAATTTCATGTTAAAATCATTTCAACGCAGGATTATTATTTTTTTTTTTTTTTTAATTGCATCGAAATTAAATTTTCCATCAGAAGAGTGAAAAGTCCGCTAATTTAAAGCGTTGAAAGCGAGTAACAACGTTTCTAGAGCGAATTACAATGATGCCGCGTGACTGCTCAGCAGTTCATTAAGAATATGCCACAGGCTATGTTAACGAGCAGGTAATTACGTGGAAACGGTTCAACTTCATTTCGACCGAAACCCTTCTGAACAGTGCCTCAACTCTGGCTTCTTTAATTTTTATTAAATTTCGACTTCGATGTTATGCATTTCGTTTGGGTGGCTGAGATTTCCGAATTAAATTGCCACGAAATATCCATCATGTAAATATCGACGGGTGCACCGTGAATTTCCGGATATCGAATTAGTCCAATATTTGCGTATCATTTCGCTCGTGGATCGAATAAAACTTTGCAAAATATTTCGCCCGATATTAAATACACGCCGTCAGATTTTCATAGCAAATACAAGGAATATTACGTTGTTCCCGGGTAGTCGAAAGTTTTTTTAAGTTTACGGATCCGTCTTAAATTCTGATGTAATAAATCTACTTTCCGATTTGTAATAACTTACAAACATCCTGAAATTGGAACTCGTTCCTCATTTTTATTCCGTCACGGTATTCGGATTTTTATATCTCGATCTTGCTCTCGTTTTAACAGAGGAAACGATTTCTCGTGATTTTAGAAAAACTTGAGCATAGGATCGCGGCTAAAGGTCCAAATTTCCAAAATTAGAAAAATATTACAAACGATATATAGAACCTGTACTTATTTAGCAAATGTTTTTCCATGATAATTACAATCAAGATTTCCATAGAAAGCCCAATATCCATCATAGTCGCGATTTCGCAGTGAGACTATTTGGACGAAACGATCGGCTCTATTAGAACGAGTATAATGATAAGCAACCAGTATACACGGTTCAATTAGCAAAATCCATGAATCATAGGCTATATCGGGTCAATGCAGAGAGAGAGAGAGAGAGAGAGAGAGAAAGAGAAAGAGAGAGATCGATCGAGGCTTGGAATATTGCGAGAAATTACATAGACCGTCGCGCTCTTTGTTGAAGCTCGCGTTTTTTTTATTTTCTCCATCGCTTGCAAATATCGACAGCTCGATGGAAAAAAGAAAAAAAGAGCAGAGTGTAGGGATTCAAGATAGAAAATACTTCGTTCGCCTTGGTACAAGGCGAATTTCTTCTCGCGATTTCTTTGCTTTGCGTCGTGACTACGGTAAAGCAAAACATTTTTACGATATAACGTAACATTTTATGTTTGAATTCTTTAATCTTTGCTTTCGACATGAAAATTGACCGTAATCGCGTGCACGATTGAATCTATTAATGCGTCCCGTCCGTGTTGGTTGGCAATATGTTACCGATAATTACGTGATTATTATGTTAGAGTATTTCATTATTGGAGCGGACTATTAATAAAGCGAAATTCCACGTTTGTCAAGAGTACATAATGGAATAAACAAAGCGTGGAGCAATTATGCGTAATTACTGTTATTCATTAAATTTGACTCATCACTTATCTGCATATCGATCTTTCGAAAACAAGATAGAAAAAATTAATTAGAGAATATCTACATATGTGTTCGTTATAAATTAGTCGGTAAGATCATCTTAGAATAACAGAAATAATATTTCTCCAATTCTATAAGATTAAATGAATCACTGAATGAAGGAACCATTCACGTTATTCTGTGGTAGTCGTGGGATTTTAGAGTATTGAAATTTTACAAGTCATTAATAAAGTTGCAAGTTGCAGTAAGTCACTAATAGATTTACAAGTTACAGTATTAATGAATTCTCTTGCAGAACTGTAACAAGTTTCGTACCTATTCGCCTATATCTATTTGATGTGAAACTCTTCAGAAACAATTCGCTCATTACTTAACTAAATTTCTTACTCAGTAATTAGTAAATAATAATTTTGTAAGACAATCGTAATCACGTATGAGCTTAAACTTCGTCCGAATTCTCCATACGTCGTGAATAGATCAGGAAAGAATGTATCCCCTTATTTTATAAAAATGTCAACTCCTCGTTTAAAATTCATTAACGAACGTTAATCAAAGCCGAGCAAGGGGAAAGCAATCAATAATTTCCTTTAGTTTGTCGAGCAATCGTCCGAGAGCTAATATTCCGGAACTAATAATAGCCTTTCGTCTCGCGATCGTTTAACAAACCTAATAACGGCTGAATCTGCGTCCGCTGCAAACAATACGTCCAGTTGAAACCATAACTAATCTCGATCCACAGATTCCGATAATCTAAAATCCATGGTAAATTAGTATCGCGTAGTTGTACACGCGGTAAGAAGCAAAGTATGTACCTATATAATAGTATAGTATAGTACGCCAAGCGGATAAACATCGAAAGAGGAAAGCAGCGTGCAACGCGTGCTCTCGAATGGTAGACGAGCAAGCAGCGTGAAGTGCGGGCTCGTGAATGTGCAGAGCATAAACGTTCCGCTGCGGGCGATCCCGGTATTAAAATCACTCTAAATTGCTGCTCGAGGCTCCCGGATGCAGGCCTCGTGTCCACTAGGCGTTTTATCCTAACGTTTTGCCAGCGTTGCAGTTAATTTCCACGTAGGGTCGAGTGACATACTGATATTGTTGTGTATATTTGCTAGTTTAAAGTGGTTTGCAGCTCTACAGAGTGCCTTAGCGAGGCATAGTCATTTTCATAAGTATCGAGGTACATGCTGGTCTCGTATGAAATTTAATAATCCACTTACAGTGGCTAGAGTAAGTATCGTCACATATCCTTATTTTTCAATAAACCGTTTTTCTTATCACACTCATTTCATTTGCATAGTGTCGAATTTCTGTAATCGTATGAAACTACTACGTATAATGTAATACTTAGACATAATTAATATGTAACTACTATAATAAATGCGATAGTATTTCAATACATTTTGTAGCCGCTATAGGTTGCTAGGAAAATCGTTGGTTAATCAGACTTTTTAGATTCGTGTAAAATAACATAATATCGTTGTCAGAAACTGTCTGCGAGTATTAGACAAAAAATACTACACGGTTTAGTTAAAATTTACCATCTACCATTTTATCATTTTTTAAGAAGTGTGTCTTACCTTACCATCTTTCAGACATCTACTTTTCTCTTCTACGTATGGTAATTTGTTGCGAGTGTTTATAGCGAAATACTGATTGTCGAATGTAAAATGTATAACAAAGAATATACTGGAGCACGAGAGAAGAATAAATTGTCTGAGCTAAGGTTTTAGATGATCAAGGCGGTATGTACATAGCGCCGTTTTCACACGTCTGTATGTCTTATGTGAGAACGTTGCGTAGGTTGTCTGAATTGAATACAAGTGGTTGTAAAATACGGAAAAACAGAACGTGTGGGTGTAAGTATATATTACGTAAGATCCATGCAAGAGACAGCAGTTGGTAGCATCGGGAGACGAGAGACCCTTTGTGCTGTTGAATCGTATTGTAGAAGATTTTCATATATCTATATTTTTATTTCTGCATTAACTAGAAAAAAATAGAATAGTACGAGATTTTATACATTTGTGTAGAATCCACATGCAGTTTCATCGTGGACAGAAAATAGAATGTACGTGGCGTTGATGAAACGACTCGAGAGGGATGAAATCGTAGGGGGATTCAAATCCTATTATCGGTTGAACGAATGAAATTTAAGATTGATTTACACGAGGGATGCCGTGTCAGTATGATCGCAGTCCGATTAAGTATTGGCTGATTTTTTTCGAATAAATTCGATGCCTCACGACCGGTATCGCGATATGATTTTATCGATGCTACGCGTTGTATCTGAGAGATTTAGATTAGTGTGTGTTTCGCGCAAAATTAGTCGTTTATCAAGGCTTTGATAGAAATTAGAGACTGTATTTGGTGGTTTGCACGGACCATGTCAGGCATCACTTCACATTTCATACGTAATTAAGTTCGCGATCGAAGTAAATCGAATTCTGGTTTAATATAAGCGTAGATATTATTTTCGTTCGAGAAACTAACTAAATGGCAAATAATGAAGAAAAATGAACTTTCAAGGAAGTTTCTAAATTGAATTAAGTAACTAATTTTTATACTTTTTAAATATTATTCCTACCTTTCGATATCTTATAACTGTTTCTTAGAATAGATAGATCGAATATTCTTTCTATTTCTCCGTTCGCTCAGTAAATTTTCTTGGAAGGCTTAATTCCTTATAAAAGACTTAGCCTCTTTTCTCTTATAACGACCAAATAATACAAATCCTGTTTTTACGATAGCCAAAAGATTTAACTCTTTTCCTTTTCCAATGTGCTGATAACACAAATCTCATACACTAAATACTTATAGAGAGACCTCACATCTTTTACAAACAATGACTAAATCAAAATCACCTCGGTCAGCGAAAAATAATTTTCTTTTTGGCAATAATTTCTTATACTTTTAACAAACAATGACCAAACCAAAACCGTTTCAATTGGCGAAAAATAATTTCCTCTTCGGCAAGAATATAATGTGGCAAAACAAATTATCAAACGACAAAGGGTTCGTCTCACCGGATCAATCGATAATCTGCCTTCGCGGCAATCCACTACAGAAAAGTGCATCGTGACAGATTTCTGCACGCTCCGGATTACGTTTCTCGGCGTTATCGACAAACGAAACGAGCGGAAAAGCGAACGTTTGGTCGCCGTCCAAAAATCGTGGTTCTATTCGTTTTCGTGCAACATGACATCGTAGTTCCTCGTTCATGGATGAATGAGTAAATTTACTTTAAGGTGGATTTCTATGAGGAACACCTGGAACATCGACAACAATCGTCCCTCGAATGGCAATTCGATGAACCGACTCTCTGATAAATTGGATTGTTAACAGGAGAATGCTGATCATGCGCATCAGTCGCCGAAACGCGATTCTCAGAAGTTGGTGACTCGATTTCCGATCAGTCGGTGATACTTTAGGTTCTTGAACGCTTCTACTCGTTCATGAATGGCTCTAATGAACAGGTACACTTCCGCTCGAAAATCTCACAGTAGATATTAATATTATATAAAAGCGAAATACAGGCGAATAGCAAAATAATAGCGGAAACTACGTGCAAAGTGAAAAATAGCTAAGGGTTAGTTAAAAAGTTAAAGAAAGTGAAGTTAAAAAAAGTTTAACACTGTATGCGATAAAGAAGCTAGTTGATGTGTTAACAATTTTATTAAAGTCTGTCTTTGTATTTAAAGTTCTTAGTCTACGTTAAATATTGAAACTTTATTAAAAATAAATGCGAAGAGTTTTTAACGGGAGTGCACTGCTTAATATAATAAAAATATTTATCTTTAGCTCTCTATAACTGGATTTTTCTTTGCTTATTGAGGAAGAAATTATGATTGATTATTACTAGAGACATTATAAGAGAACTATGTATATGATAAAACAGAATATATAGATACAGCCGTTAATCCATTTTAGTTTCGTTACAGTTGATTCACAGAGGCGAACGGGGCCAAAGCGATTTGCCGTGGATGCGCGATGTCGATGATCCAATTGAGGGTTAGCACCTCTTAAAGACAACTGACCGTTCGGCCGATGTCGTGAACGATTTCGATCGATGACCAGAGTGATCGCGATAACAGCTTTTGGCCCCATTGCCACCAGGCGAATTTATTGGTCCGACCAGGTTCTCTAGTTTCCTAACGATATTAGCGAACCTGTTCACAAGCGAAAACTGACATTCAATAAAATTTGTTCGACACAAACTTTTATTATTTATCAAATCTTCCTACGCTATTAGAGGCGTGACTTTCTTAGATTTAGTAAATTGCTTTCCTTTGATGAAGGTGAATTGTTCGAAGGAAGATAGTATTAATTTGAACAAGTTGTACCATATGTTAAACATAGTATTCTAACAAGGAATTTCGTTTACTATAAGAGATAAATAAAAATTTGTCAAGTTAAAAAATCAGAAGATCATGAAACTTTAGTTGGAAATGGAATAATTTTACGAAAAGTAACTGCGTATTTTTAAGTATATTTTCAAAAATAAAGAATTTGATACCTGTCATTTTGTAATCACATTTCAAAAAATTCTTTTAATTCTGAATATCGCCAGTTTAAAGCATCGAAAGTTAATTTTAATATGAATGAAAACACAGTACACCATGCAGCGGAGATGAAACTTGGCCCAGTCTTCCTTGCTGATTAAGTTTCATTCAGTACGCGTCAGTTTTCGTTAATTTCAATATCAATATCTTATCAAAGAGTGACGTCTTCATCATCGGACACGGCTAGCGGAAACGTATTTCCGCGCTGCGGCTAATTTATATTCCTCTTATATGTAACTAACTAATTAACTGACTGCCTATTATTACAGCAGCCACAATATCGCTACCACGAAACCTGAATCTGGCTATTTAGGGCTTCGTGAACCAATTAAATTACATTATTATTGATGATCCTGCATCTTCGAATTATTGCGGTTCAAAATTTTAACATTTGCTTATACGAGTTCCTTGATAATCGTTATTTATATCAAGTTATTACAAACGTAATGCCTTTATATCCTGATGTTTGAAAGTATTAAAAAGTGTCGCTTTAATCAGATCGTATTATGAGTTCTCATAAAATAATGAAATGTTCGGACAAATATTGAAGAGAATTAAACAGAAACATTCGAGATTCTTCAATAAAATGGGGTTCTTTTTTTTTTAATGAAGCAATGTTAAACCTCATATATTCAAGAAATGTTGAACCTTGGCTGAGATGGTTGTCTCTATCTATCTTATTCATTAAACATGTTAAGTAGCTTTTCTGTCATACAAAGCATCAAGTTGACTGATATTTCTTCATATTTTTAACGATTACTTTTCTCAGTTTTTAAGCAAATAATAACTCTCCTAAGACATTTGAGCGGCAGTGCAGTCATACTCTGTTAAACTTTACAAATCTTCTCTGTGAATGATACAAAATGGCCCATTTGAAGCTATCGATTCACAGTAAAAATCGAAGGACGTGGAGAGTCCTAAAACGTAGGAATGACGAGGATCGTAAGGTCTTGAATAAAGAGCTCTCGAGTCACTCGAAGCACTTCAAGCCAAGTATTCTCTCAGTAATTAAATCAAAAATGTAAAGTCGAACTGCGACTGATCTCTGTGGTCGCCGAAAAAATTGGCGAGACGTAATTTTGCGTTAAATAGAACCACGTGGAACCGATAGAAACCAAATCACTTTTGTATCTTCAAATTTTTCGTAAATGCATAAAAATTCGCGGTCTACTAATAAATAATCTGCTTGTTTTAAGTTCAGCAAAAATTGGCCCGCTACGTAATTACTTATAATTGATGCGACAGCGTAGGTACGTTGACATTGAAAATAAATTTTTGAATAATAAAAATATTCAATAATAAAATAACATTGTTTGAATACCACTGAAATAAGATATAAAAATGGATAGAGCTTGAATTTTCTTCTGGATTTGTATAGATTTTTCGAGTTAATTAAATGTATTCGTATTTTCATAAGGAAATCGCATCGTAAAGGCAATATAAACGAAATTTAACTCTGATTTATGAGAAAATTGCTTATTAAATTATTGGAAATTTTCATAAAACAGATCATACGAAATAATTGTTAAATCTAATTATTTATTTTGTAATATCTTCTCTCTGTAACGATTATAGGATGAAAGTTCGAAGTTGAAACAAATAAAAGCTGGGAGCAATTTACCTTCGTGAAACATACTGAATCAGTTTCACCATGTAATCGAGAATGAAAGTGAACGAATATCTACGTACATATTTATGAGAATTAAACTTTGTATCCTCGTTACCTGCCAGTTGATTATAAAAATAACACGAAACATCGAATTTCACGATTTAAACAACGCGTACTGGCGATAATCGCATCTATGCAAATGCAATTTTATAAATAGAAGGCACAAATAGCATGCAAATGACACACACGAACTACAATATTATACCGCGGAACGTTGAATGATGTCACGCGTACATGTTCGGTAACGTACGATAACTTCCTAAACGCGGAAATTTCGCTGAATAATATTCTGATTTATTATTGCGCTGAAATCGTAACATAGAAGATCCATCGGGGCTATAAATGAAGAACAAAGATGTGTGGACCATAAATACAGAAATTATACATAAACACTATAAAATATTTAATAGAAAGGCGTTCAATTTAAAAGAAACAATTCATTAAAATCACTGTTTTTAAAACGATATAACATACCAGAGACAATCTTCCTTAAAGAGAGAATCATATTTTTCCTTAATATGAGTTAGAAGTGGGAGATTCTGAGAGGAACAAATAGCAGGAGGAAAATATTATTCATGAAATTCCATGCTATGTTAGCATGTCCTTTTTCGCACTACTCGGAAGACGTTTCGGAAAAGATGAACCGGAAGGATGGAATTTTCTTTTTTCACCATTTTTCTCTCTCTAAATGTCACATGCCTTGCAGTCGGAAGAGTTTAATGTCACCTTTAAAAAAAACACAGTCCCTGTTTGACTTTTACGAGCAATAAGCAACTTTACGCAAACGCATAAATATTTCAGTATCCCGTGCTTGAGCGCGTGTTTTCTTTTTCCGGCTGTACGGCGAACGTCGGAGCTGCAATTAATTCTTTTGCGAAGAATTTTCTCGTTCGACGTCCTAGGAAATACAGACGATGAGGATTGATCGAACCTGTTGAGATGGAAGTATGGTAATTGGATTGAACTTTACAAAACATATATTTAAATACATTTTGTTTGACGATGTTTTATCTGAAATTAAAATATTTGACATTGACAGTTGTCTTACTTAGGGTCTAGAAATTATGATAATATAAGTGAAACACTTTTGAGAGAGAAATAACTTAAAGTTGACATTCTACAGAAACTCACTTAAAAGCAATGATTAAAATATAAAATATAAATGATAGAATAACAGAGTTAAAAAAAGATATGTATAAAGGAATTATACTTCTAATTACATTTTTGTCTTGGAACTTTCTCTTTTATTTTATGATTCCTATTTGCAAGATTTATAGCAAACATCACGACACTCAGGAAAACACATACTACGTGGTAGCTATTTCTCTTATCGTCGTGTCATTGACAGCATGAATTTTTTCCGACGACCATTTCGCCTTTTTTCCCCTTTTATAATCGCATGAATCTGTGCTTGCACAAAATTTCTGCGAATTATTGGCAGAACATGGGCGCGATGTCAAATAGTCGCGTGTACCATATCGTTCGCCGTAAAAATTGCATTAAAAAATTAGTTTTCCTATAGTTTGGTACCTGCCGAACTCGCTCGAAACTTTCCCAACAAAGTGCTTAACTGAACGAATTCAACTTTGTAGCGTATATTACCTTATCCAGTAACGCGGTAGCTAAAATAATTCTTGTTTATGGTGAAGAAATAACGAAATTGTGTCTGTTACGCATAAAATATGAATATTTATTTATTATTTCTTAAGAAACAAATTCTCTCTCATATCAGATATTTTTTCAAAAAGAGGAAAGGAGAAAAATTGCTCGAAGAATTACAGTTAATAAAGAAATTAACGTATATGAACCCACGTTTGCAGATTTCCTACCGAATAATATCCTACTTTTATTAGAAAACATTTAGAGAGGAGATAGTAGAATAAAGGCGATATGTATGGTTTAAATGGCGGAACTGGGATTTACGAGGACGACGTTTTATGTTGCAGGCCTCGTTTTACTCGACAGCACTGAAAACCCTGATCTCTGTGTCTACTGTGATACTGATTGGCCTCATATTTGCTTACCATGCCTTAGAAGTTCAGGTGCGTATAAAAAATCCAATAGGCTCGATGTTACGTCCTTGTAGCGTGCATGTAAACAATCTATCCGTGGACGTTGCCTTCACCAAACGAACGTGGAAAAAGGCCATACGATATAAACCCGTGGCGTTTGCACACACCTGTGGGGTTTCATTTCAGAAAGCGGAACGCGTTGACTGTCTTTCAGAGCGGAAGAAATGTCTTGATCTCGTCTCGCTCTATATTCTAGCATTCTACCCTTTACTACACCTTTATCGACGTTTCCTATGTCACGGATGTATGTTTTATTTCTCAAACAAATTGCAAGAAGATTGCTTATTTACTGAAGAAATTGTTGCATGTGAGAATTAATCTATTCGGGTAATTCTAACACTTTTGATTGTCTATTTTCTCAATTAGTATTTAATCGTTAACAAGAGTACATTTCAAGAAAATTAACAGTTGAAAGTTCAAATCGACAATATTATATTTTCTGTAAATATTCTAGTAAGTTATTTCATAAGTTCTCTTGTCTTTTTAGTTTGGCAGTTGTCTATTTTCTTAATTAATATTTCATCTCAAATCGATACAAAATTTCAAGAAGACTAACAGATGTGTGGAATGGAAAGTCACAATGAAGAACGTTTGCGACATCCTATGCTTTATAAATTTAATGAAAAGAAGAAAGCAAAGTAGCAGTGATGTTTGCCAGCTGAGCGGACAAATTAATCGGCGTGGCTTTTCGAGGGTAATCAAAGAAGTCACGCAGGTGCGTGAAATCGACACGCCTGTTAAGCACGCGTCGTGCACCAACCCCAAATTACGAGTTAACGATGATTAATCGAGCAATTGATAGAAAACTAATTTTCCGGTTTCCCGCCTACTTTCCTCCTCCTCTCATGATTAAATCTGATTAATGACCGTGAAATTCCATCGACACAAAAGTAATACGAAGCGACGATACCACGGTAAAGTATAAATAGTTGATAGTACGATAATTTGTCGAGCCGGTAAGTAAATGAAACTTCAATGACTGGATGTCGAACGGAATTGAGCTCTCCATCAACTTTCCAACCCTCGTGAAGCAACCCTGATTTTCTGCCTATCTAAATCATTGTCGACATACGGGAAAATTAACTACTTATAGTTCATGACACGTACAGGCATAATCGATATTACTATCGATCTGCTGTTAAATAGGTTGTTCGTTTTAACTACGAAGGATAGACATTGTGTTAACACAACACTTCATTTATACATTTTTTCAATCTATTTATATCATCGAATTCTTTTTTCATTTAATATCTTGGTTATGAAAGAGAGAATTCCATAAGTTCGCTTAATATTTTTGTCCATGTAGATTCTATAGTTTAAAAAAATTTCAAATAATTGACATATTTATAACATTATGACAAACTATATATTGCTTGCAACGTAATAGCTTGACCACTCAACCTTATGCATTTAAATTATGTTATACTGAAATGCGGTGAATTACAAAATTATTCACAGAGTTCGGAATGTAGAAAAAATTAGGCAGTTACTAATACCTTTTCTATTATAGGTACGTAATTAGAGTTCTAAAGTAATTGTTATATCATATTAAATATAATGATTTACAAACAATATATTTATCAGATCCCATATGAAGAAGTTAAAATGAAGCTTAATTCTTACGAATCTTAATATTCTTTCGTTTTCTTCCAATATCATCGTGCTTGCGTATCCGCATTTCACACAGATGCCGTGAAAATATTCCAGCAACGAATGAATGGTCAGAAACATCTAAAATTTCGTGTATGAACCAACGAATCGCGAATCAGGCGCAGTTACTCGATATAATTCGGACATAACTAAAATACGGGAGAACCATACGTTTATTGCAAATCCGTACGACAATGGGAGCGACTGGCTCGTTAAAATCGTCGATCGCGTTGACCGACATGAATTTTCATGAAGAACGACTATATTTTCATCCGCCTCATACCACTCAACGAACCGGGCCAATAAGCCGCGATTTTATGGTTCTTCGAATCGCTAGATGCCCGACAAATTTCACCGTTATTAACGCAGACCGTGATTATTTGAAACGGATTCTCTCTGTTTCTGTCTAGTCTATGCATATGGCGGCATTGGTGAGATAATATCCGCGGCAATGCCACCGCTTTTATACCGCAGCATTAAAGCAAATCGCTGTGTGCACTGCCATGCAAGCCGAACACTGTCAACTCGATTGCGAATCGTCAAAATCGTTCCACGTCGTATCGGCGTGGTTTAGTACTAAACCGGGCTAGAGTTACAGATTCCGCTTTATGTCTTAATACAACGAGGTCCAAACGCAACGGCATCATTTTCGAAGGTGCAATAACCATGGTTATACTGCTGGCTGGGTTGTACAGTTTGGTGTTCCAGACATTATGGATCGATTCATTTTTTCATAAATATTCGAAACATGAAGCTTCGTTATGGGGAGAATTAGCGAAAGAAGTGATACAACATAGTTTTCAAGAAATGAGTGAATTAATAGAGGGATCAATAATAAAATAAATAAATTTTAAAGGTTTGGTTTTGCTACGAACCCTTCGTTGGTGTTGTAATGGAACACGATCCTACGCCACAAATCTAACCCTAAACCTAATCTAAGAAATGTCGACGTATCCTGTCGTAAGATCTATCGGATCTACGTGACTCTGTCAGGCGCAAAATTAAGCAGGAAAAAGGCTCATGAATTTCATGAAACCGTTAATTTTACGTAATAATTGGTAACTTGGTCGGAAACTAGTTGCTATCGCGATTACGAACAGCGTAGCTATGATAACGGCTGCGTTTTACGTGCCTGAATTTCTATCGAGTTACAGGGAATCGCGCGGTTAACTCGATTGCCACTACGCTCGTGAGAAAATTGCAAATTGTTCACGATGACGAACGCATCGAGGCCGGTACTCTAATTGCGTTATCGTGCGCCGGTGCACGCTTTGCCGGCATAATACCGCGAAACGACGCGATTCCAGCGAAACTGCGTCTGTTACGCGGACTGATAAACGAGATCGAGGCCTCGTAAACCACTACTGGTGAACCGATTCCGCTGATGGGGATGGATCTGCTGGAAAATTGGCCGAGAGAAATTTATTGCAAAATGGAGAAAACGTTGAGATTTTTACAAAATATGATACAAGTATATTCCAGAGTAAATGACTAATACTAACCTGTGTAGTAGAAAACAGTGTTAGAGTAACATACAGTGGCATGCAATACGCATACAGTGAATTAACATATAAATTGCATACGAAAATGTCAGAAGGAATACATATCATAGAAAGGCCAAAGGAACGAGCAGATGAGCACTATTCTTGGTCAGACACGTATTTACTGAATAGTAGAAACTTGCATAGCAATATATAATATACTAATATTATATAAACCAAATATAAGCAAAATTTGGACTCGAATAAACCATACACTAAAATAAAAACTAAATATTCTCTGTAAAACGATATTAACGGTATTACTTTCGTTTTTATCCATCGTTATCAAATTCACTCTGAAAGATCATTTATTTCTACATAACTCTTCTATTCAACTTTTTACTCAAAATCCCACTACCTTCACACAAAACACACAAAGAAATTTCTGATGGATAACATTCCTCTAGAACAATATACAATTTCGAAGATTCAGTATCGACTAATTTATATGCGTGTCACAAGATTCCTCTGATTTCGAGTATCTGATTCGTCCAGTCGAAGGCAGTTTGCCTCTCTTATCGTAAGCCTGATGAATCCTCACCTGTAATTGATGATAGACCGGTTATTACTGATCGCAGAATTCACCCGTAAGTGGTATAAGCCGTCATAAGTCAGACGCGTGGTACGTTGCTGGTCGCGATAACAGGTCAGGTTTCTTCGAATCCCTATCGGGCTAATCTCTCGATCGTATATCATGCAGAATGAATTGCATTATCGCACGAGCTCGTTTAACAGAGAGAGGGACTCGAATATCTCGGTCAACAATCCGTGGTCAAACGGTACCATTTGCGAAGACTTTCGGTGGAGATTCACGATTTGATTGATCGATCCGGAAGCCGTCGTGCGTGGGGAAATGTGAAACTGAGATACAGGGATAGTTTAAACGTGTGGTAGAGTGTAATGTATCAGGCGCGTCACGTGGAAACGGAGTGAATAATTAATTTAACCCTACTCCTTCTTGATCTTACTCTCGTATTAACAAATCAGAAAAGAGAATTTCTTGGCATTTTTCTCGAACTTAATCGAATTTTTCTATCATTAAAAAATTGTTCAACATTTTAAAGAAAATAATACAACTTACGTGTCTTACCTTGCATATAAAGCCAGATTATTTTATGCACAAGAAAATAAGTTGGCAGGCTCTATTCTCAACTTTCCAGGAGATACGATTTCCATTTTAAATTATATAAGTCGAGTAAAACATAACACGATAAACGTAACTAACTCAAAATCTCCCATAGAGAATCTCATCTACACTGTGTTCGGTATAAGTATAGTGCTCCTCCTAATGCCTTAATACAGGCTAGTTAAGAAGTTCATAACACTTAACTCGAAAGTTTATAGTACTTAATTATGTATACGTCAGTGCATCTTCATCTTTCTCTATCTTCTACTCGATGAAAAAATTTCAACCTTCATTCAACACTAATTGCACATCACACTTCTTAATTTTCAAACTCAATTCATTTCACGTTCAATAGCAAATTGTAATCATAAAATCACGCGATAAAATCACGACACCGAATCGATAGGGATTTATGGATTTAGTATGTTTGCATGTAACGTGATGCACAACCACCTCGATAGTGAGACGAAGTTTGAAATTAAGAATGGTCTGTTAGCCTGTGTAAACACGGTTTCGACAAAGGGTTGAGAAGCAAGTCAAACGATCCAGTCTAACATCTCTCCTTGCTGTCAATATTTATCTTGGCTTTTAAATGTTCGAGCTGAGACCGTCCAACTGACGTAACACGCACTGACATTGCGATGGCAGGACGGAAAGTTCGGAAATTTGTAATTGTTCGTTTTGAAACTCTCGATTTAAAATTCGTACTGTTACATAAAAATAAGTGGTTTCTGGTATAAATGATACTTACTATTATTAATTTCTGAAGATATTAATACTGTTACATAAATAAATATAGAAATTTCATAAATGTAGAAATATCTATAATTTATATATGATATTTAATACTGATGTTCATTAATTGGATTTTAAAAACAAAAAATGGAAAAAGATGGTAATTAGATCAGAAAGAAACGAACACCTGCCATTGGCGTTTGTTTTACTGGTTCGACGAGTGGAATTGAAGGTGCCATGATGAATCGCTCGACATTTTGGCAGATAGACAATCAGTTTAGCTGATAAAACAAAAAGGCCTGATCGGTTCACGGTTGTTTCCCCTTCACTGAAAACGCTGCTCTACTTGGAAATTATAATCGCGTTACAGCATATAAGCTATTTTAGTTAGTGCTGCGAATTAATAGTAATTAACGGGCCAATGTGATTTTCTACTATAAACGATAAAACGAACTTTGTTTAACCAGCCAACAGAGCGTGTCGTTTAACTAGTTTAACTTTTTACTATAATGATATACCGCTGGGAATAACTTTGATAATTAAAATTTTAAATAATCTCGAGAGGTTCCTTAATTGGTGATTCGTTATAAGTAATATTCATATATAACTATCGTAATTACTGTTTTGCCATTTTACAAGTTTCGATGACTCTATAAACAATATTTAATACACTGGTACAGATAATAATTAACGGACTTTAATATTGTTTTAAATTAAAACAATGTTGAATATCGAACGTTTCTTCCTATCAATATATAGTGCAACATAAAAATTTCATCGATAATATCAAATCAAACTTGTAGACTTGTGAAACCTTCCTGTAATGATGCCAAACATGTTTCCAACTTCAGTGTAATTGGTGATTCGTCAATTAATGTTCATGAAAGATCATTGGAATTATTTTCTTGCCGCTTCGTTAATATTAGCACAGTTGGAAATTGTCTTAAACTTAAAAATATTCACCATCGAACATTTTTTCTTAATAAAAAGACATTCCTCCCAATGTTCGACAGCGGTACTTTATATAATGTAAAGTGTAATAATGTCAAAAAAATGTCATGGTTTCCGAAGATAAGCAGACAAAGTGCCAATGTTAGAATCACAGGAAACGACGAGCACAAAGAATCGATAAAACTTTTTGATATACTTCTCTATTCGTTCCTTGAAACACAGCAGATGTAATAACGCGCATGACAGCCACTCTCGACCAATCGACCATCTTCACGCCTGTCCATGCTTCGCGTTAAATCGACAAAGAGTGCATGCGAGTGATACGCAGCTCGAATCGACAGTGGTTTTCATCATCTTTTAACCTCTTTTACCTTTGGAATAAGGAAAGGACGAAGTTCCAACAAACCTATATGTATATCAGAAAACTGCCAAAAACATTTATTAGGTTGTAACAAAAAATGTCCGACTTTATTATATCAGTCTTCTAAATCCACCTTCTCTTCCAATGTTTATGTTTGTAAATATATATCATTTAAAAACTGAGAATTCTCTCTTCTATATACATATATGATCGCAATTTTCTTTACTTTCTAGAATTCAATGAAGTATGGAAAAAACGCGTAAAAATTTGAATATTCCATATGTTCTAACTAAACTGAATCTTTAGTAAAAATATTGTAATATCCAAAGGCGGATAAAATACCGAAAATACGGTAGTCGTTATAATATTTATTAAGAGAGAGTAACAAAGAAAGGAATAAAATGAAATAAAAGAAAATCATATAGGAAGGGAATATATCACAACGACATAGAACCGCAATTTAAAACTATTAGAACGCACCACGGAGTGAATTTTCCTCTATAAGCATCCCTTAACTCTCTAGAGGTATCTTGGCAATAGCGTATTTTTCCGCAAACCGAGCGACTCTCCCTAAAAGCCTGGAATTCTTTTTCTTAAATCTATGCCAAGAACATGCAGGGTGTAGCAATGCATTATTAAAAATCTAAGAGAATTGGTAGCAATTCCTTCAAGAAGATTGCGTTCCTGTGTTGTTTCAGAAGAAGCCACGAGGAACGTTCTCCCGTTTCGTTTAATCGTACCATTCGAAATTGTTTATTTTTAATCCTGGCAAAGCAGGTTCGTCCCACGGCGATTAGAGAATTCCATCGCAATCTCGAGAAGTAAGTCGATTTTCGCCGGGTTTCGGAAACGTTTCGCATAAATCCAGCCAGAGAGAAAACATACGTCAGTGCAAGAATTTGCAAAAAAGGATCGCGAACAATGCAGGCGGAGAATTCACGCCGGAAAATACGATTTCCTTCGCCTTTAAAAAAATACACAAGGAGAAGATTACATTTAATTCGGTGTGCTGGGCGTGACATCGAGAAAATGTTACAGGAATGCTAACATCGGTATTCAGAAGCTTAGCTCCATTAGGAAGTCCGTTTTTTTTTTTTTTTTTTTTTTTTTTTAGAACAAGTATCTCACAAATTCTTGTGCTCTCCTTCGCGGCAAATTGCTTCATGCTGCTAAGTGAAATTCGGTGTTTCAAGATTTTATGAGAGGAATTCAGAAACTTTCCGATGTAGATCTTTTTTCCAAGTAAGATATATTTAACATTTTACGAGAGTGGTCAATATTTTTTTCAATATTACTAGAATTTCAAAGGTGTAACAATTCAATTATCGATAATCGAAATTCTAACAAAAAAAAAGTTGTAAACCTGTTAGAAAAAATAGAATATTACAAATTGTTTGATCGTGTAATAACACGTCACTTCTCACGATACCTTTTACCAATCAAAATTCAGTGTACGTACTTGTTAAGCTTCGAATTTAAATTTTAGTTTGAAATAAAAACGTTAGAGATTCGTCAATTTTGATTGATCAATACACGATTGATGAGGATATTTTCAACTCTCTCTAGCTAGAAGAATATTCTAATTAATAACCATCGATCATTCGATGAATTTCAAAATATTAATTAAAAATATGTTTCGAATCTTCCAATCGCGATTTTATTGACACAACGAAATAAAAGCGATTCGACAGTCAATTCGAGTTCGAACGTTTACAATAAATTGATCCTACAAAACAAATCTAAGATGGATATCAGTATACGGAGATAAACTATTGGTAACGTAACATTTATTACGGACTTTAATGGGTAGTTTCATTCAATTTGCTCGAGGATTACAAGAAACTTTCCACCATAAGAAGAGTCGACAATTGCTGCTATTAGAATATTCATGTCGAGTAACGGTCTGCTACCTCGGGATACGGAAAAGAATGTTTTCATCGACGTTTCAAAAGTCGTTCGTGTGAAGAGGAAGCGGAATTTTCTTCATCCAATAAATTACTTCTGCGATACATCTTCTAATGCTTTTGATTACATTTACTCACAACTACTTTACGAGTAATTAACGACCGTTTAATAAAAACAATTTTCTCATCCGCTCAGATTAAAAAATAGACTTTTATACAAAATAGAAATTTTAGAGTTAATTTATTCTTACGTCGTAAAAGACGGTATATATGAGATACGATATTGGAACGGAGGTTTTAAATAAATATTTAATAAGAGCATCTAAGATTCAAGCTTAAAGGGAATTCAATGGGATCCCCTTGTATTAAAAGGATATTTAAATCGCTTTACATTAAAGCTTTACGAGACGTTATGAAGGAAAATAGCGTATAAACTACCGCATAAAACATACAGGGACAAAAGACAAATATTCTACACTGTAAAGGGATATTTTATAGTGTTTATACAGTACAATGTACTATTGCGTTTTACGCCTCATTTGTCTACTCGTTACAATTAGAGGATCGTTATAGGTAGCAATTAATTAATACAAAATTTCATACCAAAATAATTATTCAGGAAATAATCACCATGTTTGTTGTAATAATTTGAAAAGAGGACAATCATGGTCAGGGATTCAAGTTTTAAGTTTCCAATTTTAAGTTGACTGTGACAATATTCGTGTCGATTAGTATTCATTAACGAGTGATTCGTTGGGTTTTCATTATCCCACTTCCCTGCGCGATCATGTAATCCGAGCAAGCTGTTGCGTAAGTAATGTACAAAATACAGTCAGCGACCGAACTCGATCGTAAATGACGTTTATCGAACGATTCGGTAAGTCAGCGGGAACGTTTTAACTATAGCGGAATCGTACCTTCATTTCGACCTATTTTTCCATAGATGAGGCTGCCATTAAATCCTACCGCGTAATCGATGGAAATTTATCTTCTCAATTCATGCCTATTTGGCTCGCGATTTCTTTCTCACCAGTAGAGCGTCAAGTGCACTCCTTAACTTTGTAATAACTACGTCGAAATGGGTCGAGCCACTTTTTCGCCACTCTACCAAACCACTTCGTAAATTGCCGGGCTGTTTTTGTGCTTTCGCTCATTAAGGGCCAAGGAGTGAAATAATATCTACAAGCTGGTTGAACGTGATATTATTAAAAAGCATAAATAAAATAATATACATGTTATTTTGTGCGGATAGAGAAATTGTATTAAAATTATTGAGATATGTATAATTTTATGTGCTAGACTAGGTTAGATGCGTAGTAGTAATATTTGTACGTGAATATCAGTGTGTGGAAGTACAATATGTGTGTGCGCGGCGTCTCGAGAACAGATGAATGTAAACTGTTCAAAGTGCTGAGACGCGCGCAAGTGTGTATCGATGAATATCTTTGAAATCGCTTATCAAATAAATATATAACTATTCTAATATGAATTCTAAGTGTAAATTTAGTGTTCTTATACCATTATTTCGGCTATTAAGATCCAAAATTCTCAACAAAAATATTTTATAGAAACTGCACAGACACCAACCAAGCATTGCGCGATTCACTCTCGTGATTTAAACTGAAAGATATTTCATCAGAATGCTATAAATATTTCAGTCTTTCTAGACCTTCTAAAATTAGGATCTAGGTTCTGAAAATAACTACCATCCATTTTTATCTTCTTTCTTTTCTTTTCCCTTTCTCTAAAGATAATGCATGATAAATCTTTTGGATGCATTGCTGAAAGCTTTGACTGAATTATCATTGTTTAAAAAATTTTATCAAAATCATACATTGAAATTATTGGTTCCTTAAATATATTAAAACAATTTGGGAGTATCGATTGTCACTTTGCTGACATAACTTGCTTGGTCTTACTTTGAATAACTAACAATGTTATACCCTTGTAGGTATAATCGTCATCTCGTCAAGGACGACGGTGGTTTGTTACAAAATGCGTGCAAAATTACTTATTAAAAATTCCAATATTACATTAAAATTAAGCGCATATTTAATACCAATCTATATTTCACTAAATTAATGAGAAAATAATTTAACATAGTTTACAGGAGTTTAAAGTTGCTGTGTACTTCTTTGCGTTTGATCCCTTTGTGCGCTTCGTGAATCCACATCAAAGGGAAGACATTCGAACAGCCCCTAGGCTACCATATTAAGATCCCAACTTCCGTTGAGAGACCGCTATTCAAAACCTCGCGATATATCTTCTTCTTCAGTCTTTATCTCGCAGACCTATTTTCTTACTTAGACGGTCGCGCTCAATGAGTCACGTTACCGAAACTTTCATCCATATTCGATGGATGAAAAATATTTCACCAAGAAAGGAAATTCGATCGTGTCGTGAGATTCTCAGAAACTTTTTCTTCCAGGATGCTCGAATTTTTCTTTCAAATCAGTGAAGAAATTTAAGAGAGCAAAGAGATTGAAAGAGAAGATTCTATTATTGAGAGCGAGAGAGAAATATTGATTTTTCGTCCAACCCAACCGATAGAAAATTCCGCCAAGTCTGGACTTCATGAAAGCGATAAAGACTATCAGTGTAGATAGTGAAATTCCAGTAAAACTGACGCAAACCCATTACACTTGCCGTGAAATGTTTGCAGAAACTTTGCATTCACCATAAAATTAATTTCGTCGATTTCCTACGCGCGATCGACCCGGCCAACGCTGTTGACGAGAACCGACGCAAACATAAATTGTGTGTCGATATCGGATGCAACGATTTGGTACACTCTCTTCGGTGCAATTAAAATCACGTTTTCCAGCGAGCGATTTCGAAAATGTCGGTAATCAAAGAGCGTGAATACAGACCCTGTGAACCAATTTTTTGAAACGTCGATCTCAACACGAGAAAATCGTCGAACGTTACTGCGTACATACGGTCCATATAATTATTTGCTTTGCTAAACATCGCGTTGTTGATTTCCAGCAACGCTGTGATCGCTTTTTGAGTATCTGCCAACTGTATTTTAACGCTCCGTTAAAACGATACATTCCCACGAGGAGTGTGTCAACATTTTTCATAGCTGACTCTTTTACATGTCTATTACCCGTTATCAGATACTCATTTTTCGTCGTGACGAGGCAACTTATTCATTCCCCTTGGGAGCCATGTTCTCGGTTGAATAGGCGTATCCTGACGCGGTTTCCCGTGTTAACCCTTTGAACTTGGCAAGCATTTTAACATCTCTTTCCATCAACTAAAAATAACTAGTAGTAATTAAAAAGCGAATAGGGAAATGTTAGAATAATTCTCTTTATCTTTGCTATAATTAAGAAATAGTATTAATCATTTATATATTGGTGTATTAATCCTTTAATTCTTAATGTTGCACTGTTAAAAGAATTTTGTAAATTTATTTACATGTTATTCATCTTTAATCTCATAATTTGTATTTGTAAAAAGATTTTTGTTTATACGAAATGTTACATTTATTATATTGAAATAAGGAGAACGCGAGTGAAATAAATATTTCACGATATTTTATCAATATTCTGTCATTCTTTTGAATAAATATGAAAAGAAGACGAAAATTTTGAATTATTTTATCTTCCCTCGTTCCCAGAAACGTATTTGCCTCGGAGATTCTTCCTCCGCCAACGATCTGTGAAAACCAACTCGAGGGAAGTTCCATGTAGAACGAACGAATTCCTGACGATGTTTGATAACCTCAGCCATTTCCATGCGTTTCAAATCGAGCGTTTCGCAGGTTTACATAAGGGCCAGTCGTAAACCGATTCGATTCTTGCTACGTAACCGGTTCACGAGCCCCGCCTGTAAGAGTAACTAACTAATCCGAGAGCAACGAGCGTTGTATACTGCAAACGATCCCCGTTATTGCAAATTTTAATGGGTACGCTGCACGCGATTCTTCGAGATCACGATAATCTCGTGGGACGGCTTAACCAGGATACTCCGTTGAAATTTGAATTTAATTCCTTGGATGTCCGAGCGTCACGCCTGGCGATCTCCACTTTCGCGAATGCTCACTCGATAAGAAGATAATCTATTTTTTCGATGCAATCACGTAGGATTTATATCGAAATGTACGTGTTCGTGTTCGTGTTCGTGTTCGAAATGTTCGTTCGATGCATATGTTGGAAATGAAGCGTTCGTATTACGAAGGATTCTCGTCAATTTTCTTCTTTTTGGTAATTATGCAGTTTAGTAACTTTTCCCAATTTTCCCCAGTTTTTTATCCTAATAAGAATCGAGAAATTTAAGGGAGATCGCTTCTGTTAGAAATATTCTGATTAACATATTTGTTTTGAATAAAAAATTGTATCAAAGAATTTTGATAGAAATCATCCATGTGATACATACTTATACGCTTTTGGAAATTATCTCTTGTATGAATTTAAAATTTTGTATAAATTTTAACGTTTGTATAATTATAAAGAAACGCGAAATTCAATTACCGAAAGCCGATCTTTTTCATTGTTTTTTTTTTTAAGTGTTTTATGTTTTATTGTTTGTAAGTGTTTTATGGAATTGTGGTTTCAGGGATTTAAATCTTTTTATCGAGGCTTCGAGCGTTTTATCGAGAATGTAATATTCGAATTTTAAAAAACGGACATCAATTTCCCATGGAATGCACAATAGCGAAACCTTGTTTATGAAATATATGGTGGAAATACGCAACGTATCCGATTGAAAATCTTATCTATTGTATTCTGTATAATGGATTAGGATATGCATATTGTTTTGAATTTGATTAAAATCGAAGAAAACATCACTAAACCTGGCTGAAATTCAGGAAAATAAGTAGTAGTTGTAATTTTTTCATTTTGCACTGTATTTCCGTGTTCCATTGATTATCAATTCATGGCAAGTAAAAAGCGGATTAACAGTTTTTATTTTTCAGGCTATTGAATTACCTGAAATATTATACACGTGCCTGAAACTTTACTCTCTTTTATATTTGGATGTCCATGCTTCGACTACATTGACGTATATCAATTAAAATTTGCAAAAAGATATAAATACAAGTTACCAGCATTGATAATATTATCTTGCATAATATTAACAAGTTTGGTAATGAAACAAAAGAAATTGTACTATTTAACAAAAAGTTATCTATTAATAATAATATACTTATTACACGTATGTAATTGTATAAAAGTATTTGTAATGTTTTTATTAAGCTTGTACGGTATGTCGTTTGTTCTAATCTACCAGAAGAAGACCATTTTATTTTCGCGAGTCACGTGTCAGAACGGCTACCAGAGATAACCGTGCGTAGAGTCAATACGCAAATAAACCCTTCGATATTCCACAACAACGTAGAAACGTCAATCACACGTCCAGAGGAAAAACTCGTTCCAATTTTCAAGCGAAATCGACAGAAAAAAAGAGTTAAAAGGCAGTTCGAACGCATAGACGTAAGCAGTTTCTAACTCATTCGTTTACAAATATAAACGATTCGAAAACACATTTATTGAACAGTATTTTACGTCATAATTTCCATTTAATAAACCTTGCAATTCACACGTTTCCTGAACTCCCGTTAATTATACAGGCTTGAACTTGCCTATAATTTTATAACGAGTTTCTAGTAAAAGTAATATTTTAATATATTTCGTAATTTTACGCGCGTAACCATTCAATTACTGTAGAAAAGCAGCGATTAATATTTTTAATAATACCACCTTGAATCCACGTCTTTTCTTAATTTCCATAAAATCTACCGCACTTAATAATCGACCTATTCAATATTAAATTTTTAGGAATTTCAGATTTGAATCTAAAAGTAACACATGGAAAAAATCAACAACTCAAACGCATGTTATCAAATATTGTCAAATAAGGAATTCAAAAATATCCGTACTTTTTTCCGTTCTCTACTTTTCAGTTATTCTTATTAATAATAAATCATGGAAAATCCACCCTTCTGTTCATCAGTTAACTGGAAATGATCTAGTTGCTCCAGCAATAAGTACCACGATGTTAAATCATTCTGTCGACCCTAACAGTATCATGTTCAGGCGTTCATTGTTTAATTAAGCGTAATGCTAGGTGGACGTTCGGATCTGCGACGTAATCCTCGGCAAAAGACGGCGGAATGTCGACGGAAGGCATGCATGAAAGCCGATTTACCTGTGGTCGTATAAGCGAGCTCAAGTTGTCCTGAAACGATACACATTCATAAGGGAGATCGGCCAGGAGCGCGGTTCATAGTACAATCCTTGCTGTTTCTACTTTCGTGGATTATTTTTAGGGATCAAGTACGTTTCATGGTTTCCTCGTATACTCAGCCGTATTTGCACGTTTAATGGAAACATCAAAGAAGTGCAGAAAGAATGTGTTTTCGACTTTACAGTTTCTCGTTAATTGCGACGAAACGTTGCCAATTAGAATTTTGTGGTTAGGAATGTTGCCGATCCAATTTGCTCGGTTTCCTGTTAAGTTTGTTGGGTAATTACGGATGATTGCATTTGACAGAAATGTACAGATCACGATACGAAATATACATGGGAAATTGAAATATTATCAAGTTATTGGAAAAGTTTTTTTATTAATTGTTAGAGAGATGTGTTTCGATAGACGTTTGTAAACACTCGAAGATTAATCTGCCCTTCTTAGTTGAAATATTTTATCTGCAATCCCAAAACTAAAGTTTTATCGTTTAGTTTATTCCAAAATGTGTTTCAAAACATAAACTTGCACAAGTTTCCATAGCATCGCTATACCACCACACTAGAATTTTGTCCAAGTACAACGAATAAGATTCAACTATTCCAAGGTAATATCGTGAGTTTTAATAGCAAATATAAACGCAGATTCCAAAGGCGAATATGGAAACCATGATATTTCCTAAGTTTCCAGTTAACTTGTTCAACAACACGAATATTAACGTCACTCGCAAGAAATAAAAGAAAAATTTGTTATACCACCAAACGAAACAGACCGAATTTTTCGTCCTATGTTTTTATTGAAAAAGAAAGGAATAAGAAGAAAACAATGTTGCCAACGGTCACTCGATATCATACAAAGCTCGTCGACTTGTCCCCGATATTTTCGCTGAAAATTCGGAACGAAACGTCGTACTATGTCATAACTGTGTATCGGGAACGTTGCATCGAATGACAGACAGCGTAATAACTCGGCCGAAAAGAAGGTTTTGGGAAACTATGAGACGCCCTCCAAGCAAAGAATGAATTTTCTGACGTTTAATATTTGCGTTGAAACGACAGTTCTTGACCGAAGATTCGACTGTCCTGGTATACTTTGATGCCGATAACTTCACAGATATGAAGGCAGATTCTTTGTTTCACGGATCAACAATTTAAATATTTCATCAATTGTAACTTTCTCTTTTCGTGTCTTAATAGAAAATGTCACGTGTCAGATATTACTTTTGTTCGCCAAAGAATATCTCTACTGTGTTGCGAATTCTCGACTAAAGAGCAACCGGTCAGGTTAAACCGGTCGGTCGATATCGCGTACCTCAAATGACTTAACGCTCAAGGTGGAGGAGGTTTAATAGATCGAGTGTCAGAGTAATCTAGCACTCTATTTGCACTTGTTGTATAAAGGTAACGTTTGATGTTCTGAACACGGCGTTAAGATCTTGTTGAGGGTGAAGTATTTCATCCGCACGGTACGATGTCTGATGATGAACTGTCCTCCCACGTTGCTGATTCTCCCTACCAGCCGTTGAGTTTCGTCCGTTCATCATGCCTTTCCGGCTGGATTTTTTCCGGGGTTTTTCACCTGACCTCTCAGTCATTAGGTTTGCAGCTCGGGGAGGACATGTAATTCGGAATTTCCTAAAGAAGAGAATGGACCTGTCCGTGCCATAAACGGATGACCACTCAAAATTTCGAACATACTCTAACAATCACGATTACACCTTCGTAGCCGGTATACTTTTCTGATGGCATTACCAAGTGATCGAAGCAACTTTGAGTTAATAAATATTTATCGTGTCTCGACTTTGAAAACAAATTTTAAATGCCGCCATTGTGGCGACATACGACTGTAGAAGATTAATTCTTCTTACTTAACGAAGACGCCCTGCAACGTTCGCAAAGCACCAAACTATCAAACAAACATCAGCAACACCGGTTTCATCAGGATGAAACGCGAAACTATTATTGACAGAAGCAAGTCACGTAATAGGACCGAGCACACGTTTCTGTTGAATTACCAGTTCTCAATGAAACGTTTCCTCGTTACAAAGAGAAGTAAGAGGGATAGGGTCCGGGGATAAATAGGGAGGCGGAGAAGCGGTCTAATTTTAAGCGTCGAAGTACGCGCCGCGCCATGTAAACGAATGAGAACGAGGTCCGCATTTCCTAGTGGCGAACGCTTGGATTTGAGCCTAATGGCCCGTTGACCTTTCAGCACCTGTTGATCGCCGTTTATCAACGATTTGCATGCGCAGATTTGCTCGGATCACCTGACTTCGCTCGGCGAAATGAAAAGCTTATCCTCGAGCAGCGCGTTGATCGACGTAGACAATCTCTCTGGAAGCGTGATGCGTCGCGATGTCCCATGATTCGTAGCGAAGTTCAAATTTATTGATTTTCGATTCGCTACCGGTGCCTCGCTCTGTCTCGCTCTTCAACCCTTTTCCTCGTCTCTCTATCTTTCTGAATCTCTCGCTGCTCGAGTTTCCTCTCGTTATTAGGAAATTGAGATGCTCGATAACTAACAGTTGCCAGAATTCTCATCGATTTTTGATAACGATGAAACGTCCTGTAAACTGAAGAATTTCAATGGAAAACCTTGACGATAGCCTTGAAAAGCATGCAACAAGCCAGAGATGTTAGTTGATGACCAATAGCCGTCATTGAATCGCGAATGAAGAGGTATAAGTGGAATTGGAGAGAAGTTGAGAAGGATTAATGGCTTCATGTTTGATACAGAGAGATTAATGTCTTGCCTTTGATCGGGATTCCAGGTTGACTTATAGCGTGTTTCCTTTTCATAGTAAGAATCATTGATTCGTAGAAAGCTGTAGATTAATTTTTTTCACTTTTTTAACAGAGGCTGTGATTTTATGTGATGTTTTAAGAAGGCTTCCGTGTCCTTGCTCTTATCCTGTGTCTTCAAGTTCGAAACCCGACGAAGTTGTTACGTTGTTTGAATTCCGCTGCAAGTTCTTCCGGCCGATATTGATTATCGTGAACGTTGGAATATTAAGGATGTCTGCTTGAATACTTTAAGCATGTAATTAGAATGATACGGCTAAATTGAAAGAGAGAAGGAATTGTGTAGACAATGCGGAAACAGTCTAGTTGTTTAATGAAATTAAAACTAAAAGCCATTTCATGTAACAACATCGA
Source organism: Bombus huntii (assembly GCF_024542735.1). Taxonomy (NCBI): domain Eukaryota; kingdom Metazoa; phylum Arthropoda; class Insecta; order Hymenoptera; family Apidae; genus Bombus; species Bombus huntii. The sequence continues at coordinate 9,629,989 of NC_066240.1, forward strand.
TTAATTATGTTCTTTCGCGTTTTATAAAATGTTATATTCAAGAATTATATTTGTCGGGTTATCATTAGGATTTAAGGCGCGTAATGATTCTTCGTTTGAATTAGCCATTGTTTTACAAAACAGAGAATATATTTACGGGAATAAACAAGATTTTACAAAATATTATGTATAATGAGTTTAATAAATGATAAGATTAACAAACGATAAGTTTAACTAATAATTAGAATAAAGAATAATAAGTTTAACAAACAATAAGAGGAACGAATAATATGTCTTACGAATAATGAATTTAACGAATAATGAGATTAACGATTGATAGGTTTTACGAATAATGAATTTAATTAACGCTATTAACAATGTTCCGGGGTTCAAACGAATCCACGGTCAACGGGATAACTCTTTACTATGCGTAGAATAATTTTAAACACAAAAATACGATTGCTGAGACACTCGGTAAATTGCTCGATGTATCACTTTCCAAGGCGATCACACGAATCAATATCTGATGAAAATCTTTTTCGCTATACGACTGCATTTGTTTGTTATATGCTCGCTGGAGACATCGAGAAGGTTCCAATCGTTGTTGCTAGGCAATTTCTGTCAAAAGTTTGTTGTATACTCTTTGGAAACATCGAGAAAGATCCAAACGCCGTTACTAGGCAGTTTCTGTCTGGAGATTGATTCCTAACACAACGTGTGTCCCATTATATCGACATCTCTAAAGTACAATTCTATGTGATTTCTAGGGAGAACAATACAACCGATCCACACCTTCGTCAGGCAAAACGTTTATCCCGTGACCGTGGCTACGTTCGGCGACCAGTTGTCACCTCGAACCCACTTTCGCTTTCACAAATATCAAACAATTACAAATGACAATTGCTTAATTACAGTTATGATAAAATCTAGGCTAAAGCATTAGAAGGTTTCCTCAAAATTGCAAAGGGAAGGCTCCGGTTTTCCTTTCATCTCCGACATATTAATACTTATTATCATTATACATATTATATTGTATTGATATTTTGTCATATTTATGGATAAACTTTCGTATGACTTCATCTTCTTATTATAATAAGAGATATTTTACAACTAAACTTTTTACGAATGGTTTCGTTCAGTGTACACCGCCTTATATTTTTACAATGAGCAGAGCAATAAACTGCAACTGTTGGTGCTACAAAACGCAGAATGGCTAAAAGTTGAAGTATTCCCTGTGATGATAGTAAGCCGGTATCGTGTTACAAATTGACTGTAAAATGCAGAACACACTTGCCATGCCAAGGGTGAAATCCAGTGACAAGGAGCTCTGAAATACGAACGCTCTCTCCGTCACCCTGGTGCAACCTCGCTACGATCTCTTCGTAACTGTCGTAATTCGTTTTATCGATACCAACTGGGAAGATTGCTCGGGCGAAGAACAGGATTTCTCGAACCATCGTTATCCCACGAACGAATTATCTCTCGTAAAACACAAGAATCGATGCACTGCAAACATTATCGGCAATATTTCGCGAGCTTTACGACGGTTGTTTTGTCACAACCTTTCTTTGCACCTTTGTCATTCTAGTGAATCTCCCCCTTAACGCGATATCTTGTAAAGAAATTTCTTTCTTCAAAGAATTTCGAATCTTTTTTTTTTTTTTTTGCTATCTTTAATATTTTTCTATATTTTTGATTTTCTTTTGTAATATGTTTCAGTCAAATCAAAAAAACGAAATCTATTTCCTGTATGAAGGAGTAAAAGAAGAATTTTGCATAGAAGATTTCTTGGTACCTAGAATTTTTGGATTCATTGTAAACTTTTTCACTATTTTTAATCTTTCTCTTTATCTCCAATTGTTTCGTTCTATCGTGCTATTTTCCAATATCGAATATCGAATAAAAAAGACAAAATCACTTTTTTACATAAAAGTATAAAAACAATTCTATACAAAAAATGTCTTTATTCCAAGAATTTCAATGTTTTCTAACCGTTTTCATTGTATTTTTAACTTTCCTGCTTATTTTTATACTTTTTAGCCTGTTTTACCATATCCAGTACCAGACACGCGTTACCATTAACTGGAAAACGAGAAATCTATTTTCTGCGTGAAAGAGTAAAAAGGTATAGAAAAATCAATCCAATCGGTTTTCATCTCTTTAACTGAAACCGGTTTGTACATATTTCGCTCTTTTAAAGTAGTAGTCTGCCTTCGATCTTTTCGATGCGCTTAACCTTGAGAGTGAAATATCGTTTGCATTCTCAGCGCCTTTTACCTGGCCACAAATTCCCCTTTGAGCCGAGTTGAAAAGTAACGACAGGATTAAATATTTATCCTATCGAGCGGTTCGGCAAGTCGGTGATATCATGTCGCATGAGGATGGTAAACCAGGGTATAACGTCACCGTAGACTGGCCACGAAAAAACGGAAAGCTCGAGAAACGACATGCCAGCATATAGGAAAATACAATGTAACTTAACTATGCTTTTCATCGCTGTGCATCTTGTCATATTATGATAATCTCACTCGAAAGCGTCGAGTTGCCTGCTAGGCTCCAGTGACGCGTAAATGATTGAATGATGTCTCAAATAACATTATTTGTATCCTGGTTATACAATATCATGCAAAAAATCTTATAGTTAGAAATAAAAAAATTTTAAAAGATGTTAAAAAATGTTATAAAATACATGTTTCTTTTTTAATCCTACTGAAATATATAATTGTTATTGAAAGTAGTAGAAAGGAAACTTTTTTTTTTAGAGAGAAACTTTTTTTAAAATTCAATATATGTCAATCAATTTTATATTACCATCTCCACTATTTTTATTTGATTTTAATATTAATATGTATGTGTATGTACATATATGCTTGACTCTGTTGAATATTTCAAAAGCATTGATTTTTTATTGTTACGAAATTCAAGATTAATAAAAACAGCTGAATTTTGATGCAGGTTTCGGGTTTAATTTAAAATATAAATATAATGTAATTTATTTTTTACAGCAATTAACTAGATAGGTAATTTGTAAATAAATAATCTGAAAGATTTGCAATCCGAATGATCAGTTAATTCGTTTTCGCTAATTAATAGAGAAAAATTATCATTGTCCCCATAACCAATTATGACGAAGGATAATTCTTTTTGTCAACAGTTGTTCATGATCGATAACTGCGCGGACGATTGGCGGATCGCGATGACCTGGCAGAGGATCGCGCAGATTTCACTCGAGTTGTTAATCTGTGCGATCCATCCGATCCCAAGGGAAGATTATTTCCTGTGGACGACCAAGCTGGCAAACAAGGGCGGTAACATCGGTTCGACATGGGTGCCATACGACGTCATCCTATCGTTGCCGATGTTCTTCAGACTCTACCTCATCTGTCGCGTTATGCTGCTGCACTCGAAGCTGTTCACGGACGCCTCGTCGCGCAGCATAGGGGCCTTGAATCGTATTAACTTCAACACCAGATTCGTCCTGAAGACGCTGATGACCATCTGCCCGGGAACCGTGTTGCTAGTCTTCATGGTCTCCTTATGGATCATCGCCTCGTGGACGTTACGCCAGTGCGAGAGGTAAAACAATTAGAATTTATTTTTATTTTTAATTAGTGTTTAATTTCGCATTAAGTATACGTAATGTTATTGGCCAGACTTTAGGAAAATATACGTATTACATACGAAACATCAATATTATAGCAATCAAGAAAAACAAACTATTCGACAATTAGAATTCTTTTCTTTTGAAGTTAGTAACTCTCAGATACAGATATTTGTGAGTTCTCATTATCCTGGTTATAAACTACACAGACCTTTATTTTTTTTGAAACCAATATCGCTTTAATTCCACACAATATTTTCCACAATGCTACGTGATTTTGCTCCTTCGATCGTTCCTCCAATACTAACCGATAACAAGAACATATAAATCGACTAATGTATTGATAGAAGATTACAGAAGAAAATTTGTCGTCCTTTAATTTATACCTTGCTACCACAAAAATATCCCCTTTTATATTTTTACCATTGTCTTCAATATATATATATATATATATATATATATATATATATATATATATATATCTTTTTTTTCAGAATGTTTTGAAACTTGGATTTGAAATTTCGAAATATTTTATAAAACACGTATAATATACGTATAATAAAAGTATTCAAATACAACTTTCGTGAGCCAGTGTGCATAAATATATAAATTAAAAAATAGATCCATTGCACATTTCATAATCCATACACAATCTACGAACATTGTGAGACCATAAAATAACGCATACAGGACAAACACGTAGATCTTGGCGATTAACGTTCGAACGTCAAAGAGACTGGAACGTAGGGATCGGTAGTTAAAACGACAATGAAGGATTTACTACAGGGCTCGAAATTGCCGGGCCGCGTATAATTAAATTCTCCTGTAAATAGCGGAGCCGATTTAGGGAATCGTAAAGAGCATCGAAACGATCAATCTTGCGGGCCAATATAAGACTTCGCCAGTCTCTCGCGCGACTAAGCGCCATACCTTTAGATTTTTTCTCTTTTTCCTTTCCCGTCGTTGCTCTCGATAAAACCTTCGTTCGACTTTTTCCTCTTTCCTTCCCGATGAATAGATCTCTTCCAGTCTTCTGCCCTTAAATAAGACATCCACCGACTACTATCGTTCTCTCTTTTCCTTATCTCGATGCGTCTGTGCCGGACGAAGAGGAGACGAGTTAAATTTTCGTCCATGTATGTATTGTCGAAGCTATTCTCTCTTTCTATTTCTATTTCATTCACGATCCTCTTCCTGAGGTCGATGCCTGCCTTCGAAGAAAGGATCTTCCCGATTCTTCAAGTTGGATGCCAATGAAATTTTCTGAGAATTTATAACGCTGCTTCGACAAAGACACGTTCCGGAAAGATTGCAACAGAAGATTCGTAGAAGGTGATAAGATTTATATATAAAATCTGTCTGTTTGGTGAAGTGCTTGTTAACACGTTCAATGTGGATCTGTTTGGGAAACACTTCGATACATGGTGAGCACTTACTTAATTACGAAAAATGTAATTGATCGGTTTGGCTTCTGAGAGATTCATATTTAATAAGAAATCACAAAATCTATCAATATAATATATCAATACATCTATTCGTAAAGCTGTCGTTCATGTAAAGAGAGAATACATTTTTCTGTGCTTAGAATTTGAAAAAGGCCATTTTGTTCTATTGCTGTCTTTTTCGTGTTACTTTTTCCTTCATTACCCTTCATCTCGTTTTCCCAAAGTCCGAGTTTCTTCCGGAATTAGAATTTTACACACACGATGCAGGGTAGAAACGAACCTTTTCCTCGAGATCCACCGACTCGTTTGTAAAAGGAGCTCTAATGGAAACTCCCTGTATCTTTTTATTTCCATGCGTGCAAAGCAAAGATAAAGTCGCGTTACAGTTTTTACTTACATTTTATCATGATCGTTGTCGACGCAAAATTCAATGTAATAAGATATCACGACGAAATAGCTACACGATGCACTAGATAGACATTAAATTGTAATATTCTCTTTCTTAAGTAATATGATGATTTATTAAGCAACGTTCTAGAAAATAATTCATTTTTAAAGATAACCTTTGCAGATATCTAAGAATTTACGACTTTTCAAGTATATTACTTTCTTAATAAACTGTCAATATTCTTTACCACTGATATTCAGTTGCCAATATCGATGGCAGATTTTCGTTTTAGAGCAGTAGGCATTATCATCTTCTTTCGGCAGGTAATCTGCTAGATCGTGTGCTTCCTTTCCCATTTTATGGTCTCAGCCTGTCTTATCTAGTACCTTTAACGCTTTTCGATGCTTTTAACGATGAGAAATGTTACGGCCAATAGCTTGACACTTTTCAAGCTTTTAAGATTACCCGTATTTTTTACCGCTGAATTACACGCCTCTGTTGTCATACTTTTATGATTGATCTTTATGTCCAACAATGATATTTTCTTGCAGATTATTATAAAACATGGTAATAAGATTCGACATATTTAACGAATGAGATTTGATGTTCTGTTTAATCCAATTTTATCATTCGTCCGGTTTAATGAATTTCATATAATCATTTTTCATTAACCTAATATTTTATTCTACTATTCAAAATAAATTGGAAAATGAACATTTCATTACTTTACTTGGAGTTTATTTCAATAATTCCAAACTGAATGACAATTTATTTTAACTATACGCCAGAAACGTTTTGATCCTTATGTCTACCTTCCTCTGTCAAATAGGTAGATCATGCAGTCGTAATAGTGCAAGAAGTCTTACGAAAGCAACCATTCAATTACGTTTTCTTCCTCCATCTGTCTCCCATTGAGGCATACAACGTACCACGCTCGATTTCGAAAATCCCACATCTCGTTCCGCCATCTTTCCATCGTTTCAATTATTTCGAGAGGGAACCGTACTTTTGGCGAAAACACCTCACCGCGTAACCCAATTACGTGCTTTAATACCGACCGTGCTAATTAAAAAAAGTGCTTCAATTGATGAAGCGAGACGGGGGTGGAATCGCTCTTAATGGCGTTTAAACATGTTACGGCGAATAAATTGGAAACGTCACAGATAAGGGAATGTTGGCATTAGTATAATTTGAAAAATTCTTGAAAACAAAATTAATAATTTCACGAATTAGATGGAGAAGAGTTGCAAAGCTGTAATATATTTGGATGCATATTTCAAAACAATCTCTTTTATCTCTTGACATTTATATCTACTGTATCTTTTGTTTAATCACAACAAAAAAATTTGCCTTTTTCTCTTTCGCTTTACATACATGAGTATAAAAAGTATTTTTGCACAGAATATTCAATCCATTTTCCAATAAACAAAATGTCTAAAAAATATAAATCGTTGAAGATATAAGAATAAAATCGAAGTATGGAAACTAAAACGTGATTGGAAACTAAAACAAACCGTGGGATTGTAGGTCTAGCGACATCAGAACCAAAGTACCAAATGTCGAGTCGATGAATCTGCTTCGATCTCTCGAGTACAGGGATCGTGCTCCGAACAAGCAGCAAAAGAGATCTCGCCCTAAAAGGAATCTGCTGTAACACTAACTGTCCCATTAGAAGAGTTCGGTTTAACGACCAGGATTAGTCGAGGCGCGTGTTATTCTCATGTCCCACCCCGGTTAACGATTTCCGATAATGAATTTCATGGATTCGACCGGTCGAAGAAAAGACCTCGTTTTCTCGTGTACGCATTTTAACAAACGAGATTGAAAGCGGCGGTGTTATTATCATAACAGGCGCCGTTAATCTTTCGGGACTTTTTGTTCTCGAGCAGCAATTTAACTCGAGTAAATGCATTTGTAATTCGTTTTTTAATTCAGCCTCTTGTCATGCAAATCACAAGCGTATGCATCGCCTGGATGCGGTTTAACGGTTTCGAAAATCGAGCCTAAGCAATTAACTGGTTAGAAGGGTCGCGGAATAATGGTGGTATTGTAAGGATATGCTCGTTAATGTTGCGCGTAGTTTTGAGAAGTATGAGGAAGAGCGTCATGAAAAGAAAGTAAGAGTAGATAGGGATACATAGCATTGGAAAAGTTCTTATCGATATACGTTCATATCACACAGGCTCATGAAAGTATAGTGGAAATATAATATATAGGGGAAGAAAGGTAAAGAAAAGTACGAACTTTTCCTTGAACAGCTTTAAAGAATAATTTTAGTGTCAGACTTGTTTGAACGTTGTCAGTATTGTCTTTGCGTCACATATAGTTTCTGCATTGAACTATGGTCTCTCGACTATAGATATTTATACAACTTCATATTTTTATGAAAATTTTATAAAAAGATACTTACTTGTTTATTTCGGTACACGTAAATTTTCTATAAATGTGTAACATCCGCTGTCTAACAATAATTACTTGTTGTACCTAATGAAGCTTTATAATATTATAATATATTTTAATTATATCTTTATAATATAATATTATTACATATAAAGAAACAATATTTTTTATGCAATATAATTAAAATATAGAAAGAAAATGTACGATAAAAATATACAATAAAGTGTAACACATCATGCGACTAGGAGAACGGTAGTAGCGTAAGTGAAAGTAGAGTAAGACCATGCGTGGTCAGACTTGTTTTACCGACTCTCAAGATTTTAATAAACGACGATCTTCCATAACGTTTCCTCTTCCTATATTATATTCTTAGCTATCTCAGATTAGCTAAAACTTCAAATATCTTTAAACAATTTTATACAATACTTTTAAGGCACCAACTTATTAATATATTTTTTGCTATTAAATTTGCACTGGAAAACTGTATTATTCCATCGGAAGTGTCTTTGTATTAAGCAATTTATATTAAGCTGAAATTTCATTGTTAAATAACTGCACTGACGCGTCAATGACAATAAACGTGTTAAGGAAAAGAAAAATTCCAACTTATACGATATAATTTAAAACTATTTTTTGGCACTGAAATCAGAATCAGTAGTGTGCAGTTATCTCTTAACGAAATCTCGCCGTAATTGCGAATGAAATAAAGTATTTAACGAAACATTTAATCGTCGAATGATACGATTATTTATCGGAGCCTAATTTAAACGTCGACTAATATTTTATCATATTTTTCGTTTTACGGCGGCAGGTTTCACGACGAGGAGCACGCGAATCTCCTTAATGCTATGTGGCTCATTGCTATCACGTTTCTGAGCGTCGGTTTCGGTGACATCGTGCCCAACACGTACTGCGGTCGAGGTATAGCCGTTTCTACTGGAATAATGGTAAGGCCAAGATCCAAAGTTTAATATAGAAATTCTCGCGAGATTTGCATGCACCTACCGCATTTCTCTAGGGATAGCATGTTAACTAAAATCTTTCATAGATTTTGATAGTAAATATTAGACTGAAACCATAGTTGTATTACAATATGGAAATTCTCGCAAGATTTACACATCTATCGCATTACTTTGAGGACAGCACATTGAAAGAGAAATGCTATTGATCGTGTCATAATATTCTATTATATTGTACTATACGTAAAAATGATGCCTATAAAGAATAAAATCAATGCTGTTCGTTTTATCCGTAATACTTTAATTAAAACACTTGTCTTGTCAAAAATAAGCAAGTGTCTGAATATTTTTCGCATTTTTAAATGCATCAAAAACATTTATTACGTATATTTAATATTAAAATTACTGAGACAATCAAAATAAGCGACTCGTTATATTTCATAGGAATTTTATAAATTTACGATAGTATATTTGCTCGCTTCTCTCTTTGCATTGCACATTTTTCATTTTGATTCCTATAAATTTATGCTTTAATCGTTGGCAGTTCGTGAAACGTAGATTCAAATCTCTTTCGTACAATTATAACAAGAAGATAAATATTTGATAGAAATTTCAACATGTTTCGACAGTACAAAGGGAAAGCAAGTGCTATCGATCGCAGCATCGCGCCAAGTGCAGTTACGATGCATTCGAAGCGACACTTTGTGACGATAAACGCGACAGCGTGTTCCAATCTCTCCATTGGGAATGCGCCTGGTTCCTTATTGTTACTGCTCACTGTGACTGATGCTAATTCACGGATTTGGGATCACTCGTAGCTGCGAATCGTTAACCAATTTAATAGTCATGGCCAATTCTCCCTTTTCACTTAACAAACGTGTTCAAATTCTGGATGGTCCAATAATATTCACGTGTATCGCCTTGATCCTCATTTGATTGTATATCGGATGATACTCATAAACTAATCGAGCTCGAAGATAACTTTATGGTTTAGATAAATTTATAGGAAGCGGTTACTCTTCATTGTTAGAATAATAAATACCTCGATTTCACTTTATATTTTAACATTTTACTTTTTAGTATACTATATAATTCTTTTTTTATGTATCGCTAAATTGTTGCAATGTACTCATAACAGGTGTTAATTCCTAGTATTTAGAACAAAGTAAAAATCTATGATTTATTAAAATTTTTTCTCACGAGCAAGTGAAATTTTAATCACAAATGAACAAACTTCTATTTTCGAACGAGGACATCCTTTTTGTACAGTGGCGAGCGTATAAATGGGGAAGTGCTTACTCGTAAATTCAACCAATTATATTACACCAAATTTTATTTCCATTTTTTTCTTTTTTTATAATATAGGATTCAAAAATACAGTATGCACTTTGAATACAAAAGAACTTTCAAATCTTTATTTCTAGTAATAATTATTAGACTGTGGATGTTTATACATTTAAGGGAAATATTCAAAGTTTAATAGTCATTATAATGTTTCATCATTTCCTTATGATATAAGTCTCCACAAACATTTGTAACTCGAATAACAGCGAACTAAATTAAAAAAGCTTAATTTAATATAAAAATTGTCCCTACTTACGACATACTTGAAAGTTCTTCAAAGAATGTTGTTTACGATCTTCGGTAAAGGTTTCCGCTTAAATAAAAAATTCATAACACGACACTCGAGAAGAATCAACTACTAAATTTTAAAAGAATTATCCTCTACATTGTGATATGGCTAATTCGTGGTCCGGATTCTAGCAGCGAATTAGATTTATACCATGTTCGCGTCCCTCTTGTGTCCAGAAAAACAGATTATACGTATAATGGAATCAAATAAGGGGTATTGCTACCGCAAAGTGAATATAATTCCACCGACACAGAATGGAGAAGATTACACCTTTAATCGGGACAAAATACCATGTGTTCGTGGTCAGAATTCCTTATTAGTCACGTGGTAACTTCATCAACGAGGGGACAAGAACTTTTATCAACAGACAGAAATCTGAAAACTTTCGAATGATTTTATATAAACGAATAAATCTGAAAATATAGAATGAAATCTTTTCGTGTGATGTTGTACGATTTCGAGAAAATCGAGTTTCAAAATTTATCGAATAGATACATATTATGGAACTTGGTTAATTCCGAAGTGGGCAGATATGAATAATTAACATGTATGTGAAAGTGAAGTGAAAATGTAGAATAAAATTACATTTTGGAAATTTACGAAATATACGTGCACCAGTTCTTCACTAAACATGTTTAAATTCTTTTTTTTTTCCTTTAACAGGGCTTTAAATGGAAAAGTTTCATTTTTTACTTTTTACGTATTTTCGCATACAGTATCGAACAAATTTTCAATGTCGACTTTCTCGAAAACAAAGCGTCATATGAGAACATTTGATTCTGTATTTTCGACTTAGCTTTTCACGTAAAATCCCCTTGTCAATTGTGCCATGGTTTTGCCCAGAACCCTCTGTATAGGGTAACTTCAAACGTGAAACACGCGACAACCGATGAACCATGAAATTTTATCCACTTACAGAAAAGTAGAGTTTCTACCCTGAGAAAGTTCCTTTGGCCGAAGAATCAATCAATTTGGAAAGTTTTTATTCGATAAAAATCCATCGACGGCTACATCGTATTGCTGTTAGTTAGCAAACAGTCGTAAACGGGCAATAATCGAGGAAAAGACTATGAAATTCGTTTTACTTTGAGTCCTTTACTCACTCGATAAAATTTCGTAGAGAAAACAACGTCAAGACGAAGTAATTTCCTGAGAGAAGTCTTTTACGTAGAAAACATGGCGGCCTCGCAAAATTGCCCCTGTACAAGGAACGAAAGGACGAAATTATATTTTTCGATGTTACGGAAAAAGAAAAATTACGAATACTTTCCTCGAAAATACACGAATTGCGAATTACGTTAGCGCATTAACGATGGAGCAGACCAATTCAAATGAAATTAATCGAAACAGATACATAACAATGTATAATGTAAATATAAAATACAAGTAGTTTAAATATTAATACGCATCTGAATATTTTTAAATAAATAATGTAGAAATATATTAGTCAAATCTTCTGTAATTTCCTGTAATCAAAGTTTTGTTTACTCACATACAAGCTGCAAATATCTATGCAATTTATGGAAAATTAAAAGCTGTAGAAACGTAAAACATAATACTCATTATAATTGTTAATTTTTAATATACTTAATCATTTAATATTTACACGCGTGTGGTAAAAATGCTTCAGCGCTAAAGTATTAAAAAATATAATCCTTTGTAACATTAATAAGACAAACGTTGCATACATGCAGTGCACTGTGCATTTACAGACAATTTCTTCCAATGATGATGACTAAGAAGTTTTTGTTCAATTAACTCATATCTGGCTGAATTGCTAGTTTCGTAATTAAACATAGTGTGAATAGTTTCACAGGTACGTTTGACGGTGTTTTTAGGGCGCCGGATGTACGGCCTTGCTGGTGGCGGTTGTTTCCCGAAAGCTGGAACTCACCAGGGCGGAGAAGCACGTTCATAACTTTATGATGGATACGCAATTAACGAAAAGGGTAAGACGCACCTGTTCGTACATCTCGCGGAGATTGTTCTTGTCTGTAACTATATATATATATATGTCTGGATAATTTTTGTGACATTAAACAACATGTTTCATGCACATTTTCGAAATCCACAGTATTTGTATCGTTTGTGAGGAATGCTTAATGAAATTCGTTTTATTTGAATTTTACTAAACGATACGAGTGAAGAGATCGCTTTGCAAAATAATCGACTATTTTAATACTTTGTATCTATTTTAGTTTCAATATTTTATGTTTCTTTGTTAGCGAATTGTAATGTAAAATAATCTATAAAAGTTTTAATAAAAGAATGGCAAATATAGATAGAGACTTCGCGTAAAAAACTTTGAGATTCATTTAACCTTTGGTTTACGACGACATTTTCATTTCCTGCAAATTCGATTCGTTGAAAATTCCCCTGATTATGTTCATATTTAACGCTTGTACATCGAACTCTACTTTACGAACTCGTTTTTAGTGTTTTCAAATGTCGTTGTTTATTAATCCGTGTATATTTCACAACGATATCCTCCACATAAATACGTATCTTATGATCACCTATTTATCTCGTTCTTAGAGAAAACAATACTTTTAACGAAAACTGCTCTTTTCCGCCAATTTCTTCAATCGTAAACATTTCTCAAAAATACACGTCAGGTAGATACCCATCTTTAAACATTCAATTTCTACTTTACGATCCAAAAACCACTAAACTCGAGCAACTCGCATATCAGAGTTTCGATATCTCCGTGATATGTATACCGATGTTGACGTACGAGAATCTTTCGCAACAAGAGAAGCGCCGCTCGTGTTTCCAGGCCGGATGCGAACCAACCAGACCATCTAATGTGTCATTGTCATTTCTACCCGTTCTTGATGGTTCGAGTGTCGCTATCGATCGTCCAGCCTGGAACAAGAGAATCGCATCTTAAAAGGCAAGAACTGCATCGACCTTCTGTCATCCACCGAAGGGGAAGACATGAAAAATGAGGGGAAGAAAAATGGCAAGCTAGGAACCAGACCTCTCTCGATAGTAACCTGAAAAATCGATTCATTTCTCTGCGAAGATCGAGGACGTTTCGTTCCATCTTCGCAATTTCAATCGATGAACCTTCGATATTTTCGAGTCTCAAGGGAACTTCAAGGCCCTTGATAAGCCAATTAATGAATCAGAGTATATTTCAAGCTACTTATGAAGTATTCAGTCTCGTCGCAGCCGACAAGCGGCATATGAACGGCAGCCATCTCGTTTCTGCCTCTCGATCGAAGTCACAACCAATGAATTAATTAATAGTTGGTGATATGTATAAACCACGGAAATATCAAGGAGCAACAGCGATAGCGGTTACGTCATAAGTCAGGGAAAGTTCGTGACGTATCTTCTGAAGGCAAATCGAATGTTTAAAGTATTCTGTAAGTGTTATAGCGCGGTTATAAAATTAGCGGCGGCTTAAGTTTACGGCTTTCAAATGTCGAAACATGTAAATGAAGACATTTTTGAAGAAGTAAAGATCTTGTGTTCCTTTCAAGACTGCCCGATGTTAATTCATTGGCAGAAACGTTTCTTCCTGTCTTTCAAAAGTATACACCTTAATCTACATACGTCGGTGATAGAGATGAGAACTTGTTTCTATTGTTTTCGACATAATTTCGTCCTAGATCTATCATCCATCGAGATAAACATCATCTCGATCGCTTCTCAGCAATGATCGAATGTATTTGAAATCACAGCGTTCCAACTTGGTTCATCAATACCCTCACATATTTAACTTTTATCCAATTAACCACGAACGAGGAAAGCTGCTAGGAAGAAGTATTATATCATACTTTGTAAAATAGTTCTGTTTGTAATTTTTACAAATGAAATTTTTACGCGTGAAATGTGATTGATGTTACGTAGTTTGTTTGTTGAGGAATTGTAGTTTGATTTGGGTTCTGTGGATGGTAATGATTCGTTTAGAGTCAGAACGAGATATAAATGCAGAATGTATAAATGATTAAAAGAAAAGAAAAAGAAGACAGAGGTTATCTTAAATCGATAAAATCGATTATTGTAGCATGTTTAGTTCCTACTACAAACATTTGGTATATTGGCGTGCAAAGGAAGTTATAACGTGCCCAAGAGTGTTGTCTCGAAATCTATTTACCTTTCATCCTTAATTTCACTAAAATCAAACATTAAAACTTATTTATTTAACTTCCTTATTTACTTAAAAACCAAGAGGAGTATATTTTCTTTAAATGATTCCTCCCCATTTGTTCGAAAATTTATCGATACTGCAAATACGATTTCGCTAAAATCAAACATCACGACGACAAAATAACGCAATAACTTCATTTATGTAAAAATCAAGAAAAGAATATTTGTTTGAAAAACGATTCCAATCGTATTTCGCTTGTTTCGTTTATTTTATTTATCTCGTATTTTATTCGACCAATATTTCGACTGTAATTCCATCAGAATCGAACATCAGGGGAATAAAAATAAACAGGCAAGGGATCCGTTAGTTAAACGCGGAATAACGAGATCCGTTCTCTTTCAGTTGAAAAACGCCGCGGCGAACGTGTTGCGCGAGACGTGGCTAATTTACAAGCACACTCGGTTGGTGAAGCGTGTCAATCCGGGACGTGTTCGAACACATCAGCGGAAATTCCTGCTGGCTATATACGCGTAAGTCGATGTACAAACACGTGACTAATTTGGCTTTGATTGGCATTGTACAATTCTGCTAGAACGAGAAGCGATTAACATTTCTCATCCACAATATCGAACGTTTCAGACTCAGGAAAGTGAAAATGGATCAGCGAAAATTAATGGACAATGCCAACACCATCACGGATATGGCCAAGGTACCAGCACGCAAGTAACATGGAATCCAACTAAATTTTCTTGGTCATCGCTATGACGATGAATCGTATCGCGTTGATCGATCAGAGCTTCTGTGTCTGCGAACAAGCTCTTCGTTTGGCGACCTATACTCTCCAACGTGATGAAAAAAATATTGTCTCCCGGTAACTCGTAACAACGCTGTCCGTTCGAGTCTGTTGTTCGTTAATCTTCATTCATGAAAGTTTTCAATTGTTCGACACGCCGCGACTCTCATTGTACCACTGCTGATCCACTATGGTCGATGGCCATGATTGTGATTGCTCGAGGTCGTTGAACTGAAGAGCCAATATCTTATTTCTGAATCAAAGTTTGCGTATAATTATATTTCTAAACTATTTCACGTCTAAGACATGTTTCATGGTTTCAAGATGCTTTCAAAGCAGCAGTACGTTGGATAGAAAAGCAGAATTGTCCGAGGATATTAAACATTCGCTACTTATATTGTTGGGTTTATACTAATTACGATTTAAGGCCAGTAACTTAAGTTTATCGATTCTTTAAATGAAAAGGGGTGTTGTACTGGCGTGAAATTTCACCCATAATAGCATGATAACATAATCTTTCTTCACGATAGTTTTTAAGGATTAAATTTTAACAAATGAATCGTTCTCGTATGAGCTGTTCAGAAGCCAAATTGATTATCTCCATAAATGGAAAAATAAAGAAAAGTGACACGAAATTGACAAACTTGCAATAGATGGAATTGATCGATTTGGCTTCCGAGAAGTTCATATATGATAAATCCAAACTAACTGGATTTAACGATTTTCGAAATAGACGCAGAACACAGTGTACGAGATTGTGTCACACATGAGCACGCGTCAGGACGGACTTGAAGAACGTCTAGTAAACGTGACGGACCAGTTGGTCGCCCTAGAAGAGAAACTGAGCAGTCTGCAGTCCCAGCTGGATCTGCTGCCAGAGGAGTTGACCAGATGCTTGGCTCAGCATGCCGAGCGTATAGAGCAGAGGCGAAACTTCCTTCACCCGGATACCGCAGTCGCGATGGCGTCGACTGGAGGCGGTGGTAGCGGTATCCCAACCGGAAATAGCTTATCAATGGGCGTCTCCGTGTCCGCTCATCATCCTCTGGCCAATCTGTCAAACTCGCTGCCACACTCCAGGAGCGTCCCAAGCGCGCCCAGCACCACGTCCCTTCACCCTTGGCCGGCCAACTCGATCCTACCGCCAGTTTCGAGTCGTACGCCTCACCTGGTGCCTGAAACCGGAAGGCATCATAGTCTGGCACATTCCACGGTGGCCACGACCACGACCTCGCAGTCGGCCACCAGGTTCGCCTCGCAATCTGGAATGGGAGGACTGGGCAACAGTCAGGGGTCCGACACATCTCCACACAGCTGAGTCTCGTCTTTGCAGCCGCAGCACTCGTATTAAAATAGGACATGAACGTATGATTCCATGTCCTGAACGACGCTCGCGTATCATTGAGTCCTTTCCCTGCGGACCGATTCTCTAGTCTCGTTGTCTGTAAATCTACGTCTGTTCTGTCTGTTTGCTAAACTCTTTCGAGGATGGGAAGCTTCTCCAAGTCCATCTTCGAGTGTACTGTGAATTCGTTGACCAGTGTCCGCGAGCCTCACGAATAGTGGTGTAGGGTCGTGTTTGATTGATGAAAGTTTAACATCGGCTTGGCCGTGAGGCGATATCGATCGTGTCGATATTATGTGTATAAATGTTGTCTAGAATGTAATGTATTTAATTTATTAATTGGTAGGCAATTACCAAATCGGTTTACGTATAGCGAACGTTATGTTTAAGATATTCCTTCCTTCAAATTAAGTTTCGTGATTTTAACGGCATCCTTGAGAATTCAGAAGTATATCGATGCGAAGAAATCCTGTGGGCAACCTAAATAAGTGCTCCACTTCTTTGCAAACTACCTGAAGGAATTGATTTCAGATATACTTGGACGTCTCAGTATCTGCATCCGTCGTAGTGAATTCAAACATCCATTTCTTTTAATTTCGAGTCGAATCGATACACAAAGACAGTATCGAATTCGATATTTCTAACGAGCCAAATAACGAAACTTCGCGACCATCGCTGAATAAACCGACTCGCCTACTTTTATAGCCGCAGATAAAACGAAAGTCTTGCAGTAGCATCAACGACGGGTCCAATCCTCTTCCCGATTGACTGTGTTTTCTTACGTCAAATGATACCAAAAAAAAAAGAGATACTAGAGAAGGAAACCGTGCACGTAGGCGAACATACAACACACAACATATGTGTACAACAAGAGGGAAAATCGATCGAAAGTTTCGTGGTGGAGATCCAAAGAGGCGTGCGTGGACGAAAGGGAGGGACTCACGGACGCGAGCGTCCACTTCCAATTGCTGCGAGCTGCTCCCCTGCCCAACTTGCGTGCCTGAAAACTTTTTTCTTAATGTTTAAATATATATTCGACACACACGAACTCCATCTTATCTCTGTATACCTCGTGAATAAAAAAAGAAGAAGGGAAAGAGGAGAAAGAGAAAGAAGAAGAAAAAGGAACGTGGACAGGCACAAGGTGTGTTTAACGTTTTACGTGTAATGTGCGTGGAGAACGTCTCCCCTCGATGAGGACAAGGGTGGCTCTTAAGCTGGACGAGCGCACAGCGAACGTCACATGTTAGAAAGAAAAGTTTCAAACTCGTTTACTAGGGAAATATATATCGTTTTAAGGAAGGGAATATATACGACATTGTGTTCGTTTCGTGAATTTTTGTTTCACTTGAGATCGCGTGCAAGAAGGTGAAAAGATAGCGTACAGTATTTTACGAATATTTTAAACGATATACGCGTAAATAGGTTTCCAATTAACAGTTTCTTAGTCGTTTCGATTCGAAATAACGAAACGCCTGACACATATACTACTTGTCTGACTATCTTCTCCTCTTTGCGAGCTGATCCTTACGTTTTCTGTCAGTGGACGAAGAAAATGGAAAACGTAGAATTCTTCTTCGAGCTGTGATTAACGTTACGTCGAAAGCTTATTAAGTACAATCACGTGGTGACGTATCTTGCGTGAATCATAGCTTATATACATAAATACCAAACTTCGAAATTGTATTATATCTTCCGAGAGAAACAACTTGGAAGAAATATCTAAAAAATTTATAATGAACCGATTTATTTAAAGAAGAAAAGAACAAACTAAAATTTTGTTACGGTTGGCCATTTACCCCCTCCAATATTTTTACCTCTTCCCAATTTTATGTTATCGATAATGAGTAAATTATACCATCTCGTGATTGTACCTCCGTAATATACCTTCCAAAAGACAACCGAACACGAACAGAGGGAAAGAAAATTGGGTCAATCGAGTGAGCGGTGGTTAATCGAGGACAAAGTATATTATCAACGCACTTCCATGTCGAATCACGCTGGACGAGCTTGAAGGGCCACCGAAGAAGCCACGAAGCAAATGTCCGAAACTGATGGAAGGAGAACGCAAAGTGATCTTATCCGCTTTAACGTCCGTAGGTTACATAGGATATTATATTGTTAGTGTATACAAAGTGTATGTACATGGCGCATGGGTACAAAGGCTACGTTTCCACCGAAGGGGGAAATTTTTTTTATAAACGGTCTACGCACGCCGGTCTACGCGTGTGTGCACGATGGTCCACCGTAAATATTGATTTTATCGAAAATTGTTACCGACGAAAATGCTGCAGTTCAAAGGGGATGCACCGTGTAACTTGTTTAATCGTCTCAAAGGGATTATTACACCGATTCACAAGGGCAAACAGTATATTTTCGGAAGAACGAGTTTATTTCTCGCGATAGAACATTGTAATAAATTTATTGGCGTGTTAAAAAAAGAAAATGTAACCTGAGATTTACCTTTGACCTATCTCCCTGCACCTTGACAATTTCTTTCGTGTATCCGAATCTTTTGGACATTTGGACGTTCGTGTGAAAGAAACTGCTTTCAGATGTGTTCAGAAATTCGAAGTAGCGAGATACTTCGAAGTATCCAAAAAGTGTTCCGTTAATTCTTCTCTGATGAAGGAAATGATGTTAGCATATTTCTCGTTAAGGCAGAAATATTTCCACGAAGAAGACGATAAAACCATGGCGACTAATTAAAAATGTTAAATAGTCGACTCTGAATCACGTGTTTATACATATTGAAATTTCTCACGAAATTATTTTGCACGATTTAAACGTCTTTTTAAGATTGTGTCTAGATTTTAAATTACGTAAGTAAATTCCTTTCCTGTAAAGTTTCAAGATGATTTTGAAATTATATCGTGAAACGTAGAACTTTTAACAACAAGTTGAAGGATCTCCTGTGAACTGTATTCTTTTCTTAACAATATTTAAAAAATAAATATTTATAAGATGGTGCAATTTTAATTGGACCAATCCGTGCACTCACATGAAACCGCCGCCAGAGATAAGTTTAATTGAACGAAATAGGACTAGACAAATAGAATGTAATCAATTCGCGAACGAAATCTACGAGACTGCGTGAAACGACACATAAAACAGGAAGTTGTAACACACCCCATAAAACCTCACTACATCCTCATAAATAGCAGAACTGTATAGGAACCCATTTGACAAGCAATTCATATACACAAAGAAATCCTCTGATTCTTCGTTCAAATAGTTCACATTTATAAAAGATTCAATCGATAACAATTCGTTTAATCGTTCATTGAGTAAGATTTCGTTTAAATAAATAGACTTCACGTAAACGAAGTTCCATTGTACCTTATCCACAAAGCACGCTTCCGTTTCCGAGAACATCATACTAACATTTTAATCAAAAGAATACATATGCTTTTTTTATTCCAGAAATGAATAAAGTCAAACAAATGCAATTGTTATTATCATATGCAATATTAATACGAAATTCGTATCGGGTGAAATTTCGTTCATTTCGAAAGGTGAATGAGAATTCTTTACTTAGCTTCCATTTCTTTAGTTGTATTCATAACGGTATGAATTCCATAAAAATCCACCATCTATACATAATTGTATAATCCACCATCACGTATAACACACAATCCTTTACACATCCAGGATATTCGATTAAATTACCACTTCCTGTTTGAGTGAGGATTTCAGTCAGTCCGGAAAGACAGACGCCCTTCCTCGCCGTGTATGCATTGTGTGCGACCGTGAAAACTGTTGCCGGTTCTGAGCGGAAGTTAACGCGGACACGGGTCGGTCGACCTTATCGCGGTTAATTCGTCGAGGGTGGCCGATGTTCCGGTCGCGTGACGTTCGATCGTTCCCGAGCAAGTCTGCGAATGCGATCACACCGATATCTCTCGATACGGAAACATACCGGACGCGTTACGTTGCCGCTGGCAATTCAAGTTAATTACTTTAATTGATACTAAACGTTGACGTTAACTACGTGATCGGGGGAAGGGAAAACGAGAGTACGTTAACGAGCTGCGTCGACGGAAGTAATCGTGTCACGCGACGCGACGATTAATTTCTTCGACGCGATCACGTATATATACATGTTATATACATACACATATATATACATATATATTATACACATACGCACGCACACGGACACACATACATGAAAAACAATATAACATACGAGGACATCGTTATACAATGAACGAATACACGAATAATATACATACAAAGAAAAACAGATACCTATTATTGATAACATATTATGATATTCGATGGATTGTTTCGTAATATATTATTAATTTTCGGCGCGGTAATGACGCGTTATTAAGTTGTCCATGCATTCGACGTGCAGAGATTCGTTCTATCCGACGTGATCAATCCCGATGTTGTTCAGACCTCAGTGAAACGAACATACAGCGACGACGTTATACACGTAGCGAGGATAAAGTGGAGAAAAACGAGGTGAGAGAGCGAAAGGAAAGAAGATAGTAACGATAAGATTGTACGATCAACACGCAGGGAAAAATTAGAGGAACTGCGAAGATCGAGATTTTTGGGGGCAGACGGGATGGAAAATCTCGAAGGAGAAGGAAACGACGAAGAAGAGATGCAAAGAGCGGATCGATTGGATGAAAGGGAAAAGGGTCACGTAGCTCTCTAGACAGTTACTTCAAGTTGAAGAAAAAAACGCGCACATATTCATTCACACATATATATACACTCGTGAAAGAACAAAAGCTAGTTCCTTAATCAACGATGGAAGAAAAGAAGGCTTATTCTCTGCCCTCAGAAATAGTCGAGCGTTCATTCCCGCGATAAATGTTGGGACCTGGTTTGTCTTGTCCGTCATTGTTTCATTTCGAAAGCGTTGTTTCGCGGCCACTACGAAACGCGAAACGGGACCAAAGAAAAAAAAGACACAATTGTCACAAAACGTTCTCATTCCCCTTCTATCTTCTATCCTCTTCTCTGGCTGCCTCCATTCAATCTCTCTCTGTCTCTCTAACTTCTACGATTCTCTCTTCTTAGACAATTCTCTGTTATCCATTATAAAAGTATACCCCTCTATCTGTCTCTTACCTCCATATCTCTCCCTTTCTCCTAATTCCGCGCCCCCCCCTCTCTCTCTCTCTTTCTTTCTCTATACTTCTCTGTCGCGGCTCAACGTACTGGACACGACAACTCCACACGATATTTTTATATAGATTTCTTAAAAGTGCATTATAGTGCCAGGAAGACCACGCCAAGTTAACAAAATAATAAAAAAAAAGTAAAATAAAAAAACACACACGTAACGTGCAGTCTCAATATTGATTCATTAGGCGATAGGAGATTGATTCTATAAGTATTATAATGTATAAATTACGGGCTCTCGTGTAGCTGAATGATCGTCGAAGTGATCAACGAAGCGGCGCATTGGTCATGAGGGACACGATCGAGGCGGCTTCATACAAAAAGAGAAAAAAGGGGAATGAAAATTGAAACCGTTAAAAAAATCAATGTATGCTTAATTATAGCGATTTATATCGCGATTTTACGAAGCACGGAAGTGATCAGAATTTTATTCGACCAAAACGTACACGCCAACCGTTTGTACGACGTTGAGAATTTTCGAGTGTTCCAGGCTGCGTCGTTCGCTAATAACCGAAAACAAGATTATCGACGAATAAAATTAGACTGACGAGCGCAACATCGTTGCTTTGAATCGTAAACTAGTCTCCCACGTAGACAGCGAGCAGCTAGTATCAAGGGAACTTGTCGTTTCCGGTCAACGATCGAGATAAGTTGAAGATTCCGCGTGAGATTTCCGCTGACGAAGGTGAGAAACATCGATGGAAAGATTTATGACTGGATCGTTTTGAAAGAAACGGTATTCTTTAAATGCAAAGTTAAACAACGGCAACGATCGTTTTTTAAAAGACAGCTGATAACAGAATAACAGGAAATACAAGAGAGGAAAATAAGCTACTTGTTGCTTCGTTCACATTGCAGACGTTGATATCGTTTCGAAAAATAAGTTGCGCCCTTTATCGACGAATAAAACAGTGAATATCGATTACAGAATCCTTCCACGATTTTATTTCAACGAGAAAATACTCTAAAAATCGACCTAACTTCCGAAATAATAACATCATCGAGTTAGCAGAAGGTTAATAAAAGGAGAACAGAGAGGAAAACGAAAGGAAAATTATGGAAATGAATTCCTTGCCAGAAGCATGTAAACATATCTTCACAGGAAAGGTTTGTTTTCGCAGGAGAATGAACGGAAATGGAGGGAAAAAGGGAATCGACTCAATGTGATAACCCGTGAAAAGGACCTTAACCGGCGATCTATATATATATATATATTGCCCGAGTGAAATTGTTTCATTGATAACTCTTCCTCACACGTTCATACACACAAATAATTATATCGCGTGTGCATATGGGACGAAGCGCCTTTGTCCACTCGAAATATTTTCGTTATTTTGAACAATGCTGACATAAATATTTCCAACGACTCTATCAAATAAGTACGCAAAGATTGAAAGAATCTAGTCTTTGTTTCGCTCTAAACGAACAAATTTTTAATCACTACCAAATATACTTTTTATTAAGGTTAATTACAGAGTAACTAATTAATTATATATTATAATTAATTATATAGAGTAATTAACGACTATTCGATCGTGTTGGTCAGAATAACAGAAATATTTTCAAAAGACAAAGCTCCTACCCCGTCGCAGATATGCCGAGATTGATTTGTATGTTTATACCTGTACATATGTGTATACTATATTATGTAATATACACGATATTATAGTATATAGTGTATATATATATATATATATATCGAAACATGTATTATGGCCTTTGTTTCAAGCAGAGTTTATATACGTATGTTTAAGGAAGCAAAGGAGGACGCTTTTGTGTTCAGGGGCACAAGTTCCGACATACACGCACTTACGATCGCCATACTTCTGCGCCCGTCGAGTGTTTCGTGAATGTTTAAATGTTGTACTTTACATGTGTACATATGTATTTTGTACGTTCGATGAGCTCGAGACTACTGGGCGCAAAGCGTGGACGAACACCCTGCTGTCGAAAATAAGGGTGGTCTCCCCTTGTTGCGCGACGCACGGCGGTGTACTATG
Source organism: Bombus huntii (assembly GCF_024542735.1). Classification (NCBI taxonomy): domain Eukaryota; kingdom Metazoa; phylum Arthropoda; class Insecta; order Hymenoptera; family Apidae; genus Bombus; species Bombus huntii. The sequence continues at coordinate 9,653,773 of NC_066240.1, forward strand.
TTGATGTTAATTCGTTCGAGGTCTAAATTTATGGTCGTCGATAGTGAGAATAATGCAAACGCTAGTCCCACAAACGGAATGTTATAAATATTAGATATTTCTATATATTAAATAATTATTTATATCTAATATAGAATATCTTCTTTAAAAAAAAAAAAAAAAAATTGTACCTAATCTCTTGCACCGAACGATATCTAAATAAAATTTTGTAGACTCCTCTTCGCAGAAGATTATCTAAAGAAGATAAATCTAATTCTTTTACGTTAAACTCCAATCTCAATTTCGATGTTTATTCGTATGAATGTAGATCTACTCTGTCAAAATTTTAGAATTCAAGAGGAAATTTTCAAATTCGTTGGATATGAATGAACAAACTTTCCAAGGTATGTAAACGTTTGTGTTATTCGAACCGATCGACGTAGCGCTTCGTTTTCTGTATTACCATAAAGATATAAAGATAAAGTATCCGATTCATGTCTAAGTGGATGCGATATGAGAAAAGAACAAGAACGCTGCATAAAAGCATCTTTTGTCCTTGTCTAATCAGGCATGCATAATGACGCTACTCGTTGATCGGTATTATAACTTACATGTTTACTGTACGAATGTGCATACGTTATTAGATAAGGACACGAGAGACCCTTATGCAGCGTTCACTTTCTACTCCTATATCGCTTTCTCAGCTCGCTCATGCACTCTGTTTTCATATCTCTATGCGTGTTACGGAACATGCGATTGTGTCAAGTTTAAAACGCTGCGCACCGTGTTACACAGCGGCACAATGAAGCGCGTTCTTGTGTTTCTCGAGAAGCATGAAAGCGACGTGCTACGCAATATGCACGGGGGCCGCGTAACTGCCGCCTTCATTCCATGAATCGTTCGTGCCACCGGTCGTCAGTGCTGTCAGTCATGAGAATGCGTCGTAATTCGAAAAAAAGAAGGTAGAATGAGAAAGAAGAAAAATATAACAGAAGATTATGTTGCAATGAGCGAAGAAAAAACGCGCACACGAACACCAGAAACTAGATAAAACACGCGAATCGCGCTGTGGACGAGCGTAACGTGAAACGTAGGCTAAATCGGACTATCTTTGTACATAAACGTAGTTGAACAGAGACACGTTGTTTCCACGTTGATCCTCGTATACTTTCTTCCTTCCTGTTGCGATTAATTAGCGAATTTTTGGATCGACGGGCTGACACAGCGATTATGCGATACTTGAAGAAGTAAGAGGAGAAAAACGAAGAAAGAAGTTTTTAAAAAAACTTGTATAGGATCGTAGAGGGATAGTAAGACGTAAAAGATACTTAACACGCGAAAGGGAGTAAAATAACGCGGACGATCGCTTTGAAATGGCGAACGGTTGCGATTGATCGTCTTCGGGCGCGGTTAATCGATGATGATTCGTACGAAAGATGAATGAAAAAAGTAACGAAAATAAAGAAAACGGGGAAAAAGAGGGAAACGATGGATGGCGAAAAAATATCGAAAAGAATATCGGAGATAACCGGCTTCTCCGAGCGATTTATACAAAAATTACCACGTTATTACTACATATTGGTCATTTATTATTGTTATTATTATTACGGATCATTACTATGATTATTACGGATTATTATGATTATTATGATGAATAACGGTAGTGTTTAAACGGTTTTAACTCTCAAATACTTTATTAAGATCTTTACCAATAATTAACTAGCGGGCTGTCGCCGTCTAACTGTTACGTAAAATGACCAAAAAATTACTAAGTAATGTACTATCTATTAATCTATATAGGGTGATTTAGCGACCACGAGTTAAGGGGAAACAGTCTTTTTTAATGAGCTCTCTCTATCTCCCAATTTCTCCATTTTTCTTACTATTTATCATTGACAGGAGACACACAAGATGAAGCAAGGTAGAATCGCTTGTTGTTATTTCTCGAAATTGTTATTATCGTTCTTAACACGTCATCGCGCTCATTTATCATATAATCATCGTGTCGTCGAGTCTTTATACGAATGAATTCAGTCTGGTTGCATCTGTGCCTGATACATGGTCGACTCATACTACTGAAAATTACGTTTCAGTACTTGTCTCGTCATGATTGATAAATGAGTCGTATGGAAGTAGTTTTATTTAGTCTAAACGATCAACGTTGATCATCGTTAAGCTCTAACAAATAAACATTATTAATAGATGGAGCGTTGAACGAGTGGTGCATTGAAAGGCGTTTATACTATCGCTCAATTGCTTACAACGAATCGATTTTATGAACTAGCTTCACAATAACTTTGTCACTTGTAATCAATTTCAGTCATTTCATTCTATCATCTGTGACTTTATTCAATATTTCTTTACTTACTTTCGTTTTTAACGTAAAACAAAAACAATGGAAGGGTCATTGTGGCTCTCCTAGTCGTTTTGCATTATAAAGATATCAAATAAAATAAAGTTGAAAAATTGTTAATAGAAAGAATATAATACAAAGCGAAGTGAACAAAGTTTAACATATTTGGAAACTTTCTACTTTTCTTCAACCAAATAATATTAGTATTGCCAGGAAGTTTCGCTTGCTACGTACAATTTATCGAACCATGTTGCATAATTTAGAATATTCTTTGGCGTACCTCGTTATTCACGTCTTCAGAAACATCTAAAGTAACTTCGTTCCACAACAGCTGGATCGATGATTTAATAACGACTAGTCAGCGTACAACATTTTTGTTCACGATACGATTCGATTACTTTCATCTACATAAATCCATCGCGAGTGCCGTTGACATTGCAATTGATTACGTAAGTCCAGAGAGTTTTGTTCGCAGACAACCTGCACGGAACATGGAAATCGTTGAAACAAATCGTCGAAAGGGTCTCAGTTTCTGGCGACAGTTGCAAATTCAATCAGATGGAAAACACATAAAGCTACTTTGTAAGATTCTACTTGCTAGTGAACTATTCGTGGAATAGTGTATGTAGTTGCAACGCGTACAAATTTCACGATATAATATCGAATAAAAATCTGCAAAGTTTTTCACGTACTTTGGAAAGAATTTTATAAAACTCCAACAACTATTTAGAGAAACTAAAATAATGATACTTAAACATTCTTTTCTCTTTTTTACAGATATTGTAAAAAGCATAAAAACGCTGTAATTTATTAAAAAAAAAAAATTCAACTTAAGAATAGACAAATTTATATACGAAATTTTTCATGGCACAAATAAGAATTTGTTCATCCAATCTTCCTCGATCATCCTTTTCATGTTCGATAGCACGTGAAGAGATATCGTACATCGCTTTTACGGTTTCCGGTCTCGTGAATGAGGAGGAGCTTTTCAAAGTAGAACTCCTATCGTGTACAGGCTGCATCTTCTGTGTGTCCTTTCAGTGTGACAGCCCATCGAAAGAGGTCTAGATTACGAACGAGTAACCCACAGGGTGCCACGTTAGCACTTGTACATTGCTGAACGATTACTGGCGATGAAAAAGCACATGATGCTTGCTCAACTGCGAACAAATTGTAAATCTTTGGGTCGTTCATTTCCCAAACGTTCAGTGTATCCACTGAATTTAGAGGAACTGAGAGAAATCTATATTTCTTGCTAATTTTCTATCGAAAACCGTTCACAAAATACCGTTGTTACTTGAACTATCGATTGTAAAAAAGAAAAAACGAAAAAAAGCGAACAATCGGCAGGAGAATAAAAAGTGAAACTAGATAGAAACTTTTTAGAAGAGAAAATAAATTAGCGACGATACTTGAAAGGGCCAGTGAATTTTTAGCCAAATATAATTATAATATCGAGTTTATCGAGTGAATGAGAATCGATTAAAAATTAAACAAACAACCGCACCACCTGTACGTTGGACAGAAATCTAGGCTTTCGTTTCGAACTTTGTTTCTTCCACGTTCAATTGCCCTATTGTGTTTCATAGGATTCTTTATACCTAGTACCATGATTGATCGTGAATAAACTTTAGAAGCTTTACCATTGGAAAATGGACGATTCACATATAGAATGTAAACACCGTGGTGAATGGAACCATGATTGAACAAAAAAATATGGTACCTCTGTATTCCATAGGCGTGAAGCGTACGATGACGCAATGTAATTTCGATAAATATTGGATTGGTGATTCGAGGACTAATTACAATCCTGTAGAATTTTGTTCACTAGAATCGAAACATTTTAATTCAATTTTGCAGTGATTAATGGTAAATGTATTTATGTGATAATATTTAAGTAAAAAAGATTTACCTTGCAATTTTATGATTGGACTGCGAAATTGGATACTCATTCGATTTATTACTGTTCACTGTTTTTATTTTTATATGACTCGATTATTCTTCTGTTAATTGCTAAATGTATTGTATATTTATAACTTCATGTACAATTCTAGCAAGCTCGTTTCCCTGATCACCGATCCAATGAACACGGATGATAGCGTTCGTTTTACAAAGGGAATCGTAAGCAAGAATAAAGATAGGAAGAAGGAATTTATAATTTTATCTAATCGAAGGAAATTTGCAATGTGATCTTGTTAATGCGAGAGTGAACGAACGCTATCGTCGTGCAACGAATAAATTTAAAAAAGAAAAAAACAATTCCCACGCAACGAATCTTGAAAGTAGTCAATATCTAATCAATTCCGAAGATACCGTAGCGGTAGACGATTTAAGAAAACAAGAAAAAAAAAAGCGGAAAAAATGAGAAACCAGTGTAAAAAGAGTAATGCCAATAACGTTGAATGAGTAAAGAAAGGAAAGAGACAAGGCATAACACGCTTGTAAAGTGAACGATATTCGAGCGAATGATGAAGAATCTTTCATAAGATTGAATATCATTGTCGAGCATCGATTGTAAAACTAAAAAGGAAAAATAGAGCAAACCGGTGTTATTATTCCGAAACATACGAGTGGCGATGCAAGGTGTATATATATATATGTATTATATATATACATACATATTATTATATAATTAAATATAGCGATGAGAAGACAAACAAACAAAAAATGTAGCACATATTTTTAAAGAGAAAAAGATGAAGAAATGAACAAAAACCGTGTTTTGAGAAAGCGATACGTCGAGCGGATACGCACGTGCGGTGCTAATCACGGCACTAATAAGTTAGAGAATGAAAGAAAATAAAACCGATGAATTTCGATGATCTTTGTTAATCATAGGCGATTTAATTAATATCAAGCGAAGCACCAGTCGATAAATCTCTAATCGTAGCGTGTATCTCCGAAGAACGCTGCTAAGAAAAAAAAACGATCTTCGATCCTTTACGAAAGGATAGGAGTATAATGACTAACAATGTTTATGAACCAATGCATTTTCATGCCGAAAAACAAATAAAATTTGCAAGTCGAATTTCAATGTCTTTTACTTTGATGCATCCTGTATCTTTTCCGAAAAGAAACTAAAGAGATGAAGTCTGGTTTACGTAACAATAAAGAGTATTCCAAAATGTACATATATTTGGATCAATAAACAATTTACCAAAATAGACATCAATGTACTACTACACTTGGGATGGTTCAACAGATATTTAATACGTCGATGTCACAGGTTTATTTTCAATCTTGAGATAAAAATGCATATTTTAGCAATCTTTGTCATTCATGATATATGTACAATACACATTCAAAATTCAAACATCCATAGGATTAGAACGTTAACAATACTTTGCACATACATATATAAGTGATGCACTTAAATATCGTCTCTCGTATATATTGCTATATATATGGAATCCTTTAAAACTAGGAAGAGCTAGCACATGAATAAAAATATATATCTTCTTTTGTCAAAGAAATACTATAAACTTGAATATACACAATTAGGATTACGCACTCACGGATTTCTTACAGATTTTGTACAAAGAGTTAGCTATACGCTTTTCTTACGCTGGAGCATTGAAGACACAATGTGGAAGAATGGTCTTCGATTCTTGTCAATCAGAAGTTATATTTTCCAAATGAAAGGTTTGTGGCGCTCCTTTATTTGCAGTTTCTTGCTCCATTATATTTGTCGATTGAACAGTGTCCATTTTATTGCTCACAGCTTCTGCCCCTTTTGACCAAGAACAGCTTCTTCTGCCAGGTGATTTAGGCATGGACCAGGTACTACTACGCGATCTTCTTTTAGGCGACGTACTACGAGATTTAGCTCTTGTAATTTTCACCTTCGATACTGATCTTTCTCGCCTGCGCCTATAAGGATGTTTACTGTTGTTTCGAGAATTAGAGTGACTCTTCGAACGAGATTTTTTCTTAGATCTCGATCGTCGCGATCTCATTCTAGTGTCGGATTTCGATCTTGATCTCGATCTTCCTCGTCGTCTTTTCGAACGGGATCTACTTCTGCTTTGTCTTCTACTACGAGATCTCGATCCAGACCTCAATTTCGATTGTGAACGTGATTTCGACCTCAATTTGCCGCGTGATATAGATCTCGATTTCGAGCAAGACCTCGATCTTGATCTTGATCTTGACCTCGATCGTGACTTTGACCTCGATCTAGACCTCGATCTCGATATTGATCTAGATCTCGATCTAGATCTGCTGAACGATCTTTTACGACTACGTGACCGTGAGCTTCTGTAGTCGAAAGAATGATAGTCCTGGCCTACTAAATGAGCAAAGTATTTGTAGTACTGTTCGTTATACAGATGAGGATTAAATGTATGCAACGTATGAGGATTTCCAGCATTACGCCATGAAAATCCCCTACCCCGTCCTCGTGGAAAACGACCACCTCTGGTTATACCTCTCGGTAAACTGGGGTAAATCACAGGCAGGGGCGCATCATAATACCACGGTTGTGGGAAACGTGGATAAAGGGTGGGATAAGAAAGAGGTTCTAAAGTTGACGATGCTGAAAGAAAAAATACAATTAATTAGTATTTTTGGTGACACATATTGATTATTGTTATTATTCGTGTTTACCTGTTGACGATGATGGATATGTAACATTTTGATTCAGAACACTTTTTAATTTTTTTGTTTGCTCTTCTGCGCCTGATTCCTCGCTTAGGCTTGCAGAATTTTCAGAATCCTTACCACCCTTCTTCCGTTTCTTCTGAAAAAGATTAGATTGCTCAATATAAAAATTAAAAAAAAGAAAGGAAGAAAACGATAGAAATATAAAAAATACATTTGTTACTTTTTTCTTTTTTTCTTTCTTAGATTTTCTCTTCTTTGATTTTTTTACTTTCTTATCTTTCTTTTCATCCTTAGAATCTTCTTCTGAACTCAATATTTCAATGGTACCAGCTACTTTATTACTTCTTTTGTCTTCCCTTTTTGCATCGTTTGAGAATTCATCTATTTTAATCTCATTGTTTTCTACTTTTATCTTAATATGGAAAATTAATTTTAGTCAATTTTATTCTTACCAAGATATAATGACAATTTCACAGAATGTTACCTTTATTCTATCAAATAATTCATCTAACAAACGAATGCTTTCAAGTTGCCTTTGTGCTTTTATTAATTTTTGGCCTTCTCTGGCAATCTTCATGGACACCTTATCCTCTTCCTTCTTTCGAAATATAGTTATAGCTTTACGTTTTCGTTTCTCTTCCCGTTTTTTCCGTCTATTTTCTTTAGCTGCTGCATCAGCTTCTTCTTTCTTCCTAGAGGAGATAATGTACGAAATGTTACATGATGTTTTATTTACAGTCGTCACTATAAATATTACTGCTAATTACTTTAGTTCTTCTCGACGTTTTTCTTCAGCTTCTTCTTTCCTACGAAGTCGTTCTGCTGCTAATGTATCCTGGGCTATAAGACGTTTTCTTTCAAATTCTCTATGTGCAACAGAACTATCGCTCATGTGTTTTGTTTTATCAAAAGTAATCTATATAAAATAACAAATATAAAAAACGACTTTTTTTATTTTATAATTACAGTTGATGCAACTTATGTATGTATGCCTACATTGCAAACGCACCTTAATAGAGGCTGTAAATGCTTTTTCTTCTTCTTTTTTAAGAAGTTTCATACCACGCAATGCATCCATAGCTCTAACAAAATCCATATATTCAATATATTGAATATACGCATCAAAAAATATGCCATCTTCATAACTAAACTTATTTATATTTGTGCCAAGACGCATTCTAGACCTATAAGGATCAGCAGCAGGTACATCTATTCTTCTAAGTACTCCCCATTTCTTGAAGATCTTATTGATCAAGGATTCACTGGGCATAGTTGCACCATCTTCAGTGAACCATTTAACAGGTAAGCCTGTTATGTGTATAGTATCAGGCCTTTCTCCAGGTTTTAGTTCATTCATATGCTTGGCATCTCTAAAATAAGAATTCCAACTATGCCTCGTTGGAAAATCATCCTTTGTTTCTGCTGCACGGACTTTTAGCACATTGGGGAATCCAGACAAGTTCAAACGCTGGGAATCCAATCTTGCAAGCACACGCTGTAGTCTGCATCTGTCTTGCAAATCTCCTTCCAATCTGATAAATTCCAATGTACTCTTGGCTACTTTCAGAGATGCAAACTGGTCCGGTAATATAAGGGCACGGATCTTCTCCATTACTTCCCATGTTGATATTGTCTTTCCTATTTATATCGCAGTTAATTTTCTGTAAAAACCTACTATGCTAAAAATATTACATATAATTATAAATATACATAGAATTTAAAACAATAAAGTTGTTTCCTGTCACAAAATTTCAACATAGTTAATCGGTGCGTTTATTAAATTCATTTTATAAACCTAGAAGAATCATGATTAAAATATGCACAAATATGTTTTTAATAACATAAATAGTGATTGACATGAATAAAAAGTCATTTGATAAAGCTCTCAGTAATAAGAAATGACAAACATAAGTTTAAACAAAAACGTAAATGTGATCTTTCTCAATAAGTAAAAATGCAGATGAAGATAAAATACATATCATTCATGACCGTTTTACCTGCTACTTTTAGTTGAGGAAGATTAACAGAAACATTTATCTTTGCGACTGGTTTTAAGTAAAGCGCGCGTTGCGTATACAGAGGTACGATATCACTAAGATCCCTACAGCTTCGAAATTGGTTAACAACCTCAGTACTGGAATTTTCACCTACTTTCTTACCATCGCTCATTATTAATATAACGAATACTTTCTATACGGTAGAAGAACGCGATATAAAGTTACGGAATACAAGAGGAAAAGCTACAATTATTGTTAAATATCTATCTTACGACAAAGTAAACCCAGTGAGATGAAAACTATTCAGTAGAGAGGTTGTGTAGCCATTCGAAATTAATAACTCTTCCTCAGACCCAAAAAGATTCTCCTCCTTCACTTCACCGTTTAATATCGTTCCGTTCACCGCGCGACTCGACTCACTTCTCACAGATTTACTTCTCCGTTTACCGACTTAAACATCATTCAACAAAAACAGAATCATATATGAACTCCATGTTCTGTCAAACTCTACCGATCGAACACTGTAAATACGAAGAGAACTTCAGAATATCAAAGATGAGTAGCATGAACGAGAAGATGTACACATGAGATACATCGTGTGCGATTACACATTTGCGGTTGAGTCCAAAATCGGTGTATATATTGTGAATTGGTGTAGGCCTGTTGTGCCCTCTAGCGTGGATATTTTATATTATAATAGGTTAAATTCTAGAGCCGCATATTCAATTGTATAGTATTTCAATTGTACGTAGCCGAGACAACAAACTATATATGCTAAGTTCCAACTAAAGAGAGCAGATCCCTAATTTTCTTGTACATACTAATGTCAATTAAACTCAGCACTTGGCCGCATGGTGCAGCACCGTAATGTACTGTGAAACAACTAGAACTATGGGTGTGAGTAATCTCTGATACCATGTGTTGCATCTTAGAGAATTTTGTTTTGTTACCAAATGGAACGCGATTGGACGTTGCACCAGGGACATAGATCCAGCGCCATTTGTTTGGACGCTCAATTTTCGGTCAGTTGCATTTGGAAACTGCGGCGAGTGGTTACGGGGTTGGAGGGAAAAGTGATGCGCGTTTTACTCGCGAGAAGCACGCGAATGTGATTATTGCAAAGAAATAATAAAATCGCAGTACCAAAAACAGCAATAGCACGATGCGTGAGAAATTGTGCACGTCGAATTACTGTCGTAACCCGAATAATCGCTTACCGCGTACGTAAGACTCGCTGTTATTTACGGTCGTGGAACTTCAAGGATCGATTGTTAATTTACAAGGGGAGAACGAAAACGAAAGGGAGCACAATGTCTCTGAGTGCGAGTGCGGAAAATTTAACATCAGAAGGGCAAGTAAGTGAACCATACTAATTAATACGCTTTTACATGAATCGCGTGACTCATACTGGTCTATCATCTCGTTACTGTGCACGATTAATTCGCTTTTATTCGTTTCACTTTTTACTATTTATTAGCAGCATATAATTTCTTGAAGCTTTCTACAAACAACAAAAAATATATCACGCCAAAAATAAAGAAGTGGTGGATATTATGTATAAGTACTTACTCAAGTTGTCATATATACCTATCAATTAATGAATTAATTATCTTTACGATTATGTAAACATTCTATGAATTTATTATCCGTCTTAAATAACTAATAAGAATAAATTTAAGCTTTCAGTATAAATACTCTATCTCTAATCAATTTATTGCAATTGCATGATCAGCCACTCCCATGATCATTCCAATATTCTTTCCTTTCTTTTCTACTTTTCTTTTTTCACATTGTAATTATGCATTAGAAATTATGTTATTATCCTTCCTGCTAAATTGACATATGTTTCTAATATATTTGAAGTAATGAAAACACAAATTGGAGGAATGGTAAACAAGTATATGATGGATGAAATTTTTTACATTTGACAGAATAGTGAAAGGTGGAATATGTGCCTTGAATTGGCGCTTGAGGGTGAACGTCTGTGTAAGGCTGGAGATTGTAAATCTGGGGTAGCATTCTTTCAAGCTGCAATTCAAGCTGGTACAGATGACTTAAGGATCTTAAGTGCAATTTACAGCCAATTAGGAAATGCTTATTTTTACCTTGGAGACTATGTGAAAGCAATGCAATATCATAAATTGGATTTGACATTAGCACGTAACATGGGAGACAAATTAGGAGAAGCAAAGTCTAGTGGAAACTTGGGAAATACATTGAAAGTCATGGGAAAGTTTGATGAGGCTATGATTTGTTGCAAGAGACACTTGGAAATTTCAAGAGAAATTGGAGACAAGGTGTGTATATGATCAAAAAATCATATTTGGTTCCTATTAGTTATTAAAAACAATAATTTCTTACATAGCTAAGCGAAGGAAGAGCTTTATACAATTTGGGGAATGTCTATCATGCTAAAGGTAAACAGGCGGGTAGAGTAGGTCATCAAGATCCTGGGGAATTTTCTGAGGATGTCAGACAATGTTTACAACAAGCTGTACACTATTATGAGTAAGAAAATTGAAGCTCTTAAGCTGGAATATAGACTTATATACATAAATCATATAAATTCCTTTTATAGAGAAAACTTAGAATTAATGAAGGAATTGGAAGATTCTGCTGCTCAAGGTAGAGCTTGTGGAAATTTAGGAAATACATTTTATCTTCTTGGCGATTTTCAACAAGCAATTTATTATCACAATGAAAGATTAAAGATTGCCAGAGAATTCGGTGATAAAGCTGCTGAGAGGAGGGCAAACAGTAATCTAGGAAATTCACATATATTTCTTGGTGAATTTGAGAAAGCTGCACAACATTATAAGTATGTATTTAGATTACATTTTCTCTTCAAAGCAATAAATCAATATGTAGATAAACATTAATTACTCTACTCTAGGAGAACTCTCGTCCTTGCACAAGAGTTAGGAGATAGAGAAGTAGAAGCACAGGCATGCTATTCCCTAGGAAATACGTATACTCTATTGCGAGATTATCCAACTGCAATAGAATACCATTTGTGGCACCTTGAAATAGCACAACAGCTTAAAGATCGTGTAGGTGAAGGCCGTGCCTGCTGGTCTTTGGGAAACGCATATGCTGCAATGGGTAACCATGAAAAAGCACTACATTATGCCAATCTACATCTAACCATTTCCAAAGAATTGGAAGATCCAATGGGACAAGCTACTGCACAAATGAATGTCGATGATTTACAAAAGATTCTGGGTTTGGAAAAAGGGCAGCAAGAGAACAATAAAGAAAATATTGCACAAAAACTATCGACCAATACTGGTGCAAATGTTAATATATCTTCACCATGTAGATATAGACTTAGACGACAAAGCATGGATAATCTCGATCTCATTAAGGTAATTTGATTATTTAATATAATTTTATTTTACAATATTGAGTTGGAGATTTCTAACGAAATTATCATTTTTATTTAGCTCACACCGGACGCAAAACTAAAAGAGCAAGCTGAATCTCAAATAGATAAAAGTAATAACACAACACCACAACTTACTCAAAAAGAAGAAGATAGTTTCTTTGATCTTCTATCTCGTTTTCAATCTGGTAGAATGGATGATCAACGTTGTGCATTGAATATAAATCGCAATCCGAAGTTTAGAACGATAACACCTGAGGTTTGCGAGTCGGAAGATAAGTACGTCTCTTTTGCAAAAATCATTATTTTATTTACTAATAGTATGTATTAAAATACATTGATTTTATTTTCAGGGATGGAGAAGATTTACTAGAACTGATTGCTGGAATGCAAAGTAAAAGAATGGATGAGCAACGAGTGACGCTGCCTTACTTACCTGGCCTAAACAGTAATCAAGATTCCGACGATTCCTTTATCGAGATGTTGGTTAGGTGCCAGGTACATATCACACACTCATGTACTTTTTTTCTATTAAACTCGTTAGATCAAATGTTAAATAAATTGCGTATATAGGGTTCGCGTTTAGAAGATCAGCGAAGCCCTTTACCAGCAGCATCAACGGTGCACGATGCTGAAGAGGAACACAACCAAAGATCTAATGGGACTACTCAAGCAGGGTCGACAGTGCCTGAGGAGGATCTTTTCGCTTTAATACAAAGACTTCAGGCCGGACGAATGGAAGATCAAAGAGCCTCTGGTCCTGGCAAAACCTGTTAAAGCATTAATATATATAATTGTGGGAAATCTCATGGTAATGAACCTGCTTGAAATTCTACGATTCGTTCCACGCAATTTCTCGTTGTCTTCTTTTATGATTTACGAAACAATCAATGCTTAATTTATGGATTCCGCTCATAGCCTATGAAATCATTGTACAAGTATGATTCAGACTTTAGGAAACTGCAAGGTACTATTATACCGTCCACTGACATTGGTTCTTCACTTTATACGTAGAACAACGTAACGATACCGTATTGTTACGATCATAGCATACTGATTTTGCTAAGCTGAAAAGACTTTTTTTAGCTGCTTGAGTATCCATAGTATGGTGCCAAATTCTGTATATACGAACCTATGTTGTTCGTGTAACCAATCAGGAAATGTTGCACGACATTAAATAGAAATTAACTTTGTATTAATATTTTTGAGATGCAAGAGTATTTGTTTTTTAGCTGCGATTAGAAAGTGACTAAATAATTCACGATAAAAAAATTAAATTGATAACATTATAAACACTGCCAGGTTGAGTGTTTGAGTCATGCATTTCTTCAAAGAACTTAAAATGTTAATCATGAGCACGGAACGATGAAGATTTATCAATCCTGGCATTATTTTTTCCATATTCAGTATTGTATAATTAGATATCAATTATTTTCGTGAATTGCGAGGTACTACGTGATAAAATTGGTGCCAAAAAGAATTGATCTGTTGGAATCTGAATATATAGTATAAAAAAGAAAGAAGAAATTGTTGGTCTTCGTTGTTTGTCTATTTTTCTGTATTCACTGTTTTCCCTATTATATATTGATAAATGCATGTGAATTAATCGAAGTTTGTAACACGTATAATTATAATAATTTATAACCAATGTTACCACTTCTATTAATTATATGATGTTGTAACCAGCTTCCGTCTTTCATCTATACTCTGCACATTCCAATTAGATGGAGTGTTAATGGTGTATCTGTGGATAGACTGGATCGACCATGATCATCTTTAATTCCAATAGTACCTAACTACAAAACTCTATATGGATATTCCACCTTAAAACTTTCAAACAGACTTAATTATGCATAAGAGAATTCAATTTATAAGGATTCTCAAACTTACAATTTGATACGATCCACTGTATCATCCTGATCTCGTTGTGTTCTAAGAACTTTGAAAAGACAAATACTTGGATAATACATTTATTAAAAGAGGAACGTATTGAACATTCCATTAAATATTCCATATTATATTTATAACCTTTAAAGATATCTTACCGATAAATAACCTAATGTAAATCCTACGCGTTGTTTGTTTCTGGATATGCGGTAGGAAGATTATTAGAAATAAAACGCTTCAAGGATCTAGAGGAGAAAACAAGGAGAAGATTGGAACAATGCCTTAATAAGTTTATGTAATTCTATCGACCTACTATGCGTGTATGTGTACTTTGAGGCTAAACCGTTTCATGCCTACTTATTATACATGTGTACTAAAATCTAAACTTAACTATGAAAGCGAATATAAAATTAAGCCGAGCCTGGTCAAGCGACTATAAAACTATGTTCGAGTATTGTTGGAGAAGAAAATTATTAGTGTCATGTAAAAGGAAGGACGAGAACTAATTGTAATTCCTGTATGTATGAATTATAGTATTATTTTTCTTGTTGTTAAGAAAATTGTGTAACTATATGAACTTGAAACGAAAAGTGAGTTAAAGAACAAAAAAAAAAAAAAAAAAGAAGAAATTCGTTTTAATGGTGTAAACGTACAAGCTCATCGTTCATAACTGTTATCATTGAAAGAATCGAAGTAACTATTGATTCGTTATTGAGTTTATATAATAACGAAAGATCAGTAATACTATTTTTTTGCAGATGTTACATTTGTAGTACATTCAATATTTTTAATACATTTAGTTTCTTAAGGTTCGCGATGGCATCATAGCGGACTAGGTACTAATGAGATAATATAGTTTCTTTAAATTGTACTATTTTTTTATGGAGTCTGTCTTTGACGTAGATTTACATCTCACTCTCATATAGTTATGTATAATATAGAGATTCAATAAATATATATATATATACTTTTTCCACAAATTTGAATATTTAATTATTGTTCTCAATGAACATTTTTATTTTTTACATAAGGACGATCGTCTTTTGCTAAAAGAAAGATGTTTCAAATATGTCTGTAATGTCCAAAAAGCCTTCAGAATCTGTATTTGAAGCTTCTTCCACAGATGATTCAACGTTGTGGCCAGAATGGTCCGATGCAGCGTTAAACAAGGAAAATTGGGCTCATCCCAAAAGTAATTAATAAGAAAAATTGTTCTTTCATAATTTTGTTCATTGCAATTTTATACTGATTCTAGATGGACCGGATGGTTTGTTTCTCGACACACAGCTCGTTCAATTACCCCCATCTTTAGTACCTCGTAAGTGGATAAGAGCAAAGAATTTAGACAATCTAAATGTATGTACGCTCCCTTAAAAAATTAATTTCTATTCATGTGATTGTCTAAAAAAATCAACTTTACTTAACTTATTTATAATTGTATAACTTGAATTTAGGGACAACTGACAGTATTTGTCGCTAATTCAAAGAGTCCAGACTATATCGCGAATAACAAACACTTATTACACAGTCAGGTAATCTATATTAATTCAGATATGCCCGCACTTTCTAACAAAATCTTTCAAAGTATTATCATTTTCATCCCTATTTGCGGTTTGAATTGGATGCATGCTAGAATATTTCCAAAAATAACGTATTTTAATTTATCGGATTGATCAGCTTGGTTTCTGAGCGACTTCGAAATATTAAACAACAGGAAAGAAAAAATTACTAATTAAAAAATAAAGTGTCCATTCAGAAAGAGTCGCAAAGCGATCCACGATTGTTCGAGATCGCGTCACAATTGATCGGAGTGTACACACCGATCAAGAAGCAACCTGCTCGCAATTAAACGTGGTTCAATGAAGGAACGACTTTCAGTTCGCACGGTGGTTCATTTCCGCGCTAATAAATCTCCAGTACTGCGGTCGAGATGGATTGGAAATAAGTAGCGAGAGCAGCAATTTTGTTTGGAATGGTCGGTACCAATCTTGGCAGGGCTGGATGAATGTGTATTCGATGAACAAGGCCGGCAAGGGTATGCTACATCGGCCCGTTATAAATCCAAACGGTATACTCTCAACATTTTATTAATCATCCATTTCTTTATTTCATTTTTTTACATCAGACGCAAATTATTCGCGATGCGTTGCGATTTAATTAAATCGATCATCGGGAATGTTGCTCGTTCCTCACCTCTCCAAATAAATTAGAACACTCCAGCGTCTACTATTACCATTTTATCGTCATTAACGAGACAGCTTGTTGGCTTTCTAACGCGTGATGTTCGTTAATGCGTATATCCAGAGTCTGAGTAAAGAAGATCTAGAGATCTCTTATTATATATTATATTTTGATACGCTTAGAGATTTCTTGAAACCTAATTTCTTAGATTCGCGAATTCGATACCTTGTGCGTTTCGAAGGGGTTTTTTAATTTCTTAGGATTTAGTGTCCCATTCCATGAAAATTATATTTTTCCTTCGTGAAGAAACTTTATTCCTGTGTATAAAGATTTTTGAAAAATTTCTATTACGTCGAAGGCAAATACGTCGTAAGATTATATTTCTTGGGAGCTTGGCGCCGGATTCTCGTGGATGATATGATACCAGTGAATGAAGAGAAAGTACCACTTTTACCTCGAACTACTAATAATTTTGAATTATGGCCCATGCTTCTTTCAAAGGCCCTATTGAAATTGTGCTCTTTGACCTGGACAGACTATTACGAGATCGTAGATTTCCATCCTGTCACGTGTTTAACAGGTAATGTAATAACTAAACTATTTAATTTATGCATCTATGGTATATTTGGTACTATGGTATATTTATGCACTTATGGAAAATTTTAAAGTGCAGAAATATTCAAAATATGTAAGAAACATGTAAAATATCTATTTAATTAGAGACATAAAAGTATATTTCTCTTCCTCTATTATATATTGTTTCTCTTCAATTAAATGCAGGATGGGTTTGTTTGCGATTAGAAGTGGAGTATCTCTCACCCCAAGATAAATGGGACTTTTTGAGACAGTACGCAGACCATTTCGAATGGGAAGCGGAAGTTACGGAGCAGGAAAGTCAGGGTTAGTCGCGTGTCTCCTGTATTTATCATTTTTACAATTCGTATATAGTTTTAACGCTTTGTAAATAGAAGCTTCGAGGTCTAAGAAAAGTAAAGAGGAGAGAAAGTCTAGGGAAACGACGAGGACGAAAAAATCCAAGGATACGAATCTTACGAGAAGATCCACCAACACTGCTGATACGAAAAAGTCCAAGAAAACCGATCGATCGAGAAAATCGAAAAATAATCAGAAGCTCAGCGCTTTGATTAAGCCACAACCAGTTACTCTGTTTCTCGGTTTGAAAGACATGAACGAAGTATCTTCAGAAATTGTGCCGGAAATAGCACCATGTTGGGGCCATTTTATTTATGTAGCTCAGTCACGCGATATTCCTTTGGATCCCAAAGATGTATGTTAAATAATTTTTGGAACTTAGTACGGCGAATATTGTGTACACGATCGTGAGTGAAATTTTATCCCATTTGAATTTTATTTTAATATTATCGTGCTGTGTAATATTGTAGCAATGTTATAATTCGTAACCACTGAAAATAATGATTTCTCTAAAAATGATTACTTTTTATGATTGAATAACAATAAGACATTCTTTTCCGTTTGTTTAACTGTATTAATTTTTTAATTTAAACCAGATATATTGCGGTAAACTTTCGCCCATGATAGGATATCGAAATAAATGAAAAAAATAAATGATATAAATAATAGGTGAAGCCTCCGTTAGCAAGATGGAAATTTTATCGTTGGTTAAAATGGGCGATCAACGAAGGAATAATCGATCCAGTTGAATACTTCGTACCGATTCGATCCCTGAAAATAGTCAGCCCTTTGAGGAAATGCGAGGATAGCGTGATGAACAAATACATTACGACAACTACAGAGAAAGATCTTCAAGATGAAACTGTCAATGATAAGTCGAAAACAGACGAAACAAGTCAGAAAGATAGGGCTCGTGAAATGTCGAAGGAGGAGAAGAAAATTTCGCCAGATTTTTCAGAGGACATCAGCTTCTGGGCAGATTTTAACAAAATGGAACCCTACGTGAAAGACGTACATTTTTTCTATAAACTAGATTACTTTCAATACAGTATGAAACTGTCAGATCGATTTGCATCGAAACAACCAAACGATGAAAAATCTGAAACTAAAAAAGAGAGTAAGAAAGGTAGCAGGAGAAGTTCACCGTCTAAAACAACGTTTAAAAACTCTGAATTCATCGATACTTATAGTTGGCCTCAAAAAATGTCAAAAACCAGAAACGAGCCGCTATATGTCTTCACCGATTCGTTGGAAGAGAAATTCTTTCTCATCGACTTTGCAACGTTCCAAGTTTCCATCGAAATTGTCGAAGACGCCGACGATGAAACTTCAATTCCCAGAACCAAATTAAAGGGAAATAAAGATTGTCTAAGTATAGAAGAGCATTGTTGGTTTCGTAAGCCAGAAAAATCCATCTTCTTCGTCTCCGTTTTAACTGCTGGCACAAAATCAACCGTGATGGAAATAGATCGAGGGAGACACCTTTTACGAGTTTACTGTCACTCGGAATCCAATTGCCTTATATCTATCTCATCGGATACGGTTTTCCACGTGGGGGACAGGCGAAGGATGTATCAACTAATGTGCACAGAATCTGAAACGGTCGATCAGATGGCGAGGCACATCAGCAACTCCGTCTGTAGCGTCTATCAAGCGTTTGGCACTGAAAGATACTCGGAAGCCTTGAAGATTTACTACAAAAGCTACTTGCCACCGGTTGAAGATCGAGAGATGAGGGACAAGTTGTTCTATAATCAGATACACGACTACTTTATCGAGGAACAAGTACAATTAATTAGAAAAATCATGCCTGAAGACGAGGTTCCAGGTGTTTTACGAGCTCTGAGAATATTTTTTCTGAATCATACTGTTGGCTTAGAATGCTTCAAAAACGCAACGATCGTGTTGAAGAACTTGCTGAACAAGACGAGAAGGTTGATTGAAAATAGAAGATACGCTAGTCAGCATCCCACGGAAAAAATTATTGTACAAAATAAGGCTGCAGCTGTTATTCAAGCGTTTTTCAAAACGATTACCATTAGGAGATATTTGAAAATACATAATCCTCGTCACGAACAGCATAATCAAGTTTTACAGAATCTATTGAAAGTTGCAGAATTGTATAATTATAATAAGCGAGAATCCTTAGCTAATCAGGTATTGAGGAATATATTAAAGCATCATGATAAATTACGTGACATTTACTATTGTTCTAAAGACTTCGAGTACACCTTGCAAGCGCAAGAATTGAAAGGGACGGTGACAAATATCACGCCAAACCAATGGCTCCCTATTATAAGACTCGTGGTGAATCCTCAACCCTCAGAGACAGTGTTTGCCAGTATAGATTTATTTGTTAACCTACCAAAGTATAGTGTACGCATGTTTAAAAATGAGACAGGTGAAGAAATACAACGAGTGGTAAACAATGTGGTTCCAACTCGGTACCAGCATACGAAACTAGGTTACACTATCTTCTGCTATGGTTGGAGCGAAGATCAAACGTTGAAAGAGTTACCTTGGTCCTTAAATATAATTACAATGAAAGGACAACCTGTGTTTTATTTTCTAATTGACGAAGTATCGTTTCTCACGATTAACATGCCTCCTATATTAGCTATAGAAGAATTGTCCAACAGTTATATTCCTAATTCGAGAAATTATATTTCCAAGTGGATCGTTCGAGTGGTGAAACCTAGTTTGGTCTCGTTTAGATTAAGAGTATCGTATGAGAAAGTAAGAATGAGATTGAGAGTCATCGATGAGGAAGGTCAAGTGTTGTCGCAAATAAAAGGTACTTGTGTAGTTATTTTGCCGATGGTGTATTTGGAATTTCGAAGAAGTTCTACTGAAATTACACTTGAAAGGGATAATTCTAATAACATCGATGAAGAGAATTCTAGCGAAGAGAAAGTTGATAGCAACGAAAGTAGAAGTAAGGATGATGTGATAGCTCACACGATTTATCACGTAGAAGCGTCAGTGCTTGGAAACAGCTGGCCATTGACTGATACAGAATGGAGTCTTGTGTCAGAATTTAAAGTGAAACCGACAGGCTCTGTTATTAAAAAGAAACTACCACCTTTTTCGAATACAGGAAGACTGTCAAAGAGTGAGTCGTTAAGATCGAGGAGAGTTTCGAAGCAGTCTGTTGAAAGTGTTCCGGCTGTCGAGTCGCCTTATTGGATTCTTCAAGTAGTTACTGATTCTGGAAGCGGATTAAAGGTATATACCATACTTACACAACGTTTTAAGATTTTACAAACATTTCATATATGTACCCACTGTTTATCTTTATTGCATATGTTTTAAATCAGATAATAATTCTTCAAGATTTATAGCTTAACTTCAAATTAAATAATAATTCCTAAACACTTGAATAACTTTCTAATGATTTTTCAAAACTTAAGTTCTCCTATGTGTGCTAAATTTATGAGAATGTATATGTGTATTTATAATATGGTTACATTATAAATCATCTATGACGATTATATTTCCGATCAATAGATATCCCAAGATAGGACGAAGGAAAGGGAGATAGCGAGGATGAAGGAAGCCTGGGCGAAAGAGAATCCTGACAGCTTGCAGCGTGGTAGAGAACTCCGTGAAGCTTTCATAAAGAAACACGAGATCAAGTCGAAATGCTTAGCGGATTCGTTCGAAAAGAAACCTTCGAGTCATTCCGAGAAATCGTTGACGAAAAGGGAGAGCCATCGTTTGTCGCACATCGAGACATCCAGGATTTCAATGGCTCATTTGGAGAAGAGGACGTTGAAGCCACCTCCGTCCCTTCGTAGACTTCCACCCTTGGATTTGACTATCTACGAGGTCAAAGAGGACGAGGAGAACGAAGCATGGGTAAAGATGGAGTCGGATGAAGAAATGATGCGAAATATTCGTATAATGAATATCTTGTACGCTCAGGAAGACTACGCGTATTTTCTCGAAGATCTGAACAAGCTATATAAAAGACAGAAGTACCAATACGAAACATTGTATGGAAGATATATAGATGCATTTTTTGATAGAAGAGGAATGTTGGAAGACGTGTACGAAGCTCGAAAAGGATATATAGCTAGTACGAAGCCTGTAGCTGCTTCGAGCACCAAGTCTACTAAGAGAAGCAAGAAATCTAAGAAAACTTAGACCAATTAATTTTAGAATAATTTACATTAATTTTAATTCAGTAATTTACTATCACAAGTAAATATTTGGTTAATGTAGTTATGCTAGATTAAATAGTCAGAACAAATCGTGTTGTATTTAATAAGAAGATGAGAATAGGAAGAAGACACTTCACCAGTGTGAACCTGTTATTTACTATACTTGAAATAATCTTCCAAATTTCTAGCTCTCTTCTCATTACATAGTCAAATTACTTGAATTCCAGTAAATGAATTAATCTGAACAAGATTTAAGATGTTTAAACGCTATTTATGTTAAGTTGCATCCTTTAAGTTCTGCCTCTTAAAAACCTAAGAAATACACACGAAGGCCAATATACCTTAGCATTTACATATTCACGACACCCGGTTCACAAGAAAAGTATCTTTAATTGCTGCATGAACCTTGTGCTTACTAATCGTTGTAACCGCCAGCGTCATGTATATTCCGGTGCAGCGACATTCCTGGCGCCGCGGATTCCACCAGCTTCGAGTCCTCCTCGAAGCGAATAATCTGCGTATTACGTTCTAAACGATAACGATCGATGATTCAGCGGGACCCTTTAAACAGCCACGATTTTTCATCGCCACTTATCTAGATCGGTGGTCGGTCAGGGACACATTGAACGATACCTACTCACGGTAGGTGGAAGCGATACAGTGAATTTGCAAAATCGGTCATAGATTAAAGATTACAGCTTTTGATGACCGTAACAAGCAATTAGAAACGTAATGGGGTTTATAAGGATCTAGAACTTCGTTCAAGGCTGCACGATATCAACTCGCAAGAAATATAACAAAGTAGAGTTATTTGAGTCACGTAAGCTTCAACATCTTAAAGTTCGGATTTGAACAGAGTAATCAAATCTAAATAATTCTATGGTAACCTTATTTCAGTCAACGAGAAGGTATTATATACATATGAAGAGTTTGCAGAAGATCCTGCCATACGATTATTCGTACCACTTTTTTGTTTTTTGTAATATTTTTATGCTGGATATAAAGCGCATGACATTTTCTCATTCTTTCTTTATTATATTCGAGACTAATGGTGTTTCATAACATACAACGACTTTGATTATTTCGTATAAAAATTGAATTTTCAGATATTGAAGCTTAGGTGACTAAAATAACTATACCTTTCTATATATACCAGATAGGATTCAAAATGTTTCAGATCTCATCGCTACTTAATACGGTGGAGAACGTGCGACATAGGTGGAACTCGAAAAGAAGTCGATGTTTGCATACTGGCGACCGGTAGCCTGCGGTGCATCGCGAAGAGATGACCGTCGACGGGGCACCTTTTAATGACGTGCTCCCCGCTCGCCTCTGGAAAAGAAAAGCACGCTGATCCGTTCCGTTCATTTTTCATCCAGGACCAGTCCCCATCGTCTAGCAAGATTATTACAAAACTGCGCGGGGAAGAGGTCTAGGTTAAGCGCAAGAACAGGTACAGCGTCAGCGAGCAACGTGCAGAGCTGTTTTATCCTCCGTGTGCTTAATGTGTAGTTCCTTCCTTTTCTATATTTATTTTTTATCCTTTACTATTTTTTTTTTTTTTTTTTATGTCATAGCCAGTTGCTTTCGTTTGATCGATTTGTTTTTATTGAAGAAATTGATTGAAAGGAGATATAATGAAGAGGTAAGTTGGAAGTGTTCTGCATGGTTGTATGTAGAGCAGGTTTTTATTGGTAATATAGTAAAAAGGTGGTGGATGATGAATATGTGTATATAGGTTTATTTCTTGTTGACTTGTACTGGTTTATCTAACAAGATAAAGTTTAGATATATGAGCTATCTTCGCTCAGTTAACGCTAGTGGAATTATCGAATCTGTTAAAATAACAAGTTTTACATCTTTTGCTTTTGCAATTACTAAAACTTGAAATATTTGCAGTGGGGTGCAGGGAAAACGAAGATAATCATTTGATTCATTATCGAGAGAAAATGGGTTACACTATACCAATTAACGCTAGAAATATTAAACTGATCAAAGTGACAAGTTATAGCCGTTTTTCTGCTATTTATTCCCATAACGAGATGTTGAGTATCACTAGATAATACTCAATGACGGAGTCAATGAAGAATTTCTATAAATACCGACAATACTAAGAGCACAATCTAATTAATTGAAGTAGTCAAGTGATATGCACTTCACAGTATCACGCGTAGAATTCCATTTAAACTTCGATTATAATTCTATTAAGATATCACTTGAGAAATATCAAACGATTCATTAAACTCGGCTCATTGACGGAATACGGCACTTAAGCTACAAAGTTTCATTGAAACATTTACAAAACACGCTGTACGTTGCTGCAACATGCGCGTTGATTGCAGGTGCATCCACGTTGCAGACTATCCGTTGGTGTTCAACATTCGAAGGCAGCAGTGCATCGCCTCGTCGGCAATCCTGTGATCAGTGTCGATCGTGTTTGTTGCTCGATCTCGCGTGTCGCCGAACAAATTAACGATCATGGTGGTACAGTGGCTTCTGCAAACTACGGACGCCGATTCACCTGGCAAATATCCAACTCACGTGCGTACTATAGCTTACACCGCAGCTCTGATGAGATAAGATCGAGATTTATGAACACGAGTTTGATAATTTTAGTTTGTACGTGGATCGACCTAATAACAATATTGGCGAATAATTAACGACATTTATGATTTAATAAAAATATTGGCGTGTAACCATTGCCTGTGATTTAATAGAAATAGCATTGAAGATAAATTTGAGAGATAGAAATCGATTTTCTCAAGGAAGAATTCATAGAATTCAATTGAATTTTTCGAAAGTGTACTTATACTTTCTATACGGCAAGGACGAAGAGGAGGTAGAGTTTAGTCGTGGATTATTCCACGTCATCGTGACTTTTAGTTCAGAATCTACTTGTCATTCGCGACCATCGCCAGAGCTTTCATGAATTCCTTCCTTGTCCGAGAATTCCTCATGTGGTGTCTTTAACTCGTAAAGAAATCGTAGTCATTCTAACTTGATTCTACCTTGCGAAGAATTTGTTTCGTATATATCGATTGCTATTAAAAAAACAAAAGGCTTCTAATATAATTGGAAAGATATTCTCACAAAGATACAAATATGATAATTCCAAAGTGGAAATACGAAATCACAGATATCAATAATAATTCTTCCATTTTATTTACAAGCATAATGAACTATCGACAACGATTCAAAGAGCGTATAGCAGGATCAAAAGTATTCTTGTCAGTGAATTGCAATTTCAATTTCCTTTTTCACGAAGCTATTAGGACGTTTCCGCTCATAAAACGGAGTATGGTGACGTTAGTTTAACGCTTTCGCGATAAACGAAGCCGCCTTACAATCAGTAAAACTTCCCCGTGTGCGTACGATCGTTCGTTTCTCGTTTTATAGCTGTTAAACGGGCCACTGGCTAGTTAGAAAAGAAAAAGAAAAGGCAAGAGAATGAACACGGCCGTCGTTAATCATCGTTGATCTGGCTGGAGAGTCGCGATTCGCATTAGGGACGGTCGACAATTTTCACCGTCGTCACTCAAAATCGTGGCCGCCGATCGGAAAATCGCGTTTTACGAGCCGTTGTTATCGGGAATATCTCGCTGGTAGAAGCCGCAAAGGCTCGCCCTGCGTGTTACGCGTCCCCGTTAGCTCTCTGTACCATTTCTCGCCTATTCATTTCCTCACGAACGCGCAGACTACCTTCAACTTTTTACACATTTACAATTTAGGATGGAACATAAAGTTGCGCGATTTTCACTTTGTACTGAATTATACGTAAGTCGTAACATTTGTCCATTGGTACTGTGTTGCGCGTCAATCCACAACTCTTTCTTATCTATTGAAATAGACAAAATTTTATGTCAGATCTTACAACGCACGTTTAACAAAAACTTTGTGAAACCTTTTGAACGGAAAGTATATACTTCTAGCTTTTGCTTCCACAAATTTTATCGGGTTTAATATTTATTAAAATTTAATCAATTACATTCTTTTTTCCTTTTTTTCTTTTCTTTTAATACGATTAAAATTGAGAATTTGACGTCTTAAGTAGCTTAAAATCGTAAGTTCGTAATAGAATAATGTTGCAATGACGAAAATAAGGAAGTTATGTTTCATGCGTGAAGTTAACTTTTAACCTCGATGTCAAGGAAACTCGGTGGTTCTGCATCTCATTGTTATTATCGCCACCCGCATATAATTCCATTCGAATGAGGTTACGTAATGACAATAAAAAGGACGGCTGTAAGAACGATGATGTCAGGAAGATTAGATTTTTTTGTGTGCTGTAGATTAGTTGATAAAAGAATACATTGATAGTTATGTATTGGATTTTTCATTGCATCGCAAGCGATAAATTGTCCTGTAATAAAAATAGCTATTTGACGTGCCCTATTTTATTCTTTTTGTCTTCGTTCGAATATCGCACATGACTCGTCAGCTAACAATGGATGTTTTTAATCGAAGTGGCCGGAAGTGATGGCTTCTTAACACGCTTATTAGTTCAGAACGCAGAGGCCAATGTCGTTGGTATTTCTCAATCGTAGCTCGAGCTTTGCCTGATAACGTCTACACTTTGTTGCGAAAGTTCTATTAATTAGAACGTTTCGAACCTTCAATATCCATAATCTTCATTAATGCTCATTATATCTTTAAAATGAGATTTTATCTGTATCGATAAAATTAGAAAATAAAATCTTCGTTTAAAAATAAAACGAAGAAAACTTCAAAACTTGTAAAACTTTCTACTATTCTAAAACTTCATCTACATCTAATCTTCCTATTTTTATTTCCTCCAGAAATTTAATTTTAAAATATTTCTTCGAAAACATTGTTCACTACATATAGCTCAAATATCTACGAAATTTTCTCCAGTTCGAAGATTCTCCTAACTTCTTCTTTCTTCATTTCCCTAAGAAATCTAATTATACTACTTTCGCAAAAGTATTAAAACGAAAGGAAGATCTGAACTTCGTGTTTTAAGATCTTCTTAGCGGCACCTATAGCTTGCCTTCTACAATTTTACTTCCTTCGGTCCCCCTAAGAATCCAATTATGAAACACTGTCACACGTTGCCTCAAAAAAAAGACAGTCAAAGAAACGTTTAACTTCTGAAGATCTTCCTACCCTGTTCTCGAACCTTCCTTCAAATTTTCCCTCTCTCTATCCCACACAAAATCCAATTGACACACGATATCCATGTAAGTTCGTCATTCCATCCGAGCCCAAAATAAAAATCGCCCCGTCTCTACGTAATCTTCTCTAGTAGAAAATAGAAAGCAATGGCGAAAGGAAGATACGAATAATCGTCGTATTCTGAAGATAACTTACCTACGTTGTTTTGCCTAATGCGTATGAATTGAAACATCGGATTTCGATTAAATTGCACGACCTTTTTGAACGTATTCAATTTCTATTCATTCTATATTATTATTATATATTCCTATATATTATAATATATATTACATATTATTATACATTCTATATATTATTATATCCTATAATTTAACGACCGTGTAAATTCGAATTTTTAAAAATTATGAAGTGCGGCGTTTTTTCTTTGCAATCATAGGTATAAGTAAACACATAGCTGACCTTAAGTATACCATCTATATGGTGTTTCAATACTTTCCCAAACCTCTGTCTTATAACATAAAATATTAAGTGAAATA
This sequence comes from Bombus huntii, assembly GCF_024542735.1. Classification (NCBI taxonomy): domain Eukaryota; kingdom Metazoa; phylum Arthropoda; class Insecta; order Hymenoptera; family Apidae; genus Bombus; species Bombus huntii. Next base: position 9,680,919 of record NC_066240.1, read on the forward strand.
TAATTTGATATAGAATTTTCGAATAAATGCAATGAGTAGTAGATGTTCTAATATAATACACATATTTACATCTCAGATCTCGATGTACACGCATTTCTCAAACATTTCCCAGTATATTCGGAGTCGCTTCACGCGTGTCATGGTGTAGCACACATTCGTGAACGTGTTGACAGGGACGAGAAAGAAAAAGACGGGGTGGGACTATCGGTGGTTCTCTTCTTGGTGTTTTCTCCCGGCCGTCAGCTGGACGTGGCCGCGAGCAGGGCGAGGAGGGAAAGGACGCTCGTGGAGGGAACGAGAGACGAGAAGACGAGGGAAGAGAGCCTCTTCTCTCCGGATGAGCCCTCTCTCGGTACGGCTCGTTCACAATCTGCTGCTCCAGTCTCGCGTCGAGTCCCGTCGCCGCATCTTTTCGGGGCTCCTTTCCTTCGTTGCTCCTCTTCGGCTTCCCATTCGCGGAAACGACGTTCAACATCAACGTGAAGTGCAATCCAACTTCTTTTTCTTACTATTTCTCTTATTCTTTGTTAACAAATTTATATCTATCGAAGAATACGTATAAATTCGTGTAATTGGCCAACGATAACTGTCTTTCTTTCACCCGATCAGTCTGGCACTCGAACTCGATTAAGGAAATTCTTAGGGGGGTGAGCTTAAAATTGTCGGGGCGAATGCTGGAGTATTGGTGATTGGATATTATCCGAGGAATTATACGAAGCAGATGGTTGAGACTAAGCTCGAAGCCTGAGAGTGAATTTGTTGGAGGATCGGTTGCTCGTGGTGGAGTAATGTTGATGATTTCGTTGACAGGTATGGCGCGAAGTTGAGACTAATTTCGAGAGTAATAAAGTTGTTAGGAAGGTACGTTTATTGTTGTTGGAAGTTTCTTGCATCCATTTCGTGACATTGCTCGTTTCGTACACGATCCAGTTTATCATTATCTTTTGGATTAGTAGTTGAGAACGTAAGATACTTTGAAGCTGCTAAGTCTGAAGCCATTAAGCATGTTAATTTAAGCGTGTTAACTCCGCCGAGAGGTTCGTGAGGATGTTCTTTGATATTCTGATAGTCTTCTATGGAGAAGTTGATCTTCGGTGAAATTTTTCACAGAAAATAATTGTTCCATTACTGTTAGCTAATTCATTAAATATCGATTGGAAGCTCTTTCTTACCTTATGCAAACACGGTGATTAACCAAAGAAGAAAACGAATCACAGGATAGATAGTTTATTTCGTTTATTTAAGCTTGTACTCTTAACTTCATGCAACTAATTTTTCACTGAAAACTTGTAAAATAGACCATCTTCTTAGCTCGTGCAAACACAACGATCAATCACTAAAGATCCACAACACAAAGTGAATCGTTCGTTTCGTTTATTCCATAAATATAGTGACTAATTGCTAGAGAATTCGTCGAAAAAAAAGGTTACCGATATTGACTTGTTATTCCGTTTTCCTCGGGCAAGTAAACGATTAATAGACGCATTTATCAATCCGCTTGCCCCGTTCTCGACATAATAGAACGTGCGAACCAGACTGATCTCTTTTTATGCGAGTTTTGCACGAGCATACCAGGCTTTATGGAACTTTAATGATAGCCTCTGCTCGGTCCGCTTTTACGTTATGATAACGAGTGAAAGCGGGAGTGTGTATCTCGCTACGGCGAATTTCCGAGGAACGTGGCGTCGACTCGAATCGCCTGTTTCCCTTTTTTCCACCAGGAATAGGGTCCTTCCTGGCTAGAACGAGATCTCGATTAATAAATGGACGCTGTAAGCGTGGAATTCCAGCTGGAAATTCTGTAGTTTCCTTTTAAAGATAGGTATAAAGATGATAAATTGTACGACATTCTAAAGTATAATCTTTCTAATGTACGTCTAATGCATAAGAGATTGGTTTCCTAAGAAACGCATAGCTTGAAAAGTTCAAACGGTTATTGGAATGAAAAATAATCAGTATGGATAAATAATTTGCTAGCGGGATTCATTTTTGTTAGCAAAAATTGTAGGACAAATAGTTTAACTTTTTCCGCTTTAAACCTTTCTAGACTCATACATACAATACGTATGGAAGTAATTTTTAGAGATTATTGTTAGATTGCTAGAATTAGACAGTGGACAGTTTATACAATTTGAAAAATTACGGTTAACCTATTTTTGTCAGATTTGGATGAATTATATCGTCTGTGTCGTCATATTGCTATTTCTCTGAATGAAAAATTCATCCCAAATGAGTTAAATTATGTTTAGTTGCGTTCGTTTCTAGAATATTGAATGACCTGAAAATGAATTTCGTAGTTCCAGCTCCGTTTTCACGAAGGAACAGCTATTGTGAATATTTATATCAAAAGATAGTTCCATCTATCTCATCGTACTAATTTGGTGCTTCCGGAAAGGCGTCATAGTCAGCGCGGAATCGCGACAATTATCGCACATTGTCTCCTCGCTTGGTTTACGTGGTGAGGTTTTCGCTGTTCTCGCGAGATCGAAAACGAAACATAATTTCCACGAGTGTGACTAGTTTCCTTCTCCCCGTTAATCTGGATATCGTTATGATTCTTCCGGAAATATCGTTGCAAACTAATTTTATTCCCTCATTTTTGGCAGGACTATTCGCACTATCCAATTCTTCCGGGAAGGTGTCTATATCTTTGAAAAGAAAAATACGAAAATTCGTTCGATGTATTAACTTCAAATAGATGGGAAATTACCTAATTTTGAAAAACGATAAAGCGATATATTTTCACAATGCAAGCGACTTCCAACAATAATTCCTTCGCTTCTAAACTTTGCTTAATGGTTAAGTAACCGCGGCATTAAACTTGTCAAATACAATCGTCGAAAACTAAGACGAGCTAGAATTCACTTGCATTAATTTTCTAAACTTTCGATGTTATTGATATCCCATAATAAATTCCACAGATTTTCAGGAAGAATCTGAAAGAAAATTGCGCGCAGGAGACTTGTTTTCTACCCCAAAGATTCCCGACGAATCGAATCAGAAAATCTCCCCTCTGGAACGGAGACGCGTCTATTACAGAATTCCAAGCGCGTCAGATTACCCAGCATCCAGTCGATCGGGAACCATGATCGTGGAACCGATCGTGGTGTCGATCGCGAGCCAGCGTTGAAATCGTTCGAGCCCTCCAGTGAGAGAGAGAGAGAGAGAGAGAGAGGGAGAGAGAGAGAGGGAGAGAGGGAGAGAGACAAACAGACAGATAGACAGACAGACAGACAGACAGATAGACAGACAGAGGAGAGAGACTTCATTTCCGCGTGTGATCGTCGATTGATCATGAGACGAGCATACGAATAACACGCAAGACGGATCGTTGAACAGTTTTCTCGTTTCGACGAGACGTGAGAATCGATGACGCCACCCGCCAAAATGCCGAACGTGGCGTTGATCCTTGCTACCTGGTTACTGCTGATCGTTCCTCGAGATGTGTCGAGCACGGGACAACGATACACCACCAGCCCGACCCAAGATCTGGATAACACTTTGCAATCGGTGCCGCCTGTCGGGTGAGTATCCAGTTATAGAGCATCCCTAAAACCATGAAACGCGAACCGGCCAATCTGCGGGCATCGCGATCCGAGATATCGCGCTCGCGAACGATCGATCACAATCGCGGGGCACAGTAATTTTCGTGAAGTGTCTGAGGTGTGATCACTAAGGATATGCCGCGTGTATCTTGAAATTTTGGGGTAGATAATCGAGAAATATTTTTATGGTTTGTTGGCTCCTTTTTTTATTTATTGGTTTGTTCTAGAGCGGAGGGAAGAGAATTCTTGTTGAAACTGTTAATTCGTTTTATTCAGATTCACGAAATTTTTTCGCGCAGATGTGACCATGCGATAGACAATATTTACGTAGATTCATTTTATCTTCTGGATGAATCCAATAAAATTGTAGATGAAAATGTAATTGGGAATTGCAGTCAAAAGTATCGTAATTATCGAAGTAATAAGGAGGGTTCATGACCGAATTCTCAGGCGGCAAGTGATAGACGTTTGACACGTCCCCGAGTTCCAAAGATGACAATGCCAGTGATAAGACTCTTCTTCAGCTCGTTTCTATTTTTACTTGCCGTGGACCAGGAACATAATGAAATAGCTTCGGCAAGGAACTGTACGTTCTAGTTTCTTTTTTCATTCGAATTACGTAATATCGCGCGTCTTCGGGCCAGCATAATGTTTATCACGTTTCCCCTGTTTCTTTTTATTCGCATCGAGGACACGATATAGAAACATTTTAAACATTCCTCTGTGAAAAAAAAAATGTAGTTCCTCCACATTCGTCTTAAGCATCATATAATAAATTTTTCGCCAATAAATATATTTCGTAAATTTGCATAATAACAATATCGCGAAAATGATTCGTAATGATTTTGCTAAATTAGAAACTTCACCCCGAGATCAAGGAAAGTGCAAAGATCACTCAGTTGGTGCCAAAGAGACCGATTGAAAGAAACCTAGCAAACGATAAAAGACCATTGCGGCTCGTTATCAATTATAAACGCTCGATCTTGATGCAATCTCAAAATATAATGTGGCAAACATGCAATTGTGCAACTAAACACTTGTGACACCGCTATTGTCCTTGGAATTAATTGCTTCAAGCACAACAGTTAAACAAAAATTTGACTCTAGCAACGATGAAGATTCGCAATCTAAAATTTATGGTAAAAATCGAAAGGAAATATTACATCAACTGAAACTTAACTGTAATAGAAACCTATTTACGATAAAAATGATTAAAAAAGAAAAAACAAAATACTTGACAAAGCAATTAAATAAAAGATACGAAATTGAAATTAATATAAACCAATTTACACCTCAAATCCGATTATACGTCGAGAAAATTTGTCACTTCTGATTTCGTGCTTTCAATTTTCGAATAGAAAGTTAAAGCGAATCAGCCAGTCTATTAGAACGACGACAAATGCTGTATCAAACATAAACGATCAGGGCATAAAATTTACTTTTAGCTGTAAGTTCCAGGGTTAACTCGAAGTCACTTTCATTTCTAAACGACTTCACGCGACCCACGATTATAAAATACGGAATAACGATCGCGACGTAGCGGATCGACCAGGTTTCCTGGATTAACCGGTGAAAAGCCTGACTAATTACACACGACGAATTAAGCTTGTCTACTCGAAGGTCGTGTTCAGCGAGAAGCTGAAGTTAAATCGCCGCGTGACGAAACTCGGTGCAAGACGTATTCTCAGGCGGATCCGTGAAAAGCGTTTCCGGCTTGAAACACTCTATGGTCAATTAGGCCTAATGGATGGATAATAATGGTCCATCATCCGTTTGGATTCGCTTGGAATTGACGCGGAACGCGGGAAATCGCGCGAACGCATGAAACCTTGCCTTCTGATAGTGCGAGCAAGAGGCGAGGGAAAAAACGGAGAGGAAAAATGGGGATTAAACTGCGAATGCGTAATGTAATGCGTAGATAACCCAATTAGAAGAGTTATCGCAGGCGGTTCGTCGCGACGCGTCGCTATGCCCAGAACGAGATTCTGGATCTGACAAAATCTGCGATTTCGCAAAATCGCTTGATATACATTGGCTCATGAAAGTGCTCGAACGCTTACCTCAGAAAACTTTTATGTCCACATTGTACGTGTTATGTAAAATATTTTGAAACCATTAGTGACGAAGTAAACTGAATGTTTTTGATGAAAGAGGCAACTTGCTTGTGAAAGATGCCCGGTTGATATATTTCGATACGATACCAACGTGTATAATTTTTATTAGAAATATCTTTATAGACATGACGCGAAGAAATGGAATCTAAGTAAAGGTTTGTTACGTCTAAATAATATAGCAAGTACTTTTCACATTTGTAGGCATTTTCTACATCATATACTCGTACATTTTAAGTTGCATTTAAGTTTCCTATCATCTGATGATCATATTTTTACGTAAATAAAATTCAAGATTGACTTTGACAAAATCACATACGTATTTTCATCAAGCAAGAAAACAGAGAAACATCTCAATCGTTTTGACAGATTCGATACTTCTAGTGTTAACCAATCTTATTTTGCTTCCACAAAGAAGCAAGAAGAACAGCCGTCAACCGCGATTCTTGCACGTTCTTGAAAAATGGAACGTCTTCCTGATTCCTCGATACACGATTCTATCTAGAAGAAACGAGAGGCACGAAAAAACGAAGGTATTGATCGGTGATCGGAATGCTGGCGCAAATAGATAGAGAAAAAGAAAGAGAGAGAGAGAGAGAGAAAGAGAGAGCCTGTGACGGTTTATTATACAAAAGCTTCCAACTGACGGTATTAGCCAGGCCCCTGCGGAAAAGTATTGGACATTAGCGAGGGTATCGTATAGCTGGCAGCAGAGGAACTAGTTTGTTACGGTAAAAGATTCTTGGCAGCTCATTGCACGCGATAGTGGCACCGCACAGGATCTTTGCCGCGGCGCCGCAGCCGGTGGATCTCGAATGCGAGAAATAAGTAAAATCGGAATAACCAGCGAGTCTCGTGATTTCACTTAATACGGGACATTAGCCGAGGCGATAACGTCAATTCAATCGGTGGTTTTACGGACGAGGTTGTTGCCATTCACAGCCGCGAAAAAGTTCCTCTAATTGTCACCGTTTGAATTTCCCGACCATTTAATTCCTTACGGAAATAAGTATCAACGTTATTTAAGATAATCGAAGAACTTTCTGAAAAACGACTTACAGATCTATGATAAATATTGGATTGCAAATTCGTTCTGTTCTTATATCGATTACATAAACAGAGAAATTTAGACAAATATATGGTATATGTATCTTAAAAATGTTACGATTCAAAATTATTCAGAACGATAAATGGATGAAATTTTATAGGAAGGAAACGAAACGGTTTAAATATACGAAATACGTATTTAATCTCATAATCGATCGAAAGAAGGTTTATAGTATCATGGAATTAATTATTGAATTTTAAAATTGCTTATCATGTTCTTTGTCTGTGATATTCACGTGATTACTACCCACAGATAAGGCAAGGCAAGAAACACAGACCTAATGATCGGTCATAAAACATCCTCCACGTCGAATTATTCGACTGAATTTGTCGGGCAAATTCGCGTCTATCAGCGTTGATCGCACGATGATCGACCCTGAGAGGGAAGGCCACCGAAAATCGAGCGAATCGGTTAGCTTAGGCGGCAGAGCGTCACGCTCGAGCAACTTTTTCATTAATAAACACGTATTAGCCGGTATCTTGTCACGGCCAATTAGAAGCATGTTTCACGTGACTCCACCTAACCATTGACGTTCAACTGCGCGATTAATACCGTCACATCAATTATCATTCCTCGTATGAAACATTTCTCGAGCACTCGATTAAGGCGTAAGAAGAAACAGGAATCGCCGATAGGATAACATTCAATATACTTTCGATTTTGATTCTCGTTTTACCTGTTTATCGATCGATTCTTCGTCGAAACGTACGAATTCCTAATAATCTATCCTCTTTTAGAAAACAATAGAATGAATTGTTTTTCGATACGATGTGATACGTGGTACATGTTTAGTTATATATTTTATATTGTCATATTAATCACAACACATATGAGAATTGTAAATTTCTGTGTAAATATGAGTAGCAGCACTACTACACTAGAACCTCGATTATCAGGGCACCAATTAATGGAACAATCAATTATTAGAACACGAATTAATGGGAATAGATAATAATAATAAATTATAAATAAGTATATAGCACAAAATAAATGACGCATTTGCATATGAAAACGAAGTTACGAGATTATAAGAACAATGCCATTGTCGGAACAATGTATGTCACGACTAGATTATCAAAGTTCTATTGTATTTGAAAATAGCAACTATGATTCTAGCCTCGTAGAAAAATCACGATGAGAATACAGAAGAGGCTGCCTAGTTGGAAGCATCCGTAATCAGTCAAGCTAGATAGATAACTCGTGCCCTACAATCGATGAACTTTGTTATTTATCGGTTGTTCTTCAAACGCGATGATAACAATGTTCTAGAGCGAATTAATAAAGCAGGCCGAGTTACACGTAACGTTTCGACAAACTGTTTAACCTCTTTGGTATGGCACTCATCCGCAGTGTAGTGTCACTTAACGGCCGCGAACAAGAACGATTGCGTATATCTATTATTAACTTTAGTCGATGATCGGTCGTGGCTATGCATTTGGTGATTGTCGACTATACACGACACTCGTACCCAGTAGGTTAAAGGTTGACCCGAATGCCGCCTCTTTTAATCTGCGTTCAATGGATTCGAAGACAATGCTCGACAGTTAATGGGTTGCTTGTGAGTGTATGACATTCGTAATTGGAATTGGACATCGCGAATTCGGGTACGAATAATGAACCACGTTAAATTTGAACACATTTATGTTTTGTGAAACACAGATTATGTTTTGTTTCTTATACTTTTGTACGATAGAATGGCTGATGAAAATATTTGAACTTTGAACACTTACCATAAAACGCTGTAATGTGTTTGTTGCGTGCGTTATAAAGGACATTTTGCAATTTCATTAACACTTTAATGGGACGTGATTGTCATGATCGTATTGATAACATTTGAGACCAGTCTGAGGTATTTGTTACGGCGATCAAAAGATGAATGCTGACTGATTTTAAGGACGTATAGAAACATTCGAGTGTTTCAAGAGGCCATGTTTCACTGTGCTCTGGTTTTTTCATGTAACAGACGCTTTATCGATAGCGCTGATACAAACGCTAGTTTTTGTTGCTGCAGTAATTAATTAACAGGAAAGAATGTCGAACGAGTGGAAAACAGATAAAAATATTATTCTTTCTATAAATAGAAATTCGTGAACAAATTTTTAACGATCTTCAAAGTGGGACGTTATGATAGTTCTGTTTGACAAAAGTTGTTTGAATTATTTGGAGAAAAACGAAGGAATGTGTGCGTGTGTTTGGAAATGAAATTAGCTAAAGCAAGAAGAAAACGATTCAACGGGTGGCTCACTTTCTTATCGCCTCTCTGCCCACTACGTGGACAACCTTCCTCAGTGACAGATTCATTACTTCATCTCTTTAACATCATTTCCTGTACAATCCTCAGAGAATATAACTACCGATTACTCTTGTCGCACTAAATAAGTATCTTGAATATAAAAAGTTCGTTAGACATTTATCCATTTGCAAAAATGGATGGTAATTGAAATCTGTGAATGAATGTTATTTTGAAATACTCGATATCGTGTAGTATTATGTAAGCCTTCTAAAAAAAGATGTTTACACACGAAAAGATGTAACACGAAAGTGATCCGAACTTTTGTGTGAGATCACGCATTCCCAGATATCGTACTATTTACATGCTTTTAGCTTTAATCTCTTAGAGTTAAGACGGACGAATGCATTTATTAAAGCCAAAAATCATATCTGATTAATTACTAGAGTATTTATTATTATTTCTTTCTCCTATTAGGGATTTTTCTGGTAAATATCTTTTTATAATAAGATTCATTGTATTCTTTGGATCCGTATCTTTGAATTAAAGAAACACTAAATGAACGCACATATATTTATGTATGTACGTGTATGTCAGTATAAAGATATCTTTTAAGACATCTTCTTTTTACTTGAGGAATTTCCCATTGAATAATCTATTCATAGTGATGCCTATTGTAACATTCGGGATAGTCCTTGAATTAAACAAGAATTAAATAAACCTATGCATACGTACGTATTAGTATTCCCCAAGAGATTAATTATCAATTGCTAGGATATCTCTTTTTTTATTGAGAATTTTCCCAGTGAATATCTTCTCGTAATAATGTCTATTGTATCTTTTGGAATTATTCTTGAATTAATGGAAAACCAAGTGTACACGTGTGTATTTTGTATCAATATCTGATTATCAAGTATTCAAGGATATTTCATTTTTTATTCAAGAGCTTCCCAGTGAATCTATCTATACCAATATTCATTTTATCTTATAGAAGTTTAATACTTTAGTATAAAAATGATTCTTTAGTATAAAAATTACAAGAAAAATATCATTTAATATTAGTCACCATTAATGAACTCTCAACTATGTTTAAGTTCATTCATCTTTTGCACGCACGCATCGATTCAGTAAGATTGGCGCGTCTGACTTTGTAATTATTAATGAAACTTCTCACGAAACAAGTGTCGTTGACTGTTATTCTCACGCCGTATTGGCTTTATTCATCGCGAAGCAACTTTCGAACTGACATCATATCTATCGGTCCATCACGGTTTTATCTGACCGAATTGCGATTTCTCCGAATCCAAGTTACGTCCGACCCCATTCTCCGAACCGATCTTAATTGGCGAACAATTCTCGTCGACGGCGATTTTAACTAAAACGTGTCGGTATGCAACGAAGAGATGCCACTTTTCCTCCCTCCACGGTTCCTCTTTCACTTCCTCCCTCGTGCGTTACGTAAAGGTCCACTTAAGATCCAGCTAATCCAGCCAGCCTAACCGTGAATAATTATGTAAGTGATGATCCCATTAGGCGTGAAATAGGTCCTATCCTATTTTCGGCCAAGTCCTGACGTTCACGGTCTGTCAGAAAAGCCGGTCATCCCTCGTTGTCCTTTTTAAATTCGAAGAATTTGAGGTTTTTAAGTGCTTATAGAGCTATAGTAGCTAATATTTCTCGAGGGTAAAAGGATTGTTTCTATATATTCTTACAAGCCAAGTCGAAAGAAATGGAAGCACTTTTTATAATGACGAACGTAGAAAATTGGGCGGATGAATGATGATCACACTTATCGATTATCTATATGTATATTGGTAATTAGAAAATGAAAATTTTGAAATCCAGCTTTGGTAGTTCTAGCGCTGAGCAAGTATCGCTGTAAATATGATTCTATCGCTGTTTATGAAATAACTGCCTGCAATTTCATTTGCGTAATATTAATGTTAATGGCCATTAAAAATCTTTGCAAATTTTTCAAACTCCTCGCCGAGTTCTAAGCGTAATATAAGCATTTCCATAACTTGTATTGCAACATTCTCTCGCTAAATTGCCATATCTTTTATCGAAAGAAGTGTCAATTGCGGCAATTAACAAGCGGTCACCGATTCTTCGTCGAAGGAACTCCTTAATCCCCTTCGTAATTATCAGTGGCAGAGGATAATAAGCGGCACGATAAATTTCTATCATAACCCGTTGATATTATCCCCGTTGGTTTCGTAATACAGACTGGCCTCAATAGGCTCCTTTAATCTCTCGATGTAGTTTTAAGAGATCGTAAATAATGCTCGATGTTTGCCCTACCTAATTCTCCGTCCACGCGTTTTTACTCCAGCCTCCTATATCCATTTTTATTTCTTCTATCTTAGGACGCGTGTATGTGTGTGAACGAAGCACGACCTTAAACGCAACGCAGTCGCGTTTTGATCGCTTTAATTTTAATGGACTATAATCCATCATCTGGAGAGTCATTCCAGCGGCCGTTTCAGATCCATTAAGCGCACTTTCCAATTGAACTTTTAAGCCCACACCCACCGCTGAAGCTGTTTAGACACGCATCAGGGTTTGTGCAGTTAGTTTATTGGATTATTGCGCGAGCACGCGAACGCGCGCGCTTCGTTACCGCCAACCATTTTGCGAATTAAAGCGATGCCATGGACAACGTTGGAGGTTACGTTGCAACGGGCGCAACATTTTTCCTCCTGGTTTTATTTCTGTGCTCTCTTTGTTTCGTTGATTGGAATGATTGAATGCACTTGTGCCTCGACGAAATGATCGGTATTTTCGAAGCGATTGATCGAAGGTCTACGCTTTCAGCTGTTTCCATTTAAAGATTATAGGAAAATTTACTAAAATTTTATGGCCGTTGATTTGATTAATTTAGAAATTCTCTACAAGATAAAATTGCAATACACGTGTAATACATAATATTCGTATCTTATAATTTGAATGTTATTTCATAAATTATTAATAATAATTGATATATTTATGTCAGTTGATATAAACTACATTTAACCAAATATAGCACAAAATCATTATAAAACTACCCAGGGAGAGACTTCTTGCTTTATCCTTTTCTCATCAACGAAATTTATAGTTAAACGAATATCGAAACGATAAATCATCCAGGTAACTGGATCCTGAGTATCGTGAAAAGAGAAAATCACGAAAGGTGTGGTTATCGCGAGACCGACAATGATTAATTTTTATCGCGTGATTTAATTGGAAAATTACAGTTTACCAGAACTCGTTGGTTCGTTGAGAATTACGCGATGGATGTGAAAATTACTGTCGTGAGAATGTTTCAGCCAATCTGTATGCAGATCAGCGACCCCTTCCGAAATCTCTTCATTATCTCGCGAATCAAGCGTGTCGATCGTCGCGTACAATTACCTGTGAAGTGTAATATTTAACAGCTGCCCCTAATGATACCCTTCCTTAACGAATTACTGACTGAGATAAATGATCCTAGTTTTTCTGCGGATTTCGTGAATTTTTCAAATCTGTTATTTTAAATTCTTGATAAGTTGTTAATGTTAGATACATAGTCAATGTTATTATTAGATCTCAAATGATCACTCTTTTATGGCAAATTCAAGAGAGCAGGAACGTGCAACATTTTGTATGAAAACGCCTTCAAAGAATTACTATTCCTCTTTCACTATTCAAATCATACATAATTGATTCCTCATTTTCATTACTTTCATAAGAAGTTTCTAAAAGGATTCCGGAGGCTTTCGAAAATTATCGGAACAATTATGCACAGTAGTATATATAACAAAACAATCTCCAAAATTATCTTCTTTTTTTCCCGCTACAAACGGATAAAAATTATCCCAGCTTCCATTATTTCCATGCGAAGTACATAAAAGCTGCGCGTGCTCACGCACAGAATCACTCGAACGATTGTTATAATAATGTAGATGATGTAATATATTCATATAATAGGGAAATATCAAACAACCTGAAATATCCTCCATTTTCTCGCCGCTAAAATCGTACAAAAATTATTCTTCGCTTTCATTTCGTTACTTTTATACGAAGTAGGTATCTAAAACGGTTTCACGGGTCCATTGAAAAAACGAAAATTTCGCCTTGATATCCACGATTCCGGCGATAAAGCGTCGAAACGGGGTCGCGTGACGCTATCAGAAGGCGGAAACGGAATTTTTGCAGGAAACGCACGAGCTCGCTGACGAAGGAACAAACTCCGGTGAACACGTTGTCGTGGCACGCGTTCGGCTTGCAAGCGACGTCACGGAAAAGAAAAAAATGGGAAGAGAACGCGGTGTGCCACCTCGGAACAAGGCGGCCATTCACATCGAGCCGCCTGTAATTAACGTCAGCTGCTATAGGCGGCCTTTGAGTACTTCCACTTACGCGCCTCGGCGCCGCGGCTCACTTCGCGTCGGCGTATTTACACGCCTGTAAACACGACCCCCTTTTTTTGTCCTTTTTCCATATTTCCATAGGCTAGCTGGTTCGCGGTTTTATTCAATCGTGACGACAGCTTCGATCCATGAGATCATCTTGAGCTCAGACGTAAAGAACCAAGAGGAGGGGGTTCAAAGAGGTTCGAAGTCCGTTTATTGGCAGCCGTGAGATTGATTATTCGAACGTGTCGAGGGTTAATGATTAGTCGACGATTCTGCAGCTATTTTACGGGTTCAAAGGTGGAAAGCGGGATAATACCCCCCTTAATTTCGCTTTGTCTCTCGCTTGTTTATTAGAGCTTTGGATAAATTTTGTTTCTGAATGAGAATTGATAAACATTCATCTACAGGCAAGCGATGCAACATCGTTACAATTGCATAGTGATGACGGTGTATACTTAGGCAGATTTATATTGTCAGTGATGCAATGTACACGAGTGTTCGATCTTGCTACCGAAAATATAAGACTACTAAATAAATCATGCAACGTCACTCTTAGCGTATCACAAAATCACTATGATCGTTTATATAATAAAATATCTACCATAGTATCTACGAGTTAATCCTTGATTGGATAATTAAGTTACCGATGACAATTTAAATTATTTAATAATTTTAATACGCTAACAAATTATCTGCTATTTAATAATGTAACGAGTTACTTAATTTTTAAGTATTTCAACTCCGTTTGCGTATTCTGTGTTTTCTGTGATAAACACCATCGGTGGAAATGAACATGTGAAATACGAAATATAGAGTTAAGATATAATAATCTAAAATTATGTAATTTAAATCACATCTAATTCAAACCGTTGTAATCGCCTACAATTCAATGATATCAACTGAGAGTAACGAAGAGAAAAGAATCTTCCCAGAGTAGCTATTACCAGCCAGCTTTCACCACCCATTACACTTATGCTCGTTTAATTTTCCAGGCCGAACGTGTGCAGGTCAAGATACAAGAATTACTGTTGCCCCGGTTGGTCAAAGAAGCCTGAGACCGGCCTCTGCGTAATTCGTAAGTACGGAGACCGTAGCTCGTATCTGGAATCGAGGCTCGATCATAATCGAATCTCTACGTCCCGTAATTGGACGTGATCTCACGAGCTCGAGTACATTCAATTTTAGCGTTCATTATCGAAACCGCCAAGCTGAAAGGAGCATCGCGATCATCGAGAGGCGCGCATTCGCGACGAATAATTGCATCCATTGCGCAACCAGCAAATGAGTGTTCATGCGACACGACCGATCGACTTCTCCAACGAAATTACTTTAATGGCCTGTTACACGCTTCCTGTTGATCGCATTGTCTCCACAATGCTTCTATATAGCATGGTTGCGCGCGAATGCGGTCGCGATACCGATCTCGAGTTCAAATTTCAAATGGCTTCGTGTCTTGTAATGAAATATGTGACTTTCCTCTTTCGATAAAGATTTCTTTCGTATTATGGCAATGTAAAATATTATATAATTTCTCTTAAATAATTTGTGTTTGAAAATCTGAAATTTACTAATGAAACAATATCTCTTGATTTATGAAATATGGAGCATGGAAAGAAAAATATCGATATCTTTTTAGCTATATGCGTTAGACGATGCGGCCCACTGGGCAGATGCATCAGGCCGAATATTTGCTTGTGCGATGGTGGCACAGTATCTTCGTCTTGCAGCAGCAGTCAAACCAAAGGTGAGAGAATATTTCTTTGGAATTTTAGAAAAACTAAAATGTTTACAGCGACAAATAGGCAGCTGCAATATTTAAATTGTATTTATTAAAAGTGAACGAAAGCTACTTATATTGTAATTTTCTAAAAATAATCCATGTGTCTACTCTCGTAGTTACTACACACGAAACTGGCAACGCGTTAGATAGGGGTGAATCTGGAAGATGCAGGGTGCATTGTATAAATGGCAACTGCGTGGATGGCAAATGTCAATGTCGTAATGGATATCAGGGCGAATTTTGTAACGAACGTGAGTCATCGAAATTTATCGTTTCGCCTAATTCCTTACAATAATTTATGCTAGACACAATTCGTGATTTTATCGTCTATTTAAAATAGCAATTTGTCGAGAGCCATGCTTGAACCAAGGAAGATGTATTGGTCCAGATCGTTGTGCATGTATCTACGGTTATACCGGTAGACGATGTGAAACAGATTATAGGTATGCGACTATTTAAGGCCCTCATATTTCGATTGGTTCGAGAGCAGTGATTTCGTTAATCTTCCTTTCCCTTTAGAACTGGACCGTGTTATACGAAAGTGAAAAATGGACAGTGTTTGGCAAATCTGCAGGGTGTCGTTTGCACGCGACAGTTGTGCTGCGCCACCGTGGGCAAGGGCTGGGGTCACCCTTGCGAAAGGTGTCCCGCCCGACTCGACTGCGAGCTGGGTCACTTGAAGACTAACCAAGGCCAGTGTGTTGGTGAGTGATTACTGGATTGCAATTTTGACAATTTATGGAGTTTTATATTTTCATAAACACGAAGAAAGAATGATAAATAAATACGAAGAATTCTATGTTATAACGAGTATTTCGCTTTTTTCGGTTATACTTATACGTATGCTTCATTTTTGTATTCTGTTATTCTGAAAGTTTCTTTCGTTTTATAAGGAAATAATAGATGCACAACATTTTTTGTATTATATTATTTTATTGAATTACGTATGATCCATTTTGTAGTAATGGAACAAATTTTGTAGCAACAGAACAAAATGGATCATACGTAATTCAATAAATAATATAAAACAATGTCGTGCATCTATTATTTCTTTATAAAACGAAAGGAACTTTTGGAACAATCTAATATATTAACATGTAATTGACACAAATGAGTCGAATGATTACAATTATGATATTAATGAAATTTATTTAGAATTAAAGTTATCGAATTGTTCTTGTGATAATTTTTCGTTTCGAACAATTCGAAGATAGTACTTGATTATATATATATAAAATTTCAACTTGTGGTGTCTGTAAATTTAAGATTCGTTGAGGTTTAATTTTATATCATCATTGATTAGATATCAATGAATGTGAGGCGATACCAGGCTTATGCGAGGGTGGCAAGTGCGTGAACACACCGGGTTCATTTACCTGCGAGTGTCCCGATGGTCAGGCCAGAGATCCCGAGACCAACTCTTGCAAAGATAGAGACGAATGTCAAGAAGAAGGAATCTGCGCAGATGGACGATGCATAAACACGAACGGTGGCTATTATTGCCTTTGTAATCCAGGATTTATCCAGAGCCAAGACCGAAGATTCTGTATCGGTGAGAACTATAAGTGATTGCAAACGAATTACAAACGACTTACTTGTGCATTCATGAAAATCATCATAGAAAATTAATCGATGAGAATCAATCATGAATATCTTCGTACGCTCTATAACCAGGCTATTTTTATATATCTATACCTTTCATAAAAATACGAAAACTTTTGTGAATGACCGTATGTATTGAACAAAATTATCGACAAAAATGATTCGCCAATAACGATATCGCCATTGACAAAATCATAGATGGAAGACAAGGTCTGTGTTACACGTCCGTGAACAGAAACGGGCAATGCAAGAATCGGCTTTCAATGAGGCTGAGCAAGAAGGATTGTTGCTGCGGCAAGAACATGGGACGTGGCTGGGGTGACGAGTGCTACATCTGTCCGAATCACGGAAGTGGTATGTAGAACGGCAAAAATGCTAAACGATACGAAAATAGCAGGCTTACGACAAATAATGAACGTTCAAGTGGAACGAACGAAAATAAAGTCACCCAGAAAGCGCAGATAATGCTGATAGTAATGGCGAGTAACGGGATCCGTGTTATTACTCAATTATAGACGATTACAACAGGCTTTGCTTGCAACAACTGCAGCCGATCATCGCGATAAACGAGTGCGCGCTGAGACCGGACATTTGCGGAAACGGGAAGTGTATAGACACAAAGGACGGATACGAGTGCGCCTGTTATCCTGGATTCACGAAGAAGGCTGGCAGATGCGAGGACGTTGACGAGTGTCTGTTGGGATATTGCCAAGGTGGTACTTGTCAGAATTACGAAGGAAGCTTCACGTGTGAGTGCCCGCCGGGATTCGTCGTTTCTGGTGAAGGCAGATATTGCACGGGTAAGAAATTCGAAGAAAAAAAAAATAAGAAAAAGAGAGGAAAATTATAAATAAAAAATAGATTAAAAAGATAGTATCGTCTGTGTCTATAGATAGCTGATACTTTATAAAATTTATGTAAATTTGTGGAATATCATCAGAAACACATATTTCGATGGCCTTAACATCTTGATATCGAACAAATACGCTTAAAGTTAATCAAAATCAGATGTCTCCAGAAAACCAATTATCTCGTATTGAATGAATTTTTGTTTGACTTCTTTTTCTATAGATCACGATGAATGTCAGGACACCGGAATGTGCAATAATGGGCATTGCATCAACATGAACGGATCTTTCAAATGCAAGTGCAACGATGGTTACACTTTATCTCCTACAAAAAATACTTGCATCGGTAAACACAGTTTATTTTCCCTTTCCTATATGGAATTAATAATTCATGATTTTCTTAGATTTAATTAACCAATCAATCGTACATTTGCAGATATCAACGAATGTGCCGACAATCCAAGAATTTGTTTAAACGGTCGATGTGAAAACACACCAGGATCGTATCATTGTATTTGTCAATCTGGATTTACAGCCTCTCGAGATAATACGTTCTGCGTAGACATGGATGAGTGTTCAACAAGTGGAATGTGTGAGAATGGAAAATGCGTGAATATGGAGGGATCCTTCAAATGTGTCTGCGATTCTGGCTTCCGAATTGGACCGGACCAGAGTCACTGCATCGGTGTGTATTCCTATTTCTTCGTAAATGAAATTTTTTCCAACTCTGATATTGGAAAAGTAAAGATTTTATCGTTGACTAGACATCGACGAATGCTTGAGTGGACCGTGCCAAAATGGTCGCTGCACCAATACTCCTGGTAGCTTCCGATGTGAGTGTTATTCTGGATTGAATCTGGGACCAGATGGAAGATCTTGTTTAGGTTAGTCTTGATTTATTTTCTATTTTTTAATTAAAAAAGGTTTCAGCTAATTTACATGGAAATATTCTAATTAATATCAGATACGAGGAGAGACCTATGCTATTCCCAGTACAGAGACGGACAATGCTCGAATCCTACATCGACAGCAGTAACAAAATCAAGTTGCTGCTGTTGTACTGTAATACTAGGACAACCTATGGGCTGGGGAAGCACGTGTCAACCCTGTCCACTCCCGGGTACCAGCGAATTTGACGCTTTGTGTCCACATGGCGCAGGAATGACTTACAATGGAGATGGTAATTACCGAAATTAATAAGAAAAACATTCTTCTTGTACTTACGGAAAATTTTTGTGTTAAAATATAAATAAGTATAAAGTATAGAAATAGAAATGTATATCTGCAGAAGTATATAAACTGACAAAAGTAAATTACTAGTTACAATATTTGGCAGAAGAGATAAATTCCTATTTAGATTCAATTCTTCATATTTATAAAAATATCAAATTACATAAATACTAATTATAGATAGAACGTAGACAGCATTGAGATATATCTTCTAAATTAATAGCAATAATTTAATAAATTATGATTAGTCAACCTACTCTCTTGTCCCTTAAAATAGATATCAACGAGTGCGCACAGAATCCGAATATCTGTGTGAACGGTGGCTGCGAGAATCTTATGGGAACCTATCGTTGCATCTGCGACAGTGGCTACGAGGTAGATGCTACAGGAAAAGTTTGCAGCGATATAAACGAATGTGAATTGGAGGAGTCATTGTGCAGTGGTGGTCAATGTCGAAACATCCCTGGGAGCTTCCAGGCAAGTAAATACTCGCGTGTTAAACCAATCTTTGATTAGGTGTAACGATTCGTCGGAAGATACGCTCTGACCAATTGAAACATTTAAGCATGATATTCGAACAGTGTGTTTGCCCGACTGGCACGAGATTCAACACGGGCAACCATATGTGCGAGGACATCGACGAGTGCGAGGAACTTGGACCAGATGTTTGTTTGAACGGAATCTGTGTAAATGTTCCGGGTTCCTACGAGTGCGAGTGTTCTCCTGGATACATTCTGGATCACACTGGCCACATTTGCATGGGTATAATATTTAACATATATATTAAATAATTAGCAAAAAATTGAAAGTATGGAAACTTATGAGTAGATTGATATGTCTATGAGATTTTATGTTTTCATAAGGATAATTGAAGAAGTAAACTCTAAGTAGAGATTTTTTATTTACATTTAGTACTGAAAGGAGTGAAATGGTATTATGCAAAAGTGATACAATATATCGAAACTAAGAGACTGATTGAACTTTAGAAAATACTTTGCAGCCTCTTTGTAAATCAGATTAGATATCTTATTAGATATCTTTATTATTATTTCCTTTTAATACATTTCAATTGAATTTTTGAGAAAATAAAAGAACGAAAATACAATTAAAATTCCTCTCAGACAATAGGAGAGGTTCCTGCTGGACCAAGATGATAGATGGTCGATGCGAGTACAATTTGCCCAGACTAGCACTGAAATCTGAGTGCTGCTGCTCGGTGGGTGTAGCCTGGGGAAGCCCGTGCGAACTCTGCGACCGTTCAATCTGCGAATGTTCTAAGGGTTACGCGAAATTCGGCGGGAAAGACTGCGTGGACGTAAACGAATGCGAATTAAACAGTGGTATCTGCAAAGGTGGAGGCACGTGCGTGAACACCGATGGATCTTATCGTTGCGAATGCCCTCCTGGTTTAACTTTAGATGCAACGCGTGAGTTCTAAAAAATAAAATTGAAAGAAATATTCTTGTCTTCTTACTTAGATATGAAAAAATGTACGTTTTCTAACATAATATTTATTTTTTATTGATATATTTATTTTTTTTAATATATTTTTCTACGAGTAACCGTTGATCTATTTTTCGTATAGATATCACTTGCATAGACACGAGGCAAGAGACTTGTTATTTGGACTATCGTCATGGACAGTGCACAAATGCGATAGAAGGACAATTTTCTAAGAGTCTGTGTTGCTGTTCTGTGGGTCGTGCATGGGGTAGCGAAAGATGCGAATCCTGTCCAAAACCAGGCACCCACGCGCATCAAGAACTATGCCCAAGAGGAGACGGTTTTACAGACAAACAGGACATCAACGAATGTATCGAGTTTCCTGGAATGTGTCTAAACGGAAGATGCAAGAACACGGTTGGCAGTTTCAGTTGCAAGTGTAACCAGGGTTTTGCATTGGACGAACATGGAATTAAATGTAACGGTGAGTTAGATATTTATACACTGCTGAAGATATTACACTGCTGAAAATGATATTATATTTGTTCATTCGTGTGTTTGGAGTTTACTAACTTTCAATCGTGTTACAGAGTTATAATGTATATTATCTTCGTTGAAAATTTAGATTACCGAGTGTTTAAAGCATTTATCTAAATTTAATTATTGTTTGACTTCTTATATTAACGTTAAATAAAATTGTATAAAAATGTTTTGTATAATGTTTGAATCTCGTTACTTGTACAGACATCGATGAATGCGAGATCATGCATGGAGTGTGCGGAAACGGGACCTGCAGAAATACGCCTGGCAATTTTCAATGTGATTGCAATCCTGGATATCGCAGCAGCGATATAATGAAAATTTGCATGGGTATGTAACGTGAAATTAATCTCTTAACACTCTCGTACTAAGAAGATTTAATTTCTCAAACCAAGTGTTCAAAATACGACTCATCGTATTGATCCACAAACATGACGAATTTCAGATATAAACGAATGCGAGGAGATACCAGGACTGTGTCGAGGAGGAACCTGCATCAACACCGAGGGCAGCTTCAAATGTCAATGCCCGCCTGGTCACGAGTTGAGTCCTGACAAGCAGTCCTGCAAGGATATCGACGAGTGCTCGAGAACCAGTGGGATCTGTTCGAACGGCGTTTGCGAGAACATGATGGGCACTTATCAGTGCATATGCGACGATGGTTATCAGCAAACTGGATTGAAGTCTCACTGCGAAGACATAAACGAATGCGCTACCAACAACGGTGGCTGCGAGGACATCTGCCTGAACATGCCTGGAAGCTTTTCTTGTTCTTGCAGGTGAATTTTCTTTAATCAGAAATTTCTATCGTTATGGAAATGAGAATTGGTTAAGATAAGATTTTAATTCTTGCGATTGTAAATATAATTCTCTTATAATAGAAATAATATGGCGGATTAAAAAATGGGTGAAATTAGGAATGAAGTTAAAATTCTAAAAATTAATTTAGACATCTAAACGAATATAAGCATATTCTAACACATAGTAAATCATCTTTCATTTAAACAGCACTGGATTCGCGTTGAATCTCGATGGTCGATCGTGCGTGGACATCGACGAATGTAAAGAAAACCCGCGAATCTGTAACGGAGGAAAATGCACTAATATAGCTGGCGGCTACATATGTACTTGCACCGATGGATTAATTCCTGGCAAGGATAGTGCCTCTTGCATTGGTAAGTGTAGTCTTGAGATTAGTCAACTTTCAAAATCTCCAACATTTAATTACCCAGATGTTATAACTGTTCAGATGTCGACGAGTGTACCACGCGGCCAAACATTTGTGGCTATGGTGAATGTTACAATACCATTGGTTCTTACAATTGTCGATGCGAAGAAGGATATTCGGTGAAGCCAGACCAAGGTCCAGGATGCACCGACGATGACGAATGTCTCTTAAACGCGTATTCCTGTAGCGAATTCGCGGAATGTCAGAACACACAAGGTTCATATGAGTGCACGTGTCATGAAGGTTTTGTAGGGAATGGAGTTGAGTGCAGAGATATCAATGAGTGTCTAACGAATAACGGGGGATGCGATTCTAATGCGCAGTGTATAAATACCGAGGGATCCTTTAAGGTACGCATTATATAAATCAAATAAAATACAGTGAAATAATATTTATCTATTAATATTATTATTATAACTAATAATAATATTATATTAACTAATAATATTAACTAATGATATTAACTAATAATAATGATATAGAATTTTATCAATTCTTCACACATATATGATTTTTTATTTAAATAATATAAGTTCAAGAATTGGATCAGTCAGTAGAAATTCATTTAATCAAGCAATACGTAACATTTTGAATAAATACATTTCAAGCAAATAGAATTCTCGTATTCAATATTATACGTACATGTTCGAAACAATTAGAGGATCGCTATTATAATCAATTTTATTGCATAAGCAAATAAAAGAAATTAGAAAATGATTCCTAATTGTTTTAGTGCGTCTGTGACGCTGGCTTTAGAGGCGATGGCTATGCCTGCAAGGACATCGACGAATGCGCCAATGACAATACTCTCTGTGAAAATGGACACTGTCTCAATTACCCTGGGTCATTTCGATGTGAATGTGAAATGGGCTTCATGCATCCTGACGAAAATAACGAGCAAACTTGTGTGGATATAAACGAGTGCGAGATGTTCAGTAATCTCTGTGTATTTGGGCGGTGTGAGAATATATTCGGTATGTTCCGCTGCGAGTGCAACGAAGGCTACAAATTGGATGGTTCAGGTGGAAATTGTACAGATATCGATGAATGTGAGAATCCACAGTCATGTCAGTATGGCACGTGCATAAATACTCAGGGGAAATATATTTGCAAGTGTCCGCCTTATTACGAGTTAGTCGAAGCTGGAAACGCCTGTGTAGGTAAGTGACTCTTTTTACATTGATTTTTCTAAGAATTAACTTCTTAAATCAGTGCATTCAGTGCAGCAAAAGAAATGGAAATAAATGGAAATTCTGGTGATGGAAACTGATATTCGTATAAAATTTATCCATTTGTACTAATTGTAATATTTTACAATATTTAAAGAAAGAATCATTTTTCATTTAAAAAGATGCATGACATAAACATTTTCGTCGCCTGCATCGAATGTCCAAAATTCTTTTAACGTTTACAAATTTTTAAAGTGAATTTAATATTACAGATAGACGAAAATCGATGTGTTTCACCGGCTTCGAACACGGTACCGGAAAACCGCAGTGCATCTTCGACGTAGCTTCTTCAGTTACCAAAGCGACCTGTTGCTGCAGTATTGGCAACGCTTGGGGAAATCGCTGCGAGGAATGTCCTCGCGCTGGAACCAAAGAATTCGAGGAATTATGTCCCGGTGGTTCCGGGTACAGACCCAATCAGGAGACTGTCATTTTAGAGGACATCAACGAATGCGAGGAACACGAGAATATTTGTCAGAATGGTCATTGTACTAATACCTTTGGTAGCTTTATGTGCTCCTGCAACGAGGGCTTTATTTTGGATGACACTAAAACCAGCTGTATAGGTATTATTGAATTTAATTATTTTAATTATTAAGTACTTTGGATCTGAAGAAACTCATGGTTTAATTATTCGCATCTGTATAGACATAGATGAATGTGCTTTGCATCCACAAATATGCGGAGTAGGTCGCTGCATCAACGATCAAGGAAAATATCATTGCGAATGTCCAGAAGGATATATGGCAATGCCAGGAGGAAGTAAGCAAATATCATTCGTGTTATTATATGCGTAACAAAATTTCCGACATTTAATAAACTTGAATATTTTCCCAGAGGAATGTGTCGATATGCGAAAGGAATCGTGTTACCTAAATTACGAGGATGGTCAATGTTTCAATTCCATGATGCAACCACAAACGAAAATGTTGTGCTGTTGTTCCATGGGAGCTGCTTGGGGAAGTCCTTGTGAGAAATGTCCAGCTGATAGAACTCGTAAGATCCGAGAAACTTTTTAATAAGATACCCATTATAGAGATTAATAAAATACCGATGTTCTGCTTTTTTAATCTCTGTCACTTCTTGCTTAATAATAATTGTCATATTAATACGAATTAACCTCTAATTATTAAGATTAAATGTATCGTTTAGGAGAGCACGACATTCTATGTGGCATGGTACCAGGTCAAATAATGAATCCCATAACGAATCATACGGAAGAAATCGACGAGTGCGCCCTTATGCCAACAATGTGCACTCACGGTCGTTGCATGAATACTCCTGGCAGTTTTGAGTGCCAGTGTGATCGAGGATACGTGTATGATCAGGATTCGCATCAGTGCATCGATGAAAACGAATGTTTGCAGGTAAAACAACGTAACATAATCTTTCAAATAATTTTCGACCTATAAGTACTATTGCCTTAAATGTAAAAGGTTAGCAATCAAGTGATAACAAAAATTCAATTATATCTTTATTATTATATTATATAATATATATCACAATTTAGTTATACGTATATTTTTCAGTGTTGATTTCTTTCGTTGGATGGCTATTTTTATTTAGGTATATTTCTCAAAATATTTTTATTCAACTATTTTATTTTTTCATTCAAGATTCCAAATCCTTGCAGTGGCAACGCGCAATGTATAAACAAGCAAGGTTACTTCGAATGCGTTTGCCCAGCAGGATACAAACTAGGCCTCAGCCAACGAGACTGTGTGGACATCGACGAGTGCTACGAACGACCCGGAATTTGCAACAATGGTGCATGTAACAACTTGCAAGGTAGCTTCCAGTGCGTCTGCCGTCTTGGTTTCGCATTAACGAGAGATAGAGATAACTGCGTGGACATCGACGAGTGTCAACGCAATCCGAATATTTGCAACAATGGAACTTGCGTAAATACACTTGGATCGTACAAATGCATCTGCTATCAAGGATTCAAGCTAAGCCCTAATAATGATTGCGCTGGTAAATTCTATTTTATCCACAAAATTCTTCTGCTCTTATTTCACGAATAAAATGTCTAAACTTTTTGAACAGACATCGACGAGTGTCGAATAATGCCATTCCTATGTCGCAATGGAAGATGTCGAAATACAATTGGCGCTTTCAACTGTGAATGTGCTGATGGCTATGTGTTGGCTCAAGATGGTCAGCACTGTAGAGACATCGACGAGTGTCACGAAGTAAGTTGTTCGTAGGAACAAAACTTTTCACGATTCTAACTAATCCAATACCGTAACTGACTGAAATCTTGTTGAAAATATCACAAAACGAATAATTGCATCAGATTCCTGGACTCTGTCCGTCACCAGGAAAATGTCAGAACTTGATGGGATCGTACATATGCAACTGCCCTCCGGGTTACGAGTTGGATCACACGAGAAAGAAGTGCGTCGGTGAGTAAAATATTCAACAGACTACGTAACGTGATTCGAATATTTCAATTATAATTGAAATTTATATATCAGATGTGGACGAATGCGAGGAGACGCAAGGAATTTGTGAAAACGGTCGCTGCATTAATACAGAAGGAGGAGTGATCTGTGAATGTCCTGTTGGATACAAACTAAGCGACAAACCAAATTCGATGCGGTGCATCGATGTCAGAGAAGAACTCTGTTACGATCGGTATATAAGACACGGTGCACGATGTTCTTCTCCTCGAACAGGCGCCATGACGAAAAAACATTGTTGTTGCACTATGGGAAAAGCGTGGGGGAAATACTGCGAAGAGTGTCCTCCAGAAGACAGCGGTAAGTACTTCTTCTATTATAAATAATTTTTAAGAATAACAATAAGTAGAAAATACCTCAAAATCTTAATAAACGGTGATAAAAATCATTGATTAAACAATAGAACTAAATACATAGGACGATACTATATCTACGATAGATAATTTAGTCTAATTAAATTTTTGTGTGCATTTTTTTATACAGAGGAATTCAAAAGGCTATGTCCGGAGGGACCAGGCAGAGATGACACAGGGATCGACTTGAACGAGTGTCTGTTCATGCCAGACGCCTGTGTCGGTGGCGAGTGTATCAACACTGATGGTTCCTTCCGGTGTGAGTGTCCCTCTGGATACGTATTAGATGCAAGTGGCAGGCGTTGCATTGATAATAACGAATGCTTGTCCCAACAAAATATCTGTGGCAATGGAACGTGCACGAATATTGACGGTGGTTTCGAGTGTTCCTGTAACGAAGGATTCACTCCTGGAGTAAATCAAGTTTGCGAAGATGTGAACGAGTGTCTGGAAATCGGCAACCAGTGCGCGTTCCGGTGTCACAATGCGCCTGGTTCTTTCAGATGCATTTGTCCTTATGGTTACACTTTGGCTCCCGATGGACGACATTGTATAGGTATGAATATTATATACGTACAACGTATCATTTAAAACATTTTGTGGAATATAAAGCTTGTT
The DNA here is from genome assembly GCF_024542735.1 of Bombus huntii. Classification (NCBI taxonomy): domain Eukaryota; kingdom Metazoa; phylum Arthropoda; class Insecta; order Hymenoptera; family Apidae; genus Bombus; species Bombus huntii. Next base: position 9,707,619 of record NC_066240.1, read on the forward strand.
TTTCTCTTTGCATTATACATTTTTTCGCACGCATCTTATTTTCATTTCATTGATACTTATACTTTACTCGCGCCTAAGTATGTAGTTATAGTGTTAAAAAATAATGCGAGAAACATTGTCACGGGTTTTCTGAGATTTCTGACAATTAAATCACCGGATTAAACGCTGTACAATTATCTTTTCAGACGTGGACGAGTGCGCAACACCAGCGAACAGTTGCAAATATCAATGCAAGAATCTTATTGGTTCCTTTATGTGCATCTGTCCACCTGGATATCAACAAATCGGTATGGCTGACGAGTGTAAGGATATCGACGAATGTGCGATTAATTCAGGCCTATGTCGAAATGGTCGATGCGTCAATCTAGAGGCTAGTTATCAATGTCTCTGCTATGATGGCTTCGAACAGAGTCCCGATGGAAAATCTTGCATAGGTATTAAAAATTAAAAACAAGTATCAAACTACTCGATATTAAGTTCCAACATTGTTTTCAGATCGCAGAATAGGTTATTGTTTCTTGCAAACGATCGCTGGCAGATGCACCACAAGAGCTTCCGACGTAAAGACAGTGACAAAAGCAGACTGTTGTTGCACAATGGGCGCAGCTTGGGGCCCGTATTGTGAGATTTGTCCATCCAAAGATTCTGACAATTATAACGAACTCTGTTTGGACAAAGGTTTTTCAATAGACGGTCAAGGTACTTGAATTTTCCTTCAAGTGGAACAATTTTCAATTATAACTCAACTTATATATAATCCGAAAACGAAAATTTCTTTCAGATATCGATGAATGTAAAACGATTCCTGACTTGTGCAGAAACGGGTTGTGTATCAATACGCTTGGTTCTTATAGATGTGTATGTAATAAGGGTTACAAGGCTGATAAATCTGGAACCCAATGCGTTGGTAGGTATTCGTTAGATTAATGGTAATTAGAAATTTGAAAATACAAAAATTCACAGATTGCACATAGCGTTCAATAGAATATACAAAGATATAAGATTCCTTCAAATACATCCAATGACATTACGATATACTCATATTATCATCAACAATTATCTATCAATAAAATTGACTTCACGAAATATGTCCAATTCCAGATATAAACGAGTGCGAGCTAACGCCAAGGCCATGCAAATATAATTGCCAGAACACGGAAGGAAGTTTCATCTGTTCCTGTCCTGCCGGTTTCATCTTAAATCCTGATGGCGTCAGTTGTAGAGATCTGGACGAATGTGCGACTGGAAATCATCTGTGCCAACAGAATTGTATCAATACTCAAGGCAGTTACACTTGTGGCTGCCAGGAAGGTTATACGCAAGATGGAGATGCTTGTCATGGTTCGTAGAAAGTTAAACAACTTTTAATCCAGCTTTATCGGAAATTACGTAATTCGATATCTTTTAGATATAAACGAGTGCGACCAGGCTGGAACTTGTCCGAAACCGGGTACTTGTGTCAATACTCTTGGCAGTTTCCGTTGTATTTGTCCGAGAGGATTCAAGCTCGATCAATCTGGACGAATCTGCGTGGATCAGAACGAGTGCGCTGACGATACCACGTGCGAACACGGTTGCCAGGTAAACGAAATAGAAAAATGATTCTTACTCGTCGTTTGAATATCTAAATACCTACGATAGTCTTCGCTTAAATTCTAATTCTAAGTAACGAGACTGCATCATTTAAATTTAACACCGCTGCACTTTTGTATTTTTCTGGTATCGAAAAATATCTGAAATTTGAGAAAAATACGATGGAATTTTTATTGATACATATGACTACTCGAAAGATATTTCTTAGAATATTAAGAACCTTTTTATTTGTTAAAATGAAAGCAAGATTGAAATGTAAAAATTCCAAGATCATAGTAAGATTACACAACTCTGTTGGAATTTTATGGAGTATTATATACTATATGTTTACTGGGATTAGCAAATTTTTAATTACTTGATTACACTCGTAGAACTTTATGGGAAGCTACCGTTGCGGATGTCCCGAAGGATTCGTTCAACATCTTTACTATAATCAGTGCATTGACGAAAACGAATGCAACACATCTCCATGTGGGGACAACACTTGCATCAACACGATTGGTAGCTATAAATGTGGCTGCCCGGATGGTTACCAGTTCGATAGTAATTTGCAAATATGTGTTCAGGTAAGTGTCTGTGTTCAGGAACAATCACAATTTGAAGTACTATGGATGTTAAAGAAGAGATGCTGGTGGGTTTAGGTTAGCGCCGGGTGCATCGGAAGTCCTTGCGCCTTTGGATGCACTCCCAATGGAGCTAACGGTTTCATATGTGGATGTCCCACTGGATATCAACGAATTGGACAGGTTCGTTTTATTTAAACAAAAATAGATTATACAAAAGAAGAATTTCGCATTTGTAAAATAATGTAGTTGTAATATTTAAACTACGTATTTTAAATTTCAATATTTGAATTTTGCATCTTTAACCTCGTAATCTAATTTTAATACACGGATTTTGCATTTTTTAATTGAAACTTCAATTTTATTTGAATTTGGTATCTTTCATTTCGACGACCAGGGTCATTGTCTGTCGACGATAAACCCACTATCGCAAGGACATTACGGCGAGGATATTAGCAACGCGCCCACCTTCGTGATAAATCCAGATCCTTATCACATACCACCTGCGGATGATAAAACTATATCGACAGAAGGTTGCTTCTCTTGCAAGGTATCTCAAAGCTCGATCTTAAAACTGAATCATTTTACTTCGATCAAACGAACAGGTGAAAAGAGTCGATCGCTGTTTTTCAAACAGGTAAATGGCAAAGGAAGACACAGAAGAGACTCACGATCGAAATCGATGGACCAAGAATTGAGTTCACGAAGAAACGAAATTATAAAGAGGCGGTTCGCCAGATCAGCGAAAAGGCACCATCATGGCGAGGAACATGTTCTTAGAATCAGTCTGAGACAGACCCGGCACCGAATGAGAATCATTAAATTGCAGCCGGCTGTCAAGGTTCGTTCAAAATTTTTGTATCGTCGATTTGTTAGAAGAGTGACAAAATTGGGAAAAGCGTATTTTTCGAGAAACCGATTTCAAACAAGAAACTTCATGATCTTTCATTTCGCGAAAATGTATTTTCAACAGAAATACTTTTAAGAATTCTAATTTCTATCAACGTTAACTTCAAAAGCAATTATTTCTAAAATTATTCCTCTTGCAATTTATAATTTTCTGTATCTATTTGCAGGACGAAGACATGGAATACACGATAGTTAAAGGAAACAACGACAACCACTTTGAGATAGTGAACGAGCACGGGATATCGGCTCTTCACTTCCGCAATCGATTAAAGGAACCTGGTCAATTCCGATTGGTAATCCATGGACGTCCACGAAACGGCATCAGCGAGGAGAACGAGGTCTGGGAAAGGCCTCTGACCTTTAGAGTACACTTAATAGTAACCGAGTAATTCTTAGGGAAACGTTGCTCGATGTTTCGGTTCTTTTAGTCAATTTTTACGTTGCCACTCAGAATACCGAAACGGAAGCTAATCCGAGCGGGAACGAGAGATTGCCGGGCTGAGTATTATACAGGCACGATTCCATTCTCGAATTAGACGCTTTGAAATTTGTGTTCATTTGCAGCCTGACTCGCGTCGTCTCACTGCCAAATAATTATTCTTATTCTTTCTTTTTACGTTGCTATGTAAAATGATTCTTTAACACTGCCTCTGCTTTTACGTATTTTCGTTCATTTTTATTTTTTACGATAGATATGTTGTCTTTTTTTAAACATTTGATATTTAACGATTGAAATAATCGAGTAAATAATCGAGAATGCAAATGTTTTGTAGAAAAATATTAAAAGGAATAGGTTAATGTTAAAAATACACATGGAAACACGAAACTGCCCTCAGAATCTCTGCCGTATGTTTTAACTGCCCGCAGTAACATGTTACACGTAGAAATAACACTCTAGGGATGTACAAAACGGAAATGAATTTTTCTATTAAACCTAAGTAAATGAAAAAGATGTATACATATACAGACATAGCTTTATATATTTATAAACGTTTATAGTCTACTAGCAGGTAACAAAACGAATTAGCGCGAACTGATGTAGAGATCGTAGATTAAATTAACCCTAGCATCGGCAACTCTTTTGATAAACTTTTTATTTTCTAGCGAAAATACCCGAAAATCGCTCTGAATTCATTCGATCATTCGATATTTTTACGTCAAAACTTATGCAAAAATTTTAAATAGCAAAAATTCACAGCATTTTGATTGTCTACATATAGGGTTAATCGAGATTATCAACACACAAATAACGAGATCGGTAATTTTATACCAAAATTGTAGATGGTTCTCGATAAATGTCTATATTTCTCTCATACAGTTGCACAAAGTGCCTTCAGGACAATTAAAAGAGAATTATATAAGGAAGGTAATGTTAATCGACCCGATAATATGTACAATTTAATTAATAGCGATCACTGTGTAACCTTAATTGTGTCATTAAGGCGAACACACTCGATCGTTCTTACGATAAATATGTGAATAATTTTCTGAGACTATGACGGATAATTTTGTACAATCGGCGCGGACAAGAAGATTATTCCAGCCGAGATGGTTCACAAATATATGTATTATAAATCTACGTTCTTTTTACTAATATTCATTGATCTACCCTTTAATTTATTCAAGACCAAATAGTGAAATAATTGATCAAAGTTGAGCAAACGCAACATTATCGGTACATGTAGGATAAATTAACTCACTGTATGTATTTGGATTTAAAGAAAAACTCCTATAATTCGGATAAAAATACCACCATTGTGGTATAAATATTTCAATTTCTACAAATTAGAATTATTAAATTGTAGGAGATAGGCGGAGCAAGAAATAGTGATTCAGAAAAATATTAAGCAAAACATTGTTTCACAAGCATAATGTTAAAACAAAATTTTGACAATATATATAAACCGAAAGAAAGTTGCAAATGAGATGTTGCGTAAAGACGATGTTGTCATGAGTTGGTTCATAGTTCATTAGTAAATATTCAAGTGGGCATATCTAAATTTTCTGACAGTAAACCAAACTTATATGTTACATCGTGTGCGTAAACCTGGCCAGGATAAAGTATGCAAGGAGGAAAATTGCTTATATTGACCGCATCGGGGTAGTTTTGTGGTGACAAAATGAACCCACCGTGCCTCTGATATCGTACACCATCCTTCCCCCAAATTTCTTTTTGTTGCTCTTTTATTTTCGGCTCCTGTAATGACGATGTTCAATATTCCATAGATTTATGATGATTTTGATCATGAACATTCAAAAGTAAATTATCTAACATTATCCGTGCAATCGCAGTAATCCTCAAAATCAGGTGGATAATTACAATCAGGATCTGGCAAATCGTTTCCGGTGGAAAATTGCAGTCCTGGATGATTCGAATATACTTCTAAAGTTCTTCCTGAACCAGGATGAATTATTCTTTGAGAAAAAAGAGGGAAAAGGGGGTTACATTAATGGAAAGTAACCGAGAGTTAATATAAAGCATCTGTATTATCAAACGTCTGCAAATTTCAAATGTCTATATTTCTATCATACGGGTATGTGACTTTAGTACACTTTGGGGTAGTTTTATATTACGGCTGTGTAATAACGTTGACACGTGAAAAAACTATAAATTCGTATATCGTGAATAAATTATTCTATTGATTTATAATTATAGATTTATAATTATACCTGAAATAATATTATAGAACAATGGTAATAGTATTAAACTATGAAGTAGCTACATAGTATAATAAAATTAAAAAAAAAAACAGGTAAATCGCTATAAAAAGAAATTGATCGTAAAACTAAGGGTAAAGTTTACTCTGCCATTGTGTATGTAAGTTGACTGTTTCTACACTTACCTAGCGTGAAATCGGTAAGACCAACTGCTGGGACTATTTATGCAGAGATTTTGATTGTAACCACCCCCTGGTACGATGTAAAGCCGCCTCTTGGTTAACTGAGTCGGTAAACGTAGGTCGAACACTGTACGATCAACTGGATATATAGCATCTGTCGGCAAATTGTTCCTAATATCCGCAGGTGTCCAGCTATCTGCGTTCAACGAAATTAGATGTTTCTTCAATTCGCGTGAACCAGCAGCCTGTAGCAAAAACAGAAAGAAATAATTTGATTAACAATTGTCCTTTGATAACTGTGATTTTATTTTCTAATACATACATCGGGTCGCTACAGAAAGTTCGTTCCAATTTTTAAGAAACTTGATTGACATGAAAGATCATACTGAAATGTTTTCCGTCGTAAAACGTGACAGCTTCTGGAAGGATGGAATATTCAAGTTGCGTGAAAGGTGGAGAAAAGGTGTGGAACAAAATGCCACCTATATAATTCGATAAATTATCGAATCGAAATGTAAATCGGAACGAACTTTCAAATGAACGAATCATTTTTACTTTCAAACCAAATTCAGAGAAGCTTTCTGGAAAAAGGAATTCAATAAATAAAATAGTGATTTAAACATGCTGAACATACATTCAGCTCTTACATATTTACCATATACACCTATAGATCCATTTTGCAAAAAAATTCTTTAATTATAATAAAGCATGAAATTAAAACCATGCTGCATAAGCAGAAAATAGGATAATGTTGTATAAATAGAATTGAACGAGTTGAAGAGCATAGTAGGTAATGTTAATATCAACTTTACATGACCAGCGAGATTCATCAAACAATTAGAAGCAATGTTAACAGGAGTTGGTTGCGTAGCAGTAGCACGAATATTCATAAGAAGTTGATTATCGTCGGTCCAAGAATATTTAATCTGCGTTAACATATCTCCTGGGTATCCTTCGTATTTTGCTGGACTTACGTGAGACATAACCTGTTGCATTAAATAGATAGGAATAAAAACTGATAACTGAAAGGATAATTATGAAAATATTCACCACATGCTTCTTCATTATGCAAGAATTCCAATTAACATTATCAAATCCAACGAAGCCACCGTTAAAATGGTCAACGCCATTTTCATCATTCGCAGATAAACAGTAAATCTTGTTTTCAATCCTCATTTTGGCACAAGAAATGCGATTCACCACTCGTCCGATTATACTTCCTATGTACCTGTTCTTCAAATAACCTGATTATATTTTTCACGAATGAATTCTCGAAAACGATAATCAAATTGTTTGTTCATTTTTGACACTTAAAGAATTTTTGACGAATTTTTCTTTTACCCTCCATATCGTCGAATCCTAAAACAACATCACCTAAAATTCCTGATTGATTTGGAACTTTAATAGCTTGAATACCAGCGCCCCAAGATATCAACTGCACCGATGCTTTGTGTTTGTTCGTCATTGTGTATCTGACGGAGCAAATAATGGAAGAATAAAGTAGGGAAACAGGAAATATCGAATGCACTGCCGGAAATAAGGTTTCATATTAGAACGTTTGCTGTCTAGAAAGAAATATTCAGTAGAAATTTTCATTTTTTAATTATCTTATACTTTCGTGAACCATAGTACAACGAGCATAAAAGTCCTCATGGCCGGCAGCATATGTGTGATTTACCTTCTAACAATTTCGAATGGTTTATTATATTTATTACGATCTGGCCTGGGAACGAGCCCAAAACCATCTTCCTCGATAAATGTTTCCGCTACGGACATGATGCAACGTGAACACGAATTTACTCTCTTTTCCGAACGATTTAATCCTCAACGGACAATTTAGCCCGCTTGCATCTCCACTTTTTCAATTTCCCGGTTAAAAAGCCATTCAGCCGACCTGTTTTCACGGACAATTTTGACCGTCGATCATTCAACGAGGTTACGAAACCGAAATACCTGTTCGAAAGAGCAGCAACTTCGCGTCGAGAAAGAGGAAGAAGAAAGCGAGTGTCAGTCGTACACAATGATGCATCAAAGAAAAGAATCCACGATTTATTCTTACACGAAGATATTTTCCGAAAGGAAATTCCTTGCTCCGAGAAATGCATTTTCAAACATTTAGACGGCGTGTCAGAAACGAAGAGTTCGTGAATTCATCAGCGTCGACACCCTCTTTCCGCGATTCTTATAGCTCCTCGCCGGAACTCCTCAAAGGGAAGTGTTTTCTCGAAAGCGCTCCGAGAAGAAACGAGGCGTGAGTATACGCGAACACCGCACAAAGTGTCATCAGTTCCACAAAAGAATTCGCGATTTTCAGGTGGAATACGAAGAAGAGACAGACAGATAGAAGGCGGAGAGAGGAAGAGAGAGGGAAAAAGGGAGAGAGAGAGAATCAGAAAGCGACAAACTACGAGCAAAACCCATTACGCGAAATCAGGGTATTATCGTGGTTGCAAGCGAGCGACACAAATCCGACAAGCGCGTCTCGTTTTAACGCTTCGTCACCGCTCTGACGAGTCATCCATCCCTCCGGTTGTCACGAAGGACCGAACGCGTAAGCGTTACGGGGATGGGAGGGAGACACAGAGTGTCGAGAGCGGAAAGGCCCCGAGGTGTCGCAGAGAAACAGGGCGCAGGGACGTGAAAAATGGAAGAAGGAAAATGGAGAGCCGCGAAGGCATTCGCATCCCCGAGGAAAGCGCGGATTCTTTCTCGGTGCAGCAGCCGACTGATCAGTCTCAATTCCCGCGAAGCGTTTCGAGGCTGCGGGAACACTCGGTGGAAATAATTACATTAATGGCGTCGGGCCTGGAGAAAGCTGTTGGATACATCGGCAGATGCCCACCCCTCTTGGCGTTTGGCTCTTCCTCGAGAAACAGAAAGCAGAAACTCGCCTCCTTCTCCAAGCCCCCTCCCCTCTCGTGCTAGTTTCAATGGCGAAACATGGAACTGACGGAATAATGCTCCACCCACGGGCTAAGGTATACCAACGGTATATAAAGATATATAAGGTATAGGAGTGTACCTTCTACCCTTCTGCTCTCCTCTTGCACTACCTCGCGCCCCCGTTCACCCTCCTTCTAGCCACGCACTCCCTCACTTTCTTCTTGACAATGCATAATGCCATTCTGCCGCGGTAACGGCAACAATGAACGCGCACGTCCTGCTGGAAAGTAATTATCTTAATGTCGACGAGCCCAGCGCCAACGAATGGAGTACACTCGCAAGCGAACGCTTGCCTTGTGTGAGGAATCTCTTGGCTTGGTTACTCCGCTTGCTTTTGCCCTCCCACCGTGTCACTCCCTTTCCTTTTGCCTTCCATACTTCCTTCCTTCCTTCCTTCCTTCCTTCCTTCCTTTTCACCTTCCTCTTCCTACCTTACCCATTCGCCCGCCTTGTCTCGTTGTTTCACTCTTGGATGCGGATTGTGCGCGGCACAATATCGATGCCGTGAACCGTTCCCGCGATATCGTGACAAATCGCATCGCAACACGCGCCGGAATTGTCTCGCCGCTTGATGAATACGCTTTGGAAGCAACCGGGACGCATTACCGGGTTCGTTGGTTCCGGTAAGATGGACTTCGACGTCGTTCAACCCCTTTGAACCGCGGGGTAAGATGTTGGATCATTTACTTCGTTTCATGCATCTCCTACGTGTATATATACGGGATTTCTTTCGCGATTTTCCTGCTTATTTTATTCCTTCTCCTCTTTGACAATAGGCAGCAATTTAATAGGGAAAGTTTACTATGGTGAGGTAGAGTTATTTAAGTCACCTAAGCTTCGACACTTTACAATTCAATCTTGAACTTTGGTTCAAAAATAACGAATAAGAATGAGAAAAGTACTTTTAGATTCGGTAAGAAAAAATATGAAAAACAAGGAAACGATTCGAGTAAATAATAAAATAAACGACATTAATATTAGTTAATACTCGAACAAATTTCCCTTTTGATAAATAGAAGTTACATCCAAATAGGTAACTATTGCCATCGAGTTGTCAAGTACACGATATACTTGCCTATTTATCGTAGCAGTATCGTACCACGCAAATTACTTAGTTCGTCGCAAATATCTCCTTCTGATTCAAATAATCCCATTTTACCTTATCGTATACCTAATCGTACGAACAATACGAGCTATACAGAGTAAACGTTATATATCGAGATGAATATTCAGTAACCGAAAAACGAGCGGATGAAATTTATAAATCGGTATACTCGAGACACTTAAGAGCGGGCCGATAAATCGATCGTATTAAAATCGTGACGGAGATCGGGGCTCTGCGAGGTACGCGACAGCGTAGTTCGTAATTCCATTGGTGTGCCTGCAGGCGAGAGATCCTTTGTAATCGACACGAGGGAGAGGAGTGAGGGCCAGAGAAAAGGGAGAAGGGAACGAAAGGATAAAGGAGGAAAGAGAAAGAAAGAAGAAAAAAAAGTGCGTTTTACCGTGACCAGCCGGATCGTATTATTCCCTTCTCTCTTCCAATCTCAATTAGTCATTACGTCTCACGGCGTGGCATAGCTTCGATGCCCTCCTCGAATCTCCCCCAACGTCCGCGGCTGGTTTCTCTGCATTAATTGCGTCTACGTCGGTCTACGCCACCCCCTTGGTTCTCCATTCGTTGCCCCCTCACTCCTATTTTCTTGGCTGGTGCCAGGGGCTGTTTCGACAAGGATTAGTGTCGACGCCACGAACCGCATAATTCGCCCCTCTCCACGAGGAAAATCAGATCTGCGGCCGACTAACACGAGAATCGCTCCCTCCAAGACGTTATTTACGTAGTAAAATCCGCTGTCGCTTTGGCGATATATAATGATTCCCAGTCTAGCGTTATGCCCGATAATTGATCGTTACGAGCCGTTTGTGCGTGAGGCTTCCTCGGAGCAGCTACGAGGCGTCACCGTTAATTTCCATACAGGTTGGACGCGATCGAATCTCATATTTGTGAGCGAAAGGTACAATCATACGGCGTCGACTGGATACGATATGTATTTACTAATCTTCGATCTGAACAACCGACGCTAAAACTTATTACGAATAAAAGTTGCTTTTATCAAATGAAAATCAGATTGTACCGTTAGTGGTACTCGATGTTATAAAGTAAGAGGTTAAATTGACTCAGACTTCGATAGAATCATTATCACCTCTTCAAAAATATCTAACTATAACCCGGTATACGCAATAACATACCCAACGTTAAAACGTTACGATGTTACAAACAACTATCAGAGTGAATCAACGACAAATCATACACTAATAAAAACGATTCTCGAAAAGCTTCACATCTTATACGAAGAACCACCCTGTAGATCGCACGTGTGTTCGCTACTGCTCATGCACGCGGTGGGCTTCAGCCGATCGCCAGTTACTCGAACGCGTTCTCGGGGAGTGCCCCAATCCCGATGCACGGTAACGGTGCGCCCACTTCACCCTCGCCATCCAAGCCGTCCAACAACCCCCTCACCCACCCACAAAACCGGAGAGGCAGTCGCTAATTACGCAACGCGTTCGAGCGTGTACGTCGGGGTGGCGACGTAGCACCGTCATGGGCCCGTGTATCCCTCGTCCTCGCCCCGTCTCCACCTTCCTTTCTTCCGTCCTACCCCTCTCTCCGTATGCCAACCCCTCTTCCTCTGTCTTGTTCCCTCTTACAAGCCGCTTTCTGGTACTTTTACGATTGCCTATAATCACCCAAAGTACGCTGCGATTACGTTCCCGTTCTGCCCCACCTGTTTCCAGGACCAACCCCTCTTTACCATCCCTTAGCCATCCTCCGCCACCCTTCGGATCCCCCTTCACGGTGACGAGGTTGCTTCTAACAGCTTGGCCGAGTCGAGCAGTCGACTTAATTTGCAGGATCAACGTTGAAACGTCGCGCGGATAATTCAGCGCATCCGAATTACATGCTCGGCGTCCTGTCTAGATAGGATGAGCACCTGCGGATTTAACGGAGGCGGAGAACGATTACTAATTAGCCGGGATTTCGCTACCTCAGTGAGAACTACCCCCGCTCAATGCACGTGATCTCCGGAAGGATGGAGGTTTGTAGACGTTTCTATTCGATTTGCGACTAGAAGAGCATTCTTTGAATGGGAATAGTGATGCTTAATACGTTAGCGGATTGTAGTAAATGTGTACTACAGATAGTGGAGTCAATTGCTTGTTCAGCCGTTTTTAATGTAAGATTTAATTGCTTACAAGTTGAAAAATAAGTCTCAATTGATACGTATCAAACTAATACGTAGAACTTGCAAAGTCCTACTTTATGGTTCTGAGTATGGAAGGAGGAAGTTTGTCAAAGTTGAGTCAGGGTTGCTCGATCGTTTCGTAGTAAGCTAATTTCATTACTTCCCATCATATTCACATTGATTTCACACATCCGACCAATTATTCTAACCATAATTAATCGATCATTCGACTTCGAACTTATGCTACATATAGCGAATAACTTAAGCGAATAACTTAATCAAAGATGGAATCAATATAATTGTTTTGGTTTCCTCACAGTGGGTGCTCCAGTAACACAATCAAATCGCGGTTATAGGTAGACCAAACGGGGTAAAAGAGAAGAATAGATGAATAGATGGAAGAAAGAGTAGGAAAGAGAAATATATCAGTCGCGAGGCGAAATTCATTCGCGAGCTTGCACTCTCGAAATCGTAATCTCTGGTGAGACAAAAGCCAGGGATTGTTCGGGTCCTGCGATTCTCGCGGCGCTACCATTCAGATCGACCTTGGCAATAGGGTACAAAAACATTAACGCGCAGTCCCCAGACGGATCTTAGACTCATTCGAAATTCACAGCACCCGAAGAAACGAAGAGCCTCTGCTTATCTAACTGAAAAATAATGAAAAAGAGACAGAGAAGAAGGAAGACGAGAGAGAGGAAAGTGGTGTGGGCTGCGAAAAGATTTTGTTCCTAATGGCAATCATTAAACGAGGACAACGGGTTTTCATACGTGCACGCCTAAAGATATGCAGCTTCCTCGAATGGTTGAAGGTGGATGACGTAAAGCGATGAAAAGAGTGGGTGACGCGGTTGGGGTGTATTGGGTGGATGAAGAAGAGGGAGGAGGCTATACTTAAATTACCTAGGAAGCATCGCTGGCATTCATACGTGGGATAAGCATTGTCATCCCGGGGGATTGTCTCATAGACACCTCACTGGCACATGCTTTATGTCGTAGAGGGTAGCGGAGAACCGGTGCAGAGGGTGGTGGTGGTTCGGTGAGACAGGGGCCACGAGGTGGAGAAAGAGGAGGATAAGCGGGGGGTGGCAGTCGAACCTTTATTAGGTAGATAACCGAGATGCGAGCTGCGTTATATAGATGCCCATCCACGCTGAGCTGCCTCGTTTTATTCACTTCAATGCTTAATGGAATTGAATTCTTGTAAGCGCTCTCAGCCCCTCCGCTAGTCACCTCGTTCGCCCACCGCCCAACCCGTTGCACCCCTCGGGGGCGGCGGTGGAGGGAATCGAAGGGACAGGCAGAGGCGGAGGACATGAGATAATTGGTATTTTGTCTCGCCAAATCCTTTGTATCTCGAGTTTTAATTGACTTCGAGATTTTTCAATACCAATTTGCACCTAACTGCATAGAGAAAGATAGGACGTGTATTGGTAGCCTGGCCGACTTGTGTGAGTCCACGGGGGACCGTGCACGTATTTCCCAGAATCCGGACCGACGGAATGGCGACCATCCGCCGACGGATTTTTTTCCTCCCCCGGAAGAGTCCGGCTCCTCTCTTTTCCTCGCTCTCCTTCCTCTTTTTTTTGCGCTATAATCGCTTCCTCCCTCTGTTTACCGTTCTCTTATTGGCGCTACGTCATCCTCCCGTTCCACGTCGCTTCGGCGAGCGCCATCGACGATTTTTTTAAATAGCAGCAGATTTTGATAGCAGTTTTATTCGGCAGATTCTCGCTATTATACGACCAGACAATAGATACGCAGCAATATTCTCTACGGTCGTACGAATAAATTCCGAAAACTCTTTAAAATAATATTCCCTGGAAAACATTCCTAGAAACTTCTCCGCAGATACGAAATTATATACCGAGAAAAATTGTCCTGTTCGATCTCATTGTTATAACTGGAATAACTCTTGAAGTAATAATCGTTAAGTCGATACGATACTGCTCGGTCGACCGCCACTTCGTTCCAAAATGCCGGAGGAAGCTTAATCGATTATTTGAAAATCGAAGTAAGGAGACACCGCAGCGAGGCGTACGCGCCTCCGCGACACAAAAGCACAAACGACTAATGCAGTTCACCGATAGAGAGAGACGGAAAGGGTGGAAAGGAGAGAGGGGGAGAGAGCACAGGAGCTTTTATTCGTTCGCATTGCTGAATGTCCTTTGGGAGCGGAGGGCGCGGTGAGTCGAGATTGGGAAAGGGGCACCGCTCGCTCCTTTCGCCGCTGTTGCTTTCCATTCTAATCCAAGTGCCTGTCGTCGAGAGATTTTTTTCATTGTTCCTCAGATTTCCCACAGGAAAGGAACCGGCAGATTTCTGCCTTTCATTGTTTCTGCGGGGCGAAAGAAGGACACCAACATACGAATTCTGATTAATTACTCGACAAAACGACGACCCTGAATTAGTCGCCTGGCAAAGAAACGACGCTGATCATTCGTCTTCGCAATTGTGTTAGACTATTGGCCTCGTAACGCGATTAATTTCATTAGATAGGATGAAAGAGAAGTAATAACGTTTATGACTGTTGACTGAGGAAAATAATTAGCATCATGGATATTTCGTCATTGAAAAATATAGAACAGGAAGGATTTTTAATACCCGCTGCGCAAAATGAAAATTTAAAAAATAGTTTGTGTATGTATCTCCAGAAAAGTAAAAATAATTCTGCTAAAAATCCTCGCTCAAAAAATAAAAAGGTCGGTACCTCCTTGTTACTCCGCTAGACATTACCTGCGAACCAGCCATAAGTAAAGCACAAAAATTAAAATCTCAAATAATGAAACAAATGAAAAGAAAATGCCAACGTAACAAGATTCCAGACTCTAATCACGAGAATCATATAAATGCCGGTCGAGACTCGCTTCTTTCGAGGTCAGACGGAGGAGAATGCACGATGATCGAAGCGAAAGACCTAATCCACTCGAAAGTGCTCGAGCTCGTTGACCAAGAATACTCCATGTCGTCGTCGTGGTGGGCCGGCAGGGATGAACGGGGGTGGGAATAAGCATAACCAATTATCGCGCGATATCGCGTCGCCGTTGGCGTGCAAAGCAGTACACGAACAGAGGTAGTCAATAACGGGCAGCCTATACGCTATTTGTACTTCATCGTATCGAGGTAATCGATAATAATAATTGCAGCTCGCGGTCTCCGAGGCAGCAGCAGCCCTCCTCGGTTCAGCTACGGCTCAGAGGGGTTGCTGCTGTTCCTCGTTTGGTGTGTCGGTGTCGTTTACTAGGGAGAAAGGGTAGAACACGTACGTGTGCACCGAAGCAACTTCGACGAATAGCGTGAAGAGGGTCGGTTCGTGGGCGCGGCGTACGACGCTCTGCGTCGGTTCCGCCCTCGAAATCCAGGTGGACAGAGAAACATCTATCAGAGAAAAGAGAGAGAAACAGAGAGGAAGAATGGATTCCCCCAGCAGGTCACAAACCGGTCGCTCGTCAGTCGACGTTCAGTCGACATTGGCAGTCGAGACGCGCACGTTCAACTGTTTAGTTCGTTTACCTACGCCTAGGAGATTTGTCCTTTCCGTTCTTCGTGTATTTCTTTTCTTCTTGCCAGTTGTATACAGTGTCTTCAAACTTACGAGAAACAACAGAAAATTCCGTTAGTGGTTTGGTGTGTAAACAAAGACCGTCATTGAGTTTGATGAATATCGCAACTGTGTGAAGTTAAAGAGACATTCGAAAGGTTCGATTCGAGTTGACAACACATCCATCTATTACATTTATAATAACGGCGGTTGACTATGATAAGCTCTCACCAACAGCATCCCAGCTATGGGTTCCTCCCCGGCATGGACCTCCATTCCATCCATCGTGTGAGCCAGGATATGAACCAGCAGACACCAACCCTGCAGGAGCAACATATCAAGAGGCCTATGAACGCGTTTATGGTATGGTCTCGGATTCAAAGAAAAAAGATCGCATTAGATAACCCTAAGATGCATAATTCAGAAATATCTAAACGACTTGGTGCGGAATGGAAGCTTCTCTCTGATACGGAAAAACGACCCTTCATCGACGAGGCAAAACGCCTGCGTGCCGTGCATATGAAGCAACATCCGGACTACAAATACCGTCCACGAAGAAAACCAAAGATTCCAGTAGCCATCGGTAATGGTAAAACAGTGTCAATAAATTCAGGTGCTTTCGCCAATTTTCCGCTACCTCCATACTTTGCTGCACCTGCCACATCAGTCTCTCATCACCATCCACATCCTCTCGATTATCCGCCCTTGCCGCCCTACTTTGGGTCGGCCTTCGACCCCGTCCACTTGAGCAAGCTGGTAGCTGGTAGTGGGACAGGATCACCATCGACGAACGCGGCAGCAGATGCGGCCAACAATAACGCAGCTTCTGCGGCAGCAGTAGTCAGTAGCTTCTACACGGGATTCTATTCCACACCTACGTCAGGAGCTAAGCCGTATCCGACGACGACGTCTCATCTGGGACCACTATTTCCAACTGGGCACCACAGCGTATCTGCGACTACGCCTCACCCACCTTTAATGTTCCAATCTTCGGCGGCAACTGATCCCGGAAGCATTGCAACAACAACCAGCAGTCCTGGAAGTAGTCCGGGATCTACTCCTATACCATCGTCCCATCAGCATGCCCCTACATCGGTTACACCTACCACGTTGGATATGGAACAACTACGTCGACCAGTGCCCGTGATATATTAAACCCATCGATTTAAACAAAAAGGAAGATTAGAAGGGACGGAAAACTTGCATACATTCCAGGAACAAGAAGATATTAACGAATGAAAATGAATAAAAATTGGAAAGACAAAAAAAAAGCAGAAAAACAGATGAAACACAAAATTTGAGATTCGTTCGCGATCAATTATGATGTAACTCTAGCAGAATAGGTAGGATCGTGCAAATTTAGTTTTTCAAAATCGTATATCGTGATCACATTCAGTTCATATCATATTTCTGATCTCCCGCGCGGAAACACGGCGTAATATACTTATATCGGCAACGCTCGAGAGCTGAAACACGAGATACATACGAGAAACATCGCTGAACTGAACACACACAAGGGGACACAACCGTGGGAATCTTTTTACCGATTACGAATTAGTTTACTGATCGTAGGTGGAAGGGGGAACGGAGGCGTGATTTTCAAGGTCGATCGATTCGGGGGTCGGGAAAGGCTTGTTGGCAACCACGCGGATAATTGAATTAGCATATTAATGCGATGGAACAAAAGAGCCGTTTAGGCTCGGGATTCGTTTTACTTTATTGAATGTGCTTCATTGTATACTCAAATTTTACATGAATAGGCGGTGTCCTCTCGTAAGATGAACTGTATTGTTTTTAAATAATGTTTTTTAATTGCAGATATGCCTTTTACGGTCATCATTACCAAAAGAGATCTTGACCTGCGTGAATGATATCGAGAAAATGCTTTCGAACACCCGCGGCGCGGCGCTCTTGAAATCACTTCTGGCGTACCACCTTTCTCCGAGCTCTAGGCCTTACGATCTATTGTTCTACTCCTTTGATTTCGAACAGGCACCGACTTACCTACGTCGATGGAAATGGCTTGGTCCGTCCACGCTTTACGCCCCACTACTCGTTCTTGACTCTCGAGCGTTACCATATATCGTTTTAATATATCGTTTCTACAATTGTAAATAGCCCGTAAAATACACGAATCGCGTAGGTTAAGTGTACGAGCCGTTTTCGCTTATGGTTTTTAGAAATTAGATATTTTGTAAAACAGCGCGTCCTGTGTATCCGTCAGATCTTATTTTGCTCAATAACTACTCATTCGCATTCGGCTAAGCAAGTAGACAGATTGAAACTTTTTACTCAAAATTCCAAAAAACTCTTCTGTATAAACGTGTACAAGTAAGAACTGTATGAAAAAACAGGTAATGACTAACGTAGAGCGAGATCTACGGACAGCGGGCTCGTTTTAAGCAAACGATCGTATCATCTACCTTGAAGACCTAAAACGACGAATTCGTGAAAAGCAAACGATATTCCTATTCTGTTATGGGGTTTAACTTATATTAGTTAATATTAGAAGAATTATATATTATGTTATATTATATATTTACGATTACCCCCGGAAATGGTGTTTCCAACGACAAATGAGGAAGAATTCTTGGATTTTATGTATTCTTATTGTGCTATTAGCATATATAATCATATCTGGACGATAATTACTTTTAACGAATTAATCAAACAATTTTTTCGTAAAAGTACGTACAGGTACGAGAGTAAGGATATGTATTGTCTTCGAGTCGTTTCTTGTTAGTTGTTCGCAGCATCATTTTATTAGATTCATCTTGAAAGCATTTTGACTATGGTCCAAATGTAGATGGACCAATCGTTAACTGTGATTTTATTGAGAGTTTTCACGTATATTTGTATTTCTCACGGGTACTTATGACAAATCCACGCGTATGTGTTTTTTCGTAGTTTTAAATAGTTGATATTTGTGTACCACTTGTTCTGACTAAAGCACGCACACGTAAGATATTGTTGTATCGTAATTAAAGTTATTTAAAGGGGGGAAATGAGAGAGATTGTGTCTGAAAAATACATTCGTGTATTATAATAAATTTTTATCCCTTAATCTTTATCTTCATTCTTTTACTCCTAGATTTGTTTATCTATGGAATATATGTATAATACTAGCTATATGTCTAATGTTACATACACACGTTTTAATATTGTAGTGTATAAGTGCGAGAGCGAAAACCAAAATTGTCGACGTGATCGATAAGAGTGTATATATGTACATATATAAGTTCGTCCATCATACGTGTATACATGTGTTAAGTCCAGGTACAATTTGTGTTTCGTTATAAATAAATTGTTATTATTTGTCCGAAGCACGGCTGTGTAAAATACATTTAATGTGAATGATGTTCGTTGAGCGATCGATCGAAATTCACACGAGCTGGTTTCATTTTTAACAGTGATTTATCGAACAGAGAGAATTTTATCATCGACAACGATCAACGACGGGGGTCGATGAAAAAAAGGAACAAAGTCTTTTATCATATATGTGGTTTTATTTATTATTACTTAGACATCAAAGTAATAAATGACTCTATGAATTTCAGTAATCAACTTCTTTCTGTTATTTCTACCTTCAATCTGAGCTGCTATCAAACGAGTCGTATTACGATTGAATTAAACAAAAGAATATCCTCAAACAGAATTAAAATTCTTATGAAGAAAAAAAATTTCAAGAAACTCGAGAATGACACGAATATTTTCAATTGTTTGAAAACTAGAAGTAAAATGCATTGGAATCAATCGAAAAAATCGGGTGCACCAGTGATTGTCTCTAAAAACTCATTTCAACCCCAACCACTGTCAAAGCATTAAAATGGATATTTGATCGAAAAGATTCGAGGTCGTCGAACAGATCGATCGAGTGTGTCAGGTATCGTACGGATCCAAAGCGATTTGGAATCAAGATCGAAATCCTTGGAACGAAGGTTTCGCACAGCGCAACGCCGCGCCAGCTGCGGGACAATGGCGAGAGTCGTCGAACAAAATTCGTAACCTCGAATTTCCTTGCGACATTGAAGAGGCTGGAGCGGCTATTCAAAGCCACCAGCTAGCCTTAGGGAAAAGAGAATGAAAATATAAAAGCGGGAAGAAAGCAGAGAGACGTCAGGTTCTCGTCAAACGGCACCTCTCGTCGTACTCCCTTTCCTATACACCTATACTTATTACATACACGTATGCATATATATATAATATATATAAAATTTTTTCTCTCTGCTCGTTCGGTCGGTGCATTGAAAAGTTTCGCCCCGATTCGGTCGAAGGTGGCCACCCTTTGCTTTTATGGGACACAAGTAGGAAAGAGGAAGAAGGAGAATCGGTCGGTTTTC
This sequence comes from Bombus huntii, assembly GCF_024542735.1. Lineage (NCBI taxonomy): Eukaryota > Metazoa > Arthropoda > Insecta > Hymenoptera > Apidae > Bombus > Bombus huntii. The sequence continues at coordinate 9,727,596 of NC_066240.1, forward strand.
GTCTTCAGTGTCGCCCCAATGGGCATTGCGTTTCGGTATAACTACCCTCTGTTTAGAGGTCAATTGTATTGGCACGGGGATCTTTTTACTTCTTTCACCCTAAGAAACCCCGCTGGCTCTGTTGGCCCGTTTCCTCAGTAGGGTGCGTACTTTCCTCTCTCCTTTTCTTTCTTTTTCTCTACGGGTTGATCCTGTGTGTACATTATATATACTCTTATGCGTTCTCGCGTATCGATAACGGGGCGCAAGTTCCTTTTTCCCTGCTACTTGCAGCCAAACTTCTTGACCACCCTTTAGTCACAGCTCGCATTTCAAACTTTTTATTCGATACTGTTAATGTGTTTTCCGCACCACGAGAAATTTGAACGACAGCTTTGGTCGTTGATTTTAGGGGTTGTTATTATTGTTAATTCAATTTTTTCGAATGCTTAATGACGTGAAACAGTTATTATAGAAATTATGAATGCGAGAGTATGAAAGGGACTAGTGGCACCTTTTGCGAAGTAAACTGTAATTAAATTTTAAAAACAGCTTTTTATAATTTCAACTCTTCTGATATAAAGGGCGTACAGTGGCAAGCGCATAAATAGGGAAATGAAGAAAATTCAACTAAACCAAGTGAAGTAAATTCAACTAATTACGTATTATGAAAAATGTTCTTCCTATACTTCTTTTCCTATAGGATCTTTAAACATTTTTTTAAAGTTTCTTATAGTTTGAAGTACTATAAATATAGAATGGCCTAATTATACTCCTGGATAAATAACATTAAAAAATTTGGACTCAATCAGTACGACGTTTGACAGACTCATATCTTTCTCCTATTACACAAAAACTGTTTATGTATATCCGTACGTATCTATATCATATTCCTCAAAATTTGAATACTCTTTACGATCATGATAATGAAAACACAAATACACAGACCATATTGAAAAAACAAATAGAGCGAGAATTACGGCGAAATAATCCCGAGAGGTCACAGTTGCAGCGGAACTTCAACCCTCGTCGACCGACATCCGTTGCGAGACCCACTCGGTGCCGAAAAAGTCAAAAGAAGAAACTGACACAGCCTGGAGACTCTACTCACCGCGAAACAAAGGTGTCAACGATCGAGAGAGTAGGGTGAAAAGAGGTTGAAAAGAAAAGCATTATCGGATCCAAAGTGGGCCGGTCAGGCCTCTTTAACGAGATCATTGTCGGCGCTGACTGCCAGGCAAAAGTGTTTCAACGTACAAGCACTCGACTCCTATGCCATTGTTTTCGTCGAACGAATTGAAACAATGTCCACTTTGAATCGAGAACTCTGTCCTACGGATAATATAATGCGCCTAACTGTTTTCGCAATGCCTGGACCCGAGGTGCTCGACGTCGCTGTCATAAATGAAAAAGTGGCATCCTCGAGGATCGAACAGCGTCGAAGAAAAGGCCCCTTCACCGAGAGGGGGTGGAATGAGTAGAATTCGTTTCCTCTTGACTCGGTTGCATTATTAAAGCGTCGTTCTTTGTGCCACCTTGTCGATCCATCTTGAAAGCGCTCGATAATGTTCCTGGACATTTGGCCCGAATGCAAAACAGTAAAATCGTATTCGAAGCATCGTTGGGATCCACTAGAATCACTGATGGCAACATATACCACGAGTTATCACGGTAACTCATATAATTTAGATGAAAAATAGAAAGAAAGATTGTAACGAATCGAACTGATTCTGGCTTCGTACAGCGTGAATGATTAGTTAATTAAATATAGTTGAAACGATACCGAGGTGGATACGCAATCCGTTCGGGTTATATACAAAAGCAAGAACGTTTGTAGGGAAAACCGGAAGCCTTTCTGATGCTAGCTGAGGCTGATTGAAAAAGACGATGCCACGTGCTTGCTCTTTCCGCCACCCCTTTTTCACCGCTAATGGATGTATTCAACCTTTCGCAGTGCGCGATAGAACGGAGCAATATTGTGTGACGACTCGATAATCGTAGCAGAGGGAATTTGCAATGTTCGTCGGTAGATTTCTTGCAAAAAGAATAATATTAATTGACCTGACTTCCTGAATAGCGAAGGACACAAATAATTTAAAGTAAAAAGTTGGCCATCGAAAGTGTGAAGAGCGTGTCGCATCAGATGTCTCTTCGAATAAAGTTTTGAAAGCTCCTTCTTTCCATTCAGAACAAAATTCCCACCGAAGGAACAAGAACTTCCGAACTAAATAATTAAGAAAACCACTTAGGTGGCCCTCTGTGACGACCCTGATAAAGGGTTGGACATTTATCAAGCAGCAGACCGTTTTGCCATCGACGCGATTGTCTCGCGGCGCGTTCCAACGGAGTCGTCGAATACCGCGCGGAAAGTCTTTCGCTGAACGAGTTTTTGGCCGAGGTCGCCACGAAAAACAAGCCTTTCCCATTTCGAACAATGCCCAGCGCCTTATTCGCGCGTGAATTTCGCCCGCTGAACTTCTTCCTCGCCACTGTTCGCCAGCTACGACAATTATTTTCGTGCGCCGTGTCACTCGAAACGACAATCGAATTTGCTCCGTGGCAAGAAGTTTTCTCCAGTGAAAAGTCAGAAGGGGACAAACATAGAATAATATCGGAGCAGATTTCTTCCTTCGAAGAATCGCTTTCACTAGCGAAAAACGCGCGAAACACAATCTGAAGAATCGCTTGGATAAACGCAGGTGAATTGCATTCAGTTTGTGTCAATGCAATGCAAGACGCCATTCTTATCGAGGCAACGTTCCAGCGGAACCCCGGCCACAAATCCGCGGAAAAACGGTAACACTCAGAGGCCTGAGACGCGGGAACAATCGTCGAAATTCACCGAGACGTTTCCACCCCAGTTTTTATGGTGCATACAAAATCCCGGGAACAAACGATTAAAGACTTTTTCGTGCTTTTACTCCATAGAAACGAAAATACTATTGTATCGTTTCGATATTTTCACGCTCATTCGTAACATGCCAACATTGTACCAAGGAAAACTCCAAGGTAACAACAGAAACTTCTTATTATAACTTTTTAACAATTAAGAAGAAAACCATTATGGAAGAATAGGGGAAAAGGCGAACATATTTAAATGTATATACTACTTTAAAGGTATTCGGACATTTTACTTTTGACGTAACGTATTCTATGTATTTTATGTATTTTAATTTTATGTATTTTATATTCTATGTATTTTAAAGTTAAAGATAAAATACATTTCAAACTAATCGTTTCTCCAAAATAATTCAAAATATATTTAGTTTTATAGAAAGTAAAGAAGTACATCTAAAAGATATATAGATAGCCTCACTTAAAAAGATACCGACGAGCTTGAAAGCTCGAAAAAAAAAAAAAATAGTGAAAATTAAAAAGAAGAAAATTACGGTTCGTAATGTTCCGAACCACTTAAGATTGTTCTGATATGATTTCCTGTAACTGTAACTGTAAGAAACTATGATATCAAAGTATCCAAAATAAACGAAATTTCCATTATTATAACCAATATAACATCATTTCGAATAACGAATGATATCCTCGAAGGAACGCACAATTAAAAAACATAATACTCGACATGCTGTATACAGTTGTAACACAATGAGACCACCATAATAAACGTGCCCCCGCTTGATCGCAGCGGCTTCGTCAAGATTTCGCGAGCGTTTACGCGGCACAGAACGATGTTTTTTCCTTCCTCACTAATTTCTTTCCAGCGCAGGGGAACCCGCCGACATTCGTCCCTCGCCCGGCAATCCGCTTTTCCCTGCACGAGGGCCCTCGTACGACCATTTACGGGATATCTGCCGCGTATCAAGGAGGGCCTTTCAGCGCGGGATGTCGCAACGAGGTTGCTGCACGAAAGTCGGGCGATGCAATGGTCGCATCAAGTGCGCCGGATGAATGCACGCCATTCCTACTGCGTTTCCTCCCGACAATCAAACGCAGGATGATAATTTTCAGCGGTGTGTACCGCGATGCATGCGAACGAGCCAGCGGCCAGAACGAGACCGACGCACGAGCCGATTCGAGAGGAAGACGAAGACGCTTCGGGGGGTGAATGAGGGTCGCGCGATTGCGGAGAGAAAAAAGAGGAAGGATGGGGAGGAGAACGGAGGAATGGCACTCTCTCTCTGTGGACACTCGCGGCTCTTGCTCTTTCGGGAAACGCATCATCCCTTGACCCTCGACCGCGGGGGCAGAGAAAGGAGGTCGTGAATGTAAACCTTTTAATGGCCTGTGCGCCGGGACCCTTTTGAGAATCCCATTTTTTTGAGATGAATAACTCGCGACTGAAGCCGCCGGTTACGCATATCCACGTATGTGTCGCGGGTACAGTATAGGAGTTCGACGATAAGGATGATAGTACGAGAGAATGTAAATTGTATCGCCTTTGAGTTTGAATGGAACATTCTCTGTTTGATATGGATGGAAGATATGTATATTTATCATCAGACGCAGTTGTTATTTAGAAGAAGTTTTAAAGCATGGTTCTTTATCGATCACGAGATAATTTTGAAAAAATACAGAAAATACGCAAGGAGTGTGTTATGAAATTTAATATAGATTCGATAGTCGAATGCAATTAATGCGAGACGTATTATGGAAAACGAACGTTCAGCTCGTGAAAGCGGCACCATCGACGAACACCACTGTGCCGAATCGCCCTTTACTCGTATAAAGCTTTGGAAAAACATTCGAGGGTTCGCGCATAAATGTTTCTTTCAGCATTATCGGTGCTCAGTGAAGGAAGGGGAGAGCCGGGAGAGCTTGGTTTCTCGGCACTTGAAAAATATCGTCGCGAGTCAAGATTCTGCCCGGGCTTTGGCATAATATGACCGAGGTTTTCGAGTGGGCCGTGGATTCTTGCCCTCTTTCTCGCTCCTCTTTTCACCCCCCCTTCCCGACTCCTACCGCCCCTCACCCTCCTCCTCCTTCTTTTCTGATTCCTTCCTCTTTTTCGAACGCCATTATGCCTCGTTCTTACGTTTCGCGATGTCGAGTGCGTGCAGGCATTGACCTTTGGCCCCCACGAATGAAAACGCGAGGGGGTCCTTTTTCTCCTCTCGAGTGGGTCATACTCTATAGAGAGGCACCGTGTTCCATCGCTGTTGATACCACGCTTTTGTCAGTACATCGAACTTTTTTTCCAACGCTAAAAGGAGCCCATGAATTGCGGGGAAACGTTTTCGAACCGGTTTCACGGCGGTTCGCTATTTTGTATCACGATTGCCGAATATAAACTAAATACACCCGCACTTGGAGGTAAGGTTGCCACAACTTACTTTCGTTAATGAGTCGCTAGTACGAGCTATTTTCGTTTTTGCGTCTTTGATTGATATTCAATAATAATCGAAAATTGTATGTTTAACATTGCAATTATCAAACCAGTTACAATCATTGATATCGGATTTAGTATTTTTGCAATTACTAAAAACATACAAGTATTCTTGATAATATTGACTTTAAATTTCATTGAAATGAAAACATGTTTACCTTTACTTACTCAGTTTCGTTATACTGGTTTAATTCTAATTAATTATGTACAATATCTTTGGATGTATATTACAAATCGATAGTACTAATGTTAACCACCTTAAGGGAGCATGCACATTACATATTACATATTAAAAATAGGATAGTATGATCTAGTAATACGTACGTTCATTTCTAGGCAATACACTCTCCCTGCTACAATTTCTTGTTAGTAAATCGCAGATTTTTCTTTTTGTGGTGTTTCAGCATTTCTGTACATAAAAATATAAATAAATAACGCATACATTTACATGAAATAATATGATCTTATTCATTACACTATATTTTATACAAAGAATGAAACAAAAAATTATCAAAGTTGAGATTTTCAGATCTTCTTTTCATACAGAATATTGTAACTTCTCACAATCATTACACGTAGCGCCATTAGAAGTCGAATAACACATCGATGTATATATAGCAGTATAGTTTATGTAACCTCAATTCTGATAATTACGTAATTCCAATATAAAAATCTCAAATCTATCTTATTTAAAAAAGAAACACTGTTTCGAAATTCAATGACGTGTCGGTGACATAAAATTAACTGAAAAGTATTCGAATAGACGCAAAACTGATGTAATCACGACGCTTGTATTGTGATTGTTTCGTATCGTGGTGCTATAACCATTGGAGGTCGTCGCTATTCCTTCTTATGGTCTCGAGTGATTCAGACGTAAACATTACAGTGCAGTTTACAGTGTAAAGTTCGTGAAATATTATACGTATCTAGATATATATATTTATATATATTCTATCGTTATAAATATTATACGCGTAACGGTTAAAAATCATACGAAGTTTTCTCTGCTTATTTTCAACTAAAAGGTTAACTACGCGGATCGTTCGCCATAGAATAATAAGTCAAAATTAACATTAACCTGTCACAGCCAAGCAATCTCTAGCCGTCATTCAGCACCCACAAGCCTTCTTTGTCATACAATCTTCACACGTTTTAATGTTCATACAACCGGACAATTAATCACTCACGTAACAACAATCTAAAATCTAAACGAAAACACCTGCTCGAGAGAGCGCGAATGGACGCTCGTGCAACTTCACTGCGGTCGATTCGCCCGTTCGATACTCTCGTTCGATTCGTTAACAAGAAGAAGCATCGCGGTGTTGTTTCCGCCAAGCGCTCAGAGCGATTCGCGAAAGTCATTAGTCTGGTGAAAGCGAACACGGAAAGAGTGTTACTTCTCTAACGCGAGTGCGGGTGACAATAATGATTAGAAGTGGCTCTCACGGCGGCAGCCTCTCTCTCTCGAACAATAATGACGGGACGCCAGTGAATAAAGAGGGAACCCCTATGCTCGCAGCACCGATTTATCCATTGCGGTTAAAATCAACGTTCCGCCTCCGAGATTGCGGGAGGGCAATGGACACGTACGGGTAAGTACTATTACACGCATATAATCGTACGTGTATTCTTTCGCACCCGGCGGCATTGTTGCGTGCAACATAACCACCGAAGCTACGCAAACCTACATTTATTTAGCAGCTGCTAGTTCAAAATGCGTCACAATAATAATGTCGCCTGGTGAGAAGGCACGAACTTTACTATAACTCTTTTGTGGTTTTCGAAACGACAGAGCACGAACGACTTTTGAACGAGTATTCTTTTCTTAAGTTAATATGTGAATGTAATAGAATAATTCGTTGTAAATTCGAGGCATATGAAAGATTGAAATCGATGCAACATGCTGACATTTTCGCTCGGGGCGGGGGAGGGGGGGAGTAATCTCTGTTGTACAAATATGGCGTACCACTTGAAGATATTAAAACAATTCGTTTTAAATTTGAGATATAGGGAAAATTGAAATCAATGCAATCTTTTTGTTCCCCTTTATAGTTTTTGAAGCGAAACGAAATAACCTAAATAACCTAAATCGTTTCTAGACACGATAATATGAGAATGCATCAATTTAATATATGTATAATGAAATGACAGAATATGCAGAATTAAAGTCGACTTAATTCATAGTTTTCGAGCTACTTCCAATAGCATTACGTACTCTCATTTCTATTGACTGTATTTAGACACGATTTAGTAACTCAAATACTCATATTGAGTAGTAAGAATAGGTATTACAAAATATGTATCGTCATTGTAACAATGTACAATCTCAAAAATGGGAGTTCCTTTTGTCCTCTCGAATGACTCAAAGTGTAAAACCAACGCCATACCTTACGTGCACGACCTACAACCAAATGCTCTCTAACTCCCCTCGATTCCAAATTATATAATTTAAATTATTGTTTAACGTCGATCAACCGTTAAAAAAAATTCTCGAAACAAAGAATCCAATCAACGGTTGTATATAGGAAAACGGCGTTCCGAAAATTCGAAGTGGGGAAAGTGGTCGAGCGACGACGCGATTATTAATGGCGCCACGATAGGCGATTAATAAAGCCGGCGGGGGAAAAAAAAGTATTAGGCTGGGAGGAAAAGCGATGGCGAACGGCGGGAAAAACGGCCGGTGTATTTGGCGACTAGTTGTCCATAAGCCTACACAATTTACAATAGCATTGTCCGCGGTCGGCCAGGGCCAGCGATGATTTATCGAAAATCGTCATTCTGCTCTGGCGAAAATTCCTGACCCCCACTGGTGGGGATGGCTAACAATGAGTTGCTTGTCAACGTCGGACAAATTAATCGAATCAGTGCGCGGATTTACTGCCGTCTACCCCCTGCCCGTACCCCCTCCCCTCTTCACCCCTTGCGTACGTTCTACCGTGCCCCTTCCCTCCCTCTAACCGCCAAAAAAATGTATATGACAGTGTGTCTCCTCGCTCGTTTGAATGCGAATAAATGGCGCTGTATGATGACGATGGGTATGGTGGTTACGCTGAATGGCTTCGACTAGAATGAGAGTGAGAGAGAAAGAGCGAAGTATACAGGGATGAGAGGCAGAGGGTAGAGGCAAAGAGAAGGAGGGAAACAGGCGGAGAACGTAAAAGCGTATGTTTTGTCTCCGATTGTGCTGCGATGATTGATGATGCGGTTAATGGTATTTTATTAGAGACACTTTGGAGGGTCAATAGACAACGGGCCGGATGAATAATAACTCTGTTACGGCGTTACTTATTAGGATTACTCGACGACGTTGTTTCTCCCGGTGCGATCATTAGGATGCTCGAGCCACGTCTCGGTCTGCGTCTTTATTTGTTGCTGGATCGGATGGATATTGTTCGTTGTCCCGTCCCGTATGAATAATTAACGCGTGTTCCGAGTCGTCGTTGAGTTTACGGTATCGCGGATGTGAGAAAGTTTGCTGTTCTATGGTGATGGTTCGAATTAGTGAATGGAGAATGGTCTATCTTAGATTTAATGGAAATGTAGAAGATATCCAACAAAAGAAATTTCGTTTATATTTACGTCATTCTTGATGAAATGTATCCATCGATAACGATTCTTATTTTGTTTCGACTAAATTACCAAAAGTATTTATCTAAGATCAAGGGAAAAGTCCATAAAGTATAGTTAAGATTATGATTTGCAGCGATGCGGCCTTTAATATAATGTCCATTTACGGCTGTTTGGCTTATTACAAGCGCGTGCGGTTTATTGGCCATTTCTTCTGAAATGATCGGATTAGTTTGTGCGATTCTCCCCTCGGATTAGCTGGCGAAGAAAGAATGGCACGAATTCTCATAAAATTGTCCGCTTTTATTATTATATTGATAACGTTTCAGCTAACATTTTCTTTAACATGAAAACAAAAAAGGAAATTCTATTTGAATTTTATTTTATCATTAAGTTACATCATTTTTAGTTACAAGGAACATATTCTAATGTGACAAAATGGAAGGTAAATTTAAGCATTGATTATACCTAACAGCTTAAAAAAATCTCCTACATAGCTGAAATGATAGCCTTGATTGTTATGACAAAGTTGGTTTTCTTCCACGATTAATTTTCATTAGATTCTGTAGGCGTGATGAGCTAATAAAAAAATATTCATTATCAAGTGAATTACAGCAACTGTATCGAATGAGAATCGATACACATCGGAAAAATCATTTTTCGAGTTCCCTGCTACATGTAGGTACTTCACAACACCGAGGAACAGGTAGAAAGGCTTGAAGCGAAGACAGGAAAATGACCACCAGGGTTTCCCCGATGTTTGCATTGCCATGTGACTGTTATCTGCGAATAATCTCATTACTCGAGGAATTGTTATACGATCTGGCAATCCATCGTCATATAATCCTCGAGTTAGTAAAGTTCTGTGAGAGCAAACAATGCCAGTATCGTTCCTTTTTCCTAGCTTGTCAATGAGATTGAAAAAACGACAAGAATCGTTAAACATTGCTCAAGGTCGGAAGTAATGACTCGTCTGTCACTAAATTGTTCTTAGCTCTTGACATTACAAAGGCTGAAATGGTCGTTCGTCAAAGGGAGTCGTTTCTAAAAACCTGTGCCACTGTGAGAAAGTTTCAGAAAATTTATAGCGCTGTCAATGTTTTTCGTTCGATTTTTTATAGATATATAAAAAAAATTCCGTAGGCGTTAAAAAAGAGTAAAAAGTAGAGAAAGGAAGATCGAACAGATAGATAACAAATCTGTGAGGTTCACACGTTATATTTAAAAAATTATACGCAGATATTTAAAACTCATTAACTATTTTATCAGAAGAAGTTAGAACAAGCCATCGATAAAAATATTAGGAGATAAAAGTCACAGCGTAGGCCGTAATTAACGAGGAAGACGGTGCTTTCATTGCAAAGATCTTGCTTCTCATAATTACAAGAAATAAATTTATCAAAGAGGAATCATTAAAACGCGAATTTCTCCCAACCGCCCAACCCCTCGTCTCTTTTCCAACTGTGGCCACCATCGTGACGCTATACAACGGAGACTTTATTTCTCGTAATTACCCCTCCCTTACTGCCCTGAACTCTGACGTATCGTGGATTTTAATCAACGAATTATTCAGCATCCCGGTGGTAACCGATCAAACGTGTCTGCTTCCTGTACAATAAGGACTCCTTGGCTGGAGTCAAATTATTAACGCCCTTGCTCGCGATCGAACGAAACTAAATCGTACGAGATAAATCGTGAAGGGGAACGGGGGAAAAAAATTAAAAAAAATGTGCATCACGTATGCACGCATGCGGTTGCGTAATTTGAGGGAAAAAGGGAGTAGGAAAAGGTAATCGGATGCTTTAAAGTATCAGATAGGGTAACAGATAATCAACTATCAGAGGCTTCCGAGCATGAAAGGACCACTCGAATCGCGTCGAGGGAATGATATCGGCAATATTTCAACCGGTGCCACTAATTAGAAAGAGGTCAGTAATTAATGCTAATTGGACGTCGTAATTATCTGCGGATTGTACACGCCGGGTTCGTCTGCCGCAATGGCGGCTTCCACGTTTTATTTCGCGCCGTGGGTACGACTTTCTGCGACAAAGTCGACGTTTGATCCGTGGTTTCAAAGCGGAGGGAGGCGAGAAAGGGCGACGAGGAAAAAACGACTGAGAAGAGAAGGAAAGAGAGAAAACAAGGAAAAGAGAGAGAGAGAGAGAGAGAAAGATGAAAAGAGAACGACAAAAAAATGGCAAAAGCTAACGCGAAATAATGAACGATATCGTTCGGCTAATATGGCGGTCGCGCGTCGGCTCGGAAAATCGCTGCTTTCTACCCTCTCCCGAATTGGCTTTGACGCGCGAATTAATTTAATTAGCTGATTCTGACGACGATTTTCCGACGTTCGTTCCTCGCGTTAATATTTATTTTATGTCCGTTAGTGTTGTTCCCAACTTCAATTTTCTTTTTCCTCATTTTTTATGGTTTTAGTAAGAGTCATGTTACGATAAATGTAGTTTGCGGTAAATCAACGAGAATGGTTCTCAATTTTCCTGTTCAATTGTTACGTATTAATAGATCGACGTTTCGAAAATGAAGATATATTCGCATTCAGTCCCGCATTCTACACTTTTGATACAATAATAGAGATAATCACAGGACCACATATTGCAATAATTATCGTATGCCATTATCTACGGTTTTTTCATCATCGGTATTTCCGTCATTGTCAGGATGTTTGACGTTTTCATTATATCGAGCAACGTTGATACTAATATGCATAATGCCCAATATTTGTAAAACAATGCTATTAATACTTGCAACAATTAATCTATACTCTCGGAATGTATGTCTTATTGTAGTGTCTTTCGTATGTTATTTGTTTCGAATTAATTGGATATTATACTGCTCCGAATAATATAATAATATAGTAATTGTGATGAGAGAAATAAAATAAACGGCGAAGATTAGGGATTCATAAGAGAAAACACATATTGCATTGAAATAATTATCGAAATAGATACAATGCTGTGTTAGCTGTCTTGTTCTTTCGTTTGTGGCGGATGAAAAGAGAGTTTTGCATTTCGTCCCGGGACTACCGGTGGACTCGTCAGTAAGGCTATGCCCGGTAGTCCCTGCCTTAGACGTAAAGGGAGTCTCGCTAGGTGCGGTATTTGTATCAATCGCTCGTATATTCGACCGCTAGCGAGTTAGACAAACTCGTTGTCGTCGTAGCCCTCTAGTGTTGGCGGTTGGTACCAGCGGATCGTCCGGGAGGTGTTGCGCCGCGTTGATGCCTCGACCTGTCGGCGTCCTATTGATACCGATCCGCCACACGTTATTTGAATAAAAATATTCTGTGTTATTATTTTTATTAAAAATATTTCTATATTCGTATTATTTTCTTCGTCCCATAAAGAACTGTAACAAATTGCTATTATTCTATCACAAAGTGTAAGCATTGTCTATTTTTATTCTGTTTCTTCATACTTCTCTTAATAATATTTAAGGTACATATATAATCCATCGTTCCATCGTTTATGTCAAAAAATAAAAAAGAAGAAAAGGGAAAAAAATTCAACTTTCAATTGGTAGTTAAAGATGGAATTGTTACGGGTCATCAAAATTCTTTCGAACTGTTTCATTGATATGGTGCTAAGTGTAAATGCAGGTATCTGGCTCTATTTGTTTGTCTAGGCGTTCACCAGTTAGACTGGCATTGTTTGCGCACGCACACGCACACCCTATGGAAAAACTGTTGGCTCAGATGGTGTGTATTTTTTTATTAAAACTGGCACCACAAAGTTTCCTGACAGACGACAAATGTTATCCTCTGCTACCGTTTCTTCGAAAGCAGTTTGTACTTTCTACCAGGAACGAGAGGACACAATGTTAACGAGATAAGTGCTTGATAATCAACGTTAACCAATAAAATTTGCACTTTCGATTTACGTCGATTTAATCTTTTGTCAATTTGAGAATCGTAAATTTTTCCTAAGAAAAGCAATTGTATTATTTTAACCCTTTTGGGATGTAACTGTCTAAAACTATGGTTACAACGGATTCGTGTTCTATTCTGACGAATGAGATATTGGAAGGGTGAAATGCATGCGATGTAGCTAAGAATTTGTATACCATAAAATCTCGATTATCAATATACAGATTAAGCGATCGATTATGGAAACGAAAACTAATGAAAAATTTTGGAATAAGATGCAAGAAATTATTACAGTTTTATTTAAAAACTTTTGTACTTGTCTAATGTTATATAATATTCATGAAGTTCAAGAAACGAATGATCTTCTCTCATATGCAAACAAAGCATTAAACGTTTTATCGTGAGCAAGTTGATTTTACTCTGTTTGCCTTGACAGTGGTTGACTTGTTGAATGATACGCTCCTAGCATGTTTGCTTTTATTCGCAATCGAATTCGCCACGCGTATTATATGGTAACATAGTATTAAATTTCGACAACAATCCGTGAGATTAATTTGTTCGACTATATTAAGAAAAGCATAGTTGGCCATTGTACCGGGGAAATAGAGTAACTTCAGAGGGAAATCACGAGGCGTATCGTCGGCAGATTACGGAAACAAACGTTCCAGGGTATTATCCGAGTATAATGGCCCGTATGACATATGTACGGTGTGTAGCTGTTTATGACTTTGGACCTTCGTGTGCTACGGGATTTATAAATCTAAATACTCTTGGATACAAGCTCAATCTCATAAACATTGTTGTCATTCAGTTGGAACATAATGTTATTAAAACCAAAGTGACTCTCTCTCTCTCTCTCTCTCTCTCTCTCTCTTTAAGAAAGAAATATTAATTGTGATATCCGCGATTCAAAATACAACGTTTTAATTCTATGTAATTGAATTAACTAACTAATTGAATAGAGTACCATATATGATGGTAACCATATAGTTTTCTAAGAATTTTACTATTTCATCTAAATTCTAAGAATTTAAAGTTTTAAAATATGTACTATAGATAAATAAATAACATCGCGAAAAGAACATCTGAACATTCGTTTCTGTATAACAGTATGTGGAAAAATTTGTCTTTAATTTGTATTTATAAAACCACTGTTATAAATAGCCTAAGAAATACCACAATATTATATTCCTACTTATTCATTGACACAACAAATATGTACATACATATTTTTCAATAAATACAGACTAAAATCTAACGAACGAACGGAATTACTTGTATCGCGATGATATCTATGGACCATTTTAATATTGACATAATACTTATACCGATGCTATTATGTTTTATTCCTTAAGCCCGTCAACCGAATGCATGCTTGCGTGAATCATACTGTACCTCGAATGCAAATCGATTTATAACAAATAAAATAACTTATTCTATGGTAACGATCGATACTTTACTCCCGAGACCTGGTTGCTCGGCGCTTATCACCGGGCAACGAGATATTACATCCTTACTCGAATGACGAAACGAACAGTCCGCAAAACCTAATGGAACCTGTGTAATTCCAAGCCAGCCGTTTGCCAAAGCGATAAAGCCAAGCCGATGAGGACGCAACCGGGAATGGATAAGCAATCTTCTTAGCTGTCGTTTTGAACAGCCATGACTGTCAGTCTGGCCCACGCTCGGTTGCCTCGTAAAGTATTAACGGACAATGCGTGACTGATTTCCGTGGCGTACTCTTTGTCAGAGACACAAGCCTCATTAAGTCTTTAACAAACCGGCCTGGTAAACTTTTCGCGTGAATCGAGCCGCTTTATATCGCTCGCTAATAGACGATCACTCATCTTTCGTAACAGCGACCTTATCATCCAGCGTGTAATTACGGGAAACATTGTTGCGAGTTTCTCTATCGATCGGTATCTTCGACGAAAAGTAGGTACATAGTTACAAGTACATAGTAGTACACAGTACAAGTTATGATTGATCGAACGATGCTTGTTAATTCTGTGTCTATGTTTCGTTCGAATCGAGTTGAAAGTTTCAAAATTACACAGTTTGTTTCTTAGATTAAGAGCGTTAAAAACTTAAATTCGTGTTGAAGTCTAACTGTTTTCATTGTTCTGAATTTTATGAACACTATATTTAGAGGTCGTTCACTAAATTAAACGAATGCGTATAATACCTTTACGTAATTGGGCAAATTTAAGAATGAAAATTCAAAATGGACAATAACCTGCTGTTTTAGGTTCGATTATTAAATAATTCTTTATATCAAATAATTCTACTCATTGATTAATAAAAATTCGAAGTCAATCAAGCATAGGCCCTTTCTGTACGAGCGCCAAAACTCGAAGGCGTCCCCTTTGTCTTCGAGCAAACACAAGACAGGAGCTCTTCGCATCCGCCGATCGCTAAGTGGAAGAATCATCGCGGCAAAAAGAAACCTACGCTGCCGGTCAAGACGTTCTAATAGTCATTATCATTTACAAACATCACGGTGTGGCTGGTCCAATAGCACAGAATACGCCACTTGTTTGCATAGGTTGCAAGTGTAGAGGCTCTTCCAATGGTTAGTGCTTTGTAAACCTATCCTAGCTAACTAGGCCTGTGTGTACCTAGCGAGTGTTCCTTCAGTGTTGAGAGAGGAACTCGCGTATATTGCGTGTGTTTATTGATTCCTGGCACCTTCCGTTGGTTTTGGTGACAAACACTGTCGATCGTCGATGATCGTTTCGAAAGAAGAAAACTACTAAGGAATCTAAGAAGAAGTTAAGCTTCTTTTCCTATTTTTTTTATGGTAGCTGTTTAAGATGAACCAGTGAAACTGCTTCTAGGGACTCAACGTACGATGTATTAATTTTTATTCGGTAGCGTACTATTGAAGAGCATATCGTAACTAAAGAGAGGACGAAATTCTTCGAATTTTTCTATCTATCCGGTTTTTCATGGAGGGGATTCGATGTTTGGTAGTCGGACACACCAGATTCTCAACTCGGTGTCGCTTCGCCGTCGGTATGTGACGAATTTTACACGTTGGTGTGAATTACATTAGAACGAATGACATTTCCCTTCTCGTGGCCACTAAAGGACATTTTTCGGGTAGCGAAAAGAGTAAGCTTGTCGATTCTCCGCGATTGAATCGACTGTCGCCTCATTGACCATGCTAAAACCAAATTATATCTGTGTGAAAACGTACTTAAGTTTATTGCCAGCTTTATTTTCTTTTACACATTCATTTATTTTAACAAACCAATCCAGTCTATTCTATTGCCAGAGAAGCTACTGCTATTGCGATTTTCCTTTATAATTTCTTTAAAGTGAAATACATCCTTCAGAAACGATTTAATAGTTGTATTTAGAAGAATGAAACTAAACGTAGTACAACTCTTCAACAAAATTTAAGACAAATTTCTAAGGAAATAGTAATTAAATAATAACAAATAAATAAAAATAAATAATTTATCCCCGGACTATTTACTAGTCTCTAACATACAAATCAGATAGGAAATGACTTTTTATTCTAATTCGAGCAATTATATTGAAACCAATAAGTACTGTAAGACCATGATAAATATATATTTCGTTTGATTAGCATATCATTAATTTATACATTTTATCAACTGTTTACGTTATAGCTGGCTTAAAAATTCTAAAGTTCTCGCAACTTGACAAAACCGTAAAATCTATCGTATGTATCGATCGTTTACGAAAATTCATCGTCTTCAGATGCTGTTTACATTTTTCCAATTCCACCAGATACCACTGAACGATAGAAATCACAGTGGGCGAGCGCGTCCACCGAAATTGAAACGGACTGACTCAAAGAACTTGGAACGATCGCGTTGGCAAAAAAGAAAAGGGGAAACGAGACAGGGAATCGCGGTTTAGGACGTAAACCACGAACGTCTTCTTCGCCATAGGCGGATCAATAGACCCTTAATATGAAATTTCGCGCGGACGTGCGGCAACTAATCCCCACCCTTTTTCCCATCTTCTGGTCGCCCTCGTCCAGCTTCCTCTCTTTCTTCGATGTTTTATTTTCTTTGTCTCTCCTGCTGGCCGGCGCGGAGAGGCCTGAAATATTCGCGAATGCATAAAGACGTGAAATATGGCCGCATGAATCAGCTGGTCTTCCTGCGGAGTGAACGGGTCCACAGGAGGGTTTGACAATATCCTCGCGGCGGCATTCTGCGCGGATTAGCGCCTCCAGGTTTTATGGGCCATTTTGTTTATGCACAGACAGGGCAAGGTTGCCCTTCCATACACCGGCGATGCGGACGCGTGTGTGCTCGTGTCGGTGCGCGCGACCGTCTTTGTGCGGCCACGCACGACACCGAGCTGAATTCTTTTGGAATTGGATAGGTTCGATACTATGTTTGCCACGAGGTGATTTGCCTCGCCGCTTCGGCTCGATGACTTTCGCCTCTACGTTGTTTGAGAGATATTTCTACTCAGGAGTGGAAACTGAGAGTCTCTGCGAGGAAATTATGTATCTAGGATATGACGCATTGTTCGTAATGACAATTCGTTCTTTTAGAGAGAGACTTGTGAGATTTAACATGGATGCCTGACTAGTGCAAGTTTCTCTTTCAATATCTGCAATGAAATTTTTAGTTTAGTTTAGTTTCATTTAGATTTCACGACGAGCGCGAGTGGTTTATGATATTTTTAGATCTTTGACGAAAGCTTTGTAATTCGATTTGTTAAACGAAAATTTAACGCGATTTAAATAATTCTCAAACAATTATCAAGTATCGAATCAGTTACCAGTCCCACTGTATTCATTTTTACATATGTTAATTCTTTATAAACGATACTTTTTTAAAATTATATATCGTATTGAATTGCAATTCTCCCATTCGAATTTAAAATTTCTCGGTATATTTCATTTTTATCTGAACAACATAAGATTTCTTTACTCAGTTTATCTTCACACAAGTGTCTTAAAATTAGATATTCTTACGTAAGCTTTCTCACTTTTTCATCGAATGCTCGTTGCATTCGATTTAACACACGTCAATTCCGCGCACAAATACTACTATTATTACTAATAATTTTTCTGAATTAAATATTCCAAAGTAACCTTACTATCTGGTCTTAAAATTACTCCAAATATGCTACCATTGTTGAAACACAGATACGTATCAAGACAACGTTTATTCATTGTGTCGAATCTTACACATGTTCAGCATGTTCAGAATAATTAGAAACCGATCGCACTCCAGCTCGTTGAACAGGGCATTGTATCGCTGTCGAGGAAAAAACCATCGTTCGCTGGACCCCTCCTGTTGGATTTCCAGTCGATTGAATCGCGCTGTCTTATCCCGTCGTTAGGAATCAGCGGGAAATCGCAGGGGGTGCGTTGTCGTGAGTTTACAAAGGGGGGCATGTGTCGCACGGTGCATCCGTACCATTGTGCACAATTCGGAACGATTAGGAGCCACTAAACAGTCCTGGCTGATCCACTCAGTTCGAGACGAGTCGTTCGTTTAGGATCGGGAACACCTCTGGCTAATCCCACGAGCGTGGATGCAGCAGGATAAATGAAAGAGACAGAACGGGCAGGCGAACCAAATGAATAGATCGCCCGATAGATTAAACCTTTGTTTGTCGGAGTTAAAAGGAGCCGAGCAGCTCAAGAATCTTTTTATTGTTGTATCGAGGAATGATTTTTTGTTTGCGCGCATCCATGTCCCTCAAGTATATCATCGTGGAAATGTTAAAAGTGCATGGTCATTTTTAAATTGTTGTTTAGGCTGGGAATATAAATTTCGAGAAATTAAAATAAAAAAGGAACTGATGAGATGCTATAGCTATCCTGATGATCGCATCGGTATACTTCTTTTATATGATTTATAGTATATTTCTTTCGCCATTTATTTTATTCTTTCCATTTCAATTGCTTTCTTTCGAATTCTCTCAACGTTTGTTAAACTGCAATATTTTTCACTAAGAAATAAAATATAGAGAATGAAAAAGTAGATCTGAAATCTTCTAAAAAGAATCTGAAACAGACAGAAATTTCCCGCAGACGAAAAAATTAAACAGAAACAAATAGAAAATACAGCAGGAGGGAAAGAGAAAATGAGTGATACGGAGCCAGATAGGAAACTCGTGTATACGCGCGTAGATGCGTGGCTCAACGCAATGGCGCAGGACTTCGGTGTTAGTAGGTGTACACAATCTGCGAATAATGGACGCCGAATGCGGAACAATGAAGTATACAAGCGACGTCACAATGCAGGGATCAGCGAAACAACGAGCGGTCTCACTACGGATTACAGGCAGATGCGCTTCAGTCCGCGCCAAATCCGCGCTCTGCCTACTGCACGCGATCATCCTCGTGTTTTCTCCTCTCGTTCTATCCCTTCGACACGAGGCGCTCGTGAACCGCAGTTACCGTCGGCGATTTCCGGTCTCGTTTCAGAACTTCTCCATTAATCCTCAAAACTAAATTTTTCTCTTGCCATTAAATACATTTTTCTATTGTGTTAATCTTCTTGCTGTTGTACTCTCGGAATTGTAACCATCTTTTATATACAGATGTAAGCAATTTTTATTTAGTAAAAAAATATATACAAAATATATAAATACCTTATATAATTAATTATAGCATCTACGTATGTCTTTAGTTAAACATCACTTGTTAGAGGATTAAGTATATTATATATTACTACTAATTCTTTTCGTTCTGCGTCAATCGGTTTTCTGTGAAAGTCCACAAAAACGGAACTTTTATTATCTGGCATTCTGAACGACACTTACTTGATGTATTGATTCGCTTTTTGTTATTTAAGATATCGATTAGTCACTAGAGGCAATATTTCTATTATTTATTTTCTTTCTGTTTTATTTACTTTTTATGAAAGTCCAGGAAAATGAAAGATTTTAATTATTTTCAAACAACTTCTATTTCATCCTTTGTAGTTAACGCTAATTGTCTTTCTTCCGTGTTAATCTTTTATAAAAATTCAGCAGAATGTCTATTTCACGAGCACCTCCCATACTCATAGCAGGTGATCCTCTCGAACAAACACATTCCTTTCAGCTTCCCCAAAACCAACCTATCTCTCAGAAAAATCATAACAATTCGGAACTCATGTTCCTGAAATTTTTTTTCCTCGTCTAGGGATCGCGTTACCAATCATGGTGGCGCACAACAGCGGGACAATGGGTATCCTTCAAATCGGATATAATGTCGAATAAGACGGGCCGACGGCAAACAGCAACCGGACGAAACCGTGCCGAATACTGTAAATACAGCGGGTGGGCGTTATTCCCACTGTATCGAGAGGCGACAATGGGGGACAAACTGCATGCTTGTTCGGTCGGTAATACCTCGTTGGGTCGCCGAACAGACCCACTCCCATTGTCGATGCATCACGAGCGTATATACCCATAGACTTGCGCGCCCGTACATTTCGAGTAGATACACGCGAACAATGGCATTAATCCATGATTGTTGCTGGTGTGGATATTACCGGGCGGAGACCGAGGGCTGGCTCGTTCGTGCTGGTAATGGTGGTAGCACTGGCCAACGTTGGTACTGCTTGCCGACGCTGATTCCGTAGGGAGTACTGGCCACCCGCGATTCCCGATCATATTCTCCTCTACCCCTGTGTCTCTTATTTTTCCTATAGAATCATATATACATATACTTGTACCTTGCACCGAAAACTATTTGCCAACATTTTTACTTCAGAACGTTTCCCTCGTTTTTCCTATTCGAAGGGTGAAAACATTTTGACAAACCATTCGGTTTTCGACAAACCATTCATTCACGTAGCGAGTCTCCTGAGGAAAGGAAATAGATTTCGAAGGAAGACGCGTAAGAACAGGTGCGTTCACGTGTTCAGAAACATTGTTCGTGAATAGTGCTCGCAAAATATTCGCAAACATTTTACGTCCATTTTATGGGATACCACTATGAACTGTAAGATACATCCTTAGTGGTATTCGCGAATAGTTTACGAATAGTCGTTCGTTTGTTATCTGTTTGCATATTATTCGCGAATATGTGCGTGAAACATTGTTCTCGAGCATCTACGGCATCATGGATGAAGAAAATATATTTGTCGTTGTCGGTAAGATGTCTGATAGCTGTTCGTCCACTTAACGTTCACGGTGTTCTTCGATTCTCGCGTTACAAACGTGTGCGTTTGTAAATGAACCATTTGCGAGGACACACCTCACGATAAATCAGGACAATTCGACTAAGCTAAGGTGGATTCGAGCAAAGTGAAATTAAATAGCACTTGGTTAGAACGAAAAGCAGTGCGAATAGAGGGAAGGTACATTTGTACCGGGGGCATAATGACGAGCGTCGGGGATGTCGATTTCAGGCTGTGCGGATCGAATGACTGTACCGCGCAATTTCCCGCGGCTGCTGGCACAGGCAGCCGGATTGTGATCGCCCGTTGAGCAAGAGAGAAACAGGAGAAAAATGCGAGAGTCATCGATAGAATCGGCAGACTGGCGCAGCGATATCGTGCGCTGCTCTCGCATAGGAACAGTGAAAAGAGGACAGATATCATCGTTTCCATAAAAATCCCCAGACGTAGCGGTGACACGTAGGAAATTAAGAGATAGGATTTTAAATTGGAAAAATACAGTGGACGGAGAATGAGGGCCTAGGATACAGCAGAGGGGGTGGTAGAGATAGTAACGAAAAGGGAGAGAATGTACCAGGGTGAGGACGGATGGGTGGTCGGACACAAGCGGGTGGAATAGATGGGTGGGGGCAGTCTCTGTGGTAATTAACGGTTTAAATTGGATCTCAGTTGGCGGCTTATTGCCGATTGTCGGGGCCGAAGACGACGTAGAACAAAATTGAGAACAAAATTGCGCCGGGAGTGGAGAGGACCGATTGTACGCGAGAACGATAGAGACGGATAAGTGGTGGTACGTTATGTCGAAAATAGAGAGGAGAACAGGGGAAAGAGACGCTGCGAGATGGAGCGTACGTGGAAGAGCGTAAGAGGAGCCGAGCCGATGGAAGAGGTAAGGGAGGCGTTACTGTGTCCAGGGAGAGCTCATTGTCGAACTGTCTTGAGGGCTGTCTTTGTGGACAGGACCAACAAAGAACTTCATTTAAAGAGAAAAAGACGGGGCAATGCGACTACGTCGTACGTTAACAGTCGAGAATATCGATTCTATCGATAAACCTCGCGGGAATTTCAGAAAACAATTTTTACAACGCGGCGCTTAGAAACTCGCGACAACCATGATTCTTGGACATCATAGTGGTGACTCGTGAATCTTGATGTAAATCCTTTGTCCAACCATAGCCGACGATAATTTAATCGGCAAGGCGAAGTCATTCTTACGTTGCATAAACTTACCTGTGCGACTCTCTCCTTAAAAATGTCGTAATCTTATAGTTAGACAGGTATATCTGCGTGACGATCGATTGTACTTGAACGTTTCGGAAACACGAAACGTTAAAAAATTGACGCGACACAAAGAGGAAACTTTTCCAACGTTGAAACGTAAAACATTCTTTTTCAAAGGTACAAGATGACCACCCACGACCGCGTTAAACGTCCGAAAAGAGCTTGAATGACCGTACTCCTTGCAAACACGAGACAACGGTTTTCTAATTACCAGTTTATCGGGAGCAGTTCGATAGGACCTCCATTGCTTCCATTCCACCCTACCCGAACTCTATCCTCCACCAGGCCTATTCTGTTCTTTCTTCCTTTTGCTCTCCGGGCCACAGTCGACTCCGGTTCCGAGTCCGTTTCGTTCGAGCTTCCGCCAACTCTGGTTTGCGACGATGACGGTGGCGAATACCACCTAGAAGGGGTCGTGGTTGTACGAGAGGCGGAGACAGGGGACGAAGAAGAGGCGAGGGGACGAAAGCGGGATCGGAGGCCGGGCTCTATAGGATGGATGGGTCACAATTAAACTCAATCCTATACAAGTTGTTTTTCTTTTGATTCGCCTCGCTCTCCCTCACATGACAATTCCAATTTAACCCGGACAAGCCTCTGGCCTCTCCTCTCTCGAATCTCGATCTCTCCACTGTCCTACCGGCGGTCTTTTCTCTCTTACCAACGAAACAACAACGGCAACAACAACAACAGGAGGGGAACAAACGGGAGAAGAGAGAGGAGGGCCGAGGGAGGGCTCGGAGGAAGAGGAGAAATGGACTTTTCGACATTTCAATCAGACATGACCGTCGTTCGTACTCCAACCGAACCTGATACCACCCCTGGTCCAGAAGCGGCCGCGGAGTAGTTTGGGATGGGTTTCGGTCCGGTCCGGCTCTCTCGGTTTCAGCCAATTCGTCGGCTCTCTCGAATTCAATGCATGTTTTAATGAAACACTGCTGGCCCGCTGCCCATTGTCAGCTGCATTGTTGCCTAGATGACTGGTCGATCGAAGGCCTCCAAGCTTTTGTAATGCCACCACCCTGTTCCGACTCTTCCACCCTCTTCCTCTCACTGGCCGGCCACCGGCTCGTTTCGAATCTCCGGCATCGTCATCCACGTGCGCCGGATGCGCGGCGAAGGGGCGGCCGAGGCCTATATCAGCATGTTGGAGAACGTCCAAAACAACGTCCAAGAACCAGCGTTCGCTTCTTTCAACGGTGTACACCGGGAGTCGGCTACGCTCACCCCCTCTTTCTGTACCTCGCGTACCTCTCGGCCAGAGAGGCTGCCTCGTTTCACCCGACAAAAGAAACGAGAGCGTTCGTCCTACTCCTCGTTATTCCTGTCGATAGTTTCAGTTTCGAATTTATCGCGACCTAAGCCCAGGCTCGTGGCTTCCGCTCGTGTACGCGTCGATTGTTCCCTGAAATCACTGTGGGGTCGTCCATGGACCAATGACTGAACCGGGGCTTGAACCTGTTCCCAGTTTTGGTATACCCCTTGCTGTCTGTCTTTTGATAATTTACATCACTTCGATGCAAACTTACCGGACATGCACATTTCTCCAGCGTTCTTTCTGTTTTTGATTACGAACCATTGAAATTCTACGTCGACGTAACGAAATCCGTCAATCAGCACCCTTCGGTCGCTTTCGACCGAGTCAAACGGACGGATGTCGCATCGCTGTCCCCTCCGACCCAGAATCGAACAATATACACGCGAGATTCGCGAAACCGCGATAATTCGAGAACCTGATCGTGCCATACAATCAGCCAAGTATTTTCAGAAAAATCATCGGCAAATTTTGATCCAGTGTCTCTTCTCCCTTCTTCGCACGCTTTTCTCTTTCCAGCTGGTATTCATGGAACGAACAGAGAATCCGGGAATATCGTGGTACATTTAATTACCCCGGTTTGTCCGCACGTATCCAGCCGTCGTGTCGGATTGTCCGCCGCTTTTTTCCCTCCCTCCTCCCTGCTGCAACCCGATAGAATAGTCGACGCTGAATGCCTTCGTGCGCGGATTGACGACGATAAGATACGTGGCTTTTCAGCCGTGCACGGTTAGCAGCATTCACGTATAGCGGCCGCGACTTTTTTCCGTTTATGAACGCTGCAGCCGTCGCGGCGGCACACCAACGGACAGAGGGGTGGTTAGACGGCAGTCATTGTATGGCATTATCGGCTTCGGCCCTCTCTCCTTCGGTGTGTACAGGACAGGAGAACCATCACGAAAGGGATGCACGCCGCGCGCGGAAAAAGAGGGTGGACGGCCAAGCGGTTGTTTCACCGTCGCTCTGACGTCGGCTACGTCGGTGGTGGCTCGTGTTCTTTTCTGCCGGGGAATTTGTATTCATTGTCCACCGGACACCCGTGTACTACGTGGCATAATAAAAATTCCTGCTACTGGAGTTCGATCCGAGCGGAGAAATATTCTTGCGGCTCACGTGCCTCGCGAAATCGCGCTTGTCGTTGAGATTATTCTCTGCTGTCGCTTCGACGTTTTCCTTCTGTTAGCTCGATGTACCTACATATACGCTTGTTCGTAAGAATTTAGGTGAGACGCTTTCTGGCATCCTGTATGATGTGTTAATTTGTTTAAATTATCAAGCGAATGATTAATCCATGACCTTGTATTCTTGCAAGATAATACTGCAATTATAAACTGCAATTATAAACATACTGTAATTTATAAAATCTAGTTGTACTCGTAAGAGATACAAGAGGAACGTAATGGATTAAAAGTGTGAACATGTTTTATAATTTGGTCAAACATTTTCAGTTCCTACATCGGGCACCTTTCTATTAGATGTGAGTCACATTTCAAACTGTACAGTTTTGGATTTTAACTGTCGAAATAATGGTATAGGAACACTAAATTTACGCTTAGAATTTATATTAGAAAGGTTAATTTTTATTTGATAAACTATTTCAAAGGTGTTCATCGATACACACTCGGACGCGTCTCACCTTTTTCCATACCAGACTGTTAACCCCTTAACCTACTATTTATGTTCGACAATTTTGGGCCGGAAACGTAAACAAGCTATTATATATTATATTTGGCCCGATCATCGTACTACGGGATATGCCTGTAATATTTACGTTTAGTCCGATCATTTACTACGGGCTGTGTCCGTAGTTGTAGGTTAAAGGATTAACCAACTGAACAGTTTACATTGCTTTGTTTTCAAGACACGGCACACACACATACTTCCACACACTCATATTCACATACATGTATCACTACTACGCTATCAATCTAGTCTAGCACATAAATTATACATATCTCAATACAAAGAAATTGAGAAGTTTTTTTAGTCGTAAAAGTCAATTACCTCAATTCACTCGTTTACGATAGGAAATTTACATTGCCGAAACAGTAGATAAAGTTGTATACTTTTCTTCGGGTAATTGGACCTTTGGCCCAAACCGTCGTATAACACCATTATTGTATGACTACAATACAAAAATACTTGACAAATTACTTTTATGGTCTTAAGTAATATTAATAGGCGTAAATTCGTCAACTGACTTTGTATAATAAACTTCGTATTAATGTTTCAATAGGCTTTGTAAATATAATTAGGAGCTTTCTTCGGTCCTTCACAGCTTATCTTGTATATACATACAATATATACATAGACATAGAATATATACACAATATATAAGTAAATTCCTAACAACAAAATTGTTTAGATTAAGAGTAAATATTTCCCATTCAGGATAACGAACTCATGATTTACAAGGATAATCTAACAATGTCACATATTGTTTACAATGTGTTCTATGGACACATGATAAACTAATGAAACATGAAGCGCGATAATGGTCTAAAATCAAACATAGTATTTAACTATTTCAAATATTTCACAGCAACGTCTCGAAAAATTCCTATTCCCAAAATCTGTCGTATTTTGTCGTACCCCAAAGATACACATTTCTGGATCACTAAGCTTCTATATTTGCCTGATCTGCATTATGCACGCTCATGGTCATCCCAAGGATGTTTAAGGTGTACCCAAACTAAAGTGGAATTCCTAAGAGTTCGATCATTTCCGGCGAGAATGGTTTTCCACGAGAGAAGGCAAGAATTATCCTCCCGTTCGATGCACGTTCCACGATAGTTCGTGGAACAAGGGAGTGAGGTGGAGTTAGAGGAGAAAGAAAAGGTCACCGGTGGATGGATGCTGTCTCGAGGCTCCAGCGAAGTGTCCGCTTACAATGGCGAAACGAGTCCTAGGTCCCGTGAAGGGATAAAGGGACATTATCCCCGGCAATAAAGAAGGTCCAGAAAAGGAGAGTACGCGAGTTGTGCGAAGCCATGTTTTTCATCCATTGTCACCAAATATAATGCCGCGCAGTCTCGGTGGCGGAATCTCTGCCAGGTGCTCTGCTGCTGCCCCTTTCCACTTTTTTCCTCTTCTCTCCTCTCGTCTTCACGTCCTCTTTGTTCTTTTTTCGTTGAAGCAGCAGAGACAGCAATACAGAACGCTATCGTGGCCGATGTCCACTCGCTGCGGGCGTCGAAAACTCCGCTCTGTCGGTATTCGTAATGCATTGTTACGAAGCGACAAACAAACGACCGAGAAAAGACCTAAGCTAACAGATCAATGCGAGGATGTTCTTTGAAGCGGTTCGCAACGGGCCGGTTTAAAAGGGAAACTGAAACTTTCTTACCGAGTCGTTCGAGGGTAGATTTAGAACTAACTGGTGTCTTCAAGCCGGTTAATTGATCGTTTTACTATACACGTTTTCATTTAAACCAGAAGATTTAAATATCTACCGGCAAATAGATTCCAAGTAGAAAGGATCATGGTGTAAATTGCTATTTATAAACGTGCAGACGTTAAAGTTGAAAAGAATCAGGATTTATATTCAAAGGTACGTGTACCAAGTAACGATCCAGGAATAATAAGCATCCCCGTCTTAAAGGCACAAAATAATCTCAACCGTGGTCCACGGAATTGTCCTTCAAACGCAATGGTAGAACCGTGGCTCACAAAAACGAGAAGCGCCGCGACGCGCATCTTTTCTCGTTCTTTCTTCCCTCCGGCGTTTTTCTCACCCTCTAAACGACAGACGTATATACGGTTTGGCCTCTAATTAAGTAAATGCCTGGCAGCTTGCATACGCTGCGGTGAAGAGACAATGTTTCGCAGTTTCGCGCCACTCCCTCGCCGATGTGGTTGCTCTCGCACCCTACGGTGAGAGACACGTCACGCACACACGTCGCAGTCATCGTCGTCTTTCTCTCTCTCTCTCTCTCTTTCCCTTTCTCCTCCACTCACTCTGCTGCCTATCTTTCTTCGTTATCTCGTTCCTTATTCGACTCTCAGATACGGATCCTCTCCCTTCTCAGTTTTGCGAGGCGTCGTTCTCACCCCCGGGAGCCCAGTTTTCCCTGTTCCATCAGCGCGGGTAGCTCGCTTTAATTAAATGCTTTCAACAGGGCGATTTTAGAGCCCAGCGAGCTGCACGAGGCGAACGAGTGAAAGCTGCGTAAGAATTGCAAGGTGTCAACCTAGAAAGAGAGTTTGAAGCCCAGTGTGCGAGGCATACAAGCCGGAAAAGAACGAAAAGAAACGAACCGCGCCGACGCTCGCAGAGACACAAGGGACGAGTTGCAGGAAGAGAGAGAGAGCGAGACAGAGAGAGAAAGAGAGAAGATTCATGGAAAAAGATCACAGAGAGAACGCGGATTCCTGACGCGTCTGCCTTTTTTCACCTTCTTTTCCCGTGCTAACCCCTTCCTTTTTATCTTCACGCCTCCGACTCGCTAGTCGACTCTTTTCCGTCACTTCAAGCGGCTGCCTCTGTTTTAAGACGTCAAAAAGCAGGCGAGAACCGTGTAACTCTAATTGTACGCGATCTGCCACTTTGTCGCCTGCCTCCACTACGAGCGACCACCCTCGTCCTTTCTTTTACCAACGCTAGCGAACTCTGTCTTCTTCCTGCTGCGAAACTATCTCGCTTGACACTATAATACCCGGTCCTGCTTCGTGGAGAAACCACCCTTGCGCATTTAGGCGTGATTATTAATCGGGTAGAATTCGTGGCTCGGCTTAATTATGGTGAGAAGTCGGTCGACTATGAATGGTCCTTTGCCTATGAAATGGTTATTGTAATACAGAAATGTTACCGCTTTATCAGATAGTTCTCTTCTGATGGAAATTTTGTGTTGTTTGATTTGGAATTATTATATAGTTGGAATTACTTATTGAGCTATGGATGTTTATACAGATTCATGTCTTCATGGACAATACTACAGACAAATATATTTCTATAGATAATACAACAGCGAGAATTGTATATTTTTTATTATTATATATGTATATTTGCATTTCCAAGTTCATTCTTATAACTCTTTACATATTGACACTTATCATAAGTGTGTAAACACGCGCCATCTGGTTATTAATATTTGAGATGACTTGGGAGAGTGAAAGTTTTTCTTACCTCTTGTGCAAAATACAGGATGCTCTTGTAAAGATACTGGTTGTGGGCAGCTTCCTATTCGTTCTTCCAGCCACTAATGACTAATTTTCGCTCATCCAGAAATCGCCTTAACGCATTAAAAACCTTTTCTCTCTGGATGACCGAAAGCAGAATAAGCCCCTCGTGACTTCCAACGCAATCCAATCATCGAGCCCCGCTTTTAATTTGCCTGCTAAAAACGAAGGGTCGCTAATTTCTCTAATTTGATTGCGGTGGCCGACCCTCGAGCTTGACGCGCGTTGATACGCGAACGCGTTATCAAGGGCCGTGATTTTCGCGATTTGAAACGCGCGAACCCTCTTCTGGCGCGGATTTTTAAATTCCGCCTGGCGTACGTGCGCCGTCGCGTAATCGTGACACCCGGCAACAAAAAAGGAAGGAAAAGAATTGGTGTGCTGGTCGTGCGCGCATGGAGAAGAGTTGAAAACAGGAGCGCCAGACTTCAAAGGGTTCAACGCCAATTACCATGGAGGGAGAAAGAGAGTGGCAGGTCGGAATTTCGCGGCGAACCCTTCTTCGACGAGCCATAAAACCGTTTCGCGCGACCAAAAGGAAGCCTTGACGCGAGCCAGCATTCGCGTTTACTCGCGCGAACGCCTGCGCTTGCGCGATGCGACTTATTAACTTGTTAAACGGTCCTCGTTCTCTCCTGGATCGTTTGTTTCCTGAGAAACACGCTGTACGTGGGAGCGGGTAAATGAATTTTGAAAATACACGAATTTCCTGGTTCTTGTGTTATGGATGGGTACTTTCGTTTTGATGTATTTGTGTATGTATAAACTTATTTGTATGAACTAAAATTATTAGAAATCTATTGGGAAATATACAGGGTGGTTGGTAACTGGTGGTACAAGCGGAAAGGGGGTGATTCTACGCGAAAAAAGAAGTCGAAAATATAGAATAAAAATTTTTCGTTTGAGGCTTTGTTTTCGAGAAAATCGACTTTGAATTTTCGCTCGGTACGCGTGCACTTTATCACGTCTCGTTATAACGGATCTCACTGTAGATCGTTGTCTCGATAGAAAAATAAAAAAAAAATTAAAAAAAAAATTTTTATTCTATATTTTCGATTTCTTTTTTCGCGTAGAATCCCTTTGTACCACCAGTTACCAACCACCCTGTATAATACAGCTTTTAGTGGAGCCTATCTATTCTTGTTGAAGAATAAGTTTCCATTGATTATCTATTGGTTTATTAGTTCATGTATTGATTCTACCTAATCCAATAGGTTCTACTTGAAGAACTGTTCCTTAAAGTGTACATCAATATCACCAATTTACGACTTATATTATGGGCGTTTCTCCCAGGAAACTCCGCAAAAACTTCTCTCAGGTCCGCGTATCACTATCTTCTTTCCCTTGTGAAACATGTGCACTACCTCCATTAAGCGTGTAGAAATTCATCGCGTCACAGCAATCTTTGATGACTGGGTCTCTGCGACCCTTGGTACCGCGGCGTGCACTGATGTTAGAAAGGGCGTGCGTTCACAAGCCAGTCACGAGAGGTTTGCGCGTATGTGAGTTCGTAGCCACCGTTCACCGCCATAATTCGTCGTTATCGCTGAGGAACAAAGTGACGGGTTGTTCTACAGGGCGGAAGTGGCGGTCCTTTCTCTGAATGGCCTTCTGCTGCTTCTCGCCCTTTTACCTTTATTTTTTTTTCTTTCCCTCCTCTACCTTCCTTCTTCTCTGGGGATTACGCGCAGTCAGACCAATTGGAGCGTAGGCGACGCTAATTGGCATTGAAAAAAGGTGGTGACGATAGCTAAGTACCCGACCAAGGGACGACCCTCTGTAAATACCTGGCCGTTTAACGCTCATGTTCACGCCCACCAACCCTTCGTGCCCTGCTCGCGCGCACTTTCTTCTTCTTCGTGAAGAGAGCGGCTGCTACCGGGTTTCTGAAGGTTTGCATCGACGATCCGCGCGAGTCAGTATGGACCTCAAAGCACGACAGCAGCGAGAAAGTCTCGCACACAAAACTAGCGAGTAATTAATTAAAACGACCCGGTGGAAGAAGGGCTGCAGTTTCCCGTGCCACGTGAGGTTGACTGCACCAACAGACGCGTTACGCATCGACCGTCACTCGTCGTCCAGTTCAAAGACTTCTGACAAGAAAAATCGTAAATGGGAGGGAAAGATGTGTTTTCCATCTTTAGACACTTAGAGTTTTATAAGATTCACGTGCAATGATCATCTTTCCTGATAACATTTACTTTTAGATATCCATTTCTATATTTCTCTTGACAATTTTTTTATTTTCTAATGAAAATATTCTTTCGATATTTTTTCACTGAATTTATTACTACATTATGGTTGTCTAGATAAGCGTCAAAATGATTAGAAACAACCTTTAATTCTCTATCAATGAAGTATTGCGAATATTTTGAGTAACCGTTCCATCGTCCCCTGGATAAATAATTATACTAGCCAAGTCTAAAATTTAGTTAATTTCAGTCATTGTATCTTGTTCGCGATGTGTTATTTTTGAAAACGTAAAATTAGACCAAAGGTATAACGAACTCATTTTATTCGCGCGTCTTTTGTCTCTCGAGATTTTAACAGGAAAATTAAAATATAATTCCATCGTGATGTACAAATAATTACCACGGAAATACGGAGGGGTTCTGAGCGCCGTCAAAGGAATATAAACACCGTGAACGCGAGGGTTGTTTTGTTGCGTGCCGCAATTGCCTACCGGTCTTACGCGAGAGAAACGGTCGAAGCTCTTGGGTCCTTCGTCTGTTACACCCGAACAACGGACCGTAGCGAAAACACGCGGAATTTCTACAACGCCTCAACTAATACCCTCTTTAAGCTCGAGTGGTATAAAACGCTGTAATTAGCGCGAATCAACGGTGACCGGGTTGGAAGGCCTGTCTTTTTATCTCGGCACCCACACCCCTGTATCCTTTCTTCTTCTCGTTCTTTCTCACTGCCTATCCAATCTTTCTTTTTAGTCAGGATTTATACGCATTACCGAGCCATTCGTATTTAATCAGCAAATCTTCCTCCCAAATTTTCTTCTCACTCCTTTCGGCAAAATTTAGGTGTTTATTTAACGTGTTCTCTACTAATCTGATCACTCTTCGTAATATTAGGTTGTGAAATATGTACCTAAACTCGTCCTGTTCTTTATATATTACATCTTATATATATTAACCTTTTCACAACGGGCAACTTCGCCGTGGCACATCCGTTGACCGAGCAGCCGCCGCGCCAAAACAGTGCAAATGTTCTCATTGTTTTCTCCAGCTAATTCCTCGGCTAAACAAAATATGAATTCCTTTCTGGATATTTTCGATCTGGTGCGCTCTTTATATAATATCCACGTGTTTAACAAATCCAAATCGCTGACAAATCCAAAATATTGAAAAAGACTTGAAGGGGCCATCAGAAACTCCCTGCTTTCACACTATATTTGCGTGCCATTTGGTCAACGACGTCCACACCAAACTTTGTTTTATTGTAAAAAGCAATGGTTTCTGGAACACGTTTATAACTATCTTCTATTCGGTGCTTAGGAGGAGGACTTTTACGTTAGGCTTACTTTCATACACAGTAAGCGTGCAGTTTTCTTTATAAGCGTACAGATTTATATTGTGGCGGATCGGTATCAACAGGATGCTGACAGGTCGAGGCATCAACGCGGCGCAACACCTCCCGGGCGATCCGCTGGTACCAACCGCCAACACTAAAGGGCTACGACGACAACGAGTCTATCTAACTCGCTAGCGGTCGAATATACGAGCGATTGATACAAATAACGCACCTAGCGAGACTCCCTCTACGTCTAAGGCAGGGACTACCGAGCATAGCCTTACTGACGAGTCCACCGGTAGTCCCGGGACGAAACGCAAAACTCTCTTTTCATCCGCCACAATATAAATTTGAAGAAAACAAAGTCATCTTGTCCTTTTTCCCCTGAGCATAGAGTTTCATCTTTCGCCACATGAGGGAAACCATCCAAAATATATTTTGTTTGGACGTCAACTGCAAACCAAAACTTAATGCTAAATTTATGAAGCTTATTCGGCATATATTGCGTAAACCTGCATCGGGCTTTCGTTGGAAATAATTGTTCATCTATTAAGATATTTTCATATGACTTGTAACAAGCCTGGCTATTACTTATGAATCTGTTCTATATTTCGGATATCAGCGCAAATTTATCTGTTTTTAATCTTTCGGAGGCTTTCAATGATCTCGCTTCATATGCGCTTCATATAGAATTCTTAGAAAACTACGTAACTCATCAACTGTGATTGTCCGTTTTTTTTCAAAACTCCATACGTCTCGGTTTCAGTGTAATCTTTTATGTGTTCCATTATGTGTCTGTCAATTATCAATTCGAAAGCACTAGTTACACAACCCGACATAATATTTCTCTTAGCATAGCCAGTAAGCCCTGCGATATCCTTGAATATCATAAGAGCGGGCGTCCTACCCCTAGATCCGCCTGCTTTTAGTTTTATCCACTGTATCCCGTCAATTGCAATTTCAATTTCACCCGTTACATTTTGGGATGTACC
This sequence comes from Bombus huntii, assembly GCF_024542735.1. Taxonomy (NCBI): domain Eukaryota; kingdom Metazoa; phylum Arthropoda; class Insecta; order Hymenoptera; family Apidae; genus Bombus; species Bombus huntii. The sequence continues at coordinate 9,760,768 of NC_066240.1, forward strand.
TGGAATACTCGTCCTTTCGTCCTCGAAGTTAGAACTAGAAAAAATACGCATCCTTTTCTTGTTATGGCACACTTTCAAGAAGTTTTCCTCTTCACTATCCGAATGTCCTTCCGTCTCTCCACTTTCAGTGTATTCAGAACTTTCACTATCAACTTCGCTTTAGCCTAATTCATAGCGATCTTCTTCGAAGGTATCATCAGAACAATCTCCATTGATGTCGACAATTATGTTCAATATCTTATTATATCTCCTGGATTTATTCATAATTGCTAAACGTGAAGCCTAATATTGTTCCTTTCAGACTTAATTTGAATAAATCGATTTTTTAAAGAAAAATGCGTATTTTCGTATATCCGTCAATTTGACGGGTGCTCGTAGAGATAGATATATACGAAACGCCCGTAAACCTAGTGATAATAATATGATATAATATAATATAATCGTACGATACTAATCGCTTTTAATAATAGTATTGTGTGTGGTATTTTTCGAGACATGGTGTTATACATAGGTCAATATCGCAAATCTAGAACTGGTATCGCGATTCGCAATCGATTTTAATTGACAACACACTTTGGATTTTTAATCATTTTTTTGCGTGCGATAATGACCTTTCGTGTCAACATATTCTTCATTGTGAAAAGAGGACAACATATACATTTCCCTCTTGTTACACCATTTTATTGTTAATAAAAGGCTTAAGGATGTACAATACTCGTTCTATGTAGAATACGTGGCATCTTACGCAGAGCGACTGTAGTCGCCCGCAGTAGCGAAAGGTTATACTATATTCTATTTTTAGAATATTTTCAACTTTCCAGAACCTTCTATATCGTCCGTATTGAATTAGAAATTTCAGGCAAATTTTAGATTACCTAATGAGTCGTCACAATGGAAATACCTAACGGTACCTAATTATTGGCAAGAACATTTCACGAGACAAAACTTTAATAGTTAATAAAAGTTTGATCCTAAAGCAAGAAGCCAACGATAAGTCAAGAAGTCAACGAATGAAAATGCGTCCGCTTCACACATGAAAAGCGGATTTGCACGGATGTTTATTCCTGAATGTGACGGAGAGAAGATTCTTAGGTACAGGAGAGTTAAAACCAGGGCTAGGTGTTTACAACGGTTAAGAAATTGTTTACTACTTGAAAATCGTCCAGACTTACCATTTCGTTTTACAACGCAAGCAAGTAAAACGAAATAGCCGCATGACCGATGCAATATTTTCATTTTAATTGCGGGAACGATGGTAAATGTTCGACTTTTTGTCTTCACATAGTTGTCCCATGGTCGTCACCACCATAAATTTACAAGACATCTTATCGCTTTTTCTGCTTCCTGCCACAGTTGTACACTAATAGTTGTCCTTTCTCTTTTGCTTTGTTCTTCGCGTTAAGAGGTTGTATTTCGTGTTGACAGACCATCGATGAATGACAAGGGACATTTTATTTTTCTTTCTCCGACTTAGTTAAACTGTAAAGAGATATTTTTGTAAGTAATAGCATAGGACGATTTAACTATTATGTAGGAAACCTTAGTTACAGATACTTATAAATAACGGTATAATGGAATTATATTATATTGAGAGGTAATGGATTAAATTGTTTGTTCTCTGATTATCTTGTATTAGGGTATCTCCTTCATTTATTTTATTCAAAATTTATAGTTTAATTTTTGTTACAGGTGCGCGCAATATGCGTTAGTACATCGAAATTTTTATATATTTAATACTATTTTATATATTTAATACTTCGATTTTTTTTAAATTTAATACTTCGAAATTTTTATGTTTATCCGAAAATACCTTTATATTTATGTTCATAATGCTTAAATCATTTATTATAAATATTGAAATGTCTTAAGAATGACATATCAATAATACGTCTATTGACATAACACCTTCGTTCAATGGTCTAATATACCCGTTATTAAATATAAAAGATAAACAATATAAGGAATATTTCCATAAAAACTTAAGCAAACAACTCATCGGTAATAACTCGAAGATTAAAAATCCATTCAAATGCCCTTAGAATTTTTTCCATTCTTCAAAAACGCGTGTAATTCGCAGATTATTATCCATGACATGAATCGCGTAATTCTGGCTCTTTTATAGCGAACAGTAGCGAACGAATAGAACGACTTAACGGATAAAAGCGATAGGTTCTTCGGTCATCTGGCAGCGAAGCGTTTTCTTTCATCGTTGGAAGACGTTTCCCGAGACAGGCGGTGATACGACTCACGTTAAGATCCATAGGGCACACATCCGGGTATTTGTAGCACGCTGGTGTGCAACATGTAGGCACTTAGATCGTTCCTTTGTCCACCATTGTACGGACAAAACATACGTTTCTTCGAATGTCCATTGTCGCCGCCCATGCCCCCGGTTGGTTATGGACACTTTTCCACGCAGTCATTGTCAAGGCGACTCGTATAGCGGTGGGTGTGCTTTTTAACGGCAGATTTTTGACCCTCGCCCACCCCCTTCTCTTTCGTTTCTCGCCGGCGCTCGAGTTTTGTCTCGGGTGTCGTTGAAACTGATGATATTCCGCATCTTTTGTTGAACGTGTCGACCTGGCAGGTACATGCTCGGTGTCGTCGTTTTCAGACGCATCAGCGTGCATGCTGCCCCTTTTTACCATTTTCTTTCGTCGACACTACCGCGAATCGTAAATAGAACTCCTTTGTGTTCGATTTTTACAAGGGAAACTATACTTCCTCGACACAATTGCTGCTTAAGCGTTTTAGATACTCTATACTGTTCTAATTACTAAACCATATAAGGAAATTCGGACGAAGTGTACAAATTATTAGGAACTTTTCAAAAGCTTTATCTTCGCATGAATATACATTATACGATTGGCACAGGGAAATAAGCGTTAAATTATATTTCAAAGTATCATTTACCTGTAAGTTCGCCCTCCGCTTAAAAGATGTAAATTTGCGTGCAGCTTTCGGCTCGTAAATTTCCAGTCGCGTCGTGTTGCACGCGAAGGTTCGCGCCATGCCGATCTTCCGTCCAGCAAGTCTGTGATCCGATGGAATTGTCGAGCGGTCGCGAGTCCCATTAATCACCCTCTTCCGGAATTCGAAACGGCGCAATTTCAAGATTGATGGAACGTCTAACTCTTGAGCGCCGCCCAGTATCGAAAGAGCCAGGCCGCCATTGTGCGTGTAACGGTCGCGTAAAAAAGTCAAAAGAAATTTTCCCTATTTCATATTACCAGCTTTCTTTCTCTCCTATTCGTTCTATCTCTTTTACTCTCGCAGCATCGCGGAGGGGGAGCCGTGAACGAATTGTTTACAACGACGTCAGGTCCTACTCAGGCCGTATTGCTTTCCGTGGGATTGAAGTGCTCGTAAAACAAACCCCCCTTGAAATTAGAGCAGTCCTTGCGGCTCCATAGAGGCGCACACGTACGCGCGTACACGTTCTGCGTGCCCTTCCTCGCGCACGATACAATGTCTCCCCTCCTCCCCCTCCCCCTCCCCGCCGCCATCCGTGAAACTAACACTGTGCATTACCATCACAATGGCTAGATTAAAAAAGAAGAGGAGTGGATACGCACCCCTGATCCCTTCTAGGGGTAAAACGACGTGTCTGACACGTATGGGCGAACGATGGAAACAGAACGTTTTCAGAAGCGGTCGAACCTTTCAGCAGGGTGCACCGTGCCAATCCTTTCCTCTTTCAGGTGAACTGATTGCGCGCGTAATTCGCCCTTGTTACTAGCTACAACGCTACGAGAACGCTTATCTGTCTTCCTTCGTTTCTCTCGGTACTGCATCGATAGACTTTTGTAAGGAGTATCGATTGATAGCCCTTTGATTAGCTCGAGTCCTTTAAAATACAATCCGGTTAATATATTTGCTTTCGGTTATGGGTTCTTTACCCGACGGATCGAGGAATTGAAGAGAAATGTTAATAATTCTAGATGGATGTATAAAAGTTGGTAATTGACACGATAATTTAGATAGAGTACATTAATCCAGTCTACATTGATCATTTTCATGGTTGCAACGTAGGTAAAGGTAATGTTAACCTTTCTTTAGAAGTAGTTTAACAAAGGATAATTTTTTTTAATTCAGGAAAATTCAATCATGCGTTTTTTAGTTATTAGTATGTACGTTATTTAAACTCTGCTGCAAGGATTTCTATTTCTTAGACTCTGCTTCAATTGTAAAAGTTGTACTGTGTAGTCACTTTATGACCTGTTGCTGCCCTAACGTGTCTGGTATTTAGGGATTGGACCATCTCCTTCCTTGGAATAGCATTTGTTTTTGTTGAGGTTATTCGATGTGTAAACAGAGAAAACACGTGGATAAATTGTAAGGCAGAAAATATATTTAAATAGAAGTAATAAGTAAGAATACAATTTGAGCTTGTCCAGGTCCGCACGCCAACTGTGTTACCCAATAACTGAAAAACCCGAAGCCAACGTCGCCTGTCTACTGTTTATGGCCTGACTTCGTCGCAGTCTTTTGTCTACGCGCTGTCAATGGCTTCAATGCTTGAGAAAACTAAAAAGACCAGATGTAGAGTTTTCTTAGAGGTGGTAACCACTTCAACAGTTTTGCCAAGTATACTCGCCTATTCCTGGTTTCTTGCAAACTGTCCTCAAGTTTTAACGCCACTCGATTGCAGTTAAGTTGTGCTTCGTGACAGTTGAGTGAAACATATTTCTTTTAGAACGTAATAGCCTTATTATATCCTGTGAAATATCTTTCCAAATACTTACTAACTTACCTCGTAAGTGCTCATCCGAATACGGGCGACGCGGCAGTCAACGTATTAAGAATACGATGTCAACCAGCTAAGCTACCTTTGTACAGAGTGGCAAACAAGTGGAAATCGATGTGTTGGATTGGGTATCTTAATCCCCTGATGGAAATTCAGTTGAGAATGTATGGTCCGTAATGTAGTTTATCTTATTCGAGAAATATAGAGATATATCGCTAATGATGAAGATCGGTAATATTTATTGTTAGATGTATTTGTAGCGGCGCAGGAGTCAAAGGACCACGCGAATCGAGAGCGACTTATGTTGTTGTTTTGCCTCGGGATACAGCCTTACGTAACACGCTTAATATGCTTCAGTAGAACATGATTAAGTAAACGTTTCTTGTATCAAGTATACTCGCCTATCTCTGGCATTTTACGAATTGTCCTTAAGATTTGTGGCGGCACTCGACAGTAAGCATAGTTACGCCTTACGGTTAGCGCCTTAGGTTACGAATGTTCGGGAACTCGGGTTCAAATCCCGGCGACTGTAGTCCGATCTTTCTTCGAAAAATGAGAAGAAAAGCAGCAGTACCCCAGCAGCGACATCTACACCAGCAGCAGAACCCATCTCGGCCTCTACACCAGCAGGTAGCATTATCACCATAACAATCACAACTGCTATCTCCACCTCAGATTCGATTGGACTCGATTGCATTAAGTTGCACTTTGAGACAGCCGGGTAAAAGTTCGCGTGAGCGATCTCTCGAACTGCTACATTCGTATAGATACGATGTTTCGTTTAACGAGATTTCGTTCAGATTGAACAAATTGAATTAAAATTATAGACTTGCTCCAAACAAATTTTTTATTGTCTCGAATCGTTGAACGATAAGTAGATAATCGAATGATAGGAGTAACCATTTTGGTCAATAGTAAAAATACGTGTGCATTATTTTTAAGAGCATGTCATAGAAGGTAGCTTGAATATATTATGTCCACAAATCGGATCTAACCTTTTCCACTAGCCGCTTTTCCAACCACGAACAATAAAGAATAGACATGATAATTTGAAGTAAAAGAATTTGTTCGACGAATCTTCAATCTTTTATCCCCTCGAAAATACTCTGAAACTAATTCCAAGTGCGATTCGACGAATTCTGAGGTCGAGGAAGGAAACATGGTTCGATCAATTTGTTCAGAAATGTTGTGACTGCCCGGGACCGTTTTATTTAGGGGAAACGACGAGAGAGAAACGCTTGAATGCCGGGCAGGTTGACCCCACAGTCAACAGTTAACGATTTTCAATGGCGATTGGATGTCAGCATCACTCTCCGCCAATCAGAGAGTGATGCTGACATCCGGACAAACGGACAATGGGAAAGCGCTAAATGCTCACGGTGCGCGTTCAATCCGGTGAATACGAGCGGCGTCTATTGGGGGTTCCACCCCGCTATTACAGTCAATGACGGAACATACGAAACACTATTCATCCGTCGCGTTTGTTCCTTACACAGATCGTGTAAGTATAGTGTAGCCCGGCTGGATGGAGCTCACGGTTTTGCCATGGGGATGCGAATGACGCCTGTCTATGAACTGGAGTAATATTTAATAGCTAAAATAAATATCGATAACAATGCAATGGAGAAAAATAAAAATCGACGAACCTTAAGCTTCGTCTTCTAGTTTTCATCACTACTCAACGTAGTGAGACGTTAAATGTAAATCTCGTCTGAGAAATTCTATTGCGGATTTATTATATCTACATCAATGATTAAAACAAAGAAATTTACACATTCTCCGATGTCCTCATAGTAAAATTATTAATAAAACTATTTGATCTTACTCTCATAAAAAATTCATTAAAAAATTAAACGAACAGAACGTCCATCAGAAGTTTAATTACCAAAATCAGAGAATTCAAGCGTTCTCAAAAACGTTGTGAATCTCGTTTCCAGTTGTCGCAAAGCTGGCGCTAGGTCCTTCAAGTGAAATCTCCCGGAAATCCCCAAGCAGAGGCAGGAAAGGATTCCTGGGAGATCGCGGTCGCCGCTCGAAATTGTCGTGGTCCTGGGCCAGGGAATCAGCACTGCGTGAAATTCAATTATGTCATTCATTGCTCCTGCTGGCTTTCGTTTCCCCGTCCGTGACCCTAAAAAACCCTCGATGATCCCCATCCATCGGTTCGTCGGATCATCCGCAGATGCGTAACACACGAATGCTCTCGCGTCGACGTCCTTGCGGTTCATCGTCGATCGTTTCACGAACGCGTATCACCTTTCACAAGGTCACCACGATCACTGTCTCCCCGAATTAGTCCAATCTTCCCTCCGTTCCGCTCCTGCTCACCCATTCTACGACGTTTCGAGTGTCTCTGTTCGCTTCGTCGTAGTTGCCTCCTACCACTAACACGATCGTTTGATTCGAGAAGAGGCGATCCTTGCACGCGCCGCTGCGTCGTAGCGACGTCAAAGAACCCGGTGTACCGTCTGTCTCTTCTTTAGAGAATTTGTTTGATTCCTTAGACCTTAGGCAGAAGGAGCATCCTCGTACGCGACGTTTAATTGACCGATTTTACGGATTATTTCGTCGATGGTGAAGTTAAAAGGTAATGGGATGACTACCGGTTCGATTTGAGTTGGTATTGTGGAGAAGCGTGTGTTGAGAATGGCAGCCTGATTTGGAATAGTTCTTGAATTGAGGGATAGTTTTCTAGTTAGTATTTAAGATTTTATAGGAAAAACTCGTTGTTACAGCGATATAAAAATGGAAAGGTAAGGTATCGAAGTTACGTCTATGATTTGAAGTTTTGCTTAAAAATGTACAATTTATGATTTGCAGCTTTAGGTACACACATACTCTGATGAAGATTGAAAGGTGATAAGATAGCTGCTAGTTCGATTTCTGTTGGAATTGTAGACAAACATGTCGTGGAGAATGGCAGAATTCTGACTTCCATTCTTAGCTATAGATTCTGGTGGATAGAGGAATGATAATACCATGAACGTTTGAATCTTGTCAGAGGAAATTCATTGATAGAACAAAGCGAATGAAAGGAACATCGAGGCTATGTTTATGATTTGAAGTTTTAATTAAAGATACAGTATTACAGTATTCAATGTACGATATTCCCTTGGGTAGTGTATTTGACTTTTTCTAAAACGGTTTACTTGGTGGATTAAGCGTGAACGACAAGGAGGGAAGTCATTGGTAAAACTCTTCGAAAGAGCGAATGGATTGGCAATTAGTCGAAGTGAGTTTGTTTTCCCACGCAATCAGAGACCACGAGGAAGTGTTACTCGTAACGGTACACCATTGATCGCAACAGTATCTGTGAATGGATGACTATTGTGCCATGAATGGACGATAGTTCCGCTTGGGAAGTAGGTGGGTCTGGCCTTGGCGGGTCTGTTGTTCGGCCGTGCGACAGATTCGCACGCTATAATTTGTCACCCTGCTCAACTACCTGATTCTTTCTAAAAGTTCAGTACAATCGACGACAGTTCCCTCCTAATAACAGTAATTTTCTTGAAACTGATCCAGTCGTGTTAATTAGTAACGTTTTAACATATCCCGTTACGTTTCATTTCGATTATAAATCGTGTTGAAAAGTGTAATTTATCATTATAATGCGCGCATAAGTAGGTATATCTGTACTTTGTCTTTCATGTACTGGTATAATAAAATTAAGAAATTAGTAAAAAGTGGAGTTGATCAGCGTAGTTCCGAGACGTTCGTCTTATGCCACGTTTGTACACGTTGTACACATTAAGTGATTAAAAGGATTCTTACATTATTTAGCTTTTGATCAAAGTAGTTTGCTCCATCGATTCTTGCTATTTGTCGCGTTAAAAACACAGATTTTCAATTTTCTACTCGATCGTAAAAGAGTAACGAACGAAGAAATGTTACGTAACAAGGACGTATCAAGCAACGTCCCCGAAATCAAAACGGTTCTCCAGCGGTCCTTTTCCCCGTGTACGGGGCGTGACGCGATAGACGTCGGCGTCCCGAAATTATGGGGCCATTATCGATACCCTTCCCCGTTACTGCCAGCCTTTTCCTTCCACTTCCCTTTCGATGTAAGGCGCTGCGTGCAGCACCGCGGCGAAGGGTAATTATTCCCTGAGCCGCGACAACCAAGGAAACACATGTTCCGCCGGTGCGAAACCCACCACCACGTGGACCGGCGATATAATAAATCCGGACCCTCGTTGTAACGCAATTTCGTCTCATTGTGCCCGCGTGGCCCGGTTATGAAACTCAATTCTCATTGTGAATTTCGGTTCCGCCGCAGACCCCCTCGTTTTTGGCCTTTCGAGTTTCCAAAGGTAACCCATTGGCTTCGCTGGAACGTAGGAAAAAGGAACGCCAAAGGAAAGAGGGAAAAGAGAAAAAAAAGCAAAGAAGAACCAGAAGGGAAAAGAGGGATGAAACCAGTTTCTCGGTGGTATCTCTGGTAGGAGCGCCCTGGCTTCTCTATCGTAATCTCCATCCCTCTCGAGCTTATCGTTTTCACCCTTTAGCCTGTCTCTCTCGTTTTCTCAGGGAGAACGCATCACTTTGTTTCGGTGAATATAACGTGGAGCACCGCAACTTCGGACCCCAACGACAGGGCTTCTGGCCATGAATATTCCTCGGTTGCAGAGCACGAGGACATCTCGGGGTGACCAGGGACAGAGGGCTATGAATGTCATTCGCAAACGTTAATCGACGAAATACAAAACCCATTAGACGCCACCGAGGCCCGACCACGGTTTAAGTGAAGCTCACGCCCATGTCATTTTCGCTATTGTCCAGGTTGCACAATTAGAGGCGACTTGACTTCACGCTTTCCACTGATTGGTACCCATTGTCGGAGACAGAGGATCGTAGCCTGAACAACCTGGATGATCGTCGATCTTGCGATAAAGTCACCACAATGTATTTCCGTGTCTTTTTTGCTTTCTTCTCTTAGGGGCAACTCGCTCTCTTTAATTCTGTGGCTAGTTTTTATGTTTATGCAAAAATTAAATATCATTCACGATTCTATGGTTACTGTAAATGGAATTTTATTCGTAGATTCTTTTAGCGCACAATGACTTGTCACTCAACCAGTTATTTAAAGTTAGAATTGATATATAATCTTACCACCTCTCTACTTGTTAATATCTAAAAATAGGAATTAATTTCTATTTTTTTAATATGCCGTAGAATCAAACAAAGCCACGTTGATCGATAAAGGTAGTATTTCTACTAAATAGGACATAATTCCCGTTGAATTTATATTTAATGTTTCCATATTTAATATTACTCTACTAGTAAGTATTACTCAAACGTGAATAGATGGACTCCTTGCTACTCCTGTAACAATTCTCCCCACCTCTCCGATTATATCAACTGACATATCCTACCATATGTCATGATGTACATGACACGCCAGCAATTGATCTAACCACGCTACAAATTTAATAAAATCTTAAATCGCTACGAATTAATATTACTTTCATAATTCCACGTCGTTTGCGGTATTACGTAATCACATGGTGTAGGGGAAGTGGCAGCATGTCATATTGTCTGCCGACACCTCGGAGACGGTTCAACAAAACGGTCTCGCGCGCCGTGAAACTTTTATTCCGGCGAAATGGATGATGGCCGTGGAGCTTCGCACCGGGTGGCTCGCCCCTGTACCGCTGCTGCTGCTGCTGCTGTTCGCCGCTGAAAAGATCCTATCTAACACGAGGTGGGCGTATGATGCTTCCCGACAGAACAGGCTCTATCTCCCTAAGAGAGGAAGAAAGAGAAAGGTGCACGGAAGGAGCTTTTACCGAATACAAATATGTATATGCCACCTGTGTGAAATAAGGGCTTCGAGAGGCCCCTCTTCGAGAGCTAGATCAAGGAACGAATGGTGTCTCCGAGTTGAGCAATAGATACGACGTAAAACTCGTTTGAAATAGTAGGTATTCTCTTGTTGCTGCATGCTAGGTTCACAGTTTCGTGATTTGTCGAGAAGACGGAGGCGGCTAGGTAGTTTGAAACGTTTATAATTTACAATAATATTCAACATTGTGCCTTTATACCGATCTTCCTCGCTTGCTTTAAGGAACTAGATTTCCAAGCGTTTGTTCTGTTTAAATTATCTATTTAAGCGGTTCTATATCACATTTACGAAGGAAAGATGGATTACAGAAAAAAATAGATATTAAAGGAATTACACAGAATCTGGACAATGATAATGACACAAATATATGTAAATATAGTTGCTGAAAGGATCGTACAAATTCCGAATTTGCGACATTTATCTTCGTATCTTTTATCCATCTACTGCATCTACTTTTCTGCATCTACTTTTACTGAAAAAGGTCAAGGAAGAGGCTGGCAAAGATTTTAAAGCACATTTAAATCAACATCGGGACATTCTTACGTCTTCCAACGCGAGATAGTTAAATGACGCGAAGGTATATACGCAAACGTTTGATTTCCTCGTCCAGTGAGGCGCTTCCTCGGCTAAAACGAAGGTGTGTCCTTGGCGGTGAATCGCTCACCACCGGTCATTTTAGCATTTTAAAAGCATTCCAGAGGCTGTTGATTTTTTCGCGAGCCGTTCTTCGATCGGTCGATGGAAATCTAGTGGCGCGGTCCCAACGCGAGCCCCTTATCCTACGATCTCGAGAGATGTCTAAAGTGCAACTCTCGCGCCTACTATTTCGACGATGAAACAGATTTAATAATAAAAGGGGACGTGGGGCGATCGATTTCGCGCCCACACTCGATGATCTGCCGCTCGATGAAAGTCCCTTCGATGCACCACAATTCCATCCTTCTGTCATTTTTATTTTTCTCTTCTCCCCCTGTAAGGAAGACCGCACGGAAAATGGCTGGCGCGTAATGTTAAAATAAATTCTGCCAAAAATCATGTCTGATTTCCATACAAAGAGTTCTGTGATCCTTTATGACCGGGACTTGTATTTTCTCGTTAGATCCTGCACGCTGTTTCTGATATTGAAATTGTTTATGGTTTGATGCCGTGTCGCTAAACAGTTTGCGGTTGTGTTCTTTATATTTTTACTGAATTTCTACTTGGCAAGCTGAAGAATTCATCCCTTGCGAGATGTTTGATTTTTCTTGCGATTAGAAAGACACGGTCGACTCGGAAAACGAGAACACGGCGATAATTAATTCCTTTATCAATTTTTATATATCCCTCGATACACATAACTATCTACTATTCTCCATCAAACCCTTTCTACGGTATCATTGCATTGGGAAAGAATTCGATTTAAAATTTTTACCGTGCACGATCATTCTTCCTTCCTCGATATGTCAAAAATTTCCACCGAAAAGCTCGAGATCAATCGCCCGTAATCAAAGCACCGTGTAGCCGCGACATTTTTAAAGATCGACCCATAAAGAAAATACTGGTCTGTGGTGCTATTTAATTTGCAAATTTCACCGGGGACGCGGCAATAATTAATCCCTTTCCCTTTCACCCGCGCCCGTGTGCTCGTGCACAGCTTTTCCCTTTATTATTGCGCGCTGAAAGTACGACGAGTAGAGCGCGGCTCGAGCCGGCATTCGTGTGCACGTGTGCGCACCTGAAATGCATCTAACTAGACGCGTTGCACCGTGGTGCATACAAGAAGGAGGGGTGCACCTACTTGTTCCGCGGCGGCGGTGCATGAGGTACACGCTCTCTCGCGGTATAATATATAATGAACATATCAGATGGCCGCCAGCGATGTCTGGGATTACATATTTGGATCCTATGTTAATGCCGAGTCGCGCTGCTATACATCACGGTGCTGTTATTGTGATTCAAAGATTGAATGGTTAAGGTACGAAGCCACGATTCTACGAGGCAACGCTACACGGCCAAGCAGTACGAGAGAGACGGAGAGAGAGAGTGAGAGAGAGAGAGAGAGAGAGAGAGACAGAACAGAACAGAAGGGCAAAGGGAGGAGGCGAGAGAAAGGGAGAGAATGAGGGAACGGATCGATGCGCTCTCGCACTTGGAGATAATATTGCAAAATGCAGCCGCAGGATGCGACATCACGTCGGGATGAACCGATAGAATCGCGAGCCGATAGCCGACGTTTGAGATCGGGAATTTTCTAAAATTTCGTTTTGCTCCCCACCGTGTCGGAAATCAGTGCATCTACTCGGATCAAATCGGTCGCGAGCTCGCATCTATACAGTCAGATAGAAATTGAAGGGAAATTTATCTTTACTATCCGTGTAACATAAGGTAGCAACGATGGTATTGAGGTCTGTTCGTCCGACGATGGATCAGATGGTTGGTACATACTGTATCACTTGATTGCTTTCGACGTGGGACTTGTGTTTTTACGGTCTGATAATAGAAGTCCATTGGTATTTAACTTCTTAGCCGAGTCATGAGATTCTTCTACGATCATGGAATTACAAAACTGATGAAGACAAATTAATTCTGGTTAGATCAGTTAGATATAATGAAATATAATTCAGAAATGAAATAGCGTAACATGTACGATCTTGTCTACCTAGATGAACAGGTTCAGAGAAATAGCAATGGTACCAAAACCGTGATCTTCTAAGTAACAAAAAAACAGGCAACATGATCTCGTTGGACGACCTAATGCCTATCAAACTTTCGATTTCATCTTGACTAATGGAACATTCGAGTCTTGATTTCAATCTGAACTCTACCAACGATCAACCCAGGGTTTTATGTACCCGTACTCGAATGCCTGAATAAAGATACTCGTCTCAAATAATAATCGGAAACAAAATCGTAGCACAGAGATACGCTCATTTGTTACACCTTACTGATGGTCCACGAAGAATCTCTGCCGCGAAAACTGGTTACCATACCTGTGTAACTGTCTTCAGGCCTGTCGAGGCTTCTTTCGATTATTCTCTTCGTCGTGCATATACACGCGAACGCTGACATTTCTCGTGTGCGAGCATATATCAATCGTGTTTGACAAGAAAGGAGAAGCACACACCGTCACGAACGATGCGTTCACGTTCTAATGTTCATTAATTGTCCGTGCAGACAACGTAATTATTTTGTCAATCACCCACGAGGAAAAATGATGATCGGGACTCTGTGTCAATTGTCTTCTCGTTATTCTCGCTTGCACAACGGCCACGCCGACCCAGTGGTAGTCCTCGATCACCGTTCTTTATATTCGCACGGCTTATTAGTCGGGTCACGCGGGGTCGTATCCATCAAACACCATCAGCTTCTATTGTTTCGTTTCACCTGTGAAACGCGATAGACTTCATTCATTTTTTTTTCCGTGCAATCCCCGTCACGCGTTCCTGTATAGACGACTGGTTCGTGCTTCGTCCTGCTCGATGAAGTTTTCATTAGAAATAGTTTCAAGTATACTAATTGATAACTTGGATCTGATTGTTTGATAAAATTTGTTATCCTAAGCTATGGTATTCCTATGATTTTTTGAGGTAAATACTTTTCTAACTACTTGCATAATACTGTCCTTATAACAGTATGCTGAATGTGCTTTGTGTGTGAATTTATTTGGACTCGACGTTAAACGAAGCTTGCTTTCATTTCACGAAAACAATGGTTGATTTATCTGCACCTGTGATATCTAATCCTGCTTTTTGTTTGTTGGACTTTATTTTTTATTGTGATCTGTAGTACTTGTACGACTGTCTACGATGATTATTTCTTACTCCACTTCATAATACCGTCCTCGTCCTTTCGCTGTATTCATCTCGATCACTCCTCCCGTTAACGTTAGTCTTCCAAATATAATCGCAAGTAATCGACGAGTTATCCAAATAAAAATCAATTCCTTCCAGAAAAACAGTGTCTATTCACTCAGAGAGAAGCTTCGATAATAATATACAGACGATGTACAACGCGAGACGCGCGGTCAACATGTTCATTCGGCGAAAATAAAATTAATGATCCTCTCGTCAGTCTTTGAGCAAGAGGAGGCGAAGGGACGAAAACTCTCGACTGGTCAATTCCGCGGCGGGGAATCGGTGGCGTATCCCGGCAGCCGATTTTTCGTAGCCACGTCGAAAAAGAGAATTCAATTACTCGTCGAATCGGTTGGTCGTAACAGAAATGACGTGCCATTCGGCACAAAGGCTCACCTGCCAAGGTGCATAATACTGGAACAATCCCGTGGGCGTCCGGCCGAGTAATGCTCGCTGCCGTTGTTGTTGTTGCTCTTTTTTCTCGTTTCTTCCTCGGAGGCTGGCCGCCGGTCGCTTTTCTTTTTCTCGGCTCGGCCGCAGCTCGCTCGGCCCACCCGTGGCGAGTCGATCACCGTGTAGCTCGTTCGCCCGACGATTTCGTTGCATTTCTAAGCGACTTCGTTGCCCCAGCCCCGGGACAACCACGCTTTCCATCGCGAGTAATCGCCTCGCGAACCAGCACGAGCTAGCGTAGAGGTGGTAAGGTTGGATCGATGGTTTAGCAACCCGCCGAGAGGTTTTCTATAACAGATCTCTAGTTTCCTGGTTCCTTTTAATTTAACATTCCTATAGATCTCTAGGATGTGAAAAGATTTTTTCGTTATTTGGTTCCAGTTTATTTGATATCGATTAGTTTCCTAGTTCCCTAAGCCTTCTCACTCATTCAATTCTGGCTCTGTAATTTAGCGATTTCATTATCTCTGAGATCTACGATTTAACTTGATAACTTCACGATTAGCTTAACTTCTCGTTCTAGGTCTTTCTGGACTCATCGTCATAATTGGTATTTTTATCTTTTCTCACTGAGCCCAAAGTAGTATAGTTTCTCATTCTTTCGTTATTCCATTAAAGACTAACATGCTGTACAAAGCACAAGATTTAATTTGAAGCTTAAGTGACTCATATATATAACTCTACTTTACTATATTGCAGCAGTTGAATTTTCTTATTCATAGTTTATCGAACATGCTAAAAAGAAGCAAAGAAAATTACACAGGCGGGTAAGTAGCCAGCCGATCTGCATCCGTAGCACGCAAACGATTAACATTTAACGAATATATCTTTTCGAGGCCCCCGCATCCAACACTGGCCAGACAATGGTAACGAAATGTCGGACAAAAGGCGTCGGCGGACAATACAGTCCGGTCGACGGTGAATCGATGTAATTTCGAACGTATCGGCAGGAAGTGACTGCGCGCAAATCATTCCGAAAACAAAAATATAGTCCGCGTTCTACACGCAGCCAGTGCCAGAAGAAAAAACAGCCGGTGCTTCTGGCTTCTCTTTTAATTCACACATTGTGGGCCACGTTTGCCCATTACAAAGACGTTCCCACGAGCGGCCAATGAGTTGGCAGATATAACAAAAACATTGGCTCCGACACTATGCTCCTTTCGTTCTTTCCTTTCTTTAATCTCGGCCTTCACCGAATACTCTCGGCCTCCGAATTTACGCTTATTGATGTCGGTAGCGTTGTTGCTTTTCTAGCTTTAGAAAGCGAAATAACCGCGTTGCCTCGATATCGAATAGAATCAACGAGTTGAAATGGTAAATGATGTAAGTGGCCGAAGCGGAGATTTCCAACAGGAAAGAAAGGTATTTCGTTAATTTCGATACTTTCGTCATTTATCATAATTTGAACGCTATAGACTTTGAACGTGTATCAGTTTTACAGATTTTCACATTTTTAATAGATTCTCCAGAATAATAAATACTCGTGATTACGTTATTTTATTACAGTATACCGTGTTAAATTTACATTCATAAAATTCTACTAATCGTTTTTTATTTTCTATTTTTCTTTTTCTTCACTTATATCGTTTATCATTTCAACTTCGTAATTCGCATGATCCAATCTTTTACAATGTTTCTAGACATTTTTTTTTATTATATATTTGATGGATTATTCTGCAATTGCTATTAAATGTTTCAACACAGGATAAGAGAAGATAACGAATTCATTCTTGAATCTTTTAGTTTGAATACTTAAGATTGATTTCGTTCGATATCGTTGATTGAAAAACGATGCGGAAGGAAGCGATTATTCACCTTTAGTAGAACTGTGCCGGCAACAGGGACGTCCGGTAATCGATTTCAATCGAAAACGCTGCAACGACGCGGTTTTGTCTCTAGTGTCCCGTGAACAATCGCACGGCCTCGACCCACCTCATCCGTTCGGTTTTATTAGGTGTGGAATTCCGCGAGCACGAGCCACAACGAACCGTTCCCTCGCCGATCTTCACAATTTCTACGTTTACCAGAATCAACTGCATCGTTTAACCAATCTAGAATCATTACGATGCTTTACATACTACGTATACTTATTCTTATATCGCGTAATACAGTTAAAAGAATAGAAACGATGAATTATATACATTTAACTTTATTTAAGATATCTTGGATTTTAATTAATCATGGTTTTAACTAGTCTGTTCAATTATTTTCTTAAACCATTCAATGTAATTTTATAATTTTTATAATTTTAATACTGGCACTACTAGTGAAATTATGCCACAGAGAAAGTATAATATCTACACTTTCAACAAACACTAACTTGATCTTTAGTTACGAATACGCATTTCTTGGGCGAGTCTCTTTTTTACTCGGTAAATTGTAACACAATTTAATTTACGCGCACAAAGAATATATTTTCCTAGAAGTTTAAAAAGTAACAAGCGCACACAGTAACTTATTCGGCGATGTTGAAAGGCGCCAGTGCTGTATGAGATAAGGATAAAAATACATTACGTTGTGCTAATCATCATATATTTTCTTTTATACCGGCAAATTTTATTTACGCGATTTTCATTCACGTAAAACGAATCCACGTGGAAACTCCGCGTAAATTAAGTGGCGGGTGTACACTGTTCCTGATAAAAAGGCAAAATCCTAATTAATCACATTTGCCTTTTCTACTCACTGAATCCACAAATAAAAAGTCGATCGCGCAACAAGCGATTCGTACGATCAAAAACGTCACCTGCACACCGATCACATCATATGTCGTGGCAAAGTATCGCGCCCTTTCACTTTTGTCCGCTTCCAAAATGCTACATAATCTCGGCCATTGGTAGGAGTCAAAATAACGTTTTTGAACCGCGGTCACGTTTTTAAGCCGAGTCGACCACCGGTCGAATAGAATGAAAGATAGCCGCGCGCCTACTATTCTGGGAAAGCCGAGGAATTCGGCCCGTTCCGAGAATCTTTATGGGACCCCATACCGTAGGGCCCATGGGGCGCTAGCATTGTTCGATGGTGCCAAACAGTCTGGTCAGGCGGACTTTCGCCGCGTGTGCACCGGCTCGCCTCCGCTCCTGCATCGTTTCCAGCCTCACGGTGAATGATTTCACTGTTTCCGGAATTTTAAATTGACCGTATTATTTCGTTATTTATGGAGATTAACGCTTGGTCACTTTTATCATTTTTACACGGGAATGTATTGTTCGAGAACGCGGGTAATTTATTTTTTTTAGACGTAGGAGTGAGGAATATGGTTATATATTCTCGTCGAAATCAGAAAGCTGTGATTTACGGACCCCGCTCCTACTAAAATTAAATGGCGAAGACTTCTTCGAGATTGCGAAGGTTGAAAGCGAAATTTCGCGTTCTTCTGAATTTCTATCAATATTATCAAATTCTATTAAAATATAATAGTTAAGAAACGTAAGTGGCTATCAAATATTGAAAGGAGATATTAATCCTGATAATCAACTTAATTTTCAACGACGATCCATTTTCATTGTAAAATCATCATCGTTGAAACTTTCCAAAATCGCTATAATATTCTAAAGTAATTCGATTTACGATCTTCTTTGTTTTTTATTATAAAAATGTTTGCCAAAGTAGATTGCCAAAATAACCATAACTCGCCAAAAGAATTTAATTTCCAATTTTTTCAATTCATACTTTATAATTTTCCAAAGTGATCGTAATTCTTCAAAATAAGTTTCCGAGTTTCTCAATTTATCGATGACATTGCGTTCGTCGTCGAGCAATTCCTATGCTCCGAATCTTCGAATTTCAAGTTTCAACACTAGAGCTTCCGTCTTTACGAAACTCATGCACGTGTTTCCTCGAGGAAATAACTCGCTCTCTTTTCTTCGGCGAGTGTTTCCTATCACGTGTGTGCGTGGGTATCGTGAATCACGTGTCACAGTCGATCTCGAATCCATTCGTCGTTTCTAACAATAGCACGATGCTAGTTGATGTTCACTACATAAACGGTGACTGGTCTCTTCGAAGAACGCTAATATGACTCGGTTTCATCGTCGTTTGCTATTCTTCGTTGCACGGTGTCTTCGTTCAAAACGGGCTGCTCGTAAATTTCGATGGAAACCCAGAAGAATGGGGGAGGCTTCCAAGAAGCGCAATTTCGTATAAACACCCGTTATTTACGAGCAATCTTCTTATATTTCTTTCTTCTCGCACGTCGCATCGAAGACACGCTGGATGGAAAGGTGGACTGAAAGACCGGCTAATTTGCGTCCCATCTTCTCACGTTTGTGGTCTCGTTAGATTGAACTGCGGTTATGGAAAGTTGGACAATTTTCACACGTAGATCGCTGTTTAAAGGTAAAACTAAAATTTGATTTATGATATTATCAGAGACGCAAAATGAAACGACACTGTATGATAAAACTATAGAATTGGAGAAATCTTTAATCGTATAAATGTTCCAACGATTGCTTTGCTTTGAATATTTTATACTTACATTACTGCACATTAATTTATATATTTATATACATTTAAAATTTTAATAAATACACAAACATTCGCGATGTAAGTGTATATGGCCGACAAGTATTTGAAAGACTGTTATTTAAAAATTCGTCTTCCATTTAGTACAGTTGAAATATTATAATTAATATGAGAAGTAAGGGTTGGAGGAACAATCTACGAGTTGTAAAATATTGCTAATTCAATTCATATTAAATCATTCTTTATTCTAATATCATACTACGTATCTAGTCACAAGATGCAGCAGAAATATTCCTTCTCATTGTCGCGTACTTTCGCCATTGTTTCTTGAACGTGACCAACAGCCCCATAACACGAACGTCGAAACAGAAAAGGTCGATCGACTTGGGATTAAAACCGGGCACAGAAAAATGTTATTAAGATCTTGATCTGAGACGCGAATAGAGTAGAACAAACTCGACTCCTCGTACAATGGCCGAGTTCCTCGGAGAGCCAGGACCGTACAAATGGACAAAGCTGTTCTCGATTTCTATTAACCGAGCCGGAGCGCCTGCTACCACTCGACTTCTCGATCTTACGTTCCTCCTCTCTCCCTCCTCCTCGCCGAATAATGAAATAACGTGCAATATGCTCGATTTCACAGAGCCTTCTCGCGAGTCATTAACGTATTCGGCGCCCTTCTATTTAAATGATATAACAATACCCTTATTTACCGGGACAATGGAGCATACACGTGAAATTTGGCCAGTGAGAAAGGAATAAAGGAAAAGAGCTTCAACGATACTGATCTTTTCGCAGACCTCTTTCATTTTATTCTCACTACCATAGTAATCAGTGACGAAAGAATCGTAAGAAATAGGTGGTATGATTCGTAGTTTGATAAAATCGTTCTTGAAATTATTCGCTCGTTATTGGAACCCGGTTGACGAATAGAAGCGACGATAAAGCCATTGTAGCTTCACTAGCATCGACTCTACCAGTGTCGGATGAAAGCCTGCTAATTGCATAATGTAGGTCTCGCGAACAAAGTTCACTTTGTACCTTTCAACACCTCAAAACGCTGACTCCTTGACAATCAATATTTCTAAATCTGTGAACAAAACTCATCTCACGGATCTTGTTAACGTTAGACCAACTTCGGTTTCGAAGGAAGGAGACAGGATGCAGATTAATTATTTACCACGAAATTCTATTAACAATTTTGCGTATTTGTAGTATCTATTATATAAAACTTATAACTCACTTTTATATATTGGAAGCTTCGATTTTATGGCTCATCGTTGTACTGCTGACGATGATAAAAATTGATTTCAACAAAGTGACGCGAATACCTACGTAACGCGCATGACCCTAGCTGTGCCTAGATCGGTTGGTCATCCTACTTAAGCTTTTGTCAAAAATCGTAAACTTTAGTTACTCGGATTTTACAGTCTCGTTATGTATGTGCACATCGTTTCCATCTGTCATACGTGTATTGTACGCGTTATATATGTAAAGGGGTTTAATCAACTTGCTTCCAACCAACCAACAACCGCCCCCTCGTGTCGGAGCTCACGAAGCTACGTACAACGAAAGGAATAAAAAAAGATCGTAGATGGAACAGCGAGTCTTATCGGGAATCGAAGCGATCGAGCCGAGGATAATTCGCACGGCTGAACAAAAGCTCGCGATATTCGAGCGTGGCATAGGTGAGCGTAATTATATCCTTTGAAATCGGGTACAATGGATCCGGGGGCAGTCATTGAAAGTCGAGTACCTGTGCCTCTTGTGAAGTTCCACCGGTGCGGCCGCTTCTGTGTAAGGCGGCTTCAGGCCAGCCAGCCAGGAAAATAGAGACAGAACGAAACAGACGGGGGTGAAAAAGGGGGTAAGAGAGGGCGCGTTTAATGCGTAATTAAATTCTGTTCGACACGGGTTCGCGTAGAATCGAGGATCTTCGTTTTGTTTCCTTCGCGATCGCGACGTATCGTCGCGCGCGTGTACGCGCCAAGTGTTACTTCTCGTTTTTTGGCGAATGATCGCCGGCTCTTTGGTGAAAAATAGACGGAACAGGGGATGGAACGTAGATCGATCCGGCATCAAGTGAAGTTTTCACGAGCGAACGACCATTCTCGCCTGTCTTCGCTCCGATCGTTCGAGTTTTAATTAAAAGCGTGACTTCAAAATTTTTAATTAACATCACGGCAAGAAACGCGCCCCTGTAGAATCAGATTTTTATAGACGTTTATTTGGCAAGTCGAAAATTGCTTTACCTTCGCGCCAGAATAGCGATGCAAATTGTTGGACTGATTCTTGTGATTAATTAAATTCTACTCGCGCATTACTGTGGTAGTTTATGGTTAAAGGATAATTTTATTGTATCGTCGAGATAGGCAGTTTTTAAAGATAAAAATTCGAGATCAAATATGGTAGATACTTATAATAAATCTTAAAGTTAAGATAAATAATCTGTGGAAGACACAATGTTTATGTTGAAATAATATTAGGTGATATTTATTAAACAAAATTACAGAACCAAATGTATTTAAAATATAAGTGATTGTTGACAGTTGGCTAGTTACTCTCAAATTGACTGTACGTAGTGACCCATAAAAGATTCCCTTAAAAGATTTCGAACCCCACTCTCTATACAGTAGTGAGTATGACCTGTGTAAGTGTCCTGTTCAAATGCCTGTGTAGGTGTCTGTATAGGATTAATATCGTTGTATTCCAACAAATATTCGTCGTTCCAGCTAAAGAGTCGTATCTCGATATAACATACCGTATAATTTGGTAGCTTCTGCGTATATCATCGTTTTAATGCACCTTGTTGCGATGAAAAAATTGGTTTGCAAAATAGTCAACGATGGAAAGTCTACAACGAGCACTATTCTATGTTCCATGCAAATTCCGACGGAGAAGAAAACACAAGAAAACGATCAATCGCGGTAATACCGGCAGCAAGATAGCTCAGAATGCCCTCGAAAATTACCTAACAAGGTTCCACATCTCGTTGCTTACTTAAGATACACAGGCTGCAGTTTACATCCGTCATGTTTGTGAACATCCTGTTTACAGGAGCTCCTCCATACGGGTCGTATACGTTCTTTTGTTGCAAATAAATTATTATTTGCCCTGAATATTCCGCAGAAAGGAAAGGGAGAAGACAGCCACAGATAGGCAGGGACCTAGAATACCTTACACAGTAATGTTTGCGTGCATTCTTTACGCTCAATTGAGCGGGCATAAGTTTTCGAGAGAGCCACCGCTCTGCAACACACAGGATGAGTCCGATGGAACAAGGGATGGAATATCTGTACGAGGCGAGGCCAACATCTGTCGGCCCTCACAAATCATTCCACTGTCCTTTACAGATCGCAAACTAGGCACGAGCATGGGGTGACCGCCGATTATTTTCAACTAAAAACTCGTCCGATCGGTCAAGCAGGCCTCGTGATCGTGTCCCTCGACACAGAGACAGTTCTTCTCTCTTTCATCATTCGCTCTCTGTATCTCTTTGTCTCCTCGCGTGTGACCGGTAGGCACGCCGGCCATTAAGTTCGCAAAGTGAGCGCCGTAATAAACGAGGATTCTTTTAATAGGAGTATAAGTGTTGGCTCGAGGGCGCGAACGAGTTCTGTGAAGAAGACTCTACCACAGGACGAGTTCAACCACCGGGAAATCTGGTAGTAATGAATTTCCAAACAGACTACGGTGTCTACGGTGGTCGTTATACACTGTGTTTCGTAGCTACAAAACCACCCTAAAATGTTTCATTCTTATACAAGTAGGAGGTAAACGATACAACACGACAACACGATATTCAAACATGACATATCTCGTTCCTCATGCACATTCTTTTACATCGACCACAACGTGATAAATATTGGGAAGTTCTGGATAGTTTCATAGGTAAGAAACGAAGAGTATAATGACGTTGTTTAGACTGACTGGCTGAGTAAAGAGACCCATCCAGCTTTCTTAGAAACGAAGATATCCTGAGTAAACAGCTCGGCCGATTGGCTATGAGGCAGCTTGTCTTCGTGCTTAGAAGTCTTCGACGATTTTTGCGACTAGAGGAAAAGTGATCGATCATCGGAGTGTGGGAATTTTGTCAGGACGTGAGAGAAGAGATTTTACTTTCTTATAAATATTACTTTATTATAAATTTGTCACTCCATTCGCATCATATGTTTGATATTATGTAATATGTAAGATGTTAAACAACGTAGAGCAAATACAACGAATCGATATCCTAGTCACTTATGGTGGACGGTGTACATTCGTAGAAGCTAATATCGTTCTAAAATGATTCACAAAGAAAACTGATAAATCAGAGACATTCGTATGCATCGAAACACCTCGCTCTATAATACCAATAATATACCATCCTTTGAGATAACATCGATATAAAATATGAAAAGATAATATCTTGAGAGATAGGATCAGGTATACACGATGGACCGGGTGCTGGATCATTCGAATTCCCAAAGTCCCAGCGCCGCTTCTCGACGCTAGAACCTGTCGTCCCCTTGGAGGCAATAGATTCGAGCAGAAGGTCAACATAATCCTCGTACAAATCTGAAGGCTTGTCAAGGGGTTGTTCGTTGAACGTTCGTAGAAGAACGCGAATGGATAGGGTAGTAGCGTGGAAAGAGAAAAAATAAACTAGAATCGCGGGAAGATGAGCGCAAGGGAAAATAGAGTGAGGTGAAATATAGAGGTGAAAGGAGGGAGAGGAATTGAAGAGGACCATCGTCCAGGCGATGCTGATAAACAACGTCCGTGGTTTAAAGAGAACCTGATCCGGACAGCGGTCGTTCATTGTCCTGGCGCGGGCTGCACGATGTATTTGGACAGTCAGTTGTTAACGGCAATGAAATCCGCCATTGTGGCACCATTCGCCAGGGACAATTGCCCATTATGGCAGTGACTACCTTCCGTGCTTCGTGTACCATAATTACATTACGCGAGTTGCGCCACTGGCCCCTGTGTGTTAACCTATTGTTGCCACGGATGCGTTCATGGGTGTGCCGCCAGTTTCGATCCCGTGTCTTCGTTGGCTTAATCGATAGGCGGCAGTGGATACATATATGCGTCTCTTTCCACGGAATGCCGAAGATTCGAGATGCTCCATTAAATTTAGGTTAAGTTGAAATGTCGAGAGAAATTTCCTTGGGTTGGGTTTCTTCCTGAGAAATTTAGCGAGGACTATTTCGAAAGTTGGGTTCTGTTTGTACAATAGCTTTTACTGTGGCAATTTATGCCGAACGTGATACTAAATGGAAGACAATTTTTTTTAATTTGGTTTCTTTTTACGAATGAAAGTTTGTACGTCGAAAGTTAGGTAGTAGGATACTCGGTTTAGTATGGTATTACATAATATTCGTTGAAAAGTACTACTTCCTGAAAATTCCTCCAGATATTTCCCTAGTGAAAGTTAATAGTATTAAAATTAATTCCTAAAACAACAAGCCTGAAACAATGCACACAGAAGCTCCTAACAGAACGTCGTTAATAATTAACAGATTTAAGAGAAAAGCTAGTCAACAAATATTAAACAAACAGGGGCATAACGTTCTGCATGAAAGGGTTAATGCTTTTTGTTCCGACCAATTCCCTGGAGACGAGAATCAAGGGAAATCGACACTTTCACTCTGTGAAAGAGGAGAATATCGAAAATGATGGCCAGGATGAAAAACTTGGATAGTCTACGCCTATGTAAAATGCTGGTGCCAGTCTGTCTGGTCGAGACAGCCTCCCACTCTTCTCGAAAACGCTTTCCGCTAAAAGCAAAGGAAACGTAACGAAGGCCATTTTAAAAATTCCTGGCACCCCGTCGAGAACGACTCCACCCCCAACACGTCTCAGAGACCCCCTTTATTCCCGCCATTTCCCACCGCTCCGACACCTCGACCAGAACTATCAATGAACACTAGGTTTTTATTTTTCTATTCCTCCTGCATTCCGAAAGGATTGCTTCGATCGCTATCTACGATCTGTTTGAAAACACTTCCTCTAATAGCCTGTAAAACACTTCTTATAATATTTGGTTTCAGAAATATTTTCTATATTTGTTATATTTTCTTATATTTTTATTTATTACATTGTATTACACGAAAGCTACAAACCTTTTCACGCTCATGCAGTTTCATCCTCTTCGTAATTAAAAACAATTTTAGGAATTATTTACTATACATATTTATTATAGCATAATTGTTTCAGCTTTAATTACCCTCACTATTGATATTTTTGTTCGAAGATATTTGTTTGAAAATGTATGTTAGGATATGAATTTACATATTTATTATAGCATAATTGTTTTAGCTTTAATTACCCTCATTATTGGTATTTCATTCTACCAAATGTCCAAATCGGACAAATTGTGAATGTAAACAACTAAATTAAAAAAAAAATAAATTATTGGTATTTTTGTTTAAAGATATTTGTTTGAAAATGTATGTTAGGATTTGAATGTATTTGTAGGAGTAAAAAAATATAAAGTAAAGTTCGTTTTTTGGGATTCGTAGATTTTAGATGATGTAGAATGTAGAGTTTGACAATGTTTCGGAAAATAAGAGAATTCATTGAGAAACTCTTCACGGAAGACGAAATCCAGGAACAGGAAAATCAGGAAGAGTGGTCCGCAAGTTTCCCACAAACGGTGCGTCGTTTGTGAGAAACGCCGCTGGTAACCGTACTTCCTATGCCATTCGTAGGTTTTTCCTTTGTATGACCGTGTGGACAATGGACCAACATTTTCAGTATTCGCAACGCTGAATCGGCCATTGTTCAACGTGGACAGGTCAACGTGAGTCCGGAACAGCTAGAAACTCTCCTGTGGCAACTCGAAAGCAACTGGACCTGATCCATCTTCTCAATGGAAACTTATTATACGGAATTTGTCTTAAAAGTAATACTAAAGTAATGAAAAGTATAACTAGAAATACTAAACATTCATAGAAAATTATATTAGACTGTCACATGTGAAATTCTACATATTTTTTTCGAAAAATATTCTTTTCACTGTATGTTATTTCAAAGCATTTTAGAATTCTCTCTCTCTCTCCCTCTCCCCCCTCTCTCTCTCTCTCTCTCTTTCATATATAATTTTAACTCTTTAATAGAATTATAGAGACTCGAACATTTCATATATTACAACCTATTGTTTAAATAACAATGTATATCATATTTCATAACACCCCTAAAAATTTAAATTTCAATTCCCCATTTTATAGGAACATGCTTCCCGTCTCAAACATTCACAGTTATGATAATATGGCTACAAAAGATGCTGTCATCCATTCTTCCATTTGCAGATAGTGGACGTTGGTGAAATAAAAAATTATGTCATTTGAAATCTCAATTTCAAACGTTAATGATTGTAACAGCGCAGTCACAAAAGATGTGTTCGTCTACTTTTCGAGGTACTATAACCACAACCCCCGGACAAACGTTTAAGCCCAACGCATATGTGTCCCCATAAAGTCAAGGGGGTAAGTGCACGCAGCATACGTTCTTATTCACGGTTCGACCGGGCGATTCGCGGTCGGCCAGTTTTCGAAGGGTCCGCAAATTGTTGGTTAGGGCTGAAAGCCAATCGAGGGAGGAGAGAACGAAGTCTCTGGGCGAACCGCGATAAGTGACATTAGTCCGTGATCGTTCGACCAGCGACGAACACGCTGTTTCACCCCTCGTCAGGTCCAGACCGAAAACTTGAAGTATCGATCGTATTTGCTAGTTAAAATACAAAATTCAAATATTTTATACATGTACCTTATAATGGTCATCGGTAATAATGCTTTCGTGTATAAATTTTAAGATGAAAACTTTCTATTTGTTGTGTCCCACGTGGAGGATTATATTGCACAAAATCCTTGTACACGTCCACTTTCTTGACAGTAGATAAAAAAGGAAATAATCATAAATCCTTCACAAATACAAGGTTTAAAGTGAAACTTCTTGCTTCTATGGCTCCTAAATATCAGCTAGTTCCGTTAAAGAATACCTGGTACCCTACTTAAGACGTACTGTATCTTCAAGAATAAATATAATAAACAATACTGAAGGATTATTGTCGTTTCCCTTTGTCGAGGCGCAAAAGTCACGTGCTATGAAGATTCTGTGTTCTTCATTTCGTTTCAGCATAGCGATTATAAACTCGAAGGAACAATGTAATAAGAGTACACGAGTGAGGGTCGAGGTCTTCTACGGCAATTGCCGATAAACAATTCGTGCCTCGTGGGAGGTATACGAGACTCGAACTCACCGCAACGCCTCTTTCGAAAGCTAGTTTCGACAAATACCCTTTTGCTCGCGTTCTGTCTCTCTTTTCGTCCTCGCCGTTTCCATCCTGAGCCACGGTTTACGTATGCTGCCAGCGGGGAGTCCCCCAAGGACATCAGCTCCTGCTCCTTCGGCCAACAAGGAACCGCAACGATCGTAGTAAACTCGCCAAGCAACAAACGAAACTACGATTCCTCCTGTTACCTCCTCTATACTCGTCGTAGAATGTTTCTGACACCCTTCCCCTGCTCTCCGCGTATGTACACATGTGTACGAACATAGTTTCGAGAGATGATAAGTTACTCATGGATGATGAAGGGAACGAGTTCGGACCACGAGGTACTTGAGCCTGACTCTAGGAGAGTAGACTGAACCGAATACTAGTTAGGTGGTAGTTTTGTCGAGTGCTGCAAAGGGAAGTTTATTAATCTTTGCGAGGAAAGAAAAAGAGGAGGAATTGTTGAACTCTATTCTGTGACAATGCAAAGTTTCGAGACTTGCTTTTTGTTGTGTAACTTTTTATCTATTTCTCCATTTAGGGATAGTACACGTTCATAAAACAGAAAATTGCGTCGTCTAAATAATAAACTATATCGTTGCCATAAATTTCAATTTCATTTTATATTTTGTAGCTTTAAATCTTCCACGAATGGTGTGGTTATTTCTTGGAAAGTGACTAAAAGTAATGCAAAAGTTCAATCTGAAAAGTATCATAAAAAGAATGCGTTCATATTTCGGTTAATTCTCTGACGAAAGAAAAGTATAACTGTAAGAGAAGAAAGTTAGATTCCTGCAATAGAACCCAGCAAGAAGCTACAACAACTTGTACCATTTTTTCCCTTTCCAATCACAGTTTGATCTCGCTTGCAAGTTTGTCAACCAAGAAGAAAACAAAGAAGGAGAGAAACGAACAGGTGGCCTTAATCGGCTTACCCTTATCCTTCGGATAAAAGGATCGTTTAAAAAGTTATTACATCCGTAGATCGCAGGACATGTTTGCATAAAAGCAGGGACATTAACCGAGTTTGTGGAATTCACGGATGTGAGGGCAATTTTGATGCGAGGCGGTGCTTCAACTAGCCTTTCTTCAGGAATTCTAGCAACCAGCCGTTCCACCAATTACTTCATAATGTCGACACTGGAACAGGAAGAATTCGCAAGGAAAAAAAGCACGCGCACTTCGCGAGGTAGCAGTACCACGCCCCTATTTTTCCCGCACCCGCCACGAATACGAAGAACGATCCGCTTCCTCCGTTTCGTGCTCGTTCGAGTTTCAAGTTTTTTGACGTTTCGACACCTGCCTTCCAGTTGTACCGGAACGACGCGTGAAATGCTGTTTCTTCTATCCTAGTAAGGATTGGAGTGGATAAAGGACGCGTTTTGTCCGTGGAATAATCGAATTCTTAAGAAGCCACACACGATCGATTTCACAAATCGAAAAGAAAAGAAAAATAACGATTAGACTATGTTCTATTGTTTTCCTTTTTCGTCATTCTTGCATAAAAGAACGAGCAAAACGAAATTGCTAAAGTATCTTGATCGATCACTGAATTCTATTATCCAATTACGATCAAGCTACACGCACCTTTAGGACGCGTCATGGACGCGTGATCCGACCTAAACGCGTATCAAACGCATTTCACTCCGCGGAGCTGCTTTATTTATATTAAGTCGTCCATTGTGAACGTCGCTTTCATTGAATAAATGCCATTGAATCGTAATCTTGGTAGCGGGCGATACGGAATGGAAATAGAAGGAGGATCGTTCCTAAGCCTCGTGTGGAGCTGTCGGGCAGACAATGCGATCTACGCACAAATCGATCGCCACGGATGAAAGATACATCGATCCCCGGCCGATCTGTCCTTTTCCATTCTCTCAATGGGCCTCCTAGCATAGCTCAAAGGTCGAAAATAAAAGACTGTCGCGGAACACTTTGAAAAGAAGCGCCGCCACATAAATGTATTATATATTTATGCCACGTCCCCGTGGATACCTGGCATTGTGCCTTGACTGTTTCTAACCTTCTCCCTTTATTCCCTTTCTCTCTCTCTTTCTCTCTCTCTCTCTCTCTCTCTACCTTCTCTCTGAACGATCTCCACCATTCCTGACACCCTGTCGCCCCTTTTGTTTCGTGGATGATTTCACTCGTGTGGGACACCTTCGTAAGATAAGCCAGACAATGGCTGGTTTCTCGTCTAAGGAAGACAGTATCGCGATCTCATCTCATCCGATCGGAGAGCCCAGAAAGAAATCTCCACGACGCGTTCGTCGCGCTCTAGTCTCTTATTTTTTAGGATTATTCTAACCCAATGAACGTTGAGATCGCTAGCGCGACGATCTAACGTTTCGCGGTGATTTTCAAGCCGATTGAAAGTCTCGGGTACTTTGCAGCTGGATCATGTTTCAATTTCTAGAATTCTTATATGAAATTTCAATTAACAATTTTTTTTAACAAAGTCTATATTCGGAGCCCTTGCAAATTTGCCCTCCTCCCCAAAGACAGTTAGATGAGAATTTTTTACCTTAGTCATATAGAATTCTAATTTTCAAATCTTCGCGAGGTCTACAATTCAATTTCCACACCATCTATAGAAAATTCTAATTTCCAGAGGCTGAAAATGGGGTATAATGGTTATATAACTACGTATGTATTTAAAATCAATCCGTCTCAAATTCAATGACCGTACTCGAAATCTCGCGCAACCACTTGCACATCCCATAAAGTACACCCATTTACGCTCGAACGGAAGAAGCTCCACCATCCAGAAGATACGTGGCTCTCGAGTTCGTTATTAGCTGGTCCCTGGGCCGTTAATCCTTTCGAGCGTCCTACGCTCGCCTAGCAACGCTTTCACGCTCGAGCCGCCGCGCGAGAGTTTCCGAACGGTGCAAACGCTCGAACGACGAAGAAGCGTCCGTGGCGCAACGTGAAGAGGACACATCCTCGATGTAACAATCTGTATATGAATACGCCATTTTTTGCCGTCGATACATGATACTTTCTTGAATCAGAAGGGCTTCGTAAAAAAAGAGAAGATGAAGAGGAAGAGGCGAGATCGAGGCCAGTGGACCATAGATCCCACGAGAGTGGCAACGCTTGGAAACCAAAGGAGGGCCGCTTGCAACCGCGTATACTTCCTTTTGAAACTGATTGGAATGGAAAAGGACACAGACGAAGGGTTGTTTGGCTCGTTACCAGACTCGAGGAAGGGGTTGGATGTACCCTTCCTACGATCAAAGCCAGATAACATCTACCCGATACATTGTACCGGCTCATCAGCTACCTACGGCGCTTCCATCGCGCCTTCCGATTCTCCTATTTGTGAATCAAACTAGTCCATGAACCTATTAAATATTATACTTCTTTCAGAAGTATAATAAGTAGAGTTATAAGTTGTAAGGAAAGTAGTTATTTAGGTCAGTTAAGCTTCACCGTCTTACAACTCCATTTTAAAGTTTGCACCGAATGATTAAATTTGTTGTGTTTTATGAGGCATTGTTATTTTGTAATGTAATAACGAAAGAACAGGAAAATATCATACACTTTAGGATCCAATAAAAAAAAATATGGAAAACGACCAAACTTTTCAAACGATCCTGTGCAACTGTAGCTCGTAACACCAAATATAAACTAACAAATGTAGCTCGTATAAACATTGTTCACAATCGAATGTAGCGAATTAACTCGGCTGAGATAATCCTATCATATCCTAGTGGAAGATATTTCGTCCTGACCACCGTGAGAATTTCGACGTCTAAGATGAAGATAATACCTAATGGCTTCTATAATCTTTGATCGTAGATAGATTTAGGGTACTCGGATGTTGAGTCTTTATCTTGTCAGATTTATGCCTTCTTGCACTTTTTTTGTAATTTTATACTTTTGTATATGAGTTATTGTTAGATCGCCCTAATATTCTTTTAAAAGATCTATATAATATGTATCACCCTAATATTCTTTTAAAAGATTTATGTAATATATATCGCCCTAATATTCTTCTAAGAACGAAAGATGCAAATTTGCTACTCGAGATAGTCCTCGAGTGTATCAAAAAACTCATCGAGTGCTTCAAGTACCTGAAGAGACCCGAGGGGTCACTATAATCGTGATTCACAATCCGGCAACTGACCCCGAGGATCCACTTGGATCTAGATACATCGGAAAAAAGGAGAAAAGGAGACGGAAGAATAGGAAGATCAGGTTAGATTTTAATTACAAATCCGGCTACAAAGAGACCAGCGTTTTTTGCCGGACACCGGAGAAAAGCTAGGATTCTTCAGGAGGATAGTTCGCAAGAATATCGCGACTATCGAAGCGTGGTTCCTTCTAGACCAGGAGCCAGATGGCGATCTACGATGGGGCTCACTTTAGGCTTCGCTCACGCGTGATCTTTCGATGTATATACATATCATGAATCTTCTTTTCTTTTTTCATCCCCCGGGATCATCGAAGTAGACTGGTCCATAGACAAGCGGAGGATCAGAAAGGTAGCTTCCCGCTCTCACCCTTCCACGTTATGTTTCCAAAACATCTAATATCTCGCGCTCGAGCGGCTCGCTTGAATACCAAAGATACGGTTCCACTCGCTTTTCTTCTTCTCGGGAGCCGTATAATCGGCGCATCCCTCTTGCAACGATACAGTTTACTTCTTCTCTTTCTCCGTCTTTCTTCGTCCTCTTTCTTCGAGTCTCGATTTAGGATTACGGTTAGGTTCGCGGATGTTACGCGTGCATGCGACTCAAGGCCCATCGGCGAGGCCGATTGGCAGGCGTGAAGAATTTCATACAATGCTACCCCGAAAAATACTGTCGATCGGCTCGCGTCCATAATGGACGACAAACGAGATCCTGCTGAATCAGCCATTAAGCCGCGGCGAATGCGCGGACCCGATTTTTACTGCGCCATTTATGGCCCTGGTCGGCAATTTTTGAAACGTACGCCACGTCCGCCAAATGAAGATGAAAATAGAGTTCCCTCTTGGCCCTCTAAGCTCTGAAACGGTCTGACCCTCGTCCCCATGCGGCTCTCTTCTCTCGTTATTCGCCGACAGACTCTACAGAACTGAATAAAGATCTTCGACCCAAGGAGCGCTCGATGCGAATTGATATTGCCAATAGTTCTCGCGTTGGCTGATTAAAAATCGTTAGTTCGGATTTGGTTCCACTTTTTTTACGCTTTACGATGTGTTTAATCCCTTACACTATGAACATTTTTATCATACAATGTTGAAACTTTATGAAATTATAACTCCTCCTTCGACAAAGAATAATAGATATCTGTAAATTAATACACAGTAAGATTTTTCATTTTCTCGCTCTTTCTTATCGATGAAATCAGCGCAAGAATTAATTATACCAAATCACAGATTGGTCTGAAATTAATACGATGCGATATACCTTGATTCAAATAATCAAACTCTATCAATTTAACACCCGAGTCCTCGGTAACCCTTCCAAGAAACCGTCGAAAATCCCGCCAAGCGAAAACCCTCAACGAGTCTCGAATCCACTTAGCTGGTCGCCTAATCCCGCGTTCCACTTGTTCGCCCACCATGATCCCAGGCCCAAATACGAATCAATCGCTACCGTTTTGCTTTCGTTACACTCCTCCTCTTTCTCTCATCCGCTATTCACGTCGTATATGACAGAGAAGAGAACGTAAGAAAAAATAATAATATAAAGATACAAAGAGTAAAAAGACACATTCCGAAGGAGGACCACGGTCGAGCAGGAGGGCGTAAAACACACGCGCGTTCCTACGTGCACCGGTCACAGGGCTGTGCATTCCGATGTCCGAAGTAATATGCAGTTGGACGGGTTCCCGCGTTGGCTTTTCTATTTTTACACCGGCACGCAGACCGTCGACGCTCGTCGAGGTAGGTGCCTCCACTCTCACCTCTCTTCACGATGGGTGTATATGGGTGTCCACGGACACGTGAACGCCCAGAGATGGTCACGGCTGGACCGTGTTTCGAGGCAGACAGCCTGGTGCCTGCGTTCCCCTGCTGGGCCACGGCCACGGAGGGCTGGCCGAGCTCTCGCGGCCCTTCCAACCCTCTGGCTCCCATGCAACCTTGTGTACCGAGTTGTACGCACTGTCGAGCTTGATATCGAGATTGTTTAACCAGCTGGAAAATTCAATTTGGAAAATCCTTGATGAATCCTCGCGATAAGATTCGTTGCCTCACCTTTTTCTTTCTTTTTGATTGAGCAGAAGCGATACAGGTATTAAGAGGAGGGTAGCAAGAATATTCTTTTGTTAATTTATAGAGAAGGTTCTTAGTGGAACTTTTGATTAATACGTGAAGTAGGTGTAGTTAAAATAAATGTTGCGGTTAATAGAAAGATGGATGCATACTTGTGTCAAAAATTTGAATCGGATGAATATTGTGCAATAATGATTCAGATAGTAGACAATTTTCAAGCAAAGCTTGAGTCGATTAATGTAAGGATCAATATAGGTGTTGAAAATTTATAGAGAAATTATGAAATTTGTGAAAAAGAATATATAACGACTATTGTGATATGATAATGCAGCAAAAGATTTTTAAATAAATATTACGATAAACTAGTAACACAACGTACAAGGAAACTCGAGCTGATTAATATAAATGTTGAAAGAATTTAAAAAATTTAATATAAATGGTGTAGATATATGCATGGGAAGCATTAAGGTAAATGCTACAATGAATTAAAGGGATAGTATACTCAAAACTTGGGTCTCGTTTCCTGTATATACTACAGTCAACTTGTTCGCATCTATGGTGGGTTAAACCATACAATTCCGACAGTTCGACAGAGGAATCAGTGAGCTACCGGTCACTCTGTTGTTGCTCGTCCCTCTTGATGCCATTATAATAACAGTGTTCCACCCTCGACGGCCGAGAATGGTAAAAGAAAACGATAAAGCGGGACTCGATGTCCTGCGCCAGACTACGTAAACATTCCCTTTCTTCGATCGAACATATACGAAGAATCAGAGGAAAAAGGTATTGAGGTAAGAATGTAACGAGCAGGATCATCGAAGTGGTCGAACCAACTCGTGCAAGCATTTTAAGAAGTCAACAAATGGACAGAAAAATATTTTGTGTCTCCTCTCTCCCTTTTAGTATAAACGTCCTGTGTAACGAGGAAACACACGTGCAGAAACACAGCGGTCTACTTCGTTTATTTATACATATTTTTTTAAATATATAATATCGAATATTCTATTCAGAGAAACATGAATATCGCGAAACAGCATTATCGACTTAATTCGCTCCAATCTAATTCCTTCTCCATAGATAGATAACGTAGCGAAACCAGTACACAGAAACTCCTATCGAACAATATTCCTATACACAGGAACGGGCGTGTAATGCTTTCTGAATGGACTTAAAGATAAGCACCGGCCATTGTGGAATTAATACAAAATAATATCAAAGTACAGCAGCTCGTGAAAGTATTTGGACACCTGTAGACAATTTTATCTATTGCGTGTGTTATATAAAGAATTTTTAATGCACTATAATAACAATTGATCGATATGATTACATTGGTAAAATTTGAAATCAATCCGGAAATGTATATTGAAATTATATTTTTATAGAGGTATTTATTGCAAACTTATATTTAGTAAACAATTAGTTTGCAGTATCAACAACAATCTTAAGCAGATGATAAAAGTTATATATGATCCTATTGAATATTTATGCTCTTTGATATGATCACGATATGATCACGTGACAGTCAAGCGACATTAGACGTTACAATGAAATTTCAAAACGTTCCGTACAACGCTCATAATATATTCATGAAAGGCGTCAAATGGTACAAACGTCTAAATACTTTTGTGAGCCACTGTACACAAATAAAGTGCAAAAATAACTAATCTATCAACTTCTTCAGAAGCACGACACACAAAGACAAACGATATTTCTCTATTTCCAAAGAAATTCATACGATCACCCCTTTCGCGCGGGGGAATCGTTGAAAAGAGACAACAAAGCTCGAAACTCGCACTTTCGAGTGGCACAATGCGTTTCAAACAGATGCTAGCACGGTTTAATTATCGAATCACGCGGTTAGTATCTTGAAGCATTCCCCTCAGGACCAAAGGTCAGGTACGCGTCCGGCCTCTCTTCACCACGGAAAAGGATCATAGACAATGATAACCGTTCCGATGGCCGGCTATAACGTGCATCCGTATAATAATACGTTAACCGTTAAGCCGACTGTCCTCTCAATTCCGGGGTCTGTGTGGTCCGCCATTGAGTCTTAACTCTTTGATGCATCGTGCGCGCATATTCATTCGCTCTCGCTTCGCACAATACCCATAGTGTCCATACACGGCATTGTATGACCCGTGCGCCGAGCGTTAAACTCTCTGACACACACGTACACAATCGTACAGTACCTACATACACACTTAGAGAAAAGCGTACAGATACGTTTATAGAGAAAGAAAAGTAAAGAGAGACAGAGATACGTGTAAGAGTCTTCGTGCCTTTAGAATGCTTCGAATAATTCATTCTGATTGACTCGGGCTCGTCCGTAAGGGGCCAAAGTTTGTTTAATTTTTTAGGAAATCGGTTTTCTGTGGATGAGGATGGTATGAAAAGCTGGAAGCACGGTTGGATTTAGTGACAAATGCGTATTTCTTTATTCCTTTTGGTATTCTTAATAATAGATATATTTCACTAGAGAAGCAAGTAATCACGTATGCTTCTCTGATGAATAGATATACTTTTTTGGATAATTTATTTTCTTGTTTCGAATATATGAAAAATATCTTCTTATAATATTTCAACAAATATTATTTCCCTCCGTTGATAGGATTAGAGATTTAAAAACTAGTTCTACATTCACCATGAAAATTCATCCCGAAACAATTCTGTCAAATATACCAAATACACTTTGCTCTTTTCTTCATATAAATTGACGAAGAATGGTGGGCGACGACTCGACCAAAGGAATCGTAACAGTTTCCGAGGATGCAATTTCACGATGATTGAAAGGCGTTCGGAGACACGTAATAAGCGGCACTATCGATAATGAAATCCCAGCTAGACGGTCGTCGACACTATTCCGTCGACATTATTCCATTTCGCGTAACGTGAATTAACGAGACGTCATTGTCGCCTAGCATTTTCTCGGTCGACGATGAAAAATGAGATGCGTCTTCGGCCACTGAGAGCAACGTAGCTGCTTTCCGAGGCCGACGACGGACCACCGGACATGATTTTCCGGATATTAATGATGCGAGGTTCCGGGCCATCGAGCACCAGCGACGCTCCTGCAAATCGTTCACCCTCCTCGTACATTGCTGTTTCCAATTTGCTGGAACTTAGCCGGATAATGACATGTTTCCACCAGTCATTTCCGTTACGGTTCCGCGTCTCGTGCTTCGTCGACGATGTTCTTTGTACCTCGTTTTTTCCGCCACATTGATGAAACGTTAGTTGAAAGAGAAAATAGAAAATTTACATGGGGCGATGCTTGTAAGATATTCGTTTAATAGATTCTTTCCTTTTTATTCGAAGATGTGCGAGATGTTTATGCAGCTGGTGATGATTATTGGTTTTGGTGATCGTTCGAAAAATTGGAAAATTTCTTTTTTAATTTTTCGTATTAAAGTCGATTTTAAAATTACCTAAGTCAATCTTAGCTACTTGTCATTGTGACAGTATACTGAAATTTAAATTCACTTTAAAATCTGTTACAGGTACAATCTGTCTTTGATGAATTCATACCAGGAGTTGATATCGCGTCGACGGCTCAAAGGTAATTTACTTCAAACGATTTTAACTTTAGTCTTAGTCTTTAGTCTTTATTTTATTAAAATGATTAATTAACCTAAATTGAAACTTTAATTTATATTTATTATCGTTGCTATGAGCACTAGTCTTGGTATAATTATTTTCCGTTGAGAAGGAAAAATGAAATTTCGTATTTACCGCAAAATTATAGCTCCTTTAAAAATTCTTCTACGTCGTTAACACGTTCGGAAATATGTCTTCGCATGTTGTCTTTATTATCCACTTTCCATTTCCCTGAGAATTGATTTGTTAGACTAGACGTAAAAGCTATCTTATCTCCAAAGACTTCCAGCAGACAGCGCCGTATTAGACCCTTATCTCCTTCGTTAGCTGAAAGCATTTTACAACATGTTTTCAACGTTTTACGACCGAATCGATATTCGAAATTAGTCGCTTCCGTCGATTCACAGAAAACCATAAAATCTCCGCCGATTAAATCTCATTTTAGACACGTTAGTTATATTATCAATCCCATTCAGCTGCCTACATTCCATCTCATCCCACAACACCATAAAATTCTCTTTTAAACCTAATAGTAAGAACCCTTTTCATCAGACTAATCATCTTACTACTCAAACGAAATAAAGCGAGAATATTTCTGACGTTGGTACAACAACCAGTGATATTTACATAAAAAACAATGAAATATATTATTGCTATGTTTTCTAATAGATGATTTATATTTATAGCCTGGTGATTCTATTATATAAAAGAGTATGTACTAAACTATATTGCCAAGACACGTGTTGCTAAATACGAATTTATCGTCAATTTGCACACTTTGACAATACTATATATCGTTACTCTAGAATCTATCAAAATATCCAAATGTCTATGGACGGTGTGAATTGTTGTACACAACAATGGCCACCTGTTCCAACACGAACCTCCACTTCCTTTTTCCTCCATTCATTGTGAAAGATCAATGCTCGCGAACCAACAAATAATATCACCTTCACTCGTATAATCCTCACTTTACACGTTCGGTTAACCAAGTCGGCAACCGACTTCTTCACCAGGTTGTATCGATGCCGTGGAGTCTTTCGCGAGCACTTGGCCCTGAATAGCAGTTACAGGGAAACAATGTCCTCCGGAGTACGATTACGAAGGGGTTGCGCGATCTTCCCTTCCGAACGAGTAATTTTTCTCTATGGCATAGCACGAGGTGGATCTTAGTCCTGGCGAAAAGCGTACGAAAGAAAACGAGATTCGTAGAGTGAGGGTAACAGGATGGGAGGGGGGGACTTAAAACTTCAAACCGGACACCGGTGGATGTGTTTCGGACAACACGTATACGGTTTGGCGCGTTCTGAAAGCCGGCGCGTCGCAGCCTCGCGTCCCTTCGCGATTTCACCCCGATTCTAATGCAAATCGGGGTCAGTTATGGCGATACCCCGAAGCCCCCATTGAAATAACATTAATCTAGTGTGGCAGCGAACGCGCCGCACGGTTGCCACGTTCGATTATGCCTGGATCTAGCTACCTTCTCTTCTCGTTGCCTTCAGACGAAAGTCTTCGTCAATGGATCGAACCCCTCTCTTTCTCTGTGTATTTTTTTACTTCTTTTTCTTTCTTCCTCTCCTCCGACGTCATTGTCACTCGGGTGCGAGCCCCTAGCATACATTATTTCTTCCGTTCTTCCGTCGCGGAAAATGGACCGACGTTAGACTTTGTTTTTTTTTCCTTTTTTTCTTTTTTCTTTCTTAGATAACAGAGGGTTCTATGTAGAGGGTTTAGAGAAGAGGGAGAATGCTCGATGAGAAGTTTAGAGATGCCTCTGACGAGTTCTAGTCTCTTGACGTTCAATGGGGCCTTGCATAGTGAATGACAGGTTTGTGGAGTTATGAAGTTACGTTCAGTGGTGGTAGGAGGTGGGATCGTGCATAGAATCGTGGAGCGATTCTTCTGTCGCTGTGGTGTTCACCGTTTTATGCAGACTTGTGTTTTCATTTTGCATAGTTCTTTCATCTTGTCGTAGTCCGTGATCCTAATATCGTATTGCATGTGAAGAAGGATCCATAATAAGCCAGAAACTGATGAAATTAGTAATAACCAACGTTATCGATAAGAACCTACGTTATGTTTCTTCCGCCAAACCTGACAGCTTCCACGTTTTGATACTTTTCCATTCTTATCGCGTCTCTTCCGCAACGCTGCGTGTTTTCAAACACAGGCGCTTGCAAATGCAACTCGTACGTATCGGACCTCAACCACGTGCTTACTTCCCGCGCGTTCAATAGACGCAATACGTTGAAAGACGATCACCGAATTCGCGGCGCCGCGTTGTCAGGCGCACGCGCGCGCACGTCGAAACACTAACGCGGCAAAAACGGCTAAGTGGAATTTATTGCGGTCTCGACAGGTCGCGGCACTGCCAGTGTTATGTTATGCACGGCCGGACACGTGTAACGTGTATGCGTGTGGTGCAGGTATGTGTCCACGCGCATCCCATACAGACACACGTGGGCGTCGGACGCGGCTTCGTGTTCCCGTGTGATTTACACGGTTTCCGTCGTAACTCTTAGCGGACCATAAAACCGAATTAATCGTTCGAAAACGGCCCGCGGCTACGAGGGCCTCCCGCGAATAAAATCGACCCGAGTGCGCACCATCGTCGCACAATTCCTTTCCACCTTCTTTCGTTCGCTCGTTCGCAATTCCCGCTTCACATCGTGTCCGATCTCCTTTTTCCTCTGCCGTCCACCTCTCCCCCCCCCCCTGTCGTCTTCCATCCACGCGAGAATATTTATGCGGGCCCCGTTCACCTTTCCCTCCACGACGTCTCTCATTTTCTGCCTTTTCTCGCGGGTGAATAGCGCGAACGGTTCATTTCTCCGGCTGCGTTCGCTTTTTCTTCCTATTCCTTCCCTTCCCTTCTTGCTCGCTCGAGAACGTGGAGCCACGCACAGAAAAGAATACATTATCGCTCGTGTCGCGTTTTAACGTTCGCCAGGATTCCTTCTGTCAGCCCATTCGAGCAAGATCGAGTTAACGAAGCGGGTTTTCTTCGTCGTTTCCAACGACCGAGCTGATTTTGTTTGATCGAAACACTAAAGGGGTTGCGGAATGAAAAAAGAAAGAATAACGTGTATCGAGAAGGGTTAGCTAAGCTGAAAGTTTCACACGGATCGGGAAAAAAGGGGTAACGATTTCTTCACCTGCTCCTGGTCTTCGAGTGACCGTTGTTAAGGGGCTTTTCTGCGTGGAAACGAAGGGGTCCCGCGCATGGATCGCGATTCCAAAGGGCTGACGCCACGTCGAACCCTTTAACCCTCGCGAGAATACACGCGTGCGGCCGACCTTCGGCTGGATTTCGTTTCGAAGGAAATTTGGGAAAAGCTTCTGTTAAACGACAGATGCATACGGGGATTATTGTCGAAACCCGGTTAACGGATACCGAGTTTTTTTTTAGCTACGACGTTCGCGTCGTTCTTTTCGTTGGGTTATAGTTGTATATGTGTTTGAATTCTACGCTAACGGTCGCGCTTTCTTGGCTGAATGATATATCGAAGAATGATCGGAATTTAGATCGAAATAAAAGTCTCTTGAAATTTCACGCAACGCGGATTTCAAAATAAAATCGTTCGTGTATTATAGTTTGATAATTCGAAAATATAACTCACAAAGTAATAAATAACTGAGTGAATCAGAATCAATCTAACCTTCGCCGTTCAAGTTTCGAATTAGATGAAAGGAATCCTAGGAGAATCATCGACCTAAAACATACAACTACGATCGGATGCCTCGAGTTCTCCGGAAGTGAAGACGTGAGAAGTTCGCCACGTTTTCCTCGCGTTCCAAGGCGTATAATACCAGTCACCTTCAACGAAGTCTGGTGTTCTTTCTCAGCCTCTACACGGCCGTAAACCCTCGAACGCGTCGAAAGTTGAAAGTGAAATAGTTTAGTGGCGCGCGAGCCAAAGGGCCCTGACAAAGCAACGTTCCTCTATATTCTATCGGGTGTCCCGGCGAAAAAGCGAGATCACCGACGTGCTGGCTCGTAAACTATGCGCCGGGGTCCCCATTGAAAGCAGTCGAGCCGTGATATTTCAGGCCCACGACGCTTGTCTGCGCGCGTATGTCCCGCGTACGATTCGTATTATGCAAAACAGACGCGGAACGTATCGTCTGTTGCGAATCGCTCACGTCTCCGAGCTCATGCTCGGCTATTTATCCATGTGGTCGCTCGAAACACATATATTCTCCGTCTAATTGCCGTGGCGTTGGTACCGCCGGCTTTCCTTTCTCCTCGGCCGCTTCGGTTCACCGGGAAAATGTAACGCAGGTAGAAATCGTTGCGTGAACTTTATGGTAGACACGTTTGAAAGATCCTCGGCGAAGAAGCGAGAAGAAGCGAGTTGCGTGTGAGTTTAACCGGTAGTGTAAGAATACGTGTTAGACGCGGAAGACGAAAATTCTAAAATAGAATTCAAAAGTCATCGTTTCATTCTTTGCTTAAATAAAACGCTACGAAATTTCATTGTAGGAATAACTGTATCTCGCAATTATAGCAGATTACGTTGTAACATGTACATCATGTTATATTAACCAAGATTTATCTATATCCGAATCTGTGTAGATCTTAACCTCTTGTTTCCTGATTTTCTTAACGGATACTCAACCAAGTATTTATAACCTATTCACATTCATAATTATAGTCATAAATGTATTATAAAAGAACGAAATAAAAATGAAGCTTTCCGTGATACAATTAGTCAAATTTCTGACTAAGCAACTTTATATGCTCACCGCTACATCTACATATATCAATTTCAAGCTACTTCCTCCGCATCAATCCGGCAAAAAAGAAAATCTGCCTGAACGCGACTCAAACTATTCCATACATCCCCCGATTCGGTTCGCGGAATCGTGCGTACGCACAGTCGTCGAAAAAAATAAGTTATCTGGTCGGAGAGAGCTAGCTCGCGACGGAATAATGGAGCAGCACCCTCGAATCGCGCGGGGCACTACCCGGCCCCTTTGATAAGGAGTACAATCGGGAATTCCATTAGAAGGTATTGGGTACACGGGGAAAAAGATAGAGACAGGGTGCGGGGGTGGGAAATGGAGGAGCGAGAGGAACGATAGAGAGTCCGGAGTATCGGTGAATTCGGACACGGGCTATCCATTACGAATCCACCAACAGAATTCCGTCCTATCAATCTTTGCAAACGCCATGCTCACCCTTGCTGCTCGTCTTTTTCTATCCGCTGCAACCACCCACTCTATCTGCCCTATTCCCTCTCTAGCAGTGGCTATCTATAGGTATTGAGTATTCGTCGGATGTTCGATGTCCGAAGGCACGAATCAGTCCGTTAATGCATACCATCGGCGGCCAAGTGCCACTACGAAATTAATAGTCATCCACGTACGCCTTCTTTCTCACGTTTTTCAATCGCCACCCCCTTCGGGTTTCCAGATGCCACGAAAAAATAACGTCCGTGGTCGAAATGGACCGGTGTGATGTAAGCAGAGGGTGGTGGTGGAAGCTTTTCTTTGGAAATCGAACGCTGTATGGGGAACAGTCACTTTGCATCACGATGCTTGATTCGAGGGTGATAACGAATCGCGCTGGCGCGCTCGTGTTGCCCTGCCAAGTTCGGCCAGGGGTGGCTTGGTAGTGGATGTTTCACTGGACGACGATCTTTTAATAATTTTACGTGCGACGTAGTGAAATCTTTGCTAGTGAAGATTTACAACGATGATCTTTACCGTGTGGATAATATCCGTGAGCATAGGATGGGGAAATTAATAGTCATCCCTATCACCATTTTCGTCGTTGCGAGTCTTGTAACGAATTAGATACGTTGGTCGATTAGTGGGAAAGTATCATGTGAATGGAGATTCCGTGGAATGCGAGGAAAATAGAGATGAGATTGCATAATACGTTGGTGGGGCCAATATCGAGTTCTACGTCCCAATGGACAAGACTTGTCGAGATCAACGATGAAATTACATTGATTCCTAGATAACCCACAAACCCATAAATAGATAGGCCACCTACCAAATCATACAGATATTCCAATATTCCTCTGAAAGCTTCTTCGATTCCATTGGATCTTGTTACCAAGTACGTATGTCAAACATTTCTCAAAATAATAAGCATGTAAAATAAAAAAAAAAAAACATCCGCAAGAATATTTTCAAATATGTACGAAGGACACGAAATTTCGGTGCATCGATTGTCAACGTAGCGACGAATCGTTCGAGACATTCGGTTGGTTTGAAACGAGTAAGAGATCGCATCAACCCTCTCATCGGTGGGAGGAGGGTGAGGTAGACGTAGACGGGCAATAAGGACAGAGACATAAGCTCGCTTGGGTGGGCACACGAGGCGGAGTAAAGGGTGGGAAGTAGAAATGGGTTGAAACTTTTGCGAGGAATAGGAAAGATATTCAGGGAGCCGCGGTCTAATTATGAGTTCGTGGGATAAAGCTGGCATTATAAGGGAGCGTTCGTGCAGCAGGCATTCGACGTCAGCGCGAAGCTATACGAGGCTGGGTGTGAAAGAGAGCGAGACAGAGCTTGAAACAGACGCGAAGCTTTTGCCTGATGCCGCGCATAGAAACCGGCAGACTTGGAATTTCTGCGTATCCAGTCGTATGGATAGACGGGATGCAGGCACGCTCGGATGGATGGTTAGGAAGAGGCGTCGAATATATACGCGGCATTGTATCAGCATATATGAGCGGTTAGGCGCGTTTCTGGCTGTCAGAGAGGCAGCCAGATAGAGGGTGGGCGGTGGTGGGCGGAAAAGAAAAGGTAGCAACGCGCACAAAACCAAAATGTTATTCGTAATATTCATCAGGCAGCCGGCTGCATAGGTGCGAGTATAATACGCCGCGTATATACGTCGTTGCAGCGTTAATACGATAATGCCGGTAATACCCGTATATATCGTAATTATAGCGAAGTCTCCAAGCCGCTATAGGTCGTTCAAACCGTCGAATACCAACCCCGTTCCTTTCTTCGCTCTTCTTCGTTACTCCTCTGTGTCTCTCCCTTCTCTGGCCCCTTTTTCTTTCGTACGTCTCTTTCCTTCTCTATCTTTTTCATTCGTTTCCTTTCTCCATCGGTTGCTTCGTTGCACGTTTGTTCGCTTCTTTCTCGCCCGGTTCACGACTATGCCCTCGCAGCCGCGATCCGACGATACGCTTTGGCTCGCGCGGAACGCGCGTCATCTCTGACGCCACGCCAGACAAAAGCCACAGACTCGCTTGCCGACATAACACCTCTGTCTTCCTCTCGCCAGGTTCCCTGTGTTCCGACCGCGACTAACGAGAGCAGGGGCGGAGAAAGGCACACGACACCACTGACAGACCAATAGAAACGTTAGATTCGTTTCAATATTTCCTTTGTCCTTTCATTCCGCACCCCTTTCCTTTTCTTCCTTCGTTTGCCGT
Source organism: Bombus huntii (assembly GCF_024542735.1). Lineage (NCBI taxonomy): Eukaryota > Metazoa > Arthropoda > Insecta > Hymenoptera > Apidae > Bombus > Bombus huntii. Next base: position 9,805,572 of record NC_066240.1, read on the forward strand.
CTCTCTTTCTTTATTTTGTCCTACCGCGCGTACCACGAAAGAGAAAGAGAGGTTTTCTCTTCTGATTTCTCGCGAATTCTTTTCTTCGCAACTCTTTTCCCGCCACCTTTACCTTTCTTTTCCTTTTTACCTCGCTGTAGCTGCACCACTGGCTTGTATGCTAATTTTTCTCGCGTCGAAAGGGCGGTTCGAAGAAGATCCACGCTTCCCTCATTGACGATTTGCGATTATTTATAATAAACGACTGCTTTCACCGCGGCTGTCTGTTGACGATTTTGCCACGGGTTTCATCGTAATTACGGACAATCTCTTTCGCGACGCTTCTGACGCTTGTTTTTTATCACCGCTGAATTTGCGGTGAAAACCGATTCGTGGGTTTTACTCGCTCGTCCTGAATTCACGACACTGTCGCGGAATTAAAGCTACGACCAGAGAAAGGGGTTGCTCTGTGACATGGTGCGGTTGACGCCAACGTTGCAAGGATTCGTGGAATCTTTTTGATCAGTGGCTGGTTTTCGAGGACAAAGGGGCTTTCGCTGATCCAGACCGAAATTTTACAAATATTATTGTTCGCTTTAGGTAGAAATTTATGTATTTATTATACAATTATTTCGCTATAGAGTCTAAAATATGTTTTTTAAGGTATTCTTTCAATTGGCAGTTTGTTATTTCAAATTGTTAGAAGAATTACAACGTGATCTTTAGAACTATTGCTCTGTTGAAGTATACCCTATAACTTAAATTCCAAGAACTAGATACTATATCTAATATATTTAAGATCGATAAACCGATATGCAGATATTTAATATCAGTTCGATTGAATTCCTCGATCCTTAGACTAAGAAAGCATAACGCAAACCGTCAAAGCGAATTTCCTACGACGGTAATTAACGTATCAATTCTAAAATGCAGAAATTAACCAAAAAATTAATCCAAGTCCAGCAAACCTCAACAACTTCGATGTTCTCCGTTCCATAAATCGAAACAAAATCCAACAAACCAATTCCAATGTAAAATCAAAAGGAAGACGAAACAATGTAGCCAGTGAAAAGGAAAAACGTCAAGTTCAAAGTAGTGGCAAGGAACAATTTCCAATCACCAGGCAAATAGTGGCGGGTCCGTTCATAAATTACCTGTTCGTTATCGATAACCCGATCCACGGGCAATCGTGATTCCTTCAACGGTGATTACCACTCTGGTCGAACGCGATGACGCGGATCCAAAGGGGCCACACAGAGTCCCAAAGGTGTCGGCTCGACACGTTTCGGAACTGTTGCCACGCTAACGAACGCCCATAAATAATAACGTTCCACGGGGTTCGCGTAGCTACGTGGAAAGGTGCCGGTTGATTTATTGCGCCGAGCACTCATCCGACGACGTAGCTGATTGGTGCTCACAGGTGTTGCGAGCCGAGCACACGAACATCTTCTCTCCTCGTGTTGTTGCCGCTCAAACGATGCCAGGCACCGTCACGTCAACCGTGCGCCTTGCCTGTCATCCGAATCATCGATTGCCCCCCGCGATATTTTCTCATTCGGCCGTCTCGAGGCCCGCACAACGCGCCGTTGGCCATCCCTGAATCTCATCTTCCGTGATACGCGAATCAGTTCTCAGGGATATTCTATTCGTGCTCGACCCAAAAACTTTGATCGATGTTGAAATTTTATAAAGTTCTTTTTAAATATCGTATACAGAAATTTATTTATACGATTCGTGCAGCTATTTTTCTGTACAGAATGTAAGAATGAATGTAAAGAAAAGCCCAGAATGTAACTGAACGCCCACTGGACTTAAGTTTCATTGTACGCATATTGTTTATTCCCCGATAATTGGATTCCCAAGAATCTTATATTTATATTATTTTAAAAATTTCGTAAAATCCAAAGCCTCGTTTTCATTTAATACCACCAACTTTGTTCGGAGCAAAGATGAAAAACCTACGACAAATGAAACTTTCCTGATCTCAACCCGAAAGGACCTTTCAAATTTTAAAGGCTCCAAAATATCCAAATATCCAAAATTGTGATGTATTAGAAATTTCGAAATTTTCCAAATTTTCCTCTCTCCCTTCGACTTTACCATCTATCACTCAACCTTTTCCTTCCCCTTCCTACCAAGCGTTAGCAACAGAAATCCATCGCCTTTCACTTACCCAACCTGAACCTGCAGGCATCGTTTGAGAAAACCTGCGAAAGTACGCACGATCTGGCGTTCGTTTAGAAGAAATCGTCGAAAAGTCCCGTTGGAAGAGTCGAGCCTCGCGTACACCGTGAGCGGATCCTCTGGCTAAGGTCCGTTCAGGGTCAGTTTGATGGCTCGTCCAACTGTCAGATACGTCAGGATAGTGCCAGATCGGATCTGTGTTGGCGGAGAAACGATAGCTGCTAATGTACGTCGCGGTGAACAAGAGGTGCCACCCAACGTGGCCCGATAGGAAGCGTGTTGCTTTGATCCGGGCACCGGGAGTGCGCGAGCAGAGCGACCGTTTCACGACGATCCACGTCTATCTAGTTAAAGCAACTCGACACGGAGATTTCTGTCCAGCTGTCCGTCCATCGACGAGACGCGAACGACTTCTCCATATAATCACGATGATTAGCAGGACGCAACATCGGGCAACGATGGTTACCCGTGTTTGCATTGTATTTCGAATAGATAACCGACCTGGTCGATCGAGGCAAGGGATAAACGGATTTCTTGGATATGAGAAAGTTGCCGTTTGCTTTCCTCGTCTTGATTAATCAGACGTTGATGTTGGAGTTTGAAGTATAAATGCATAATATCGTATGTATTTTATCAAAGTGTACGAATTATATATACGTTGTATATATAATATATACGTCGAGCCCGCACTGGAGTTAGGGGCGTTTAACGAACTTAGTCACTCGATGAATATAACAATAAATTCCCAAGGTGATTATATGACTATTACAGAACTTGACAATTAACCGTGATAATTGGATACTCGAGATGTTAATGACAATAATCTTAGGTTCAATGACGAATACAGGGTCAACAGGATAGCAAGTGCGTTTATTTACTTGTCCAAAGTCCAAGTCAAAACTGAACTCATGTACTTTTCCATGTACCTCTCTGTGCCCTTTGGGTCAACTCTCTTTTAAGGAGAGCTATATAACTATGTCGTAACTCTCTTTGGCAAAAACGTCCATCCCGTGACCTTGGCTACGTTTAGCGACCAGATGTGTCACTTTGAACCCAAGTTTACTGTCATAAATCTCGGGCACGTATAATTCTGACTAAACCATAAACAACTACTTGTAAATTTCATTATTTAAGTACAGCTATAACAAAAAGTCTAGACTGAAATATTGGGGAGTTTTCCAAAAATTCCAAAGGAAAGGCCCCGATGTTCTTTCACCTCCGACACATGTGTATACGTCGTATTTTTCTATAAAGGTGTTGTTCAGTATATTTCGATTATTTGGAAGAAAATATTCATCGTATTGCACAATTTGTGTAAGTGTATCTATAATTAATTGCATCGTAGAAGAACTGCGTTTAATTGAATCTTCAAGTTGCGAAACTGTGATAGAGGTTGCTTTCGGAGAATTAATTTTTACGTTTATACTTTTCACCCGTGATTTTCATCTGTGAATCGTCAAATTACGTTATACTAGAATTACCTATATTTCATTGATTATTTTCCTACTTCTTGCATAAAGTTGCAAAGGAAAACGTCTTTGAGAATCTAATTTCATTCATTGTGATACGTATATCACTGCACCGGAGAATTCTCACAGTAACATTCCCTCGACCAATAAGGAAATAAATTATACTAATTTGCCGGAGATCCTCGACTCGAATCTCGAGCACAGCTTCTCGGTTCATTCTTCTCGCGTCAATTTCGAAAACCGTATCGATTTCCATTCGCTTCGATCCCGTTAATAATTCCAACATCCCTCATATACGATTCTTGCTCGTTGTCGAGTAGCCTGGCCGGATTTCGTTCTATCTAACGATACTCGTGTAACATTTCTTCTTCGCCATCGATCGCGTTCGTCTTTCAACGAGAAGCAACCCCTGGCTCCCGATGTCCTTTTCTTCTGATACGCGTACACATGATTGAAATAACATCGAATACGATGGGGAACCGGATCGACCTATCGATAACCCAGCCGATCACGACCACCAAGAACGAAGAAAAGGACCGTACGAAAGGTTTAGATACGGATTCGCCAATAGGAATTGCATACAATGCTAATTAAGGAAAGGGTTTATTCCCAGCCAAAGAGCACGAATGGGAATTTGTAACACACGTGGATCACAATGAGACAGTTTACGAGACACAATGTCGATCCGTGGAAGGGCTCTTCCTTTCTCGACTTTCTCCCCTTTGGGTTACCTTCTTTTCGATCGTAGATCGTCCACGAGCCGTCGAATTTTACAACCGGAGCAACGTATCTACTCGACAATGCGATTTCTTCGTTGGTTCATTGTCGCCTAGTGATCTAGTCTCGAAGTCGCAACGGATCCCTTTCTCCGCGTGTACAATGCACCTGAGTCGATTTGCTGATTATTAAAAAATATTATTTCTGCATAATCGATCGACGATCGTTGCTAGGACAGATGTCGATATACGCTTGAAAATCGTGTCCAAAAGGAAAGCTAAGAAAGGGAAGATGTTATGGGAGGGCAACGGTGTTGTGTTACGAACGCGTTTCCCATGAGAACGATAACGAAACTCGATTGGAAATGGCATCGGGAATCGGACGATTCAGTTGTTAATTGATATTCATCGTACGATATTCGATTCATATTCATCGATTCCTATCTTAATTGTAATGAGAACGAGAATATTAACGCAGGCTGACTCCAGGTTGATTCGTGTGAACGTTCAAGTATTCTTCCGTAGTGCAAAATATCAAATATCACTTTAGCTATTGACTACTAAGACTACTAGAGATCCTATCAAGATCGTGCGAAGACTAAAAATTATCCAAGGCTATCCGAAAATTGTACAACGAAATTACAAAAAGAAGTGGAGCCTTATAAAACCTTCAAGCAACTTTTCTGATCGTAAAACTTGTCGAACCGAGGATGTCGACTGCTAACGTTTCGAGTATTGTGCGCGATTCGAAGCCGATTTCCAACGATTTCAAGAGAAAAAGAGAGAGATGAACACGTCTGTCAGGGGCATTGGCGTCTCGAAGAAAGCAGGGTGAAAACCACGGTGAAATAAGGGTGTCGAAAGTCTCGGAGCGAAAGTTTCGACCAACCCCCATGCCAATCCTCGCGCGTATATGAGTACGTGGAGCAGGGTACACCACAGTATACAAGTGTCAGGAACACATGTCACCGTGGTGCTCCTGTACTCGAGCGCTACTTTAAAGATGTCACTGCATCGAAATTGGTCGAGATACATGCGTCTTATAATCCTGAATGCCCCATTATCCACTCGCCAATCGTGGCTTTCGCAAAAAAGCAGGATAATTTTACAAAACGGAATTATACTTGACTGGGGCCATAGATAGACAGGATGTCCTAGCAGGTTCAAGTTAAACTTTAGAAATACGTAGCAGATACGTAGCATCAAGATAAATAAAAGAAATTCTTAACAAATATTTTTTTTATTTATTTATTTACATTTTACAATTTGTCCAGTAGGACATCTTAACAAATATGAACCTAAGTATCGTTAGCTTTTAATTATTTCAGTGAATAAGGTCTCACATGTTTCTAAAGTTACACGTCAACTTTGTAAAATTCCTGTATACTCTACACTGAAAAATATTACATATTAAGGCGGTAAAAAGTATTTGATACAAAAGTTGCTAATATGCAATATGCTCTCATATAAACAAATACCAATCTTAAACCTTCCTTTATCAGACCCTTCTCTTATCAAGCGTCCGTATAACGCTTGCTCGTCATTCGAACCATACGATAAATCTCAATCTCTGAAACCGCCCCAAACAAATTCTTGTTTCCACCACCATTCGTATTACCACCATAATCACGGTATGATGGTAGAAAATCGAACTCCCACTCTAATTCTCCCTATCTTTGTCGATTGTTCAAGGACAGAAGGTATCGTCGAATCGAATCTTGGAGAAGCAGCAATCTCGATCCAATCCGGTAATCGGTGTCGCGCTCGAGGACACCTCGAAGGTAAATTAAACGTCGAATTTAGGCGATTTACGTCGCGGCAGCCCTCTCGTCGCGTTAAAAAGAAGCGGAAGGAGGCGCCATCAACGAAAGAAGACGAAGAAGAAGCTCGATCCCAATCCTCTTCTTCTTTCTTCGCGCAGGGTTCAATCAATTCGCTATGCAAATTCGCGGTGGCAACGAGCACGTCGAACAATCACGGAAGATGGCGCGAGGGAAAATAAACCGGCATATCGAGGGTGGGTAGGACGACGAAGTCGAGCCACGAATATCTTAATCAATGCCACGGAGTTTTCCCTTACCCGGTGATCGTTGGTCGATCCAATCCCCCGTCGAATAAAAGTGATCCAAGAGAAAGAGGGTGTAGAGAAGTGGCCGACAAACAGATCACGGGCTGGAAAAACGGATAATTATCCGAGCCGGTTTAGTCGTCTATTTACATATCAGTGGCGTCGACAATGGCGAACGCGGATCGGCCACCGAGCAGGGATTCTAAATTAAAATGTTGTTTGCGCCGATACTTAAATCGCGCGCACACTTTGTCTTTGCTCCATCGCGTTGCTTTCGTTCCATCTCGTTCGCGACGATCGGCGCCGATTCGACGGGACGCTCGAAAGAAACGCGCGGCGGGAAAGATTAAAGAGGATCGGTGGACGTCGAGCAGCCAGGAACGACGAGAGATTTCGAGGTTGGTCGATACTATCGGCTGGATGAATTGTATCGGACCGTAGTTGCGAGTGGTTGTTTCGCAACTTTTATTTCATTAAGAACGTTTGGTGATTAGGAAATGTAACAAGTTGAAACGTTTCGCAAGTTCTATTTAGATTTTAATTCTTCGAACGTGTTCGTAAAGGTAGAAATTTACGCGAAAGAATGCGCAGTCTACTTATAACGAATATTTCTATAATGTGATAATTTTTAATTGTACGTAGCAAAGCGTAGCTATGTACGACGTTCGTTAAAAGCCATGATGGTCACGCGGTCGAATGTTTCGCGTTAAATTTAACAAACGAATTATAATTCCTAGTTATCGCGTACGACAAAACGAGGTTGACAAACGGGCCGAACAGCCGGGGGAATTTATGATAAAACTCGGTCGAACAGGCATGCAGGGGTGCATAAAACGGGCCGCGGCGAATCCGTCGGGCAAAAGTGCGCGCGATGCGAGCGCTAATTGAAACGTTTGTTTGCCTCGTTTGACGAGCCGCGCTTTTCAGAGAAATTTAATGGCCAGTGACAAAAACAACGTCGCACCGACGCTCGATACACGCCACAATGGCCGCGTCGTCCATGTGCAATTGCATTTTGAAAATTGGAGTTCGGTAACACGCCACAGGTTCCGCCGAGTTAAGGCAGATTGCGCGGGATCGAACAATGAAAGAACCCGGCTACGTTCTGTCCGTTGATGAAGTTAAATAATAAAAAGTATAACGAGCTGTTTTGTCCCTGTGCATAGATGGTACAGCTATATTGTTGCACCATAGAGCGGAACAAAATATGCATTTGATAATTGACGCGTGAACACGGATTTGGATAAATGCCATAAAAATATTTTGTAAAAAAGAATCTTTTTAGCTTGGGGATCAACTGAATTATAGCAAGTAAAATATCAGGAAAATTATTTATTCTTTTTTATGTATTCTGATAATAGGAAAATACATTTCGTTTCTAATGTAGATACAAGATAATACAGTTCTTTTTAAAAATCTTTTTAAAAATCAAATATCTTATCTATGACATGTTTCTACCGTCTGTTGCTAATAACATTACGTTTCGATAAAATATTTGCAATATTTATGTTGCTTAATATTCGAATTATCCGTTTGTTATATACTATAATAAAGATATGTTCATTTTACCAGAAACATTTGCATATTTTTCTTCAAAACAAAGTTTCGAAAGCTGTTATTTTGACAATTCGAATAACTTCGAGGCTTAACCAAAAATACACATATTGCAACGAAAGTATTTTCAAACAGGGATTCACTGAAATTTAAATTCGAGAATTCGAGTCGAGCCGTGCTCGCATCTATTGACACGAAGATTTCAGGAAAATGTAGAAGAAAAATTTGCATGTCGTCGAGCCGTGCACGTGTTATGTTAGAAGCGAGGTTGGACGAAGGTGCGGTGCTTGGTCATCCTTCGAAGGGACGAAAAGCTGGTCCCTCCCATGGGGACGTGTCCTTTAATAAGCTGTCCGCCATTCATCGGCGATCTCCCTTTTTCAATTTTCATTGACGACCGCGTAGAACGTGTCACGGACCATTAGCATCGTAAATCCATTGATAGATTTTCCGTCTTGAAGAAGGAAACAGTGATCATGATCGCACAGCACCTGCGCTTTTCGCATACTCTTTATTCGCTTGACCCGAAATTACAACATTTTCAAGCAATGATAGTGATCACTATAAATTTGTAGATATGAAAAATTAATTATATATTCTATCTCGTATGGCGATTCATAATACACGCGAATTATTCTCCTTTTTTAAATATTTTTTTAAATTTTCTGTGTAACATATTCTCGCAAACGAGGAATTTAAAAGGAAACAATATTACATTCAAAACGATGCAATAACTTTGAAGAATCTTTCACCAAATCCAATCTCTGTTAACATTATTTACAAAAAATAAAAACTCGATAACAAATTTTCGCTTCCCTGCCCTCCTATAATTCCGAAACTTTTGAACTCTATAAACTCGCTAACCTATACAATCCCTCATTCTCTCCATTCCATTTCCAACGTAAGACAACCAGTATATATCTTCGACCGATTTGCCCATTCAATTCTCGCTACTCCATAATCCGCGCGCCCTTCGCCCGAATCTCAAGTATTCATAAATTCCCAGCTAAGAGACAAACCCTCCGTAGAATCCGAGAAAGATCTCTGTCCCCTCTGTTCCTCGCTGAGAAGGCAATCTCTTCGTGGCTTCCCGACAAAAACGATATTAAGGAACTTGCCTCGAAAGGACTAAGCAACGGCTCGAAAACGACGAACGGTGAAAAATACGAAATTATTACCAGTGTCCTGTTCAAATTCTGCCTTTTTCCATTCACCATTTCCCGCCTGTGGCTTCATGAATGGAGGAACCAGAACGATTTTGTCGCCGATGGCCTCTCGTTCTGCCCATTCTTGTCTATTTCGTTCATCTTCCTGCTCGTTCCTTTCTGGCATTCTCTCTCTCTCTCTCCCTATCTCTCACACACACACACGCACATTAGAAACGAAGTTACACAGCTCTCCATCTTTTCTCATCGTGCTCTGGCGACTGTTTAAGGTCGTCGTGGACTTCTCTTCCGGTATTGTCGACTTGATCGCAACAAGACGCGCGACGATCTCGTCGCTTCTTCAGGCACAATAAGCTTTCGTTTTCGGGAATTCGTCTCGGCCACCATGGTGCCGCGCAATGGTACAATGTGTTGAATGACCGACCCGGAGAAACAGCGTTTTGTCACGCGTATACCTCGTTATCCAAGCGAAAAGGGACCGTCAAGGTTTTTCTGGAACGATGGACGTTGGTCGGTTACCGGAAAATTTCGAAAGTCAAGTAGTGAGCGACGTTTTAGGGGTTGGGAAACTGAGAGAAAGTTGTAAGAAAGACGGGTGTATGGCCGTTGGAATGATTTGAAAACCGGATTTGAAAGAGAATAATGTTATTTACGATACTGCTGTTGAGCAAAGAACGTTCTTAAATAATTGTAGAATTTTATCCGTGAAATATAAACGATAATTGCAGGTTTGATATCTTTTCAGATATTTCATTCTCGAATTTCATCTCATATATAACGTTAATATCGTCTCAACTAAAGACTTCTAGCCGTTTCTTCTTACTATATAAGAAGTTTCCAATCACCGTAGGGTTCTAGTCTCGTCTCAACCGATACAAATTAAATTTTATTCCCTCTTAATTTAATCGTTCAACGAAAGGAGAAAAAAAAACGATCGTCTGTATAACGCATTCGCCTCTCTACCCAAAGTCCCAAACATCAAACTATATCACATTTTACCATTCTCTAACGCCATTCGTACAACGATCCGAATTTTGCGTCACATTGCTCTCCTAACGTTACAAAGGCCAATTCACAACAACGAAGATAACCGTTCGTTCGTAAGGAAAATTGCTTTCTATTGAGATTCAAAATTCGTTCGCCGTTTGCGCGACTTATTATTGGTGACGAAGCTCGCGCCGTTGGTAAAGGAGAAAGGAGAAAAAGAGGAATTACCATCCGAATTCAGTGGGGCAACGGTAGTAGCTTAGCTCGATGGGCGGCGATTCGACCAAGCGATTTATTAACCGGCGAACGAATGCGAAATCAATCCCCGGCGTCTCGTCGCATCGCGTGTACCACCGATATGTCGGGTTTTTGTACTGCTTCGCGATCGAGGCGTGGCCCGTAAAACCCGCCTGAGAAACGACCGATCTCTCGAGTCGCCGACGAGGTAATAAACGATTATTTATCGGTAGGCGTGTTTCGCGGCTCGACCGAGGGAGATCGATTGAGTCGTTGCCTTTCGTATCGTTTAACGAACCCTATCCGCGCCTCGACATTCCCCGCGAACCAGATCCCGAGGTTATGAATTTTATATCGCGCTGCTTTATACCCGCGTACGCATCGTCGATCGAGAGAACAGATGTCGCCGAGACGAATACCGATTCTTCTTTTTCACTGTGCCAAAGATATTACGATCGTTCGATTTATCGAGGGGTTGATTCGTTATTATATTTCGTTTGGATGGAATTAATTCATGGGGTGCGATTGGATTTGATAGGAGTGTGATGATTCGGCTGGCAGTTTTTCATTAATTGTAAGCATCTAATAATTTCGTTTCGTTCGATATATAGGTGTTTGAGGGAGGATTTTTATAAATTTTAACGTAGAAGAAATATTAATCTTCAAGTTGACAGTTTCATTTTATAACGTAAAGAAGAAACCTGGGTATGTTGAGTACAAGTTATGTTTGATAGTAGAGTGTCGATCGAGTCTTTCCTAAGTCAGAAATTCTTTTCTTTCCCGATGTAAAAGTTCGCAAAGAAGAATTTAGACGACGCACAATTTCAATAGTGAATATAGAAATAAAATATAAAAATAAATATGTATGTAATTATGCCATGGAATGAAATGTTATGAAATGATTTCAGTCAAATAGACAGAAATTCTTTCACCTATTTATATTTTCATCGCTATATCAGTTCGAATACCAAACTTCTTAACAAGCTAACAAATGTCCAGAGGTAAATACAATTTAAATTCAAATTTCAATCGAGACAATAAAATAATCGTATGGTACAATGACGCTACACGGTATGCAACGTAATCGAACAGATCTTTAAATGTATCTTTCACAACGATTAACCATATGTCCATAACCAGAGGCGGCTAATCGCTAATCCGAGCAGGCGAAAACCAGCAAAGCTTCGCGGCGGCGAACAGTGGCGAACAATGATCCCTGGCCGGGAGTGTAAAATCAGCGCGAAATTGGCGCGGTTCGAGCGATTTGACATCGTCTATTCTAACGATTGGCGCAGCGTGTGCCATTTCGATGTGGCTTACACGGGGCCTGGTCCACTGTCATGCAAAACCGCGACACAAATCTCGAATCCCCGATTCGATTGCCATTCATCGAGAAATGGGGATGGTGACTGTGGCCTGGCGGGACGCGAAATCGAATCGAGTCGAATCGATGTTTCCAGCCGCACTCCTCCGATGCAAATGCATCGATCCAACCTTTTCTTTCTCTTTTCTTCCTCGCCTTTTCTATTCTCCATGCCTTCTCACTCGCGCTTTATCTCTTTCTCTGTCGATCATTCGATTTTTTCTTTTCTAACTACCTTCTCTGTCGGTGAATCCTATCCGTGTCTGTCTACCCATACGCCACTTAGCCTATCCACAGCACAGAAGGTCGTGAAAAGGAAAAAAAAAGGGAGGTCGATGTTCGAGCAGGTAACGCGCACGCTTACGACCGATGCCGTACGAGGATCCTGCTGACGGTATGAATAATTTCTAATCGGCCGTTAACGTTCTCCCCCGACGGTAATTCGACACGTATTTTCTGCGTACCAGGGCTGGATCGAACGGTTGTTCGATTCCATTCGGTGACATTTTACCTTTCTACACCACCGTTGCTCTTTTGTGGATCGACTGGTGAATTTTGATTATTCGTCGAGTTATCGAGTCTAGACGAAGTTGGAACTATGTTCGGTCGAGGTTGGAAAAGCGACGTGTTGCGGAAATAAAATCTACTGGTAGCGTTTGACATTTTATGGATGTTGTTCGATAAAATAGTTTGGTTACGTGTTGCGAATAATTCTATGAACCCGGTAGATGTAGAATTATAGATATAGTTGATAGGCAATGTAGTTATTAGTAGAAGCATATTATATCTTTTTCTGATTTGGGAAAGGTATATATGTGAACGTGAAATTATAGAACACGAATCAAGATTACGCATGTAGAATTTTACTAGCAGATTTACATATAGATTCGTTAGGCGTACGATATTATGCTTGTACTTATGTATCGTAGCATGTTTATGTATTTTTTAATAATTGAATATCTTTACTAGCAATACTAGACGTTTTCACAGTTAATCGATACTTTCGCTAAAATCTTTCTATCCTATCGTATCAGAAGAAATATAGCCAATATTTCGCTTAGCTTGATCAAGATTGATGCTAATACTTTTACTACTTATAACTAATACTTATATAGATAATATCCTTTTAAAATTATTACAATTACTTACAGTAGCAAACATATAAATAGGAAACGTTCGTATACTAAATTTAATTAAATTAGTCAATTTCGGTAAAAGTACACAGAATGCATATAATATACAAAATATGAAAAGTAAAGTACCTGTCATTGAAAGAATAAAACAAATCTCTATCTAGGTATTTTCGTAATTCTATTCACGAAAACTCATACATATATCCCGTAACTATAAAGAAACTCCAACTTCTCTTTCAACAACCCCTATCCATAGACCAATGCTCGATATACGTTATATACAATGTACGTTACACCTGTTCTACATTTATCCACAAACAGATCGAGTCCACGTTCACGCAATTAAAATCCGGTTTACCGGACAAAGAGGGTGACGAAAGGAGGAAGGTGTTCCCCATTCGGTTAACAACGAGGCAACGGGGGCGATAAAAACGGGGAACGAAGAAGGAGGACGAAGCTCCGGCAATCGCCTTGGCCGCGCACGAATGGGGCAAGGACGGAGATTTAGTTTCGTCTAACAGGGCAACAATAAATTCGTCGTGCTGTTAATAAATCCCATTGCCGGTGAGACGAGAGATCCCGAAGCCGGTGTACAAAAGCGCGGATGAACGAGAGGATACAGAGGGCGGCCCCTTTGCAGCATTTATTGTAGGAAGCCAGCTTAAGCATTGTTACCTGCTGCTACTGGCATTGTCACTCCCTCTACTATTCCACGTTTTCCTCCTCTAGCGTCTGCACCCTCTGTGTCTCTTTCCTCCTCCTTCACCACTTTTTCGATTTCGGAAAAGTCTGCTCTATTGTCGACGAACCATGTCGAGAAATTTGCTAGGAATAAAGTCACAGGTCGGTTTCGATGGATGCGAGTGTTTGATGTCGCGTGAGAATGTTTAAGATGTTGACTGAGTCGATGTATATCGAAGGGTGCCGTCGAACGAGAAGCAGTATGGATGATTCTTTGACTTTTCAAGCGTCAGTCATTGATCGTGATTGATCGAAAGTTTCTGGGATTCTTGCAGTATTTAGGAGTTTCAAGATGTTTGATGGTTTCGGTGGAAATTAATTAATGGTGAAAAATTTGATTTCTATTTCATATGATGAGAATTTCAGCGAGAAATCACGATTTATGTATTCTGTTTCTATAAAGTGTTTTTTTTTTTTTATTTGGAGGAATTTTGGAGGTATAATAGGTAATTATCGTATGTTTGATTCTAGCTGAATCTAACGTGTTTCTTTAAAGTAGCATTTAAAGACATTTGGTACATTTCAAGGCACTATAAATATAGAAATTATGCAGAATATTTCAACGTTTGGATTTGAATATGGAGATTGGAAATAAACAAAAAGAATTATACAAAAATTTACAGTTAAGACATTCGCAACTGAGAACTATATATCCCTCGATACGTTCAAATATACCACGTTCTTTCGTTCTAAAAGGTTCCAACGAAACCTATGACGGTGTCTAAGAATTCCATATCGAGCGAGTTTTTTTTCAAAATCAAACCTGAAACACCAAGAATTAATCGTTGGAACGCGTTCGGGCGTGGTTTCCATGCGAGGGCGCCGTTTCATGGGCTGACACCTGCCCTCTCGACGTGACACGAATCGCCCTTTCACTCTGTTCAATTTCTCTGAACTACCTGCGTGCATAGTCTCACCTTCTTCTCGTCCTTTCTTTCTCGAATATCCCTGAGCCACATGTTTTCCACGCGTTTTCGTCCGAGCAACAAAGAGAGCATAGAAGGCGTCAGGTTTCATTGAGAGTTGTTGGTTGAACGAAACCAGTCTATGGGTAGAAACAGCCTAATGGCCTGAAAATCCAAGTCCACGTGCATTCCGGATGCCATCGGTCAGACCGCTGGGCGCCTTTAAGTTTCCTTCACGTTTTTGGCGGGAACCAACGCCATTCAGTCGACCGAGTCGATTATTAACCTCTCGATGGAGCAGAGGTATTTCTATGTTCCACAGAAACGTTAAGAGATTGCAGAAACGAAAATGTTTTTCAGTTCTCTCAGGCATTGGTATTTATATTAGTTATATAAAATTATATGAATTAGTTATGTATTATGTTGTCCGAAAAGTGTCTAACGACGCATGTTTATACAAACATGAAACCTAATCTATCGGACGTTGTGATCTTTATCTTGATAAAACAAAATGGATCGTACGTAATTCGATAAAATAATGTAAAACAGAAAATGTTGTGCATCCATTATTTCCTTGTAAAACGAAAGAAACTTTTCGGACGACCTAATATTATATTTATATAAAGTTACAACAGACTGAAAAAAATGATTAAATCGTTGAATTAAATTTCCGATATTTATCGATCGACCATAATTTATATTGAAAATAATTCACCTGATATATAACGAAAGTTAGCAATACACGGAAAAAGTACGAGTCTTTGATTATTATAATAGTAGAGACAGTCAAAGATTACAAAACATTTTAAAATATCGAAAGAACGAAATACCGACAATCTTTTCTATATTTACCTTATCACAAGAAGAAACTTTGATATCTCTAACGTTATTTTACGATCTCGCTATATCGGCCTTGTAAAGTACACGCAACTTCAAATCGACCCATGCGACGAGTAAAATTAGCAATCCCACGAGCGAACGAGTCGACCGATCCTCCCAGCAAATAAGATTAGAAAAGCGAAAAAATAGGAGGAAGAGAAAAAAGATCGACGCAGGGGTCGAAGCGGGGAGCCACAAAGAGCCGCTGCAAAAGAGAAGACTTTACCGGGTCGTTGCACGCTTTTCCGCAAGGATCGAAGCAGATAAGAGATCTACGAGAATATAACCTACCCTTTGTGGCGAGTCGAGCGACCGTGCTCCTGCTTATGCTCCCGTCCCACGATTTAAAGTTACACGTACGCGCGAAACGTATGTACGCGCCGGATAATCCGATCGCGAGCCCATTGTTGCAGATCGGCTCGACGCCCACCGTTCTCCGCGCAAAACTTTACCGAGCACGTCTCGCTTTCTCTCTGTCCCGATCTTCTTTTTTCTCTTCTTTTCCTCGCGGTTTAATCGGTAGCCATCCGCTCCCGGGGTTAACATTCAAAGTTTTTCGATCGTAATCCCGTTACTTCCGCGGATGTGAGCTCGGTCGATTCGTGATACGTCGTTTCGAACGTTATTCTCGAGGGTAAATTAAGCGTGAATGGTATTTCTCTGCGATGGAATCGGCGGGCCAAGATTCTGTCCTCTTTTAAAGTTAAAATATCCTATCTATCATTGTAGCTATCGTTGAAACTGAAGAAACTGAAATGTTACTTTATTTGTGCCATCTTTGCTTTTCCTCGTTTACAACTTTACGTAAAAGATGGAAGACTACGAGGAACTTTAGATATTTTAACATATCTTAAAACATATGAAAAAGTACTAGACATTTTAACTAATGCGGGCAGAGTTTATGATATAAATATAACAAATATAGAATATAGTATAATGTATAACTGGACAGAAAGATATAACAATTATTACGCGATACAATAACCACCCTCTTTTACCAAGCTACTCACGTTCAAACCGAAATAGCTCTCAAAAACCAATCTCCATTTCATCCCAACTACCACAAGAACCTCTCTCAATCTACCCTCTCTTCGGAACACTTCACGAAAAACTTCTTACCAGGACTCTCCTTCAACCAGCCTCCCCATAGCTTCGAATTACTAGAAGAACCAATACATATCCCTATTCCGAAAGAATAATGGATCAGAATGTACTATGCCCGTATAGAACGTTCCTTCTCCTAAGCGATCTTCCTAATCTGGAAGATGGGCCGATAACGTCAGTCAATTGGCGATCGACTGACTCGGTTTGACTCTCACCCCGCCCTTCTTTCTCGCTCGTGCACAACCCTCGCCGCTTCCTCTTTTGTGGGAAAAAATGTAGCCAAACAATCGGATAGCAGACGGCCTGTTCATTGTGCCGGGACTAAATGACAGTAGAGAAGATCCTTCAGAGCGTAGAGCGCCGCGATGCGGATCTCTCGGTGGCTTCGACTTCCTTTCTTCGGGCGTAATGAGATGTCCCGAGATGCGTCGTGCAACACACACGTATACGTGGTACAGTATATACGTAAATGCGTTGTACTGCGCACACGTTCAAACATACGCATACAACGCACCACATGTACATAGCATGGTGTATATGTAAATGCGTCTTGCACTCACGTTCAAACACACACGCGTACGACGCATCACGTATACGTAGCTGTGTTTATGTGCGTGTCTACGTGTGTATAGGCGCGTACGCGTGTATAGAATACAGAGAGACGTTACATAGGTGGGATAGAAATACAGAAGCACCCTCTGAATCGGATTTTCCTCCGATGCAGGGGAAAAAAATAGGAGATGTACGTGGACGGTAAACGCGGTGAAAGCGCCGCCGGGACGTTTTGTTGTCGTGCACCGGTTCGCGTTCTACGGTTTTCCGCGTTCGGCGTTGCATCGACTAGGATAGGCCGGGGAAACGCGCGGAGAAGCAGCCTGGGTCCGAAACACCGTTTGCTGCCTGCCATTTGCATTTTCGTTCGCTTCGCCGTAGAGGCGAAATAAGAGGAAGGGAGGGAGAGATATAGTGTACTGGGCTTGGATATTTTCGGAATCGGCATTGTGCGTGGAAAAAAATTGGCATTTTCAATTCGGAGCGCAACCACTCTCGTTGTATTTATTTTTAGCGTTTCCCGGTGAAACGCAACTGATTCGTTGCAGCAGATTTTCAGAGCATGTTTTAGCAACATCGTCCTGTTCCACCGATCGTTCAGCAATCTCGTGGGATCTGCTTGATTGCTGGAATTTTTGCGAATCCGCATAGATTAATGAGAACGTGAAAGATTGGCTGGTTAAAGTATTTAGAACGTTATTCGAGCAAAGAAAATGAAGTTTTTATTTATCGACAGTAAGAAGAGTGTTGAAAATGGTCATTTTTAATATTCAGTGGCTTGAAGGTATTGTTTCTTATTCTTACGAAGACCATAATCAACATGTATACATATAAATATACATCACACAATGAAGATACAATACTTCGTCAATCTATGATCGATTAAGTGGAACAGGGGGGTCCGAAATATAATTACGTTACAATAAAAGACAATTATAAATGGTTATAATATGTTGGACTATAATTACAATTACATTCCTGTACGTCTGTTGGATCATTTCTTAAGCAAATTATAATTTCATCCGTTTAAATCTCTACGAGATCAGCATCGCTTAAATTTATCTTGATAAAACACCATCGTCGTACTGTATCTAATTTTTCTATAAAACTTAAATCTCTCAGATCGTTTCAAGGAATATCGGTCGCTACATTCGAATACAAAAGAAATTCGCGCTTGGATCTTTCTGTCATTTCCATCTTGTCGCAAAATGAGCATTATCACGATTCTCGAGAGATATCCTCTTCAACTCTAGCAATTGGACAAAGAATACGCGAACAGGAGCAAGGAGCCGCGAGAAACCAGAACGAAAAGGTGGTTAGAAATAGCCGCGACGATTCGATAATATCGTAAGCGGATCTTGTCGGATACGAGCTTAATTTCGCTCGAAAATCCGGATCGTTGAAAGTCTGTAGCCGCACGAAAAGGACGGACACACCACGACCGACGTTTTACGTATTACGTAGCCGAGTGACCGACGAAGAGAAGCCATCCCACGAGTCCCGAATTCGGCTTATCCGGGATTTCTTTCTTGGTTCGCGCGTGTTCGCCTTTCGACGATACATCTGCACACGAACAGATGTGAATTTCCCTATCTTTCAGAACTAACGACGCATAGAGTGCTATTATTTGAGGAAGTTGTATCTTTTCTCCTCGGTTGTTTGACAATCAGTTCGAAAGCATGGAGAGCAACCGCAAAGAAGTATTTTCACATACAGCGATAAGAGAAAGTTACAAATTGACACACTATGGATTTTACGAATTTTGTATTAAAAATTGTTTACTATACTCGTATTTATTCTATGGTATATACGTATTATATGTATTCGTTACTCCTATTAAAATAATCATCTACTTCGTACAATGAAGATATCTTCTTATATTTCTTATTTTGTAATCTTCCTTTCGGCCACCGCAGTGCCCTTATTTTCCGGTAAAGCATTTCTTTTGTCAGATTTTACATTTCGACCTGCTCCAACTAACCATTCGATACAACGGTACAAGTGTATTTCAGCGAACACAGTGAGGTTTTTCGACCGAAAATTCGATGGACTGGGAACTGGATGGATGCCGTATAGCGCGGCATACACAAATGTGGAATTCTTCTCGAGTAGGCAGCACACGTCAGCACCGTAAGGTGTCACAACTCGTGGAGGTGGGCGCGAAGGGGGTCGAAAGAAAGGAAGCCCGACGACAACGTGAAAAGAGAGAGCGAGAAAGGAGGTTATAAGGAAGGGATGGTGGAAGAATCGAAGAGAAGAGAGACGAGAATTTATCCACGAACGTCGCCTCCGTGCAACCCGCGATTTATTTGCCTGGGCTAAAAGCTTGAGAGCCGTCGTGTATTCCGCGCTGGGAATACCAACCGGCGGTGTATTCTGTATTCGTGTCGTCGTATTCTCATCCATCAATTCCACGTATCACGAAAGAGTGCGGCCGACGACGAGGAAGAAGAGAGGCTACGCTGGCTGGTGCGCGGCTCCAGGGGCGGGAGAGTCGAAGATTTTTTTCCTCATTGTTGGCGTGGTTGTCGTCGTCGTCGCCGCCATTCGTCTGGTTTATTCGCCGCTGCATTGTGTTTCTCGCGGATGCAAGCACGGCCCTTTTCTTCGCGCACCGTGCCGCGAAAATAGGTGAACTTGCCTCCCTCTCTCTCTTCTTTCTTCGTCTTCCCGCCCCTCGGCAACCTCTTCCTCGACCGCCTCCTGCTTTCACCAAGCTCGTCGAAACGCGACATCGAGGAAAATGGAACCGATAAGGGGAAAGATCCTTGCTTAGAGCCAGGCTGTGCTCGTTAACCCGTTAAAAATCAGATTTTCATTTGACTCTCTGATAAATGGAAGTGGTAATGCGTTATTGGCTTGTTGGACTGAATTAAAAGAGTGCGTGAATCTTTGCAAACCTATAGGTTCTTGAAGATCGGTATTTCAACTTCAAAATGTAATGTAGGATTGAAATAATCTGCACAGTATTCTCTGCGTAGATCACAGAAACCTTTAAGTAAACGTCTTTGATACATAATCCATCAGACTAAGCAAACTATACCCGTGCGTTTTCATTGGGAACGGATGAGACCACACTGTAGCAACCATTGTATAGAACACAAAGTAATCGGACAATAAACAGAAGCAAAAATATACATTGAATCCGCAATGGTCTCGGTAAACAACGATCTCGTTCACCGAAACCACGGAATATTCTCATAACCCTTCGAATTCTTTTCAATACTCCAAACCGGCCAGCTAAATCTCTCTTACCAATTCAACATTCAACATTTTACCTAAACATAACAACGTACTTCTAAACTCTGAAAAGACAGGGTATCATCCCTGTCATCCACCCATTTTCAATTCTGTCGCGAAAAAAAAAGAGAAAAAGAACCAAAAACGAACCGATGCTCGTTCGTTGGGAAACCAGCAACCATTATGCGGAATTAATCGAACAGACTGCGAAGAATGGCGACAGCTTCTCTTCCGGTTGATCGAGTCGCTTTAACGACTCCTCTTGTCCGATATAATGGCGAAGAAAAACACGCGAACCTCCGTCCCTTGACTACCGGGAAGCGGATAGAACCTTTTGTAGGTGCAAATTCGCATGTAAGTAGGTGACAGAACGATCCCAACGGATCCAGGGCTACCGTCGGACGCTTTTAAAGGGTTTAAGCGCAAGCATTAGCCGGTCATTAGCCCTCCTGTTCGCCTTTGTTCCAGCTTAATGCATACATGCCACCGCTTCCGGGATTTGTCGCTTGACTGTTATTAATTATTTGAAGCGGGCCATGATCCCTGGAACACCTGTAGGCCACGAACGAACCGGACCACACAATCGCCTTTGAAGGGACAATCGAGTGATTTTCGACGAACAATACGACGCGGATGTTCGGACTTTCGTGTTACATTACGTCAATGTCCGAGGCCCGTAGCTGGAGACGATCCTGAACGACGTGCAGTGAAACTGACGAAGGTTTCATTATTCAGACTTTAGTCACGTCCCAGGATGAGGTTACTTGAAACTTAAGAGCGGAACTCTTATAATTTTCCTTAAGAATTTCATGGATTTATAGAAATATCTGTTCAGTTTTGGAAACTCAAATGATATTTTTGTAAAATGTACGGATAATGACGTTATTTTTCATTCTGACCGTATCGATGCAAGCTTTACTTATGATTTATTTGTCGGTAGTTCTAGTCTTGGATGGCTCGAAAGTCAAACTCGTTAGTCCAAGCATTAAATCGTGTAATTAGTAAAATTCAGTATCCCTAAAAGGAAAGAAAGTGTGAGAATCTCAAGCATCACACAGTAGCCAAAGCCATAATCCTTAAACATTAACCTCCATTCTTCCACTATCCCATTAAACCAATATTTTCATCCCAATTCTCAAACGACAAGATTCCTCAAACCTAGAACATCATTCTCTTCTTCCTACTGTGCTGTCTGTAAAAGGCAGAGAAGCGGCACATTTTTATTAAATCGTCAGAGGCAAGTTATTCATTTGTCGGAAAGGAGCAAAAGGAGGAAACAAGCAAGCCACCAGGCGTGTAATACGGCAAAAAGGACGGCACGCTGCGCGTCGACAATTCATCGTTGCCTTTTGGACGAGCTAAGTTTCAGCAGCGGCCATCTATTGTCACCATTGTGCTTATCTCTCACGTCACCTGCTGTTCTGCCAAAGAGAAAGACAATACCGTGAAAGGCAAGGCCAACTTCTCAGTATCTGCGCCGATCCTAAGGTCAGTCGGTGACGAAACCAAAGCTGGAATCTCGTTCCGCGGGTAGTTACTTCCGGTTAGGCAGGCCTAGCAGTCCGTTTCATCTTTTTAACCTCGGTGTTCGAAGGTTCCCTAATGAAATTTCTCTCGTTTTCGTTAAACATTGCCTCTTTCTCTAACGACCAGTTCTGCTTAAAAAGATGACATAAGGGATCGGAGCCGTGCATGCTGCAAGGACTGGTGGCCGTCTTTTGTCCTCGCAGTAGGCTGTCGTTTACAATCCGACTTATCACCGCAAAACTGCAGGATTCGCTCGAGACAATGTGACAGTTGTTCCCACCTACGGACCGTTTCGACAATTGTTGGAACTTTCGAGCAACACGCTCCATGATCCTCGGGCTGGACACGATTGGTGGCTCAAAGATGTTGGAGGTATTTTGGCTGGTGGTCTATTGCTATTCCATGTTCGAAGTAAAGGATGCTTGGCAGTTGTATTGTTGAATATTCTTGTCTCCGTTCTTAATAAATGGAGTTGACATTGTAGGAAGAAGAGAAAGTTTTACTCGAGTAAACGAGATACAGATAAGCTATGGTATTCTTGGTATTTCTGGGTCTAGTTTTAAGAAAACTGACGCGTTCTAAGTGGGAATAATAGGGGATAATTGATATGTTTGCTCGGAGTAGACAGTTTGCGATTTGTAACAGGTTTGACATCGATCGTAACTTCCTGTGGCTTATAGTGTGAAACGTGTATCTAACGGTTCTTCCACATTTAATAACTACGGTTCGTTTAACGTGTATTTATTGAATAATTTTTATGCTATCCTACCTATAGGTCTAAATTTACTTTCTACAATATTCTAAATTAGATATATCCAAAATCATTCATCAATCTTAAATCGAGGAAAATACGTTCTCTTATCTAATCTTCGTCAACGATCTCTTCTCTCCATTAAGAAAAATCTATCTATTTACACATATAATAACATAGAATCTGTCTATAATTTATTATGTCGTCCGAAAAGTTTTTTTCATTTTATAAGGAAATAATGGATGCACAATATTTTTCGTTTTATATTATTTTATCGAATTACGTATGATCCATGTTGTTCTATCAAAATAAAGATTACAACGTTCGACAGATTAGGTTTCATGTTTGTATAATGATGCGTCGTTGTGAAAGACGTGTCTGTAAAACAAAAGACACTTTTCGCACAACCTAATAATTATAGTATATTTCTAATATACGTTCGTTATGTACAATATAATATACAAATTCATCTCCCGCAAATTTCACATATACAGGGTGGTTGATAACTGGTGGCACAAGCGGAAAGCGGGTTATACTACGCGAAAAAAGAAGTCGAAAATATAGAATAAAAATTTTTTTTATTTTTTTTTTTTTAATTTTTCCATCGAGACAACGATCTACAATGAGATCCGTTATGACGGATCGCACGCGTACCGAGCGAAAATTCAAAGTCGATTTTCTCGAAAACAAAGCCTCAAACGAAAAATTATTATTCTATATTTTCGACTTCTTTTTTCGCGTAGAATCACCCCCTTCCCGTTTGTACCACCAGTTACCAACCACCCTGTATATCTATTTTCAAAGTTGTTCGTCGACCTTAAGACAACGAAATCACGTCGATTTTTATCAATTTCCATCGAACACTTTCTCATCTAGAATCCTTATCCTGATTAAATTACGTCCTCTAACCATACTCAACCGTACCATTAATAAGATCCATCCTCTGCAATGATCACGAACGATCATCCGTCGACAAGTTAAATTTCAGTGGAGCGCGGACAATTTGGAGAGGCTGCGGTCTGGCGCGATTTGCCCGAAAGTTATTATCGCCTCTCGTCGTATCGGCGTGTACAGCGTGAGATTTACACTTGGGGCGTTATTCAACGATGGTGGATCCCGAAGGGAAAGGTCCCTGATTCACAGCCGAGACCCCTCCGGTTTCTCGAGGGTGGTGGCCCCTCTCGAAACAAAACATATTGTCCGAATTTAATTGTGGATGGGGTGCATTAGATATTCATACGTTACATGTTCCACGACGCGTACAACAATATCGGCGCGACCCTGAACCGTGCACGGGGAGTCAGCACGTGCTACGCCGCAGAGGGGAAATAAATCTTCCTCGTGATAAACACTGGCGCGAATCACGAGTCTCTTCATCCTCGTGATTTTGCCTCGATTGTTTAGCAGGATATTAGGATTTTTTCAATTGATTCCATCCTAAGAGCGGGTAATAGGATGCTTGTTAAAAGGTTTTAGAAGGCGAGTATGTCGCGGAAAAATCCTTAATAACTTTCCGCTAATTTTGTAGGAAAATAGTAGGATTTTTTGGGTCAGTCTGAAATTCGTAATGTGTTGGATAGTGGAGTTGAATTTGAGAAATGTTTATCGAAGTTATTTATACAAAAAGGGATGCAACGGGAATGGGATGTTCATTGCTCTCTTTCGAAATACAAAAGTAAGTATCTTTGAAACATTTTATTGCATCTTTAAATATTAATATATAATTTTAGTAGCATTTTGCAAATCGATGAAGAACTATCTTTAAACATAAAAGGATTCTATTTTGTGTCTTCCAACGAAAGAAACATTAATTCGAAGCAGACACGGTTTGCAAGTAAAATCATTCGCTGAATATCAGAAAGTTCAATTTTCCAAGAAATTTATCGAACGTTTTCTATATGTGACGCGATCGTTTCTAAAGAAGAAAAAAGCAGAAATGAAATTCGCTTGTTCACCGGGCTCAATTATATTCTCGCGCGGACAAATCAATGGCTACCGCTAATGTTGTTCCTAACAACGAACCGTGCAACAATTTTCCACGGAAATTACGGGCAAATTATGTTTTACACGCGAAAA
This sequence comes from Bombus huntii, assembly GCF_024542735.1. Taxonomy (NCBI): domain Eukaryota; kingdom Metazoa; phylum Arthropoda; class Insecta; order Hymenoptera; family Apidae; genus Bombus; species Bombus huntii. The sequence goes on from NC_066240.1 coordinate 9,830,203, forward strand.
GAGTCGAACGAGCACGCTGTTGCTCCTACAAAACTGTTCATTGGCTGAGTCACGCGACTCATCGCGTTTAATGCGGCGAAATCCGCGATGAACTCGTTCCCGGATCGAATATAATTTCTGTTTACGAGATCGCTCGGATCATCGAGTTGAACGAACGTCGATCGTACAGAAAATGACCAATGTCGATGAAATTATCAGATTAGCGAGCAGAATGGGGTCTCGAAACACGTTGGTCCCCTCTTTTCGTCGCTTCTCACCCTCTCGCGCCACTTGGGAATAAACAAGAGGCGATCGATGGACGCGAGGGATGGCGGAATCGAGTGTCTATAGAGAAAACGGACGGTCTATAAATTCTTTTGTAATCGACGCCACTTCGCGCCGTCAGTTAGGAACCTTTTCACCGCTATGTGGAAACGATGAAATCGCTTGATTGTGCCTGCCTGTCACGAGGACGATCTGCCCATTCGTTACTCCACCGCGGATCTCGTTTGAGATCCTCGAATTGACCAGCTTTTATTCGAAACGTTCTGTGCTTGTTAAAAATATTGTCCTAAATAGCGACCATGGAGTGATTAAATGTATATCGCAAATTATTAATCGTGTCAATTAACACGTTGACTGCCACGCGTGTTTTCAAAGAAATCTCCGTCAGGTGCTCCCATCGATATTTTCGTAACGCGTGTCGCTCAAGTGGTGGTCTCAAGAATGATCTTTCGTTTCGTTTGTTCGCAACATTAAAACCACTAGCTGTTGTTGAATATAATGAAGGAAAGTATGGTATAGATTTTTCTTATGCCATCACAATTAGAAAAGGAATCAAATGGTACAGAAAACTTGGCATTCGATTCCTTCTGGGAATTTCTGTTGTAAACGCTTCGACGGTTTAGAAAATTGCAACACGGAAAAATATAAATATTAGAATATTTAGACAATTATTAATTGCAAAATTATTAGGGTTGTCTGAAAATACAAAAAATCCTCGTGTTCGACGGAGTCAGCATAATATCGCCGTCCGGAAAAACGATTCCGGAAGAAGCATTAGACGCGCATGCAAACTATGTTATGCGAATAGAAGACGTCGAATGGACCGAGCAAAGGCACAAAAGAATTTGAAGAAAACAACAACTTATTGTCCAAATTATCCCGACCAACCTCAGCTATGTACAGAATGCTTTAAAGTTTTACGTTCTAAATAATTTTTTTAATAAATCATTTTCGTATTTTTATTTTATAACAAATCAACAGTTTTATTATTATGGAATATCTTTTCCTAAATACCTACGACGATCCCTCGCAAGTAGTCAAATAAGCGACACCCGAATATGGGTTACGCGGCCTGACCAGAAACTTTGCTGACACCCGAATACGGGTGTCGTGGCAGTCAACGTGTTAATCAATTTTATTTCTATATCTCAGCTGAATGTAAAATCTCGAAACAAACAACCATCCTACATATCATTTCGACGTGAAATCGCGTGTCAAATACGTATTCCCAAAATATGTGACGTAATAACAGTCTCAGCAGAATTAAGCGCACAGTTTCATTGGTAAGGATGTCGTATCGATGTAAGTCATTTTCTGTCCACATTTCACCTAAAAGTTACACACTCTCGAAGCAATCACCCCGAATTTACCCATTTACGCGCAAAAGCACGTATCTACCCTTCGTCACGCGGGCCAAATATTCCCTTGCGACGGAAATATCAGCCACGGAAGAATTAATCGCACGTCGCAGATTCTCGATTCGCAAAGTTGTCCTACAAGTAATTTTCTATTGATATTTCACCTAAGAGCTACAGACTCTGAAAACAATAACCCTAAATGCTATTTCCCCTCGAAACCACGAGCTCATTCTTCGTAACACGTGCCAAATACCGGAGTTTCCGCGAACTATCGCTGCTCGTGGCTCATCTATCGACATCGTCCCGGTGCGCACCGGGGGTGAAGTGCGTGGAAACCCCCCGCTATCCAGCCGTTTAAAAGAGCAAAACGCCATAAGCTACCATTTTGTAGGAGAGTGGGCCGCCTCGTAGATCGAAGTATAATGTCCTCCCCTTTAGTCGAAGCGAGAGGAACACAGCTAAGAGAGGAAAGAGCCACTTATATACAGGGCTGCCGCCAGAACGAGGTCTACCGGGCCAACCAAGGGGGTGGTGGGGCTGGTGTTGCCAAGAGAGGGAGAGGAACGCGGTGAGTGGTATCGAAGAGAGAAGTCACCTTCTTATTTCTATTCTCAGCAGCGTTCTTTCGAATTCGACTTGGCAATACCAACGGCCACCATCTCGAAATCGTCCCACCTTCTTCCACGATGTCCCCACCACGCATGGGCTGGATCGGTTGGTACCCGTGGTCGGTGCTCGTGGAGGTGGTGGCGGTAGCTACTTTACCTGACTCCACGTTCTAACTCGCCCCTCGATTTCTCCTCCCTCTCTCTCTTTTTCTCTCTCTCTCTCTCTTTTCCAACGTGTCTCGGTCTTCCTATGAGTTTCTTTCTCTGTTTCTTGCAAAGGTTTGACCCACCCATCCCTTAGGACGCCACACGCAGCATTACGCGGTCGTAAACAGGTCGGACTCCATTATTACGTATGTCAAAAATTATTGTTGAAACGTTTAGCGCGTGATACTTACAGGTGAGTTTTGGTGGAAGATTTTACGCGTTAGATAGTTTAAACGTTCTTGATACGCGAGTAGCTCTACACATCTTGATGTTTATGTCTATTTTCTTCGATTTATTTGATTTTTACGAGGAAAGCTAGAAAAGTATCTACGTAACATTATTTCCTGGGCTGTGGCGAAATTGAATACGAGGTACATATCGATCTACTCTGAATGTCGTATTCTCTAATAACCCATTGCTACAAATGAAACAAATCTCTGTTTCCTTCTCCTCGTTTCTATAGCTCTATTCGCGAAAGCTAATTCCTCGAACTCCGCTCGTAGAAAAATATGAACTCTCTTAAACATTCGTGCTCTCCTAACAACCCTATCACCTCTAACCGCCGCCGAAAAGCATCCACTTCCCAAACCCCAATTCCCCGGCCTTACCACAAACTTCACCCCTACAAAAAAACATTTACTCCATAGTAGTCAAAATTTTTGTAGAAAAAGACGGGTGATCAGCGGTTTGGGAAAGAAATTTCGCGTGGCTGTTGCGAGGTCCTGGAAAGAAAGGCGAGAAACAAGGAGAACGCGACAGGGTGAGTCGCCGAGGTAAACGAGGAGAGAAAATTGAAGTCACGGAAGAGGAGTGCGAAGTGGCTAATGGAGGGGACGATGGATGAACGCAGGACGGTTCGTTATCGACGACCTCGAAGGTTTCGACCAATCGAAGGGCTCAGCGATACCACGATCATCCTTTTTGGACCGCCCATAGTCTCGTGCCATTGGTTACTGCGCTGTTTCCCGTTTAAACCTCGATGGTGGGGAAAGACTGGCGCGCGGAGTTCGTGGATCGCCGGCAAGAGTCGAGACGTGCGTGCACATTCCCAAAACTATCGTCCGCGAAGGCAGATTGAACGTCGTGCACGTCGTGATCGTCCTCGTGCGTCGCTACCGAACGCGACTAGCCGCCTCTCGAACACGGTTCCCGTGTATTTTACGCGACCGACGCTTGCTCACGCTTGTTTTGTTCGCGAAGGATGTCGTTGGACCGTGTCCAGTGTCGCGACGCGGATATCTGATCGGTAAACGGGAAGGAAAAGTGTTGAACCGTGTAGCATAGTGATATTGAGACTCGAGTGGATGGCCTGACATGACAGTGTAGTGACTTACTTTTGCTTGTTTGTTGTTGATATCCGTTGCTGATATATTTCCTTTGGAAACTAGACGAGACGAGAGTCTCAACCACGGCAGCAAAATTGAGCTGGACTTGCACCAACGGGCCGCCGGCCACTTTATGAGGTGAGTTTCCTCTTACAAAGTGATTATATCGTACGTTTGACGAGAGTGTAAGAATGATCGAAGCATCGTAAAGGGAGTTTATAAGTTCATTTGAATTTGAATATCGTGGTATATCGACAGTGATATCGGTTTCAGTCGGAATTGCGATTGAAGTGCAGATTGAAAACTTCGTTAGCTGTCTGCGAATAGAAGGAATTTATTGAATACGAAGATAAATGTATAGATGGTTTCTTCTATCGTAACGAATTAATCAGTTTTCAATAGCTACTTATTATCAACTGAAGTCCGTCCTCTAAATTCTTATCAAAGATTATTATCAAACCAGATTACAGAATTATTCTAATGTCGCAATTACAAAACGAATCTTCCATAGTCTTCGTTTAGATATAATTTCCATTGCGTTGACTCGGAACGTTTAGTCATAGTAACATACATTGATGATCAATATTCGAACACGCAAATACAAGCTGTATCTCTTAACACGCGCGACAAGCTTGAAAAATATCTCCAGCGAAGTGAACGATAAAAACGAACCGAACAAACTGCGCCATGTAAACAATCTGTTTGTCAATAGAGTCACCTTTGCTTGCCACATATTCAAATATCCGACGGCTGTCGTGGCTCTCGATACGCTCGAAACCACTTTACCCTTCATTAGAATTCAAATCGACTTTTCCACGTTAATTTTCACCCGTTTCTATTTCAAGTATCCGCGAGAGGCCACTTCATAAACGCACTTCCGTTTTTACGCGATGAAGACGGTGCCGGGCTCGAGGCAATAAATCGCCGCGTGCACACTATCGTTGTCCGTTGCCTAAACATTCAATTAGCACTTCCTAATCCCCCGTCGCAGCTTGTCAACAGCCATTACTTCCAGCATCTTCTCTCTCTTCGTTGAACCACCCCGGAGTACCCTTGGGGCCTCTCTACAGCAGCCACGCTGCTTCGTTTCACCCCCGTTTCTCGCCACACCCCCCTACCGCCGAACGTCTCTCTAACCAACGTATCTATTAATCCGGCCTGAATGACACTCGAGGGTGGCCCCGGACCCGAGGGTGATTCTAACCCTACAAAATCGTAACTACCGCCCCCGGGGTTAACTCCCTCAACCACTACAGGTTTTTTTTTTTCTTAATGAATGCTCAAGGAGATCCGCGTAATTGTGTTAGTTCGAGAGGAGAGAACACGTTAAGGGAAAATGAGAGAGAGAGAAAGAGAGATTTTGATGCCGACTGTAAGAGGGTTTTGGTAAGGAAAGAGAGAAAAGGATAAGAGGGAGAACACACACCCAGAACGAAGGGTGACATTTAGGGTAAAAAGACGGGAAGAGAGGCAACAACGCGGCGAGATTGGTTAATGGCTTTGATACGAGAAAAGGATAAGATTAATTTGCTTATGAATCAAAGAGCAAACGAATAAGCAATTACCGGGACCGTGAGGAGTGGCTGCACGAGTGCCCTCGCTTGCTTCTTCTGCGTGTCGCTGGTGCACAATTAAAATCCACGAATACCATTGGAATCCGTGTACGTAGGGCTTCATGTGCGCATGTGTTTGTCTTTGGTACGGTTGGTTCTACTTCCTCAAGTTGTTATACCTGTAACGAGTGTAAATTCTATTGTGTTTAGGTAATTGTATTAGCTAGCAGTTTTTCGGTTTGACCGATCATACACTCGTACAATATGATAGAATAACGAAGAATATAGAAAGTTATTACGAATAGAAGGGAATATCCAGTGGAATGATCGACGATACTTGTGATTACTTTTAATAACTTTGATTTGATATGGATTATTATTGAGATGTTCATTAATTAAGATGCTTCCTGCGTGGAAACCTATTGGTCTGTGGTATATTTTCTAGTCGAATAAGTAGTTCAATCATTATGAAATTTGTTTTGTACATATAAAAGGTACAGAATTCTTTTATGGCAATTATAATTATCAGATCAATTGTAACTAATATTAAAATCTAGTACTAAAACTTTCATCGCAATTTATTCAGTTCATCGTAACTTTATCTTGCAGCACCTTCTTCCAAGAAGCTCCTCGGTATACATATAATTTCTATTGTTTCTTAAACCTTTTATGCGAAGGAACATTGTTTTTCTTTTGCATACTGTTCCTTTTTGGAATTTTTGTTTTGCGACCGGTTGTGAAAGGTGGATGTTTGTGAGTTTGGTCAAGTAACTTGTTGCGTCGGGATGAATGAAACGATGATTGATGTAACGAGTCTGTCAATTTGGAAGGTTATTCAGCACTTTCTTAATGAGTTTAATCTCCTTCTGACAGGCTGCGACGTTAGGATTCGCGGCTCCTTAGTGTCGGTAAAAAGAAAATTGTCAGTGAGTCATTTGAAAGATTGTTTGCTACTCTCGTGGCGATACTAATTTCGCTGATAGCTCGTACAATTCGAAATTTATGTCCAACGACGAAAAAAAAAAAAGAGAAAAAAGGAAGAATGAGTACAGGGTAGTAAATTGCATCAGAGAAGACTGATATGTTCATCGTTCAAAATTACATTACACGTCGTGTGTTATTCAAATAATTTTACAAACTTCGTAACGTTAGAAAGTTGCACTCAGATTTAATTTAACGCGCAAAAAGGCAGTATTTATGCTTTCTTCGTTACCGTTTTAAAACTACCTCACGTTTTTAATCATTTCTTCAAAACGAGTTTTGAGTAATCTCTCGTTACAAACTACATGAAACGTATTCAAAAGAAATCCTCAAATTTATCCGAACAGCAAAAAGGACAACTTCTCGGTTCTTTTAAACCACGTCCCACTTCAAACCCTTTTATTCATTTCAAAAATACCACCAATTTATTTCAAATTTCAACCGAGTTTATCGCAAACTTTGTAACATTCAAAAGAAACACTCAAATTGCCGTTATTCTATAACATCAAATGTTTTAAAGAAACACTTTCTCCCATCAACTCTCAAACCTCTCTAATTTATACATTCTATTCTATTCTAATCTGTTTATACGTTAATAAACATCGCTAAATTCTAACCACTTCGACCCAGACATCAGCAATTTTCTTCTCAAACCAAATTTCATCTAACTTTATAAATAACTCATAAACGCCACAACATTCAAATCACTGATATTTACTAACGTTAAGCACTCATACATCCAGGACAACAGCTTCTCCCATTAACCCTTTTCAAAATCTCATCGACTTACTTCAAACTTCAATTAATCTGCAATTTTATCGTAAATTCCACGACGTCTAACAAATTTCCTAAACTCATTCGAACGTCCAGAGAAACAACTTCAGCCGACAAATCTTCCAAACTGCTCCTCATCGCTCATCACTTGAAACCTTCCTGTAACACTACAAATTTACTCTTGAATCCAGATATTTAGAAACTCTATCACTCTCCATAAACCGTCCTTATCAAACGAACCATCTCTGGGAACCATCTTCCCACCAAAGATGTGTCCTAAACAACTCAGTGAGAGACTCTAAATGACCGAAATAACGTCGCGCAGATCGTAAATCACCGAGAGTAGCCAAGGTTCGTCTCCGACGGTGCACGTCCGGGTCCTTTCTAGACAATAGACACGCAGTGTCACGCACTTGTATGTTTGTGCGCGTGTGTGTGTTTGTGTGTGTACATGGAGACAGAAACGTGGAGGAGTTCCTGGAGGTCTGGTCGGTCAGTCGGACTGTTGGTCGTCGTGGCTGTTTTCGCGTGGGCGTGTCCCCCTATTAACGTGGTCGCTGGGCTTACTAATTGGTGGCTGCGTTTAATTACAGAGCCGGCGGCAACATGTGCGACGGCTCGTTCACCGAGACCCTGCGCGGTATGCAGGGCATGTCGGGTACGTCGCCACCCGGTGGAGCGGGGGTCGGCCCCATGGGGGTTGGCCTCGGCAGCCCTCTTGGGCCGACCGCGAAGAAGGCGCAGGTGGAACACATTAAGAGGCCGATGAACGCATTCATGGTATGGTCACGATTACAACGACGGAAGATCGCGCAGGAGAACCCGAAGATGCACAACTCGGAGATATCCAAGAGGCTCGGTGAGTGCAGAAATTTTGTATTCTAATTTTTTCTACGAGTCGTTACGTTGTAAGACTTCCGTTCGTGACTGTTAGGACACCTGCTAATTTTATAAGAAATTTAGTATTTTTTATTTGAATTATGTAAGCAATGGTTAATTGATTGGAATTATGTATTCGTTTCGAGTTGAAGAATATTTACTTTGAAAGATTTCGGAGAAGAAATGGATGATTTACGAATTAGAAAATTCAGTGAAGTCTGCGAAAGTTTTCGTCTGATTTGTGGAACCGTTTATAGAACACACGACGGGATCAAACAAAGTTCTATTAAACTGCAAATATAGCTTTCTTATCAAATATACGAAAACTTTCGCGGATAATCGAGGAAAGTATTCCTGCGATCTGGAATAATTCGAGCAAATAAATTCGTGTCGACGTAAGCATATATCATGATTTTCATTATGCGAAAACCAACTGCTATATATATACGAACCCCTTACCTCCGTCTCGCGAATGCAATTAGTGAAACTGAAGGTGCCGCTGTGTAAAAAGACATTAAAAAACTACCACCTCTTTTACTCCAAACAAAAAAGAAGAAAAACTTCGAAAAAGAAGTTGAGTAAAAATCAGACAACCAAACAACTGTCTATCACTGCAACATACTCGCATTCTAAAGTCTAAACGATCTAACTATATTGTAATTTCTCCAGTACATATACACACACATATATATATATTTACAGTTTTCACCAAACACAAGGCCGCGAGAACGACATCTTCAGCATTCGTTCCTTTGAAAATCGGTTGATCGCGGTCGGTTCGGCGGAGTCTCGACACACGCTCGAATTATTCGTTGCTGACGGTACAGAGAGAAAACGCGAGAGAGGGACAGAGAAGGATAAGCAGAGGATGGGGGGCGGCGAAGCCGTGAGGGAAAAGAAAAGGAGATAAAGACGAACGGGGACGAAGGTATTCCGGTTGGTATTTCCGTTAAATACCCGGGAATCGACAAAGCCTGTTCCCGCAGCTACCCCTCGAAGCTTCTTTATCCGTCATTTTCTTCCTCGCCTTGGATCTTCTACCCCCGGTTTCTCTCCGGCGTTCCCCCGGCGACGACGAATAAGGGAAGTGCCTGCTCCTCGGCAAAAATGATGCGCGCACGCTCGAACCACCTCCCTCTGCCGCGGGATTCCACCCTCTCCGTTTTCTCTACCTCTCTCTTTATCCTCTTCCTCGACCATTTCGAGTCTCCTCTCTCTTTTTCTCCTTCCATCCCTCACTCCCACCCCCCTTTTCTCTTCTCCAGCTTACACCCTTTGTCGAAGCGACACTTTTTCGTCGCTCTTTTACCGCCATATCCCTGGCACCGCGCGCATTTCTACTTGATATACAACTCTCTGCTACCCCGTACTCACCGCCCCTCCACCCGCCAGTTCCTCGTAGCTGGCTTGTCGGAGCATTTGCAAATTTCATCCTACAACCACCCTCTTGTACCCTTCCACCTCCGTTTCCACGACCCCGCGTCTCCTTCTTCGGCCCGGCTTGTCCTCTTTTCACTGTACCATTCACTTTTCCTCCTTCTTCTCTTCGTATGCCGTACTAGAAGTCGACAAAAGATTCGAGGAACCGATGTACTCGGTGGAGGGAAAGGCTGTGGTTCGGTCGCTGGAATCTCGCGTGGAATGTTGCCGTGATCCACTTTCCTCCTCCAGCTTTCTCGCGGTTTCCGGGGAAAATGTTAACTCGCGAGCTGACTTGCTGACGCCTTAGGGGTGCAGCGATTTCGACGGTTCATGACGCGAATGTATGTCGCGGATGAGTGGAATTTCGATCGTGGTACGAAGGAGATTGTTCCCCAGCTAAATTTTTTACTACTTTTGGGAAGATTCGGCTGTTTTTAAATTTATCTACCGTCGAGGTTAAGCGCACTTCTCGCTGTTCGATGGTCAGAAATTTGGAACCTGTTTTTACAATTTTATCTAAGTATACTTTTAATTCTGTAGACAGATTTGAGAAACGGAGAAGACATTAATTCTTTCCGCTCGTAAATTTCATAGTGTGTTCTACGATATTCTCTTAAGGTTCCTTATACGCAGGTAGGTTTAATCGAATCATTTACTAATTAATAATGTAGCGTTTGTCCAAGTTTTGAATTTATTAAATTATTAAAATTCTCTACTATAATAAACGTAGTGTAATTTGTACTTAAATTGTTTATTTATTGCGTGACAAGCAAATCTTTCCATTTACAAAACATTCTATTCTACGCCGCAATTGAGTAAATCGATTGGTGTAATACAAAGCGAAAAATAAGGGATGCAACGAGGAGACGCGCGAAGTGGTCAGTTATTTACTCGTTGCCATAAGCGCGTTCGAACGCGAAAGCTGTGCCGCAGTTGACCAACCGTTTAGGTGGCTGCGGCTTGCAACGGAGTGCAAACTTTTTAGTTGCCCAACTAACTAGTTGAATGCACACGCGGTTTCACACACATACATACACACACACGCTCTCTCTCTCTCTCTTTCCCTCTATTCTCGAACCAACTGAACAGTTAACCAACTAAAAGTTGATGGTGTTTGCCAAGCCTGAGCAAACGCGCGCGCTCGTCCAACGCCTGGAAATAGCTTCTAAATGGAAATTTCGATTCGAGATAAAAATCAACTTTCTTGCTCAGCATCAAGATTCGATATGGGATTTTATCGTTGCATTAGATTATCGTCGATTTTCTTGTGGATTATAAAATAAGAGTCTTATTACTTGCAACCATTGCTACAAATATAAGTTGGGAAAGATTAAATTTGTTTGAAAGACGTTTTTGAAAGTTTGTGCATACCGATAGAGACAGCTCTTTGTAGATGTAAGAGACAGCTATATGTAAACGTTGAAACTCAGGATGATGAAACTTATGAATACAAATATGAATTTATGTATAAAGATGCAGAACACCTATGTGTTAGAACAGCAATGATACCATTTAATAGTATACGATACACTTCCCTCTAGATCATTGTTAGTAAATATCTTTTGAATCTAATAATATTTAATAACTATAATGATTCGTAAATGGTAAACCATGTAGGAATTTAACATTAGAACTGCCGATAGTTAACACGAAGTTATTTCTACTAAAATCAGTTAAAATGACCGGTCTTTAAAAAATACGCAATAATAGAATATTTTTATATTTATTGATTTGTTACTTTCTTACAGAAGAAATCCCATGTTATGTAGTACATTTTTATTAACGATGATCCGTAAAATGATCCCTAAACGAGGGTCGACACATTTATAAAATTGTAGAACCAGCCATTTTCATTGGTGTGGTATTTCTAGTGTTAGCATCTTGCGATCTAGCGATCGATCCGGAGTTTTCCTGATAACTGATATCATCATATTGAATGATACGCAGTAAAAATTTGAAAAACGTGTGGGAAGTTGCACAAAACGAGGAAACTGGTTAATTGGGCCCTTTTACACTTTGACAAGTACCAATCATTTTGACTGGTATTGGTATAAGTAGCTTTGATACAAAATTATTTTCAATTTGAATACATAAAAAATAAAATAAAATTTATTGTATTCTTTTAGTTATCGTTGCGAAAAAAATATAACATAAAGTAGGAATTTTAAAATAAAGTTGTAAAACCAGTCAATGTGACTGGTGTGGTAGTTTTAGCGTTAAAAACGCAACATTTTGTTGCAAAACGCAAACATTTACGCAAAAACGCAGAAAATTTATAACATCGAAACATCGATCAATTCCATTTAATATCTTATCATATTGCAATATGCTTCAGCAAACAAAAAGCTAGAAAATGACAACTTCTCGCAATTTATCGTAATAATATCGTGACAGTTATTATTCGATTTCAATGAGAAGAGAGCTAAAACAAAGCAAGATTTAAAACACCAAATAATCATCCCATAAACGCAGCTTCAAACTATCAACACTCCCCAAGCGGACGGATTTAATCAAATCCTAGGACTCGCGACGAAACGCCATCCGCATCTCCGTGAAGAACCAATGAAACGCGACGTTCGTGATTAACGTAACGAACAAGCTGTCGCGTTTTCTCATGCTCGCGCGAAACGTTTCGCGCGATGTACACGCAATTACGATCACATCTGCGCGGCGTGTAGACGTTCGATGAAACGTCATCGACAGGCAACGTCGGTTTTACGACGTCGATTAGCGGATAAACGTCCGCGTTTATCTTCCAGCCGTTCAACCGGACACGTACTCGCGATTCTCCAGCGAAAACTATGGCGGAAGTGAGATTGAGCCCTGTATCGAACACGTGAATCCAACTGGGAGAAGCTAATCTGGTTATAGCACGTTCCTGTAACCCGCTGTTCCTCCACCAAAACTTTTCCATCCTTTCTCTGTCTGTTTGGACCATGTCCTTTTTCTATTCGATGGAAGATTCTACTTTGGTTCGAGTAAGTTAGAAAGGGATAGCGTGGAAGGGGTTGGTTCTTCGATCGTATTTTCTGAGAGGCGAGTTAGGGTGGATGTTAATTGAATGAGAATCGATTAGACCCAATGGGGATGGCGATGGGAAGTTTCTTAAGGGTTTCGTACTCTGATTAGGGAGGGAGTGTGTGGTGTCAAGGAAATTGAAATGGATATTTTGTATCGATTAAATGAACTAATAAATTTTTTTTAAGTTTTTTTTTTAAATTTAGACCATCAAGAAGCAGTGGCAATGAAACGTTTCTCAAAGACTTGGTGTTCTAATGTGGCATTGAGAAGATTAAAATGAATATTTTATCCTGGGATATTGAACTTCAAGATCTTTTTATTGTCACGCAAATTATATCGACAGGGGATGACGATTCCTCGAGTGTTTCGAGTTTTATTTAGTGACGGAGAATATTGAGAAAATTAAAGTGGATATTGCTTATTCGATTTTAAGATCTTTCAATTCTTACGTAAATTCTTCAGAAAGAAAAGTACAAAACAATCATCATGTAAATTCTATTACACAAATTCCACGAAACTGTCTACAGTATCGTATCCTGAACGAGTAAAGTAATTCACGGGACGCGATCGTCCCATTCGTAGCAGACTCAATTACTCAGAGGTGATCACCGAGCGAGTCTCCACTCGTGCCTGCATCGATCGTCGTAATTCCCCTTCTCGTCTCCTCCGGCTGTTCCTCTTCTCTTCCTCTCTAAAATACCCCGGTCCGTATTGTCGTTGCATAAAAACGTGACGAGAACGCGCCACGCAACTCGCACAATACGCGAAACGCATTTTCACGTGCTGGTGCACGTCGAAAACGAAGACGAAGAACTTGGAGGAACGAGATGGTGGGCGAGAGGAAGGTTGGACACAAGGGGAGAGGGCGAGAAGGATAGTTGACAAAGAGGTGGTGGATGTAGGTACGTGCAAACACGAAAACAGGGGAGATTGTGAAACACATGGTCGGTGAAGATAGAAAGAGAGAGCGAGGAAAGGGGTTGGGAAGAGGAGACTTGAGAAGGCAGGAGCAAAGCTTTCATCGTAATGAAGTATTTCTGCCGGTTCCCGTAGCCTCTATTTTTCTCTTTTGCTATCTACCTAGCTCTCTTATTCTTTTCTCTCTCTCTTTCTCTCTCTCTCTTCCTCGTTTCTCTTCGTCCTTCGAGTTCTTTGACGTGCGTTAAAGAAACGACTTGGTTTTGCGCACTCATCGACGTTGAAGCGAGCCAAGCAGAAGAGAGGGACAGTCAGAGAGGAGGAATATTCATCCTCTCCCGCGCTTGGCGAAGGACAACCCTATTTAACCCTTGAAGGCCGTGGAACGAGCGTTTTCTACGCTTCCCTCCGGCGAGCGCCGATCCCTTACCCTTCGCCGCCGAGGAATCCACTGACGAGCTCAAATTGCTTCGGCATTTTGCGGCTTATCTGGTTAAACGAGGAAAATGGGAGCTTCTTTACTTTGTTTCATATTTTCTTTTTTTTTTTCGTTTTATCTTCGCAATGTGGATGGAAATTGGAGAAAAATTGAGGTTTCCTTTGGGGGATGAAATCAACGCGCGATAATGAACAGAGTTTGAGAAGAAATTGAGGATCTTTTAATGTTTCTGTCATAAGGTTTTCACAAATAGCTCTGTAATAGCTCTATTCGTGTATCTTTGAATCTATTCTAATTCCCTTTCGGAGATGTTCGATATTATTTCGATAATGCTCACTCAACACCGTATTAACGTTTACTTCGGCTGCCAGAAGAAATCATGAAACAAGGGGTTAAATTCTACTCTGCGTCAACTATTCTGTTACGTAATTCCTACTCGTTTTGACTATGAACAATACAACAGACATACAACACGAACTTCCTGTACCTACCTACAATTCTCTCTTACACGAAAATTTACAAGACCTTCGAGAGAGATACGCGTGTATAACGAAAGGGCCACGAAAACTCTATTTCTCAAAGGCGAGGCACCGTAATCCCCAGGAAAGTGGACGTAATCGTGTCTAGGACATACACAGAGATAGAGAGAAAGCTTGTACAGGATTCGCGAAGAAAACAATTCGCGGAGGACCCCGACACTGCGATCCTATAGAATCGTGAGAACAATGCCGCCCTTGCGACAAAGGAGGGAGCACAAAACGCCTGCACACAGGTACACGCGCCGCTACTCTCCCGTTCTTTCCTCCCTCTATCTAGCCCTCCGTCTCCGCGTGATTAAAAATGATCGTCCCCAAGCAAGCTTAAAGCTCTCGAGGCTGAAAGCTCGACTTCTACTCTCTCTCTCTGTCGCTACTCGAACCGAATATACGCATCTCCGCGAATGATTTCGCGTCGATCTTCCGCGTCCGACAAGGATCTTCCTCTTAGCAGTGAGAAATTTTGTGGACGAGTTGTACGTCCATGTGAAATGCAGGTAATGGCAGATTTGATAGGTAATTTGTAGACTTGATGGAAATTTGTTTGGAATTCGGTGAAAATTTGATTTTACGAAGACTAGGAATCTGCTTGCAGTAAAAAAAGGAATAACTAAAGATAAATGAAGATATTAAAGGAAAAGGGAAAGTGCAGAATCTCAAAGGAGGAATTTGAACGTTAAGGAACTATTTTTAGCGATACCAGAGGAAAGAATTGTACTGATAAAGGAAAGAGGCGTGTAAACGGACCAGACCAGAAGTTACAACGTAAAATAAAATACAAGAATATCAAAGAAGGAATAGAAACGCTAAACGGGGCTAATACAGTGAAACTTAAGAAAGTTGTATGCATGATCAGCGGGAATAATGAAAAGAGACACGCTATAAAAGAAAAACCGACGGAAGAGTCAAATTTCCACAAGATGAAGAATGTTCTAAGAACATATGCTATTACTACGTCGATCTTTGAAAATTTCCAATGTAAAACCATGTCAAGATAGATGCGATAATATACATACATTATTATATACACGAATTATACACGAGTATTAGTCAAGTAAATTCTACAGTAAAAAAAAAAAATAATATCGTAATTCACCTAATAAAAGGATTTTTCATAAAGTTGCACTGCCGAGGAAAATAATGTGATTACGCCACTCGCACCATGAAAAACCCAGTGATCAATTAAATCTCGTTACACCTGGAATTTCCCTTTCAAATAAGAAATCACACCACCTGGCACAGCTATAATCTGAATTTTTCCCTCGTAAAATACGCAACGTTTGCTTCGCACAATACCGTTCGCGCGTCACACGTCTAGAGTCGCATATTTGCCAACGGAAGACGGGCAATTTGTTGGAATTAGATTCTTTGTACGACGAAAAAGAAGCGCCTTGTTGCACGGATAATAACGCGGCCTATTAATCTACAATGTGTACGGCTCATTAATACGTCCAGTAGTCTTCCACGTCGAATAATAGATCGTTAAGGTCGATAAACAGACCATTGTTTCTCGTTGACGACCACGTGGACCTATCATCGAGATAACGTTGCTCCAGGCGTTAATTTATACGGTGCAACATTTCTGACGTGGATCACGCATAAATTACTTTGACTTCGAAACAGGGAGAGCAGAAGATGATCGTTGAAATAAAGAACAAGGTTGCAAAATACAAATAACCTTTTTTATATTTGTTTTGTTTTTTTTTCTTTTTTTATTTGTATAATTGGTCGATTTTACAGCTGTATTGGATATCATTAACACGTTAATTGTCAACAGACGTCAATGGAGGCCGATATTGCTGGAATTAATTAAGGTGTTTAAATTAGAGAAAGAACCATTATTCGTCAAATTTATGTTGACATACTTTTATTGCAGTTATGATGTAAAGTATTGAATTAACCATAAAGCGTTTAAACAATGTTAACAAGATACGCATTATATTTGCAGTCGCCCACAAAAGTTTTTGTACACTGCGTGAAAAGATTATTTTTCTTCAGGTAAGACGTTGCAAGATTTCACTGAAGATATACAAATTTTCCGAAATGTCGTTTCGATTGTAAGAAACGTTCGGTTCCAGAAAATTACCGCACGTTCGTGTCTCGATATTTTTTATCGTGAAATAAGTTTGTTTCTCCTAGGCGCGACGTCGCGTCTCCGCGCAGACAGGAAATGCAGGAAACGTTTTCCAATTTCCACGTTTCATCGTCGGGAACAGGCTCCTACGTAGAATGGGTCTGTGGATCGATCGACAATGCAGCAACTGCTCTGCCAACGAGCTTTGCACCCCCTGTTTTTTTCACTCGTTGGAGGAACTACTCGTAAGAAATATTCTTTTAAGAGGTCACTGTCTTTTGCGAAAAGATTCGCGACATTTAGATCGAGAACGAAAGAACCGTGTTCCTCTGTGTAGAATTTTCTCTTTCGAAAAGTTTTTTCTTCCTTGGCACGTGTGTTCCTTGAAAGACGCGTATGAATAAAATTCTCTTGCAGAAATTTTACCAAAGAAATTAGTCTTTCAAACATAGAATTTCTTCGTTTGGTGCCCTCTAAGGAATTACGCCTCCCTTGAAGCTTTTTCACATAAAAATTCACGTTTCGTGCAAAAGTTTCTTCAATTACTTACGTTTATCAAATTGGAACAAAATGTAAATTACTATCTACATTTTACCCTGCCACACGGAACTAACGGAGCGACGTCACGACACGAAATCTCCGTAAGAAACTTCTAAATAATCACACAATACGTTATTTCAAACGTTGAAACATTCACAATGCCTATTCTACATTTTCCATTTACAATTCACAAGAAATGCAAACATTCGCCAGGATAAAACACGATAATAAAACAATTCTAACAATACCGCTACCATTACAACGGATAAGTTCTAGAATATCGTAACCCAGCCAAGAAACGAGCAAGAAGAACGAAGCTGCCTTTTAACGGAGTAATTAATTAACTAAAAAACCGCTGTTCTCCGACCGATTCACCAACGAACACGGAAAGGCCAAACAGTATTCGCGCTCGCGCACACAGCACCCTCTGTTCATTGCACAACGAAGACTCGCGAGAGAACAAGGGGAGAGGAACAAAAAGAAGAAAGGAGAGAGAGAGAGAGAGAGAGAGAGAAAGAAAAGAGTACAGAAAAGGGAGAATCAGGAAAAGAATCGGTGGAAAGAAGACACTGAACGAAAGTGGAGGAGAGAGAAAGCGTGGTAGTAGCAGCGGTAGTAGCCTAGTTTTGCCCGTGACAATGAAGATGAGCAAAAGAAGAATGAAAGAAGGGTGAGGGAGTGAAAAAAGGAAGAAAAGAAAGAGAGAGAAAGAAAGAAGAAGAGAAGGAAGCGGAGAAGCTGTGCCTTGGTAGCTCTCGCTGGACTAATAGCAGCTGCCTTCAGAAATAGCAATGCCGAGGCAATAGCGCGACGTTGGTGTGGTAAAAGCCGCTCTAGCAATGGCTCCCCGTCGCCATGGATGTCCTCCCCTCGCCCTCCTACGTTCGAGTTCCTCTTCCCTTGGCTTCCACGTCTCTCTTCTTCGACCCCGTCCATTAATTAACAGGCTTTGTACTTTTAAACGATGTTAAATAAACGGTATTGTTCACCAGCGAAAGGACTGAAAAGCAGGCGCCATTGTGCTTTAAACCCGGTCTTCATCGTCGTCGGCGTCGTCGTCGACGACGACGAGAAGGACGAGAACCAGTAGTCGGTGTTCTCTGGTTCGCCGTGGCCCTCTCCGAAAGCACGGAAAGAGGTGGAAGGAGTGGTGGCCGAGAATACCTACCTACTAATACCAACGGGTGCCGGGAACCCTTTGTTCTAAACAAATACGCCGGCCCACCCCCAAGCACAGTCCGTTCGCCACCCCTGTCCTACCCTTCCACCTTGTTCGTCCGTGCCACCTGCCTTTCAGACCGGGCAAACGTGTATCGATTGGTATGGGCTATAATGTAAATAGCGTCGCTGGAAGAAACCATTCTTTTCTGATGGTGCACTTGTCATTGGACGTATTTAAACATCGGTCGGATATGATTGGAAGATTCTTCTTTTTCCTTTAAGATTTCGAGGAAGATTAGGGGTCGTGGTTGGCTTTTTGTTTCGAGTATCGTTAGTGGCTGCTAATTTTTACTGTGTAACGAAATATATGCTATTTATTTCTAAATTACGTCACACTGGGATCTTCGAGGTTTGACGTATTTTTAAAAAAAGAACGCACAGAAAAATCCGCAAGAATCGACTAAAATACCTATAGATAGGTGGGGTAAGGTTATACGATTCAAATGTTCGAAAGAAAGTATTCAACAATCCTGAAAGAGGTACATCGAAATCGTGTAGCATCCTTACGAGCAATATTTCAATAAGCTGGAAACAGAGAGCCAAACAGCGGTCTATTGAACTATTATTTCGAAACACTATATTTCCTTTCCCGTTCCCTGAACGCATTCTGGGAACGGGCTATGGAACAAGGATTAAGAATGGCTCGACACCAGTCGAGCTCGGCTCGAATGCGTTATCAGCGCTGCACATTGTGCCGGAAGACAAAAATCTCGTATTCCCCGTTCCGTTTCTCTCTTTCTCGCAACTGTTCCTCGAAGGTTCATTGTGAACCACCACGTGTCTGTATTGTTTAGCCTGCTCTCACTCTCTTTTGCTCTGTCTATCTTTCTTCTATCGTGTGCTCCGCTATACAACAAGCAACTCTTTCCATTGTCGTTGCCTGCTGTCAGCAACAATAACGAGGAGAGTAAAAGATCCATCGGGCAACGCGAATCCCATCCTCTCTTCGCTACCGTATCTGCTCCGGTGCGTCTCGAATTTCCGCCAGTGTATCTCGTCTCTGTATCGAGAACTTTCATCCCCCTTGAGCGATTCGTTGTATGCCCGGCCGGAACGTGCTCGTTCTTGATATTGCTGTCGGAACTCACCGAGCCTCTCTCCTTGGCCCCGTTTCTTCTTTGCCTTCTTCTTCTACTTTCAGATTTACGTTTTTCATACCGTTGTCTTTCGTCGATTACATGTCGTTTGAATGCTTCGAGAAAGGAGCAGGTGATTTGGAAGATATCGTTCTTTCCTTGGATCATGTACGCTAGGAATGATTTAGGACAAGTATATCTAGGTTGTGATAAAATTTACTACATATCGTGGAGTTCTGGAAGTTTGGTATTTAGAAATAACTCGAATCTTCAGAATCTTTTACCCAATTTCATAACAGAGACTCGATATGGGATTAATTGGAGTACAATAATCTTACTGAATTAGCGTTTCATTTTCATTGCTGCAGCTTATTATAGAAAGTTGCAGTTTGAATCTAAGAAGCGAAACTTAAATTGAGTATTCTTTATTCGTTTATCCATCGCTCATTACGTAAAATAAATGCCAAATGCCTATGTTAGTGATTATCAGATTAGGCCAAATACTTTCATTCGCACATCTGTCATCTTACTCTATATCCTACGATTTCAACGTTACAAACCATCAATTTCTACTATGATTTCATTAAAATGGTAATAATGATTACCTAATCGCGTTAAAATCTAAGCCAATCCTAGAAATCAAATCACTTCAAACGAAATGAAACATCGCTCGATCTTCGTGCAACCTAACAACATCGTAGAAGATCGACGTGGGAAGACGGCAACCGTCTCAACTTCGGCGGCCATTATCGTCACGATACTGGCAGCCTTTGTTTCGCGGGTGGAACCGCGGAGTGCAAACCTCGCGCGACGCCGTGCGTCGTTTTCTCGTTTGAGCATTTTACCTTCGTTTGCCAGAACGTCGCGCCGTGCCGCGCCACGCCGGGGCTTCGCGCTTTGTCTACACAGCAGCAGCCAGCACCCCGACAACAAGTGGTAATTAATTCTCGGCGAAACAATCGGCTCGCTACCGCCGAAGGAACAACCAAAGCGCCAAACAGAGGGCGACAGGACGGAGATGGCGGCTGCTGGAATCGTTTCACCGCGAAAACATCGGTTGTTTCGGGCAAACGACTGCCTGTTCTTTGCCATCGTTCTCCCCGCGAGCACGTAAAACAGTCCAAACGCGAAAATCACCCGTTTCAAACGCGCCAACGCCGTTGTTTCACGCCCCCGACAGTGTCGAGTACTTTTGATCGAAACGACAAGCGAATGGGAACAGGAAATGGCGTAGAGTCGAGTTTTTACGGAACGAAAGTGAATTTTACCGTTTAGTTAGAATATATTTTAATTGTTTATGCCGAGTAAATCAGGGTTTAATAATATGACGAGAGATTTGGCACGAACGACTTGCGAAATAATTATTTCTTCATCACTATGATCTTTGATATTTCCAACGTTGGATACGAAAATACGTACCTTTCGTACTCTTTAAAATTGTGCTGTTCATAAGAGAACAGAAAATTTGAAATTTGTACAGTATTATATTTGAAGATTTGTCACTGTGTTTGTTAAGCTCCGCTCTGACAAGGTAAATACGGTAGATATATGAAAAGTGAATAGAAAGATAAATATAACGAACAAGGTTTATAAGAAACGAGTTTCTCGAATTTCTCCCGATGTTGTTCGAAAATGTCTCACGGAGCGACATTTCGTGTCGAAGTCCAGTTAATTAAACGATATTTACAGACCGACCGGATACTGACATAAGAAATACATGATATTTCAATGTTGGAAACATGCAAGTTCATGCTTCAATGAATCTGTTCGTAGTTTCGCAAAAGGCTATGATAAATTAAGAGTTTCTTTATTTCTAATCTTTCATTCGAGGCTACTATCGCTACCATTGCGTGACTTCGACGTTTGAAAAAATTCGCGATAAAAAAAAAAACGACACGGTCTATGTCCATTATTTAATCACGAGTAGGCTTGTCCTTTCATCCGTCATGTTTGTTCCTAACTACAACGCGAAATATCACGAAATTTTTTATCAAACCAACCATTTTGAAACTAATTTCTGAATAATCAATTTTTAACTATATCAGAACGCTCTCCTTCTGTATTATCGTTCAAAAAGAAAACAGATCATGAAAAAATATACCACAATAAACAGAAGGAGGAAAAAAAGAGAGAAAAAATAGAAAAATTTTATTGGAAAAAATGAATACGCAATTTTCCACACAAACAATCGCGAACGAGATGAATTTAAATGAGACGCGATTACGAGCTCGTCGATAATTCAGCCATAACGGCTGGTTCTGCCGCTGGTGGCACACAACACGACCGTTTCATCGGGTAAACACAGCGTCCAAATACCTTTTATATTCATTGATCGGACGCGTTATCCAAGTGCCTATCGTTCGTTTACAAACTGCTTTATACGAACCGCAAACAAGCATTCGCGAGAGAGAACCAGCCACGATACAGACTCCCTTCTTTCGAATTATTCGTGACAGATTTATTACTTAAATTTCTACTTTATTTTCCACAGAAAACGTTTAAAGTTAATATTCCATTTCGGAATATATCATATGATAATTGGAATGTCTGCAGTTAATTTACGAATTGTAGGGAATTGATTTACTTCCACAATGGTAACTGCCTAACATGAAGTACGAAAACGTTAAGTATTAACTCATAAATATAACGCACCTTTTTATTTAATAAAAAATGTCACGCTTCGTATCAATCTACAATTAAATACATTTTGGTTGGTAGCAGCATACGTGGTTGTAGAAAAATTGAATGACATGAAATTTATTACTTGCAAATATTTACTACTTCTCACATAATTAATTATAAGTACATATTATTCTGGAAATCTTAAAATGCAAAAGTATGTTATTCGCAATCTAAAGTATGTTAGTAAAAGTATGTCATTTGCAAGAATGAAAAATATCCTCGTATTTATCTTGTAGATTTTTGTTTAAACTCTTCATTAGTGAAAGTGTAAATATGTACCCAGTTTTACCGTATCGAACATCGATTAGACACGATCCAATTTGCAAGTGAAATGTTCGCTGAATTACACATTCGTTTTCATTTATTTTATAATCCGGTTTTTGTTTTAGAATTTTTGTACAAAATTGTCGATGATGTGACTTCTAAGGTAGCAGAGAGGAATTTTACTATGAATCATTGTTTGGTTTCCCTATGGACGAGATATGGAAAAATTAATGTTTACTGACATTTACAAGCGGACGAAAGATAGGTCTTCTTGGAACAATATTTTCCACTGACGAACGCGATAATTATTTTTCGTAACGTCGAATGTAATTGCTAGAATTACTAGTTTCTCCTCGATTGTTTGACGCGCGAGAAATATCGCGTAAAAAAATCGCAAAACTCTTCGCATGTTCGTACTTCAATAAGTTTTTAAAAAAACTAAAGAATATTTGAACTTGAAAATTGATTACAGTGTTATTAGGGAACTTTTCCAAAGGAAATTTTCTCGCAAAGGTTTCATTTCAACAAGCGTATTTCGATTGTTTAAACTTTTTTCCCTATGCTCTAGTTATTTTTCCATCGTATTCGATAGAACTTCTTCAAGTATAGGCACTTGAAACAGACGTTGAGACTCGTTAATTCACCGATTCTAATTATCGAAATGTTACATTGTTTCAGGTGCCGAATGGAAACTCTTAACTGAGGACGAGAAACGACCCTTCATCGATCAGGCGAAAAGGTTACGAGCACAGCACATGAAGGAACACCCCGATTACAAGTACAGACCTAGAAGAAAGCCGAAAACCTTACGAAAGGAAGGTTATCCTTACAGTATTCCGTATCCTAGTGTGCCCATGGATGCTCTCCGAGCTGGTAAGATAATATTTTTGACAAATATATAAAATCTGAACGTAGAAAATATGAATATAAAAATGTCAAAAAATTAAAATACGAAAAGAATTACAATTTGTAAGAGAGGAAAAGGGAGTCACTAGGTTCTGAATGAAAATCTTTTCTCATAGTAAATAGATAATTAGTTACATTACTCTAAAACTATGATAGATTCATAGTTTGAATTTTCCTCGGGGTATCCGACTATAAAAACATAAACTTGTGAAACATAGAATTCCTACCGATTTTTCGCGAATCTATCGCTTCGTCAAATATCAAAGTCCTTCTTGATTTAATTTAAAAAAAGAAAAATAAAATAGAAAACATCTTAGAGTAGAAACAATCTCTTCTTAATTTACACAAGAAAATAGAAGAAATACAACACGGAGCAATGAAAAGAAGCTTCACAATCGCACGCAATTATCCGACTGAAAACGCTTGAGCCTGATAGCGAGGAAACAATGCAATTACGATGGCCAAAAGACAAGAACGGAATCGATTCTCGAAGTAAAAATCTCGCAATTCTCTGGTGTGTTGCGGCGGGCTACAATAGAAAAAAGAACAGTTTCGTCTGTTGGGGCTTTGATATTCTTATCTTTTCGGCTCGCGTTTCAGCCGTATTGTTGCCGGCGATGCCCCCGGGTTCCGTGGTCGGAAGTCTTATAATGGCGATTTTTTAGAGGTTCGACCGACCCTCGTTTCCTTCATGCCATTTTCTCCAGCGTCTCGCTAATGGTTCACACGTTGCCCGCTTTTAGAGCCAGTGAAGTTCATCCCTTCATGGTCATCGGTGTCTGTTATCAACGAATGCCAAAGATAAAATTCTAGGAAAACTACAACGTGCTTGACATTCTAGTCCGAGCCATTGGTACCGTATCTAGTCACTTTCCTCGTGGAAGTATTATTTTGTGACGCTTCTATTATTTTCTTTGTCTTCGATATGAATAACGAGGTAAGCGATCGGATGAAATCGCATGGATCGCGTAATTATATCTGGTGAAATGGAAGGAGGTATGGAAATACGGCTGGGTAGACTGGTAGATAAGTTGGAGATAAAAGTAAATTAGCGTAATTAGTAAATTAAGTGGGATAAATTGTGACGATACTGGTGATTCATTTTTTTCTGCCATTATTATATTTTATGTGTAAAATGTAACGAGTGTAAAAATTGATTAATTATGTAAAATACTGTATTAAGAGTTAGAACCAGTGAGACCGTGAACATTTCCTCTTCATCACATTTATATACAGGGTGGTTGGTAAGCGGAAAGGGGGTGATTCTGCGCGAAAAAAGAAGTCGAAAATATAAAAATTTTCTTTTTTAATTTCTTTTTTAATTTTTTCATCGAGACAACGATCTACAGTGAGATCCGTTATAACGTATCGCACGCGTACCGAGCGAAAATTCAAAGTCGATTTTCTCGAAAACAAAGCCTCAAATGAAAAATTTTTATTCTATATTTCCGACTTCTTTTTTCGCGTAGAATCACCCCCTTTCCGCTTGTACCACCAGTTACCAACCACCCTGTAGATGAAATTTTAAACGCACTATCACTAACCACAGATCTATCAACCCTTAACAATTTTTATAGCTCATCCTGTTTCTTAACTTCTATGTTTCAAAATTTAAAAACTGTTCTAAATTAAATACAAAACTCGCATCCCTTCTCATTATCTAAATTCAACAAACTATGTATAATCAACATATAATTCTTATTACTCAACACATTACCCCTTTCGCAATAATTTTCAAGGATATTCTACCATCACAATCATACATCGATCTCTAAACAAAGTCGAAAAGAACAGAATTTGAAAGGATCATTCTAAGAATCTCGATAAATTCGTCCAACTTAAAATATTCGGTATCATCGAGCCTCGCGTAAACCGTTCATTGTCCAGCCCGACAGTCGAATGAAAATTTAGTGCACCGAATAATTCGTTCACCCTCGTCGGCATTCACGATCATAATTTCACGGTCGATTGTGTCCCGAGGCTGAATCCCGTTTTTTCTTTGACTCGCCGTGGAAAAATTCAAAATTACGTAATCTGCTATGAAGTGGGAAACAATGGGTACAATGGAGACGGTCGGGATGTCAAACAAATCTGTGTAAACCTCGAAGCGAACCGGGGGAAGGCCGCCGTGTGTACGCGAGTCCGATTCATCGAACATCTGTTCCCCGGCGATTTCGCGGGGATGCTTCGTAGTCGGAGATAAGGCAGGAACCGATCGAAATCGACAGATGCCGATCTCGTAATTGAACGCAACCTTCTACCATTGTCGTGGCAACGAAACGAGTGAAAGCACAGCCGAGTTGGATTGTTGCGTTTCGAGGAGCGACGGGTAGACATTCTTGTGAATGAAACGGGGTAGTGTTTGATAGGGGTTGGAAGTAAGAGTTGATGAGCTTGGAGTTAATTATGATTGGTTTAAACTACGTAAATTGATGTTTTCCTCTCTCTACTTACTGCTTTGTGTTTTTTAAACGAAAGTCTTCCTGGATGCAGGTGAAAAGAATATTCATGTTCAGTAAATAATTGTAAGATCTTATAAATCTAATGTTTCTAACATAGTCCGATATAGTTAAATGGAAACGCTTTAAAGGGTAAGAATAATGCTATTAATGACACGCTTCAATTTTCTATTTTGAATTTTATCATATTTTGTTAATAGCAAAACGAGTGTTGCCTGTTTATCTTATTCACGAAAGATAAATTATTGAAAATTGACCTTTACAAATATAATCAATGTAAAGAAAATGATGTGCGCATACATATTGAATTAAAAGTAATATAGAAACGTACGAAATATATACAAAATATGACTCGTACGTACTGTGCGATTTTTTGTCGACAGGAATGAATGTAGCAAACGGGTTAAAAGCCGTTTCTACTTCACGTAAAAAGCCAATGTTCGGAAAAAAGAAGAAGCAGATAAATAAGTTAAGTAGTCACGCGATGTCCCCCGCGTTTATTTTCCAAAACATGGGTCAAAAGTTAGCACTGGTATCTTGGGGATCTGTGGCTCAAAGGGCATGAAATAAATCGTCGAATAATTCCCTTCGGCGCGGAAGGGCTGTGGTCCGCCCGAACGATTCATTGGCTTTATGCACGCGAGAGCATAAACATGTCGCTGGCTCATTATTTATCGAATTGTTTTAACCCCTGTGCGTACGATTGCGCCTCCAGACATTTGGCGGAAGCACGTGACTTAGCCAACCGAATTATAAATTCGTTAAGGGATTTCAAAGAAAAAAAAAACGCGTGGGGTGATGTGTATAGAGATTTGAGGAATTTACGTGCTTCACCCCATCGCGTTTCTTTAATATTGCTACTTTAAAAAATAGACATTTTTCAATAAATACAAAATGATTGCCTCTTCTTTAGTTCTTCATTCTCTTTCTGGTATTTGCTATTTTCGCAAATAAATAATATTTTAGATATAACTCGCAGTTTACCTTGTCAGACGTTCGTCAAAGTAAAATGTTTTAGATTGGCCGATGAGAATGTCGAGTAGAGAATTGCTGAATAATCGAAGGATACGAGTTATACGCAAGATTTATAGCGTGTAAAAATCATTTTATTGAATCGAATTGAATACCAATTGTTAGTTACTGAAGTAGTAGTTCGAGTAGCTTTATAAAAATTTTAGTAGCTTGATTGGTCGAGCGATAATGGTTGGATTATTCGAATACATTTAAAAGATTTAATGCAGGTAGAACGAACACAGCTCGAGTTAAAGGGAAGAATTTTTACAAAAAGGTTATGATTTCATTTATTTTATGATTTAACCCTTATTTTTTAAAATTATATTTTACATTTGAAGAACACCCTCTTACACAGTACAACTTACAAACCCTCTCATTTACCGTAAGGAATATATTACATTGTCAATAATTGTAAAAACATTGTAAAATATCTATAAAAGATGAAATGCGTAATATTATAAATCATAAATCGTACGAACGTTTTTGTTTAGAGGTACATGAAATAATTTTCTAATTTATCATTTCCAGTAGTAGCTTATAATAAATGTATTAGTGAGATTTTAAATATTTCGTGACCTCGATAGATAATTTTATTTTCCCCGATATCGTTGGACTGTTAAAAAAACGTAGCGCGAATTTCCGGCTAGAGAGGTTCCCCTTAACTTACGGTCTTAAGTCGTTGCTCGCTATCTGCGAACGGAAACCCTGGCCAGAAATTCCAGCCTAAGCCGATAATTTATCCCAGCCACCCACGCACTTGTCTTATACGCGTGCCACTGTACAGGGACGTGTTCGCCAACAGCCGACGGAGGTTAAAAAGAGAAACGAAAAAAAGTAGTTGTGCTATACTAGTGGAAGAAAATGACAGAAAAAAGGGAGCAGGATCGGTAGCTTTTGCCGATATCCTTTACGATCGTGTTTTCTAAGTAGAATCATTTATTTAAATAAACTGCACAGCATTTACATACTACCATTTCGATTTCAGACTTTATTCGAAAGGAATCACAGACTGCCAAAAATCGTATAATGTAATCTTGGTAATTTCAATAATTTCGTAGAAGAAGAAACGAGAAAAGGAGCTATATAAGCAGACCGGAGATTTTTATTGATTATTTTTACAATTTTGCTTTTCACGTAGAATCTAGCAAAATTTGAGAATATTCATTGATATTTCAAATTAAAAGTCTAAAGAAAATCACAAAGTTTACGAATATTTAAATATAATCTTTGCGATTCAAGCATCGTTGAATCGAAGCAATTGAATCGATTGAATACAGATAGGCAGCTTTTACCGATTCATTCACTTTACAATCGTTCTTCCCAAATAGAATTTTGTATCTTGAGAAACTCGAAAGTATTTATGGTCATTTAATACTATACCAAAAATCATTTAATTCTCACGATTTAAATAATTTAACATCTTAAGCAACTGTGATATATCGTTATACAAACTGCGAAAGGAATTTACAAGCGCTTCAATTGCTAAAAATGTTTTCGATCATTAAAAGCACCGATAATCTCGAAGATAGGATACTAAACATGTCGTTTGAGAACCTTTTTCTATTCCAAGGAAATATTAGAAAATATCTGTATATCTCAGGATATCTACTAGTTTCATGTACCTTTCCTCCATTTCTAGAAAATTGATGTGGTAAAGCATCCTGTAACTTAAGGGAAAAAGGTTGGTTCACGAAAGAGGGGGGATGGAAATAAAGGAGGTAAAAAGATAAGAAAAGAGAAGCGTGGTGTACGACCGATAAATCGGGGATTACCGATCGCGTTTCGAAGTCGCGTGGGCGGTGGGATAAATTCCGGCCTTAATCGGTCCGTTGCCATTGCTGGAATTAATAATTTTGTTCGGTTATCCTGTAAGATCACGGGAACGTGAATGAAGCGGGGGAATCTCGTTCCTTTGGGTACTGTGGACGCGTTCACAGAAACTTGGGACAAGTTACGACTGTTACGAGTTACCTGAGGCTAGCGATTCGAGAAGAGGTTGTGGAGAATCACGATAAAATCATGACAATTTTGAGTGTTTATTTTAAAACGATCGACGAGAATCATGATTAGTCGATTGATTAAATCGAATGTTTTAAATGAGCACAACTACGTAACTTCTTTTAATAAAAGGAATTTGTATAACTTGAAAGTTATAGCGCAACCAGCGAATTAAAATAAAATCATTGGATTTTATAGAAAAGTTAATATAGTGGATTCATACGTGGTTAATTTTTTGAAACGACTTGCAAGATGTACGATTATTTTACATTTATCGTAATTTAACAGATTGATAAAAGGGATAGCTGACGGTTAAAGAACTAGAGTGTATACCTACGTGTTAATGAGAAGCCATTATCCTTTAGCAAATCGTCGTAACCATATTCGCAAATTAAACTCTTGTTTATCACAATATTCTTCAACAATTAACCTCACGTTCTCCCTCACCTTTCACATTTTTATCCAATGATTAATGTCACTGTTCATTCCCCATGTACGTACACGCTTAACCACTCATTCTTCTTAAAAAGTCATAAATCATTATTCAATCAAGATTGTACTTAATTTGCATTGAACTAAATAAACTGGAATTAAGATTAGAGTGCAATTCTATGCTGTAAGTTTCATTCGTTTATAAAGTAACAAACAAATAAATGAGATGTCAACACTGTAAATATGAAGAAACGACTCATTATCTCATGAAAATACATCTTCCGCAATCTTATCGGTCTTTGACTAAGTATATTGTGTGTCGTTCTTCTATTCCATTGATCAATCAACGATCACCCGACAAATACAGCAACAAAAGATCCACAAAAGTCAAAGTTCATACCATCCCAAAGTAACGAAAATGAATTCCCCATTATCACGATTATTGTGCACACTTTTTTGAGAAAGGCGTTGCAAAAAACCTTCGACGACAAGGTACAGCGTGTTCCAAAGGAAAGACAGTCTCTGATATTTTTCAACTACCGGTGTCCCGTATTCTTCGACGAAATATTCTATCGGCATCGACGAAGGCCGGCCGGTTACAAAATCGCGATTAATAATCGACTGGCCCGTGAATTCTTCGTTGTCGGCCATAAATCTCGCCGCCAATCATCCCTGCTTCTATCCCGGCTTCTTTCCAGACGTTTCTTCGTCGTCGTGGAGGTTCACGGCACGTCGACAATGAGCCTTCGTTGGCATAGCCATTCTTTCGCCGCGTTTCCGTCGTTCGGCGACGATGATCGATAAGCCCTGAAGCGGGAACGCGAACAACCTCCCCCCGATATTAATCTCGACGAAAAACTTACGGGCCTGTTCGGTTAATCATTGGCATTGTCGATCGACGAAAGGCGAGGATCGAAGCCGATCGTCGAGTTCGATTGCCGTATTGTGAATCGTGCACTGCGTTTTGGGAAAAAAGTTTTGTCTCGCGCTAGCTGTACAATGAAGATTCTTTTCGGACGATCGAAACCTGAAAATGAAAATCTGTTCGTACTGATACTTCTTGGGTGTTTTGTTTCGTTTTCGGAATCGTATAAAGGCGAAGATATGTAGGAAGTGTTGGAAATATATTCTATAGATTTTTATAGATATTTTATAGATATGGAAATATAATTTTATGTTTTTTTTTTCGTTATATTACTTTAGTTGGAATTATATGTGTAGAGTATATTAGAGTACGATAGTTACAGTGTTAATGCGTATAATTGTGCAATTAATGTGTGCGAGGGATTGATGAGAGAGAGTTAGGATTTTTAAACGAAGGATTAATCTGTAACTGATAATATGGTTATCACTTTGTCACGTAAATGTCGCGTAGCATTCACACGACTCAGAGAAATATAAAAAAAATAGATAATTAGAGAAGAGGGTAATATGGTAGATTACACTCCTAATTTATTTAGATGTTAATTAAGTTCCATATTTCAGTCATTTATAGTTCTCGTGTTGGTAACGCAATGCTGTACGACTCTGCTATTAATTCTTTCAGAACCGAATGTAACGCTCTACTTGCAACAAATTCCATCTAACATTTATATAGTGGAAAAAGCGCCCGACTTTCGAATTGCTGGATTATCAAGATTTTTTACACGCTATAAACTATCTGTTGCAGGAATGGCTGGTGGAATGGGACAGGCAGGAATGGGATCGTATTATGGTCCCGCTGCCGCTTATGGTTCACTATCTGCAGCCAGCATGGCCGCAGCCGCTGCTGCAGCAGCACAGCAGTCCGCAGCGGCGATGTCTGCGGGTCTAGCAGCACCTGCTCAGGTGAGTCGATGCATCTTGTAAACAAACAATCGTTTCCTGTCTCAAAACCCGTTTATCGTGTTCCCGATGTTGTTTCCGTGTCAAGCCACTTATCTTCCTCGTTCGGAACTAATCTATGTCGTTCACGAATCGCAACGTGCGATCCTGAAACAATTCTAACGCTATTTCCGGGTTAATTTTCAGTCTTTGATATAACGATGGTGTGTAATGCTCGGTACAAACGAGCAAATTTATCGTCGTCACACCCAGGTGCGGAACAACGATGTGACGTCTTTGAAACTTTGTACGCATAACACTGCACGATTTGACAGATTTATGTTTCTAATGATATAAGGCACGCGAGTGTGCGATTGTATTATTAGAAGTATAATACACATCGAGCTACCGAATTACGGATCAGGTCGAAACAAGATCGTAATGACGTCGCATGAATTTTCCCTTTCGTATAGATGCGAGCGATTTAGAGCGATAAGAAACAGCGTTGTAAAAAATTGCAACAGTATAGTTGAGTGGAATCATAATTGCGTATTGGTAGGCAGAGGAGACATTGGTCCGAGTTTTGACCGGATTCCATGCACGTTGCTCTTGCTTTCGTGAAAGAAGGTGCGCCTGGTTGTACAATCATATGGTACCGTTATATTGCGGAAAATGGAATTGCTTCGATGTTTGTTGTATTATGAGATAGTAGTAGGCGATGGATTTTATTCGATAATCTAAGAATCTTAAATTTCTTTTGACTTGATTTGTCGATATATAAATAATAGATTAGATCAAAAAGTCTGACCGATATTAATGTTTTATTTATAAATTGAAAAATATTAAATCGAATGCTGCAAGTTAGGAGGAAGGGGTTTGATTCCACCGAGAAGGGGAGCATCAGCGATTACGATTTGTCAGGGACGAAAAATGCGTAAGACACGGTCGCAGGGACCGAGCGTTATCGAGATGCCGGCGGAAAAGAGCCACCCACGCGGTTATTTCTTGCGCGTCCCTATTCAATGGAATTTGACGTGGAGAGACTCGATCGGGGAATCTCGAGATTTATCGCTGCATTCACGCGCCCCTTTCCTCGGCAAACAAGCGAAATTCTATTAATCGTTGCAAAACGTATATCTTACCTTTTGCTTCGAACAAATCTCCAAATATTCGTCGAGATTGTACCAAGTAAGTAATCTTAAGATACGGACAATCTAATTTCAAATACGAGCAATTTACAAATACAACGTGGCAATTACTCGTCATATTATACACTATACCACTAAAGACCAAACTGTTCCTTCGACTGAAAGTTTTGTTAACGAAAAACTTTTAACGAGAAACTGACTTACACTGATTGGTTTCTGGGTCAGCTCATACATCAATTATTAACAAAATTATTCTCAAAAGATCGTTTCAACCCCCGCCCACAACAAGCTCAGCCGAGCCACTCGAGACTCGCTCAAATCTCCATGAACCCTTGATCGAACCTCGACTCCCTTAACTGAAAAAGTGAAACAATCGCCGAAGAAGATCGTCGACTAGCGATCCACGCGTAACAGAAGGAAACGTCGCGGAAAGGGAGAGATAGATCGCTGATGAGAGAAGGCAGCAGGAGCAACGCGAACATCGTCGAGCGAGAGAGGCCGCAGGAAGAGAAGAAAGAAGAGGAGGTACGAGGCGGAGGACGAGCGTAGTAGGTACGTTTCATTCGTTGTCGCAACAAAGGGGCCCCCGGGTGGCTTCGCAAACAGAAACCGGAGACCGTGGTCTGTGTATGAATTTCCGCAGCTGGGTACGGGAGACAAACAGATAGCTAGTTATTTCTGCATTCAACGGCTGAATGGCCGACGCGTCTGGAACGACGCAGCGGTGCGATACAGACCGACTATTATTGGCGAACCGACGAGCACGAGCGAAGAATTCCAACGCGCGGTCGCGCCGCCGTGTGTTATCGTGCTCGCGGACGAAACGGCACCGTCATCGCCGTCACCGTGCCCGTCATTGCTGGCTTTACCATTTAGGAAGATCTCGCCAGGTCTACGATGCGTCCCAATGAACATTATTTCCAAGTCAGACTTCTTCGCCGCTGCTTCGTCAAAGAAGAAACCTTGAGTTAAGAAAAACTAAGAGAAGTCGAAAGAAACAGGGTGACGATCATCGGAGGATAATGCGAGGGTTTCTGGTTTGTGGAGAATTAAAGGGATGGCTTAGTAAATTATGCGAGAAATTCTTAGTCAGAGATGGTTGGTGGAGTAAGATTAGGGGTTGGTAAGGAGAAGACTGTTTATGTGGTATTGTATGGTGGATGATGACTCGTGGAGATTTTTAAATTGAAGACTACGCGGTGTTTTGATGTTCTATGGATAAATGAAAATGGAAATACACTGTTTCACAAGCTAGTATAGACACGAGTAAATATGTTCGTATAGAATGTTATTTTTTCAAAGTAGTAGTATTATTATTCTTTCTTTCCAATCTATTCAAAAACGTGTTACTATTACCAGTAATTAATAAAAAAAAAAAAATTTTTCTAATTGAAAAAGAATTTGATCTTAAAAGGGGTAATAAAGTATTCGTTATAACATTCAGAGGGCTGATATGACAATGCTGATCAGAAATTTACTTCACAAACTTTCGAACTAGCTCTCAGCAAGATTACACCGCAAGTTTCTTCTAACTATCCTTGATAGTCTACTTCACGTAGAATGTACATAAATCTAAAGAACAGAATCGAGCTTCCGATTGAAAGTCCATTCTCGACGATGCTCCGAGGTCTCGAATCCACGAGGGCACGATGTGGGTGAAATATCGACGAACCGGCAGCAACAATGCTTCTCGGTTGACTTTCTCGCTTTGGCCAACCTTTCTGACCCGGGAATGGAGAAGAGCCATTTGGAAAATAAAGTGCTCTGCTAGCAAAAGACATTCCACTCTCTTCCTCTGTCTTTATTCTATTCACACACCGTGTTTGCGTTTCTTTCTCTGTCACTTCTGCGCTCTTCCCTTCGTCGCTTTCCATCCTTGACGACACATGGCAGTGCGGCGAATAAGCGCCTTTGTGAATGAAAACAGAAGAATAACGGTACGACATTGTGTTATACGCTCGAACGGCGACACCATGCTGCTGCACAGTAATTAAGTCTTGTCGGAACGACAACTACTGCGACGAAGGTGGCGTCGAGCCCAAGTGGAATTTTATTTGGTCGACGCTTGAGTAGGCGTGCAGTTTTAAATTTTTCACTGTTAACGTTGAAAATTAAATACACTGTATCTCATGAATATATAATCACCAAAAACTTGTCGATTATTACGTATACGAAGATCAAAAGAAGAAAAGAAAAACACAATGTGTAAATGATATAATAATAGATATTTGTTGATTTTGATATCACGTTATGATAAAACAGGGGATTTTTTAATATGAAACAAAAACATATTAGGCACGAAGATTTTCCTCAGATCCCTTAGTCCTTTGATCCCTTTTCACTTCCATCTCTATTAGAATAATTTAATGTTATAAAATAAATAAAAGGTATCGAACGTTGAATCTGTTAGTGTCTATCGGAATATGGTTAAATTCCGCAACATTTGCAGTCCTGTTATAACAAATACTTTACTTTCATTTCATTCTGTACATCGTTACACTCTGAAACTTCCGATAAATGCATAAACAACCATAGTCTACAGGTAGGAAAAGTCATTACGACTCATCCACGATTCTAACTCGTTATTCGTTGCGAATGGGTTAATTTCCGGAGTCCATGTGATGGAGTCGACGTCGTTTTAACCAATGGAGAACCTCAGGATTCGCAAGGACCATTCGCGAAGGATTTTGAGTCGAGCAAAGAAGAGGAACCGAGCGGTAATCAATTGGACGTAGCTGGGAGAGGAGAGACGAGCGAAGCGGCTAAGACTGGATGTAAATCATCCGGACAAAGCCGCTTAACGATCCGACAAAGGGTCCGGCGTGGTCCTCGTCCACGAATTATAGAATCGGGAATAATCGCGCGCTTCTCCTGGTTCCCTCTATTTTTTTTTCCTTTTTAAGAATCCCGTCGCAGTTTCACGCGGTGGACCATCCACCGCCTCGTGCGGCCGATCTTTTAACCCTTGGAACGGTTATGAAATTTATAGCCATTGGTAGCTTTGTCCTGCGAATAGAACAAATCTCTTTCGAGTCTGTCCGACGTGTCCTCGTCGCGGATCCGGCGATTTCGCGATTTGCACTCGGACCGAGTCGAATGCTGCACCTTGAAACCGTTTCTTTCTTCGTCCCAGGTTTCGGTTAGGAGGGTGGTAGATATTCTTATGGAATGTTCATTTATTTTTTCTTTGGGAGCTTCCAATGCGATTTTGATCCTTTTGTTATGTGGATTTATTGGAATTGATAAGTTTGGGAGGAATACATAATGTCGTTGGTAGCTTTAGTTCAGGTTAAGTTTGGAATTCAAGGTGCGGAGATACGATGATCATTTTGATTTTTAATTATTTTATAATGTATATACTTGTGTAAGTTGAAGTAATATAAATCAATTATCTTTTTACTTTATTTCTGAAGTCTAGTAAAACTATAAACTTCATACTGCAAACTATACAATTCAAATCATAGAACCTCGTTTCCTCATAGATGTATCATAGTTTTATGACATTTGTTCTTTCCCCTCGTTCATCAATCTTCCTCTCGATAACCACCAATCTTGGCAAAATCAATTCCTTGAATATAATCCATTTAAGAAGCCATAATCTCAGCAATACCCGGTTAACTTCAAATTTGCCAATTTGTCCATTCAGCCCAGACCAGACGTTACCACTAACTAACCAATAGTAATAGTAATTATAGTAATTAGTAATAACTAACCAATGTCCAATCTTCTCTTCTGTGTTCCAGGTGGTGAGCTCAATGGACGCCATGAAGTACTCGATGGAGGCCGACAAGTACCGAGCTGCATACATGCCGCCGAGCACTCTGGCGATGAGCATGTACTCCGACCCCAAGTACCTGGACTCGAGTCCAAAATCGTACCTGGACCGGAGCTATTTAGACTCCGCGAAGGCGTATTTCGAACAATCGAAGCTCTACATGGATCAGAAACCTACGATCACCGACTATAATCGGCCCAGTTACGAGCACAACAAGCTTTACGAAGAGTCCAGTCCTGGTAGTATCGTCGGGGGTGGTCCAACAAGGTCACCAGCCGCAGAGTCTCCGGACATGAGCAAACAGCACGAGAGGACCGAACAAGGTTCGTCTAGCGCGAGTTCTACGTCTACCTCGTCGGCTGCGAGTCCTGGTGCCAGTCTGCCAGCCTATTATCCAGGCTCGGTGCAAACCAGCGGTCTATTAGGACCCCAGATGAGCCAATACAGCGGCTATCAAACAGCTCCAGCGCCTGGAAACGAATCGTTCAGACGACCCCTCACTGTCATCTTCTGACCCGATAGAACGTAGCTCTGATCCATCTTCGAGGAGCAGTTGCCCTGAGTTCGGTCCACCGTTTCCAGAGGTTTATACATGTGACATAGGTAATGGATAGACTGTGGGTGTTTGTGTATACAAATTATAGGAAATATGCAGAATAAAATTTGCAAAATGTCCAAGTTGAAGTTAATATTTGTTATAGTGCTTGGTAGATGATACAAATCTCTATTTAGGTTCGTTTCCTTTGATTTTAGTTATCGAAGTACGTCCGAATTTTCATAAACATCTGCAGTCTAGTAATGGATATTGATCTGGCTTCAGAGTGATTTCTTGCTTTTGAAAGCTGGTTCTTCAAGTTTTTAAGAAGGGAGGAATTATAAAATCACGGAGTTATGTCTTGATGACTGGCATTGTTCCTGTTTTTAATGAGAAAGAGCAAAGTAATGGTTTAACTTTTTGCGCTACTAGGTATCTTTGGCATCCTAATATATTTTTCTTTTGTCTTCGAGATGGTTAACACAAGAGTTTTATCGAAATTGTTATATGTAATTAATTAAATGAATGAGTCAGTAATGATGTGGAGCATATAACGATATTTTATTCTGTTTTTATTTACATATCCGTTTATATCCTATTGTTATACTTTGTTAATATGCCATTCTACTTATCTCTCTATAAGAACTTCAGAGAAAGAACAGATACTTTCTATAAAATTATTTTTCTCAGCTATCATTTTTAAATGCGAGAGTTAAAATGAAAATTTATAGAATTCTTTGTTTGTCGCCTATAATTATATTCAATTTTTCGAAATTTGTTAGAAGGTAGCTAGTTTTAGGAACATTAATTATTGGTTCATCCTCATAATTCTTATTTTTGGTATACACAATATAAGTTGATA
This sequence comes from Bombus huntii, assembly GCF_024542735.1. Classification (NCBI taxonomy): domain Eukaryota; kingdom Metazoa; phylum Arthropoda; class Insecta; order Hymenoptera; family Apidae; genus Bombus; species Bombus huntii. Next base: position 9,867,277 of record NC_066240.1, read on the forward strand.
CACTGAATTCAGAATAATCGAAATATAAAGCATCTACAACATCTATATCTGGTATAAAGAACAATGATTAAATAATGCAAGTAACATATAGAGAATCGTCTTTTGACACAAAAATTCAGAGACCTGTGCAGTAATTTCAATCAACAAAGCAATTGTTGAATCTCAAGATGAAATATCAAATGAACCTCCTAGAGTCATCTTAATTCTCAAGAATGATCTCTGAAGCTGTAACAAGAGAAAACTCGTCCAAAGGAATATCTAACGTCTTGGACCAACGAATATATTCACGAAGAATATCATAGTGAAATCAGGGCTATCAACGATGAAGATCGCTGAAAGCAACAACGAAGTCGATACTCTCCGTGTTCTAGCCATCCCCAAGCGTCAGGTTCGACGCGTGACGATTATTTATCGCAAAAATAGGGTTTCCATCCTCGAAATGGAATTATAAAGAGATTGTACATAGTCCCCGTGTAAATAGTGTAGCGAGGATTATTATCGCGCACGACGCTCGAAAACGGTTTTCCTTCACTCCCTGTTCCCAGTGTTTTCTTTTTAATCGACAGAAGCACCTGCATTTTCGTTCAGGTTATTTCGAAAGTTTCGCAGTATAAAGCTATCAATTAATATTCTTTCGAGTCTGTCACCTTGTCCTTTTTAATCAAGTTATTTGATTTAAAATAGTTTGAGACATTTTATAGATATACTTTCACGAGATATACTTTTAAGTTCTAAACGTATCAACTTTTCAATCGTTCTTTGATTTTCTTTAATATCACTTTCTGATTCTTTTCAGTTGTTTTTTCAGTGTTTTTCATATTATTTCCTGTAGAATATCTACTTGAACTGAAACGATTTGAATCCAAATACATAAACTGGACTAATCTGAACGAAGTTTATTTAGCACACATATAAGTATACATGTACGCAGAATCCCAAGGATCTTTCCTTTTCCTTTACATCCTGCTTCGACTATCGAACATCGAACTCCAAAACGGAATCGACATATCCCTTCTAATCACCAGTAGCATTAGGTAATTACCAATTCCACGGTATTTCGTTTCGAACGAACTTACACAGAAACAGAGAGCAGGATGAGCAGAAAGTTTCGTGCAACGGTACCGTTAAAAGGAGAACGTGATTTTCGTGCGGTCGTTTGATTCGTAATCGCTGTACATAGACCCCTTCGATTTGTTAGAAAAAAGTGCGTCGTCACTTCCTCTTCCCACATTTTCTTGCTTTTTCCCCATTTTTCAATCGAGAAAAGGCCAAGAAAATTTCCTTCGCCTTTCGTTCGTCGTTTAGTATTAAAAAGATTTACAGATGACGACGTGATAAAAATTTGTTGTTCGTTTTCGAATGAGAACTGATATAACTATCCTTTCGTTCCAATTTTTAGCTATTTATTAATCGTCAGAATTCTATTATAATAATAATTATTTTTTTACTTAATATGTTGACCATTGAATGAATATAAATCAACTTGTACGCCCAACGTGCATAATGTTCGATAACCGGTGAAGCAGATAGTTGAAAATCGCCAGAGAATCTGTTAAATATTATCGCTTCTTTCTTGGTTGTTCTCTTTTCTTTTAGTTTTGTGTTTGTTTAATTCTCCAACGAAAATACCTATCTAGTACTTTCTTCAGCTCATTTTTTCCTTGTTTTCTTTCAAACATCTCAGTTGTTTTTAATGTAACCGTTCGGTTGAACGATTTCACGAGAGAAAGAGTGAGAGTGAAAAAGGGAGAGAGAAAGAGAGAGAGAGAGAAAGAGCTTTTATAGACGTTTCGCGAACGGAAGAGAATAGAAATGTTAGAGATGACGAAAAAGAAGAATAATAGAATGAGATACGCTTTCGTGAAACGTCCATGACCCGCTGTAATCTTTGTACTTGTATCGTTACGATAAACCTCTTAAACTATACCGATTATTCGAGTATTACGACTTTAAAGCGGCAGAAGTAATCTATAAATATTGTATTGTAAGTGAGAAAAGCAGAAATAAACGTTAAGTATTATCCTTCGAATACGGTCTCGGACTACGTCTTACAATCGTTTGTCCCATCATCTCGTTTTCGGCCTAATCCGTCCAATAGAATCCATTTTCTCTCCGATTTATTCCGTTCTTATTTTGTTCCCCGGCATAGACCATTTTTCTGGACTTTCTCCCTTTTCTTTGTCGTTTTTTAATATATATCACTCTCTATTTAATATTTTTTATTCCCTTGCATACTTTATTCACAATAGACAGTTCATTCCTTATGTATTCTCTGAATGATTACTTTACTTTTAAACACTTAATATCTTCAAGGACATGAAAAAGGTATTTCATAAAGGGAACTCATAATTGGAAATTGAAATTCCATACGCTCGAAACCTAAAAAAAACAAGAAGCTGTTCTATAAAACGAGTTCATAAAAAATGGTATGAAAGATTGAAAAATTAATAGTCCAAGACAAAACTCGGGGAAAGAAAAAGTCAAGCTTCTTTCTATAAGCAAAAGCGTCAAATTAATTCGAAAAATCTCATTATCTCGCAACAAAGTTTCTGATGGTATCTCCATCAACAAGACGTGGAAATTTTCGCGTAGCAGAATGGGAATCGATTGAATGGATCCAAGAGACCCGGAAGGCTCGTCTGGTGTCCGATTCTCCGGGGCCCGAACAATGGTATTCGGTCGCGAAATCCAAAGACCGTGTGTCTGAAAAGAGTCCGGGTCTCGAAAATCCCCGAAAACAAAGAACACGTTTCACCGTTCGACCAAGTAGCTCTGCCGTCTATCGAAATCCGACACGCTGCTGCTCGAGGTGCGATGGAAAACGCTGGAAGAAGCTTTCGAGCGGTGTTTTATTGTCGAAGTTCGACAGCTGCGATCGCCATTCGAAGATCCGTGCCATTCTTTCGGTTCGCACCTATGCGTCACCCCTGAAATCGTGAAAACACTTCGCTCAACTGTGAACGAGCCAACCTTGCGAGGGTGATTTTATGGCCGATAAAAGGAACTTCCAGTTCCTGAGAAAGTTTTCCATGAAAAATCGCCTGCACTGACTGAAACACCGGTCAAGCGAGTTACATGGAATATGGAACAAAAATGAGAAATTTGATGGTAACACTGTCGTTTTAAATGCTGGTTGAAGTTTGATGATGTTTTAACACTCGGAATTTTCGAATAGTTTGTTGCAGCTTGATATGGAATAAGGGATACATTAGATAATTCGGCTTTTTTGGATGTATGACGCAGAATGTATTTATTATAAGTGTCAAAGGAACAATGATATCGGTAGATCAATGAAGATAAGATACTGTAATTTAAAATCTTTGTCTTGTTTAGAAAAATTGGAGTTGTACGAAGGAGTCTCTGTACTAGTAACGTATACTTCTTAATATAATAAACGATTCTTCAGGACAGTTATAAGATAAGAAATATATCAAGTTTAAAATACAACAGTTGAATCTCATTATTGGTCTTCGTCAGCTTCAAACTTCGTCAAACACCGAAAAAAGCAATATATTCTTCCAATGATCTTGCGAAACGTTTCCTCATATACAAAAAGCGAAGTAAAAATAACAGCAAATTAAAGATATACCTGTCGAACCTCATCATTATTCTCCATCAGTCTCAAACTCCATCGAACTCCAAAAGAAACAAGATCTCTTAAACAACCCACCAATTGCTCAAGAAAACGTTCTCGCAGCAATCAAGTAATCACGGTCACCCATCATTATAACACCTCATTCTTCTCTCATCACACAGGCAGGTGTCGAAACTGCAGCTCCCGGTGTTTCAGAGGTGCCATGATTAAAACAAACTCCGAATATAAAACCAGATAACGAACACTGAAAAGACGGGCTGACCGTATATTTACACGATGAGTGCATCACGACGAAAAAGTATCGTGACCAGTAGCTCTTTCTCGTCCAAGCAAGACGATAGCTCAACTAGTCGTGAGAACGGTGATTACCAACTTGCGTATATCTTTTTGCCATGACAAACTGACAATTTTCACCGTCATTATCCTCTCGAATGACCACCGCCATTGTTTCTGTCTCTCAGGGAGCCATCGCGCGCTCGCGCGCGCAAAGGACACGCGGAGGAGGAACGACAGTTCAGCAAGAGGTGGCTACCTCCTCATTAAATCCATTATAGCGAGTGAACAGCGACGAACTCGAGGCGGGCTGACGGGCCTCTCCTCGGTTAGACAGATCGTTTAGGTGGAATCTAAATCATCCGCAGGGGCCCTGGCTCTTCCAGCGGACGTTCAACCGTTTGGACGCGCACGGTGCACCGTTCCTGGCAACCTCTCACGACTTCATTAGTACCTGCTGACTTTGGAATGCTTAGAGGACCCGTTTTGGTCTTACAAGCGGCCTGATCAAGCGTTGCCCGGTTACGCTCGGTTTCACGCGATGTTTTTTGTGGCTTTCCTGATTCCTCATCTTGGGATCGGTGGCGGAGGATCACCGAGCACCTGATAGGGATTTCATCGAACCCGTTCCGCCGTCTTTTGTTCGCCATGCCTTTTTAAACGGACCGTGTAAGGTGTAGTTAAGAGGGAAGAGAATGCACGAGGTTTTATTTTCATATTTGGTTGTGATAGGTGGCTAGCGTTGGGTTCGAGGTGCGAGATGGTTTCAGGGTTTGACCAGAGTGTGGATCGTTAATAGAGGTCTTCATTTAGTGTAGGACGTCGTGTGGTTTAGTTTGAGCAGAATGTTAGATGATTCTTCTGAAGAGAGGATATACGGAACTTGGATTTGAGAACTTGGTGAACGTATAACTGGTTATCTAGGAGCCTTTAGATGTTATTTTGTTCACATTAGAAATAAATGATAATTGTGTATTTATATTTGTCAGGGATCAAAATAATGTAAATGAAATTCATTTGTCCTTACAAGGCTTTAACGCGATTACACAAGCTTCTTTATGTTCTGTTTGTTATATTTAAAAGACAAGTTTCATTATATGTTAAATAAATAATCTGTTCCTTAAACGATGTTTCACGTTAACGTGTAAATTATTCTCAAACCTGACGTTTAATACTTTGAAATATAATCCATTCTCTCTTCGAGTTAGGAAACATAAAACACGACATACAATAAAGTACCCGTGTCAAGATTTTTCTAAAAGTCATCAATGAGAAAATAAGTCGTTTGATGTCCGATCAACGTCCGTTTGATTATCTAAAATTCGGCTACCAGATCCGTGGTCCGACAGATAGATAATTTAATTATTAATTATACGTCCTGTCAGTCGTTGGATCGAAACGAAGCGATAGGAGGTCGCGTTTCCTGCGCCGTTTCAAAAGACGACTACAGACGTTTTCTCATTAAATTTATTATAGAGCGACGAGCAATCTACAGGCTGAACGAGTGGCTTTCGTTGCCTTAAATCACTTAACCGGAATGTAAATCGTTCGCTGAAGCTGCTCGTCCACCACCTCGCGGCTTCATTAGCGTGGCTTCGACGTTGGAATTTCGAGCCTTGATGCCGGAGCTCTCTTCGTGTTCCCTTCAACGTAGCCAAGTCGACGCACGATCTACTTCCGGTCGACGATTTTCCTTGACGCTCGATGTGTCTCAAAAAAAAAGACCGACATGCCCGTCGAACGTTTTACTTTTCTAAAGGATTAATTACTTTCGAGATCGCGTTCCACTTAAGGGAGAAACGTTTCGTTGGTTACCAAGGTTCGAGTAGTATCAAGGTTCACGGAAATCCGTAATCGCAATCGCGTCGAATTGAATTACCTTACCTTCCTATTCTTTCATGTGGAAAATGTAAGAAATATACGAGCGAAGGTAATTAGAGAAATATTTAAACGTATTAAATATTTAATGATATTTTATCTTTTTTTATTATTATGCACTATTTTCAGTAAGATGTTTGATAACGATTTAAATTGTACAATCGCTTTACCCACTTCCACAAATCTCAATTATAATATTATGACGAAATTGAATATTTACACTTGATAACGTAATGGATAATTTATTGTTTAAATACTTTCTTGATCTCTAAAATCCTATGTACTTTCACTAAATGTCATATAGCTTTTGCAAACATTTCCACATCCATTCTAAACTTCACCGATACAATGACGATAGTATGACGTACATAACATATCCACAAAGGATATCTACAAGTGTTGGAATACCTTCATAAGTAACTATACATACATAAACCCATACAAACGGATCTTTTAACCACCCCCTTTTCATCACGCCATCAGACCAAATCAATCTCCTTGGTAGGAGATCCGAAGGAACCTGACCTACGTCGACGCAGCGTTTCTCGTTGGAGAACAGAGGCTGGCAGCCCATTGGCAAAGTATTTTCAATCACGCTTCAGAAGCAAGGCAGCCCGCGATTAACAAAGCGGCGGGCAAACCGGGCGTCCCCTTTTGCTCGCGTAATTCCTTGATTGGCGCTTCGCGGTGGCTCGAGTGCGCGCGTTTTACACGACCGATCACGATCCCGTGCCGCTATAATTAATCGTTGATCATTGTTCGCGGAAAGACTTGGCGGCAGGCTCGTCGCTCGATTCCGAACCCGACACTCGAGGATCGGCTCGATACCTCGTCTTCCTTCTCCCTCCCCTTTTACCCCTTTCTTTTTCCTCTCTTTCTCTTCGTCGTCTGTTGTGCGCTTGCTCGACTTCTTTCATCGTTCAACGCGACACGCACCGACAGAAATTACATCGACGATATTACAGGTTGAGGAGGCGACGTAAATAAGGTGGAGTAGGTCGGGTTTTTGCATACGATTTCCCCTTTGCCTCTTTCTCTCTCTCTCTCTCTCTCTCTCTCTCTTTCTTCTTTTCTTTGGTTTTTTGATCGATCGATGTGGCAGGGGAGAGTGTAAGTAGGTGAAGTCCTTAATTGGGTGGAGGATTTCTTGTAAGAAAAGTCTTGAAAGATTTGCTGGTAATTAAGCGATGTTTCTTAGTATCTGTTAAGAGTTGGAAACGGTGTACCAGTGTATGAGTAAGTTTGGACGGTTCGAGGGTAGAAGCTGATCTTGGAAAATGCAGGTTGGGACTTTCTATAGGGGCTTAGCGTTTGGAGATACGTAGAAAGGATGGAAGAGTTAAAAATATTTATCTTAGAAGAGCTCGTTTTTTATATCATAGGCTGAAGCTTCTTCTTCGCTGTTGGAAGATATCCATCTTTCACGTATTTAAATTTACGCTCGGGAGAAACTTGCTCGTGTTGCCCATTCAGTCTAGTCAAATATCTCTGCCCTTTTACAAACTATATCCCGCGAAATGATATAGCAAACCCTGTATATATAGCGAAACATTTAAATTTGTACGTCTTTCACACGGGAGAAAATTTTTGTTAGAAGAATAGCATTTATCCTGAACTATTCTATAGCTATTACTATTAGACAGAAACAAAACTTTTGAATTAAGATATAACAATTTGTCTGAGTAGGGACCTACGTTCTTGCTTCTTGCAGATTTACAAATTCACGATTCTTTTTACTGATCACTGATTCAAAAAGTCATTTCCTTGAAATATTGAACACGCATGTTCTACCTATGTTATTCATTTTCTTCAATTCTACACATGTTGCCAGCCTTCTTTATTTTTACTTACTCGTGTATTTCTTAGTCCGATACATTCATAATTAACTCCTCCTTGAACATCCATAATATTACACCGTATTTTGCACGAACGAATAAATCTACATAATGCACGGGAATGCAATCTAATAGCAATTAAGCTACTTCAAACTAGTACTGTTCGTTTCATTTGCTTGTCGGTGCATCTAACCAGTACACCGCGCCTCACCACTTAATTCTCCCAAACAAGCAGACGGCAAACAGCGTCATACGGTGTCGCAATAATTCCCTAGGCATACTCAACGAATTATCGCCTAATCTCGGCCAAAGCAAGCCGGCCGGCCGGTTGTTTGCGGTGCAATTATTTCGAGCAGCCAGCACACGATGCTAGCAATCCTTCTCTTCAGTTGTTTATGCGAGTCAATCGTTGCTGTTGCCAGCAACGCCAGTGTTCGTCGCTGCGCAAACATTTGCCATAAGCGCGGTTCGCTGTCCATATCTGAGGTTAATGCAAAGTATGGAATTCGTAGTTAAAGGTGTTTCTTGGTCTATAGCAGATATTTGTAGGGAAAATTGTTTCTTTAAACGGAATGAGAAAGATCTGCGAGAAATCTTAAATACTTAAGTCAAATACTTGAGTATTGGTATCTCGAATTTCTCAAGTCTTTAAATATAAGAATTTTTAGGTGTCTGAGTTTTAGAGTCTTTGAATTTTCTAATATTTAAAGTTTCAAATCTCTTAATTGTTTCACTTCCGAACATTTCACACTTGCAATTTCTCAATCACCCAATTTTTTAACTTCTCAATTGTTACATTCTCCGTGCTCTTATCGAAGATAAATAAAGGATTCTCAGACCCGTGCGTGACGGTTGAAATTCAGCAAGGGGCGTGAATAATCCACGTAAAAGAAAATGTCAATGGCCGCGAGTTTTAACGTTCACCTGATTTAGAAAAAAAAAAACTAGCATTCATCGCTTCAAGGGAATTCTATCCAGTCGAAACTCGTTGTCTCATTTACCATACAATACTTGTTTTTAACAAGGCGCACGTTCTACCTTTTCACAGCTGCGCAAAATCCTCACTTTTATCTCAGTATAAAAAACTATGTCTTCTTTCTTGAATATAACATAAACGACACTCCATTAAAATCCTTTCATTAATTCAACCTAACAATAGAATGAAAAAATCTAAATTAACGAATACCTTAATTTCACGGAAGATTTCATTGATAAAATTAATTTTCACGCACGTATCAGCACATTCATACGTTTCTTAAGTACAATTTGCTGAAAATAAGAATTTGCTTGCATCGAAGCTAACAGGTAGTGAATTTCTTCTTTTCGAAGCGGCGAAGATACACCCGCCGGATAAAACGGAGGACCTTTGTTGCCGGGAATTCCAGGTCATCGAGAAGGCTGCACGTCGGTTTAGGTGTATGTAAATTAGCCGGTGGTCTATTCACACCCGTACACCTGGTCGCGGCCTCCTGCCGTACGAATGTTCATACGTGAACGCCTTCAACATCGAGGCCGAGCCTTCCTTCGTTCTCTCGCTTTTCTTTATTGCGCGCTACGATTTTCCAACTCGCGAATATGTCTTGCCTTTCTCTTGAAGAACTTCAGAAGACTTTCGACATTTTGCAAATACATAAGACTTTTAGTACAAGACTCAGTTACATATAACTTGGAAAAGATCCTTCAAGCGATGATTTTATATATTAACATTCGTTTGAATGTCTAAAATCGATACTTCAAAAATACAAAACATGTCCCACATGTTCCTTAACGCCCTAAACGTAATTCCAGGATCTCGGCAAGTATATTGAAAAATATTCAATTCCAATTATTAACTGGAAATTATTAAGTGGAATTTATGGTAGATTTACCACGCGGTTTGAAGATTGTATCTGAAATAACTGTAGACGTTAACCGTAGATGATAACTGTACGTGGTTTTGAGATAGCTGTGTCACAAAACATCCAATTAGAGTGAAATTCGATAATAGACCTTAGAAAGCGGTATTTTAGACTGACAATAAAATACTATTGAAGATTCAATAAATTATTGTCAAGAGATTTCGAAGGAATTGTGAATTTTTAATAACTGAAAAGATCGCATGGAAATCAAATGACAGTTAACAATTGATATTATGGAGAACAAAAATTTAATGAAATGAAATTATACGAGAAATTCTGATCACAGAGAATCGACGAGCATCGTTCTCGAGCAACGAGAATTAATTCTATCGATGGTATCATACGAAATCTATCGCCGACTAGGTAGGTCCCACACATGGATCACATTGATACAAATCCAAGATTGTATGCACGCGTCGGTGTAAGAGCTGTTGCATTGTGGCAGCTGCATTCCATACGAGCGAAGGTCTCTTCGCGTTAGTCTCTATTCTCCTGTTTCCTTTGGTACTTTCGGCCCCCGTGCCACCTCCGTATCTTAATTCGGTGTCCATTTAGATGGAAATTAATGCTTGGAAAAAAAATTCGGTCGCTGGATTTACGAGCCGATTAGATCCCTTTTCATCGTTGTAGAAGCTGAATCTTGTGTTATTTTAACGGGCGGGTTAACACGTGGAAAATAGGATTAATAAAATAACCAGCAGTGGATCCTCCCCTAATAATTTAACGAGAAAACTTCGAATAGTCGAAACGTCATTCCGCGATCAAAATTTTCTCCTTACTCTTCATATATTTGGATTAAGTTAGAAATTAATTAATCTTAAATATTCGGATTGGAAAATCTTTAAAATTTCGTTTCAAATTTATTCGCTCGAAAATAGCGTCTTTTACCTTGTCCTCTGATTGTCTATTATTTTATAGATAATATGTTAGTGGAACAAATTTTCTTTCATTTTTATTCAAACCGTGTATGCCAATATCAATTTTCCACACTTGATTGCGATAACTGTAAAGTTCGCCCTTTTGTATTTTCTCGTGGAACTTTTTAAAATGTCAAGTCGATTATTGATCGTCGTTCGGTTGTATAAACGATCGATTGTCGAGTCGATTACCGGCGGCAACGGTGAATCGACATCGCGACGCAGTGACTCATCTTCGAAGGATCGGTCACCGGGGGATGAAGGATTGGAAAGAGGGATCGGGATGGCTTGCACGTTGCACCGACCAATGAACTGACTCGATTAATTCAGAGTAATTCGTGACACTGAGATTCCTTCGTAAATTATTTTTCTAAATAAATCTAATGTACAAATTAGCAAGCCAGTAATTGGAAAGTTTCACAAAAATAATGAAAAATACATAATCCATTGCGAGGATATTTTTCAAGAATATTTTACAAGCTTCTTTTCTTTCGATTAAGCAGTTCCTCTTACGTAAAGAACATCATATATATTCTCGTTTTGTTCCGTTATATCCGACCACACGTATCGAGCATATCAACAGACTGAGTGCGCAATCTGCGGGATCCAGATAACAGTTATGAATCGCCATTCATTGAATTGCGAGCAAACCTTTTCCTTTATACTTTCAGTCTTATCATCCCTTAACACACGAAAGCTACTATTTTGCCGATACAATACCTGATGATCAGTATTTTCCAACGTATCGCAAAAATAAAAAATATATATGAAATCTGATAAGTTACACTTTACCAATTACGAGTATAATTAAAATAAGACAAATTAATCGTTCTTGATTATTTTACCGAATGTTAATTTCTTGCGGTGATACGTCGTTACTACACGCGTGATACGCTATTGGCCGTACAGGTGGTCCAGCAGGCCAATTTCGAGACCGGAATCCTCGACAATCGAGTATCGTTAAACGCTGTATTCGATCGTCATCCTACGAGTTTCGTTTCTTTAGCGCGGCCTCGTTTTGTGCTCTCCCTTCGCCTATAATGACAGCCACCCCCAGTCTTTCTCCGTCCATCTTACTCTTTCTCTCTTCTTCTTTTCTCTACTTCCATCAAGCGTTCCTTTTCTACGTCCGTTCATTTTCTCCGCGCCTTTCCACCAGCCACTTCGAGGCGATCGTGACTCTGCGCTACGATTGTTCGATGTTCGATCGCTCCCAGGTGGCCGACGACTACAAAACGATACGCGTTTACGCGATTACATCGCTCGAAAGAAAGAGACACCGAAACGGAGAAAGTTTCCATTCGTGTTCATTCTGTACTCCTTCTGTTCTTCACGAGAACCTTTTCCCAGCCGCTAATGGAACGAGGCTACCGAGAAAATGGTGGATGGTGGAACATCTCAAAGCGAGAAACATTTTCTTCGGAGAAACTAATTTGCTGGGTCCTTGGATTTCTTGGATTCTTGCTTTTTTTTTTGTTTCTTGCTGTTTGATTTCATGGCCTTTTGATTACTTGATTACTTGGTTTTTTTTAATTCCTTGGTACCTTGGTATCTTGATTCCTCGGTCTCTTGGTTACTTAGTTTCTTAGTCCTACGATTCCATGGTTCTTCGGTTTTTGGCATAGCTACACATTGATTTTTGATCACTGGTTCTACTAAATAAAAATCGGTAACAAAGCTACCTGCAGAAGCATTTCCAATGAAAAAAATTTACAGTTCCTGAAGATAGAAAACGAAAGTTTACCCGCAACAAAGGTGGAAGTTAAACGAGATTCGACAAAAGCTAACGTATCCACTTCCTCGATAAATATTTTCACCAATAAACAAATATGTAGATACTATAAATGCACAAGAACGTGTTATCGCTTTAATCTTTCGATTTGAACATGTCGATCATCTCTTTTTAAAACGATCACGGGTTAAACAATCGTGGATCGTGCTTCCAGCGGCGATCGCTCGTCCGTTCATTTAGCAAATGTTATTCCACAGTTGATCGGCTATCGACGGCAGCGAGCCGATTACGTTTGCCCGTGGACCAGAAACAGAAGCTCATTTTCGCGGGCCGACAAAAGGCCACAGGCAACGTGACCAGCGAGACTTGGTAGAACGATTCGTCTGTGTTTCATCGATCGCCGCCGTCGAATTATCAGGCCCGACGAATTTGATTACGGCTTCTGAAGGTGCCGTGGAGATGGGTGACGCGGCAACAAGCATTGTAGATCGTTTAATAACTCCCAGTGGGTGTCTAGCGAAGGCCACCGGTGTTATTCGGTCAGCCAGGGCTTTCATTTCACCCGTCGAATCCGAAAATCGACGGCACCGCATCAAAGGATCGACTTTACCGATCGATCAATCGATCGGTCGTTGATTCTATGCTGGTTCGATTTGAGTGGAATTGATGTGCTTGCTTGGTGCGAGGAAGTGTAGCGCCGCTTTCAATCGTAATTAATATTCGTTCTCTTTTTGGTGATTGTTTCGTGAAGTTAAGAAGGAGGTTTGAGCAATGAAAGAGTTCGAAGGATTACGAGCGAAGCGCGTTGAACGATTCGATGATTAGAGAGAAATTCGCTGACAGATACTTTAAATTTGTTGATATATCTTTGTAATAGGAACAAATATCTTAACATTTTTGGAGTATTTGAAGTGGCATACTTAACGGTTTGTTCAGAGGCGAACGTTATTCCAGTATATCATTTGCAGTTCTATAATCAGTTTTCATTATTATATTTTGATTCTTTAACATGCAGTTGCGTAAGGGAATTCCAAAGATTCGTTTAAAATCATCGCTATTTCTCACCATTTCCCACCTACGTTCCACAGTTTTGTGAAGTTTGGACAAATCGAAGTACTTTATTATACATAGTAAGAGACTGATTTCACTGCTTGGTTTCTTCAATAAATTAAATCGTCGAGAATTTCGTGATAATGAAGATTTTAGGACAGTTTCGAAACATCGAAATTTCTAAACGCCTTAATTAAATCCATTGACCGCTACGTAATCAAAAACTACAATCATCTATTCCAAAACCGTAATTCGAACAACCATAAGCGTCGCTTAACCATTTGAAGTCGACGAACCACGTCGTCGGACGTCGGACACAAACGGCGCTAATTACAATTAATTCGAGGCCGAGACACACGAGGAAAAAGAGCAAAACGTGTAAAAAAAGAAAAAGATAGGAGAGTGGCCGGGCCTGGGCGAAGGACGAAGGATCCAGGACGAAGTCGCATATTATATCAGGTCGATGGGGTACGGCGTGGCGTCGTTTGTCATCCGGCTCGGTGTTGCGGGCCATTCGTGTTTTCTAAGCGCGAGAAAAAGAGAGGAAAAGGAGAGAGCCCCGTCCCGCATTGTCGTGGCTCACAAAGCCCACAAAGGAGGACGTGTGAATCAGCAGTAATGGGGATAATGCAAAACTACGGACACGGAGGCAAGGAGAGGGGACATCCAGCCGATTCGCGGAGAACCGTCCAGAGAAGATTGTCCTGCCACTTCTGCGATCGATGAGCGCTCGTCTTCGATCGAGCACACTGTCAGGCCTTGTAACCCTTTTCACCAAGAATAGCATTTTTCTGAAGGATTTTCATCGCGTTCCTGTCTTTTGTTCCAGGCTTTCGTTGGAAAAGCTCGAGTCGATTTGTTTAATTCTTGTTAGAACTGAAAAATAGAAGCAGATTTCAGATCAAAGTGAGGAGGGTACAGGATAAAAATTAAGGAATACAGAAGAAGAATGAGTAAGAAGAAATGCAAGAAAATAGCATTTCACATTCAATTCTATTAGTTGTACAAAGTTTTTCATATAGAAAAATACGATAAAATCAGTGGATCTTGGAGTATTTATTTTTCTCTCACTTCGAATGGTCTTTGTCATTTATACACACGGTGTTGTAACACCTGAGTATTACAACTAAGCAGACCAGCGGTACGTTAATTTTCATCGTCGATTCTACCTGTCAAAAAATTGTCAAGTCTACAAAAGTCTGTAAAAGTCTTCTAAAGACATAAACGTTAATTTTTGCCTTGAAAATGACAGAGAGATCCAGGAAAAACTATAATAAAAAAAGCCTGTAACTTGAAAAATTCGACGTCTCTGTATTCACCGACGGTACGCAGTTAATTTTCATCGTCGATCCCTTCGGCCAGTGTAATCGGCGAGTTTTACGCGTCGACGTGGCGCGCGGATTCCTGCACGGCCTGACGAGTGTTAATGACGTTTATTGGAAATCCGGCGCACAGTCGACGAGCTCGAGGTGCTTCTAGGCGGACTAAGTAGCTGTATAGAGCCCGTTGAACCGAGGCAATCGATATCTCTATGGCACTGGCGGATGCAAAAGGGGCTTTCCTGATTAATGAACGCAGCCAGCAAACCTATTCGCACGCGCTACATCCATCTTCGATTCGTTCGTTCTTCGCGTTCCGCTAAACAATCTTTCGATCGGTTCACCCTGTCCTGTCCCGATCTGAGATCCTCCTCCTCCCTCCTCTACCTCCAACATTCCATTCTCTTTTTTCTATTTGTTCCTTCCTAATTGTTCCGTGTAACAATGTTAACACCTCGTTCAAACGCTTACGACATTTCTGAATGAGTTTTGAAAATGTTTATTCCGAAACTTAATTCTTAAGAACTTTGAATTGATGACATTTTTAAAGTATTTTGAAGTTTGGTGGCCGTTCACTCGAAGGAAGACATTATTTAAGGGAACATTTTTCAAAGAACAATGGTTTAGAGTTCCATCGTGCAAGATTCTGATAGAAAGTTAATCAGGAAAGATCATAGAGATTGAAGTTTATTAGTAAAAGATTAGTAAAAGAATTTTGTTGTTCGTGCTTTTATCTATAGAGATTGATAACGTTAACAGTTATACAGCCGTTTAACGTTTCAAACGCCTGTTGAACGATTCAGTAGAATTGGACGTTCCTGGTCAGCCTTTCGAGAAGAATATTTTCCACCGTTTATTCCTAGCTTAGACGGATTAAATTCTTCCTTTCCTTGGAAAATATTCATTTTTATATGACGATGTTCGTATCGTCCCCTTTCATCGTAAAATAATTATCTGTATAATGTGTTTTCTTGATTGTAGCGGACGATTGATTGTCGCCGATCCGAAGCTGTGTTGTTAATTGAACGACGTTATTTATCGTTTCCATTGGATTCCAATCAAACGAATTTCTACAGCACAGTAATAATGAAGTATCTTACATTCTACCAGTCCACGTTCTAAACAACAACATTTATCTTATATCAAACCGAATGATTTCACCGAATTGAATCAATCATGCTATCGTTACTGGAGTAAAATTCATCGACAGAATTCGATCACGTATGTCGAGCATGCTGTAAGCCAAGTTGCTATAGCTGCTTTTCGCACAAAAGGGAAATAAGTCCCGAAGTGAGCGGAGAGCAGATTGTTTATCTCGAGAATCGGGTTCCCTCGCGCCCCGGAAAGGGTTCTCCGGTGGAAAAAGGTGAAAAAAAGAAGGAGAAGGAAATCACATTTCGTCCCCTCTGAGCCCCCTGTTTGTCGTTTCTCGAGCTTGATACGTGTATTCAGGGCAATGAATGAGAAAAAAGAAACTCAATCGATCGTGGCCAGGGGGTCCCCGACGTGTTACTGATCGAAACGGAATCATCGAGCGTATTTCTAGGGTGGCAACAATGAGATTCGACTCACAAAAGAGCACCCAATGCATGCAGGTAGTTCCATATTCGGTTTTCTTGTGGACATGGATACCGGAATCGAAATCTGTTTTCTTTCTTTCGAATTTTGATTCCTTTTTTTAATGTGTAATGACCTTAAACGTCTTCAACGTGTTGATCATTTAGCAAAAAAAGGAATTGAGACGGTTGTTGGATAGCTCGCTGATATTATTCTATCAAAAAGATGTATTATATCTTTTAAAAAAACTACTCAATTCACTTAGATTACTGAAACAAATTCATCTTTAAACTGGATTGAAATAACGATTTAAAAAGCATTAATTAAAAAAATGTACAAACACAACGAAACACGAGACACCGTTAAAAAGTTGCGTGTCTCGTTTTCAGACACTATTTTCCGAACATCACACCTTTACTCCGTTAACAATAAGTTGGAGCTCGAACGCTGCTAAAGCGAAGGATCGATAATTGCTTCAAAGGAACGCGACACGGTGTAATTGCATCGCGTTGTATTTACGATTTACAATTACCTAATTTGCACCTTGAAACTCGCCGACTACCTTTCCCTCCTTCTCTTTCTCTACCCTCCCTCGTCTTTGCCCCTTTTAGCGAAGCGAATGACCGCGAGCGTGTTGACACCTTTGCCGGTGAGTGAAACACCGTGGATTATTTCCCTCTCTGGCACGCTGCCGCCCCTTTAGCCAGCCGGCTCTTTCTCCGTTTCTCACTTATAAACAATTTTCAAGCAGCGAAACGGCGAACATTCAAAGGAAACACGCCGAGTGGAGCGTGCACGAGTTCCCTTAGCTTCGTGCTAATGCACGTGTGACGCGCGATAACGAGCGCAAGCGCGTTATTAGCTGGAAATTCTAGTGAAACCTTGTCGAACACGGGGTTAACAGGCGGAGAAACGGACGGAGGGAGGTGGTGAGACCGGGCAGGAATGGGAGGAGAGCTGCCAGGTAAGAATAACGCTGGCAACAATTCTCCAGCTCCCAGACACAGGCCGATTCCGCTCACTGGGTATTGATTTTAATGAAATGATTATTGGAACCAGGGGTTAGCGTACACAGTCTACAAGAAGCAGAGAGTAGAAAAATTACTGAATAGCTGTTTAACCCATTCACTGCCAGGCAAATTTAGTACGTCTTGTCCTGGATGCTAAGATTTTATTTTAAGGAATACACGGAATTTCACAAAATTTATATATTATTATATACAATTTTCGTTCATAGTTTCTAATAATTCCTAACTCAAACTTATTCCCTGACCAATTGCGATCAATTTAAACTTGTAGCGCAAAGTACGGGATATCTTGTGGTCCGCAGTCTTGGTACATGCGCTTACTACGAGATATCTCGTAGTTGACAGAGAATCGGTTAATTGTATAGTTAGGGGTTTTCTGATGAATGAAAATCTTTTCTTTCACTTAGATGCTGATTCTAGTAAAATGATTATTAGAAGGGGTTGTCGGTACACAAAGTCGAAAGAAGAAAAAATACAAAGTAGTTATTTAATTGTTGATTGAATCAAAAGTTGAACTACAACTTCTCGTCAATTATAAAATGAGAAATAGGTCTATAACTACATCCAACTATTACATCTTTGATATCTATTATATTTATCAGAACATACCGTAACAATACTTTTTTTAAAAAAATACTCTGGAGGATGATAAAACAGAGTTAGAATTTTCCCCGTACATGATTACAAGTATAATCGATAGAATCGAAACGTCGATTCTTCCTATTCCAGAAGGAAAGAATCACGCTGTTCCCTCTAATCCGCGTTTTTATCGAATGGACGTAGCGCGCAGCGTGCGTGTACAGACCCGCGGCAAGCACAATGTGTTCTTTAATTCTACACTTTCGTGGTCGACGCTGGAATCCCATAAATCGGCCGAAAATTCCCACCGGGGGCATCCGTGGCCGCCTCGTGGACGTAAATTACCGGCTTATTTCCGCGGACGCACCACCACCAACTCCGCCATCACACCACCATATACCACCATGCACCGCTAGACATCGTACAGTCTGGCCCACGGATAAATAAAAATATTTATACCGAGGCCGCATGCACTCGGACACTAAATTAAACCTCCTTCGCTCTCCCTTATTTTTCCATGGCTCTCCGCTTCCCCCTTTCGATCCTCCTTCCCCTCGTTTTACCCCTTCTCTCGTTGCTCGATCTTTAATTTTGTCCTCTCACCTTTCCCACCGACCTTTAATTTTCTCTTTTCTAATTCGACTTTGTCATACAGCGTGTATTGCGAGTTTTCAAACGTTGCATCTATTCCTCTTTTTTCCTCTTTCTCTTTCTAAAGCACCATGGTTGGGTTGATTTTTAATTTTCAGCCAGCTACGTTATGTTCCTTTTTCTTTCCTCGCCTCAACGTGGCTCGACTTTTTGCGTTTCAACAGTGTTACGTTGTTTCCGGTATTAACGCCTGTCGGATGTTGTTTGACGTTGCGATCGTTTCCTTTTTACCAGCTTGATTTTTCGTTTCCCCTTGAACCGTGTAGATCACGTTTTCTATTATTCCATTGTTCCTTTCGCAAACACGGATTTGAGCTAGCCGCATGTATTCGAGTTTGTTTTTCGAGAATATGGTACATTGTTTCTTCTTACGAAGCTTTTAATTTCTTTGTGAAATCTTGATTACTTTCTACGAGCTTCTTCGATTCTTTTTTATAGTTTTCATATTAGTTTGGTGCTGGTAAATTTTTTCAAATTAAACTTCAACTTCAAGTAGTTTCTTCGGAACATCATATACATTTTTCAGTGCGCTTCTTTATGTAGTTTTCTTCAATTTGTTATTTTCTTTGTCTTTGCGAGCTTGGTCTTTAATTGACTTCGTATGTCTTCTTTCTCTGAACTCATAAACATTGTATTGTATTTTCTTCGCTGTTTCTCTGCCGCGCATCTCATTTCCTTTTCCTTCTCGCTATTTTCCGTACTCCGCTTCGCGTGGAACGAAGAGCGCGTGCAGTCACTTTGTTAGCTTGCACCTGTGTCCAGCGACGCGAAGTTTATACTGCTGACTGATTATAAATCTTTCGCGCGTTGATGAAAGTTACGAACGGTGAGCACGACAAGGTGCAACCAGCTTTTTGCAATATAAATCGAGAAAATGAAATACTAAGTAACATTTGCGTATTATAATTCCAGCTATATGCTAAGTAGATATAGCAAGTAATAAAAAATGTATACCATCACACTACCTACACCTTCGACTCAAAACAAATTTCGTAATTCGATTCAGCTACGAAGAAGTTCATAAATAACATCTATTAAAGTGGCTATTCATTTGTATGTCCCTTTCTGTTGTATGTACAATAATTACATAATAGCTACGTAACATTTAAAGTAGTAACGAAACAGCCTTTAATTATTTTCACATCGAAGACTCTATCTGTACAATGAAATTTTCTATCGTTTTATTTTCATCGACTTATTCTGAACTGCCTTCTTACATGATGTACGAACATTTTTGTGGATGATTGTGTAAATATAATTGAAAAAATGATTCCAATTTTTTTCGAAACTAATAATGTATAATATATTGAAGTATTAGGTTGTCCGAAAAGTTTCTTCCGTTTTATAAGGAAATAATAGACGCACAATGTTTTTTGTTTTATATTAGTTTATTGAATTATGCACGAACGTAATAATAGAAATAAAACGAAATGAATCATATCTAATTTAATAAAATGATATAAAACAAAAATTATTGTTCATCCATTATTACCTTATGAAACGAAAGAAACTTTTCGGACAACCTAATGCAACTCCAAATTTGAAATAGTGGCAACAAAGGATATTAGCTATCGCCAAAGGATTAACAAATCCCTTTCCCAATTTCAAGCTATTATTTCCCAAATTCGACGGACATAATAATAGAAATAGAACGAAATGAATCACACATAATTTAATAAAATAATAAAAAACAAAAAATATTGTTCATCTATTATCACCTTATGAAACGAAAGAAACTTTTCGGACAACCTAATGCAACTCCAAATTTGAAATAGTGGCAACAAAGGATATTAGCTATCGCCAAAGGATTAACAAATCCCTTTCCCAATTTCAAGCTAATATTTCCCAAATTCCTGCTCCCAATGATCATACGTCCGTAACACATAGATGATCGCGATTCAACACGCAAAAACGCAGTCAACTGCTCAGTATATCGTGCAAAGAAGGTGGAGACGGGACAGTGGGAAGCACCTGTAGCCTGTAATGGTCACTCCGGAAGAATTATATAGAGACGGTGATAAGGGTGACCGCGTCACGCCGAGTTAATTCTCGACGAGCGCGCGAGCAGCGTGTATATTACTCGTGCCCAGGGACCGTTCGATAGATTTCGTGGATTCCTGGAAGCCCGGAGTACCGGACCGGCCGCGGGATACGCGATAAATTAGCGTTATTTCAATAAATTAGGTGCGCGGTCGCCTGGTGCAGCCACGCAGCCTGTTGAACACTTTTTGGGACCCGTGGCTCGTTCGACGACTTTGCCTACGCTTTCTGTTCTGCATATTGGACATTTCAGAGTATAGTATGATCAAGCAACAGTGGAATATCTGTTAGGATTAAAGTAAGGAATAAAGGAATTTACAAGATATTTTTAATTAATGTCGATCGGTCTATTGCATCTGAAGAATATCACTGGGAAAAAATGGAGAATGTCGGGAATTAGCGTTTCTCAAAAAACGAAAATTTATTTTCCAACATATAATGTCGTAACTTCGTTATTTTCTCCTATATCGAAATAAAGCATCATTTTATTCTTCGTTTTATTCTGCATGATTCTCAACTTTTATTTCTGATTTCGAATAACACGTAACACAGTGAAGTCTAAAAGTCGAGAACCTCGTTGTACACCACAATTTTTTATAACTACGTTTTCCCGTGTACCTTTCATTTACGATCGCGATTCTGTACGTTCACAAAGTCATTCAAACGAGACAATAGTTTTTTAAAGTTTCAATAATTTCCTCTCGATATTTGAGGATTAATTATCTGCAAATATCCTATTATTATAAACAGGGCTGTATGTAGGTATATTTCTTCTTCATGTGAGAATAATTTTATATTTATTATGAAGTACTTTGCATATCTTATACTGTCTGTTAAACGTGTAACAGGGCAGCTTATAGTTATCGCATAGCACGAGCATGTCTATCATATTCACTTCGAAGTACCTTAAAAAAAGTTCGATCTATTCCACCAAAAGTTCAACTTGCGTTTTCTCGGGTAACGCGGTTTACAGCGGAGGAACGCGAAAACAGAATCGTGCAACAAGAAAGGGAAAAGCGAGAAGAAGGCAGGATGGAAGGAAGAAGGGAAACAACGGGCTGGAAAAACGGGGAGAACAGAGAATTCTGCACAGCTTAGAGAAAAAGGGGTGGAAGAAAGGGAGAATCGGCTAGAAGGGCGACAGAAATTCTCGTCGTCTCGGAAAAACGCGCATTATGTACACGCACCACTGCAACTTTCCCCCGTTCCTCGCGTTCCACGCGGCTCTGCGCCTCGAGACGACTTGGAGTGGGCGAAAATTCCGAATTTTCGCTGGCGCTTTTTTCACCGTGCGCCTGTCGTATACTCGACGACTGTCGACGAACGAGAAACTTACATACATACATGCCGCGCGGCAAACAATGGAGCTGCACTCCTCACGGAGAATCGTGGAACGTTTCGAGGCGAATTAAAAGAACGTTTGGGAGGAGAAGGTTGTTGGAATTAACAGAGAGTGTTTGCAATAATAGTTTCTAGGGTGATCTTTTTGGCGCTTTTTTAGGCGCCCGTTTAACGAGAATTTGAATCAGAGTGGAAGTTCGTTCTTTGCTTATTCGAAGCTGAGTTATTATCATTAAGTGTAATTATTCGGTACAGGGGATCAAATAACATTGACTTGACATACACAGGAAATACTTTTCATAAATATAGACTGAGTCACGAAAGTATTTGGACACTTATCAGAGTGACTGTTTATGCTGCACCTATATTTCTTACTAAATATATATTTGCAATAAGTCTCTTGCATTTCCTATATACATACCCAGATTGATTTCTGACTTTACCAATGTAATTATAACAATCGTGTCTCATTACAGTATTAATGAAATTTCAGAAAGTTTTGTACAATATACAGAATACGTTCGTACAAATTTTCTACAGTAGATATTCAAATACTTTCGCGAGTCACTATTGGCAATATAATAAATTAAAAAAGTTAACGAATTAATTAATCGTAAATCTAAAAACATTGCGAATCGAATCTCGCCGTAAAACGCATATCAGATGATCAATGCGACTATTTTCTTGTCGCATTCGCCAATCCGTTTCAACAAACGTTTCGTTGTTAATCGTAAACTACACCGTTAACAATCCTGGAGCGAACGTATTTCCATAATAAATCATGAATTCTAGAACCACAATGCCAGCCGATACAATATGCGTCGAAGGGCGGCAACATTCGTGCAACCTGAACGCGGCCCATTGTTCGCACTCGTTTTAATTATTATATTCCAACGAAAATACTTTCTGCCCTGCCCTCCTCCCACGCCACCCCGTCATATCCATCTCATCCTCCTTCCACGGATATTTCAAACGGGAACTGCACACCGTAACGTCTGTTTCCTTCCGAATGGTGAAACCTTCCTTAAATAATATCATAATACACCGCCGGTAGAAAATAAACGGAATTGTTTCCCTAATTGCATTCTATACTCGCGTTTTCTTTTACCCCTCTACAATACCTCATTATTACACATTGAATATTATACGCTTATTCAAGCCGTTTCGCCATTGGGATTTCGCCATTGTCCACGTCCTACTCCTACACTCTCGCCGTCGATATAACCGCGATAACAACCGAACCAACAAAACCTACCAACGAATGGATAAAAAGAAATAAAGGACAAAAAGATCAAGCAACCAAAGGAAAGCAGAAAATAAATATATAAATAATTCGAACGGTGTTCGCGACATTGCTATTTGACTCGTGTCGGCCAGAAGTATCGTGGTTTCTAATAACACGAACCATCGCGGGGGTTCAGCGCGAAAGTTATCAGCCATACTCTTACGAATAGTTGATATTCCTAACACTTCATCTTCGTAATTACTTTGTCTATCAAACAATACAAAATCCGCACACTCGTAAGTAGGCTGTGGATGTTGATGGAAATTTATATTTTTATTAACAAACAAAGTTTATTAACAATAAAACACAGAAATCGAACCTAAGTAAAGATCTATTTCCTTCGCGAAATTTTATGATGGTCGGGTATATTCTAAACATTTGATATATTGTACACATATACAGTGTGTATTCTATGCATCTTTACACATTTCAATTTCCCATAAAATGCATAAAAATCCGCGGTCTACTTATAACAAACAATCCCATCGTTTCCCATCGCTTATCTAACCCGCTTCCCAAATCACCCGCTTCGTAATCTCTCATCAAACTTCTGTACTTCTTAATTTTTCTATCATACAACCACCCCCTCATCGTCCCCTTAATACATAGCAAGAAGTACATAAACTACGTTTCCCTCGAAAAAAGCAGGCAGCAAAGGAATCGTCGTCGTTGTCTGGCTGTCCTTTTCGTCCACGAGACGATTCACGTTCCAGCTGGGAGCGTTGCGCAAGGGGAGGAAAAATATCGGTCGTGGCCACATCGGTGAGCAACGAAGGAACGTCTCTATATAAAGGTGAACGTCGCCACGGTAGTCAGCCACTTGGCATCCGTTCGCGTACCACGAAATGCTTTTTTATTAACTCGCACCTGAATGACTTTCGTTCTCTCTTCCGTTCTCCTTGTCCCTTTCTCTAACGACGATTCACCCGCCAGCTGAATACATTCTTCGGCTCAATAAGGCGAGCTGCCGCGCTCACCGTTATTCGAAGAACGAACGACGAGAGAGGAGACGTCGTCGTCGTCGTCGCCGTCGCTCTCTTGTCGGTAATTATTTGCCGAGTGGTAATAAATTGAAAGCGAAGCAGCGATAAGACGACGAAACCGAGGAGGAGAGAAGAGAGGGTTCACCAGCCCCCGTTAACTCTGAGAAGGGGAAAGGGGGTGTGACGCGCAACTTTTCGACTTAATAAGTCAGCCCGCGGTGTTCTTTTTGCTTGTGGCGAGGTGTCGAGCCTTGCCGCTATCCTGGATGCTCCTCTTGTTCCCTCGTTTTCCATCCACTCTTCGGGAAAATCCGGCGTGTAAGCTGAAAGAAGATATTTCGAATCGTCTTTAAGTGTCTCGTTGAATAAACGATGAAGACAATGGCCAGTGAAATATTAGTTTTATGGGTTAATTAGTTGGAGTACAGGATGGATAGATGGAATGAATATTTTTTATCACGAAGTGAGCATAGAAAAAGTTACTAGACAAACTAATCTCCTATTCATATGTTTTGAATGCTTTCGAAGTTTGCCTCCATAATACATCGGAAATATTTCATTTTCTATGTCGTTTTATCATAAATATATAATCTCCAACTTAATTAACATGAATCATATAAACAATACTACATTTAAGTATGACCACTAACAGTACTATGCCATTTTAAGTTGCATCAATAGAACGAGATAATATGACAAAAACAAGGGTAGTCGTATTTAAGATACAACAGACACGGTAACCATTCGGAAGCCACGGGAATCATACGAATTTTCCATACTTCCCATTGCCTTAAAACGGATCTGGCATCCCTTTGACTTGCGGTCGGTCAGTCGGAAAATTCGCTGAATGGAATTATTCTCTATCGAGCACGCGACAAACTTCATCCCTTGCACACGATGCTCGGCTGAATGCGTCAACGAAAAGGAGAGAAGCCCACCACCGCGTTATGCGAATCGTACTCGGCATCGCAGGCATCCAAGGGAGACGTGGTTTTGGCATGCAGATTCGATCCAGACCTGTCTATCGTCCACCACCCCTTGCATTCTCCTCGTAACCCTCTACGGACCTCATTCTTCTCGCGACCGCCCCTTGTACGCAAGGTGTCTTGCTTTTCGATAAAGAAAAAAAATATACTTACTTCTTTCATACGTATAATCTCGTTTATAAGTATTAGGACATATCCTGATTTTATACGAGACGATAATTAGAAATTATTCAATTAAAAATTATCCTATTATAGATTCCCCATTATTAGACATTTCCCATAATAGGACATTTAGTTTTTTTATTTTCGATGAAAATTTAAATCGATTAACGAGAGAACGATTGATCGATCAAAATTTCATTTGATTCTTAAGGGAACGATTAATCAAGCAAAATCTGTTATTCATACAAGATAACGACTTAAGAACCTATAAAACTTATTTACAAAAAAGGTAAGAGAGAAACATAACGAATTAAGAGTTGCACGTTCTTTTCCATAATCTTATAATCTGGACTGAAACAATTTTAAATGAATTACAAATCGCAAACCGCCACAAACATCCTTCACGCTAAGCCCACAGAAAGCATTGAAAAAATAAATGAATCAAAACCGTCAACAATTAATCCCCGCCTTCCATCCGCGTTCCCTAAACCATCGTGTCGAATGCGGCGAAGACAGAGAGCGAGCGAAAGAACAACGCGGGAAAAATGCTTGAATCCGGTTGGCGAATCCGAGCGATGTAATTTTTCAATGTAACACAAGCCGGCCCTGTTCCGGGGACATTGCGTTCTTATTTCAATAGCTTTGTTCGTGTCGCCCGTTTTTTCAGCATTGTTCCCACCCCCTCCCCCTTGTATATTTCGCGCGCGTGGTGTACATGCATGCGCGAAACCCGAAGCCGATTGTATAAAATAACATAAAATGTATGTCGTGCATCGAACGAACAATTCGTCGGCGACAAAACCGGGTATTGTCTCGACGAGCATTATGTCGCGTTTGTCGTACGGTATTCACCGCGTCGACGTTGGCGGCGCGTCGACGAAACGCACCCTTCCATCTTACACGTTGCTCTTACCCTCGCATCCCCCTCCGCCCAAGATTCATTTACCGCAAAACAGAATCACAGGGAACAATGCATCGTCGCGTTATCACGGGGCCCCGGTGTTAACGCAAACGAACCCATTTTCGTCGAACAAAATGTTCCAAGGAGAATGGGCGCACACATTCGGTAGCGAAGAATCGTCGGACAATCGCGATGGAGGAAAAGAAACCCCGAGACTGAACTGCCTTTCCTCTTGGCCCTTTTCCTTTCCTTATTTCCATATACATCGCGTTGGTACGATGTGCCAAAGGCTTGTCTTCGTCCCGTCGCTTTCATCCCTTTAGCGGCTAAAATTCAGCCTTCATTCCCATTACGTTGCTTCCGTGCGGTGGAACGCCGAGCTTGATGTATGGCTTTATAAACGTCTGATTTACATATTTTCCGGATTTAAATGGCACCATCGTAGCTGACGACGAAAACTAGCACGTGCATAGCGTTTCGCTTTAGCTAGGTAGGTCTCAGGAGACGCGTAATTATCATTATCCCTGACTCCGACTATCGTCTCTGTCATTTATCCTGGAAAGGGAAACTTTCTTCCATCTCTGGTACTTCTGAGTTCGTCTTCTCCACGTTTTCCATGCTCGAGCTTTGTAGCGATGTATTTAAGACGCAAGATTGGCAAGAGAATTTTCGGAGAATTTCTCTAATTATCCTGTAATTATCCTTTGCCGCCTTGCTCACCATTGTTCAGCCATTCTCGCGGCGCATTCGAAGAACTGAGGGAAGAATGTTGTTCTTGAGATGCTTATTTTCAGTATTTGATCTCTACTTTGGAATAATTGTTCGGCCTGCGTAATCAATATATTTTTCTTTAGAACAGAGATTATGAAAACACGTAAAACCTCATAGTTTATATTATCTTTACTTGTGATTATGTTGTTATAATTATAAATTATGCTTTTATCTTCCAAACTTTTATGAATTTCCTATTAGGATCCCAAGACATCCCTCAGATTTCTAACCTAATCTGATATAATCTAACAGAATCTCATCTCAATCATTGCTTGCTTCTTTCATAAAACAAACTCTTCCTTTTATACTGCCATAAGTAGATCATTTAAATTTTTAAATCAGAAAAAGCATCACTAAAATTCTCTCTGTCTCGTAAACAAGGAGAAGAAAAGATTCATAAAACTTCTAACAACAAGCAACTCAATATCCAAGAATTTCTATCTTACCGTACTTTTCCAGCGTCCTTTTTATTCCCGAAATTACGGTTAAAGCCACTCGATTAAGGTATTTACGAGGCATTGCGGACTAGAGCGCGATTTTTCTCGAAGAGAACGCTCAATTCGCGTCGTACTATCCCCGCCAGCGAGTCGACGAGCGGAAAGTTGTAGCGGCTCGTTCGCATAACGACCGACAGAAGCTCTTCGAGATTCGAGGATCCCAGCTTCCGGATCATTTCCGTGAGTTAACAGCGAACGAGTGGTTCGGCTTGCGAGAGGTCCAAGTTGGCTTTCAGCCCTGCATACCTTTCAGCCGGACAAACGGACTGAAACTGTTTCCACGACTTACGCGTATCCTCCACGGGAAGTTTGTTGAAAATTGCAGCCATTGTAGCGACAAGTTTCTCGGTACCTTTTTTTTTTATAGACTCGATGCGAGGGACTCAACTGTTTGATGATTCCGTCTATGTTGGCGGCTTCTCGAAATAAAATAGGGCAGAATTTTGTTAGCGGAAATTTGTTATTTGAATTATTCGGAGCTTCTTGGCTACGCAGCGAAACGTGTTTTCTGTTTTCTTAATGCTGCCAAAAGGTTTTAGTTGCGAAGATCGGCTCTATTGACGATTAAAATGTAAAAGTTGTATGTAAGAGATAAAGATCAGCAGAAATCATTCAAATCTATAAAAATACATAAATAGAATTTTATGAAAAATTATGATACGTTTTATATAGGTATACACTTTTTATGAAAAGTTATGAATTGGTCGTTCTCTCGTACTAAAAAGTTAATCGAAATTACCATATTATAGAAAAACAAATTTTTGTAATTATTTAATTAGATGACGGAATTGAAACATTATTGTAAATATTGTTATTTATTGTGTGATAATTATAAGCATGTAATTATGTTATTACTAATGTTGCATCATTGTTGGAAATATAATTAAAGTTGTTGTGTCATAAATTGAAATGCAATTGTAAACACGATAATGAGTAGTAGGACAAAGTGTTCACCAAAGATAATTACATGTTAATTTTCGACGCATTCAATGGATCGACTCTATCAGTGACCATGCATGGAAACTAAAAACTCGCTTCTTTTTATTCGATTCTAATTAAAATTCTCCAAAGCAACGAGCCAACAATAAACATATTGCTACTTCTCTCTCATTCATGTGTCCAAGCTATTTCCAATTAATTCTCTTAAAATCGAAAATAGATTTCTTATTGCTACTACACTGGAATGGATTCAAAATTAACTTCACGTACAACTTTCTTAAACTTCACTGCAATTTATTCTTTTGTTTATAGCTAAATTAATTTGTTTGAAGTTTATTAAAAATATTTTAAACGAAATAA
Organism: Bombus huntii; assembly: GCF_024542735.1. Taxonomy (NCBI): domain Eukaryota; kingdom Metazoa; phylum Arthropoda; class Insecta; order Hymenoptera; family Apidae; genus Bombus; species Bombus huntii. The sequence continues at coordinate 9,895,854 of NC_066240.1, forward strand.
TATTGTTAATTACAATATTTTTCCAATAACAGCGTTGCAAATTGCCTCACTATTACGATTGACTTTTCCTTTTGTTTCACATCTCGCAATTAGTTTACCATGATATTAAAAATTCTCCTCTTCTGGTCGAACCATCTATTGTATTGTTCTGACAGTCTCATATATTTGTTCATTATTATTAATTATTTTTCATTGTGTTTATTAAATACTCTATTCTATATAGAACCATCCATCTTCCGTGAATTCTCTGACAGGCTTGTATACTGTATACTAACTCGATACGAACGTATCTTACATGATTATTACAATACTAATTACAAGAATTCAATAGCTACATATTCACTGTCCAATTAAGAGTGTTCTCTGATATATTTCCTTAATTATCACAGTCCTTTAAGTATTTTGTATTATAAAGATATTGAAAAATGATCTCACATAAAGGATATATAGCAAATCCAGAAACAGAACTACACCAAACAGAAACACTTCATAATTCATTCCATCAGTCTTTCGCTTATAATTACAATATTCAAATTTCCACTTCCCTCTCCATTAATTTTTATTTTTTACAAATTTCTGCAATTCACATGAAACCTCCTGCTACTTATTTTAACTACACTATCGAAACTATTTTTTCTATTTGATATCATTCCTAAAAAGAACGCGACACATTTCGCCAGTGATTCCAGAGCCGCAAAGGTCGTTTGGAAGTAAGTCGACGCGCGCGACGATTTATGTCGGTTGTCGTAGATATAGCTCGCGATGGGACTAGGCATAAAAGTCCTGGAGCAGGACCCGGCACGCTGTGCCGAGGATTAGGAGCTGCGTGAATGGGAGAAAATGCGAATTGATACGGTCGTTAAGAAGAATCTTCTTTGAACCGTAGATCCGTATAAAAGCACGCGTGCTAAGCAACAGAATGTTCAGAGTGGGACCACTTCGATCCTTTATTTATTTCCTTTATATTCTTTCTAGCGCATTTTCGTCTTTAGAACGTTACCGTTGTACAATTTATCCCTCGATGTACTAATGTGCATCTATTTTACGAATATTCGGCACAGGTGAATCTACCGATAAGGAATTTCGTTATTTTCTCTTGTTAGGAATTCTATCTTATATATTTTCCATGGGTACACAGACCAAGAAACTTATTAAGAAACTACTGACACAAAGAATACTTTTTTTAAATATTTATCATACAGGTATTTATCATACAATTACGAAATAAAAATGGTACGAAAATTCTACCAGTGTATCCAAAAGACTCACTGATTTGGATCGTGTTTGGAATCTGTCTGCAGGTTTTCTACCTATTGCATGACAGATATAAATAGATCAAACGTGCCAAATCAAACCAATAGCATCGAATATCTCCGCAATTACTCACCAGGCACAACTTCAGGCAGAAAGATCAGTCTACCCCAATTTCAAAAACTTATCGGTCAGACCAAACAGAGATCGCAAATACGAAATCAAGCTGCTGTGCATCTTCCGTAAAATGGGGGATAGTGAAAGGGGGTGGGTGGAAGAAGAAAGGTGGAGTGCGGGACAGAGGAGAAAAGAAAAGAAAGAACGCTGAGAAAGGAGAGAAAAGAAAGAAAGGAACGGTGGGGGAATAGGAAAGGAAACAAACTCAGAAAGCTATTCAGACTCGGTTTATTCTCGTTCGTCTCGGCGGAGTGCATAATGCTCCGTGTTCCGCGTTTTCTTGCGAGGCGCGGCCATTATGAGCGGACGAAACAAAGAAAGAGCATATCTATTATGCTGGCCGAGTTGCCGCCGCGACGCCGCCGCTAGGATTAATCCGTTCTGTGTCATTATATAATGTAACGCCGACGACGCCGCCGTTACGCGTCTTTCTCCCTTTCTTCTCTCTTTCTCGCTATTCGCCGTTTGTCTTCGACTCTGTCTTCGTTTCCGCTTATGTACCTGATACACCGTGTACGCTAACTGCGCTCATTGTCGACTTATACTGGCGCGATTACATTCATCCGGATCGGACTCGATGTATGACCGCGTTCCCTGGAACCGAAGAAAGCCAGAAATGGGAGACGGTATCGACGTTTGACGTCGCGACGCCGACGAACGATTAGTCGCTGAACTGGCATTGGTTTTGTATGTAGCGTATGTTCGCTGATGTAATTGGTTTGAGATTGTTGGATTGATGGAGCTATACTTTATGTTAGATATTTTATTGTCTATCTATTAATTATAGAATACAGAGTAGGAATGATAAAACAAAAAGGAATGTGGTATATAATAAATGATTATAGCATGAGCTATTTAAGATATCAAAGTGATCAATTCTATTGATACCAATTGTCTGATCCCTAAAAGATGAAATACTAGTCATATATTCTACTAACTTCTACTTCTCAATAAGCATAAATAGGAACGTATTAAAAAATTGATACCATTTTTTATTCCCCCAGCTGCAAATAGTCGAAGCGCACATGCGTAATTGGTAATCGAAGTCTCTTCGACGACGTCATGCCGGTAAACGATGTTTTTCCGGAAGACCGGTTGCAGGAACCAGCGAGTCTGTCTTCTTTTTGTCATGGCTGAAACAACCAGATAGATCATTAATTATATTGACGTGCCGTGACCTTTTTTTTTTCGTGGCCGATTTTCTAGAAAGGATGCCGCGTACCGCAGAATCATGCGGAATCGGCGTTTCCTATCCTCCTGACCCCTTGACAAATTATTCTGCATGAAATGACGTAATCTACGATAACTATAATTTAGAACAATATAATACTAGCCTCATTCATGAAATTTTAATACAAATTCCAAATTTTAAATGATTATTAAATACAGTTTCAACTGAAAAGGAATTACATACATATTTGCGATGTACATTTATTTCCACTTACAAAAACACGAATTTACATGAACAGTCTACATATTAGTAAGCAGTATAAGAATCAGAAATAGAAGGCGCCAAACTTCAGCATCTTTCGGATATCCAGAGCACCTTAAATACCTCCACCGATAGAGCACTTTAGTTACGCTTCCAAATAGTCCTGCGTCTGCCCTCCGTTTCCGGAAACAGGGAGCAGCTCAGTGTACCAAAAAGAAGAGAAGCTTGCTTCGTAACGGAATAATGAAACTACAAAAACACCCGAAAACTTCTGGAGAGGCAGAAGAACCTGACGCCTGAAAAATTCGAACACCAGTTACGCCTCCTAAAAAGTCCACCCCCGCGGCACCTTTGCTCGTGCACACGCTCAACTTGCTGGTGAGCGAGCGCGCACAACCGGCTGGTTGGTTTACAGACAGCGGGACGAGAGAGTGGAATAGGAAGGGCAGGGTTGAAGGAGAGCAAGACGTAGAGAAACGGGGGAAGACACAACAGAAAGGGTAAGAGATACTCTAAAAGCAAGACAGAGAGAGAAACAGAAGAAACTGGAGGGAGAGAGAAAGAGGCTGTTTACAGGGTGAGTTGATACAACATTAACAACAAGTCGTTAGAGAGATGAGGTACACACGGTGGGGTTGCTGGATCGGTTGTTGGGTGGCTAAGAGGGGGGCGGGAACGGTGGCGCTGTAGTCGCTGGCAGGAGAGGGGGAAAGGTTCGTTGGTGGAGGCGCTGTGTTGGAGCTTGACGAGTGAGTAGGTGGAGGAAGTAGAGGGGGGCCCGAGAAGGTGGAGTGAAGGTGGAGGTGGAAGAGAGTGTGGCACAATGGTCGTCATGGCAACACCATACGGCTTCCAACACGAGCAACGCGAGCAAAAGAGAGAGATGGAGGTTCGTAGGTGGAGGAGAAGAAGTTGGATAGACAGAGAGGGCTCGATCTAAAGAGAGAGAACTCTGTCTCCGACTCAGGGACTCTATTTCCATAATCTGCCGCTTTGTCGATTCTGAATTATGCGACTACGCTCCTCCTCCTCCTCCTACTTCTTCTTCTTCCTCCACCGTTTTCTCCCCGTACCGAACTCAGAGACTTCTCTTCTTCCTCCAACCTTCTCCGCTGCCACCCACTCACCCACCACTCCACCTTCTTTCACGTATATGTGTATATATGTATGTATAGGTATGTATATACGCGTGTACATGTACATAGAGAGGTACAAGCAAGCGCATACATAGATGCAAAGCGTACTCTCGTAGCCGCCCCTGAACCGAGTATCCGATTATTTGCTTGAAATCGATTTCACGTGTTCGCCTGCCTGCCTTTGCATTTGTACAAACGCGCCCGTACAACGAACACACATCGTGCGTCGCTTTGTGCGATGTCACGGGGTGGCCCGGGTCCTCTCTCGTCGTCTTCCTGTCGGCATTGTCGCGGCTTTGTCGTTCACGACATCGCGTTGTCGTTGTCGTTGTCGTCGTCGTCGTAACGCAGTAGTCTTCGCCGTTGCGGTGGACTGATCTCTGATTAGGAACCACGAGGGGTAGTGCTCCCTTTTGCCTGAGACCTTCGATTTTTGTGTTTGAAGTAACGAGACCGCGGTTGATTTCGGAACACGCTTTCTTCAATTCGATTCCCCGGGGATGCTCGTCGTTATTCTCGTCAGCTTCCAACAGAATTCTACCAGGAGAAGGGGTTGACAGGCTCGTGTTCGCTTGGCAGACTGAGGCTGATCATTTCGACGCCCTCTTGCGATAAAGAAGCTATTGTAAAAGATTTGGGGGAATTATTAAGCCTAATGTATAAATCTTTCCTTGTTTTACGCAAGATATTTGTGTACTTATTTTAGCGAAAGATATTGTATGCTAACTTTGAACAATAATAGTTGCGTTTAAACTACTATTAATATAAATGGTGTTTTCACAAATCAAAATAAGACGAAAATAAAGAATATAAAGATTGACGCTTTGTTTAACAATGATTAACATTTAGAAATTAACCAAAATATAATCTTGACAGCCAAACTGTGATATGACATAAATCGAGACACGAGGTTAAAACAACAACTACTTACGAGTAAGTTATAAGACCTGTATGAAACAAAATAAAAGAAATAAAATTGGAAAGTTTACCTACTAAGAACAAAAAAAGCAATACAAAAGAAAGAAACTTTTGCTTGTATATTTCACCAAAAATCATCCAAATCCTCCAAAATTCAATATGTATATATAAAATGCTATCGCAACAGAAAACTACAAATTACTCTAGTAGTGTTAGCATCTCGCAAATAAAATTTTCAAACTCAAACACCAACACATGGTCGAATACCAAAACTGAATCATCTTGACTTTCGGGGTTGATTTATCCCGAACGTTTACTAAAAAAAAAGAGTAGACGAACAAAGGTACCCAGCACCTAACGCTTCTGAGCTCGTACATTCACACGGCTATGTATGATTTTTTCAGGTGGAAGTTGGTGGAGGTTTGACAGTTTTTATCGGACTGACTCGGACCAGCCGGTACAGGAGCAACGCGGGGGTATGCTCTCGAGTTCCGGTTCGGCGGGCAACTTTGCCACGCGTATCCTCCTTCCTTCATCCGCGCTCTCCCTCTGTCTCTGCGGACCCTCTCGCCCGAGCCCTCTCATAAACACTCGATCTCCATTAAACTGACTCTTTTCAAGGGACTGACCGGCTACCGATACTCGACTATCGTAACATCCGGCTTGACTGTCTGTTTATTTTTTTCTTTCTCTTTCTCTCTCTCTCTCTCTCTCTCTCTCTCTCTCTCCCTTTCCTCCACTTTTTCTCGTTCCCCGTTCGAATCCGGGAATAAATTCACCTTTTCAAAGAAAAAGTTCTGCGATCGTATGACGAGAGTAGAGAATTCACGCCTTGTTTGCGTTCAACGATGATTTTTCTGCAGTATAGGACCAGGTGTTAGTTTTTGTTAATTTCATCCACGTGCTTTTAGGATACGTTTCGTAAGATATAAATAATTATTGTTTGGTACGAGACGATTGGTTTGTAGATCTAGCTGGCAGCATGATAATGTAGACGGTGATTAAAAATAGTATCTGTATATTATATGGACTTACTTATTTTCCAGTGAAGCGTTTCTTAATAAACATTTAGATACATTTCATTTTCCTAACATTAAATTTCTATAATCGTGAAAATGCATACTATTAAATGATATGAAATTTAATATATCTCGTATTAACCGAACATATCAGATAATTTAATCGACGCAACATGTGCGTCTGTATCAAAATCATTATAGAATTCTTTCATAGAAAATACTCAAATATTGCCATCGATACAAATAGAATCCTATTCGAATTCTAAAATTGAATTACTTTCAACTCTCCGTTATAACTCACAATTCCCATCTCAAGAAAAAAGGAGAGTAGAAAAGAATTCGTTATAAAAATCCACGGCAGAAAACAATCGTGTGTTTGGTTTGAAAATAATGGCCAAGGGCTGCGCGATAAATTCGCCCTTTAACGATCGGCACGCGCGAACCGCGTTCATCCGGCGGGGACCTATTAGTTCCTCGGACTAATTAATTCGGGTTGGAAGAGGAAAAAAAGCGCGCGACGAGACAGGCGAAAGAGGGGTTCGCGACGAAAAGAAAGCGAGCATTATCGAGCGGGGACAGGGCTCGATGGAAAATAGTTGGCTGAACGACGAAGGGGGGACACTTTCGATCATCGGTTAAATTTCCAGCATCGGCCCATTGTTTGCCCTCCATTGTTCTAGTATCTCGAGGGCGGCGCTTCCCTTTGTCTCCACCCTTTGTACGTTTCCGTGGCCGGATCTCTCGCCTCTTCGCGCGGGCGCGAGACGGCATCTGCCGAAGAGGGAAAGAAGAGGAAAAACCGGAGAAGATAAAGGGATAAACGGGACAGCCGGTGCACACGCTCCCGGATCGAATGAAAAGTTATGCCCACCGCCCTCTAATTCTTTCGCGCTCTTTGTCCCTGAGTAATGCGTCGCGCTAATGTACGGGAGAAACTGTTAATTAAATCGATGGAAGTTTTTGGAATGATTTGGATTAGGTGTCCTGTGTGGAATGGTAATAGATAATTTGATGACAATGGTAACTTTGATGATAAATCAATTCATTTTTAGAATATCATTTTTACAATTTTTCAATCTCATCATTACAATCATATAGTTGCGATTTTCCAATCTTACGCACTATTTTTCATGGAAACGTGCTTGAAATGTCTACATAATAATGTTTTAATATGAATGTTCTTCATAATATAATATGAACATTATTGCTCACTACTTTATTCGGTACCTAAGCCATTTTACTAAAACGTATAAAAATAAAGACGCAATATTACTTATTAGACGCATTACTCATTAGAGTCTAATAACTAATGTATTTATAATGAATTATATACATTACATAAATCGACGCAACATGTACGTCAGTAGTATCGAGTATATAAAAACTTCGAAATAACCTCTGAAAAGAAATTAAAATTTCTATGCCATAAGTGGTGTGGTAGTTCTATCCCAAGCAAATCCGAGGCATCAATTTCCTTTGGTTGAGCGTTTATTCGCGGCAGGACGCGGTCGAATGCATCGACGATCTTCATCGTGCGTATCTGCTCACCGGCACAATGTTACATTATCAATGCAACGCAATATTCACATATACGGCCGGTATCGAGTTCGCAATCTCTTCCAACAAACCCTTCTCACGGGCAGCTGTGTAACAGAGAGAAAATGTTCGTGCACGCATACAGTGACGATTCACACACAGAGTCGATTAAGTCGGGGAATCGACGTGGGAGGACATTACCATATTGCTAGGACGTCTATTGTCGTGATCCACCGTAGAATTTGCATCGGATTCACATTCGGCCAGGAAAGTAGATCGCCGCACTTTGTTCTACGAAGACGAATGGCTAGCTCCTCCTGTTCCTTTCTCGGTTCAGGGCGGAACCAGGGGTTAGTCGAAGTTGGCCCAAGATTCCTCTAGTCCCGTCAGCTAGATCGAAGAAGAATCGCAGGATGTAGTGGCAGTATTTATTCGAATCCTTGAATCGTGAGGAGGAATGAATTTTAATAGCGCAATATGTAGATGTTTATCCTGGATCTGCTTAAAGCGCATGGATGGCTTTCATTTTCTTGGTAGAAGGGGAGGATTTTTTTTGCAGAAAGATGTTTTTTAGATTGTTTCACTAAACTTATTCGCTTATTTACTTGTTAGCTGTGTTCTTCTATCATTACAAAGTTTCTCAAGTTCGAAAAGATATGAAAGGATGGTTGTTAATATGCCTTATTTACTGTTTCAATTTTACATTAATATCTTTACTGAAATATTAAATCATGTTTCCCTTGTTTGGTTATTTGTAAACTAACTTGTTAGAAATGGATTTGATCAGTTAAGTTTCAAAGGAGGTCGTCTAAAAATCACCAATGGACATGAAAATACAATTTTCCATTAGAAATTTATAATCTATCATAGACTAAAATACATTGCTCCGATAATTCTATTTACCTATGAGCCATCAACAGGCGTACCTCCGAAACCACCCCCAATATCTTATGAAAATACCAAGTGTCTTAAATACCCCACTCATCCCACTATTCACGTCAACCTTACAAAAGCTGCACATTAACCCACCTCCCTAACAACTCGCAATTCCTGCAACCCACAACGACATTCTCCTACCCATGGATCTTAGTAGAATCAAAGCAATGTCCTGTGACGTTATACGGTTATCAGAATATTATGCAGCAAACGGACCAGTTATACCACCTACAAACATAAACGTGCACCCTCGCTGCCACTCCCTTTACATACGTATTCGAATATCACGAACGGATATATCTGAATGTAGCACGGCCACAGGATCAGGGGTTGCCTGGTCGAAGGGAAGGAGGCGACGTGCAGTGGCGGACCTGCATCGAGGAGTCGGGAAGCAAGAAGCCAGCGACGCGAGTGAAAGCGTCGATGTTTGGGTGAATGTGTGCCGGGTGGATAGAGGCAGAGAGGCACGAGGAAAGGCCGATACAATGCTGGCCTCTCCCGCGAGTCGACTTTCCTTGATACATCGCCATTGAGCCATTGTCCGCCTCCCAATGCCCGAACGAAAGACTCCGAGGACGAAAAATTCAATTCAGCTTTTAAATTATTTCTCCCCTCTCCGATCCTCGTCTCGCCATGCCCTGTGTCGCGCCACCCCTACGCGACCGATCTCTTCTTGTCCCTGCCGCCTCTGTCAGTACTAACAGGAGGAGGGGGGAAAAAAGGAAGAAGAAAAAATAACGTTGGTTACGTCGCTCGTCGTCCATTCTGTTGACGGGCAACCGACGACGATTTCGCTCTCGCCCCTTGCCTCCGTAATCGTAACGAGATCCATTCGTCTCGCCGCGCGTAATGAGACGTTCCTCGGAGAGAAATGCCACCCCCGGATGCTTGACGCGAGATCCGCCAGCCACGGAGTGGTTTTCAAGATTTTCTGGACACTCGAAGCTCTGTCTGATGATCCGCGTCGAATGCACCACGTGGATCGCTTTGGTGAACGGGGGTGCGTGCTGGTTTGTCTTTGGGCTATTGATTCAGGTGACGAAAAGGTGGAGGGATTGGAAGTCTTTTAATGGCTCGCATTATGAAAAATATTTTCTGTAATAGGAGTTGGATAGAATTTGGGCAGAATTTGAGATGTTGGACGTTTTATTCGTTTGAATGATGAAAAATATGTTCTATGATAGATGGAAGAATTACGTAAAGTTTCACGTAAAACGATGAAATGTTGTACAAGATATGATAATTGCAGACATCAGTTTTATTATCGCATATTGGCTTTTGAAAATAAATTTGCAGATATATTTATCTCTAATTTTGAAATTACGAGAAATTACATCTTCTTAAAACTAAACAAGCTTGAAAGGTTCAATTAAAATTTTTAATAATGAATGAAAATTAAAAAATTATAAATTCGGAGATTGCTTAAGAGAGAATTTGTGCCAGTTTCTTATTCAAAAAATTATTCAATATTTTATAACGTTAATTCTGTATGTTTTATTTGCATTACATTCGATGCTCAGTAGAATCTGTAGGTCGATTAAGAAAAGAAGAAGGTTTTTGTTCGTTATAAATAATTAATATAATCCTCTTAACGAACCAACGCGCTTTCACAGATTATATCAGTGAATTTCAGGGTGTCGAATTTAATCTATTTACGACCTTCGCGCTAGTTGGTTTTCGCAGTCATATTACGAGATTCATCCATCGCACCGAACGTAATGAGACTTTCCACGAGAGAAATGGCTCGGGAATACCTACTCGTCGCGTGTACTCGAGGGGACGACGAAAAAACCCACGATCGCATCTACAGACTCGCTGGCGAAAGTTTGTTGAGATCTTTAATTACGCGGTTATTGCGAAAAGCTTCGAAATTATTCAGAAAAATCTCAACTATGCTTTCATTCGACAATCAAACGTACATTACATCGCACAAAACATTTCCAAGAATTTAAAATTTAAATTTAAGAGTACCATTTCGCGGAAAATTTTACAGTATCGCGGATAATATTACAGTATAAAGATGTACAAATCATATTGCATATAATATTTCACTTATTGAAAATGTCAAGAAGCGTCTCCAGATTTTCCAACCAACTATGTCCTCTACATCATCTACTTCTTTAAAGAAGAACTCCTCCCTTCTCAAAATTATTCTTACATAAAAAATCCACGCTCACGCTACTACCTTGAACAACGATTCAAGAAACATCCTTATATCCTTCAGCCAACTATATCTTCTACGTAATCTATCTCTTAAGAAACAATCCCTCCTCGAACCTACCCTTACACAAAATAAGTCCACGTATACACTAGTATCTCAAGCTAACCATTCCAAATATTAAGAAATATCCCCATATCCGTCTTAAGAAAAATTCTTCTTCAAAACTACCCTTACACAAAAAAAAATCCAATGGAAACCATCCCCTACGCCTCTAAGACTTTCCAACGGCAGTTTCAGGCCCACAGCAAGATGACCATTGATACTGGCGGTATCATCCTCCTTATCCATCCTCTCCAGCCGTGAGTCTAGCCAAGGGGATTGAGGAGAGGGGTGATGGAGGTTTAGAGTCGGTGCAAGGGCGTCAATTGATGTTGTGCTCGCCAGTACGAGGTACCACCGACAGGGGCGTCGGGCGCCACATTGTTTCAGCACAATATCACCACCGCCCCCTCCGCCCGTTTCCATCACCACCTCGATTCGCAACGCGACTCACCCCCGTCACCCCCTCAGCCACCCGCCAGTCAGTGACTAGCAGGGGATCTCTAGAGGACACCCTCCTCGCAGCCTCGTTATTTTAATCATCCCCCATTTTATACCCGTAACACGCGGACTATATAGCAACCCCCTGAACGCGGGGGTTAGCTATACAGAACGAATCTCGTGGTCGACGTCGTCGCGCGATTTCAGCCCGCTTTTATAGTTGCCCCGATTTCCATCGACGATCGAGAACACAGAGGCGGAGGGTTGGCTAAGGTGGATCATTAATGGCCGCTACCAGCCACTGGCAACCTCTTATCGGTCTTCGACAGAGAGGGTGGTTTACCTACGACAATGACAATTAGATAGGTGCTCTAGTAGAGATTCTAATACAAAAATATTATAATACGAAAGACGTGGTGACGCTTTTGCTGAGATATTTCGGTGTATGTCGCGGAATTCTTAGAGTAACAGGTTAGAGATTTAGAGGAACAAATTGCAGGGAAAATTAGATATTATAATAGGTGCAGGTAAAGACAGACTGTATGCAGGAATTCTATGTTTGCACATTTTGATGGAATATAGTGGAACAATTTCGTAGAAGATTGATACAAATGCATATTTATCCAAAAAACGGCATAAATATAGCAAATAATACATATACAGATATCTCATTTATCTATAATGCATCCAAAAGTATTATATTCATTATTAATTATTGTATTATTGTACTTATTACATATCTATTATTAACGAATATCGCATAATTCTGCTATTAACAAATTTCCAGTTCATTAAACATTGAAAGGCAAACGATAAAGATCGTGAAATTACCGTGATATATTCGAAGGGTTGGTTCCCTTAGGCTCGAGGCGAGGACGAGTGTTCTCAATCATGGATAGTTAACGAAACTCGGTTTTTCCAGCCCTGAAGAACTTCACCCTCCCTTTTTTCTCTCGCAACCCTTTTTCTCCACTTCGGTTATTCTTGCGAGAACCTACCGCTCTCTCATTTCATCTTTTTGTCTCTCCTTCTCTCTCTCTTCTTCTCTCCTTCCCTGCCTTTCTCTTTCTCTCTCCTGCTCCTCTCCCTCGCTCCTTCTCTCTGCACTGTTCTTGGTGGGTCCTGGCGGGCGCCCCGCTCCATTATGACATTATGTTCCCGGTATTGTCTACCGCTGAATGCCTGAACGTTGGCTACATTGTCGTGGCACATTGAAGCCAACCATACAACACTACGAACGCTAACTCGTTATCGGGCTGATAGGGACGTGGGGTAGCTGGCTCTCTCTCGTAACAGCAGTCCGATGTCTACCATTACTGATATTCCTCATCCCCCTACCTACTGCCTGTCCTGTAAACTTATCTTTTATATCGGAATGATCGATTACGCGTGTTGTGCCTTCTATATGGGACCATTACTTCATAGAGACAAATGGTCCGGCTTGTCTGATTTCGGTTTTTAAAAGTAATCGATGGAATGTAATGTAACTGTTGAAAGAGTTGGAACTAGATATGTCTTAGATATGTTTAGTATTCGAGGGTTGAAAAACGGTGATTGAAAAGTTGTTGAAGTAAGGGTTGAATAGTTTGAAGGTCGTTATATATACATCTTAAAAGTTGAAATAGTTCCAGAATAGAATTACAAAAGGTTAAAGGGAATAATTGGTTCCATTAGTGAATTCTCTTTAAAGACATAAATATTAATATTCACAGAAATATCATAAAGAGTACTATACTTTGGATATTCTCTATATAATTACCTTTTCAATTCTATGCATTGTTACATCTTCGAATTCTTCATAAATACATAAAAGTCCACGGTATATTAATCACAATCTGCTCAAAAATAACAATTCCATTAAAATTCCTAAAAATCAACCTAACCCTGTGTTCTCTGAATAACGTCGTTCACCAACAAGCGAAGCAAATCAGCAAGGGAGCAACGCCCTGTCGAACGTAGTTCTGGACGAGAAGAAAAAGCGGAGGCGGAAGTAACTGGTAGAAAATAGGCTGGTTCGATGAGCAGTACTGGAGTTGGTGGCTGGAAAGAGGGGAGAGGGTATGATAAAGGAAGGATGAAGACGGTGCAGTGGAGAAAAAACAAAGACGGCTTGTTACGCGAAGCAGGACCTTTGTGGATCGGCTTTGTCTTCGCGCTTTATCGTGCGACAATGTCGCGACAATGGCGAGACAATGCCGGCATTACGACGGCTACCAGGCGGCACAGAGAATGGCTTCTCTCTCTCTCTCTCTCTCTCTCTCTCTGTCTTATTCTCTGTTCGTTCAGTTTTCCTCTTCGAGAACGAGCAGGAAGGACGCCAGGCGAAAAAATGGGCGTAACAATGGATTTATAATTAGTGGCTTGTACCGCCGCGCTGGCTGCCATTGTTCTACGTCTTTTCTGGCCGTTCTCCTGGCGGCGCGGAGGCCTCCGACCGTCGAACTTGGTTGAAACGAGCCGAAACTCTTTCGTGCTGCGCCTTTCGTCGCCGCTTCGTTAATTGACACCAGCCAAGAAGCCTTTTTCTCGTCATTGTCGCTTGGTCATTAGATCGCGGATAGACATCCCTTGCTTCCGGGTGACAAGCTTCACTCGCTTTTTCCTCTTGTTTTGCGTCTTTCTACTTTGTTTTTGTGAATTTAAAGCTAGAAGAATGTAGAGTGTCGATGTAGAATCGGATATTTAATCTTATTGCTAGATTTTAGGATCGTATTCATATACTGTTGATAAGCAAGAGTATTGCCATAGGCCAGTTTTCTCCTTTTTATTTTCTTTTTTTGGAAAATTCGATATAAATCTGTAAAAATCAATTTTCGTGTTCATATCTTTTCTGTTTGTCAGAGAGTATCCAATATTTTGCAAAAAAAATGTTATATCAAGATGCTAGTTATTTTCATTGAAAATCCATTCGATCTACTTGCAAAAAAATGCCTTGAATATTCCAGCGATGGGTGATTACTAAAACATCAACGGTCTGATTTTCACAAATTAGCCAGTCCCCTACCCTCTTTCCCTTTCCATTCTCCTGGTGGTCGAACAATGGCGAGATAATGCCATTACGTCCACGTTAACAGCCATAATATCGAGCGACAACGATGCCAACGGTGCCGTGTAGTCTCGAATGATAAATGTCAGCGTTCGAGGTGGAGCAGCTTGTTCACAGGGTGAACCATAGAAAGAGAAGAGAAGAGATTTTTAGTCGTAACGAGACGAAACGAAAAGGGACAACGTATAGCAACGAGGAGGAGAGGGGAAAAAAATAAATACAAGCCAGTGGAGCGAACTAAATGCCACTAAACGGGGGAAAACTGGGGTAAAACATACGTTTCCGCTTTTCTCCCGTAATACGTCATAAGCGTGCGCGAAAACCAGTCCCCATTGTACGGGCCATTGTGCAAGGATAACGAATGGTTGTTCGTGATCCCACCGAGCCACTGACACCACCGCCCCACGCGTCCCTCTCTCGAGTGTGTGTTTTGATCCCGTGATTTTTATGCGTTTCAAGGGGCCCCCTTTTCTTTCGTTCTCTCGCTCGAAAATTAAATTTCACGGGGGAATTGTGAGAAGGCGTTTAGAAATCAACGGTGTCTCGCTTTCTTTTCTTAATTATGCAGAATAGTATGGCACATCGCTATATTTTCAGAGAACTAATAATAAAATAACACGATGCAAAAACAAAACACTTTGACAAAGTCGTCCCTTTCGTGAACTTGATTTTTATTCGTTGAAATTATCCTTGAGTCAAGTTAATTGATAGAAAAATTGTCGAAAACTTGACAGGAAGATTAGTAGAGGAATTAGGAAGTTCACATTGGATCGAGTGGAATAGATCGATAGAAGTTTATTTGACCAGGTATTAATTAAAGCTTCATTTAAATAAATGGAGTTCATATAAACGTACCTAGCTACTGTGTATTACTGCGGTGCTAGTGATTAAGTAGAATGACCCGTGCATAAACTGGCACAATGAACGTTTACGGAAGCCGGGCGTGTCTGACTAAGCAGGCTCATTCTCCTGAGCACACAAGATTCTATAACAACGTAACTTTCAGAGAAATGAAATTACTAGAACATAGATTTTGAGCAATTTTTAACACTTCTATTGTGTTCATCAAAGCATACGTTTGCTATGTAAGGATCATATATTTCCTCTGAAGAAATACATTTATAATATTGTAAGCTGCATAATAATACATACGATATTGTGACATAAGGGCGCAATAATTACACTGCTGGCCATTGTTATAACTATTTTTATAGGAAAACTCGGTACTTGAAGACGAATAAATTGATTAAAAGACCAAAGGTAATAATATAATAGCTTTAATAGAATTCCTAATCTAATGGAATTCTTCGAAGTATGATATCTAGTGCTAAGATAGTATCACCAATTTACGCTTAATTAATCAAACGTTCTACAACCACCTTAAATACCTCTGCATTCTAATTAGAACATGTCAGACGAAGAAACAGGCTAAGTAAACCGAGTCCATTAACGTTTTGTACCGTTTGACCAAATAATTTTCGTTCGTCGTAGCACGAGAAAGGGGATACACGTTATCAGAAAGGATCGTTTTGTCCACCGACAAAATCAGCAGCGGAGGAAGGCAAAAGGAGGAAGGAACAAGGGGATGTGAATCGAACGGAACAGGTATAGGATTCCGGCGCAAAAAGAAATTGAAGCAACGGAGTAACACATTGTGCTTCGTACAATGGCTGTTTACTGTCTCCACTCCGCGACCTACAATGGCCGCTCGTTCCGCCGTCAGTTTTTGTCGATTGTCGTCCATCGTGTATATATATGGATAGAGACAACGAAGGAGTGAGGGGACGTAGCTGTCCGGGGAGAGCTTTCGCATAATTTATCAGGTTTGTTTAATCGATCGACCGAAAGGAGCGACTCGACTACGCGTCTCTTGTTTTTTATCGAGCTTCTTCGATCTTCGTCCCGATTTAATCCCCTCTGCCCCGTTGATTCTGTGCTTCATTTTATTTTATATTCATGAAAATATTGTTCGGGGTATTTTAGTTATTGCGTTACTGGGAGATTGGGAGAAAGAAATTTGAGAAAATTGAATTTAATTTCCATCGTTATTCGTTAACTAAACGATAGATATATTTGTTTTTGGTAAAACTGCATTATATTTTCCTCACAAAACCATTCGAAGAATGTGTTCCTTTTATACGTATTTAATAAAAGGAACAATTTCATCCCCAAGCAAAAAGGATTCTGTCTTGGAATAGTTGAGGGTACTCGGTAATAAAATCTTTCTTATTAAATCAGCCTTAATCTAATACCTATGAAATTCGACTCCTTGAACGAAGTTCTTTAAATAAATTAAATCACAGCAAGTACACAATGCTTCCATCAATACACATATCTGGTAGCATTTGTATTTCTTGTGAGCACCATTTGCAGCGCGTCGAAGGCATCAACGTTGCTAGTATTTTTCCCCCTTTCCCGTTTCCCTCCTTCTTTCATTCGTTCCTTTCTTTTTTTTGCTGAAAAACCGCGTGATATTAACAAATGTTAATCCCATGAAACCCGTGACAACCGCATTGTCGGAGAAAGCCGATTCGTCGTTTACCGGATCGTTGTCGAAAAGGGGTTCTCTCGACGTACACTTTTGTCGGCGATCAGTGAGCAGGAAACCATGCTGTTACCTTGACGATGCCTCGACGAAAAGGAACGAGGGGAATACATATCCCCGAGCTTGAAAATCGCGTTTGCTGCGAGAGACCGGAAAATGGAAACGGAAGATTTCATATAGTAATAAACCGTAAGCAATAAACCTAGCTTCGATAACGTCCAACTAAGAACGCCATCGTCTTTCGACAGCCCTCGTTAATTGCCAAGCCCTCCTAATACTTTCTTTCATAGAACGAACTCGATTTAAAATATTTTGTACCATCTACAAATTTATATTTTCTTCGGATGTTGTAGTTATTTAAAATGAAGCTTAAAGTTCCAAGATTTGGCAAAATTTTAAAGTTAAAAAGATTATATTCCTGTCTGAAAAATACCAATACCAATCGATAACAATTTAAAACAATACCAATTTTTTCAAAAATAATCATTTAAAAGATCTCCAATTGCCTTGAATGATATAATCCCTCAAAAGTGAATCTAGAAGAAGGGAAAATAGATAATAATAGTAAGAGACGAAGAAGATGATTGAAACAACACTGTGCATCATAGATGCGTTTAGGAATTCAATTTAACTAGCGTTGAACCCCGTCAGAATTAGCCGGGACAATGAATAATCCAGATTGGGCATGATGAATCGCGGTCTGGGTGGACTGTTCGCTTCCAAGTGGGGGGGATCAGTATAAAGATGTTGCATCCGCATTCTTCACGGCTGCTCCGTGTAATTCATATCGCGATTGTACCACGGACAACAAACAGATTCTATGCGTACGGTCACGTGCACGTGTCTAATGTCCCTATTCCGGCCCATATGTATAATATCCGTATACCGATTAGTGTGCACGTGTAATATGGGCGCAGCGTGTCGCTCTGCGTGGGTGTGGATTGTAATCACCTGAATACCTGCTCTATCGGAGGATCTTCGTTCGGTGGACGCATCTGGATCGTGATACGTAACAACGTCCCCTTTCCTTTCTTATCGATAAGTACCTTTAAAATGTCATAAATTTTTTCATTCTGCTCATTTTTATCTTTTTCCGTAAGTGAATGAAATACGTATTTTTTGTAGATGAATGGATATTGTTACTGAGAGTAAGTAGAAAAAGATACTTTTAACCCGAAGAACTAGAAGCTTCATTTTGTGATATTGGACTATATTTAGATTCCATAGACATCCATTGGGGAATTTGGGTTCAATTCACATGCCGTTAAAATTTCTTTTTCTCCACTGTAAGAATCGATAACAATGTATATTTTAATATGGTAGTAATATGATATATAATATAATATTATAATATATATTCCATGTATATCTGAAAGTATAAAAAAATACAAGAAACTTTGAAAATTAGCTTCCTAAGTAATACTAACATTTAGTAACATATACAATACGTATTATTTTCGCTTAAAAAGTACAATGTACATATGTATATATGATACACATATGTAAGTATATACTATTTCTCGCGAACATTCCAGAACATTTTCCATAATATTATTCCGTTGAATACCCATATATTTCAAATGAATAGAAATAAAAACTAGGAAATAAATTCATCTCTAAAGATTTTAAAGCATATTCCTTTTCTTTTAGAGGCTTTTGAGATTTCTCGCGAATGCTTAAAGAAATTAATAAAACGGTATAAGGACAATGTTACAATTTTTCGCCCCAATATTCTTCAAGGATATACATTTATATCTCGAACAAGAAGCACAGCAAACTGCCACAAGTTCGATACCAGTCACCCTTTACCATTCTTTTCATCGATGACACAGATCTTTCAATAAATCACAAGCGTGCACGATCGAGGATTTCTCGACTCGCAACGAAATGCACGCGAAACTACTCGGCCACGTGGCGACGAGTGACTTCTGGCCCCATTAGCGCGATCGTCTTGCAATGAGCCACGACGTGCGCCCGCTAATACACGACAACGCGCTGTCATCCGTGAAACGTTGGATCGCTGTTAACCTTCTTGCGGTAAGTGGCGAGGGTGAGCCCCATTGGCGTTTCGCGTAATAGATGACGAGGGAACCGGAAGGGTGGACCAGCAATATGATCCGAGCTGTCAACGCGCTTGCAACCTTCCTGCTAAACTGTTCTTTCTGTGCTAAGATAGATATTCGGTAATTCTGAACGATGACAATGCCGCTTTAGGTTTAAATGGAAGATTTATGTATTTTTTAGCTTTATCGAGGGATTAAAGAATATTATTCAAATATATGGTAATTATTTCGGATAGAGACATCTTACTGATTTTTATGAGTTTGAGATATGTACGTAATAAATAATTTTCCCTGTGTATAAATTCTGCTAAAGACGTTTTCTACATTGGGCATATTAACTTCGAATGGCTATAAATGCTGACAAGAGAATATCGAATAATCTTCAACGATCTTTGGTTACCTTAAATGATTCCAAAATTATTTCAATTAATTTTAGTACAACCTTAAATTTTAATTAATAAATTTAATCTGTAACAACTCAAAATCGATACGACTATCAAAGATCTCTAGTAAATTCTAATTCGACCTCATAATATCTGGAACAATACAAATCTACAATTTTATAATAAATGCCACAAACTGATCACAGATTACCATCACCAAGAACAGGCTCATTCAGAAATTCAATTCTATTGCAATAACACCTTTGAATCCCATAGAGAGGCGCGTACCACAAACATATCACATTAATGGAGACATCTCATCCTCTCAAGCTAAAGTAGGGATGAGACTGTAAAGGTTTTAGAAGGGCTTCGTTTCTACTGCGTGAGAGAACGAGCTTTTTAATTCGATTGATAATAAATGTTTGCATTTAACATGTAACCGAGCGTGCTGGATGCGTGGCATGTGGCAAAGCCAGTATTTGTTCAGGCACGAATGGCAAATAGAAAGCCTGGGTTCCCCCGGTTTTTGTCGCGCGTATCCGTCCATATTGTATTTTCGTATGCCGCATAGTGACGTAAGAACGTCGCCTGTTTTAAAGGGTGGCTTGGCCGGAATACTGACATATTTCTTTTTGCCTCGAAGTGCTCGCCATAAGAGCCTATCATGAGTGCGATTCGGACAAAGGGTAAAAAGGGTGCTGTGATTAAGTTTACTTTCTGAACCGTTTACTGTAATGTGAGATAGCTGTGCTTGATGATAAATTTATTTCGAATTTTTGTTCCTTTAAACACATTTTTGAATTAAATTCAGAAACACCTAATAACGATACAATTTCTAATTTCGCCTGCCATTTATAATTTACACCTAACTCTTATGGTGCTTAAAACTTTTGGTGTTGCATTGTATCAAAAATAC
Source organism: Bombus huntii (assembly GCF_024542735.1). Taxonomy (NCBI): domain Eukaryota; kingdom Metazoa; phylum Arthropoda; class Insecta; order Hymenoptera; family Apidae; genus Bombus; species Bombus huntii. Next base: position 9,915,913 of record NC_066240.1, read on the forward strand.
ATAGAGATACGGAATAAAAAGAAAAATAAATTTCCACACCTTCGCCATGCAGATAGCATTCGCAATAATACTGCGACGTTATACTACAATAATATCTATTTAGATAAGGAAGAAGAAAGACGTAAAAAGGACAAAGGAACAAAAATAAAAATTCCACAATCTTTCAAATTTAAACATTATTGCGTTTATTTTTTAAAGAAATTCGTTTCAATAGGATCAGGTACATAGAATCAATCTTCAAACATTTTTAAATCTGCCAATTCCCAAATATCAAAAACAGAAATACAACGCTATCTTCGTCAAATTCTTCATTTTAAAATGTCCCTTAACATCCCCCATAAGCAGCCCTCAAAGCCCTCCTTTCTATCACAGATCCTCGAAGGTGCAAACGTTGCATATTGGAGCACGATAGTCACGCGAGGAGAGATAGGAGTAGCAAGCCATAGAGCACCCTTGAGTAGGCAGGCTGGAACTCGCGTAAACTCGCCGAAATGTACTCATTCATTTCTATACATGCCAGCAACACGCGCTTCTCCGTGTAATCCGCGTAGCGGGCGCATTCAGTGCTCTCGAACGCGTTTCTGTAACTTCTCCGTGCGACGTCTCGTCGCGGCTCGGCCTTCCAGATCCTCCAGGAATCCTATGGGATCACTCAAGAGACAACCCAGTACGCTGTGATGTCAACAAAAGCCCGCAGAAGCATAGAACAGAGTCCTCTGTGCCGAATGTAACGATACCTCGAACTGTTTCCGATTTTGTCGCATCTGTTTACGCTCGAAACGCATCCGATTGCAAAGGGATGATCGTTGTTGGATCTGGTTTCGTTGATCGATGGTTGCTAGATTTAGAATGGGCTCCATGAAGTCTTCGATTCGGACGCAACGGACCGTTTTCTGTTTTACGAAGAGACGAATTCGTCGATACACTGATCCGCTGTTTGTAGCCTGATGTCAGATAGGATTTACGCTCGCCAATAGCTCCCGGCTGATATTACCGTCATTCGAATTGTAAATGCACTGATACAGTTACGGGATACTGTGAGAAGTTCGGTGTTTGCGTAGAAACTCCGGTTGACTGCATTTAAGCACTGCGGTACGATGGGAATTTAGGGTCGCGAATGAAATTAAAATGCACGGTGAGTTTCAGCATGATTCTAATTCAGGTTTTTTTGATAGAATATTTTGATACTCAGATTTATAACATTATTGTTAATCGTAGAGTTGTCAGTATTTTCGAGTACATTTATCAGTTTGTCACTACCACATAGAACCTCCGGTTGAGTTCTAATTCTGTAACTTCATGCAGATAGAATTTTTTGGTATTTAATAACTGTAGAGTGTGAATAAGATAATAATACAATAAAGCCGGTTCAAAAAGTAGAACATCCTTAAACAAGCACAGTACAGAGATTGTAAACCAAAAAGAGAACGACAGATTACTAAGTTTAACGGAGAATATCTCTCATTTGACAGCCAGGATGAAATACTGTTTCATCAATATCATTCGAAAGCGTGCTCAAAACCAAGCCTTCCACTCCTTACAGCATCTGTCACTAAACGTCACAAAAACAATGCTCACTCTAACCTGAACATCTTCGCGATTCATCATTTAACGAGCTCAATATTCTCGCGACTACATCTCTAAAAATAAGTCTCTAGAAAGAAAAAAGATCGACTACACACGATCCTCTGCACGGCTTCACATCGTGACAATTCACGACCAAAGACTGCAAACGACATTTACGTGTGACGACTCGCGAAAAGGCAACTCGTACGTTTCTTCTTCCCATTCTTCGCCTCGTTTCTATTTTTTCCAATAACATCCGTCGTCGAGTGGTGGAACAGAACAATTGCTACGCATCTATACCGATTTCCTTTCGGGAAACCGAGGCTAAGAGGAAGAACGCGGGGGGAGAGACGCGGATAAAGGGCGTGGAAAAGCGGGACACACGCTTTCTGTTCAGTGAAATTAGAAGTGCGCCCCGTCCTCATCTGAAAGCAAATAGCACTCGAGCCACGCTCCTTTTCAGGAACAATGGAAATGTTAAGCTAACAGCGACCGGCAATTGACACAAGTGCCGCCCGCGACTCGCTCTCTTTATCCATGGAAAAACTTTTTCCAGTGCCTGTGTTTTTTCCTCACTCCCTCTCCCTTTTTCTCTCTTCCTCTTCTTTTGTCCGTACCACCCACTCTTCATTTTCCTACTGCTCTTCCCTCCCCTCCTCCCTCCCTCCTCTTCCTCCTTGACAGCCCTCTTTCACCTGTGCAGAGTCGAGTCTTGCGTTTTCCCTCTCTCCCCTCTCCAGTCGAGTTGGTTCGTTCGTTCGCTCCTGCTTCTCTCCTGCTTGAATTCTTTTTGTCTTTTGTCTCCCCCTTTTCTTCTCTCTTCATTCATCCTTTGTTTCTCCCCGCCCTTCTCGTTCTGTTTCCAGCGTTCCCTGTGTTCCTCTGCCCCCCCCTTATTCGCTCTCTTTCTCTGTCTCTCAACCGTCCACCTACACACCATGCCGTTTCGTTTCTCTTGTCCCCGCTCTTTTCTTTCTCTTTTTTCTCTTTTCTTCTTTTTTTCTGTCTGTGCACGCTCGTGCGTGCACGCGAGTTCGATGCACTTTGCGTGCAAACCGCTCTCTCTCCCGCAAGCCGTTATTATCGCAGGTGTGCTCGAAGCTGGACTCCCTTCCGCCTCCCGGGTGGACAGTCCGTGTCTTTGACTCAACGTCGATAGTGATACCAGAAGTTATTCTTGGAAGAAGAACTTGAAAGTTAAGGATGGCTGTGTTAGAGAATTTTTAACACGTTGACTGCAACGATGGTCATCGACAACCCACGTTACTGAATCTTTTAATAATTAAATAAGACGAATTTTATAAATATTTTGATCCCGCGGATGTTGATTCATCTATTTGAAATTTAACTGTGTAAAATATAGAGATAGGTAAAATATTCAAAATAAAACATTCATTGGATATAATTACGTTTTTAAGGAGGATGATCTCTAGTTAGTTTCTATTCTTTCATTTGCATTCATAAAAATTCGAATTCGCGTAAACGTCCGCATTCTATCTACGATCACTCGCTATTCTCGATCCATCGGCCTTTAATTAACGTTTCGTGGCGAACGTATCCCCAATTTCCACTATCACAATGTATCTAAACCGAACAATGGTCACAAGTAACAACACATGAAACGAAGTCTCGGTTAATACGTCGAGCAATTTCGCGGCAAGAAAGCGATCAAGACAAGGGCCTTTGAGATAAAGGATCAGTCTGGAACACAACGGAAGAGAAGATGGTTGGAAAGACGAGGAAGTGGAAAGAAGAATCGAGGAAGAGAAGAAAAGTCTAGGAAGAAAGGATCTTCTCAATTCGAAGAAGACATTAGGTCCGAGTTTTTTAACGACGTTCCAGCTTCTGCAAGTTTTCGCGACAAAAGATGGGGCCGGAAACGCACGGCGCTACGGATATAACTGCGATCTTCGAAGTCGAGAAACGGTGTTACGAGATTAAGTGGACTGTAGCCTTTGATGTCGCAAACGATTACGAAACATGAACGCGTAAGAAGTAACGAAGAAGAAGAAGAAGCAGAAGAAGGATGGAAATTGTCCCTTATCGGGAGGCGTTTTCTTGATTCTCTTTAGAAGGATGTTCGGCAAAAAGTGATTTAATTTGACGTTATTACTTGTCAAGCGACGACTCGAGACTGTAACTTCTGTTTTATGCTTGTTGTAAATTAAAGAACTTCTGACGACTATTCGAAAGGGATGCGTTCATTCTTCACGGATGTAATTCATTGGAAGTAAAAAAATTCTTCCACGAAAATTAGTAAAAGCAATTAATAACGAGAACTTTTATATTCAGCAAAATTACAATGAAATACTACAATGATCGTGTTTGTTAAAAGTTATGTAACAGAAATTTTCTAGCTTATTCTGTAACACAAGTTACGTTAGTGTTGATCTTTTTACAAATCAATCAATACAAATGCAATACAAACACGATCGAGTTATGCGACTCAAAATTTTTCGTTTCTCCCATAGAAAAGTTTATTTCCCTTTGCAGTGTCATAGAACCTAGCCCCTCGTTGCTCCACAAAGCGGCCCCATATTTATGACATATCTGAGGCGAATAGAGACCTCAACGTCGCGAATGTCGATTGTACATCAGGAGGGCATGATCGGAAGCGCATAAAAGAACAAGAAAAAGAAAGAAAACTCGTAAATCGAGCACAGACAATGAATCGAACGTGTCGTTGCACCGACTGCCTCATCCGCGACCGCTTGGCCCATTTTCACCCCGTTTCCTACAAGACTACGGACATCTTTACGATGTGAATTTATAACCTACGATTGTCTACACTATGATACCTCCCCTAAAAGAAAAAAGAAAGTCACTGAGGTCTACGGGTCGTTCGATCCGGTTCGATCATTGCTGGTGGAACCGCCCCGAGCGTCACGGCCGATTTATAGGCCAAACGGAAAAGGGGTTCGAGAATCTAACGAGAATCGTATGCACGCTTTATTACCATATTATTGCATCGCATTAAAGCGTCTCGCACGCGTGTTCTGTATAGTTTGTGAATAGGGGTATGAAGCATCTGCCTGCAGAGCCTCCATTTCCGTTCTTCTTCTGAGGAATAATGTTCAATTGATTATTGATAATGGAACCGTTACATTCTTTTCATATGAATCGGAAAAGCATATTATAAAATTTATAGAATATTACAAAAATTTACAAAAATATTTAAAAATACTCTATAGCTTGAACAGCTTGGAAGTCTTCTTACAAGGAACACCAACACCCAAAAATCCTAATCTCCACGCCTACAGTCAACATTTGCATCAATTGATCCTGAAATTCTCTTTTCCAATCTCTACCAGCAGCCTCTCGGGAATCACCCTTGTCGCGTTAAAATAAAAATCAATCTGCAGATCGGTCTCTGATGGCGTCTCTCGTCGATTTCGAATTATCCCGTCGACATTAAACAGCTCTTAACGGTTCCTACGTGGCTGCTGGAAAATCCCCGGGTCCGTTCGCTCGAAAAGGAGGACCGGTAAAAGGTGTATACTCCGAAATCGAGCCAATATTTATGTAACAGAATCGCGTCGCCTCGCGACACCGATGCTTTTCCTCTTCTACTTTGCTTCAAAGGTAAACAGAAGCGTAGATTCGGTCTCCGCGAGTCAGAGCCAGAGGTAAAAAAGAAGAACAGGGGCGCGAAGGGGTAACGGGGAGTGCAAACTGGTGCATTATGGCAACGACAAAGAGTGAGAAGGGACTCAAGACTGGTGCATTTCGCCAAGGGACCAAGAAGTAAGAAGATGGTGTCGGTGTTGGTCACAATACCGCGTTCAAATTAAATTTAAAGTGTCATCCCCTTGCCGTCATACGAGGTGGCCATTGTGTCCCCTTCGAAGACGCCTAGATTGGGGAAGATCTTTGGGGTGGTTGACGTCGAACCGCTCGCGAATCGTGATTTAAGAATATGAGACTCGATTCCAGTACTTCCCACGAAGAAACATCTAAATGGAAATGCGCGTATTCGTTCTGAGGTGGTTTGAAGGGCGCGATGATAAATCGAGACGTTGATGGGGCGCTGAGCTGTTAATGATTTCTTGATGGGAATCGTATCAGATTTTATAAGGAAAGTACGAAAAGCTAAGTGTTTTAATAACTTTATTTCACTTATTATTCTGGTATTTTCTTGAGATTTTTCTTTTGATATTTCCGAATCTTTTCGATAGGATCGTCAGCTAGCTGACAGATATCAAATAAGTCTATAATAATTACATTAATAAAATAAGTTCTCATTTTGTTTTTGAACTTTCTACTTTATTTTTGTATTTATTGAAGACTATAATAACGCTTTATTACAACGTACCTCCTGCACGAAAGACGTTTGTTTTCATATTTCTATCAGATCACGGAATAATAAACAGGAATAAATCTGATGAAGGGGTTGATTCTAATCATTGAGCGAACCACGTATAATAAACTATACTCGGTAAATGGAGAATTCAATGATAAGAGGATGCAGTGGCAAATTTTGAAATATTCAGCCTGTAAACTTGTCCGCTAAGGCTCATCAGTGTCATCGTTTTCGCGTAAATGCTCGTTAATTAGAATTAGGGGAAATGAACGACAGTCGCGTTGTAAATCCTCATTAAGTCCGTAATAATTTCCAGAAACTCTGTTCCCGGCGTTCCTCCCGATCGCTTTAAGCCAGCCACGATTCTTAGGAACAATCGCACCAATCACAGCGCCCCCTGCTATCACCCACCCTTACCTCACGCATTACCCTTTGCCTTTTGTCACCCTCCTAACAATATTTCTCGGGTAATCACATCTGCGATTCACTTATGGCCGCGTTTACGTCCTCGTAATCAGCCATCAGACCAACCGCAGTCTCAAGCTCTCCATCTATTTCTCTCCTTCCCCTTTTTCTTCCTTCATCTTCCCTGCCTTTTTATACCTTGACTTATTCGTTTCTTCACTTTTATCAAATAATTCACCGATTCACTTAATACTAATCTTTCCATACATTTTGTCTTCTTTTCCTTTTTCACTTTTAGAATACGTTTCATTCGACTTTTACGATTCACTTTTCGCTCTTATAAAATTACAATGCAAACCTTTCATTCGTTTCCTTTAATCAACCCTTTCCTCTTTCTGGTTCTATCGCACGCGAACGTAGTTATCAGCTTAGTAGCTATAAATTACATGCCTTTTTCTTTTGACAAATTGCCTCACTCAACTCTCACTTATCTGTTTTTCTCGCAGGCTGAGTTATTATCTAGATCGACTCTACTATACATCAAGTTATTATCGCGACTAGCTATATCGTAAATTTATGTGTATAAACAGTTTGTACAGTACCGTGAAAAAGTCACAGGCTAATTACTCAATAGAAATATCTTATTTTCATGATGGATATGAAAGCATTACTAAAATATTTGTGAACCAAGAATTTTGAACGAATCTTCATTTGTGAATACACTGAATTCATTAAGTACAATTAAATATATCATTAAATAATTGTTGTGTGTATATATATATATATTCCACTTTATCACTTATCATGAATATCGTCGAATAAAAAACTCGTAGACGAACCGATGCTGAACATGTAACGAGATTATCGCCCGAAGTGGCTGTTTCTCGCACTGGCCAGCATTCATCCGTAATATTACCCATAATATACTTCCACCCTCTTAAGCGGCCACGGTTAAAGCTACAAAGCGGCTTACCCGCGGCTTTGCCTTTCAGCTTGGAATCTCGAGAGCGCCTACATTCCGGGGATATCCGTGTACAGTACCGTTCCACTTTTCAAAAGGGTCCACTCGCGTGCTCGGGTCAGTGTTTGGTGCACGGCCGCTAATCGAGAGTCGGCCTTTCAGGCTGTTCGCATCACCGATACCCTACGCGAAAGGAAAAAAACTGATGCTAAGAAGAAGTGTCCCTTTACAAACAGAAATTATCCATATTGTAACGTACAGTTTGTCCCTTTCAGCGTTTACCTTCGCTCGTTGATCATTTTTCCTTCATAAAGGCCAACATTTTCATACTTGTGATATTCATTGAAAAATAAATGAACATGCATTCGGTTCAGTATCTTTGTAAAAAATAAGTATCTACGATAGAAATATAGTAGTGGGAAATTAAATATCATTATATACATTGAGAATGTTTTTTTGTGAATTGTAAAAATTGAAAATACTATGAAATTGTGTGGATCAATGACCGACTAAAATATTTTTTTTATACAATGAACACATGTATACCTGTAAATCTAATCGTTCACTGGTGAGTGTACGTATTGTACCTCTGTATTTTAAATAATCGCTAAAACTTCTAAAAATTCTAAAAATTCAATAACATAAATGATTAGATCTAATAATGATTTTCATCATTTTTCCATTTAAGTTCGAGATAACTGATCTCATAAATACTACGATCCACCATTCTATTACTGAGCCCCGATCTACGTAGAATTAAATTTTGAAAAATTACAAATGGACGTTTGTCGATTAATTGTGATAGTTAATGAATAATGTATCGCTCAATTGTAATTCTTAACGAGAAGAATATAAGTAGAAGATTCCAGGTATGCTGGTCTTCAAAGAATGAAGTTTTTTATAGATGTCAGAATCCATTATCCAAGATTAGTAGGTTTTATTCGCTGGAGGCAATAACACAGGACACTCATATACGTTGAATTATCATCTTAAGTCGTATTACCTAAGCCACCGACTATAACTTACGCTATAAACTCAGCTCAGCTGATCATCCTCCCTCTATTACCAACTAAGACGTGTCGCAGTACTAATAAATCGCCAATAATACACCTGTTCCATTATGTTCGTGAAACGGTTCTCAAACATCCAGTTGAAGCATTTATAACATCAACTCTCTAAATAATACTCAGTTTCATCCTCCACTACTATTTGTTTGAAACATCCATTTACCATAAAGATACAAAACTAAATCCATTTCTATCGTTGAATTTCCTAAATATTATGTTAATAAATAATACGATTTAAATATACAAAAATAATATGATTTGACGAGATTTCTCTTTTTAACTGATAAATCATTTTCTTCAAACTCCATTAAATATGTAACACATAAAATATAATAAAATAAGATCGACTATCGTAACGTAATAAATTTCCCAACCAACCCAATATTCCAGAGATACCAACTCGTTAGAGTCGAATACCAGAAAGACCAATGAAACTCGATAAGAAAGAGTACCGTAAGGGTTAACTGGAGCCCTCGAACGCCTCTCAGGTGCAATTAAAGGGAACAGAGAAATAAAATCCTCCTTTGCCGTGGTCCCCATTAGAAACACACGAACGATCAGAGCACAATGCACGGGAAGCCCGGGGGTTGTAACCCCCGTAAGTGGCTGTTCACCGCTGCTCACGTTGGCCAAGAAGCTCGCCCTCCTCGTGAGGGTTGGGTAGGATGAGGACACGAAATCGCGAAAAATCGTCCACCGTGTCTAAAAGCCAGTAGTACCCACCCCCTCTCCGTAACGGCACGATCCACGCGCGTATTCTCGAGCAGTCGAGTCTCGAACAGTCGAAAGTCAGAGTGGCGCGTGCTGCCACCGCCCCGTAATGTGTATATTATGTTAACAAATAAGTGGTCGCGGTAATAAAAGCTCGAAGGGGCCTTTCACCCTTCCCCGCTAGTAATGTATGCGCGGGACGTCTTGAACAATATTCCAGCGACTCTCTGGCTGATATATAATGCCGCGTATAAATAATAACGTCTTTACTCCGCCACCCTCTGCCACGTCCCTCGTCCCAGATTTCCACTTCCCGCCCTCCCTTTTCCCCTGATTCTCCCACCCCTTTCTCGTGTCTTTGTCCCCCTGGCTGACGTTTTCTTTGTCCGGAATACGAAAGGAGAGAAAAGGGTGACTGTGGAAGGAGAACAGGAAGGAGAACGAGGGGGGTTGACAGAGGAGGTGGAGGTGGATGCGAGACTGAAATATGTACAAACTTGCGGCTTCTTGTTATGAGCGGTGATAAATTACTGCGCTGAGAGGAAGGGGAAGATTGGCAAGAAAGAGGAGGAAAGGAGATGGGGAAGATGGGTATGGTGGAGAGAGAAAGAGGAGCACAGAAGGAGTGGAAGACGGGAACAAGCGCAGAAAAAGATGGAAAAAATGTGGGCGGTGGATTGGGGGATGAGTTCCGTTATAAGTACGCGGATATAGCGGTTCCAGGACAGAAGAATGGGGCTGTGTCGCGTGTTTCGGTAATTTTTCATGGACAATGCGTACGGCTTGCGTACGATGATTTTATGCAGATCAAGGATGCCGCGTATAAAAGCCCGATTATCCGTGGAACGAATAAGTTTATTCGTGGCAGTCGATTGAATCGATTGTTGGTTGTTGGGGAATAATAATCGTGTTTGACTCCTTGTCGTTCTTTGAATTGTACGTTGATTCTTTAATTTCTTCTTCCCTCCGTACATTATTATCAAGTAACTATAGTCAAAATAGGGCATGTATTAGAATGTATTAGAATAATAGATGCTTTATAAAAACATCTTATACAGACCAGAGACACAAAGACAATTTTTATAATTTAAAAATATGTGTTATTATACTAATTATAAACTTTAACACTTTAATCTTAACTATTCAATTTTACAAATTTAAAATACAAATTCAAAAAATGTATTCTCAAAATCCAAGATCACAGCTGATTGTCCACGAAGGAGGTATATTCGAGAAATAGGACAACAATCAGAAAGCTGTCGCAATACGTAATTACCAGCGGCAATATGCAGCCATTATGCTTAGCCATGTTAATCAGGTTTCAGCCCTGGCGGAAGGCAAGCCGACCCCGATGATTAGATCGATTCAGGAATAAATCGATTCAGTGATTCTTTGATCAGCACCTGGCCTGCCAGGAGTGCGCCGAATTCTTCATTAAGCCGGCTTTCCCTCTCGTCATCGTCTCTTCATCCTCTCGTCGCGATCGCTTCTGCACGGTCATCCTACTCGTCCCTGGCCGCTGCTTTTCTATTCGCTTGAACGAGTCGCGTCTTAAATCATATTCTCGTGTCTCCCGCGACACGCTTCGTTGCTTCCAATCAGAGATCCGTGAGAAAGAATGCCAGGATAGAGAGGGTGGCATGGAAGAACCAGCAAAGCATTTGTTCGACTATTGCCATTGGTTAAATCGATAGATTGAATTGGCCTTTCTGATGTTTTTAGGAAAATGTATGCCCGTTGTGCGTTACTTTGTATAGTACTCTCTGCGGTGTGAGCAAGTCGATGTGTATAGTGTTTGATTAGAAGGATTTTGACTTGGTTGAAGGGTTATGCGTTTGAATATGTTGCAAGCGAAGAAGATGTAGTATTTGATAAATATCACGCGAATAGATTCTTCAATAAGTAAATGGTTGTTTCTGATTCTCATTAATAAAATCATTGTACTTAACAAGACACTTCATCGAGCAAGATTATTTCTGTCTGCGGGAATTGATCAAATTATTACCACCAACTTGAATCGTGTGTTGTATATGATAATCGTATATTGTCATAAAAATATCGATTTGCATAAACATTAGCGGTTCAAATGTAATTTTGCTTTAAAAATCACATCAAGTAAACATCAAATATTTCGATATATCTTGAAAAACGAAGAAATGCTAGGATACTTTAACTACTAAGGATAGAAGAACATCGAAGCTCCACTTTTAAATACTACTCTCAAATACTCGGTATTCCTGGTATCAGAATCCAGGATCGGTGTTGACGTTTGTTTCCCCCGTTTCTTTTTTGTTCACGGTTCGCTTTTCTTCCCGTCGCCGAAACTTCGCAATTAATTCGCCTGGGATTCCGCCGCGTGATTATACGCGACGACACCGGTTTCGGTTCACGATTGGATGGCCTCTGACCTCGGAAGAATTCCCTGCGGAGGACAGCGGAAAAATCGCGGGAACGGTTGAATGAGGCCTTTTCTACCGGAGCTGAGGATTCAATGCGCATTCTGGCCGGGCGCATATGTGAAACGAGGCTGCGGATGATAATGGCAAAGTAGCGAGTTCGCGCGCGCGCCAAGCGACGAATGTGATGCGAAAACAAAAAATGAAAAAGGGAAGAAAAAAGGAAAGAGCTGCTTTCCTATTGCTGTATAGTATATATGGATATGTATACCCGTATTTTGTTTTTTTCTTTGTTCGCACGCGAACGTACGCGTTCGTCACCAGCAGAATTCATGGTGGAACGGTGAACAGGGCAATAGAGTAATTGAAAGTTACTGCTAAGGTTTCGCCATTCGGTTTTCTCCACCGATGTGAATTAGAATCCCTTATCCTTTATCCGTATTACGTGAATAGCTCCCTCGATTTTATTGAGAACTTTGATGGATTAGATTTTTTTTTTTCGGTAAATTTGAGAATTGAAGACTGATCGAAAATTAGGAGACTATTTGGGACTTAATGGTTGTTTCTTAATAATTTAATTAGTATGTTAAAACATTATAAGGAGGTTACATTTTTTAATGGGAGTTTAACCCTACTGTATCTTCTATGTTATTTTGTATCCGATAGTGTTTCTTTATCATTAAAAAGTTTCTTAATTAGAAGGGGAATATTTATTAAGAAGAACTATCGTTGATATGTGTGATTTCTCATTTTAATTCTATATCACAGCTTAAATTCATTACGATCAATATCTATGTATATATGTATGTACTTGTACAATACGTATGTGCATGTATCCATATATGATACTTGCACAATATTTTTGATTTTATATATGCTTGTTCTTAGCGTTGGCATCTATTAGAATTTTCATGACGCGGAAAAAAAAGCGTTCAAATCTTTCATCGAATGTTAGATTAATTTTCGTACGTAAAAACCTCTTTACGAATATTCGAATGATAAATGAGAGGAAAATATTCCATGATAGTATACATTGTATCAAGTGTGAACAGAACGGATAAATATCCCCTAAAACCGAGCCAGGAGTCGATCAACCGTGAGTATCGATTTGTATCGATACCCATCGACCCCCCTCGCGTCTAGCCAGGTATTAACAATGGCTCGAGCTAATGACTACCGGAGACAAGGGGTGACATCGTCCGAAACTCCCCATCTGTTTCAGCCACTAAATCTTCCCATGGTCATACGCGCGCGTCCTAATCGATTATAGGCTCCTGTTTATGGGGTAAGTGCCGGGAATAGGAGTCGAAACATCCCCTTCGTGAAGCTGCGCCCGATCGCTTCCTATTTCCGGTGGAAATATATTTTACTTATAGGATTAAAGCTCACGCCGTTCTTCTTTTTAAAGGATTCTTTCTATTATAACTGCATTAATACCTTTATCAGCACATAACTCAAATAATATCGGAAATTTTTCAATCCTATCGCTCGATATCTATTTCTTCAAAACAATTTCAACCTCTTTCTTCGATCATCCCTAATATTCTTAAAATAATTTAACGTAGAACAATTCCAGCCTACGATCATTTAGGAAGACCCTGAACTATATGAATCTTTTTATTGACACACAACTCGATAAATATTCAAATTCCTCAATCGTATTATCTTTAATATTCGTTTCTTTTGATACAAGCAAGATCAAGAGAAGACAGTCTCACAGACAGTCAGAACGAGAAAAGAAGCTGAGTAGAAGGGGCACGCCGGTGTCTTGGAGGCCTTTGGACAACGACGGCCGTAATAAGAATAGATGGCTTCTCTCGATTCCTGAATGGTCGACTATTAGCAACGAGCCGTACGGGCGACAATGAGGCCCGACAAACTGATAAATTATACCACGGGCGTATCCGCCGGTGCACCGGCCGCAGGTAAATAGAATTAATCACGCTATAGAAGCTGTGCGACGCGGCCTACGACGCGAGCCAGCGCGAGCTACCAGCCAATATAACAACGTGACTACACATTTTCACCCAGGGAGACAGAACTCTTTTCGTTCCTTCATCCGATCTTTGCTTTCGTCTTTCGCGTAAGAGACAAGAATATAAGAAGATCGACGAGACTCGACAATTGACACGAAATCGAAATGGCACGAATGATCGTTTCCACACTACTATCTGTCGAAATTTGGGATAAAAAATTATTATAAAATTGTAGACTGAGGGATTTAATATTTTATATATACGTTCGGTTATGTCTTGCGAAAACATAGATTTTTATGCAGCTATTTTTATTCAGATAATTTGCTAACATAGTGTCACTTTGAATAGTTGTTCTGCTTAAGTATGGAGAAAAACAGTCTGTTAGGAAATCAATTCCTAAATACAAATACGAAGTTTCGCAGCTTCAGCCATTAACATTTTAAATCCAAAGATTAACATACGTCACAGAATTGGTAGATTTATCCGATCTCGTCAAACACTCAAAACGAACATTCAAAGTCCTTTTTACCAACAGTCACACGTTCTGACAATAAGTACTTTCGATTGATTTCCAATGACACTGCACACGTTTCTTACACGCCTTGACAATTCTTAAAACTTCCTCACGATTGCATTAAGCACATACAGCACATATGTACTACTCGTTCGACTCGACTCCATCGAAATCCTCGCTAACAACACAGCGTACAATCATTTCAACCGTCAACGCGACGCAATCCGCGTGCAAAATCCAATCGCTGTCTGCTCGAAGCTCTGACACTCAGAAAGTAAATCCTGGCTTTCCGAGCGCGTGAACGCCTCGTCATTCCACCAATTAACTCTTCACGGTGGATTCGAGCGTCGCCAGCCATTATCAGAGAATTCCAACGCGGAAAGAACAACGACGAGGTGTGTCGACCGCGTTACGCGACAAAATTACACTGCAATTGTACCTTACTTACGCGTTTTCTTCGCTTTATTCTGCTAGAAACGGTAACCACATATCCCCAGGCTACATATATCCAAACACTTATAAATATCCTTTATACAATATGTTATGTGTGCTATAGGAAATTTTTTGAAATATTGTTAGCATTAAGTAAAATTTGTGACAAATGCACAATACGAGTAAATATATGTCGGGTTAATTTTGGGCCTTTGACAAACTTTCACTCGAATTTGCCATCGTGGTTATAGCTGCTATTTATTGGTACAAATGTGTTTATTACAAGAGGCTACAAGTAGTAGCGGCGATCGAATGATCGAGATGTCGATGACAATGAATTCAGCTTCGATAACGAATCCACGGCCAACGGGACGACGAATGCGATGTGATACACGATCCTGATGTCACTCAACGTGCAAGTAGTACTCCTCTAAATAGACTCTATAGACTCAATCGCAGTCCAAGTGGAACTGCCCTTATATAGTCCTCTTCCCATCTCTCGGGTCAATCTTTGTTTTTAAGGAGAGTCATATAATTATTCCATACCTCTGTTAGATACACGTCCCTCCCGTGACCGTGGCTACGTTCAGTGACCCGTTATGTCACTTCGAGCCCGAGCACATCGTCATAAAATCGGATTAGAACATTACAACTATTTCTTAGTTTTATTAATTAAGTGTAGCTATAGTAAAAGTCTGGACTAGGGTATTGGGGTTTTCCCCAACATTTCAAAAAGGAAGTCCCGATGTCCTTTCATCTCCGACATATATATATGTACAAGCATCGTAAGATTCGTCGGATATTTAACGATTCAAGTAGTGTTATACGAGACTAAAAGTAATATTCTCAAATTTAAAAGTTTTATTCGTTCGCTCATAATAACTTGGAACTTCACATTTTCTGTTGAATACGAAGTTACAAATATTTTCAAATCGAATTCTAAAAACAACTCTGGAGCACAGATACCATTCTTACAAAAAGGAAACCCTAAGAGACGGCGATGCAACAGGGAAACCGATGAGCCATGAAAGGTTCGAAATACCTTTGTACGCGTTGGATAAAGAACACACCGTGAAAAACAATTTATTAGCCATTGGTGGGAACAATGTCAATTTGTTGAGAACCCAGTGTCTCCCTCCTCTCCATAGACGCGTCTTTTATCATTTGTCGAGGACCACGGATGAAAGATAGAGGGAGAAGGTAATTCACGGTGATTCGGGACCGTATTGAACCGATATCGGTCGACTTTCGATTCGATTTTATGCGATTAGCCACGGTACACGTCGTTCTAAGCGTAGCCACAGGGAAAAGTTCCTTTTTACCGGTGGCATCGTCGAAACTTTCGGATTCATGACACTTTTTTCCCCTCCTCTTCACGTCGATCAAGTTCATGGCGCAACACGGAAGGGCCGATGACAAAAAAGATACACGTTGCAATGAAGGGAAGGTTCGTTCCTTTCTTTCCTTCTTTTTTTTGTTTGGAGGCAGGGTACAATTTGGGGATTGTGGAAAATAAAGTGCGTCAGAGTGTTAGTATTTACCTGCGCCTATCTCTAATTTGATATTAAACGAATATCTTCACAAACATTTACGTTATTTAATGTTAAGGTTATTAAAACCAATAAAATTGTAGACATTCAGGTATTTTGGAAACAAAATCTGAGAATTTATAGATATAGAGATTATATTGAAGATATTACGTAAAGTATGATTCGATTGCATTAAGAATACCTTTCGTTTTATTTGCTCTATGTTCATTCTCGTTCAGTGTGTCTCAAATATGTATGGTCCTGATTGTATTGATAAAATTCGAGACCAATTTGAAAATGTACATAGAAATTACGAGATACTTATTTCATACACTTCGAAGAAATTAGCAGATTGTATAGGGAATCATATTTATAATATAAATAAGGTAAAATACTTAGTGAGATTATTTTTACCAATTAGATATACATACATAACTACTCGTGAACTTTCAGATTGGCTTTAGATGCAATCTAACGCCACTCAATAATCGTGTCTGATTTGCAGCATTAATGAGACTTGAGAAAATTTTATATAATATATTCATAAAAAATTTCTATAGTAAATATTCGAATACATTCATCAGCCACTGTATACAGTTAGCTTTCTAACATCAAATAGAAACACCTTTTAGAAACGCCGATTTCTATAACACGTCAAGCAAATCTCAGCAAACCGCCGTCCGATCCCCGAATCTCACGTGGAATCTTCAACTAAAAAACACCGTACCCCATCATCCCCGTTGGGTTTACTTTCTATTTGTACACGCCGCCATTGTGGCCGCGTTTGTCGCCTGGTTCCCCGGCTTGCTCCTTGGCACACGAGTGTGTGCCCGGGAAAGGCGAAAGGAGAATGAAAATATTATTGCTCGATCCGCGCGCGCGTCATGCATAAATGCATCGATCGCGAAGGTTTCTCCTCTCTCTTGCACTTTCTCTCGCCTCCTTGTCGCCTCTCGCGGCAGCCAGCAGGCGGCTGTACAAACAACGATATCCACAATGTTCGAGTTACAAGCAACGGATTAGTAATCGTGCTCTGTCTTGCATATACGCTTATGCGTATTCTTTCTCATCATTTTGTTATCCGTTCCGGTGGATGTCTCGTTCTTTGAGCGAGCTTGCCAATTGGAAATCGGGAACGTCGAAGAGAAGCTGCGTTTAAAGAAGCAGAAAATTCAACTCGAAAGTTTATAATTGCCAGGAACAATTGTCTACAAATATATGGATAATTAGAAGATTTCGTATCCTTAGAAATACAAGAAAGTTCGCATTTCCTACTGTACCGATCAAACTCATTCGAAGCGAAGTTCTAAATGCCACAAACCAGCGAAGAATTACCCAACCGATCAACTAACCGTTTCCAACAGAAAGCACGAATAACGGCTTGCCACTATCGATATCGAAACCTTCCCAAAATTTCCAACAGCTCACGAAGCAAGTGGAAGCGAAATAGCGTGGCATTAACGAAACAGAAGCAACAAAAGCGAGCGTATAAACTCGTCGTTTTAAGTTGACGATCAATAACAAAGGAAGAAAGGGAAGAATAACGACGACACGTGAATCCTTGAATCTGTACGGAATCCAAAAGCAGAACTAGACGAGACGAGAAAGAGGAGAAGAAAGGAAGAGAATGAAGAAAGATCAAAAATGGTATGAACCAAAAGGGACGAAGAAAGGTTGGCGGAGACACGGAGAGAGGGATGCATTAACAGGGATGCGAAGGACGAAAGAAAGAAAGAATATAACAGGTCGAGCCCAGAAGCCTTCTCTGGAGGAAGACAAAGGGGGAGCAGAGAATTAAAAGTATCGTGGACAAAGCCGCGGGACAAGACGCAGGAGCTCATTTGGTGTCTCCCGGTGAATGGGCGTTCATTATGATGCCTCCCGGACTAACAATCGGGTTCATTTTGTCTCTCCTGCTCGTGGCAACAATGCTGCCCGGCTTGGAGGAGGTGAAGGTTACTAGGAAGAGGGACAGAGAAGAAAGACAGTCGAGCATGAGGTGCCGTCTCTCCGCCGCTATACCATCAGAGATCTGTCCCTCTCTTCTATCCCGCCATCTTGACTCTGGCCGCGATGTTCTTTTGTCGAGTTCTCTTGAAGCAGCCCCGGGAAAGAAAAAGACGCCGGCCTCCGTCGACGAAAGGGAGGAAGTCACCGGCGAACCGGTGGTAGAAAGAGCCGGACCGATTCGAAGCCGCAGGAACCAGAGGCGGAGTGAACAGGAGGAATGGGAGTGGAACGGAAAACTGGGTATGGGAAGGAACGAAGAATATAAGGGACAGAAGAAGAGGAAACGTCCGGGAAGTGTAACGCGAAAAGATCGAAGAAGGAGGAATATATATATTGGATTCGTCGAGTTGAGGAAGGCAGAAAGGTAGAAAATTTCGGACAGAGGAAGTAGGAGGAGTAAGAAAAAAATATCATAAGTTTTCGTCGTTGTTCTGATAATAGACTGGAATTATTTGATACAGAAAATACAGCATAAGAATGATACTCAGATGCTCCTACATCTCTTCCTTCGCTAATTTCAAAAAATTTCAAAAAATGCCAGAATTAATTGAAATTTCTATTTGTTTATTGGAAGACGTCGACAGTAGAAACACATTTTTCCGATGTTTTTTTAAAGAGAACATAATGCTCTAAAATTTGCTATCAATTATACCGAAAATAAGTACGTTTATTGTCTCGTACGCTCGATCCATAACTTAACGAAGTACCTACGATACTGCAATTCCAAACAATTAACATCAAGCGTGGAAGAATCAAAATGTCCATAACATGGTTACATTTAATGTAACTAGATGTCCTAATGACTGAGGCAAGAATGAGTCTATTTTTATACATTTAGCGAACATGGAAAGAAAAGTGAAAATTACGCCATGCAACGGTTTCATGGTCGAATGAACTGACACTAACAAGCAAGTAAGCGTTTCTTTTAATCAGTCGAAGATTATGCTATAAGAGACCAATATGGCGACTGGCGGCCACGTGCAAGAAGAATCACTTTGGCGCACGTCGTTTGGCCGCGCTGGGCGGTCGGCATCGGCCAGTTTTCTTTTTGTTTCCGTCAGCTGCGTCGTCCAATCGGAGACCTGGCTCGAACTGGCCCCTGGAATCGCGTTCCTCACAACCGAGAGACAAAAACTACCGTTCCAGGGCCGCTCGTTTGGAACAGAATGGTGGACAACCGACGTCGACACTGGAAAAAAAAACACGTGCTGCCGCGTCATGTCGGTTTTAATAACGTTCCGCTAATTAAGAGCGAGAATTGGACGCGATTCCTGCGGTTCGTCGCTCGAAATCGAACGAAAGCCCCTGTATTCTTGTTAGTGTGTCCGAGAATGAGCAGCCTTTTTTATTTCGAATGGTACCTTCTGCCTGCTTTTGTGTAATCCTTTTGTTATTACTGCAAAAATAAGGTACAAGTAACGAAGTATGAAAATTATATATAGTATTAATAGGAGAATGAATTACTATTGTTCTATCGAATTTTATGTAACACAATCTCCGCGACCACGCGCATCTAATAGAATCTTAGAATGTACGAACTTGACAAATCTGTCGGAATCGTATCAAAATTCGATAATTTCTATCATTTTAAGAAATTTTATTTACAAATATTTCTACGATCGTGTCAATCGCGTAACACAGTGCGAACGTACCGAACGCCATTGCCACTGACTATAAATCGTACAGTAGAAAGTACAATAGTGGCAACGAGGAGTAAAAAATGAAGGATTCCTCGGAAGTTTCAAAATCCAATAAACTCAATTGTCCCAACGAATTTCATCCTATTATTATTCTCATAATCACATCGATGCCAGATCACAACGCCAGAATAAGTAAACTCAAATACATCGTAAAGATAACGTCGAATCATCCCTAAACAAATGTCACCGTAAGTTATCTATAGGGAGGCGAAACTTGACCCGGTATCAAAGATTTACGAGCTGTTCCAACGAAAAGATCCATCATAAGACAGAGACAATCTGGCAACGGACCCACGGGGCGACCTTTGCCCAGGCTGACTGCGACTTTTTCCCGCATCTGGCCGAGGCGCATCGCCATTTTTCTCCCTTTTCGCCCCGCGGATTGTTCAATGGAGCGACAATGCGCGCGGCCGGTCCGCCGGTGGTCAATTTGTTTGAATGGACAACGACACAGGCCAGCCGCGCACAATGGCCGCGTCGGCTGTCAGGGGCATAAATCAATTTCGAGAAAACGCTCGAAGGTGGCACGTTGCATTGAGAGAGAACGCCGGCGCGCCGCGGTTTTCGCAGTTCACGCGCGTTCACTTTCCTCCCTAGCCCCATGCGTTTCCACGATAGTTTGGCATTCGAACCCGGGGAAAATACGATTCACACTTCGACGCGTTGTAAAACAGAATATCGGAGAATTTTGGCCAGGATCCTATGATACGGAAGTTTGTTGTAAGGTCATTGTTACAATGCGTGTGCATTCTGAATCTGACGAGTCGTCATTTTCACGAATACATCAGAGCGATGGAAATAGTTTACGTACACTGTTGAAATGTAAAGCACTGTAATAAGAATGTTCTACGAACGTTTTCTGGCACATTGTGATACTATAGACACAGATATGAAAGTATAAGTAATTTTACGACAAAAAGGGATAGAATTTTTCAAGAGTGGGACAATTTTTACAAGACTGGGTATTTTTCGCGTGATGTTACTGTCTTTGTTTCTTTTCACCAATCGTCACCAATCTCGGATTCGTTTTTCATTTTCGTATCTTCCTTTGTCTCTTCATTCCCTCGGAAGGATATACAGGGTGGTTGGTAACTGGTGGTACAAGCGGAAAGGGGGTGGTTCTACGCGAGAAAAAAAGTCGAAAATATAGAATAAAAATTTTTTTTTAATTTTTCCATCGAGACAACGATCTACAGTGAGATCCGTTATAACGAGACGTGATAACATGCACGCGTACCGAGCGAAAATTCAAAGTCGATTTTCTCGAAAACGAAGCCTCAAACGACAAATTTTTATTCTATATTTTCGACTTCTTTTTTCGCGTAGAATCACCCCCTTTCCGCTTGTACCACCAGTTATCAACCACCCCGTATATCAAGCACGCATACATACATCGTTCGCCTCTGTACACATTCATATCATTTCCTCATACATAGTTATATATGTATTGATTTTCACGAACGTATTTATGCATTTTGGTCCTCGGATTTTTTCTTCTTTAGGACGACAGCTCAGAACAAGCATTACACACATAAATGTTTAATTCATATAACACTCTTTAAAAGTACACGAAACACAAAGACACATCCTGACATTAAGTATCAGAAATTTGATCATTAATCGCGTATACTTAATAACATCATCTTACGCTAATAAAAGTGAAATACAGTATGTATATACACCAACACATTATTATACACCAGTACACGTTAAAACCGAGCGAAAAGAGCGAGAGTGTCAGCGTCAACGGGCAAATCGAAACGATTGCACCATCGGCGATCCGTATCCTGGTCATGGTGTTCGAAATCGTTTTTAATTAGCGGCTGAATCTCGACGTGAAATCCCGCAGGCGAAACGTTGTTTCGGTCGGCAAAATATTTTCAGAGCAATCTGCGCTGTTTTATACCGGTTGAATTATCTGCGTTTTTTGAATCGTCGCGTCGACAAACGGCCGTGAAACGTTTTCGGCGTCCGTTCGTGCGTGCGTGCGTGCGTACGTGCATGCGTACGCGAGCGAGTTCGTGCGAGCGTCCGTTTAATCCGACGTTAGTCGGACCAACGCCGAGTGATTGTCTGCCGGGCGTATAATGAAATTCAATTAATATAACGAGCCAATTAAGCACGTCGGCACACTGACACGGTGGTCTGGCCCGTTCGAAACGGAAAAAAGGAAAAATAAAATACGCGGCATTCGACTTTCGAACAGGCGACTCCATCATGCGCACCCTTTAATTCGTGCAATTTGTGAAACGCAGCCGACTCGTTATGTCGTAAATTGACGCGATTGTGGTATTACAATTAATGCGCGAACGATGTCGCGAGTTTCGATCCACTCTTTTTAGCTTTTCTTCCTTCTTTTTTTTATTATTCGCGATCGCGTCGCGCTCGTGCTTGCGTTTTTATCGACGTTGTATCTTTGTTTTAACTTTTAACCCCCGATGCTTTTACCTTTATCCCTTTGCTTGTTCGTACTGTTTTGCTTTGATACGGAGTTTATTCAGCATAACAATTTTCTTTTTTTATAAGCTGGACGGAAGTCCTTTTTGGCATTTGAATGGAATTTTTTTAATTCCTTTGAATAGTGTATCTATTTATTGTTATCCGCTGTTTTTTCAACGATACTGTTATTTGAAAATTGATTTATTTATATATATCTTTCATTTAGTTGTAATTCAAAGGGATACCGTTCTTTTCTTGATGTTTTTATTTGCTGTTGATAAGCGTGGATTTGCTAGATCTGTCGATAATAGTAGGTGACGGTCCGTAAAGAAGATTCCTATAGTAGAAAATGGCAATTTATAAAAATATTAGATCTGTTATTTAAATGTAAGCATTGAATAAATGCAGGAAAGATATTGATATTATATATGTATGAAATGTTGTATCTCATATTTTAAAATATCAATTTCACAAAGGTCAAAGTGTTCCTTACGCCCTCTGTGATTTGCTGCGGCGAACATTGGAATTATATTCAACTCAATTGTCGAAGTGATAAAAACCTGGCATTTTATGGGGTACCTTAGCACATGTTCTGTAATACCATTCAGAAATTTTATTACGCCCTCTGCAATTTATAACGTCACGTCGAATGTAATTATTCTGTCTGAACGTGCATTATTTATTTAAACAAAACTTTAGGAAGTGCCCGATTAAATAAAATTGTGGCGATTGAATTATCATTGACCTGAACGTGGGCTATTATTATGTAGGCGAGAAATCGTAAGTATAAAGGAAATTTGTAAGTTCTTATTATATGAATATCAGATTACATGTATTAGTTGTTTCGCGATGTTCAAATAAACGAAATTCTATCGTATATTCAATTCGAACCATAGATTAATAAATAAAAGAACGTAGGTAATTAAATTAATAATTGAACTATAACAATACTTTAACATAATTCTATATTAGAAAATAAAACAGAGTATGAAAACATGTTAGATTTATGTATTCAATAAATAATCATTGGAAAATACTATACGGTTAGAATTAAGTTAACCAAGTTTACGAACATCTATAAGATATTATGGTGGTTACTAAAAATGCAAAATCTTATAAAAGAATTCCGGAAAATCTTTCATTTTTACAAATGGGAATATTATATATGCATGTAAATGATGGGTGAACATTTATGATCACTGGTCAACTTGATGTTTGGATGTCATAATCTAATTATTTTTACCATAAATAGGCATTTAATATTAGTTCAACATAATTCTAAGCCAAAAACTAGTACCAGAGAAAAGTAAACTTAGTCTTAGCTAGTAAAAAATATAAAATTTATAAAAGTCATTATCGTAATAAATTGTTGTAGGTGTAAATTTATAATAAAAATTACAGAATTATTAAATTTGATTGTATTATAAGGAAAAAATCGTTCTTTATGACATTGACAAAGATCGTTATCTTACAACTAATCTTGTCAAGGGTATATTGCTTTGTATATATATACATATAAAGAACACCCAGCGCGTGCGCGAGCTCATAATATAGACTTGAACCTTCGTACTTACATATGTCGGTAATTTTACGTTTGTCGGTATTATACAGGCTTTCCAGTCAATAAGGCCAATTTCTGTCAGAAAACTGCACAGCATTGATTACAGAAAAAGAACGCAACATTACGAACAGAAATATGTACTTCTGAGTAACAGAAGAATAAGGTAACAGGAAGAACAGGAGCTTGATTCTCTCTAAAAGGCTGATCGTTTACATTTCATTGTATTTTAAGTTATCAAGAAATTATTAATTAACTAAATGATGAAAATATTTATCTCCTTCATACATCCAAAAAGGGTGCTGTTTCCATTATTAATAATTGACAGAAAAATATTTATTCTGTAGCTTAAAAATAATTTGATCCTCATAAAGTTAAAGAAGCGAAACCTAAACAGAAATTTGTTTCGTCTACTGTTCTACTATTTTACGTAACTAAAATATACTTTTCTTAGATGTTTCATATAATTTTACATATTGTGTACATTTTTAAACATTTAAATTTTAAATACACGTACGAACACTCAGAGTTCAGAAATTGCTATCAGAATATACATAAAAAAAAATATAGTTCTCTAATCAAGAGACGTAAAATGTTTACGACAAAGCAACTAATTTCCAAAACGAAGAGCAATCACTCGTAAGAGCATAGCAACCATAAATGAGTATCTAGTAATTTCTGAAGGTCCGCTTCTAGATAACGACTCTAATGTTCCTGCATCGTATCTAGCGATTTGCTTCATTTCCGCATTCGGCTACGCGGCTGCCATAGTCGCGATCCATCCAGACATTTATGCACAAATAGTTCCACCTATTCGATGTGGCAACTTTATCTACCATCGTAGTAGCAGTCACCGCGTCTTTCTTCGCGCCTTCAACACATTCTTCCCTCTTTTTTTCTCCGTTATTTCCCAAGCTCGATTCAAATGGTCCTCGTCAATTTGGCAAAATAAGAATGGATGGAAAAACAGTTCGGGCTCTTACCAACAATTCTGTTTTGTTCGAGTCAGTCTGTTTCACCTATTTCCTTACGCGTGATATTTTCGAACGTCAATTTAGAGAGAATTTTGACGCGTTCAATTTAAACAAACACCATTATTAAATAATATACATTAGCTGGGAAAAATTTGAAATCATCGTCTCAGTGTTAATTATACGTACACTAAATTTCCCGTGTAAGTTTTAGTATTAGGTTGTCCGAGAAGTTTCTTTCGTTTTATAAGGAAATAATAGACGCACAATGTTTTTTGTTTTACATTAATTTATTGAATTTTCTGCGAACATAATAATAGAAATAGAACGAAATGGATTACACCTAATTTAATAAAATAATATAAAACAGAAATTGATGTTCATCTATTATCACCTTATGAAACGAAAGAAACTTTTCGGGCAACCTAATATTAATTTAAGATTAACGCTACAGATAGAAAGAGCTTTTCAAAGTAGTAGAATTCTTTCTTCAGTAGCTGATTTCTTTCTTAAAATTTGTTAATTCTACAGCTAGTGTATCCATCATGTGGCCACGCAACGAAATGGAGAAATATACGAAAAGTAGGAATCGATTTGGTTTTCGAGAGGCTGAGATTTCGATGTCTGTGATAATTGAAACACTTGAAAATTATAACGTCCCATCC
Organism: Bombus huntii; assembly: GCF_024542735.1. Classification (NCBI taxonomy): domain Eukaryota; kingdom Metazoa; phylum Arthropoda; class Insecta; order Hymenoptera; family Apidae; genus Bombus; species Bombus huntii. Next base: position 9,941,113 of record NC_066240.1, read on the forward strand.
ACAATTCTTCTATCAAGAGAGTAGTATCACGGATTTGAAATTTACCCTCGTTCTCGTCGTCTTCATTTATTCTTTTCCATTCTATCCTCTGTGTCGGTCTAGTTCCCGTCACGTCAATTCGGCAAATCTTTCGGCAAATCTTCTTTGCTCGATTCTCGTCGGAATCCCGTGCCTTTCATTCTTCGAGAATAACGCGTTCCTTTGCCCCGGCGGTAAGCCGGCCGCGTTATCCGCGGGACTTCCTTTTTCCAGAATACGCGGAGACAATTTTATATTATTGCATTATATTCCACGGAGCTCAGTGAAAATTGGCTCTTCCGAAGATTATCGTATTATCTGCCGTACAAGTGGCCCTTCTAGTAAAGATACTGCTTCAAAGACGTCTACTTAAGAGTTCATTTACAGGTTAACGTTGATTAAGAAGTGGCCGTTGAATGGTAAATGGACTTTAATTATTATTCGAATCAGACAATTTCTTCTGCCGGAAAAACGAACGAAGATTCCTAACATAATATGAAATGAATAAAGTGTATCGATTCAGATTGTTTCTAATTTGCTCGATAATTTTCATTTTCAAATAAACCATGTCTGTTGATATTATTTATCTGGAAACAATAAATTTAATACAATTCGATTTGAATAAAAACCTTTCATTTCGAAAGAAGTTTCAGTTAAGGAACAGAGCATTCATTTCGTAAAAATATTCTAACGAAAATAAGGCTATCATCAATCGTGATATGGTTATTACACGATTTACGTGGAATATATAGTTTACGTGATAACGTCGCGCGATAATTTACAGCAATCGATGAGGCTGATTTTGATCACGACAGAATTATAAATGCGTTTAACGCAGTTCTACCAGTGATTATAGAATAGTGACGATTTTATAGGCAATTATAACGGGGATTATTTCCATAATTTACACGATGAATTCGAAAAATGAAAATGGTATTCATGAATCGTTCAGCAATCTGCGGAATAAGGCGGCCCGCAATTAACTACCGAAGAACGCGCGAAAGCGAACGTCTACGACAGCTCCATTTCCGTTATCCCCGGGAGACCTTAACTTACGATAATGCTTAAGCTAAAGTAGTAGAATCTGTCTTATTACAATCTATGATCGCGATAATTGCATCCGGAAGTCTCTGAAACCTTCTGAGAGAAGAATTCTTTGTTTATAATTATCATAAATGAAACAAATAATGACCACATATGAAAGAGATAAATCACATTTCGAGTCTTTTATAGAAGAACAATTTTACACTTCAATATATCAAACTTTGGCCGATCCCACATCGATTTGATCTTGAAACCGAAACTCTATGATAGGATCATGCGAGTCAAACACGAGGGTATTATACAGATACGTATGAGAATAATAAAATAAACAATAAAATAAACAACAGAATAACTTCCAGTAATGTACACGAATCACGATAATTACGATTGAGAATATTAACATTGCCTAATACGTTTCATTGTTTATCAGGTCGCTAACGACCAGTCAAGCAGTCTATTTTCAAATATAAACCACTTGAAAATTGTTTCGCCAATTACAAGGCGATTAATTTACTTTATCGTATTACAAAACAGAGTAATTACACGTAATCTTCACAAGGATACTAATCGCGAACATTGACATTAAACAAGCACAAAATTCATTTTCTAGCTCGATAGATAACATCAACCATACCTATGATAAATTCGATATTATCGTTAAAGAGAATCATCGCATTAAAAAAAGAAAAACAAATTAACAATTTCATCTTACATGAATATATCTAATCACCTAATCTTAAGCTGCTCGAGGTAAAAACGAGTAAAATAAGATACGGAATAGCACAGCGTGGAAAGCGTAGCAAAATGTTGACTGCGTTCATTTGCGCTCCACCCCACTATTTCATCCCCGGCTTGCACGCGTTTAAGAGTCACTACTTTTATGTAACTTTCATTTTTCGATTGTCAGACTGACGAAGGATAACGGATAGTTCTGACAGGAAGAAGGTGCGCACGCTTTTTCACCCTTTCACACGTTGGCTGAACTCGATCACGATTGGCGGTCGAACTACGGTTGTTAAATCGATTGTTTACCCTTCCGCTTCTACTAACTAATATTAAAGATCTTTCTCGTTTGCGAGCATTCAGGATCCGTTACCGTGTTCGCCGCTATTAACAATGCCCTTGGCTGACGAATCAAAAATCCACCTTTCGAACCTTTCGAAGGTTATTTGAAACTAATAGCCCTAATGAACGGTCACGTTTCGTTTAATGAAGTTCTAATAATCGAGAAAGTCGGTAATTCGATCGTACGAGTTATGTTGGGAACGAAAGCAAGCTACGACCACTTTATCATGCAACATTACCACGATGATCAATTATTTCCTTCTTCAATTATATCTAGGATTCTTGTTTAAATGTGAAAACAAGCTGCCTGAGATGCAATTGTTCATCCTTCATTTGGATCTTTTATTTGAACAAATTGAGGATCACTGAGATGATAAAATACCATCACGAAATTAAATGAAGTTCTTACTACGTTTTATATCACTTGATATAATCTACTAATTCCATTAAATATAAGAAAGTCTCCTATTCGAAAGATCATTATTAATTATTCTACGAATACTTTGTATAATTGAATTATAATGCAAATTGTATTAGAATCGTACAACGTTTTCTTAGGTAAAGTATAGGAATTATTACTGAAGTATAGGAAGTTTTAATTAGAAAATTCGTAATTAAATTGTCTGCAAATTATACATTCGTAATTTTAATATTATTTATCAGTATTAATTTCAAATATTAATTGATTAATATTCCATATAAGAAACCGAATAGATCGGTATTATTTTAAAAACAAGAAGCAGAAATTCTAAAGTCTCTTAGAAAATGAGTCTGTTCGAAAAACATTATAAGTTTATATAAAGAACGCGATCGAAACGTGTTCACGGAAATAACGCCATGGTTCGTCGATCGTCCTTTACCTCGGTTCTTTTTATAAGAAAGAAAGACAAGCTGGTCGACCGTTTATCTTTCCCACAGAAGGACTCGCGATAACGTTTTACTTATCGGCACTTCCGCAAATCGATTACACAAGACCAAGCCGAAGGGAAGAAATGACGATTATGGGACAGAGAACGCGGATGGAAGAATTTTCAAAAGTTCCTACGTGATCATCATTATTCGCGTTGCTTCGAATAGTTTGAAATTTTCACAAGAAAACAGTGTTTATTTCAATGAGAAACAATTGTAAAAAATTCCTATATTCATACATTTTCTATACTTTCCCTATAAAAATGGAAATATTCCATTTGCTCCAAATGATTTGAGATTTCATAAGAAAAGTTTATTTATTAAAAAACAATGAAAAAATATTCCAATGCATTTTCTATATTTCTCTTCGCGTAACAGTAGAAGTATTTCTTCTTTATAAAATCTCTTGTTCGTACGAAAGTAATGTTCAAATCTTCTTACCAGAGTCAGTAGTTCTTGCAATATTCTCTTACTGTTGCCAAGTAATTTTTGTAATATTTTATAAAGCTTCAAAAAAAAAAAAAAAAGGGAGAAAAATAGTAATCAAAATAAGTCATAAACGCTTGGAAACGCTCGAATCGAATGAAAAGGAACGCCACAGAAAGAAATGTCAGTGTTTCGACCGAAATGCCGAGTTTTTTTTCGATTTAATTGGCCATTCAACCACCCTCCCATTGAATTCCTCCAATCGCGGAAAATGCGTATCGTTTTAAACCGGGGACAATGTATCACGGGTTTAATTTCGATTTTATTGTGCGGTGGCTAACCAAGGGACGATCCGCGTGAATGTAATGTACATTTTCGGGTATTGTGGATCCTTTTTTAACTGTGCACAGAAGTCAGAAAGGAAAGGGCCGATTCGAATCGATAATTGGAAAAAGGGCCGTTGTCGCGACAAACCAGTCACAGACAACCACTTCTGCCTGGCACATAATGTGTGTACAGGGTCACGTAGATAAAGGGCTTATTCACACGCCCCTGCAAAAAGATTTGCATCGAACAATTATTCGCAACCCGCGGATATCTATATACTCAAACATTGGCAATAGAGCCAATCAATCGATCAGTTTTAAACGAACAGGGTTGAATTAACGAAAGCAGATTAATATTACGCTACAAGTATCCTAAAAATTTATGGATTACAATTTTGAGATTTAATTAATTTATGCAAATTTTGTTCACTCAGTCTATCGCGGAATTCTTCGTCGGTTTTCCCTTGTTCTTCTGTTGTAGCATACACAACTCTAGTTTAATTGTTACAATAATCGTGTCTATGAAAAATGTGTATTTCACTTATAGTCGAGAACAAATAGATATACATATAAGACTAGATATAAACAGAAAACAGTAAAATTAGTACTTTTATAATTATAATAACGTTTTGCTTATGTATAATTTTAAGTTCGACTATACCGTACTATTATACATTTGTTGAGAATTAAACAGTAATCGTGTAACCACCCAGATAACGAAACTGAAGAATTTACAAAAAGTGAATTGATCAATTTCGCTTTCAAAACATACAAATGTACAAAAGATTCCACTTTAACAATCAGTCAAAAAAAAAAAAAAAAAGAAAATAATACAACGAAAATAAAAAATACTTTTCATTATCCACCAAACCAACCAAAGAAACTTACCATTAGAAACATTAATCGGAAAAACCTTTACTTTCAATTTCCACAAAAGTACCAAATCTTTTACCAACCGCCAAGAAACATGCTTTCTTGACAAGAAAATCATCCTCTCGAGAAACAAGTTCGTTCTTTTACCAAGCAACCGAGGCTGCATCTCTAGCCTTGGCAAAAGGGGCGAGACACGAAAAGGAAAGGAGGGGGCGGGGGTTTGGGGGTAGAGATGGCCACGATATTGCAGCTTGTATACCCGAGGCAACAGGGCTCATATCAAGCCCACGACAATGTCCCCCATAATGCCGACAGTCCAGCATTGTCCGGTATTGGCGCACGGATATCTTTGCCGGTCGCGTGCAAAACCTTCGCCAATCTCGTCGAACGTCTCCGTGGGCCCCGCGTCGATATTGATGGACATCGGACGGACGTTTAATCGTTCCCTCGTCCGCGTTGTGTCGTTTATTTTCCAAGCTAGCGGCCCTCCTTGCCGCGTTGTCGCCCACCAAGCTCACAATGGCGTGAGCGCGTGGCCGCCGGCGTTCCTCGACACACGTTCCTCGACACACGTTCCTCGACACACCTCGACCAAGAGCAAAGAATTCGATTCTGCCGATGGATTCTACCAGGATTCGAGTCGCGGTAACGAGACGTTATTGTAGACTGCGACAGCCGAGGAGCGCAGAGTTTCGACGTTTCGCGGAGGATGCTGATGGAAGGAGACGTGGAAGATGGTAATGTTTGGAGAAGGCTGATAGAACGTGTAGAGGATTAATTGTGAATGGTGTGGCGAGTGACGGGATAGTTTTGATTTTAGAAGGAATAATTAGGTACAGGAGGGAGGGGAAAGGAAGATTTGGTGTGAAAGGACTCGAGACAATTATATGCTGAGGATTGATTGGAAGTTTTGATTGGAACTATCATAAGGAAATGGAAATACATGTGTAGATTAATAGTTGAAGTAGGAGATAAGTTGGATTTAGAGATAATCTAATAATAGATTATATCGGTGTGAGAAGCGACAGCTTGGTTGTAGTTGTAGAAAAAAGGTAACAGTAAAATATCTACTTCGAAACGTAACAGTATCACCAAACCTATTTGTAATTAAAAATTCCGCGACATTAAACATTTCATCCGAAGCAACTTAAAAATATTTAATACAAAACAGGAGTGAATATAAAATGTCACGATAGTTGAACATAAAATGTCCAAGGAACTGAATAGTCATCGAGACGATTTTTAACGAAAAATTCTTCGCTATTTAACATTTCAAATTTCTCAATTATAAAATGATCAGGCTTCTCCACATTTTCCCACATTCTACGCATCTGGCTTGCATCGTATCGTGCGAAGCTCGCAAAGTATCGGCTTCGAGGAGCATCTTCTCAATGTCTAATGTCGAACCAGCTTACCCGAAGCGCGTGCACACACGTATATATCGTCTGTCGAATCAGTGATCGGCACCGCTCGACGCGGGACCATTCCTCACAATTAGCGGCGATTCAGGTGCCGTTTTACCGCCCGGACAAGCCGGCCTTCCATTCGTCCAACTAGCACGGAACTCGTCGGCCGCGGATAATTATTTTCCGATTATGATTGATAATCCACCGGCACGATACGCGTTCCGTTTCACGTATCCCGCCGGTTATCTATCACCCGTGAACGTTGCCAGCAGAAATGTTAGTCAGTGAAACCGGGTGAGGTCTGCGTGAATAGAATTTTGTGACTCGTGGAATCACCTTGAAAAAGAGACGCGCAGTTGGCCCTGAAGATAAGACGGCTGTGAGCGTGAAGCTTCTTTCAAAGAAAAACGGAATTATGCTTTCTTCTTTCACTGGTATAACGTAATGCGAAGAAGAAACTGATAGCGATGGTTAAATTTGTCTGTACGTATAGAGGACAGGTGAGCTAGATTTTCAGGTAAGCGATACATATACATAGGTAGGTTGAGGTAGGCGATGGTGTATTAATAGTGGAGTCGATAAAGGTACGGATGAGGATTGAAAGGCATCGAGATAGGAATTTTTATGTTTTCTTTGTGATAAGGTAAGCTAGTCGAATCTAAAATACAAATATCAAGAACCTTAAATCTAGTATTTCCGAAAGACAGTAGCCAAAGACAGAATATGAACTTTTACCACATACGTAGACTTTGCATTAGTTAGTTCTTATATCTATACGTAATTTTCATATATAATTAATTAGGAGACTCAATGGGAACAAGTGCAATTTTTTCACAGAAAAAATTGGTACAGAAGTACAGAAAATAATACTCGAACAATTGTACAGATATATTCTAACAATAATAACTACATATACTGCTCTAACATTTGAAAGCATACAGATCTCCTTTGTTAAACGCTACTTAATTTTACCCATAACATTTCTCAAATTAAACATTCCGCCAATTGTATACAACCTAAAATCATATTTTTATGAGTCCTCAATCTGCAAGCAACACATGACGAAGTCGATCTGCTTTAAAGAGGACCTCCCAAGAGGACTCGCACTCAACGAACACAAATAACTAACCATTGTCATCGGTGGTCAAAATGGTAAGAAATAAGGCTCGATGTACGAACGTGTAGGATATCCGAAGATCCTGCAAGAATCGGTTCTAAACCAAACTGCTGAGATTAGTATACGTGAGAGTCGACGTACGGGGGTGGCTCACCCCTTAGCCGCGTTTATGATACATTCGAGTCACATACGACGAGGCCGGTCCCCGCCACCGGTCGATGTATTCATCGTATGTAACTCGAACGGGACTCCATAAAATACTACCCTTCCACAGGATTTTGTTCGGCCGAATAAGTTATTGTAGCGCGCTCTATTTTGATACGGCGACGCCTGGCCGAGCGGCCGCTCGCTGAATACCGAATGCCGCGTATATATTCGGCCAAACAAAGTGGAATTCGATTTTACGGGGCCTCGAGGAACGTTCGTACGCGCGATACGGACAATCGAGTCTCGTTTACGGGGAACGCCCTTTCGCGGCTCTCTCTTTTATCTTTTCGATTCTTGCGACACTGGCTCGCCTGAACGAAGCACAGTTCTTCTTCATCGGTCAGGAAACGATACCTCCCACCCTTAGAAAATATTAGGCTCTTGCAGAAATTTCATCCAGGTCTTTGTTCATGAAAACAAAAGTTATAATAATAATGAATTTATTATTAGTGCATTAATATAACATTGCTATGCAAAGTGTTTCGTTTATCTTGCATTGCTAAGTATTTTAATCAGCGTTATCGATAGAACAAATTGTAGCAACCTAATACGTCGACTATCTGTTTAATTTGCAGTGTAATTTGGTATTTCGCAACGAAGGAAGGATTTGGAATTATGGATGGAAATTGGTGGTAATAGGGGCGAAGAGATTGTACGGGCTTGGAGTGAGTTTAAGTTGAATAGAAGGGTAAAAATGGAAGGGGGTTGATGAATTAAAGGTACGCGTGATGCGGTAAAACTGAAAACCTTCGTAAGGGAAGGTTAAGCTATAATACACGTAGAATCATAAATACTCTACAACTTTGAGTGTTTTAACTATGATATTCGTTTAATATCCTCTAACTATTTTGAACGATGTAATTACTGCAGTACCATTATGAAACCTGTACCGATACGTCATTACCCGCTAGATGTACAAATATCAAACGATTCTCGTAGTTTCTTAAAATACGTACTCTTATAATAGCATAAAACACTAAAACACTCGAACAGAACCACAATGAAAAGCACAAAAATGAATATATTAATGTTGTTTCAACCTTTATGCATATTTTTTCTTTCTATTTTTAACCATCAACCTTTACCAAACTATAGTTGCAAGGTGGCGACTCGTTAAAGAATTTCCCGACGTCTCGCATCTTCGTTTCCTTGAATTCCAGGATGCACCCCTTCGTGTATCCGGGTGGGTGCAGCTGGCAACTGGTCGGCAGAACGGTGCGATAAAAGGACAACAAAACGCCACGAGGCGTGGCGATTAACTGAAACAACCGGTCCGACAATGGAGTAATCAGCGAGCTTTTCGACGCACCCATGCCTCCGCCCCGCCGTTCGCACACCCCACCGTGCCTCTTACCATTCGACGTCGCGGGCCACCGTTTTGTTGTCGCTTCAGCAATCGCAACGATGATGCCTCGCGAGCTCTTTGTCCCATCACACGTTCTTTTCCACGCTATGCACCAGTCAAGAACAATTTGCTCAGACTAGCTAAATATGTGTTGGATTAATTTGTGAAAGCATATCTGGAACGAAGTTTCGATTTAATGAATTTCGGCGTTTATTATGGTGAATGGACAGTGGCAGAGTGATCGAAAATTCTATGGATTGATCTTTTTATAGATTAATTGACACGTGGAATATGGATACGAATTTGGAAGACTTTTATAGTGAATGAATAATTTAAGAACATTTCAAGTAAATTATAAAAGTATTTTATGAACCACGCTGGTTACAGGATCGATAGACTGCGAGCTTCCATGCGTTTTTTAAATAGTTGAGACTACAAAAATGCACATTATATACGTGATACTTAAAAATATCCTATAAAGTAATAAACGTAAAGTAGACTGAATAATAGTAAAAAGTAGAATACTAAAGTATTATAAAATTATAGTAAAATAGCGATACCATCTGATGGGTGGAACAAATGTCTATTTAATTCCATTTCTTTATTCATAAAAATACGAATTTGCATAAATGTCCGCAGTCCTGTTTTAGTCCAATCATCCACTAAAATAGTCGAAATCAACAAAATGACGGAAACAAACACAAACACTTGATAATTGATCGAAAATGTAGAAGAAGATTTCGTTGGAAAGGGAGACGCGGTATCCCGAAATTAAGAAGCCGTCGGCGACGGGGCGCCGGAAAGCCGGATTGTTTCATTGATGAGGGAGCATTCAGGGCCGTAGTAGTCGCCGGGACCGAAGTGGGCACACGGTTGAAAGGGGGAGAAACAAGGGGTAGAACGGTGCTACGACGTTTACGAGTCCGCCAGCAACCCTCTTTCGGACTACGGTGCGCGATGAATGGTATAATCAGTGGTCGCGTGCCACCCCACAGCACGGAAGAGCGACCGAGACGATAACGGAAGGTGAGACGAATGGAGAGAGAACGTGTACTGATAGAGAAATTCCCTCCCCCGATTGTCGTGCCTTTGCTATCATCGAAATCGAGACAGAAGCGAACATGGAAAAGTCACTTAACAACCCCATACCATCGTACACTTTCTCTCCCTTTTTTGGGATGTGCAATCCCAAATCCTTCTTCGAGGTTCGCCCAATTCTTTTGCAGGAAAACATCAGATTTTTGGACAAGTGACGCTAACCCAGATATACATTTTATGAAATTTTTCAAGATATCACTTTCTTCTTTATCTAGGATTTGTTGGAAAATTGTTATATCATTGTTATATTAAAATTAATAAAAAGGAAAACATTTACTTCAAACGATATTAGTTGAAATTATTAGTGTCATAAAAATTGCGAAATATAATAAAACAAAATTACCATATGATTACTCTTTTGGAAAGATGGTAGGGATATCTGGTGTAGAATTTTTTGGTACTTTATTGAAGAAGATATTTTAATAAAACTATGAGAAGGGTAAGGAAAAATAATTATTATTACCTGATATTCGGTACACGATACTTTTGAATTTCCTAACATTGTGATGGAACATCCCACAAAAAGAGAAGCGTGATGTTTGCCAGCGATACGGACTAATTGAAAGTGTCAGAGTACAGATAAGGGTTTCGTACAACTTCGTGTATGAAAAGGGACACGGTTCCCCTTTTCGAGATCCTTTCTTCTCGTCGATGACCGATAAAAATCGCGTTCACGCCCTGCGAATAACGGAGAATGTGTAACGAGGGGTGATAAAGGAACGCCGGCAGAACGACAGCCGAGCGTGGCGATTCATTCACCATCGTGTAGTGAATTTATGATCGAGTTAATAACAGAACAAACAGCTGATTGCCTTCGATAATTTCAACCCTCGCTCGTGCGTCCTCTTTTCCACTGCCATCCGATTCGCCTACATCTGTTCATAGCAAAATTTTACTGCGAATTCCTTTCTAATCTCTCATTATCCCTATTACTAGCAAAAGGAAATTATATAGTATTCTATCAATTTATCAAGAAAGACGATAATAAAAATAATAAGTTTCAGAGGAAATATGAAATGAATAATGAATCTAATTTTTGTTCTGTTATTCTTACTAATAAATTTCGGATTTTAATGTAAGCAGTGATATTTAAATGACAAATATATGTCATAATATATATAATAAATAGTAAAATATTATTGCTATATTTTTAATAGTCACACATATTGGTTTTGTTGTCTGGTGATTCCATTATTATTTTTCCATGAACTTGTACATTTTGATAAAATTCGCATATACTATCGTACTAACCTACTTAGGAATAATATTAAAAATAATAAGCAGAATATTGGATGTGAACAGAATCTCGAAGTAAAAGGAAGATAACGAAGATAGTTAAATTAACGTTTAGAAATCGACCATTTTTCTTCTATCTTTCTCATTATTTCATTTTCTCGTCGACTTTTCTCCTGCCTGACACAAATACACCCCTGCTTCAGCCCAGTCAGATGAATATTTCGGAACCTTCCGGAAATTCGATGACACCGACCGTACAGCCGTTTCTTTATAAAAGTTGGAATTCGCTGAAATGTTACCACTAACACACAGCCCTCTTGTCTCGTTTTATACCTCCTCTCTTTATCGCCTTATCACTAGAGAGACGTCTTCAGCTCCGCGTTCCCCCTCGACCGTTTCTTCCAGCAAGACATTGCCGACACTGATAACATTTATTTGGAGAAATGGCCCGCTCGCTCTTCGCCTCTACAACGGCCGAACAAAGCAAAGAAAAAATTCTCCGTTCATGGTGTGATCACTGCAATACATGTGATGGTGTATTAATGAGGTTCGTCGATGACGGTGGAAAAATTTCTGGGCGAAGTATCGTCCGTTTCGTGGATGATTGATGGTGTATTGTCACATGTACCCGATAGATTTATTTAAAACTAGATATGCATTTTTATCGCAGGAAACAATATCTATCGTTACTGGATATCTAATTCCTATTATATGAAACAACTGTTCTTTTTAATTTAAAATTGAATAACAAATTGTTATGATGATATATCAGATATATAAATGTCATTACATTTTATTATGCGATATTTTATAGATATGATATATATAAATTTAATTTGTCCAATAATTGCGTAAATGTTGTCTGACTGTTATTCAACTGTTCAGTCACTATTTAATATGCATATAAATAACAACTTTTCACATAATAGAAAGTATAAATATTAAAACAATAGAATACCAAATAAGATAAAATACTAATGTCTATAAAATGAAATGTCAAATAATATAAAATACCGATATAGCAAAGTATCGAATCTATGAAAGGTTCATTCATTACTTTATTCATTACTAGTTACGGGAAATTTAGAAGTGTAAAAATGCATAAAATAATAGATAATACACAAATCCTCCTTAGATCCTTCAGACACCACGAATCTCATTGTCAGAGATGCGCGTAACGCGTTACGTCTGACTTGTGACGGTCCTGTTCTACTTACGACCGTGAAAATCAATTCAGCTCGCGATTATTTAAAAGAGTCGATGTCGACCGGATGCAAGCTGACCATCGACGTCGACCAAAGAGGTCAGAAAAGCGGTAGTACGATAATCTGCGTGACAGACACACAGCGAGAATCATGGCCCGGCTGGCTGGCTGGCTGGCAACGTGTACAACGAGGAAACGTAGCTAAAAAACGAAGAGAGAAGAAGCACACCTCCACCTGTTGAACGCGCCTGTATCCTCCGTCCGCCATGTCGACGAAGGAGCCAATCGTACTTGTCCATTAGCCGTGGACCATGGTGGGAGAGTAGAAACATCCCTGGTTGGCCGATCCTTGTCTCCTCCGCGTCCCACGGGACTCCAGCTACTCCACTCGGTCCCGATTCCTCCCTGGCTCATCCCAGACTCGATGTCAGAGAGGTCCTGACGGATTCTTACCAGTCCTCGTCACGGTATCAATCACACAGCTTCCCTACGGTTAACTTGGTGTCGGTGCGCTGTTTCTCTCCTTATGAGCAATCGAGAAGAAACCAGTTTTAATTGAATCGAACAAGGACAGATCGAATGGAGAGGATTCAAGGAGCTGGCCTTAACAAGACATATTCGTATAACATTGAAGAATGAATCTCTCTGTGAGTGACTGCTGGAACGACGATCAGATTCGAAGAACATCTTTCGTGTGAATTTTGAAATTCGGTTAGAGGGGGTGAGTGTAAAAAGAGAAAGATTCTGGCTCGAAGATTCATAAGAAGATTGAAAGAGAAAGTTGATGACAGTTTGAGACAGCAGAGTTTTGTTGCGAGAATTTTGATTGGAATTGTGGTTTGAAGACTGAAATCGAGTCGTCGTTGAGCATGTGGAAATTGTTAGCTTTGACGACCACGTGATCGAAAGTTGTAGAAAGGTGCAGTGTACAATATTTGTCAAGATCGATACTCATCGAACAATGATGAAGGACAAGAATAGTGAAGAAAAAAATTGTTTATCGATAAAGAGATGTGAAAGAATGATATCGATAGAAGATAGGAATTGAATTTGTAGAAGGAATTGATCGAAAATAATTGTAGATCGTAAATCAGAATAACGGTCGAGATGTCATCGAAAACGCTTCACAACGAGCATATCAAACGTCCGATGAACGCGTTTATGGTGTGGTCACGGGGACAGCGACGGAAAATGGCCCAGGAAAATCCGAAGATGCACAATTCTGAGATATCGAAGAGGCTTGGCGCCGAATGGAAACTGCTCAGCGAAAGTGAAAAGCGACCTTTCATCGACGAAGCTAAAAGATTAAGGTGAGTATCGCAATTTTATTAAATATTCCATAAAAAAGTAACGTCTGTATCTGTAAATTTCGAGATCCTGAAAGGAAATCACGAAATTGATCAAATATTATTTTATTTATTTATTAAAATACAAAATTTACTCAACCATGCTGTGCATTATAAATGTAGAATGGAATCTTAAAATAAGAATCCGATATGTTTTTTACATAATAATAAAATTAATGCTTAATAATATAATGTAGAGATTGAGAAAATACAAGAGTACCCGTCGCGTGATGTTCGCTACTTTTTACACGCTTCTGAAGACTCGACACGCACAACACACATTCTTGCCACATGTGCAACTCCAAATTTCCACGTGGGGTCACGCATCTGAGTCAACGTATATATTTTCCGATTCAATCCTTGCTCACTATCGATAATTTAAACATCTACATAATTCGCCATCACTTTGCACAAATTTTTTTACACAAGTTCACAAAAATACGTACATTGTATCATTCCCCGATAAATATTACGAAATTTCTTATAAAAAGACCAAACATTATAATTTTTCTATGTACTATTCGAACTATTTTATTTGCCAAAGTTACAAAATCTACTAGATTATAATACGCATCATAAATGTTATAAAATTTATCATTAAAATACAAAAATTTTTTCTTAATAAAGCAAAAATTGTAAAAATCTTCCTAAGTTCTCTAAAAGTATTTAAAAAAATATCGATCAGTTTCTATAAACACCAATTTTTGTGGTTTGTGAATCGAAATGTTTTTTTGAAAGAATATGAAATAGAAAGTTCGTTTCGTATCATCTTCAATCAATATCGAAGATTTTTCTTTTGCGTGCTAATTGCTCTTTAGTCACGAGTGGCCGAACAAAATTATCGCATCGAGGCGTATCTGCAATAACTGTGAAGAGGATGAAAAACGAGGAAGGGGGATCTCGTAGTTCATAATACGGTACATTGTTGCTAAAGCTAAGGGTGTGCTGCGCTAAGCCAAGGGGTGGAATAGGGTGAACGAAGTGGTATTTATGGAGGTGGAGGGGACGGCCTCTTTATTACCGACCCTGAATATTTAATCATTGTTATGAGTTTATTTAGCTCGCCGTACGATGAACAGGTCGGAGAGATTTCACGATCGAACGACATTTTTATCATTTCTGTTTCATTCTTCACGCTATCGAGGGGAATTAATGGGGGAATAATTGCTACTTTAAACATAATATTCTATATAGTCAGCTATAACTTATTCAATACCTTAAAGAAATATTGGATACTATTTTGTGTATTTCGAATGTGTTACGTTAAATTTTAACTTTCCCTACTTTCTTTCGGTTACTACTGGTTTTAAAAAAAGCATGAAGTAATCGTTCTTCAAAAGAGAAATTCTTTTGGGCACTTGATTTTGGGCATTTCTAAAAGAAATGGAAACGAAGGAACTCAGACAAAGAACAACAAGACAATAAATATAGCGGAGATCGAGAGAACACGACGAAAGAAGGATTAATTTAAAAGTACGATGCGCGAACTGTCGATGACAGAATCGAGGTCTGTCAGGGTTTTTCAAAGCAAAAATTGTCGGGACAGCGAATTGATAGGAGGCGGCTGGGGTTGAATATAATCGGCGCGGCGATGATGCTCGTAAAATAAATAATAGAATAATAAAGTCGGTTCTTCCTAAATTGTCGATTCACTTTCAATTGCCAAGTATTCACTTTTCCCCTCTTTTTTCGTTCGGGATAGATCGGTTTTGAAAAGAAAGAAAAATAAAAAATATATAGAAAGGGTAGAAGAAAGAAGAATCAATCGACTCGGTAGTGAATTCTATCAACGGAATGTAACATGGAATCCGCTTTTCTGTCGATGACCATGATCGAGTCCAACAAAAGGAATTATGAAGTTTCGCACTGACGCACAGTCCGTGTCAGTTGTGATTCGATTCCTTTTTTCACGGTATCGAATATTGCCTTTTTCAATTGCCGAATGAAAAATATTGTCCCGCCTAACAGACGCTACTGAAATTTTTTTCAAAAGTGGACAAATGTGTCTTCATTGTTTTGCAATCATCTTTTATTCGCAAACAATCCGTTCGAGTTTTCAAAGAGATGTGCGCATAAAATTTTCAAACTGAAAACTATATGTATTATATATATTTCAGAAAAAATTCTATTCCACATAATATGATCCTAAAACATAAAACATCAAAACAAGACCTATATATTCATTAACCAGTATTTGTTACCAAACATGCTGTCTTTTTATTTATTCTCAACGCAATCCTATTTTCCTATCATTGAAAAATTATTCGAGTTTAAAAAAATGTGATGGAATTATTATTGAGGTATGTGTTTTTCAGGAGCATTAAAACATTAACGCTTGATGTTCTTCTACTCTTCATCTAGTGTTCACTAATAACAAAATATTTAATTCCAATTGCTTAGCTTTATCAGTTTCCTAATTAAAAACAAAAGCATATTGTGATAAACTTTCACTCATGATATTCTTTAAGGGTTAAAAGTTCTTTTGATTGTTGAGATGAGAATGAGATTGAGAAACAAAAATTTGGGGATAAGTATGACTCTTCTGCAACGATTGAGTTGGTATTGTTAGCGAAATTTTGCAAGCCATCTCACAAGTTTGATGACGAAACAAATTAATTTTGATCGTTCTGTTCAACATGAAAACCGCTTATACAATGCAAGCCTATAACCTATATTTTTTACTTACCAATTTTGTAATATTACTACTTAGATCGTAAGTAAATTATTCGTAGAGATTACCATATATTCTTCCACCACATCCCATCTCAAAAAGAAACAAATCCACTGAAACAAACTAACAACCATCCCCACTGGAAGTCTGTAAAATCGACTTGAGGGAGCCTCAATATTCATTCTACCCGCGAAAACATTTCTCAGGTAAAGATACAGAGAGTCAGGGGAGGAAAATTTCGAGCAGAGACGTGTAACGGCGAATCCGCTTTTCTGGCGGATGACGGCGTCGCTGACGATTCTGGTAACGGTAGTGTGCAAAAACGAGAGGGGTTGGCCCGCGGGGGAGGGTTGCCAAGAGAGGGAGGAACGGTCGTAAAATAAAGAGGAGAGGGCCCTATAAAAGTCGTTCCCCTGGAGCCAGGTTCCTGGTAGGAACGGGTTCCCCTGGAGCCAAGCCGTCACTGGCCCGACGTAATCTGTCCGTTCGTTCACGGCGACTCACAATGTGGCCCCCGAGATAACAAATAAAGCCCCATTGTCGCAATTGTGTGGATTTAAAAGGATTTGCGCGGCTCCTCTGCCGGCCCCTACCCTCTCCGCCGCCCCTGGTCTCACCCCCTCGCTTGCTGTTCGTTGGCTGTGCCGTGCTGCCACTGCTGCTGCCTGTCCTACGATACCCTCCTCCTCAACCCTCTTTTCTCCCAGCTCCTACAGACGCTCTGTCTACCCCGTTCTCGGTCGCGCACCGAGGAAACCGAGAAGGAAAGCGGCGAGAGTGAAAATGCTGCATCGAAACGGTGGTAAAGAATTGGTGAGTTAGAGTCAGTTGCGTCGATCAACGATGTAAGGTGAAATGGGGAAGGTTAGGGGATAGGCGATAGGCAACGAGATTTTGAAGATTTTTTATATGGTTGGTGGGTTTTCTGCGAACGATGTTAGAGTTAATTATAAAAACTGACGTAGATAGAATGGAGACTAAAGGAGAAGAATACGAGAAACAAATTTCCAATTTTTTACAAAGAAGCTGTTTTAAAATTCAATATATCATCGATCAATCCTGTTTTATCAAAATTGTTTTCGTATTATCTGGTTTCCGAGCTAAACACGCGTTTCTTCGCCATATCCAACATTTTGAAAATATGTCGATGCAAATTCGTATATTGTTGAACTCAATTCAAAAAATGAAATGTTTCTTTTACCATGCAAATATAATAATGAATACTTCAGCTTGAATATTTGGTACACTTTTCCATATTTAGTTTTCTATATACGAAAAGGTCAGTGTAAATAAACTCAACCTTCCTGATTCGCCTCGCTATCGCTATCATAATCAAAACCATCCCCCTTTAGGATAGACGTAACCGAGAAATATGGAAAACAAGATCAAACAACTTTTTACATATTGCAATAATTATCAAAAGGTATATAACATGGACCAATTTATCCAACAATAATCGGTCACATCGACTACCAATATTCAGTTACACGGGTCACGAGAAGACCGTCACGAGGGCATCGAGAAAGTCCGTCGATCGTTGGCAGCACAATGACATTTATGACGAATCGTTACACTAACGACATTCGCTAGGCCACCAGAGGACAATCGTGACTAATTGTTATTGTTTCTTGTTGCGGCAGCCGCGAGCGCAACTACCGCGCGGCTTATGTCCACCGATATGATATAACGCGTTGTTTATCGCACGGTTGGAAGTGGTGTGTGGTCACACCCTCTCCCTGCTAGCTCTGGCGGTGTGCTATTTTCCCTGTGTGATGGTGGTGGTAGAGGGCTCCAAGCGAATTGTAAAGATTACGCCCGATGTTTATGCATTTATGCTGAATTATTGTCGGCGGGGCTTTACCGATGTTTATGCTGATTTACGCTTTGTGCTATCTGCCGGGACACATTGTCCCGGAATTATTATTCCGCTGCGTCACTCTCGCCGCGAGGAACCGAAATTTCGGATTTCGTTCGCGAGTTGGAAAATTCTCCACCGTTATACACCTCGTGGTTCGTTTTCGACCACGCCGATACGAACCATCGGTTTTGCCAATGTGCAGCCTGACTTCCCTCGTTATTCCTATCGTTCGATCCCGAGAATCGATGATACACTCGAAATATAGAAAATATAGAAATATGACGACACTTGTCTTGCAAAAATAAGATGAATTTGGATTTATTTCCAGTATTGTATTAATATATCATTGAATTGGAAAGTTAAAAATTTCATCATTTTATTTATTTCCTTTATTACAATCATTTTATTCGTCTATTTAGTAAATAAATGCTAGGAGAGGAAGATCGATGTCGAAATTGTGTAAAATGTCCTGATAAATTCATCACATACTACAGTACCTAAAGATTTATATATTCGTAGATTTAAAACAAATATTTTACATAATATATAAATGATATGAGATTAATTTTCTACCAAGCTTATATTTACAGTAAATCCATGTAACTGATGCATATATCTGCGTTCCTAGATTCCTTTAAAATTTTACCATGACAGTCGTATCTCATCACGGTATTCATGATATTTCAAAATATTTTATATAACACACACAATATATTCATAAAAGGTGTCTATATGTGTTCAAATATTTTCGCCAGACATTGTATAGAAAATAGAACATATCGATGCTGAAAAGTACTAAAAACCCCTGGCGAGATGGTCGAAGTAATTCGAGTGGTTGTGATTGTGCGCGCGTTTTCCGGCAGGATTCCCCAACGCGAAACTCTAGGCACGTAAAAAAGAGTTCCCGCCCGTGAAACACCTATCTCGCTCGCTTTCTTTTATCTCCGTGAGGCGAAGCATAAATAAGGACTGCGTTTGTGCGCCTCTTGGGTACATAATGGAGTATTATGTGACGGAGATACCACGGGGTTCTGACTCTTCCCTTCCTCCCCTCACTTTTACCAGCCTGTCGACACAAACGTGGCGTCGACTGCGCCTTCAGCCGGGGTGTGTGTACAAGATATTAGCTGCAAATACCCATGGTGTCCCGTATCGTGTTCTAGTACCACGATAATACGTTCCTTTGTACGGATAACGGTGTCGAGAGCAAAGTTTACCGAATTCTCGAGTGTCTCATCTCGTCTCGCGCGATTCTTCCAGCGATAACGCGACACCTTGGATTATCGAAGATTGATAGAGGGCAACATCATTGTTTAAAACTGTACAGACTGATTTTTCTTGGTAAACTTGGAAAATAATCTGTATTTTATCGAGATACGATGCACTTACTTAAATTATTTATATATATTTTTAAATATACATTAGAAAAATATTTGTCGAAAGTGCTTTTGCTCAAATTAATATCGACTTCGATTAATTAAATCTACGTTGTTTGAACGAATGTTTCTGTTACGTTCTAAACGCGTTTCTTCGTTATGAAAGATTCGTGAAAATTCCTAGAATCTTGCAAGCGTTTTCGTTCAACCAGCGGTGCCAGAGATTATGCCTTCGGCCCTTCGAAGAACTATCGCGTTCGCCGTGGCAAAACTATTCAATTAGGCCACCCCTGAAACGCTCGAACACAAGCCTCCCTTACAACCTAGCGATAGCAGGTTTAGCGGTAGATTTACGATAGCTAGAAATATCTTAAAATTTCATGTAACGAAAAAATCAAATGAACGTTTCATTCTTCTTGACTTAATCGTCGTTAATAAATCATAACAAATTATCAATAAATACTAAGTTAAATAATTATTACTTATCATTAATTAGTAAATTGTTGTGTAGGTTGACCTAGATCTTATATTAATGTTCCTTAATCAGACATTAAATCTATCATTTGTAAAAAAACACATGGTCACTTCAATAAGGAAACAGACATTCTTCAAATATATCGTGGATATCGCGTACCTGTCTATTCTGTATTTAATTATAATATTCTATTGAAACTTCGTTTTAATTATAATCTTCTATCAAACGTTTAATATTGTAACACAGAAAAACATTTTCCTTGCAGAGCCCTCCACATGAAAGAGCACCCAGACTACAAGTACCGGCCACGCAGGAAGCCGAAATCTTTAGTAAAGAAAGAGAACAAATTCGGTTTCTCGATATCACCCCTGATGTCCTCGGGTGAGACCTTAGGCAATATATCGAGAAGCCTCTTGCCACCTTTGGCACCACCATCGCACCACACGTTGATGAGCCACGAGGATCTCAAGATCCCCCGTTTCTTCCCGCCATTTCCATACCCCCTATATCCTATACAACACAAACTTGGAGAAGAGTTCAACGGTGGCAAATTGGCCGCAGATTTGGCGCTTCAAGCACTCTACGGAGGCAGCACCTTTTATTCGAGCCATCAAACCATGTCCTGGCCGGGATTATCAACAGCAACCTGTCTCCAACCCAATTGTGGCTGTCCAAGTCCACCTAAAGATCCAAAGAGGCCGTACTTGCCCACCAAATTAGAAGAAAGGCCTTTTCCTAGTCCAGGTAAGCCAGAAGAGGATGGATTTCCTTCGGACAGAGACTCTAGCAGGGAAGAAGCTCGATATAGAAAACTTGAAGAAGATACGTACTTGTCATCGGTCGACAGGCACCAGGAAGACAGGTCTCAAGATAGATTTTCTTCATCTTCTTCTTCGTCACCTACTGATCAGACAGAAAAAGCTGTTAATAGTGTTCCAACGACGACGTCGACCGCAACGACAAAAGTGGAGAGCGCGTTTTCGGTTCAAAATCTGACGTCGTCCAGTTCAAATTTGGGAAGTCATCGCGGCCACGTCATATGAAGACCGCTTCCGGTTCTCCCGGACCTAAACTTCCGGGGGAACCTGGTACCACCTGGATGGCCAAGCACTGACTGGTGGAGGGTACCACCGATGTTATCGCCCATTCCTCAGACCACGGTGACGAATTTAAACGTACCGCCAAAGGACGACGAGGTTCAATTACAAGAAGAACAGAGAAACTCCGTGATGGCCAGGTCGAGGGGCATTCATATTGGAAATGTACAGTGATCATTGATGCCCAGGGAGATGAATGGCTTCTAAAAAGATTCGATTGAAAACTGTCGATCGAAGGTCCATAATCTGTTATGTAAACGATGACGAAAGAAAGTTATCAATTGTGTATATGATGTAAACGGGACTTTTCATTGGAAAAGTGACTCTTTTACGAATCGGAGATTTACATTTATAGAATCTTATACTCTCCTCCTTAGTTAAAATGTCTTATCTACCACCTTGAAACTGAAGAAAACTGAAGTTGAATGGTGTACTTTGTTCTATCTTTAGTTTTCTTCGTTCAATCGAAAATACTTAGTCACTATTTCGTAAGAGCATGTGTAATATAACATATTGTTAAAAGATAAAAACATATGGAAATACTAATTGGGTTCATATTTGAACCTAATTAATTGTTATGTAAATGCTATAATAAATACGATGACATGTAAATACCTTCCGTATCCGCTGCATATCTTCAAAAATACTAGATAGGATATTTTGACGAAGGAGGGCTGTATAGAAAAAGGTATGAAAGATGAACCACGAAGGTCGTCGATCGTTCGTAACCTGTTGCGTTGTGTGATAATTCCAACAGCCTACTTAACCTGTTTTTTACGATTGTATATATGATATCTCGTTGAGAGGAAATCCTAGAACTTGGTTGGAGACCTCGAGAAATACCACATCATCCCAGTGATGTTCCACAATGTCCACGAGTGATCTTACTCTTGGGAGTTGCAGCTTTTTCGCTAGGGAGACGGAACGAGTCGAACTTTTCGATGAGAATTCGTTATGCGACTCGACGGTGGATACCAAAGCCGAATCGATAACTCGCCACGGCCAAAATCCTACAAAGAGAGAAGCGAAAGGGTCCTTTCTGGCAAAGCGTGTACAGGGATGCCAGAGAAGAGTCCAATTTTGATGAGATAACCAACCCTCTCGGTGGCACATATTACCGCACACGCGAGCCCAAAGCGCCACGGGAGGACAGAAAAGAGCCCCCATACGAGCGAAGAGAGGTAGGAAAAAAATAAAACCCTCTTCGAGCAGAGGCAAATCTCTTCTTTAGGGCGCGGCCATGCGAAATAAGCCAAACATTCTGAATGCTAACGTAGATGCGACACAGCGGACCTGTATACGCGTTATACCACCCCCCCCCCCGTCTCCTCACGAGATGATTTTATTGCGTCGCGCATTGATACTGCAACTCCCTGATATTTTCCCTGTGTCTTTCTCATTTTCCTTTTCTGTTTCTGTTATTCGTTAATTTCCTTTTTTAGCAACCTTGTAATTGCTAGATCGCCGGTTGGTGGTGATTGTGAGGGAGAGATT
Source organism: Bombus huntii (assembly GCF_024542735.1). Lineage (NCBI taxonomy): Eukaryota > Metazoa > Arthropoda > Insecta > Hymenoptera > Apidae > Bombus > Bombus huntii. The sequence goes on from NC_066240.1 coordinate 9,963,704, forward strand.
GGTAAGTGAATCGACGATATGAATTTATTTTTACGTCTTCTTTTAGCTATCATAAAGATTTTGAAATCTTGTGATCCTTTCGAGATCCTTTTGCACAATTAAATTGATATTATTAGCGAAATTGCATAAATCACAAGATGTCGGTGTCAATATATATTCCTGTGCAATACTAACACGTTTGTTAATAAAGCAAATGGAATTTGAGGAGGTATACGTTATCTAATTGTTCTATTTAATGTAAAATTTTAGAAAGGAAATTATTGACTCATAACTTATAACTTGTTGATTTACTAATATTTATTGTGCAAGAGGATCCTGGTTATTACTGTTGTATTTCTTATGTTATTCGCAGTTCTATTGTTGTTTTGTTTGTTTCGTTTAGAAAATATTGACGAAAGAGTTTATAATAAATAGACTATGGATATTTATGCATATATATGTAGAATACACATAATATAAAAAGATATATAAAATATCCAAAGTACTCATTATACTACCTTAAAGGTAAATCTTTTATTTTTTAAATTGTATGCATAAAAATTCGCAGTCCAGTAATGTGCAGCATACAAACTGTACAACTAACAGTTTAGTATTTATCAATTAATTTTGTACTATAGAAAGTTTCGAAGCTAAAAAAGTATTAAAAAAAAAACTTGTTTAAAGAACGAAGTTCATACGTAATCTAGTATCGTTTATCATATCTCTCTCATAATCCTACTGAAAAGAAACTACATAAAAGCAGGACGCAAAAGTGTCGAACATTCTTTTTCGAATGGCATAGAAATATACGAAGCTGTAATTTATTACTGTGAAGCTTTAAACAATTGGCCAGTAATAATAAAACGTTCAATTCGAGCAAATTGTTTGCAGATGTGCCATTCTGTCCGCGAATTGCTCAATTCGTTGTTGGTCCCCTTTGACCTCTTCCCCCTGTTCACGCAGTTTTATTGCAGCTGATTTTTCGCGATCGACGCGCACCCGTATATTCAAAATTTTATACGCTTGTTTTGCCGCGCGAGACACGTATTTTTCGGTGAAAAATTTCGACCATGACGATCGAGCCTCACTACTGACCAGAATGGAAACTAATTTCCACGCACACTTTCCCCACATCTAGAAATTGTATACAGTTAACAAAAAAAAAAAAAGAAGAAAAAAGAAAATCGTAACGATCATAGAGAATCGACGATACAAAAAAAAGAGTACATATAATGTAAAGCGTATTGTAAACAAATAGAAACATATCTTCTCGATATTTACATAAGTTCCTCGGCTACCGTTCATTTTCAACGTTAAACGAGAGAAAAGACGAGAAATATAGAGGATCATGTAGGGGTTTTCCATTAATCACAAAAAATGGCTGCGTTAACGCCCCAGGCGATATGCACGTAATCATTGTTAATTATTTGCTGTAATATAACGCGACGTTTGTAAATAAATTGGATCTTAACCGAAGCATTTGACTTGCCTGTGTTATATCCTAATCGCGTAAAAGGTTCTTTGATAGCAGTAACATCACGTTTTGCATGTTTCCTTTAAGCATTTTTATAATACAAGAAATTAATTTAACTTTTCCCGCACTATCATTTTATGGAATACTCAAATTTCTAATACAATAGAACTTTGATTATTCGAACTAATCATGACACGTTGCTCAAGGTAATCGAATATTTTACCACCAATTATTTCGAGTTACTTTATAAAAATTAATATTAGATAGAAAGAAAAGCTTGTAAATAAAAATGTAACTATTTCTTTCGAATTTTTTTTCTTGTTTCACGATGTTTCTTGCAAGAAACCATCCTTAAGTTTCTCATTAATTAATATCCCTATAATCATGCGTTTTGTTAATCAATATTCCAATAATCGAACTTCTACTACATTTCAAAGTCTTAAAATACCTATTCAATGAACAGTACACTCCTTATCTCACACTTTTTAATTGACAACACGTTTCATGATTACCACATTTCACCAAAATATTACAGATGGTTACGTGTATGCTTGAGAACTGGTCCTTGACACAGAAGGTGAAAAGTAACCAGGATCGATCAAGAAACCATCGACACGTATCTCCCACGTATTTGTAGAACTAATCGGAGGTTATGTGAAGGAGGAATCGTCGTAGGGGAAAATCTAAAGGACGAGAAGGAGGAACTTTCACGCCTCCCCTTCGACCCTCGATCCTCCCCTCCGTTGCGTCGTGTTTTATTTCTGATAGCGACGCCTCCGTCGTCGCCGCGAGGACATTATCGCCACCGCGAAGGACCTTTTCTTCCCCCATAAAGGCAATCACGCTTTCTTCGTGGCGAGATAACAGCAGAATGGAGAGCCAGAGACGTCTCCGTTCGCGCCAACGAATTCAACCACGATTCCATAATTCTTCGTACGACCATGAAGCGAGCAAAGCGATTCTTTCCACTTTCTTTCTTATTGTGAATAGAATTCTGTGAAACCTACGAGCATATTGTTTTCTATATCGGTTTTCAATTAAGTAATACATGAAATTATTCGTGGTAATTATATGTTGAAAATGTTCAAGTCTTGAAATTATTTTTTAATTGCTGCTTAGTGTATTATTAATCGTAATTTTGATCTGATGCAACACATAACGCGAAGTATTCTGTTAATCTTCGTTTTGATCAATTTAGTCAATATAACTATAGGACTGCAATCGTACTCCTCTTGTATCCGTATTTTCGAAGATTTATAAAATTGTGAATTTTTCTAGAAATTAGTACTAATGAAAGAATAATCTTTAATTACAATGAAATGAAAACATGTTACAATTCTTTGGAGAATAGATATTTGAGACACTATTTTACATTTTGCGCTATTTTTACTTAATTACATTTAATGATAAATTAAAACCTGAGCGTATAAGTTATAGTTATAGTATATTATACAATACATATCTCAAATTATATTTCAGTAACTATAACATGATTATACTTTAAACGTGTGTTCTTTTATAACTGTAACTTACAAGTTCTAATATCACAATACCTTACCAAGTAATCAACATATGTATTTCCAATTCATCAATAGTTAGTATCATTTCTCCGTTATCGAAATAATTCTTAGAGAAATTCATGACTTTGTAGCTTCGAAAGGACACGAACACGAATAGAAGTAGTTCGATCGAAAATGTGGACGTTTAAAATCTGAAGGAGGGCACGAGGAACGACCGGAAGCCCGAAGAACCGACGTAGACTCGAAATGCACGGTGGGTGTTCCGATTCGAAAGTGATTACATTTGACTTGGATTCGTGCCTCCTTACGGCAAAGGCAGCCTCTGCCGGTACAGAGCCTCGGCAACGAGGACATTCTTCCCCGACAATACCTCCCACAATCGAGCGAGCAGCACTTCCGCGCATACTAATGGAGAGGCGCCTAGACTCCTTTGGCCAGCCAGTAGTCGACGCCCCAATCCACCCTTTCCCCCTTTTCACCCCTTTGCACGCCGCCGTGGAAAACTTCTCCTAGCGGAGAAGACGTCCTCCTCTAGTTTCTAGCAGAGAAACACCAGACCACGATGGATTTTTCCAAGGAAGTCGATTTTACGTTCTTCGACCACTTTTGTAAAATGGCAAAAAATTAGAGATGAAATGGTTGTTTTAATGATGAAAAGAGGTAAGGGATTAAGTAGGAAGTGTGTTATATCGAATAAGCTTTAATACTAGTGTTAGTATCCAGTTTCTAACGTGTACTTAAATATATTATATAAAAATAATTACAATAAAATGGAAAATGAAAAACATGGAAAACATGTTAATAAAGGGCTGTTTCAAAGTTATAACTGCTAAATTTATGAAAGTAACGGATTTTAATTTTCTTGTTTATATGTAAATTATATTTTGATCTTAACAAAAGTTAACATTAATTTTATTAAAAGTATCCACTCTTTGTTAGTGTGCGAAAATAATCTTCAAAAAATTCACAAACACAAAGTCCACACATGATGCTATTACAAAGTATTTAGACAAATGAAGATCCACGCTGAAGGAGAAGATTAAAATATTCAAGCAACTTCTTACAGATCCATAAATAAACTATGGACAGTTATTTATGCAAATATTTGTACGAATATGATTAAAGAAATAATATCAGGAAAAGAAGCAAATAGAGATTTGTTTTATCCCATTAAATATTATAAAGTATACTTTGGATATTTTACCTTTAAATCCATAAATACATGGACACCATCGTTTTCTCATAAATCTGGCTTACCTTATACCTGCCATAACCAGTTCACAACGGAAAAGACAGCGAGCTCACTATCTATAAGAGAAATTAGAAATGTTTAACTTTCATCCTTCAGTGTGTAAATCACTACTCCGTGATGCCACACCTTTTTCCAAAACTCTCTTAGCTCCAAAAAATTCGGACGACATTTGAACGTGAAGAAAACAAATTAAAGAATACGAAGGAGACGACACGCGACTCGATAGACATTTTAATTGCAAATTATATAAGCGCTTTTGTAAGCACCGCGTGAGTGGGAGCTCGAGCGCATCGCACGAATCGTTTGATTGCGGAAAATGACGGGCGGCGATGGCGCGAGTGGAAGTTTTGAGTGGGCGTCGGTCCTGGCAGACAATGAGGCATTCAGGGGTGGCATTGTCGGGCCGACAACTGCGTTACCGTAGACAAACCCGAAATCACCGGCGCTATCGCCGTCCCAGATCCGATTATGCGAATAATAAAATGCAGCGAAACAGAGGAGGAGGAAGAGAGAGAAAGGGATGCAACGTGGTAAAGCAATGGATGCAGGGGTAGCGGTGAGAAGTTTGTTAATAGCGTCAGGGTCGCATCTTTTTCTTCGTTCCAACCTCGCCCTGTTCTCCCTTTTTATAGGGCGACGATAATCCTGTGAATTCTGATAGTGGGTTAACATAAAAGATGACTCGAAGCTCTGAACATGGTCGCGATTCTTTTAGGCAAAGTATTTTTATATTATATTCTTAATCTATTTTAATTCTTTATATTATTTAAAGATTATCCGTTTTTTATGAGAATAGAGGTGAAATTTATTAAATTGCAAATATTTTTATGAACATAATTAAAGAACAATCAGAGTACATCAACTAAACTTTATCATCTGTATCGTGTATTTCTTGTTCTTTAATTTCCAATGTTTCATAACTCCTAAAATTTTCATTACTATATACCTTATTTCAATTATATAACTCGCATTTACCTTTGTAAAACAAAATTACTTATTAATAAATGTTAAAATCCAACAAGAATCAATTTTACAAATATTACATGTAGAACATCGAAGTCGAAGAACGAATTCAGAGCAATAATACACGATGTCTTCGACAGAGGATCAATTGGCAAAGTGGGTCGTGCGAATATTCGTCTGGAAACTAGGTAACAGGGACGTTGATCGGTCGTAAGGGACACAAACGTGGCCAAGAATCGTCGTAGAAACGATATTCTCCCAAGCAGCGGCTATAATTATGCATCAAGGGTCGTCAAGTCCGGCCCAAGTTGGGGAACTTGGTTAATTAGGGACGGTAGTCAGACGCCGCCCGGTATTGTCCGGCACTGTTGACTTCCGGCCTCTTCTCGCCGCCACGAAAGCCCCGCAGAGAGGTAGTACGGGGTTGATTGTTTCATTGTTTCCGACCCCACTGTCAAATGCCACCACGCTGAATAGCGTTATTGTTATTTCAGGCCATGGCGCAGACAATCCAAGGGTTTTCGGGATCCCCACCCGCTTCGCGGTTTAATGTCGAGGTATGTCGACTTCGGGTGCGTCAACAATCGCGTTGCCTTCTTCTGCTATTGAGCTTGAAACTTTGCCAGAGAAAATGAACGGAGAACTGGACAAGAGTTTAATAAGTACCTCGATATATCGGCAATAAATTAGTAAGGCTCGTAACAAAAATGACCATCGTCCATGTCTTTCCCGAAAGACGAAGGAATATTGTAGCATTTTTTAATTTCTTTAATTTCTGAACATGAAACTGTATTTAATTGAATCATGAAGTTATGAAACTTTGATAAAGATTGCTTTGTAAAACCATAATCTAATTTCTATTTGGTAATAAATTATGACGTGGATCATTTTTTATAATACTGATAAAATTGATCATATCACAAACATTACCTTTTGTAATCTAAGAGATTAAGTTAATTTGACTTAATTTAAGAAAATTGGAATTTATAGTACCTATATCTGGTTTCTAATAACATGATAGTTGAAAGCAAACTTTTCACATTCTTATCGTTATCACATTACAGAAGGTCGTAGTTTCAATTTTTATAAAATGACTAGCTAAAAATGATATTACCAAAAAAAAATCCAATTTATATCGAAGATGATGATTTCCTTGCAAAAAGAAATTAAATTCTAAAATATCGATAACGCTTCTGTTACGATCTCCGATAACGTCCTTCGTCGATTTATCGATTTTTCCGCAAGAATCGTGTGACCCTCGATGGCCCGCCTTCGTGTCGACCGGAAGTCCGTCCAAGCAGCGCCCACTGGCCGCTTTCGGTTTTTCAATTTCGCATAATGTCTGGGCATGGTCTATCGGCGTCTTGGAAAAGCGCGCACGTGATAAGATAGCCGTGGCCAATACCAGGGAATTTACGTTCGGCATAAGTTTGCCTTATATATGAGCGTCCACGGGAAATGCGACGATCCTATCGGTAGCGGCTGGGTCATGAAGATCCGTCCGTGAAATGTTGCCCTGGCTAGTATTTTACTAGTCGTGGGGGATGCGACGTGTTCGAAAAGCGACCGCGAAACCGTTCAGAACGAACGGAGATAAACTGAACCCTGTGGTCAAGTGCTGTCTTTTAAAAAGGTAATCTGTTACCCGGAAGTCGATCGATGATCGTGCCACTACTATCGAGTGAACATATATCTTTGTTCATAAATATTAGAATACCTAAAAAAATTTAGGTTGATCTGAGAAATGATTACGAAATTATTTGAACCTGTAAGAACTGTTATCTCGTTAGACTTTCAATGTTTCAGGAAATATTTTTTAACATAGGATTGAAACAAGAAGTCATACATATCAACAATGATTTCTTCGTGTTTAGAAATCGTTTAAGAAATCGTTTAAGAAAATAAAAGCTCAATTATTCCAACTCAATGATCCCAAAAAAATGCAATAGGATTAACTTGGAGGATTTTAATTTCAGTATGAACGTTCAATAAATACTAAAAGTGGACTTCGAACAGAGTAAAGTGCACATTCAATAATAATAACACCCAAGGAAGAGAGTAAATCTGGGAAAGATCATTTCCGACGAAGCGTCCCATGCTTCAAGCTTCGAGAAAGAATCGCGTGTAGGTCTGCCGAAGGAAGGAAGAGAGGAAAGAAAAAAAAGGTTGGCAGAAGGGGCCATTCCGGGGATACTTCATCACGATTTAACGCCATAAAAGTCGCATAAGGCCCGACGCCGGTGATGCCCCGACACCTTCTACCGCGGATTGGAAACAAAATGTCGTAAAATATCGGGTGGGAAGCTTCGGCCAATGATTCCCTCCTTTCCTCACCCCTTTCACCCCTGCCTGTTTCCAACGGTATTCCGGCTTTCCCTCTCGTTTCCGCGCCGTACCGACTGACCCGAGAACGACGGATATAAAATCGCGGCTGGTAGGGGCTGGCAGGCCACGCGGCGGTAAATATAAATAAAAATGGAAAGCCGACCATAATGGTCGATGGAAAGTATGACGCATACCTATACCCGTGGCTGTTTCAAATTGATATTTCGAAAGTGCCCCCGATGCAGGCGAACGTACATTTTTTCTCCACACGTTCTGCTCTATTTTCTCATTCCTACCTTCTTCTACCCTGTGTAACATTGTCGAGCGTGGTTCTTCCGGCTTCAATGGTCCTCCAACTGACTGTTAAGCCCTGTTGCAGTCCTGGAATTTTTATAGCTATTCTCGTTCTCCTTCTCGTTCTAGTTCCCGTTTCAATAAACGCAAAGGTTTTTAACGTTGTATCGATAATTCTTTCATATTTCTGTCAATCCTGTGATAATCCTCGAATTTTTGTTTTTTAATTTCGCTCGGGAGACAAACGAAAGACTCCTAATATTCTGTTAATGATTCCACCTTTTAAACTTTTCGTAGCCCTTTATGTCATATGACTATTAGCTTGTTTACTCACACATAAACAACGGATCAGTATTGCTATACAAAATTCTGTCAAAATGTTAATGTTCTTTTATCGCGTTACACAAATCCACGTTATACAGGATACGTTGTACTTTATCTTCGTTTTCCTTACTCCTCAACAGTATTTCTATCTATGGCATATAGAATTGATTTTATTTCCTTTCAACAGTTCTCAGCAGACACGGCATATCATGACATCTCAAGTCCTACTTGGCGATCCTTTCCTTCGATCGCGTAAAAATTGGACCACTGTTCTGCACGCCATTTCTGGAATCCCTTGACCATTGGATCAGCCGCTGAGAGGAAGATTCGATTTTAGCAAAAGAAAATTCTATCTGCTGGCAAATCTTGGTTTTTGGTTTCGTGTACTTATATGGTGAATATAGAAGATACTACGTCATTCTGTTTCATTTGAAAGAATTTACTGGAAATGTAAGGAATTTAAAGGAATTCATTTGAAGATTTTTTAATTTTTTTATTAAAATTCATAGAGAAAATTTGATTATCGATAAAAGGTTCGTTTAGATATGGAATAAAATTGAGAGTATTCGTGCGATATTCGTTTCGTTTCAAAATAGTTGGTATACCGCTAGTGGCTTTAGACGGTGGTTCTAATCGATTTCAAAGGTTATAACGTCTTCAACTTATCCATACGACGCCTGACATCGACTGCAATGCACCAATAACGCGAATAAATCGCTTGATAAATACGTAAGACCGCCTAGACTCGCCAGTCATTATCGTTCCTCCGACGATTCACTTTAAATAATTCAATCATAGATATGCAAATGGGTAAAACGGTACCAATATACTAGCTTCCTAACTATATCACTGGCGATTTCTTCAAATGGTCAGAATTATTATACGTGTTGCACATTGCTGAAATATAATAACGAAACACTGTATTCTATAAACTCGTCAAATTTCAAATAACCAAATAAATAATTAAAGAATGACGCGTTTGTCTTAAAAAAAAAACATTAACAGATAGGCATTTTTATTTTTATAAAAATTCATTTTATTAGATTCTTATTTTTGTAAAATACGTTTATTTATCTTATTAATATTATCTTCTTTATCTAAGAAGAAAAAAGGATGGTTTACAATCTGTAAAATAGATGAAAGAAGAAGAAATTTTCAGTGGATCGGTGGAACGAAGGAAATCGACGAAGGGTGAATGGAAGAGAAAAAGAACGGTGCTCGCGGAGACGCGACGCGAGCGCAAATTATTTTTCACGGTGACAACCATCCCCGATAGAGGCTCAGGAATCCATGCACCAATGGATATGCAGCGGAGGCAAAATATAATGCAACGTTCGCTTCTCTCTTCTCTCCGCTCTTCTATTTCCCCGTAACCAACAAAGGAAGGATTTGTCGCGAAGCGAAGCTCCGCCGCCGACAAAACCTTACCCTCTCCTCTCCACACCCCTCCTTCACCTATCTATTCGTACGCTTTGTAAAGCTTTTAGCCCATTACAAGAGCGTGTGTAGCGCGTTCGGCTCGTCGATTGATGTAATGCTATTCTTGTTGCTATATTTATGCTTAATGCATATTCCTTCGACGCGACGCCGTTGAATTATATGTATATATATTATACGTATTTGCCAGTGTATTTCAATGTTCTATACAAGGAACGGGAATGTCACATGTACTCTGTGTGTTTTATTATTCCTATTGATCTGATTCTTTTACATTTACGAGGATGGTGTGTAGTTGCCTGCACGACACTGTATGGTAAAGTCGGTCAAATGTCAAAGTTCGCATGTGCATAGCATGTTGAAGGGAAAATTGAATGAGGTTTATTCTTAGTTGTGGTTTATCCCATTCATGAATAGTTGCTATTATTTGATGATACAGTAGAAGTCCCTGTATATGATCTTTCCGAAAGACAAATAGATCGTGTAATTAGAGTTCATATTATAGTTTACCAATATTGTCCACTACTTGTTAGTTCACATAATAAGAGTTCACATTCAGATAAATAGATTCAATCGACAGGAGTTCGTTTGATCAGAAACCAACTGAAATTTCGTTGCTACAAAAGGAATTCTATTTGTGCTTCATTTAACGTTATTATGTAACGATAATAATATCATCGTGACTTCTTTCTACTTTTCAATTATATTAATGCAATTTAATGTATTCTAATTTTTAATGTATTTAATGTGACATTAAGTCAACTAATACGTGGTTACTACATTTATTAAATCAAATATTGAATTATGCAGAAAGCATGTTGAAATTGCCGTTTGCTCATACTTTGGTAACTAGTCCAAGAGAAAATTCGTTTGATAAAAAAAAGGACTTGGTGTAACTAATATCATCGACGACGGGCATAATTTCTGTTTTTAAATCTCGACCCATCCTTTACCATCCCCCAACACTCTTCGGTAATTGAATTCTTGGCCGAGATTACTTTAGCTTTCGCCATTTACTTCAGCTGGAGCATCTTGCAGCGAAGCTCGAACGATGAAGACTCCTTCAACGACGCTTGAACCCCGCAGGTTATTTAAGATAGATTATTATTCTCCGAGCCGTGGCAGCAAGACATCAGCGAAAATGAAAACGCTATCATTTACAGGCGAATTAATTGCCGCGAATCACTTTATCCGCCATTCCTCTCTCCGCGGCTCCTTTCTCCTTGCTGTTCCCTGCGTCGAATGTTTAATAGAATCCTGTTGTTGCACCACGTTCCTGTCGTTGCTGGTTACCCGTTGTCCGGATACAATGTTTGTGAAATTGATAATATCGTGAGATAAATGTGTTTGTGTTTAACGATTTACAAAGAGTGAACTGAGTACTACACTTACGTAAGTCAACATTTTGAGACTTTAGTCACTAACTTTGAAAAATCAATCTTAAAGCCTGATCAGCAGTCGAACATTCCCTTGACCACAAGGTTCAACTACATAATAGCCTATCTTTCTTTAATGACCAACATACTGTAAGCCAAAATGATCCAGTTAAAAATTCAGAAACTTACTGCCCTCTAAGAATCGAACCCCAATAATTAATCAAGCGTCAAATCGTTTCGTTACCACTAAAACAACCTTTTATCTTTTGCTAATAATGAAAAATACAGTGACTGAAAACGATCCAGTTGAAAATATTTTCAAAATCACTGCCCTTAAAGTGTCCAATCTTAAGTACTGCTCAAAAGTCAAATTTCCTTCTGGTCGCAAGAACCATCAATTATAAAACGCTCTATCTTTCTTTGATAACCAAAACTACCATAAACTAGGATGATCCAGTTAAAAATTTATTCAAAGTCACCGCCTCCGAAGAATCGAACCTAGACCATAGATCAAGAATGAAATTGTCCGGAGACCACGAGGACCAGCGTCACGTTACCAGAGGTCCGATTCTTGATCCTCGATCGTCTCCCATGGAAAGGGGTTGGAGGGCCTGGATTGGAATAGGATCGGAGCGAAGCGTGAAGAGGCCGTTATTGTGGGCGCTGGCGCGCGTCATTTGATCGCGCACAGTGGAAGCCGAGGCCTCTCTGTGTGCACCATTTCCCTCCTGCCAGGCTTGTCGGCCGATCCGCCACCCCCGTTTTCCCTCCACTCTCCCCTTCGCCATCGGTCGTCTGTCGTTTCGCCCCGCGCCGCCGTCGAAGTTGCGCAACCCAGCCCGCAGGAAGGGTAGGTGGGCCTGTGAGGGTGGAATTTAGCCCGCAGGCCGGCCAACCTAATGGAAACAAGAAATTGCGGCAAACAGCGTTACCCACGCCTCGACGCCCCGTAAATATCGCGGCCGAGAGAGACAGCGTGGCCGAGAGCGGCGCCCACAACAGCGTCGACTGTCCTTGTCAAAAGATCCTCTGGATCGGCTACCCTGTAAGGGGAGGCCGCTGCAAAGGGTGCCAAGCGACGTGAAACGTCATCATGAACATCTTTCTACTCAGTTGTTCGATGCTATTTAATGTTTGGATTGTTTTCTTTGTTGGGGGTGAACCGCGATAGGCAGTTGGACAGAAAAGTACATATGTAGTTTGGAAAACTGGATGAGCATTCGGATGATTTGTTTGAATGATTGGAGAGGTTGAAGGATGATTTATTTCGGGGGTTGGAATGAGGGTAATTGTTTGGCAGAATTGGTTAGGGGTTTTCGAAGATCTGCCGATTATTTTATATTGGAAGTTTTCAGTGTAGATATTAACACATACAACACGTGATTACAACTCCAACTACTCCAACTATTGGCTGGTGATCGGTAGTTAATTACTGCTATTAAAAAACGAGTTTCTTTTGTTTACTGTGCGTTAGCCAGGTATAATCACGAGAATTAGGTTATAGCATTAGACTAGTATAGTCATATAGAATTAGCATAGCCATATAAGGTTTCGGTAAAAGTAACTTAACTTCAACTAGTTACATCCCGAAATTAAGTCTCGAAACTGTAATAGATTCAACTATGATAAACTATGACAAATTCAATCCTATCACACGCAAATAATCAGCATATGAATTAGTTTAAAATTACTGATTTAATTCATTCTTCAGATTATAGACGAACTTAACTAAAGAAATTTTCAGAAATTTTTCTATCTAAGGGAAATTAATTCAATTGCCATTTCCAAAAGACAGTAGAAGTGGTTCGGCGCGATAAAACGTTGGTAACAATAGAAACGGAAACCGTAGACATTCTTGTAATGCAGCTTCCGGACATTGGACGCGTTCGAGCGGGTAGTACTCGTTCCTGGTAAAAGCGCATTGGCCATCGTCTATTTATCTGGGTCTCTGATAATCGAGTTATCGCTGCTTTCTTTTCATTCGATTCGACCGACACCGAGAGATATCGGTGACACTTTCGAGGGATCGGCCACGTTTCGAGTGCAATTTATTAGAGAAACTCTCGTGTACAACGTTCCGACGATTTCACCCCACCAACAGAATCTCCCGTGTTTGCCAAGAACGTTTGTTCTCCAAGCACAACTTTACATCATGCCATTTTTCCTCCCTGACATTCACATCGTTGTATCCATTTTTAAATTGTTCAATAATAATTTTATCTGTTTACCTTTAAACATTTTTGCTTTATGCATTAATCTGTACATTTATGGAAAATTAAAAAATATAATAATATAAAATATATAACATTTAACATATGTACATACAATACATAACAAATCCAAAGTATAGTTCTCGTTACAATATTTAAATTGACGAAACGAATCTTTGCTCATATTCCATTTTTTCCTTCGACAGAATAAAGCTAGACTAGTATTCTTTATAGAAATATGAATTATATAAAAATCCGCAGTCTAATTATTACGATATATATATATATATATATATATATATATATATATATATATATATATATATAATATATAATATATATAATATAATATATATATATATATATTATATATTATATTATTTTATATATATATATAAGTATGTTGAATAATTATGACATAAAATATAGTAATAACAACAACCATACTTTTAAAAATCACAAACCCCACAAAATATGCGATCCAAACTACAAATCGAAGTATACTCGAAGTAGCGACGAGGTGCGAAAGAAAATAGTATGAAGGAAAGACGGTCACGACTTTGAAAAAAGGCGAGAACGCAACGGAAAGGGGGTACGCTGAATGTCGAGTTTTCAATCTGCCATTCTATCATTGACAATTTCGCGCAAATGGGATCGCGGTGCAAGGGCGTTGAGGCGTGCTCTCGGCGCACATTGGCGTTAAATAAGAGTAACCCAGCCAGCACGCCGTCACGACATAATTGCCTGTGAAATCACTAGATGGATTTTGCCTCCTTGTTCTGCATTTCCATCCTGTATTTTTGCAACACCACCCACGCCTAGTCCAGCCTCCAGCTGTGCCGGCCGCGTAATTCCGGGATCGAATCGCAACCGCGAAATTGTTTCATATCACAGCCGCGAATGTGATTCGTCTGCACACCCGTGAGCCAACCATGACACGAAATTTCAATCTTCTTTGGATGGATTCCTTTAATTTCGAAATTCTATCATAAGCGGGGATAGAAAATGAAATTTCATAAAAACAGAGCTTTCACGGGAGATTGAAAGGGAATATGATAATCCTTGGGATTTTTATTGCACAGAGAAATCGTTTACTGTGCTTGTTATTTTTCAGCTGAGAATATTTGTACGTTTATGAAGAAAAAATTGTAATGTGTGCGGAATACATACATATTTAAAATATCCAGAGTAAAACAATCGTTATAATTAGACTTCGAAGTTGTATGGAAAATATAAAGGTATAAAAAAACACACAAAAATTGGTATAAAAATGAAGTTCGTTCCGGGAATACGTTTCGTTCCAGTCCAATTTCGCTTTGTAGAAGGGGAACAATCGTTGCAGTTGGAGGACGGTGAATCTTTTCCTTTCGCGACTTCTACCACAAAGGTGCACTGGTACTTTGACCAGAGAAATGTATTTCCGCGATTCGGTAATCGCCTTACCGCGGCACAGACCGCCGTTACAGCCTTATCTTGTAGCAACCGCGAGATAGAGAGAAAGGAGACCGACGCTATAAAGAAAGAGCACGTGAATCGGAATGTACGACCAACCCAAAACTGAATTCTCTTTTTGAAAATTATTCTAGATAATAAGTTGGAAGTTTGCGAGCTCCGTGAAGAAATGAACTTCCCGGTACGAAAGTTATCGATTTGTTAGCGATGAGGATATTCTTTTCGTCCTTGGAGATTTTTACTATTTCTTTATCGAATTCTTTTCTGCAAGAAAATACAACGTAGTTATCAATTAATACGAATAAAGGTTTCTCATAAATAATGTTTGTCATATAGTATTCCATTAAAAAGTGAATTCCTCAACCACATTAATAGAATGTTTCTCGATGCATATTAACTACATATCCTAGGATAGTTACACAGCTTCCACAAAAGACGAAACTAAACATTTGAATTTATGCGAGGAACGCTGTCGTCTTTTTAAAATTCCAACTTTTTAAAAAGACCATTTCTCTCAGGAGTGGAAAGACAAAACCATAGGACGATCAAACGGAGGTAAGAGCGACTAGAAGAAAAGCGGAAACGAGAATGCGAGGTAGCGTAACAGCCACGGGTCTGCTTAGCATAAAAATGGCCAATTATCCGGCTAACAAGCCGGCCGAGCGACGAAAACCCCGTGGAAACGCGGAGGCTGGCTGGTCCTAACTCCGTTAGCGCCTCCTCGCCTCTTGAAGCAGATTAGTTAGCGTAAATGCCGTCGGTCCTAGCATTTTTATTCCTGATTACCGTTTCTCGTCGTACTAATCTCGTTACCTTGACATTCGAAAACTTAACTCCCTCTCTCTCTCTCTCTCTCTCTTTTCCTCCACCTCCTTTTTCCTCTACTTTTCATCGACAAGAAGGGCGTCTTGAAGCGAAGAAGACGTTACGAAGAAGAGGTGAGAGAAGCTACAGAAACGTAGAGGCACCCAGCCAGTTCGAAGGACACGCGACAATGCCGTCATGATTTCCAAGAGGACTGAATGCCATCCTAATTCTTCGCGGAATAATCGCGAGTGCAAGTTTGTTTGCCTCCGCGTTCACCGGTACTATGTGTTGCGTAATGGCTTCTGATGGTTGCGGAAAACTCACCACCGGAAACGCCTTTCACTTGGACTTTAACTGAGACGCTTAGTTTTTTAATTTTGTTATTTAAGTAGCAGTGGCAGCGATGAAAAGTCGATAGAAAAGTTTTTCTTTTCGTAATACACTAACCGCTCGTACATATCCAGATATTTCTGTCAATTTGTAGTAACAGTTCATAAATGTTGATAAAATGTATAAATTAATGGGAAGCTAATGGCTAAAAGTGGTACTCATTGTCACACACGTATTTCAAAAGTGCCAGAAAATAACTGAGTCCCGTGTTAGAATGTCAAAGAGAGATCTTTCTTAAATACTTGACCTTCAGATATTTCGTAGGATCTATCTTTTTTGTCAACATTACGCGTTTAATGTGCGTGTATAAATAATTCTTTTGTAAGTTTTTAAATAGTTCTTTGCTTTTTCCAATGAACTTATTCGAATTGAAATACTGTATTTGCAACGATATAACTGTATAACGATATAATTTTATTTCCATTTTCCTTCCAATAAAACATACACACCTATGAAAGGAACTCGTCGAGAGACTAGCGAACAAATCGGAACCGGAAACGAAGATTCCCGACGTTATTTCAACGAGCGCGTAATTTCTTTGGAATCCGCTTATCCCAGCCTCGCAAAACTATAAACACATGTCGACGTAGAGAGGGTTGGGTGGTCGTGGGGTAGATGCTGGTTAACCAGGCTGAAGTAGGAGGCAGCTGAAAGCTAGAGGCGGATGTCGCACCGGGGCAAAGTTAAATTAAATCACGGGCGAAGGCAGCTAATATTGTAGTTTATCTGGCGGGACATTAGCGCGGTGAAATATGCGCCTCCTTCGCCTGAACTTAAAATCAAGATTCACCGAAGTTCCCAGAGCCTCGTTCTCACTCTCTCACTCTCTCTCTCTCTCTTTCTCTCTCTCTCTCTCTCTCTCTCTCTCTCTCTTTCTCCTTCTCACTGTGTTTCACTTCTGAAACTCGTTCTCTGTCTTACATGCGGCCACATCCTTCCTGCTAAGTCGCGCATGAAAATACTAATTATTATACCGATTATTAATACGAAAAGTTCCGTGGCGTGCTATGCCCGTGCTGTTAAGCTTCAGCATGGCGTGCAACGACGCCGCCGGAGGCTGAGTTTCTTGAGAGACGCAGGCATCCGGATTACGCTTATGCTCGGCTAAACGAGGAAAACTGGGCCCCCGTCTACGCGAACGGCTTCGCGGATCTGCAGAACCGTATATACGCGATAAAACGAAAATTAGAACGCGTTCTTCTTTGCGTCAGGCGATTTCGGTTTGCCAGAATTGTTCGAGCACAGTCTGTCTTGACGGAGAATTCGATAATATTGTTACAGAATAGGGCTCCGTCTTCACTCGTATACTTCATGTTATACTGTGTTATATATTGCATATTATATGTATATTATACGTATATTATATATTACACAAAATGTGCCAGAATGTAACTTTGCGAGTGTACTTTATAGATCAAGTAAAAAATATCATATAATCATAAATCGTTCAAAGGTTTATTAAAATGTTGTGTTAAAAATACGAAACACGAAAGAAGCAGTAATAAGCGTACAGTTATTATGTTATAAGACAAAAATATGAATAATTATTAAACTTTGGTTTATTAGAAATCACTTTATACAAATCGATTGTACTCTTGCAAAATTCAATGTATAAGTAATCAGTATCAATGTATAAGAATAAAGATATAAACATATTTCTTACAATGAAACATTGTACATTGAAAATATATTCTTAATTACACCAAAAAGAAGATCCATCCTCATCTTGCGTTCATGCCAAAGTAGCTTTCTGATTTTGCAATATATCTTCCACGAAATTATCATTCTTCGCAAATTTGGCATAACTGCGGTAAAAAAAATATAAAAATTACCAGGGATGAAACACTCGAAACCTCAAAATCCCACGAAATTCAGAAAGTTTTGTGTTTTCGAATACAGGAAGCTTTGACTAAACAATTTGATCTTCTAAAAAAAAATCATTAAGATTTTAATTCCTAGCAAAAGATATGTATATTCTTTAGAAAAAAAAGGAAAGAAATAAACATTCCTGGTTTCGAGAGTTTCGAGGCTTCACAAAATTTTGAATTCGATCCATTGTCACAGATCTAGAAATCAGGCTTCGACCCACTTCTAAAAATCGGCTAAGTTGTATGGATCGGTTTAAGGAAATACTTACATCCTTTTATATTTCTCCTTTTCGACACGGGATAAAGAAGGATGAGTAGATTTGATGGAATCGATTAAATGCGTCTGAGAAACCTTAATGTCCTCCGCTTCGATCTTTCCGTCCTGAAGTCAGGGTAAGAAGACAAGGCTATTAATTGGTAGGTTAAGCGAGAAACGGCCTGTAAGTCTGCCTATATGCGTTATCGTTTATCAGTAAGACGCGTTCCTCTCGAAACGTGTCGCGCTCAGGAAACTCGCTCGCTAATTAGACGTACAGTTTGGATATTCGTGTTCTTCCGGTAGGTAAGTGCCGGCGTAACTTCGTTTTCTCACTAGGAAGTTAATTAATGACTCTACCACCTTCAGCGTATTAGACACACAACACTCACACCTCTTACACGTTACACGTGAAACGCGAATACTGACACGTATACCGCTTCACTTTTTATGTTTACTTTACCGCTTATAAGTACGTGGATACTGGTATTTAAGTTAGTATTAACAACGCACGAATACTATTAAAATATATAATAGCATGATGTCAAAACATGTATATCATATACGCCGTGGTCCCTTAAATTCGCGGTACGATTGAAGTCAGGAAGGTTCTATGATTCAAAATAGAACGAAACTCAAGAATAGGAAAATTACGTCGAGAACTTTATTCACGAGAAAATTTGATATGACATGAGGTATATGTTCTATAAAAAATATAAATTACATTACCTATATGTTGTATAAATAACTTTTCTGCTTGAGATAGTGGAGAAGCATTGAAGGTCAGGTTAATAATGTAATTTAGAATTAGTATCCTTTTAGAATTGAATCGACGCAGAATAAGCGTCAATAGCAACGAGTGTAGTAATTCTTAAACTAAAGACTACTCTCATAAGTCGCTGTATTTTTAATAAAGCATCGAAGAAAGTGATCTCGTGATTCAATCGCAAAATCCGAACTCTTGGAAGCAAGGTGGCAACCGAGGGTGTGGGTGGTGTCTGCCTTTCGATTTTACAGGACCGCTGCAGGCCCTAAACCGTGTATCATTATAACGCATAAGATAATAACCCCCTCGACGTTCAGTGAGGCGTAGGCCAGGATGAAGTGGAGCGAAATGGGGGATGGCTGGTGCTCTCGGCAGCGTGCGCTAATAAACCTGGTCTACGTTTCCTCAGTTATATCGCACCATACCTACCCACCTAGCCAGCTCGACACTCTATATACATAGGACATAAGCAGAGAGGGGTGGGAGAGGAGTATACACCTAACGATATTATCATCATTACGCACTATCTTACTTCGGAAGCTCCCTACAAATGATTCTCGGCCGGAGTCGCGCTAAAATGCTTTTCATTATTACAGAAGAGAGATACAACGGGCCGTGTAACAAAACGGCGCGATCGTTAGGAACAGAGGAACAATTCTTTGGTCCGTAATATGTACAATTCGTTTTCGTTACTTAAACATTGCCTTCATATTGCGCAACTTATATTCATGCTAGCGTTTAAGTGGGGTTCGTTGATAAAGGGTTCGTTGCCTGACATTTTATTATACGTAACGTGGCTAATGTGGTGTACATATATATATATCGTACGTAGTCCTAAATCAATTTAGACATACTTACAGGAGCATTCGCAACAGCATCTTCGAAAGCTGATAGTCTGGCCTGCGTTACCACAGCATTTAAATCTGCACCCGTAAATCCTGAAGTAAGTACTGCCAGTTCTTTTAAATCTAACCCCGTCGTATCTATATTTTGTGTTTTACACAGGGCAATTAAGATTTCCTCCCTGTCCACCTATATAATTCGAGAAATAATTTTATTCAACTGACATTCTTATCAGGGAAACTATTACATAATTTTATTGTACCTATATAGAATCTTTTTCTGTATATAAACTTTCATTTCGAGTTATAAAAATATAGAATTCTTATTAGAATTTATTAGAATATATTACTTTTATTTGGAATTATAAGGATAAAATCAAAAGCTACCTGCCTCATTCGGAAGTGGACAATATAAAGCTTTATCGAGACGTCCAGGTCTTAACAGTGCTGGATCCAATAAATCTGGTCTTGAAGACGCTGCCACGACTGCAACACCTTCTCTGTCCTCTACCCCATCCATTTGCGTTAATAATTGGTTTACCACTCTGTCAGTAACGCCAGTACTATCGTGACCTCGTCTGAAATAAGTTCGGTAATAAATGGTGCAGTTTAAAACGGTCCATAAACGAACATTAGTAAAAAATAAATAAATTTACCTTGGAGCAAGACTGTCAAATTCATCGAAAAATAATACACACGGTTTGGCACGAAGCGCTCTGTAAATTTCACCAATTTTTATCGTTAATCTTGAAACGAGAAATCACGCATATTTGCAGATAAGAGTTTTTCTCATTTTTTTTTTTTTTTGACTTAAAATATTTTTTAACGTTCGAAAATTAGGTCAAAATTGACTGGAAGAACATAATACAGTTAAAAACTCTTACCTTTCGAATACGTTTCTAACAGACTCCTCGCTAACACCAACATATTTTGATAATAATTCTGGACCCTGCAATACACATTTATATATGTAATAATTACATTACTAAGTTGAATAAAAGGAAAAATAGAGAAGAAAGTAAAAATGTATTTGTTCGTACTTTAACACTGATTAAATTAACACCGCATTCGTTGGCAATCGCTTTGGCGAGCATCGTTTTTCCCGTGCCAGGCATGCCGTACAATAAAACCCCATTTTGCAACTTAATCGGGGCATTCTTGAATATTTCAGGATATTTTAATGGCCACTGCAGAATCTCTACGAGAGATCTTTTCACTTCAACCAGACCGCCAATATCGGACCAAACGTGGCCCGCCCCTTTGTACAATTGTACACCTTGCAAAGATATCGGCGTGCAATTCTTCAGGGCGACCGCTACATCCTCTTCTGCGATCTCGACTGGAGGCTTGACCGTACCTTTTGTGTAAAAATCAACATTACAAATATTTATCTTATGATCAGAAATGGTACTAGTTATTCTTACTTCGCACAAAACATTAGAAAACTTGTAACTTTGTACCTTTTGTGTAAAAATTAACATTATAAATATTTATATTAAAAATTATGCCATAATTTATTCCAATCTTACAGATGAAATTATCTATAATTTTTATTTTCCATGTCTATCAATTATTTAAAACCAATTCTATCATCTCATAACAATAAAATAATAATATACAATAAAATGTACAATAGTTGGTCATTATACGAGTACATACTAATTATATGTTCATTACGATAAAAAAGAATTGTTTGATGTTAGATAAATTAATAAACGATAAAAATGAAAATGATATAATATCTTAATGTAATATTTGTTTTAAACGAAGGTAACTGTAGTACCGTGACGCTTCCAAGCGGCAAATGCAGCTTTCTCAGCCATATCCACGAGATCCTGAACCATCCATCCCTCGGTCTTGTTTCCATAGTAATCCCAATTCACGTCTCCAGGCACGTACAACTTGTCCCCAAGCATTAATTGCAAAATATCGATTCTATCCGCCTAATTAGAGAGTATACGTTATATCCCAAACGGAAACACTGATCACGATCTGAGTTATTTAAACACGATAACTTTCTAATACATAGTTCGATCACCACGTACACGTTCTCCTTCCTCTCTTTCTCAAGTTATAACTCTTAATTTATATAACTTTCATTTTAACTAACTTGGTCCTTTCTATTTCTAATTAATTTATGCACTTGTAAATAAGCGTATTATGAATTATAAATGTTTGAAACTCACATTGTGTCTTCTTATATTGCAACCGAATATCTAATTAACAAATAATATACAATCAAAATAAAATACCTTCTCTAGATTAGGAACAGCTAAAACGGTCCTAAAAAAGTGACAACCCCTAGCCGGTCTCAGTTTTTGACCTATCGTGCTAACACTCGCACACGTAGCAATTACTGATACTTGACAACTTTCTTGATATTGTGTCACTGTATTAACCAATATATCTGTGATCCTGATAACAAGAAATTAGAAAATAAGAATAAATTTTTACAATTTTATTTCAAA
This sequence comes from Bombus huntii, assembly GCF_024542735.1. Lineage (NCBI taxonomy): Eukaryota > Metazoa > Arthropoda > Insecta > Hymenoptera > Apidae > Bombus > Bombus huntii. Next base: position 9,985,707 of record NC_066240.1, read on the forward strand.
CTAGACGGAAATACCTGGCAGCGTTTATGCTATCGGGAGTGTTCCCCTCGTCATTCATGGACGCACTAGTAATGGACTCTAAATCGTCCAAAAATAATACCGAAGGCTGGTAATAAATACATTCAGTTAGTGCGGTCATAATAATTTTTTGTAACGTTTCAGCCTTCTTTCCTAAAAATTAACAAGTCCCATAAATCGAGAAATTCTTTAAGGAAATAGGATTAAATATAATATTATATGTATAATTATATACAGGGTGGTTGGTAACTGATGGTACAAGCGGAAAGGGGGTGATTATACGCGAAAAAAGCAGTCAAAAATATAGAATAAAAATTTTCTTTTTTAATTCTTTTTTTTTAATTTTTTTAAAAATCTACAGTGAGATCCGTTATAACGAGACGTGATAAAGTGCAGGCGTACCGAGCGAAAATTCAAAGTCGATTTTCTCGAAAACAAAGCCTCAAACGAAAAATTTTTATTCTATATTTTCGATTTCTTTTTTCGCGTAGAATCACCCCCTTCCCGCTTGTACCACCAGTTACCAATCATCCTGTATAAATAGACTGAGAATGCAATTTTATATCTTTATGAATATAACCAAAGAATTAACTTTTAAGTAGAGATATATTTCATTGGTTAAATATGTTTTATTTTTTTATTTCGTATATTCTGAATATTATGTGTATTTTGTTCATTTCTCCACCTTCAAATTTTCCATAAATGAGCTATTTTCCATAAATGGCTAAACGATCGCAGTTTACTTATAGATCTATAGATCTACCTTTTAAAGATCTACAATCCATCATGTGAGTATGTACAAAATACGGTGGATTCTGTAATTTTTCTATAAGTATCTTGCAGATAGTGGTTTTGCCTGAACCAATTGCTCCAGAAATTAAGATGTTTTCAGGCTCGTATTCGAATGGTAGTTGTGTTTTTAAGCCTAGACCAAGATCTAACGCGAGTTCGCATTCTGATAGAATTTTGTTTAAGTATCTAGAACAAACAATATTTGAAGTAGAAGAAAAATTATCAAACAACAGATAAAAGCAAAACACATGTTGCTATTTAAAAAATTACTCCGATTTCTTTTTAGTTAGAAAAATAATACTTTTGAAATTATTTGTTACATCAATAAATTCTTCATTTAATGACAATAAAATTTTACTCGAAACCTTCGTTTTATTAAGTTATCAAGATTAGCTTAAATATTGTGGTGATGAATTCATAAACCATTCTGTATATTTTGAATAATTTTCAAATGTAAAAAAAAAGCTAATAATTTGAATGCATACAGAGAAGAAAAACAATACCTCGTGAATGTCTTTCCTAGCAAAGGAGTTTCTTGATCCAAGTGTTCAGATATTCTCAGTTGACTTTCCTCTTCAACATCCCTCACATGCACCCTCACGTTTCCTAAATTGTTCTCCGTGATCATGGCAAACTTACAATTCTCCGGTGAGATATTCACTATACAACGACAACCATTATCCATATCGATAACAGCACGTGCGTTGATTAACAATTCTTTATGAAAGGAATGCGTTTTAACGAAATTCTCGAAATCTCTCATAGACACAGAATTTCTCCACGAGAACAGCTCGATGGAAGATGGTGAAGATGTTTCAAAAGTATCTACCAAACACAAACTTACTTTCGCGCCTACTTTTAAGCTCAAACTGCTTCTCAAACTAGTCGAAACGTATACGCTTTTATGACGAAAATTTACGTTAAAATGGTTCCTGTCCAACGTAGAGGATTTCTCTAATAAATCTTCCAATATAAACACTCTCGTTATCAATTCCGTAGAGAGCTTTGGAACCGGGGATTCGTCTTTCTGGAGAAAATTCGTGTTTGTTATGTTCAAGTGTTGCTTGTCCTCTAGAACCTTCTTTATACGACAGATAGCAAAATCGTTTGTTTGTGAGAATTCTGGCGCTTGAATTCTTGGGATAAACACGTGATAGGGGCAACGCGCAATCTCGTCGTATTCATTTCCTTCGATTGCATCCACACTGGGCATCGGATAGACACGGTACACCGTCGGTATTTTCCTATCGCGAAAACTCTGCAAAAGTTCGTAATTCTTTGCTGCTCGGTCTTCTTCTGAATTTCGATCGTTTATGCTTGGTAAGAATCTTTTGAGAGCGGAGAGCAGATTGTTCGCCATACTGGACGACTGTTTGGAATTTTCGTCTGACTCGTTCTTTTTTGTACTTGCTATTGTATCAGAAACGTGAACCTCGGAAAATTGCTCGAGCCTTCCGTATTTCATTGCTGGCTCTAGCGATTCTGTAAAAAAGGAACGACTCTAGATATGTATATATTTCTATTCGCAAAATAATAAAGACTTATCGACTCTGTAACCTTAATTAACCACAGCTGGTAACTAAGCAAACTTTAATTATTTTTAATGGCCATTCCTATGAACAATAGTCATTTTAATTACGATATGAATTCTTACACTATAACTTCTTTCACATTATGTCCATCTGATCTTTGTTTGTTGTAGCGTTCTAATTTTGTTGGTAATAAACGATCGTCGTAGGGAACATAGGGTGTCTCATTATACAGGGAATTTTAATTACTTGCCTACGATTAGCGTAATGGATGTATGTTTCGAAACCCACGCGACGATTGGCTGTCCAGCAGCTACCATGTGAATTTGGCTTAACAGTGTCGATTGCACCTTTTCCATTTGTATTTCCTAAAAGTAATACAATTTTATATCCAGTCGAGTGTACGACAATGCTACCTGAAATTTTATAGGACATACCAAAATTTCCCTATCAGGCGCAGTGAGAGGTGCAACGTTAATTTTTGTTGAAATTGGAACATCCTTCAAGAGGGATACAAATACTTCGTCACCTTCTTCAATGTTCAAACTTCTTGCAAAAATTGTGCCAAGGCACAGTGTTCCACTGGGATTCGGTCTTACGTTATAAGACATGTAATATGTTTCATCCTTATGCATTATTTGAATTACATTCTCCTATAATTTATAATAAAGGATATTGAATTATTAAAAAAAGAAAAAAAAACAGGATGATTATATATTAATACAATTGCAGAGCATATAACAGAAACGTGTCAAATTTGTTATATCTTTCATAATAATTTACTCTAACAGCTAAGAAGTTAAATTCACAAGATACAATTGATATTATAAGAAACGATTTATATCTTGTCGAAGAATAATTCATCTCTATTTAGGTTCCACTGATTTACTTCAACTTTAAATTTTATTCATATATTTTATTAAAAATTAAAATATTTCAACAATATACATCATGCATTTGGAATCACATAATTTTGCTTAAACTGTTGTCTTATCATTTTGAAGTTATATATACCCTGTGTAGCAGTAGACAAAATCAGAAGGGAATTACTATTCCTCATTCGATAACACCCAATAACGGCATCAAACAATGTATAAGAATGTCAGGCAATAGGCGTGGATAACTTTTTGGGATTAAATTTAATAAACTGATAACAAATTTAGTGTAATGCGACTTAAACCGTCTAACCGATAGGTATAAAGATCACAAAAGTAAAAAAAAGTTAAGAGATATCTGACGTAGTGCACTCTGAATGCCTGGTTTTCACAATACTGATTTTAAATTACACAGGTATAAAAACCCGCATAACTGCTTACAATAAGAGCGGGTAACGCAAATCGGACTATTTTATTTTACCAGCCGATCTCTACCATCAGTTAAACATAAATTTATTTAGGAAAGTAATGCGTTAGCAATTAGAAATGTCACATAATTCTTCAACTTATTGTATACCATTAAAATACCTTCTGACCCGCCTCTATTTTTACGACCCTAACTTTATTGAAACGACGGAATAAAATGTTTCATTGCTCTGATTTAATGCTTATATTAACAATTTTAAACAAAGGTAGAATAACAATGTTTAAGAAAAATATGAGAAAAATAAATGATTCCTAATATAATTTTTACATAGGTTTATATTTTTTGCTTGCAGAAAACTGCTGGTGTAATTAAATTTTTTGTTAAAAAAATACACAATATTTTTCAGATCCAATAGTTTTTGAAGTGTTAAAAAAAAATTCCTTTTTTCCTCTCTAATTTTGAGAACCGTTTTCTATCCTTACGTATATATTAGTAAATACAAAAAAATACGTGTCAAATATTTTTCCAAAAATTGGCTGATCTTTAAATTTTAAGGAATTAACCTTTCTAAATAATTACTTTAGAAAAACTTTTTTGCATACGCACATGTTCTCCTTTTATCATATAATGGTAACAGAAATGAACAAAATCATTTATTACGAAATCAATATAAAAATTTAAATTATTACTTGTAATAAAGCGGTAATACTTAAAACTATTACGATTAATGAATAATATATAGATCTGTAATCATCGAAATATCTTCAATGCCTACGAGAACTTTCTTATCTACTTAACCGAAGAAAAAATTAATCTCGACATCTAGCGAGACGATAGGATATTACCGCATTCAAAATCGACTCGTTGAGTTCCAATTGGTGTATCAGATATTCTATCTACCACTATATGTGTGATATATGTTTCACAATCTATACGTTTCCTAGTTGATTATAAGAACAAAGCACCAACCTTAGTTTCCAATTTACGTAGCCAGGTGTCCGGCAAATAAGCAAAACAGTTGTTCACTGTTATATACTTAACTACAAAACGTTCACTTTGCATTCTTTTGGTTCATAAAATCAAAGACCAATAAAAACGAAAATCCGGAGCACGGCACGCGAAGGTACACACGTATGAAGAGAATATATGATAAATATTCGGTATGTGACAAAACTTTCACAATATCCAAACGAAAACCATGTTTAGTTAGGTTAGCGAACATCAAAGAAACGAAATACTCTTTATAATTGCTCAAATAGAATTTATGTATCTACCCGAAGTTTCAAGCATGCTAGTGTTTTACTCTAAATCGAACGATTAAATACAGGTCAAAGGTTAATTATTTATTACAAATATTAAGTTCAAACTATTCACATGAGACCAATTATTTGCAGTAAAAATGTATTGTAGTATTCAACAGAACAAACAAGAGGAAGATAGACATAAATGTTCTGTATATATATATTAATGTATATGTAATGGACAATTTTTTATACATATTGTTTCGTTTTACATTATAGACAGTCATAAATTGAGTATACCAAATTGTTAATCAATTGGTATATTTTTCTACTTAAAGTTCAGTAATGTGATGCACACGTTATATTAAAGATTAATTAAAATTATACTTGTACAATATAAGCCATTGATTATATAAAGTATAAAAAACGGATGTATACATTTTGAATAAACGGAACAGTATTGAATTGTATATTTTGTCGATAGGTGGCGGTCGGATTAATTTCGTCTCTGATTGGCTGGCGTAAACCGAAGTGGTCCAATAACAGGAAGAGTTAACAATAACTGTGATAATTTGAACAGCGTCAACTTCAGTTGCTCTCATGAGATAAATGGACACATAGCAATCTGTTAGTAGCATAAGAATTTGATAAATGAGAAACATTATTAAACCAGAACACACTAAATCATAATTCATACTTACAAGTAAGTTAGAATAATTCATATATTGTCAGAAAATAACCTTTTAAGTGAATAGTCAATTTTCCTCGTGTATACAAATTACTAGTTTTGGGCCGTTTTTGCGATCGCTTGTCTTTATAGCAGTCATGATGAATTTATTAAACTTATTTTCATTCTTCTTTGACATTACTTTTAAAGATTGTGTATCGTAATTTTGAAACGATAAAACTTGTGCTTTCGTATCTCATCTAACGACGTATTCTTGGTGTATATTCCCGCGCTTTTCTCTCATTCTGAATAGACCGTTTCATGAATTAAGTCAACAATCGAAATTTGGGTACAAGAAATATAGAAAAATTTCTCGATTTATAACAGAAAGTGATTCCAATTTTTTAATAAACTGGTTAGATATTGATCAAAGTGCTATAAAATTGTGCCAATGAACAAATAAACGATCGAATTTATTGATCATCGAGCTTTGCTTTCTTCGTAATTTAGTCCACGTATATTTAACATATTGCTATTGAAAGTCTTATATTGCGTTAAAAAATATTGCTGTAATATTTATTTATATTTAGATATTTTTAAGTAAAAACTTTAATTTAAAACTTAAGGTTAAAATCTTTTATTTAATAATGGATTTAAACAGTCGTTGATTGTATTTTTATTACTGTAAAATTATACATTAAATCTAATATATTAATACTTGATTCCTATATAGGGGAAAATCTGAATTTTAATCTTAAGTAATTATAAGGATGGCTCCATCAAAAATTTTAAATATACAAAATAAACAAAGTGGTACTAATGTGACAAATACAAGAAAAAGAATAGCCACGAGAAGTCAAAATTCTGCACTAAACAATGTTTTAGTTAAGCCACCTGTTCTCGGTAAAGATCCCCGTGTCAAAAGAAAAGCAGAAGCATCCCCACCAAAAGAAAAGACAACAAAGAGATCTGCACTGGGAAATATTACTAATGTATGTTATTTAATCTTTCATTTTTCTTCTTTTATATTTTGTTGATAAAAGTCCCATGAAATATAATAATAGAACATATAAAATTAAAGGCAATTGGAAAAACATTGGGGACACATCAAACACAAGAACCAAAGAAAACAGTAAAAAAGACAGCTGTTACTCAAGTAAAACCCTTCACACAGACAAGTTCTATTAGAACGCTTGAAAAAGTTGTGACTAAGCCAGAGGTAATACCTCAGAAACCAAAGCCAGTGCCACGTGTGAAACCAGTAAAAAAGGATGATGGAAAAGTTGAAATACCTAGTAAAATTGTAAAGGTTAGACGTAGTTTAGATTTAGAAAAATCAGAGGACAGTTCTTTGTATGTAAGTGCATTAGATGATATTGGAGATGACAGTACGAAGAAATTCAGAAAAAGCAATGTACAGGTAAGCAATTTTTGTTATTATATATCTTTACCTATATGGTGTACTTTTATGTGAATTTTAAGTGTTCAAATAAATATTTAAAAACAGCCTGAAGAAATCGAGGAAACAGATGAAAAAAATGAACCAAGTGAGCCCCAAGTACCTGCGGAAGTTGAAGAAAAATTAGTAACGAATCAACTGGATGCTGTTCCTGAAAGAACATTACCTGAGGGTGTTCAATGGGATTTTGATGTAGAAAATTGGTTGGATCCATTTCAAGTTTCTCACTATGCCATGGATATTTTCAATTATTTAAAAGAAAGGGAACATCTATTTTCAATTGGAGATTATATGGAAAAACAAGTATGCCTCTCACGATGGATGAGAGCTTTATTAGTTGACTGGATGGTAGAAGTTCAAGAATCCTTTGAACTCAATCATGAAACTCTATATCTGGCTGTGAAACTAGTTGACCTATACTTGACGAAAGTAATTGTTGGAAAAGAAACATTACAATTATTGGGAGCAGCAAGTCTTTTCATAGCAAGTAAATATGATGTTAGTATTGAAATTAATTGTATTGTGTTATTTAACCCTTTGTGGACTACCGCCGCATATATGCGTTCTGCGTAAACCATCAGTTTAGCCGAGGAACTCATATATTCAGTTGGCAAAAACAACTGATAAAGCCGAAAGACTCATATCTGTGTCCCACATAAACGCTTCGCTATGGTCGAGAAACTCGTGTATCTCATATATGCGTATATATAAAAGACTCATACGTGTGTCATTTTATTTATCCTATGGAGAAACTGTGCGTGTACATATGTTTAGAATTTGACATCTTGGAGTGCTATGAACGAAAATCGCGTCTAAGCAGAAATGTGTGCTAGCAATTTTAAATGACTATCGCGGCAGCAGCCCGGCCTCATGGTACGGTTGACTTCGAACCGTCCCGTCCGCAAAGGGTTAATTTCTAAACAAACTTAACGTCTCTCATTATTGTTCTCGTTGTTATTGTAATTGTATAATTTTAAAGGAAAGAATACCTCCAATGGTGGAAGATTTTTTGTATATATGTGACGGTGCTTACACACAAAGAGAATTAATTAGAATGGAAATGAGCATATTGAAAGTAGTCGATTTTGATCTTGGTATACCACTTTCTTATCGATTTCTTCGACGATATGCTAGGGTGAGTTACGTTAATAACACTTTTTTTTATCATAATGTAACAAATTATAATTATGTCGTTTTCGAACAGTGTGCAAAAGTGTCGATGCCGACATTAACTTTAGCTCGATATATTCTTGAATACTCATTAATGGATTATTCGACAATAATGTTCAGCGATAGTAAAATGGCTGCATCTGCACTCCTCCTAGCATTACAAATGAAAGATTTAGGAGGGTGGACTCCTACTCTAAAATATTATAGCGGTTATAGTGTTGATGACATACGAGACATCGTAAATATTATGAACCAAGGGTTACATCGGAATCTTAAAGAAGATGGACTACATCGGAAACATAAAGAAACTCTCACCACTATACACAACAAATACAGTCACAAGTAAGTATATCAATATGCTTCATATATATCTCTAATATATAATTAGAAAAACTAAATGGAGATTAAAATAACAATGAAATTTACAAATAATTTTTATTTTAGGATATTTTTTGAAGTAGCAACGCTGCCATTAAAAGATACTTTAAATATATAATTAGTTTAAGTAAAGATGTGTAGTTGCCAATAATATATAGGATTGCCTAATTATTGCTAGGTAATCTGTAATGACATTTATAAAAAAATTGAGATGGTCACTGAGCATTAACTTATAAATCAAAGTGATTGCTAATTTATGTAATAATGAAATTCCAATAAGAAAATTTTCAAGTTATCTATGCGCCATAAAAAATCAAATAAATTACGCTCAGTATAAATTTAACATGTCCAAAAGAATCGGTAAATACACGGTTTCTCTCCTTTATATTTTTTTCTTTTTTTTTATTATTATTAGTATTTATACAATATTAGTAATTTCTATCTACAATCTCAGTATTTGTAAGTTAATTTTTTCTTTTTTTTTTTTTTTTTTTTTTTTTTTTTTTTTGTTGAGAAATTTATTTTAGCGCCACACTTTTATACTTCATTGAAATTCTGATAAAAATTAATATTTTTAAATCCGTTTTTTAGCATGTTAAGATTGAAATGAATCTTTTACTCCTTTTTTTTATTTATATATAATGCTATTATATGATGTCTTACTAAAGATTTGGTTGGTACACATATTCAAATATCAGTAAATAGAAAATTAAGTGGTACTCATATTTTATAGAGAGTGGCGTATTGTTATGCATTGTTGTTGCACTTTATAGACTGATAATAAATTGTATGCTCCTAAGGATAGTTACATGAAATACCGACGAATATATATTTTTATGCATTACACTCGTTATCAAAAGTAAGAAATTATTTCCTCCTTCATAAAGAAATTTAGGAATTTAAAAAATTTAGATGTTTTCGATTGATACATTGCACGAAATTAATAAATTTCAGTATATATATATATATAAATATGTAGTTTATAGAGGAAATAATGTCTCATTATTTGCTATTATACATAAAATTGTATTCTTCACTACTTTAGTTAGTTGCATACATATTATAAGTGTAACAAAGAGATCTATTTTTCGAATTTTACTCATAGTCACTAGTTGTGTCTGTAAGGCATGTTCTTTACAAAATACCACCTGTGATATATATGTATTCAAAACTTTGGTACAGTCAAATTCATCACGATTTTGTCATAAACAATATTTATGCAAGGCATGTGCCTATCAATTAGAACATGTTGGATCAGGAGGGTAGTTGTACATAGTAAACACAATTAACGATGTGTACATATTTTTAACACTTATTAAATCAAATTTAGGGTGATTTTTTTATAATAAAAATTTATCATATAGAAATACTACATAGTAAGACTTATTGACATTAGGTGGTGTACATAATATCATATTTTTGTACCAGCAGTGAATGTATTACCTATTATTTTATAAGATGTGTGTATGTGAACCATTGTAAACGAGATGTAATTTAATAAAAAATAATGATTTTTCATTTTTTGTACATATCATTCTTGTATATAATCTTCCAATACAATTTATTAAGGGAATGAAACATACAGAATAGACGGACATTAAATGGGACTCCGTGTCTCATAACCTGATCTATATTTTATTTATAATTTCGTACGTACAAAGCTTTATTTAGTTTTAATTCAAACCAGTACTATATACTGAATCGATAACGTCACATATAGTGCGAAAGTGGTAAGGGAATATCAGATAATCCCCAAAACGTAGGACACGAAATAGCATTGCATATCACACCTATTCTGTACCTTATTTGTAATACATATATTACAAATACTTCCGGAAAATAAAACATCTTATTAGATTTTAATATTTTATTATAAACTTCGACCATATTAACAACTTTTATAAATAAACAATGCATACTTTCAATCATGATAGGAACCAGGTACAGCATTTATGACTATTATATTTTTTCAGTATAAAGATAATATTTTTATAAACCATTGTACTAAAAATATTATTACCACTTTATAATCAATATTTATAACATGTAATAATTTATTTTTATTTTATTTTTAATCATATTAAACGTCTATCAAATTAATTCATAGTTAAAAAAATAAAAGCAAGCTATAAATACATATTTAGAATAATACATTTTGCAAATACGTAATATTTACACTACCTTTTGTCACATTGAAATAATTTATATTATTTAAGTCGAAAACTTATAAATAAATTATATATATCGCTATTTTCGTGTTGACTGGTAACAGTATACGTACTACAGCATGAGTAATTATGTAATATAAAAAAAAATAAATAGAAAAAATACTTCAAGAATAAAGTTACAATTACTTTAAATATCACATTTTCTCAGTCTTTACTACATTTGTAATGTACACATAATTATATTAAGTAAATTTTTTTATAAAATGCTATACTTTAGGCGTTTCAAGCAATAGAATGTTTCAATTCGTGAAATTTGCAAATATATTAAATTTTTTAAATTAAAATATAACTTTTACATTTTAACACATCTATGTAACTAATAATATAATGGAGATTTTTGGTAGTTTGAATTTACTTGTTGCTACTTGACAATTTCAATTTTGTATTAAATATGATAAATAGAAACCAAAGCACAATTTGGGAATATCTTTTTTTTACAAATAATAATTTAAATGAAATTTATAAATTACTAATTCGATACTTATATCTAAAAATATGACACAAGATAATCTTACCGTATGTCAAAATTGTTCTCTAGATATTCGTCTATCATGTAAACGAATGCAGCGTGGACAATCTACTTTATTAAAATTCTGCTTGCATTCATTATGAAAACATGCACCACACATTTCACATCTACTAACTTTTGTGAATTCCCACGGAAATATGACATCTTTGGAACGACATAGCTCACATACAAATCCCCTAGCTTGGCATAGCTAAAAACAAGATTAGATCTTATTAAAAGTACAAATATATAACATACATAACTCGGCTTTCATTAAAAATATAAATATTTACTATAAAAAAACACTACCTCACAGCCCATAATATGCATATTACACATTTCAACTAATTCTTGCAATCTCATTGGCAAGATACCATATTTAACATGCATCAGATCTTGAATGGAATATACATGGGGTTCACTTATTATATAATTTGGTTCCTTCTTCAGTATATCTTGAACACTAAAAGAAGTAACACAAATTTCAGAATATTATCTTTTTTCATAATAAAAAAGAAAAAATATTTGAAATGCATACCTTGTCGCAAATCGACATGTAAATAGAAAATCTTTAAAGAAAAATAATTGTAAACGTAATAATCTTGTTCTGGCTAATTGTTTTATTCGTCTATATAATGATGGATTTAAGTCATTTATTTGAAATAATGGATCTGATGTCATTTGATCCAACAGTCTATATGAAAAGTTTGATACAGAATATCTAAACGGACAAATAAATGAATATATAGTATCATTTTATAAATTATAAATGTATGTTGTCTTATTAATTGTTATACCTGTTAAAATCCCACTTAGTTAAAATTTTTCCTGGTATTAATGCTACCTGATTAGTATGGCATCCAGTACAGAAGTATCTACCTAAATACTCACAGTAACGAAATTTATTTGCATATTTTATTGCAACCTTCATTCCACATCCTGCGCACCTGTAATTCTGTTTGGCTATAAGAGTCCGTCGCCTATGTATAAAAAATATCATGTTTAAGTGAATAATGAAATTATATATATGTATCTTCTAAATTCATAAACATACACTGGTGGAGGATGTGATGTAAAAATAATTTGAGGTCTTGGTGGAGCCCATTCTGTTGTTCCACGCAGAGGAATTGACTGTGAATTTTCTGCATCATCTGGATTTATTGGCCAACTTTTTGGTAATGGTAACAATCTTTGTGGTACATCCTTTTCAGAGACCAGCCATTGTAATTCACTCGCTCTCGGTAATTGTTTCTCACTAAATTTACTAAGAAGTGACAAAGCTACCCCTTCCGCGGACATACTACTCTCAGTTAAAGTTGATTCTGTTCCATGTGCAGGGGATGATTGATACAAATCTGCATCTGAATATAAAGATGCCATGGATATGGAAATTCCAGCATTTTTAAGTTTTACTGCATTTCGCTCGTCATCCACTTCTAAATCTTCTATGTCATCTGTAGATATATTTTCTGAGGGAGCATCAGACGAAGTTGATAATGGACTAACACTTTGATCAGTGGTTGTAGTATCAGTTTTGCCATCACTCAGTAGTTCGCGATTCCACGTCCTTCCTTTGTACCGCTCTTCCTGTCGCTGACGCCGTCTTAATCGTATCCTCTGTTTTAAGCTATTTATTTCTTCGTCGCTTTCTTCAGTTGCTTCTTCCATAAGACGCCATTGCCTATTACATTTTACTTGTTCTATGGCAGCTATCATTGCTTCGGAAACACTGAAATGTGCGTTTTCTCTGTCCAATTCAGCATTTGCTCTAGAAAATTGTGCAGAAGCTAAAAAATTTGTTAAACTTTGACCTTCTGTTGGACGGGGAAAATATCCTATTGCCATAGGTTGAACACTGCTTCCTCCATCTTCCATGAAACTCTTCTTTGCTGTTCTTATATCTTTTTGCCCCTCAATTTCTAAATTCCATGGACTAGTGAATTCAGGCGCTGAACCTGATAAAAGAGAAGTTTTTCTTCTTGGCGTTTGAGAAATTCTAATTTCTGTAGAATTTGTGTTATATGCATTTGGATTTCCTTCATTTGGTATAAAAGAAGGAATCCGGTATTCTTCTACTGCATTTATTGATGTATCCTCAGAATTTAACATATCAGAATCTTCGCTAGATTTCTTCATACTTTGATTCTGTTTCGCTTTAGTTTTGTTTTGTACTTTCCTTACAGGAGTCCTTGGCTTTACAAGTTGTTTATTATCCACATTTGATGTTGAATGTTTTAATTCGGCATAATTTACATTAATTATTTTTGATAATTCAACAGAAGATGTTTGAGGATCATTACTTTTATGTGAACTACTCTTTGCAACGCATGATAAAGATGCAGAAGCACTTTTTTCTACAGATGTACAATTTTTAGTCAGTACTGAAAGACTACTCCAACTTTTCAAAGGTATATCATTAATTTCTTTAGAATCTAATGATTTATCTTCATATTTTTCATTAGATTTAACATCATCATGTTGCATAATTTTGTTGTCTGAAGCTATTTTTAATGATTCTAATTGACAATTCTCAATATGTATTACTTTATCTCTTGCAACACTAAGATTTATTGTTGAGAAATTAATTGGATATGAAGAAGATCGACGATGTCTCTTTGGACTTGTTTTAGGAGAAATCCAACAAGGTAAAAACTAAAAACAAAAATACTAAGTGAACGATTAGATTAAAATGTGTATCAATCATACAAATACAATGATATACACATTACAATAAATAAAAATGTTTTTGGACAACTTACCAAGGATGGATCAATTTCTGTAAGCAATGTAGGTTGGTTTCTTTCAACTGCTCTTAAACATAAGAGTGTGGCTTCAGCTAAGTTTTCTTGACACAAAAATGCCCATGGTTCAAAACAAGAAAGTAAATGTTCCTTATCAGACAAAAGCCATGGAAGCTTATGTGACAAAGAATGACTTTCCAAACTATGTCATAATAATTATTAAATTATGTTATGTAAATTTAAGTATCTGATATATATATATATAAACACTAATAGATTAAATCAACATGTTCCTTTTGGTAATTACCTCTTGTACAGCCATAACATATCTTTGTGTGAGACAATTCGAGTTGGTAAATTTGAAAGATAATCTTCTGTTTCAGGAACAACAGGTGACAATGCTACAGAGGGCTGCAGCCAATTTAATCCTTGAATAAAAATCCAACAATCCGGTTCTCCCTTATAATAAATTTTATTAAATTCTTTTCAACATTAAGTTTATATTAAGTATTTCTCTATGTAAATAATATAAAAATATATTGACCATAAGTAAAAATAGTAAAATTATTCTAAATATAAAAGAAGATGACATTTTCAATGAAAGTAAAAAAAACCAATGTCACTGTCAATGTAAACAAACAATTATAACATAGTACAATTTCATATTACATTGCAATCAAAAATTTAATTGTATTAAACAATAAAGAGGCAAAAATAAAATATGGCCAAGTATAATTACAAATACAAGTAAATTATATCATATTAATAACTATGCATGTCAAGCAAAAACAAGTTAAAGGATTTAATCTTACATTTCGATTAAATATTCGACAGCCATGTTTGAATATCCTTTCCATTACATTGTGAAGACGATTTAAACCACCGTAAACATCCCATACGTTTAAAACACCATCGACCAATAAACCTTCTACCGTAGATCGAAGGTTTTGCAAAAGTTGCCATTGCTCTTTGATGTGGGCGTCTCCGCACATAGTGATGATCAGGAATCATTCACTTTCTATTTTAATATATTCTTTAATTATTTTTCGTTGTGTCATCAAATATTTCAGAAAAGTTAACGATCGTTACATATTATATAAACATTATGTATAGTTATTGAAAAACGTTACTTATGCTTTCCTGGATATTTATTAAATTTTCTATTACCTTCAAAAAACTTCATTTTAAATGTTACATCATTACGATCAATTTTACTATAATACTCATATGCTGTCTTTTAACGTAAACAGAATCACGTAATTTCATTCTTTTACATGATCTGTTAATAAACCGTAAAAGATTTAGAAACCATTCGAAAAGTACATACTGATGGACATACTTTAATAGTTACACAAATGACATTGATATTAGGTTAGAAATTAGCGTACGCGTTGAAGTACGTAAACCCTTAAATCTAAATTGCTAGAAACATCGAGTGCAGTGGCGGCCCCCAACGGTGATTCATAAAAACTATCAAGTTTATGGTAAAGTCAATCGACAAAAAGAAAAATTATACCCGTGTGTGGTTGTACGGTAACATATGTACAATTGTTACTTAACCAATCCAATTTTTTCAGATGATATAATAAAAATTCTTTAATTTAAATAAAAATGAAACTTTTACATTCGCAATCATATATTATATCTATTTTTAAATATGAAATTTTTAACTACTATATTGTCAAAAAGGGTTCCAAAAATACTACAATGTAATTACATACATGTATTTCAGAACTGTACCCACAATTTCTAATTTTTCACAGATAAAATACGATGTAACCTCGTGCAATATAAAACAAAATATTTTTATTTTAATATTAGTCGCATATCCGAACTTTTTTACAGCGACAATGCTGTATATACACAAAATAAAAACATGTATCATTTAATTTGTTTAATTTAATGAATTCTTCGTTAATATGTTTTAGGTCCTATAAAGCTTCTATGAGTCTCTAATTTTTAAATCCTATGAGACCTCTGGTAAATCAATCAAATATGAGTATATACAATTCAATGAAAACTGATATACTTTTTGAATTCGTGGAAAAATTAAAAACATCATTAAGCATCCAATGTAATCTGTGAATTGTAAATATGCAATATATTTGCACTGAGTTTCTTTAACTCTAATAATAATGATTAATAATAGGTAGGTCTTGAACGAAATACATTTTCCTGTCCATTGCAATCAGAAAAAACTGTGGTAGGTAAGGATATTTAGCAAAACTTCCATCGATTTCCACATTCGTTGCATAGCACAAAAGTAGTCATAGGTTCATCAGCTGAACGTGTCTGCACTTGATTATAAGTACAATTACGTTTTTTGCACTTTCCACATTTTAATAGATCAGTTTTCGTTCCTTGTACTGTAGCAAGTTGTGCATCATTAATTGCTTCCTTTTTAAACTGTTCCCTTAATTGTTTTATTTCATCGCTTGCCATCTCTTCTGCAGTCATAACAGCAAGCCTAGCAGGTGTTATAGCACCAGCAATAAAATTTGTTCGAAGATTAGGATTTTTTGCGTCACGTAAATTAGCGACTCTACTTCGCACCTAAATAATTAGATATATATAATTAGGTTTCGCATTTACAGAAAAATATAAAAATATAAAGGAATTAGGACCTTACTCTGTTCTTATATCTATTATCAGTATTTTTAAATTCTGCATAAATTGCTTCTTCGAGTTCTTCTGCTAATTCCTCTGGAGTAGCACAGCCATCAATTGTATTTCCATCTACTCTTAAAGCTGCTGCCAGTAGCTCTCTACATTTAAGCCGTACAGCATCTGTGGTTGTAGGAGCAGGAAACGTAGACTGTTTTCTTTGAATATCTTTATGAGGTTTCTCTTCCTTCATTTTAACATCACTTCCATCTGCATTATCCTTTTCTTTTTTCTGTTCTCCATCATCTTTACTTTTCTCTGATTTATCGTCTTTCTTCTTTGAACTGCTTGAAGAAGTAGAATCTTTTTCTTTATTGGACCCTATGGGAAAGATATAGAATTTTAATTTATCTAAGAGAAATTTTACTTTTATGTTTACTTTTTTATTTTTAATTTTATATTTAAATTTATTTTCTTACCAGATAAAAATTTCTTCCAATTTTTAATAAGAGTTTTTGATAACGATATAACTTCTTCGTCTCTGCTTGATTTTCTCAATGCATTCACTGTCATTCCAATGCGTGTCTTGGTCAGAAGTTCCAAATCCACAGGTAACTTTTGTAATATTTTAAGTAATTCCAGTGCTTGTTCTTGCCCCTGTAATATGAACACACTTTTATTATAAAAGGAAATCGAAGTATACATAATCCATTTATATTTCTCTAATGTAGATTACACATATAGGCATACATGATATTTATATAATCTACTGAAGACATTGTTATTATGTATCTTTATCATCAAAACATGCATTGTAACCAATTTTATATAAGGATATAATTTGTGTATGTAACAGATAATTTTTTTTAAAGCAACGTTAAATGTAAACAGTTGAACTATACAAATAATATATATATATATAATATATATACATAAATATATACAAATAATTATAGCATAAACAAAAAGTCTATACTAATGAGCTTTGAATTAGTGCGACTACAGACTTTAACGACGACTTCAATACTTATGTGTATAGAAAATTTTATAAGCCGCATTTTCGAAAACTCTACAACGAAAATAACATGACTCGCCTTTCTCAAGTTTCATGAATGCATTAAAATTATCGTGCCAAATATTAAAGTTCCATAAATACGTTTTGTTGCTTTAACACCATCGAATTACTGTGTATACAAAAATTTATACGAATAAACATTTATTTCTGGAGAAAAGTTTCAAACAATATTTGTATTTGTTATATTTCTTTGTATTTGTTAAACATTTACGATGATGTATTAGAGTAATCACAATTTATATTGGAAAAGAGCTTTGCTTAATGAACAGCCTCCAATATGCCGAGCAGGGTACACAACTATATTTTACTCACTTACTCACCGTCCCGTCTCCGCTCGACATCTTATTTAATTTTTTCTGAATCCGTAGCACTTCTTCCTCAGCACTCATTATGAAAATTTTGTACTTTTTACACAATAAACCAATATAAACACATACAACACACCAATCAAATGAATAACAAACTCCGAGTATGCTTATAACCGTAACTTGCGATGCAGAGTTCGATACTGGATAGGTAACTTGCAACACGCTAAGGTTGCGGTCATTACGTGATATTATAGTGCCATCTTTTGTAGAGGAAATAAGTTAAAAAATGGCGGGAATATTTAAAAATTCTATATGAAGAACATTTCTCATTGTCAGAGGAGGAATGCATAATAAATACATTTGGTGAATTTGCCAAATAGTTACCTCCTTGTCGATTTTGATATCCTTGAAATATTTTGTCAAGATCATCATTCTGAACAATTTTTTCCTATACATATGTGGAGTGGTCGATTTTAGTTTTCGCGTTATACACAAACATATATTTGGTATCATATATGCACTTTCTTCCTATATTTTGTACAAAATTGTCGATTAGATATTATTATTATTGCCTGTATATGCGAGTATGTGTCCATATTATAATTATGTTGATGTAACCGCATTATTATTGATATTGCCCTCACGACTTGCGCGGGACCGCCACTATTTAAATAGCTTAACCCTATCTATTCCTGTGCATTTGAAATTCAGTGATTGGACTTCTAATTATTTCTTTCATTGTTCGTACATCTCTATAAAGATGTAAAAAAAATTCCGTTAAATTCATTAGAAGGTAACACATCGACAGCTTCACGCGCCATATATGATACTAAACATACTTTTGTATGCAACTTGCAATCTACCGATCCCTATTATATGCATAGGAAAAAGTTGTTCAAAATGATGACCTTGATTCCAAGGCCATCGAAATTGGCGAGGAAGTAACAGAATAACTATTCGGCAATTTGATTGTGCATTTTTGTTAATATTTTGATTTTATTATAATTAAGTAGGAGGATTTTGATATGATATAACTGAAGATGAAACTGATCTGTTGATTTCAAACATGTAAGCAAATTTTAAAATTTTGAAAGGGATGAAAAAATATGAAAATATGAAGATAATTTTGGCGATATGAGACTGATTGATAATGTACTGAATCTTACAATTACTTCCCTGTAAAAAATAGGAAATGTGACTTATCGTGTTCCTCCCTCCGGTCTTCATGTAGAATTTGTAATAAAATAATATTTAAACAAATTTTAGAAATGTTGAGATAATGCATCCGTCTTAATCTAATGTTAGTAAAACATTGGTGTTTAATCAATAAAACTTACGCTTGATTTGAAAATAGTTATACCATAGAATCTATATCATATTATGTAAATAATAAAAGTTTATTTTGAAATATTTACCGTTCTTCTTTGTAATTATTTCTCCAACAAACTTGATTACTAGTTCCAGCACTACCGGTCTCAGTAAATATCATCATTCCCAGTAATAATAATAGTAGTAATAATAAGCAGAATTACAAAATACACTATTCAAAATCCGTAGAGTATTACTCGACAGTCTGTAATATTTTTCTGCAAAGAATGGAATGGAATAAGGCACTCCGAAACATTACAAATACTATTGCTATTAAATTTTTATACGGAGAATTAATTTATAAAAAAAACCTATTAATAATTAAGATTTTTCATATTTATTTACTTAAACTAGTTAAACAATGAACAGTTCATACAATAAAAATTCTGATTCTTGATATCGTCTATAATTTTTCGAATAACTGAATCGACTACAATGCTATTTCAATACATTCTGATAAGCGCAGTTTATCTTTTTTGAACGAGTAATTTTAGAAGCAATTTTTCGTCTATTACGAAGTCGCAAACAGATTGAAAAAAAGAAAGATGAAATTGAATGAACCTAATTTTCTTATAGACAGTAATAACTATAACATTAATCATACGTATATACTTATCCGATATCAAATAACTTGTGCTATCTATAATAGTGAAAATAACATAAATTGTTGCAGTACTGAGTATACAGTATTGAGTATAAAAGATTCATCCAATCATCTTACTAACATTTCTTATTTCCGGTCTATAAAGAATAGATTCATGCTTCAGCAACGATATTGTAGAAACCTTCGTGGCCACGTATCTACCTTACGTATCACGAAACATACGTATAATCGTTCAAGACATTTGGAAACATATTCCAGAAATTTAGGCAGTAAGGTTGTGTGCGCATTAGCGACAAAACTGTTACTTTAGCATTTATATTATATAATAGAGAAACGTAGGGTGTAACCGGGTATGTAAGACAAACTTGTATTGTCTGGTATGGTATTACATTTGGGCTAACCTTAAGTTATTATGAGATCATAAGAGTAGAGCAGAATAGTTTTTCATCCAGTGAAGTTAAAAAATTTCAGGTTGGAAAGTATTAGTGTTGTGTTGGTAAATTAATAATTTTTTATCGCTTGAATTTAAAACATTATTACGATAAATACTGAATTATACTTTGCAGTTTTTACACGGTATTTTCACATTTCACTCGATTTCTTATCGCATGCTGAAGTGTAAATATCTAATATAAATTATAAGATTGGGTATTTGATTGTGTGGTAAAATCGGTAACCAGTGCTGCTTTGCTGTGCTTGCTTTCTATCTATAGTGTAAATGTGTTTCAGTATTCATTCCTTTTTGCTATAATCGAAACAATATAAAAACCAGCTCGAACAAGAAATTGTTCGGATTCGGAAAAAGATCATACGAAAAAAGAATTTCTAAATAATTGAAAAAAGTTAATGCAAGCTAAAATAAGTTAATATAAACTGAAATAAGCCAATATTTGTCAAAATCATATAAAATAACTTTCCTTTGCAAGATTTCCTTATTACTTTTGTCGAAAAGCTGCCTACCTCCGATTTCAATGGTTTTCAATGCCAGTTTTTCGCGAATATCTCAGAAACTAAGCGAATGCATCCTTTCTACGTATAGGAAAGAGTTGTTTAAAATATCGATTTCTACAACACATCCAAAAATTATCAAAATTTAAGGGTAGGTAGTGTTTCTACAGTTTCACCGTTTTATAATAATAGAAATAAAGATTTTATAATTATATCATATTTTATGTGTTTTTAATAGGTACCCGATATTAGCGATACCTATAGAATAAATATTTGCACACTTCCAAACAATCTTGATTTTCTATATTCTAAATAACTTTTTCAAAGACGGTCTCTCATTTCCTGATTCTGTACGGACGAATTAAGATTTTCAACGGTATACAAGGTTCTTTTTGCCATTTGACCTTTGCTAGCAGGAGAAATATATTAAGTACCCGGTTATGCCCCTATGGCATTATTAGCAGAAGCAAATATTGAATTTTTTTTTATGTGAACGAAAGGAAAAAATGAGTCGTTCTCTGGTCGCGTTGTCAAATGAGTACATGCCTATATTTCATATAAAAATGTCCTTTTCGTAAACGATAAAATTGTCGCTAATGCGCGGGGGCTTCAAAAGGAAGAATATGCAATACACACATATCACGATTAAAATATTTTCCATGTCGTTCATTACTATATTGTTATATCAAATATATATATATTGTTTAATGCTATTGTTTATATGTATGTTTGTACAATGTAAACTGAAGGTCATTACAAAACCGAAATGCAAGCGGAAATAACAAAATAAAAATATATTATTTAGTGTTTCAGAAGAATGAAAGACGCACAAGCACTGTATTTGATATTTCTTATTACAAAGTATTTAAAAAGTATCTACTATTCTTGGGACAGTTTCCAAATCAATCGCGCTGGAGTAAGAAACTTAATCTAACCGTGATGATAGGCAGTCTATTGACATTACATTATCCAGGTGTAAGTAAAATTATTATAGACATGTTAAACATGTGAAAAATATTTATGTTGTTAAATAAATATTGTGAAGACTAGTTACATGAAATTGATAAAAAGATATTGGATACAATATAATTAGAGATTTTACTTAACAGTTTGTACAAATTTATACGTCATTATACGCAAAAGATGTGGCAAAGTTCTTGGAAGCCATACCTGTAATAACTACGTTAACAGCTGTCTTAATAAAATTGCTAAATCATGTAATTTACAAGGAAAATGTATATAAATTTATAAAAATAAATCCAATGATGAAATTAAAGATTATAAAATGTAACTATTTTCTAGTTCGAAAAGATGTTCCATATCATAAAGAAAGACTGGGAATTGTTAAACGATAAGAGCGAAGCGCAAATTCTTAAGGAAATTACTAAAGAAGGAAAGAAGCTTGGTGAAATATATAGAAGTAATTGTTGTGGCTTATTTTTTGATAAATTTTACACATTGACTATGTTTTTATATACCAACATTTTTCATAATTTTTATACAAATGATGTTATTAATATTATTTTCAGCTTTTATGTTATCATGTATGTCAGGATTTATAATTATTCCATTGTCCCCTGTGATCTTGGATATCATCTCACCGCTCAATGAAACTCGTCATCGAGAACAAATGTTTAGAGTAACATACTTTCTAGATGACGATCAGTACTTTTATGCTATATATTTTCATTCACTTTGGTGTGCATTCATAATAACGATGATTGCAGTCACTATCGATTCATTATACATACAAATTGTTCATCATGATAGCGCCTTATTTGCCATATGTGGGTAAGTATATAATAATATGTACAAGTATAGATATAGCGGAAGGATATCTAGTGATTTCCTTCATTCGCTACAGTATTTGTGAAAAATAATAAAAATGATATTTTCTATTGAGATACTGGTGAATTTGTAAAACTGTTAAGTCCTCTCTGATTTAGATGATTTTTTAATATGTTATGAAACTCAACAAATTGAACAGCTTTTTCTTTTATATGTAACTATCATGTAACTTTAACTAAAATCTAAACTAACACGTTGATGATATTCACTTTTAAATCGAGCTATAAGTTATACGTATACAACAGGCACCGTTTGCAACCTCGGGTATGCAGTTATTATACAAGTTATCATTAATTATTATTATTGATAACAGAGTTATTATACAAGCCCGCTACATAATTAGCAACCAATGATAACACATACACTGTTACGGACGTACAATTATATTATAGAAGGAATTCACTGTCGTGATATCGTTGGATTTTTGCTAATATCTTGGAAATTATGGTCCACTGACTGTTACATGTAAAGGAAAAAGTTGCTTAAAATGTTGAGTTTTATAACATATTCAAAAATCATCGAAATCAGACAGGATGTAACAGTTTTACAGTTTCACTGAGATATTTGACAATGATGTAGGCAGGCCCTCATAACAGCACGAAAATCTACTGATGTTGACACAAATGAAACTTACACTGAATGGCTCAGGCAGTGCTTGACTATGCATAACGATGCCCTCCAGTTAGTAACGATAGAATTATAATTATATAACGATATAATTAAGAAGTTATAATAAAAGTTGACTTATTCTTTCGTTGTATTTTAAGATTATTCGAAATGCTAGATGACAGCAGCCGTAGAAGCTACTTTTTTCAAATTTTACTGACTATGATCGGCATGACCGTAACAGCCGTACAAGTAAGAATTATTTTGCAATTATAGAAAATATTAATAAACCAAATACTGAAACCTATTAATACTTTTTAATTAGGCCGTTATGAATCTCCATCAACCTGAAGAAGCTCTCAGAATTGGTCTGTTCCTTGTAGCTCAACAATTCCACTTGCTTATTATTACTTTACCTGGGCAAGTGATTACGGATCATAGTTTTGAGTTGACTAACGATATGTACGTTAACAAATATGTTTTAAATGTTAGAAAAATCATCAGTTCGGTATAACATCTGTATTAATCTTATATCTAATAGATACCGCTCAATGTGGTACAACATGCCAATAAATGTTCAAAGAATACTTCACATGATGCAAATGAGATCTAGTAAACCATGTAAGTTGACAGCAGGAGGGATATACGAAATGAACATAGAGAATTTTGGAACGGTACGTACTTTGCAGTGTTAGGTTTATAATTATTTTGTTGTACTTTAAATAATGATATAATAATATTTTTTATTTTAAGACATTTAAAACATGCGTATCGTATTTTACGGTTCTCCTATCCTTGGGTGACTGATTCGTTTTCAAAATGAATTCGACTTGTTCCGTATGTTCAATTTATAAGATTCTCCGGAAGCTAACCATTGGTATTGATGTGGTAATGTGTATCTATTATACTTTTTATGGTGTTATTAATATTAAATGTGTACAAGGCGTACAATGAAATAGTGTTTACATAGAATACTAGCATCGAATAATTATAAGCACACATAAATAAAATCACTATATACCTCATTTCTTCTTTCATATTATTGCTTGAACATGACAACAATATTGTTTCTCTTTTTAAATAAATTTTGATCACTTCAATATCATCAAATGAAGATGACATTTTGTATTTCACGTTCATAGCTATATCTTTGCGTGTAAAGGCACAGTGTTTAGAACAAAACGATATTTAAACAGTGTTTAGAACTCTAACATGATACCGAAAGAAAGGATTTGAATTAAGAATGAGATTACGAAAACAAACAAGACGAGCATAACACAGCAAGAAAGATTATTGTAAGAATTAAATTAAATTAAACTCACACAAAATCCACTAAACTGAACTTGATGTAACTTAACAGCGGCGATGAAATAAATATGAGCACGTACAATTATTTCGATTAAGAATATTAAAGCGAGCATGATTATTTAACTTGGTTTCATGCGACGCAAAGCCTGTATCCTGCGGCTACTAACATCTCGTAATGAAAGATATTGCATCGTTCTTTCTACGTCTGTCGCCTGTTTTTGCCAAGCGTGAACTGGTGGTATAAGTACTACTTTGTTTCTGTCTGAATCGAATCGTTCCGCAACGTTGCGTACTTGTACGGATAACATAACTCAAACTACACACTACAAAAGCGAAGCACCACCGATGAACACATTGATATTACCCGACTTGTGGTCTATGACCCGAACGTGATAAAAGAACAGTTCGCGACGATTTGGACGGTTTGACCCTAACTTGAGCCAACGCTGTCCAAAATTGTCTCCCGGGTGATAAACGCTGTTCCCACCATCGTGTCGTTTTAACGAATACGTCGCACATTTCATCTGTTAAGACGTTATGGCTAACTGCTTAAGGTAAAAAGTGTAAAAACACGTTACTATCACGTCATAGCACGTGATTTCACATAACATTCGAAAAGCGTAATCCGATACATTCGACATGCGTCATGCTGTTTATATGCAATACGCTATGTGATAGTATGTGATTTCACGTGATGCGATAGTAATGTATTTCTACTTTTAGTGTTATGCGGTTTCTCTGAACAACGCAAAAGAATGGTGGAAAGCAGGCAAGTGAAGAATCTCTATATTGCACAAATAAAAAACCTGGCATTGGTCGAAGTAATTCAGTGTTATTTAAAAAATGGGAAGCTCAAACTGTTCGTAACACACAGTATCTCATCTATTCTTATGAATTCAAATATCTTCAATTACTGGGAAGTCAATCTGTCACTGAATATTCCATGAAACGTTCTAATCACCGTCTACAATACTTCATCTCACTGAAATCGATGATTGTCCGAAAAAATTGGACAATTTTGTCCACCATTGATTTCTTTGTCCACTACACATAATTGCCATAGAATGGTTTGACTTGAGCATAGCATAACACATATCTGTCTGGTCTGCATCATATTTCACCTTGAATTTACATATGAAAGAAATCTTCAAATATTGGAGAATTAGTGTATATGAAAACCACTACTGTTATTGTACGTTTTCGATAGCTGAATCCTCGAATAGTAAACATTTTATAACTAACACTTAATTTTAGATATTCAATTATTCCTCGTCTTATGATAAGATGCCACATACTGTTTTAATCATACATTTTCTAAAAACGTTGTTCTCAAATACAGTCTTTCTATACAGAGTGGAAGTCAGTTAGTAGACTCTAGATTATTAGAAATCAATGTTTTTGATGCTTCCTTATCCTTTGCTTAGTAAATCCTTAAAAACATGCAGCCGAACTTATCACGGTAGGACTCACAGAAAAACGTTATTGCCTTCCCTTTAGTTTAGGTACTCTATAAGTATAGTCGTAAAAGGAGAAGACAATTCTTGTTACAGAGTCTTAAAAAGCACTTCGATAACATTAATAAACATTCTTTTTGAAAAAGTAATTACGTTATTTACGTAGAGCCCACACCACAATATCGCTGAAAAATTCGTAAGAGTCGTATTTTACTTTCTTTTCTGACGAGTAGTAAAGGATAACATTAATATGAAGAAAATCCGAATGACAGTATTAATACTTGATATATGTTAATATATGTTAATTGAGATAAATTACTTTGACAAGTTGTTTTTTTCCCCAAAATTGTTAATTGTAGTCAAAATAGTTAATTGTAGTTAAATACTGTACATGTACGATAGTGACATATTTCAGAAAAAATCAAAGAAATATTCCATATGTAAGTTATAAAATAAATTAAAGAGGTGATTCTTACCAAGATTATTTGATGAACAGGAGCAAATTTGTTAAAGTCGTCGATACCCTGTAAAATGAACGCAATGGCATTTATGCAAAGCATGAAACTTGCACTAAGATTTTTACAGACTTGCTACTAAGATGCTTTCATTTACCTAAATCTACGGAGAAACAAACGATACATATGGTAAAGATTCTGATTCTCGCTATTATTTTCGAATAATCGGAATTTGAATAAGAGAATTCAAACGAAAGGAGTTCACTTCATCGGTTAATATCGTTTCAACTACAATGTCGTTTCAATTCGTCGAAATAGACATAGTATAAATGAAATCCTATAATAATTTTTGTTCAACGATTCAGAAGTCTCTAACGATCAATTTTCCGTTTATCACAGAGTCATTCAACAAACAGATTGAAAAAAAGAAAGATAAGTACATCATTTTCTTATAGACTAATAGCTATCTCATAAATTATAATGTACACATACTCTACCTGTAATAATGAAAATAACATGATGTCACTGAATGTAAAAGATATCCATATCTTATCTGACCAACAAAATGTTTTTTATTCTAAAGAGTAGATTCTTACTTCGTGTCCAGCAGTATTGTTGAAACGTTCGTACCACGCTACGTTTCCATAGTATTACTCCAGAAATTTTGAAACACTGGCAGTAAGAGAAAGAGATACAATATACATATACCACGATTAAAATATTTACCATTTCGTTCACTAATAACATTAATGTTATGTCAACTATATGTGTATATATATATTATTTAGTGTTTCAGAAGAATGAAAGACGCACAAGCACTGTATTTGATATTTCTTATTACAAAGTATTTAAAAAGTATTTACTATTCTTGGGACAGTTTCCAAATCAATCGCGATGGAGCAGCAAATTTAATGTAACCGTGATGACAGGCAGTCTATTGACATTCTATTTTCCAGCGGTAAGTAAAAATGCTACAGATGAATTAAATACGTTAAAAATACTTATGTTATTAAAAAAATATTGTGAATATTGGTTACATGAAATTGATGAAAGGATATTGGATGCAATATAATTAGAGATTTTACTCAACAGTTTGCACAAATTTTTACGTCATTATACGAAAATGATTTGGGAGGGATGTTGGAAGGCATGCCTGTAGTGGCTTCGGTATCAGCTGTTTTAATAAAATTGCTAAATCATGAAATTTACAAGAAAAATGTATATAAATTTATGAAAACGAATTCTGCGGTAAAAATAAAAATCACTATATACAATTATTTTCTAGTTTGAAAAAATGTTCGATGTTATAAAGAAAGACTGGAAATTGTTAAACGATAAGAGTCAAACACATATTCTTGAGGAAATTACTAAGCAAGGAAATAAGATTGGTGAAATATATAGAAGTAACTGTTGCAACTTATCTTTCGATAAATTTTATACATTGAATATGTTTTTATATATTAATATTTTTAATAATTTCTATACGAATGACAAGTTTCTGATATTTTCAGCTTTTGTATTGTCGTGTATGTCAGGATTTATAGTCATTCCGTTATACCCTGCATTCTTAGATATCATCATACCGCTCAATGAAACTCGCCAAAGACATCAAATGTTCAGACTGACGTACTTTCTAGATGAAAATCGGTACTTTTATCCTATATATTTTCATTCACTTTGGTGTTCATTCGTAACAGTGATGATTGCAGTCACTATCGATTCATTGTATATACAGATCGTTCATCACGATTGTGCCATATTTGCTATATGTGGGTAAGTATATAATAATATTTTAGAAACGTTTCTACATAAAATCGCAGGCTGCGAGGAATGATATCATGAGATTTTCTTTGTTCGCTACAGTATTTGTAAAAAATAATAAAAATAACATTTTTTCGAAATTACTTCTATCTTGAATTCAATTTATCTAGCTTCTTTTAATATAAAGAAAAATGGACTTCCTTTATTCAGATACTTATCAATGATATAGGCAGAACATTATAACAGCAACAGGATCTACTGGTGTTCGTATAAATGAAACTTACACTGAACGGTTTAGACAATGCTTGACCATGCATAAGAATGCCCTACAGTTAGTAATGATAAAGTTATAATTAACGTTATAATAATAAAAATGTTATAATAGAAAAAGTAGCAAAAGAGTTTACAGATTACGGTTGACTTTTTCTTTGGTTGTATTTTAAGATTATTCGAGATGTTAGATGACAGCAGCCGCAGGAGTTTCTTTTTCCAAATTTTGCTAACTATGGTCGGCATGACCATAACAGCCGTACAAGTAAGAATTATTTTGCAATTATAGAAAATATTAATGAATCAAATATTAAACTATATTGATACCTTTTAATTAGGCAGTAATAAATCTGCATCGACCCGAGGAAGCTCTCAGAATTGGACTGTTTCTTGTGGGCCAACAATTCCATTTGCTTATTATTACCCTACCTGGTCAAGTAATCACGGATCATAGTTTCGAGTTGACTAATGATATGTATGTTAACAAATATGTTTTAAACATTCGAAAAGTCATCAGTTCGGTATAACATCTGTATTAATCTTATATCTAATAGATACCGCTCAATGTGGTACAACATGCCAATAAATGTTCAAAAAGTACTTCACATGATGCAAATGAGATCTAGTAAACCATGTAAGTTGACAGCAGGAGGGATATACGAAATGAACATAGAGAATTTTGGAATAGTACGTACATGATTGTATAAAACGGGTATAATCATTTTTCGTCATGATGTAAGTAACGAAGTAGTAATTGATATTTTTTCATATCTTAAGACATTTAAGACATGCGTATCATACTTCATGGTGCTCCTATCATTGAAAGACTAATTCGTTCTCGGAAGAAGTTCATCCTGCCAATCCTGCTTTTGATGTAAAAGAATACCGAACAATGATCAACTATTGATACGAATATGGCAATGTGTATCTACATAGTAGCTAGTTAGATATGTATAATAAAAAGGTGTAAATCAATGTATGGTACAATAAATAAACGTACTCATAAGCAAGGCGTTTATTTCGGTATTACTGTTTAAGCATGAAAACAATATTGTCTTGTCTTTTTACTTTGTTCTTTCATTAATTTCAATAAAATAGCACAAAACGCTAATACTATTTTCTAAGTAAAATACATAACGATACTTGTATTATGATCTCATGTTTGTCAGTTTTTATAATTTCAAATTCAATGCTCATAAGCCCAAAATAAATTGGGGAAACGAAACTTAGCAAGATCATTTTTTGTGAAGAAACAAACATTTTAAACTTGTGAATTTCAGCAATACACGCTACGTAAAATGAAAATCAGTGTCATTTATGCAAAGTATGAGATTTGCAACTAAGAGCATACAGAGATCTATGATATTGAAGTATTTAGAGAAGGGTATGAATATGGAATATACATTTTATTTTTTAGTGTAGAGTGTCTCAGAAGAACTCAGAAGAAAAAAACACACGAAGAAGTTTGGGAAATGTTATGTGAAATGTGCTGTATAAACATAGATCTCGTGGATCTTATAGAACTCCAGATCTTTTTGGGGCTTTCGAACGTTTTTTTTTTTTTTTTTAAATGAAGGTAAAATCGAACTATTAAAGATTATGGTAGTAGTACAGTATAGTGCAAGTTTTTTGCTAATTCTGTGCAAGCTACATATATTCTCAGCACTAATATCTTACAGTCTATCGTCACACGTTATAATAACTTCACTGCTCTAATGTAGTCAAATTTCTTTAGTTAAACAGCTTTAATAGCTTGTATCATATTTTTTTTTGAAATAATTATTTCTTAAATTTTTTTATTTTTTTTATCTAGCTTTATCCGTGGCATTTGAAGAAAAGATCGACATCCATTTGATTATTTACTGTATAAACTATATAGGCGGTCACATAGCAATAAAGTATTTCTCATATTTCTGCCAATTCGTTCGTTTTACTTTTTCTTATTATGTCATAATCAAAACCAGAAACACTTCATTGATTTACTACATCTCGATTATAGTAGTATAACTTCCCGATTTTGTTTTTTTTTTTCAAAATCACATAGTAAACCAACGTGAATTTCACTTCAATAAGGACGTATAGATACTTCCTACTGCGACTGGAACGTAAAATGTACATTAAATAAAAGAACGATAACTATCAACAATGGTTACTAGGAGAGACATTACATATCGATCGACATTATCAAAATTGTCAGAACTGTACTGTAACCGTAATTGTAAGTACTATACACAGAATACAATTTTGTTCTCTCATATTTCTACCCTATCTCATATTCATAATCTCTCTTCTGTCTATATCTCAACATTTATCTTCGAGGTATCTATGTTCTTCAACAATGGGGGACAATTCTTTGTCTTCCAACGAATATCCAACAAGCGACAGTTTTAGAAAGAGATGATTTATATTTTATGATGTGCATCCTAATTCAAATTGGTAGCCCCTTAACAGAACGATTACGTCATTTTCTTATAGGTATGTACATATGTAACTACCGTATAAACTGCTAATACAATAACACCGGCAATCAAACAGTTTTGCCTCGATACAATAAATGAAATAATATGAAAATACTGTCATTAAGTTTCTCTATACTTTACCGAATCAATTTACTGCAAAGAATCGCTTCATGCATTTGACACGGCATGCCAGTTTTATTGAGTTTGTGGTTCCGTGCGTTGCGTTTCTTTAAAAGTCGATGTTTCAAGAATTTGGAAACATGGACGGTAAGAGGAAGGGACGCAATATACTTATATGATACCGCGATCAAAATATCTAACGTTTCGTTTACTAATAACATTAACGATATCTGAATTATATTTCTGTATACAGGATGGTTGGTAACTGGTGGTACATGCGGAAAGGGGGCGATTGTACGCGAAAAAAAGAAGTCGAAAATATAGAATAAAAATTTTCCGTTTGAGGCTTTGTTTTCGAGAAAATCGACTTTGAATTTTCGCTCTGTACGCGTGCATTTTATCACGTCTCGTTATAACGGATCTCAATGTAGATCGTTGTCTCGATGGAAAAATTAAAATACAAAAATTTTTATTCTATACTTTCGACTTCTTTTTTCGTGTAGAATCACCCCCTTTTCGCTTGTACCACCAGTTACCAACCACCCTGTATAATTCATTCAAATAATTTTATTCAATTTTCGAAATATTTAGTATTTCAAACCGGGGAACACTATCCTAATATATATGACATTCCATATTATAACACAATCAAGAAGTATTTAAGATTTTTGGGCTTAGATCCACACCAAAAATATGGATTGGTCATTGTAATTATAATGGTGATTAGTATGACAAGCGGACTTATTCCAATGGTAAGGTAGACATATCGGGGATGCAAGTTATAGAAATAGTACTATAGTTAAAATGTGTAAAGTGATTGAATTCTGCGTAATAAATTAAAAAGTCAAATAATGTCATTAAACAACTGCAACTTATAATTCATTAGTCAATCGTATTGTACGGATCATTATACACCAAGAATCTGGACATGGTGCTCGAGTGTCTGCCACATTTAGGTGCACTTTTGACCAGTGTCGTTAAAATATTGAATGTTCATCTAAACAGAGAAAACGTACGCAAATTTATTACTATTGAACAATCTTTTCGGAAGAAAGCATGTTATAAAGTTATGACAAGACGTGTTATGTTCTAGTTTAGAAAATTGTTCGATTCTATAACGAAAGAATGGCAGCAGCTGAAATTAAGTCAAGATTTGTACATTCTGGAAGAAGTCACCATACGGGGCAGCAAAATGGCGAAATTGTATCGAAGTAAGTTATCGTGCCTTCATTTTGCAATCGGCATACTTCTAGTACACGTAAAAACGAATTCATACCACTAAATATTTCGCACATAAATGATCAATTCTAATCCTTTCAGATACTTTACTGATATGTATGGTTCTTTTTTTACTCGTTCCACTGCTTCCTCCTATGTTGGATATCGTTCTTCCACTAAACGAAACTCGACCACGACAACAAATACTTAATGTTAATTATGTGATTTTTGACAGCAATAACTATTTTTTCTACGTGTACTTACAGTTATCTTGGACGTCAGTAGTAGTTTCAATAATCATAGTTACCGTAGATTCTTTATTGATGCTTATAGTTCACCACAATAGTGGACTATTTGTAGTATGTGGGTAAATATGATTTACTCAATACAATTATATTACATATAATTATGTATATATACTACCGCTTAAAAATATTTGCACATATTTTAATTCGTTGCAACATAACTATAAAATTGTAGATGTTCAAGTTTTTCAGATGTTTATTACAGTGGGTCACGAAAGTACTTGAGCATCAAAATACTTTAATCTTTTACTTGTTTTTGTAGTAAATGTTTTATAGCTTCTATATTCGTTTATATTCGTTTATATACGTTTATATGCAATAATGGCAGATGTGTCGTATTAGTGTTAGTAAAATTTCAAAACGTTTTATGAAACATATGTAATAGATGTATACATGAAACAACATATATACTTTTGTCAGCCACTGTATGTACCAATAGACATTATGATAATTTTTTTAAATTTTCGATATACAGGCACCAAATCCAGAAAAATACAAGGCACTTAAATTCGTTCACTAATGAAGTTATGTCGGAACGTTATACATACAAACAGATCAGAAATTGCGTGATCATGCACAACAAAGCCATAGAGTTGGTATTTAACAAATAACGATAAAATACAATAAATTATCAAATTGTTATTGAACGTCATTAATCATTTTTGCTCATTGCATTTTTAGCTTTTACGATATATTAGATGAAAACAACCGAATTAGCTATATGATTCAAATTGGACTAAATATGATTGGTATAACCACGACAGCTGTTCAAGTAAAGATATTCATACAGTGAAAATCTACCATAACTTTAAAAATCATTAACCTAATCAATTGTTTTATATTTGCAGACAGTGATTAACTTCGATAGACCGGGAGAATCAATTAGAAGCGCTGTGCTGTGCGGTGCAAATCAGTTTCATTTGTTTATGCTCAGTTTACCTGGACAGATACTTATAGATCATTGCACCGAGCTAACGAAACAACTGTAGGTGTTTAGTGTTTTCAAAGCGTAAGTGCGGTAAAATCTCGAATATCACATCACAGATTAATGAACATTTGTGGATGATCCTGTATATGAAAGATTGAAAAATAAGAATAGGAATTGATGAAAATCTTTACATTTTTATCCAAAAATGTTTATTCCCTTTTGATATTGGTATTTTAAAATACTTCAAAGTAAATGACGTTTTCCTATGTCCAAACAAAACTATTCGATTAACCGGACAGCGCATACCATGGTTAGATCGGATAATCAAGGTTCTACTGTAATTATTATCATGTCATTATTATGTTACTAAGCATAGAATGTAATGTTTTATTGACATCGAAACAGATACAATTCTACATGGTATGGAGCACCAGTAAAAGTTCAAAGAATGCTTTACATGATGCAAATAAGAACTAGGAAGCCATGTACATTAACTGCGTGTGGATTATACCAAATGAACATTGAGAACTTTGGAACTGTATGTAACACAGTATAAGTCGATTGTAATTGTTGCACTATATCAACCATTATTTACAATTGTTTTCATTGTAAGACCTTCAAAACCTGCATGTCGTATATTACGATGATAATGTCATTGAAAGGATGAAGTTCACTGTTACCTCCATATCCGTTGCATTTTATACTTGGACTGAGTAAGCAGGAAGATGGTATAATAACCGATATAATAGTTTGTCATTATATCGAACGTGCAAATAGTGTTAATAAATCACGATGATTAGTTGATATTCTTTAATTCGCAAGTAATACTGTGTACCTTCCCAAAAATTACTGTACTGGACCTTTTTAAATATCGCCAGAAAGAACAATGTGTGTATGTATACACGATTACTAACGTCATCCAGGTAAACAGATATGATACAAGTACTCAATTAATCAATCGAGAAATAATTGTTTTTTTATTTTTTTGCATCACATACATAACATCGTTGCACAGTTATATCGGAAAACACTGCAAACGAAAACATAATAGCTCTGGTAGAAATTCGAACGACTTCACTGAGTAGTTACATGTTTATCAGCGAACGCGTTAGCAGTGCAATGTGTAATCAATGTTTCAGAACAATTACAGCTCTTGATTTTTCAAGACAGGTGGCACGACAATTGCTTACGTGTCATTTTTTACCTACTACACGGATTTACCGTAATTTGAACCTGCTTTAAAAATAATACATACCTCTTCAATAAACAAAATGATTCGCAGCCATATTTAATGATTTCAATTTCATACTTCATGTAATGCCGTGTATTAGTACAACTGTGTTTAGCAGATATTGTCCACCAGTTCTGGAAATGGATAGGTACATTTGTATACTTCACGAACATTAAATAGTTACAAACAGAGTTACGCTTGCATGTGGTTTCATTAACTACTATGACGCTATTCTAAAAATTTGGTCTCATGCACAGTAAGGTACAAAGGTACAACGAGATAATATTTACATCGCGATTGAAATATTTAAAATGGCTCGCAAAAGTATTACATTTAGTATTTCAGGGAAACGTAAACCAGTATCATGATACGTCCGAAATCTAGTACCATAAAGTACTCAAGAATTACTTACAATTAGTAAGACAACACCGACGTCAAAAACAAGGATTCCGGAAATACTAGCGCAATTGTAGTGATGATTAGTATCACAATCATATTTATGCCATCTGTAAGGAGAAGAATATTTTTTAAAAAATTATTATGGATAAAAAGAAGAAACTGAAGAGTGAATTACACGTAATAAATTAAATAATCGGGTAAGATTGATAAACAGTCGGAATTCGAATCGTTAGTTATTAGAAATATACACAGGAATCTGTATAAACAATGTGGACGCCGTGCTTGAATGTCTACCGAATGTAGCTGATTGTATGCCCAGTATTGTTAAATTATCGTGTATAAATATGTATAGAAAGGGCGTATGTCAATTATTCATTATACAAAGAAGATTTCAGGCAATAGCGAAATGTTGAAAGGACATGCTATTTTATATATTGTAGTTTAACAAGATGTTCGATTTTGCGTCGAAAGAGTGGCAGTAGTTGTAATTGAATAATGAATTGTCCGTTCTAGAAAAAATAGTTCTGCAAGGCAATGAAATGACCCAATTGTATGGAAGTAAGATTAGTGTACAAAGTGATTCACGAAATCGAATCAATTTTTAAAGGTTGGACCAAACAACTTGAGTTTTTGTTTCAAGGCGTTAGAGACAGTTGTTTACCCATATGTTTCAGAAAGTCGTCAATTTTGATAGACCAGTAGCTCTTAAATGTGGTGTATTTTGTGGAGCCATTCAGATCCATTAGTTTGTGCTCAGTTTATCTGGACAATACTTCTAGACTATTATGCTGACTTAATGAAACAATAGTACGTGTTTAGTGTCGTATTTAGTGTGGCCATCATATGCAAATTATCATACTAATCCGCAATATAACGTTTGACTGAACTGAAATAGATATAATTCCGCATGGTACAACATATCGGTAAAAATTCAAAAAATGTTTTACGTGACGCAAATAAGGTGGAAGAAGCCATGTGTCTCAACAGCAGATGGATTCTACGAAATGAATATGGAAAACTTCGGTATATTGTGTACTTGTACAAGGCTGACATAGCTATTTATATGTACTTGTATGTGTATACTGTAATTGTATATTATCTACTCTCCGATTATTTTAAATTTTAAGACCTTCAAAACATACATGTCGTCTTTCACAATGATAACGTCGGCAAAATAATGCTGCCACGTCAGCTGTGGGAAATATGGTATCATAGTCATTATGTTCTGACATTGAATTTGGACTAAGCAAGAATGCAGATAATAGAAAAGATAATCGACATATATTATTAATTTTATATTATTTAAATCACCCTATCGAATATGCAAATAAAATTATTGTGTAAGAAAATTACATGTGTAAATTAATGATTAACCATTATTAGTTCTTACTAGATTTCTGCCTCTACATATATATTATTTTTCTATTACATGTACACAGTAGGTTTCATCTTATAGTTCATCTTATAGTAGTATAACTTCCCCTTTTTGTTTTGTTTTAAAATCACACAGTAAACCAACGTGAGTTTCACTTCAATAAGAACATGAAGACACTTCCTACTGCGACTGGAACGTAAAATGTACATCAAATAAGAGAACGATAACTATCAGCAATGGTTACTAGGAGAGAGTGTTCTAGTCGTCATAATGCGTGATGTACAAAATTCATATCGATCGACATTATCAAAACTGTCAGAACTGTACTGTAACCGTAACTGTAAGTACTATACACAGAATACAATTTTGTTCTCTCATATTTCTACCCTATCTCATATTCGTAATCTCTCCTCTGTCTATATCTCAACATTTATCTTCGAGGTATCTATGTTCTTCAACAATGGGGGACAATTCTTTGTCTTGCAACGAATATCCAACAAGCGACAGTTTTAGAAAGAGATTATTTATATTTTATGATGTGCATCCTAACTGAAATTGGTAGTCCCTTAACAGAACGATTACGTCATTTTCTTATAGGTATGTACATATGTAACTACCGTATAAACTGCTAATACAATAACACCAGCAATCAAACAGTTTTGCCGCGATACAATAAATGAAATAATATGAAAATACTGTCATTAAGTTTCTCTACACTTTACCGAATCAATTTACTACCACTGGATACTTTGGATCTATAAAGAATCACTTCATGCATTCGGCACGGCATGTCAGTTTTATTGAGTTTGTGGTTCCGTGCGTTGCGTTTCTTTACAAGTCGTTGTTTCGAAATTTGGAAACATGGACGGTAAGAGGAAGGGATACGATATACTTATATTATACCGTGATCAAAATATCTAACGTTTCGTTTACTAATAATATTAACGGTATCTGAATTATATTTCTGTACATATTCTATATCGATAATTTTATTCAAATATAATTCATTCAAATAATTTTATTCAATTTTCGAAATATGTAGTATTTCAGAAAACCGGAGAACAGTATCCCAATATATATGACATTCCTTATTATAACATGATCAAGAAGTATTTGAGATTTTTGGGCCTAGATCCACACCAAAAAAATGGATTGATTATTGTAATTATAATGGTGACTAGTATGACAAGTGTACTTATTCCAATGGTAAGGTAAACAGATCGTACGAACATGTTATAGAAATAGTACTATAGTTAAAATGTGATAATTGATTGAATTCTGCGTAATAAATTAAATAGTCAGATACTGTCATTAAACAACTGCAACTTATAATTCATTAGTCAATCGTATTGTACGGATCATTATACACCAAGAATCTGGACATGGTGCTCGAGTGTTTGCCACATTTAGGTGCACTTTTGACCAGTTTCGTTAAAGTATTGAATGTTCATCTCAACAGAGAAAATGTATGCAAATTTATTACTACTGAATAATCTTTTCGGACGAAAGCATGTTATAAAGATATGACAATACACGTTATGTTGCAGTTTAGAAAATTGTTCGATTCTATAACGAAAGAATGGCAGCAGCTGAAGTTAAGTCAAGATTTGTACATTCTGGAAGAAGTCACCATACGGGGCAGCAAAATGGCGAAATTGTATCGAAGTAAGTTATCGTGCCTTAATTTTGCAATCGGCATACTTCTAGTACACGCAAAAACGGTTTTGTACTACTTAATACTTCGCACATAAATGATCAATTGTAATCTTTTCAGATACTTTATTAATATGTATGGTACTTTTTTTACTCATTCCACTGATTTCTCCAATATTGGATATCGTTCTTCCACTAAACGAAACTCGACCACGACAACAACTTGTTAATGTTAATTACGTGCTTTTTGACAGCGATAACTATTTTTTCTATGTGTACTTACAGTTATCTTGGGCGTCAGTAGTAGTTTCGATAAGCATAGTTACCGTAGATTCTTTATTGATGCTTATAGTTCACCACAATAGTGGACTATTTGTAGTATGTGGGTAAATATGATTTACTCAATACAATTATATTACATATAATTATGTATATATATTACCGCTTAAAAATATTTGCACATATTTTAATTCGTTGCAACATAATTATAAAATTGCAGACGTTCAAGTTTTTCAGATGTTTATTACAGTGGGTCACGAAAGTACTTCGACATCCAAATACTAATCTTTTACTTCTTTTTGTAGTAAATGTTTTATAGCTTTTATATTCGTTTATATTCGTTTATATACGTTTATATAGAATTTTGGATTAGTTTAAAACTTTACTAATACAATAATGACAGATGTGTCGCATTAGTGTTAGTAAAATTTCAAAACGTTTTATGAAACATATGTAATGGATGTATACATGAAACAACATATATACTTTTGTCAGCCACTGTATGTACCAATAGACATTATGATAATTTCTTTTAATTCTCGATATATATACAGGCACCAAATCCAGAAAAATACAAGGAACTTAAATTCGTTCACTAATGAAGTTATGTCGGAACGTTACACATACAAACAGATCAGAAATTGCGTGATCATGCACAATAAAGCCATAGAGTTGGTATTTAACAAATAACGATAAAATACAATAAATTATCAAATTGTTATTGAACGTCATTAATCATTTTTGCTCATTGCATTTTTAGGTTTTACGATATATTAGATGAAAACAATCGAATTAGCTATATGATTCAAACTGGACTAAATATGATTGGTATAACCACGACAGCTGTTCAAGTAAAGATCATCTTATGTATTCTTAGTGAAAATCTAGCAAAGCTTGAAAAATCGTTAACCTAATCAATTGTTTTATATCTGCAGACAGTCATTAACTTAGATAGACCGGGAGAATCAATTAAAAGCGCTGTGCTATGCGGTGCTAATCAGTTTCATTTGTTTATGCTTAGTTTACCTGGACAAATACTTGTAGATCATTGCACCGAACTAACGAAACAATTGTACGTGTTTAGTGCTTTCGAAACATAACTGCGGTAGAACCTCGATTATCAGATCACAGATTAATGAAAATTTGTGGGTGGTTCTGTATATGAAAGATTGAAAAATAAGAATGGGAACTGATGGAAATTGTTACTTTTTTATCCAAACATTTTTATTCCTTTCCGATATTGGTATTTATAAAATAATTCGAAGTAAATGATATTTTCCTATGTCCAAACAAAGCTATTCGATTAACCGAACAGCGCTTACCATGGTTAGATCGGATAATCAAGATTCTACTATAATCTTCTAAACCATAGAATGTAATGTTTTACTGACATTGAAATAGATACAATTCTACATGGTATGGAGCACCAATGGGAGTTCAAAAAATGCTTTACATGATGCAAATAAGAACTAGAAGGCCATGTACATTAACTGCGTGTGGATTATACCAAATGAACATTGAGAACTTTGGAACTGTATGTAACACAGCATAAGTCGATTGCAATTGTTGTACCATATCAACCATTATTTACGATCGTTTTCATTTTAAGACCTTCAAAACCTGCATGTCGTATATTACGATGATAATGTCATTGAAAGGATGAAGTTCACTGTTACCTCCATATCCGTTGCATTTTATACTTGGACTGAGTAAGCATGAAGATGGTATAATAACCGATATAATAGTTTATCATTATATCGAACGTATAAATAAAATTAATAAATCACGATGATTAGTTGATATTCTTTAATTCGCAAGTAATACTTTGTACCTTCCCAAAAATTACTGTACTGGACCTTTTTAAATATCGCCAGAAAGAACAATGTGTGTATGTATACACGATTACTAACGTCATCCAGGTAAACAGATATGATACAAGTACTCAATTAATCAATCGAGAAATAATTGTTTTTTTATTTTTTTGCATCACATACATAACATCGTTGCACAGTTATATCGGAAAACACTGCAAACGAAAACATAATAGCTCTGGTAGAAATTCGAACGACTTCACTGAGTAGTTACATGTTTATCAGCGAACGCGTTAGCAGTGCAATGTGTAATCAATGTTTCAGAACAATTACAGCTCTTGATTTTTCAAGACAGGTGGCACGACAATTGCTTAAGTGTCATTTATTACCTACTACACGGATTTACCGTAATTTGAACCTGCTTTAAAAATAATACATACCTCTCCAATAAACAAAATGATTCGCAGCCATATTTAATGATTTCAATTTCATACTTCATGTAATGCCGTGTATTAGTACAACTGTGTTTAGCAGATATTGTCCACCACTTCTGGAAATGGATAGGTACATTTATATACTTCACGAACATTAAATAGTTACAAACAGAGTTACGCTTGCATGTGGTTTCATTAACTACCATGACGCTATTCTAAAATTCTGGTCTCATGCACAGTAAGGTACAAAGGTACAACGAGATAATATTTACATCGCGATTGAAATATTTAAAATGGCTCGCAAAAGTATTACATTTAGTATTTCAGGGAAACGTAAACCAGTATCGTGATACGTCCGAAATCTAGTACCATAAAGTACACAAGAATTACTTACGATTAGTAAGACAACACTGGTGTCAAAAACAAGGATTTCGGAAATACTAGCGCTATTGTAGTGATTATTAATATCACCAGCATCCTTCTGCCACCTGTAAGGAGAAGAATATTTTTTAAAAAGTTATTATGGATAAACAGAAGAAATGGAAGAGTAAATTACACGTAATAAATTAAATAATCAGGTAAGATTGATAAACAGTCGGAATTCGAATCGTTAGTTATTAGAAATATACACAGGAATCTGTACAAACAATGTGTACGCCGTGCTTGAATGTCTACCGAATGTAGCTGATTGTATGCCCAGTATTGTTAAATTATCGTGTATAAATATGTATAGAAAGGGCGTATGTCAATTATTCATTATACAAAGAAGATTTCAGGCAATAGCGAAATGTTGAAAGGACATGCTATTTTATATATTGTAGTTTAACAAGATGTTCGATTTTGCGTCGAAAGAGTGGCAGTAGTTGTAATTGAATAATGAATTGTCCGTTCTAGAAAAAATAGTTCTGCAAGGCAATGAAATGACCCAATTGTATGGAAGTAAGATTAGTGTACAAAGTGATTCACGAAATCGAATCAATTTTTAAAGGTTGGACCAAACAACTTGAGTTTTTGTTTCAAGGCGTTAGAGACAGTTGTTTACCCATATGTTTCAGAAAGTCGTCAATTTTGATAGACCAGTAGCTCTTAAATGTGGTGTATTTTGTGGAGCCATTCAGATCCATTAGTTTGTGCTCAGTTTATCTGGACAATACTTCTAGACTATTATGCTGACTTAATGAAACAATAGTACGTGTTTAGTGTCGTATTTAGTGTGGCCATCATATGCAAATTATCATACTAATCCGCAATATAACGTTTGACTGAACTGAAATAGATATAATTCCGCATGGTACAACATATCGGTAAAAATTCAAAAAATGTTTTACGTGACGCAAATAAGGTGGAAGAAGCCATGTGTCTC
Organism: Bombus huntii; assembly: GCF_024542735.1. Taxonomy (NCBI): domain Eukaryota; kingdom Metazoa; phylum Arthropoda; class Insecta; order Hymenoptera; family Apidae; genus Bombus; species Bombus huntii. Next base: position 10,027,924 of record NC_066240.1, read on the forward strand.
AACAGCAGATGGATTCTACGAAATGAATATGGAAAACTTCGGTATATTGTGTACTTGTACAAGGCTGACATAGCTATTTATATGTACTTGTATGTGTATACTGTAATTGTATATTATCTACTCTCCGATTATTTTAAATTTTAAGACCTTCAAAACATACATGTCGTCTTTCACAATGATAACGTCGGCAAAATAATGCTTTCACGTCAGCTGTGAGAAATATGGTATCATAGTCATTATGTTCTGACATTGAATTTTTACTAAGCAAGAATGCAGATAATAGAAAAGATAATCGACATATATTATTAATTTTATATTATTTAAATCACCCTATCGAATATGCAAATAAAATTATTGTGTAAGAAAATTACATGTCTAAATTAATGATTAACTATTATTGATACTTACTAGATTTCTCCCTCTCTCTCTCTCTCTCTCTCTCTCTCTCTATATATATATATATATATATATATATATATATATATATATATGTATATATATATATATACATATATATTATTCAGAAGAATAATATACGTAATAGAAATTACATGTACACAGTAGGTTTCATCTTCGTCTTACAAAATAAGGAGTAGAATAAAGCGACTATGATTTTAGTTAAAATTATGATATCTGCATCTTTGACGATAAGTAACTGACATGATTATATACCTACCGAATGAAATGATTTTGTCGAAAATGCAAATAAGGTTATAAAACATCATTTGTCATATATTGGTTTTGTTTTTACTCGAAACTTGTGTCTGTGAACTTTACGGAAATGATTACCCTATTCCACTGAATTCCTTGTATATTATCTTAGAAAAAGTTATATTTTGTATTGTGTATAATAAGGTTTTCCATTGTTCAACTATAATACTATAAGAAATAAAATTTCAGAAATACTCATGCCTTGTAAGTAACATTATAACCTTGACTTTTCTTATTCGTAGAAGAACCCATAATTGGCTATAATATCTAAAATAGCAAAATAAATTCACAGTACTTTTTTAAGGAATTAAATAATTTCAATTATGTGTACAGCATCCTCTGTTAAGAATCACAATCAACATTTCATTTTGAACTTTTTCCAAATGCAGGTAAAATTGGACCATTAAAAATTACGATAGTAACGTGAAACAGTGTTACTTTTGAGAGAAGTATGTTGATCCACACAATAGACACTGAATGTATAATTCGCCTTTAAAATCTTCGGAAAATTTTATTTTTGTCACAAATAATTCTGTTTGGACATCTCATTTTGTCGAATGGAATTTAAATCAATTCGTTTACTACAATTTGCGGTCTTACTAATTTTGTTTTACTAGAGAGTGCAGGTTCTTTGCTAATTGTATGCAAGTTACATACATTCTCAGTAGAAATAGCTTTATTAATTTTGCCGCACATATAGGCCAAATATATACAACTAGCAATATAGTATTTCTCATATTTCTACCAATTCGTTATTTCAGTTTTTCTTATTATATCACAAACAAAACCATAAACACTTCACATCTTCATTGATTCACTAGATCTCTATTATAGTAGTATAACTTCCCGTTTTTGTTTTGTTTTAAAATCGCACAGTAAACCAACGAGAGTTTCACTTCAATAAGAACATGAAGACACTTCCTACTGCGACTGGAACGTAAAATGTACATCAAATAAAAGAACGATAACTATCAGCAATGGTTACTAGAAGAGAGTGTTCTAGTCGTCATAACGCGTGATGTACAAAATTCATATCGATCGACATTATCAAAACTGTCAGAACTGTACTGTAACCGTAATTGTAAGTACTATACACAGAATACAATTTTGTTCTCTTATATTTCTACCCTATCTCATATTCGTAATCTCTCCTCTGTCTATATCTCAACATTTATCTTCGAGGTATCTATATTCTTCAACAATAGGGGATCAATCCTTTATCTTCCAACGAATATCCAACAAGCGACAGTTTTAGAAAGAGATGATTTATATTTTATGATGTGCATCCTAACTGAAATTGGTAGTCCCTTAACAGAACGATTACGTCATTTTCTTATAGGTATGCACATATGTAACTATCGTATAAACTGCTAATACAATAACAACAGCAATCAAACAGTTTTGCCGCGATACAATAAATGAAATAATATGAAAATACTGTCATTAAGTTTCTCTACACTTTACCGAATCAATTTACTACCACTTGATACTTTGGATCTATAAAGAATCACTTCATGCATTCGGCACGGCATGTCAGTTTTATTGAGTTTGTGGTTCCGTGCGTTGCGTTTCTTTACAAGTCGTTGTTTCGAAATTTGGAAACATGGACGGTAAGAGGAAGGGATACGATATACTTATATTATACCGTGATCAAAATATCTAACGTTTCGTTTACTAATAATATTAACGGTATCTGAATTATATTTTTGTACATATTCTATATCGATAATTCTATTCAAATATAATTCATGCAAATAATTTTATTCAATTTTCGAAATATGTAGTATTTCAGAAAACCGGGGAACAGTATCCCAATATATATGACATTCCTTATTATAACATGATCAAGAAGTATTTGAGATTTGTGGGCCTAGATCCACACCAAAAAAATGGATTGATCACTGTAATTATAATGATGACTAGTATAACAACCGTACTTATTCCAATGGTAAGGTAATCATATCGTAGGTGCAAATTATAGAAATAGTTAATATGAGGCAATTGATTGAATTCTGCGTAATAAATTAAATAGTCAGGTAATGTCATTAAACATCTGGAACTTATAATTCATTAGTCAATCGCATTGTACGAATCATTATACACCAAGAATCTGGATGTGATGCTGGAGTGTTTGCCACATTTAGCTGCTATTGTGACCAGTTTCGTTAAAATAATGAATGTCTATCTCAACAGAGAAAATGTACGCGTATTTATTATTATTGAATAATCTTTCCGGAAGAAAGCATCTTATAAAGTTATGACAACACGTGTTATGTTCTAGTTTAGAAAATTGTTCGATTCTATAACGAAAGAATGGCAGCAGCTGAAATTAAGTCAAGATTTGTACATTTTGGAAGAAGTCACCATACGAGGCAGCAAAATGGCGAAATTGTACCGAAGTAAGTTAGCATGTCTTGATTTTTTAATCGGCTTACTTCTAGTACACGTAAAAACGGGGATTCGTACCACTTAATATTTCGCACTTGAATGATCAATTCTAATCTTTTCAGATACATTAATAATATTTATGGTACTCTTTTTACTCGTTCCACTGATTTCTCCTATGATGGATATCCTTCTTCCACTAAACGAAACTCGACCACGACAACAACTACTTAATGTTAATTACGTGCTTTTTGATAGCCATAACTATTTTTTCTGCGTGTACTTACAGTTATCTTGGGCGGCAATAGTAGTTTCAATAAGCATAGTTACCGTAGATTCTTTATTGATGCTTATAGTTCACCACAATAGTGGACTATTTATAGTATGTGGGTGAATATGATTTACTCAATACAATTATATTACATATAATTATGTATATTCACTACCGCTTGAACATATTTGCACATTTTTAATACGTTGCAACATAATTATAAAATTACAGATGTTCAAGTTTTTCAGATGTTTATTACAGTGGGTCACGAAAGTACTTGAGCATCTAAATACTAATCTTTTACTTCTTTGATAGTAAATGTCTTACAGCTTTTATATCCATTTATATACGTTTATGTACATTTATATACAATTTTACATTGGTTTGAAACTTTACTAATACAATAATGACAGATGTGTCGCATTAGTGTTAATAAAATTTCAAAACGTTTTATAAAACATATGTAATAGATGTATACATGAAACAACATATATACTTTTGTCAGCCACTGTATGTACCAATAGATATTATGATAATTTCTTTTAATTCTTGTTATATATCCAGGCATCAAATCCAGAAAAAAACAAGGCACTTAAATTCATTCACTAATGAAGCAATGTCGGAACATTACACATATAAAGAGATCAGAAATTGCGTGATCATGCACACTAAAGCCATAGAGTGTGTATTTAACAAATAACGATATAGTATAATAAATTTTCAAATTGTTATTGAACGACGTTAATCATTTTTGTTCGTTGCATTTTTAGCTTTTATGATATATTAGATGAAAACAATCGACTTAGCTATATGATTCAAATTGGACTAACTATGATTGGTATAACCACAACTGCCGTTCAAGTAAAGATACTCATACAGTGAAAATCTACTAAAGCTTGAAAAATCATTAACCTAATCAATTGTTTTATATTTACAGACAGTCATTAATTTAGATAGACCGGGAATATCAATTAAAAGCGCTGTATTGTGCGGAGCTAATCAGTTTCATTTATTTATGCTCAGTTTACCTGGACAGATACTTGTAGATCATTGCACCGAACTAACGAAACAATTGTACGTGTTTAGTGCTTTCGAAACATAACTGCGGTAGAACCTCGATTATCAGATCACAGATTAATGAAAATTTGTAGGTGGTTCTATATTTGAAAGATTGGAAAATAAGAATAGGAACTGATGAAAATTGTTACATTTTTATCCAAAAATTTTTGTTCGTTCCTGATATTAATATTTACAAAGTAATTCAAAGTAAATGATGCTTTCCTGTGTTCAAGCAAAGCTATTCGATTGACCGAATAGCGCATACCATGGTTAGATCGGATAATCAAGATTCTGCTGTAATCTTATTAATCATAGAATGTAATATTTTACTGACATCGAAACAGATACGGTTCTACATGGTATGGAGTACCAGTAAAAACTCAAAAAATGCTTTACATGATGCAAATAAGAACTAGAAGCCCATGTACATTAACTGCGTGTGGATTGTACCAAATGAACATTGAGAACTTTGGAACTGTATGTAACACAGCATAAGTCGATTGTAATTGTTGTACTATATCAACCATTATTTATAATCGTTTTCATTGTAAGACCTTCAAAACCTGCATATCGTACATTACGATGATGTTGTCATTGAAAGGATGAAGTTCACTGTTACCTCTATATCCGTTGCATTTTATACTTGGACTGAGTAAGCATGAAGATGGTATAATAACCGATATAATAGTTTGTCATTATATCGAACGTACAAATAAAATTAATAAATCACGATGATTAGTTGATATACTTTAATTCGCAAGTAATACTGTGTACCTTCCTAAAAATTACTATACTGGACCTTTTTAAATATCGCTCGAAAGTACAATGCATGTGTGTATACACATTTACTAACATCATCAAGGTAAACAAATAATACGGGTCCTAATTGAACTAGCACTAATAAAACTAGCACTATTATATGTAGTTACAGATGTGCACAAAAATTTCTAATTATTCATTTCATATTGTTAAAGCGATAATTTAAAGAACATTACGAAGTACATACTACACTATGGGCATAAAGCAATTAAGATTTGTACTACTGTATCTTTTTCCTTGTTATGCTGTCATATTCAGTATTGCACAAGATTCTTTTAAATATCGTTTTTACAATATTATGTGAAGAAACTGGCTGAAAATTTGCTAACCACTATAGTTACGTATATTATATTACCTACTATTTACGAATATTTTAATCTTCAGACTGTCAAAGTGTACATGTGCTATATAACAACGTTAATATCAGTGAAATATTGAATCCGCACTACCTGGCGAATGTAATCATATCTACACGTGTATGTTCTACACAGTTTTATCTGACATAAAAATAAATAGCCGATATGTCATATTGAATAAATTAAACGATTTCAATGAATCTGCAAATAATGATATACAACCACACATTTCAAATACAGTGTTAATACTTTAGTACATAAATCGAAACTAAATAATATACATTCACTATTATTTCACTGAATCTTCCTTACATTTCCTTCAAAAATAACTTGACAATCTTAAGAAGTTAAAATAAATGCCATTTCTATTGTTACAATATTCATGTATTGCAAACAGTGATAAAGTCTTCACTGAGACTTTTCAATTGAAAGTCAGAGGAAGTGCTACAACTAGGATACGCTGTGCATAAAAAGAAATGTTTTCAAGCAGTCAGCGCTATGAATGCTCTGCTAGCACTCACGATCAATTATTTAGTTGGTATACCATAATTAATTATAATAACAGCTGTACCATGTCCCGCAGAGCGATGTGACATGTCTCACAGGAACGTCGGAAAACCATTATTATGATGTCAAAGATGATATCACAACTTTAAAAATGATATCGTAGTGAGGTACTTGGCAACAAATCGATTTACTATAATATTTAATGACGAAAATTATGCATTTCCAGCAACATTGAATGTCCAGTATAACTACATATGAAGCATATTGATTTCTACGAGAAGGGAATCTAATACTCCATACGACACTTCTTATACACACGATTTCTTTTAAAGCGATTGCACAAGTTAAGAAGGCCGACGTTTGAAACCTGAAGCAACAGCCAGTAAGGGAAAGAGATTTACACTAAAACTAAAATATTTAGTTCTCTTTAAACTAATAATTGGGCTGCTGATATTTATGTAAATCCCACTTTGTGTGAATAGATTTGAAAAATCGAACCCAAGAAAAAGATGTTTTTACCTGTTACATATTACAGGCAATATTGTATTTTGATTATTTTATATATTTTTGCATATGATATGATCATTGATGATCGTCTTATTTCGGCTTCAAGAATCACCCCCTAAATTTCCTGACACCTGTAGCCGAACATCCTGTATATTTTTAAATATTATGTGCATTCATTACATTTCTTTTCCTTGCAACTTCACATAAATGTATAGAAACACGTAGTGACTAGTGGTATTAATCCTATATTGATGTTATTTCTATGCTATTTGATATAACACGATAGCGTAATTAATGTGGGTTTTGAGTATTCAGTGCTTCAGGTACCCGGAGGCCCCGAAATATTTCAAGTGCCTTACTACAGCAAACTCGAGCGATATATCCAACTTTTGGGACAAGATCCGCGCCATAAAAGTAGCACTAGAAATATTATTGTAGTAATAGTAGTGACTAGTATCGTAAGCATTACTATCCCAGCGGTAAGAAAAACAAGATAATCATTATATAGAAAAGTAATAAAGCTAACGATAAGGTAATGTCATTAAACAATTGGGACTTGCTATCGATAGACCGCAGAGTTATTTGCGTCGTTGCATAACAAGGACATGGATGGAGTCATCGAGTGTCTGCCACACTTTGTCACATCTTCTGCCAGTGCTGTTAAAATATTAAATATGCATTTCAACAGGCGAAGTGTGCGCTAATTTCTTTTTATATAAAGAAATTGTCAACTACACACGTTGTTAAATGGACAAATACTTATCTTTTTCAAGTTTAACAAACTGTTCCAACTTGTGGCAAAACAATGGGAACAACTGAAATTAAATGGCGAATTGCACGTTCTGGAGGAAGTCGTCAAGCAAGGCAACAGAATGGCGCACTTTTATCGTAGTAAGTGAAGTTATCTCAATTCTCATCATAATTTTCAATATTTTTAATTTTTAATCAAACCAGTCCTTCCTAACATACATAAAATTATTTATACGTAAACAATCAATTGTGTTGATTTTCAGACACTTTACTATCTTTTATGGGATTATTCTTGCTGGTGCCACTAATTTCTCCCATTCTTGATATTGTCCATCCAATAAACGGAACTCGAACACGCCAACAACTGCTAAGAGTTAATTACATATTTTTTAACGATGACGACTATTTCTTTTACATATATTTACAATTATTTTGGAGCTCCGTCGTTATAGTGTTCACCATAATTAGTGCAGACTGGTTGTACATGCTAATAATTCATCACAGTAGTGGATTATTTGCAGTTTGTGGGTAAATGTCATAATGTTATCCAAGACTTGGTTATTAGTCGCCATTCTTTCATGCAGTAAATAGTAAATATTGTAATCGTTATATTTATACTAAGTATACACATGCTCATTATTTGTTGTCATAACCGTAGGCATCGAGTCCAAAAGGCAACTGTGAATGCAAACAACTTTACCGGTGAATCTGTTTCTGAGAATTACTCGTACGAAAAGATCCGGAATTGCGCGATAATGCACAATGAAGCCATAAGGTCTGTATTTATTACAATAATCAAAAAATTACGAAATGTCACTAATATACATCTTCATTAATTTTAAAGATTTTCAGATATATTGAAAGAAAGCAGTCGGGGTAGTTATTTAATTCAGGTTGGATTGAATATGTTGGGTATCAGCGCGACAGCTGTTCAAGTACAGACAATTTTAAAAAGATAACAGATACAAATGAAAAATAATTCTTGGTAAATAATTATTTAATGTTATTCTTCAGACAGTGATAAACTTAGACAGACCGGAAGAAGCAATACGAAGTGCGGTATTTTGTGGGGCTTGTCAATTTCATTTGCTTTTACTTAGTTTACCTGGCCAGGTGCTATTGGATCATTGTTCTGATTTAGCAGATAATATGTATGTGTTTAGAAAGTATTCATATAAACTATATATATTAATCACAGGCTCGAATAAAATTAAATGCTCGTATCAAAATAGTTACAGCTCCAAATGGTACAAGGCACCCGTGCAGATTCAAAAAGTACTATACGTGATGCAAATAAGATGCAAAAGATTTTGTTCATTGACGGCAGGTGGATTGTACGAAATGAATATAGAAAACTTCGGAATAGTATGTATAAATTTAACAATGTTATATGTACGTACAATGGTGTATAAAAATTTCTGATTTTTCATTACATATCGCAAATACGATATTTTAAAGAGCCTTTCGAAGTACATAGTATAGTATGACCATAAAGCAAGTATCATTTGTTATACTGTCTTTTCCTACCTGTTATGCCTTTATATTCAATATCAGATAAAATTCTTTCAAATATAATTTTACTACTATAAACTACTGCATATTACTATACAGAGTGTTTAGCTGTAAGTATAAAAGAATTTAAGGGGTGATTCTTGAAGCTAAAATAAAATGAAAATCAAGAATAAAAAATTTGCGTTTTCTGATTTGTTTGTTGATTATTGCCAATTAAAAATTGGTTGAAATATCCCTGTATGCGAGCAAGAACCCTTACAGGAACGAAATTGGATCAACCTAAGCAGCGGGGTACACATTGATCTTCAAATCGAACGATACATGGGCAGCAGCTTCTCTCGCACAAGCCGCAGAGGAAAAGATAATGACTTTCGAAGACCTAAATGATCCTGCGCAATGTTTTCTAAGAAAAATCGTAGATTACACATTATACTTGTCTACTTATTAAAAGTACATAACAGCGTATCGAAAATCGCCTCGTGGAATTTTCAAATAGAGAGGATTAATGTTTCCTCTAGCTTTCTGTCTCCATAAATAAATAATAAATAATGACGTACATAAACAATATTTATACAAATTTCACACGCCTACAGCCATGGCCCTGTCCGTGGTTGGCCGATATTTCTTAGAAGACGTTGTGCAGGATAATTTGCGACTTTGATTGTCATTATTTTCTTCTCTACAGCTTTTCTTTTTCTTTTTTCTCTACATTTGTGCGAAGGAAGCTGCTGCCCACGTATCGTTCGATTTGAGGATTCTTGTGCACTCCATTGCTTAGGCTGATCTAAATATCTTTCGTTCGTGTAAGGAGGCTTGCTCAAGCACAGGGATATTTCGGTCAATTTTTAATTGACAATGACTGAAAAACAAATCAGAAAACGAAATTTTTTTAATTTTGATTTTCATCTTATTTTAGCTTCAGGAATCATCCCTTAAATCTTTTTACGCTTACAGCCGAACATCCTGTATATACGTATATGTATTATCCACTACTTACGAATATTTTAATTTCCAGACCTTCAAGACGTGCATGTCCTATATTACAATGATGATGTCAGTGAAAAATTAAATCAGCACTATCTGTCGAATGTAATCGTTCATACATCCACTGTGTATTATATAAAGTTTTACCAAGTATACAAATGATATGATAGATAATTTACATGTAATGCTGGATATATTAGACTGCTCTGACGAATAGAAATATAAAATCACACACTTCAGATACCGTGTTAATATTTCAGTACATAATTCGTACCTAAATAACACATTTGCTACCATTTCACTGAATTCTTTCGACACCACTTCAAAAATAATTATACAGATTTAGGTAGATAAAATTGGTACAAGTACAAATAAAACAGTGCTGTTGTGAGAATATTCGCGTGTTGCAAACAGTGATAAACATATCGGTGAAGAATTCTTAATTGAAAATCGAAGAAAGTATCTGAACTCGAACAGACCGTGCACATAAAGAAATGTTTTCAAGTAGTCAGCGCTACGAAGAACTTCCTACCATTTATAATCAATACTCAGTTGGTATACCAATAGTCAATTATAATAACTGCTCATCCATGTCCTGCCGAGCGCCGTAACATGTGTTACAAGAACTTCGAAAAGCCATCATTTTCGTATCAAAGACGATGTCACAACGTTAAAAGTGATACCGTAGTAGATTACCTGGCAACCAATCGATAAGCTATAATATGTAATGACAAAATTGACGCATTTCCAGCAACATTGAATATACATCATAACTACATATGAGCATATTGATTTTTGCGACTTCAGAATGAGACCTCATACTCCACACGACACTTCTTAAACGCGCGATTCCTCCAAAAGCGCTTGTACAAGATAAAGAAGCCAACGTTTGAAACCTGAGGCTACACAACCAGTAAGGGAAAGAGATTTACACCACATCAAAATAAGTGGTTCTTTTTAAACTAATAATAAACCTGTGGATATTTATGCAAACCTATATTTGTAGGAATATGATTTAAAAAATCGTACTCACACAGAACATGGTTTTATCTATTACACTCTATAAAAAATATTATACTTTGAACATTTTATATATTTTTGTATATCATGTGCATTCTTTGCGTTTCTTTACTGAAATATCCTATAAGCGCATAAAAATCCGCAGCGTCTAGTGATATTGATGTTATGTTGATTTTATGATTTCTACGGTACCTAATATAACCTCGTGGGATAATTAATCTGAGTTTGGAGTATTTAGTGCGTCAGAAAACTGGGAGTCCCGAAATACTTCATGTGGCATACTACAATAAACTCGAACGATACATCCAACTTTTGGGGCAAGATCCGCGTCATAAAAGTAGCACTAGAAACATGATTGTAATAATAGTGGTAACTAGTATCGCATGCATCACAATCCCAACGGTAAGAAAAACACGTCAATCGTTATATAGAAAAGTAGAAAGGATAAAATGAGGAAACTAGATTGAATGAATGCTACGTAATAAAGCTAATAATCAGGTAATGTGATTAAACAATTGGAACCTGCAACCGATAGACAATAGAGTTATTTGCGTCCTTGCATAGAAAAGATATGGATGGAGTCATCGAGTGTCTGTCATATTTTGTCACATCTTCCACCAGTGCTGTTAAAGTATTAAATATGCATTTCAACAAACGAAATGTGCGCAAATATTTTCTTGCATAAGAAAGTTTTGCATACAAGAGGTATAAAAACTTATCCTTTTTCTAGTTTAGCAAAATGTACCAACTTGTGGCAAAACAATGGGAGCATCTGAAATTAAACAACGAATTGCACGTTCTAGAGAAAGTCGTCATGCAAGGCAACAGGATGGCGCACTTTTATCGTAGTAAGTAAAGAATTTTAATTCTCAACATGATTTTCAATATTTTTAATGTTTCAAGTAAAAGATCCTCCCTAACATATACATAGAATTATTTACACGTATATAATTAATTATACTAACTTTCAGACACTTTAGTATCTTTTATGGTATTATTCTTACTGGTGCCACTAACTTCTCCAATTCTTGATATTGTCCATCCAATAAACGGAACTCGAAAACGCCAACAACTACTAAGAGTTAATTACATATTTTTCAACAGTGACGACTATTTCTTTTACATTTATTTACAATTATTTTGGAGCACTGTCGTTGTGGTGCTCACCATAGTAGGTGCAGATTGGTTATACATGCTAATAATTCATCACAGTAGTGGATTATTTGCAGTTTGTGGGTAAATGTCATGATGTTATGCAAAAGTTGGTATTAGTCGCCATACTTGCATGTACTAGTTAATATTATAATCATTATATTCATATTAAGTACACACATTTTCATTATTTGTTTTCATAACTATAGATATCAAATTCAAAAAGCAACTGCGAATCTAAATTACTTTTCTGGTCAAAAAGATTCTGATAATTCTACGTATGAAAAATTCCGAAATTGCGTGATGATGCATAAGGAAGCTATACAGTATGTATACATTAGTCAACAACAAAGCACAATAAAAGTCGACTAAATAATTAAAATATTACGAAATATGACTAATATACATCTCCATTAAATATAAAGGTTTTACAATATATTGGACGAAAGCAGCCAAAGTAGTTATTTAATCCAGGTTGGATTAAATATATTGAGTATAAGCACAGCAGCAGTTCAAGTAAAGAACAATCTTGAGAATGATAACGGATACAAATTAAAAATAGATGTCGGTAATTAAATATCTCATTTTATTTTTCAGACCGTGGTAAACTTGGACAGACCAGAAGAAGCAATACGAAGTGCTGTATTTTGTGGGGCTTGTCAATTTCATTTGTTTCTACTTAGTTTACCTGGCCAAGTGCTTCTGGATCATTCTTCTGATTTAGCAGATAATATGTATGTGTTTAGAAAATATCCATATAAGCTATAGATATCAATAAGGCTCGAATAAAATTAAATGTCCATATCAAATAGTTACAGCTCCAAATGGTACAAGGCACCCGTGCAAATTCAAAAAGTACTATACGTGATGCAAATAAGATGCAGAAAGTTTTGTTCATTGACGGCAGGTGGATTGTATGAAATGAATATAGAAAATTTCGGAATAGTATGTATAAATTTAACAATATTATATGTATATAGATACAGTAGTGTATAAAAATTTCTGATTTTTCATTACATACCGCAAAGGCGATATTTTAAGATACCTTACGAGGTATATAATATATATTAGATTTATACTATAACCATAAAGTAATTATCAATTGTTCTACTGTTTTGAATTACCTGTTATGTCCCCATATTTAAAATTAGATAAAGTTTTATCAA